>NW_027411977.1:14496654-15791706 GCF_047663935.1 Musca autumnalis | reverse complement strand
CCAACAAGCGTGGATTTTTAAAGAATATTTTTCAACGACCCTTGGACCAACAAGCGTGGATTTTTAAAGAATATTTTTCAACGACCCTTGGACCAACAAGCGTGGATTTTTAAAGAATATTTTTCAACGACCCTTGGACCAACAAGCGTGGATTTTTAAAGAATATTTTTCAACGACCCTTGGACCAACAAGCGTGGATTTTTAAAGAATATTTTTCAACGACCCTTGGACCAACAAGCGTGGATTTTTAAAGAATATTTTTCAACGACCCTTGGACCAACAAGCGTGGATTTTTAAAGAATATTTTTCAACGACCCTTGGACCAACAAGCGTGGATTTTTAAAGAATATTTTTCAACGACCCTTGGACCAACAAGCGTGGATTTTTAAAGAATATTTTTCAACGACCCTTGGACCAACAAGCGTGGATTTTTAAAGAATATTTTTCAACGACCCTTGGACCAACAAGCGTGGATTTTTAAAGAATATTTTTCAACGACCCTTGGACCAACAAGCGTGGATTTTTAAAGAATATTTTTCAACGACCCTTGGACCAACAAGCGTGGATTTTTAAAGAATATTTTTCAACGACCCTTGGACCAACAAGCGTGGATTTTTAAAGAATATTTTTCAACGACCCTTGGACCAACAAGCGTGGATTTTTAAAGAATATTTTTCAACGACCCTTGGACCAACAAGCGTGGATTTTTAAAGAATATTTTTCAACGACCCTTGGACCAACAAGCGTGGATTTTTAAAGAATATTTTTCAACGACCCTTGGACCAACAAGCGTGGATTTTTAAAGAATATTTTTCAACGACCCTTGGACCAACAAGCGTGGATTTTTAAAGAATATTTTTCAACGACCCTTGGACCAACAAGCGTGGATTTTTAAAGAATATTTTTCAACGACCCTTGGACCAACAAGCGTGGATTTTTAAAGAATATTTTTCAACGACCCTTGGACCAACAAGCGTGGATTTTTAAAGAATATTTTTCAACGACCCTTGGACCAACAAGCGTGGATTTTTAAAGAATATTTTTCAACGACCCTTGGACCAACAAGCGTGGATTTTTAAAGAATATTTTTCAACGACCCTTGGACCAACAAGCGTGGATTTTTAAAGAATATTTTTCAACGACCCTTGGACCAACAAGCGTGGATTTTTAAAGAATATTTTTCAACGACCCTTGGACCAACAAGCGTGGATTTTTAAAGAATATTTTTCAACGACCCTTGGACCAACAAGCGTGGATTTTTAAAGAATATTTTTCAACGACCCTTGGACCAACAAGCGTGGATTTTTAAAGAATATTTTTCAACGACCCTTGGACCAACAAGCGTGGATTTTTAAAGAATATTTTTCAACGACCCTTGGACCAACAAGCGTGGATTTTTAAAGAATATTTTTCAACGACCCTTGGACCAACAAGCGTGGATTTTTAAAGAATATTTTTCAACGACCCTTGGACCAACAAGCGTGGATTTTTAAAGAATATTTTTCAACGACCCTTGGACCAACAAGCGTGGATTTTTAAAGAATATTTTTCAACGACCCTTGGACCAACAAGCGTGGATTTTTAAAGAATATTTTTCAACGACCCTTGGACCAACAAGCGTGGATTTTTAAAGAATATTTTTCAACGACCCTTGGACCAACAAGCGTGGATTTTTAAAGAATATTTTTCAACGACCCTTGGACCAACAAGCGTGGATTTTTAAAGAATATTTTTCAACGACCCTTGGACCAACAAGCGTGGATTTTTAAAGAATATTTTTCAACGACCCTTGGACCAACAAGCGTGGATTTTTAAAGAATATTTTTCAACGACCCTTGGACCAACAAGCGTGGATTTTTAAAGAATATTTTTCAACGACCCTTGGACCAACAAGCGTGGATTTTTAAAGAATATTTTTCAACGACCCTTGGACCAACAAGCGTGGATTTTTAAAGAATATTTTTCAACGACCCTTGGACCAACAAGCGTGGATTTTTAAAGAATATTTTTCAACGACCCTTGGACCAACAAGCGTGGATTTTTAAAGAATATTTTTCAACGACCCTTGGACCAACAAGCGTGGATTTTTAAAGAATATTTTTCAACGACCCTTGGACCAACAAGCGTGGATTTTTAAAGAATATTTTTCAACGACCCTTGGACCAACAAGCGTGGATTTTTAAAGAATATTTTTCAACGACCCTTGGACCAACAAGCGTGGATTTTTAAAGAATATTTTTCAACGACCCTTGGACCAACAAGCGTGGATTTTTAAAGAATATTTTTCAACGACCCTTGGACCAACAAGCGTGGATTTTTAAAGAATATTTTTCAACGACCCTTGGACCAACAAGCGTGGATTTTTAAAGAATATTTTTCAACGACCCTTGGACCAACAAGCGTGGATTTTTAAAGAATATTTTTCAACGACCCTTGGACCAACAAGCGTGGATTTTTAAAGAATATTTTTCAACGACCCTTGGACCAACAAGCGTGGATTTTTAAAGAATATTTTTCAACGACCCTTGGACCAACAAGCGTGGATTTTTAAAGAATATTTTTCAACGACCCTTGGACCAACAAGCGTGGATTTTTAAAGAATATTTTTCAACGACCCTTGGACCAACAAGCGTGGATTTTTAAAGAATATTTTTCAACGACCCTTGGACCAACAAGCGTGGATTTTTAAAGAATATTTTTCAACGACCCTTGGACCAACAAGCGTGGATTTTTAAAGAATATTTTTCAACGACCCTTGGACCAACAAGCGTGGATTTTTAAAGAATATTTTTCAACGACCCTTGGACCAACAAGCGTGGATTTTTAAAGAATATTTTTCAACGACCCTTGGACCAACAAGCGTGGATTTTTAAAGAATATTTTTCAACGACCCTTGGACCAACAAGCGTGGATTTTTAAAGAATATTTTTCAACGACCCTTGGACCAACAAGCGTGGATTTTTAAAGAATATTTTTCAACGACCCTTGGACCAACAAGCGTGGATTTTTAAAGAATATTTTTCAACGACCCTTGGACCAACAAGCGTGGATTTTTAAAGAATATTTTTCAACGACCCTTGGACCAACAAGCGTGGATTTTTAAAGAATATTTTTCAACGACCCTTGGACCAACAAGCGTGGATTTTTAAAGAATATTTTTCAACGACCCTTGGACCAACAAGCGTGGATTTTTAAAGAATATTTTTCAACGACCCTTGGACCAACAAGCGTGGATTTTTAAAGAATATTTTTCAACGACCCTTGGACCAACAAGCGTGGATTTTTAAAGAATATTTTTCAACGACCCTTGGACCAACAAGCGTGGATTTTTAAAGAATATTTTTCAACGACCCTTGGACCAACAAGCGTGGATTTTTAAAGAATATTTTTCAACGACCCTTGGACCAACAAGCGTGGATTTTTAAAGAATATTTTTCAACGACCCTTGGACCAACAAGCGTGGATTTTTAAAGAATATTTTTCAACGACCCTTGGACCAACAAGCGTGGATTTTTAAAGAATATTTTTCAACGACCCTTGGACCAACAAGCGTGGATTTTTAAAGAATATTTTTCAACGACCCTTGGACCAACAAGCGTGGATTTTTAAAGAATATTTTTCAACGACCCTTGGACCAACAAGCGTGGATTTTTAAAGAATATTTTTCAACGACCCTTGGACCAACAAGCGTGGATTTTTAAAGAATATTTTTCAACGACCCTTGGACCAACAAGCGTGGATTTTTAAAGAATATTTTTCAACGACCCTTGGACCAACAAGCGTGGATTTTTAAAGAATATTTTTCAACGACCCTTGGACCAACAAGCGTGGATTTTTAAAGAATATTTTTCAACGACCCTTGGACCAACAAGCGTGGATTTTTAAAGAATATTTTTCAACGACCCTTGGACCAACAAGCGTGGATTTTTAAAGAATATTTTTCAACGACCCTTGGACCAACAAGCGTGGATTTTTAAAGAATATTTTTCAACGACCCTTGGACCAACAAGCGTGGATTTTTAAAGAATATTTTTCAACGACCCTTGGACCAACAAGCGTGGATTTTTAAAGAATATTTTTCAACGACCCTTGGACCAACAAGCGTGGATTTTTAAAGAATATTTTTCAACGACCCTTGGACCAACAAGCGTGGATTTTTAAAGAATATTTTTCAACGACCCTTGGACCAACAAGCGTGGATTTTTAAAGAATATTTTTCAACGACCCTTGGACCAACAAGCGTGGATTTTTAAAGAATATTTTTCAACGACCCTTGGACCAACAAGCGTGGATTTTTAAAGAATATTTTTCAACGACCCTTGGACCAACAAGCGTGGATTTTTAAAGAATATTTTTCAACGACCCTTGGACCAACAAGCGTGGATTTTTAAAGAATATTTTTCAACGACCCTTGGACCAACAAGCGTGGATTTTTAAAGAATATTTTTCAACGACCCTTGGACCAACAAGCGTGGATTTTTAAAGAATATTTTTCAACGACCCTTGGACCAACAAGCGTGGATTTTTAAAGAATATTTTTCAACGACCCTTGGACCAACAAGCGTGGATTTTTAAAGAATATTTTTCAACGACCCTTGGACCAACAAGCGTGGATTTTTAAAGAATATTTTTCAACGACCCTTGGACCAACAAGCGTGGATTTTTAAAGAATATTTTTCAACGACCCTTGGACCAACAAGCGTGGATTTTTAAAGAATATTTTTCAACGACCCTTGGACCAACAAGCGTGGATTTTTAAAGAATATTTTTCAACGACCCTTGGACCAACAAGCGTGGATTTTTAAAGAATATTTTTCAACGACCCTTGGACCAACAAGCGTGGATTTTTAAAGAATATTTTTCAACGACCCTTGGACCAACAAGCGTGGATTTTTAAAGAATATTTTTCAACGACCCTTGGACCAACAAGCGTGGATTTTTAAAGAATATTTTTCAACGACCCTTGGACCAACAAGCGTGGATTTTTAAAGAATATTTTTCAACGACCCTTGGACCAACAAGCGTGGATTTTTAAAGAATATTTTTCAACGACCCTTGGACCAACAAGCGTGGATTTTTAAAGAATATTTTTCAACGACCCTTGGACCAACAAGCGTGGATTTTTAAAGAATATTTTTCAACGACCCTTGGACCAACAAGCGTGGATTTTTAAAGAATATTTTTCAACGACCCTTGGACCAACAAGCGTGGATTTTTAAAGAATATTTTTCAACGACCCTTGGACCAACAAGCGTGGATTTTTAAAGAATATTTTTCAACGACCCTTGGACCAACAAGCGTGGATTTTTAAAGAATATTTTTCAACGACCCTTGGACCAACAAGCGTGGATTTTTAAAGAATATTTTTCAACGACCCTTGGACCAACAAGCGTGGATTTTTAAAGAATATTTTTCAACGACCCTTGGACCAACAAGCGTGGATTTTTAAAGAATATTTTTCAACGACCCTTGGACCAACAAGCGTGGATTTTTAAAGAATATTTTTCAACGACCCTTGGACCAACAAGCGTGGATTTTTAAAGAATATTTTTCAACGACCCTTGGACCAACAAGCGTGGATTTTTAAAGAATATTTTTCAACGACCCTTGGACCAACAAGCGTGGATTTTTAAAGAATATTTTTCAACGACCCTTGGACCAACAAGCGTGGATTTTTAAAGAATATTTTTCAACGACCCTTGGACCAACAAGCGTGGATTTTTAAAGAATATTTTTCAACGACCCTTGGACCAACAAGCGTGGATTTTTAAAGAATATTTTTCAACGACCCTTGGACCAACAAGCGTGGATTTTTAAAGAATATTTTTCAACGACCCTTGGACCAACAAGCGTGGATTTTTAAAGAATATTTTTCAACGACCCTTGGACCAACAAGCGTGGATTTTTAAAGAATATTTTTCAACGACCCTTGGACCAACAAGCGTGGATTTTTAAAGAATATTTTTTCAACGACCCTTGGACCAACAAGCGTGGATTTTTAAAGAATATTTTTCAACGACCCTTAGACCAGCAAACGTTTATTTTTAAAGAATATTTTTTCAACGACCCTTGGACCAACAAGCGTGGATTTTTAAAGAATATTTTTCAACGACCCTTAGACCAGCAAACGTTTATTTTTAAAGAATATTTTTCAACGACCCTTAGACCAGCAAACGTTTATTTTTAAAGAATATTTTTCAACGACACTTGGACCAACAAACGTGGATTTTTCAAGAATATTTTTTCAACGACCCTTAGACCAACAAACGTTTATTTTTAAAGAATATTTTTTCAAAGACACTTGGACCAACAAACGTGGATTTTTAAAGAATATTTTTTCAACGACCCTTAGACCAACAAACGTGGATTTTTAAAGAATATTTTTTCAACGACCCTTAGACCAACAAACGTTTATTTTTAAAGAATATTTTTTCAAAGACACTTGGACCAACAAACGTGGATTTTTAAAGAATATTTTTTCAACGACCCTTAGACCAACAAACGTGGATTTTTAAAGAATATTTTTTCAACGACCCTTAGACCAACAAACGTGGATTTTTAAAGAATATTTTTTCAACGACCCTTAGACCAACAAACGTTTATTTTTAAAGAATATTTTTTCAAAGACACTTGGACCAACAAACGTGGATTTTTAAAGAATATTTTTTCAACGACCCTTAGACCAACAAACGTGGATTTTTAAAGAATATTTTTTCAACGACCCTTAGACCAACAAACGTTTATTTTTAAAGAATATTTTTTCAAAGACACTTGGACCAACAAACGTGGATTTTTAAAGAATATTTTTTCAACGACCCTTAGACCAACAAACGTGGATTTTTAAAGAATATTTTTTCAACGACCCTTGGACCAACAAGCGTGGATTTTTAAAGAATATTTTTCAACGACCCTTGGACCAACAAGCGTGGATTTTTAAAGAATATTTTTCAACGACCCTTGGACCAACAAGCGTGGATTTTTAAAGAATATTTTTCAACGACCCTTGGACCAACAAGCGTGGATTTTTAAAGAATATTTTTCAACGACCCTTGGACCAACAAGCGTGGATTTTTAAAGAATATTTTTCAACGACCCTTGGACCAACAAGCGTGGATTTTTAAAGAATATTTTTCAACGACCCTTGGACCAACAAGCGTGGATTTTTAAAGAATATTTTTCAACGACCCTTGGACCAACAAGCGTGGATTTTTAAAGAATATTTTTCAACGACCCTTGGACCAACAAGCGTGGATTTTTAAAGAATATTTTTCAACGACCCTTGGACCAACAAGCGTGGATTTTTAAAGAATATTTTTTCAACGACCCTTGGACCAACAAGCGTGGATTTTTAAAGAATATTTTTCAACGACCCTTAGACCAGCAAACGTTTATTTTTAAAGAATATTTTTTCAACGACCCTTGGACCAACAAGCGTGGATTTTTAAAGAATATTTTTCAACGACCCTTAGACCAGCAAACGTTTATTTTTAAAGAATATTTTTCAACGACCCTTAGACCAGCAAACGTTTATTTTTAAAGAATATTTTTCAACGACACTTGGACCAACAAACGTGGATTTTTCAAGAATATTTTTTCAACGACCCTTAGACCAACAAACGTTTATTTTTAAAGAATATTTTTTCAAAGACACTTGGACCAACAAACGTGGATTTTTAAAGAATATTTTTTCAACGACCCTTAGACCAACAAACGTGGATTTTTAAAGAATATTTTTTCAACGACCCTTAGACCAACAAACGTTTATTTTTAAAGAATATTTTTTCAAAGACACTTGGACCAACAAACGTGGATTTTTAAAGAATATTTTTTCAACGACCCTTAGACCAACAAACGTGGATTTTTAAAGAATATTTTTTCAACGACCCTTAGACCAACAAACGTGGATTTTTAAAGAATATTTTTTCAACGACCCTTAGACCAACAAACGTTTATTTTTAAAGAATATTTTTTCAAAGACACTTGGACCAACAAACGTGGATTTTTAAAGAATATTTTTTCAACGACCCTTAGACCAACAAACGTGGATTTTTAAAGAATATTTTTTCAACGACCCTTAGACCAACAAACGTTTATTTTTAAAGAATATTTTTTCAAAGACACTTGGACCAACAAACGTGGATTTTTAAAGAATATTTTTTCAACGACCCTTAGACCAACAAACGTGGATTTTTAAAGAATATTTTTTCAACGACCCTTGGACCAACAAGCGTGGATTTTTAAAGAATATTTTTCAACGACCCTTGGACCAACAAGCGTGGATTTTTAAAGAATATTTTTCAACGACCCTTGGACCAACAAGCGTGGATTTTTAAAGAATATTTTTCAACGACCCTTGGACCAACAAACGTGGATTTTTAAAGAATATTTTTTCAACGACCCTTAGACCAACAAACGTTTATTTTTAAAGAATATTTTTTCAAAGACACTTGGACCAACAAACGTGGATTTTTAAAGAATATTTTTTCAACGACCCTTAGACCAACAAACGTTTATTTTTAAAGAATATTTTTTCAAAGACACTTGGACCAACAAACGTGGATTTTTAAAGAATATTTTTTCAACGACCCTCAGACCAACAAACGTGGATTTTTAAAGAATATTTTTTCAACGACCCTTAGACCAACAAACGTGGATTTTTAAAGAATATTTTTTCAACGACCCTTAGACCAACAAACGTGGATTTTTAAAGAATATTTTTTCAACGACCCTTAGACCAACAAACGTGGATTTTTAAAGAATATTTTTTCAACGACCCTTAGACCAACAAACGTGGATTTTTAAAGAATAGTTTTTTACGATCCTTAGACCAACAAACGTGGATTTTTAAAGAATATTTTTTCAACCACCCTTAGACCAACAAACGTGGATTTTTAAAGAATATTTTTCCAACCACGTTTAGACCAACACACGTGGATTTTTAAACAATATTTTTCCAACCACGTTTAGACCAACAGACGTGGATTTTTAAACAATATTTTTTCAACGACCCTTGGACCAACAAGCGTGGATTTTTAAAGAATATTTTTTCAACGACCCTTGGACCAACAAGCATGAATTTTTAAAGAATATTTTTTCAACGACCCTTAGACCAACAAACGTGGATTTTTAAAGAATATTTTTTCAACGACCCTTAGACCAACAAACGTGGATTTTTAAAGAATATTTTTCAACGACCCTTAGACCAACAAACGTGGATTTTTAAAGAATATTTTTCAACGACCCTTAGACCAACAAACGTGGATTTTTAAAGAATATTTTTCCAACCACCTTTAGACCAACAAACGTGGATTTTTAAAGAATATTTTTTCAACGACCCTTAGACCAACAGACGTGGATTTTTAAACAATATTTTTTCAACGACCCTTGGACCAACAAGCGTGGATTTTTAAAGAATATTTTTTCAACGACCCTTGGACCAACAAGCATGAATTTTTAAAGAATATTTTTTCAACGACCCTTAGACCAATAAACGTGGATTTTTAAAGAATATTTTTTCAACGACACTTGGACCAACAAACGTGGATTTTTAAAGAATATTTTTTCAACGACCCTTAGACCAACAAACGTGGATTTTTAAAGAATATTTTTTTCAACGACCCTTAGATCAACAAACGGGGATTTTTAAAGGATATTTTTTCAACGACCCTTAGACCAACAAACGTGGATTTTTAAAGAATATTTTTCAACGACCCTTGGACCAAAAAAACGTGGATTTTTAAAGAATATTTTTCAACGACCCTTGGACCAAAAAAACGTGGATTTTTAAAGAATATTTTTTCAACGACCCTTAGACCAACAAACGTGGATTTTTAAAGAATATTTTTTCAACGACCCTTAGACCAACAAACGTGGATTTTTAAAGAATATTTTTTCAAAGACCCTTAGACCAACAAACGTGGATTTTTAAAGAATATTTTTTCAACGACCCTTGGACCAAAAAAACGTGGATTTTTAAAGAATATTTTTTCAAAGACCCTTAGAATAACAAACGTGGATTTTTAAAGAATATTTTTCAACGGCCCTTAGACCAACAAACGTGGATTTTTAAAGAATATTTTTTCAACGACCCTTAGACCAACAAACGTGGATTTTTAAAGAATATTTTTTCAACGACCCTTGGACCAACAAGCGTGGATTTTTAAAGAATATTTTTTCAACGACCATTGGACCAACAAGCGTGGATTTTTAAAGAATATTTTTTCAACGACCATTGGACCAACAAGCGTGGATTTTTAAAGAATATTTTTTCAACGACCCTTGGACCATCAAGCGTGGATTTTTAAAGAATATTTTTTCAACGACCCTTGGACCAACAAGCGTGGATTTTTAAAGAATATTTTTTCAACGACCCTTAGGCCAACAAACGTGGATTTTTAAAGAATATTTTTTCAACGACCCTTAGGCCAACAAACGTGGATTTTTAAAGAATATTTTTTCAACGACCCTTAGGCCAACAAACGTGGATTTTTAAAGAATATTTTTTCAACGACCCTTAGGCCAACAAACGTGGATTTTTAAAGAATATTTTTTCAACGACCCTTAGGCCAACAAACGTGGATTTTTAAAGAATATTTTTTCAACGACCCTTAGGCCAACAAACGTGGATTTTTAAAGAATATTTTTTCAACGACCCTTAGGCCAACAAACGTGGATTTTTAAAGAATATTTTTTCAACGACCCTTAGACCAACAAACGTGGATTTTTAAAGAATATTTTTTCAAAGACCCTTAGACCAACAAACCTGGATTTTTAAAGAATATTTTTTCAACGACCCTTAGACCTACAAACGTGGTTTTTTAAAGGATATTTTTTCAACGACCCTTAGACCAACAAACGTGCATTTTTAAAGGATATTTTTTCAACGACCCTTAGACCAACAAACGTGGATTTTTAAAGAATATTTTTTCAACGACCCTTAGGCCAACAAACGTGGATTTTTAAAGAATATTTTTTCAACGACCCTTAGGCCAACAAACGAGGATTTTTAAAGAATATTTTTTCAACGACCCTTAGGCCAACAAACGTGGATTTTTAAAGAATATTTTTTCAACGACCCTTAGGCCAACAGACGTGTATTTTTAAAGAATATTTTTTCAACGACGCTTAGACCAACAATCGTGGATTTTTAAAGAATATTTTTTCAACGACCCTCAGACCAACAAACCTGGATTTTTAAAGAATATTTTTGCTAGTTCCCGAGCATATACAAACCCGCCTATATTCGATCATTAAGTTCTCTATCATCTACAGGCCCGAACAACACTCATGAGTCCCCGATCATTTGCAAATCGCCCACATCCAAACAAAACAATAGATCTACGAATCGTATTTGATCCCTAGTCATCGACATTGCGAGTCCTCGTGGTTCCACCGCTTATCTCCATCGAAGTATTCTTTTGCCAAGCCTCAATCCCAGCTGGTGACCGGAACCATTAGTTTTAATTTTTGTTTGAGTTTATTTATTTATTTGATCCGACTCCCTTTTTTCTATTTCTCTCTTTTTCCTGCAGTGGTAAGGACATCACAGCACTGGGCGAACATAAAATATATCCTCTTGTTTTTCCTCCGTCAAAGCAAAATGCAAACTTCCGGTACCTATGGTATCCACCAGGCTGGACTATGCTTCATATAGACGAACCTTTGGGCATTCGTCGCACAACTGTGGGATTGTACGACAGAAATTTCAACCAAACGTTCTAATAGCCCCTTAAAAATGTTTCCCAGAACCACCTTAAACTATTCAGAAACACCTTAAAGAATGAATGAATAAATGAAAACTAAAGATGGCAGTAAAAAAACAAAAACCTACCCTGAACCTTCAAACAAATATGCAGCTGTTTATTTGCCCCCCTCTTTCCTCTCTAACCCTCTCTGTCAAACAAAAACGCCACATTCAACTTTGAAAGATTTATCAATGAGACATTGAAGTTTTCATGATCAATTGGCTGACATGATGGATCGATGAATGCTTAGATGGGACAGTTGTCAGGCAATGGGGACTTAGCAAAAAACATTGACTTGTTTGTCTATTCGCTTTTTGTTGTTGTGAAGCTTCACGTTTGACATGTTTGAATGCAGAAAAGTAGTTAAGGAATCTCCTCATACAAGGCGCTATGCAGAAGAAATCTTAACAGCAACAAAAACAACTAAAGGGGAGATAGAGGCCAGAAGATTGTAAGGAAAAATTAATTCAACAGCATTCACGTTAATTTGGTGTTAACAAGTGGCCAACATTATCAGCCATGTTGGCCACTTGTGTCGTCGTCGCCGTCGTAGCCACAATCGGACACACATACTAAATATCAATTGATCGAACGATTTGGATTGGCAGAATCATCAGCTGTTTGCTTGGATGGTTGGGGCAGACAGGTTAACTTTCTGCATGGCCAAGAAACCACAATGAGTATGGGAGACAAACAAATCCCAGCAAAGACCAAAAATGGTCAAATGGCGCTTGGAAAATGATCCATTCGACATATAAATTAGCAAATGAGGAATCCAAGGAAAACAAATGTCCACAGAAAAAAGTGCCATGGAAGCGAAAAATGCAAACAGGCATTGGGCATACAAGTACATACATACTTACATATATGAAAGAAAATTGGAAAGCAGAGAATATGTTGAGGCTAATTGCTGGAGAATTCATTGGAAGAATTCACAATTACTGGCAACCATTTGGCAAAGATAAAGATTTTCATTTTAAAAACCGTTTGTCTCAATGTTTGGGGGTTTCCTTCAAGGCGAACATACACACACGCAAACAAGAGATTAAATTTTTTATTGTTGTTTTTTTTTTCTTGAGTTGGATTCTACAACTAAACTTTTTCATAAAGATTTTCTGTTATCAAAGTTTTGTTGTTTTTTTGTCGAGAACTTCAGCTGTACTGTTTGGTTGAGGCTCCTCCAGTTGTCTCCATGTGGCTGCCAACGCTATTCGTCGCTGTTCTTGGTAGCGTTGACAACGCCATCAAAACGTTTGACGTGGTTTTTGATTGACAACGAAACTCATACATAATTCATGTCATTAAATCATGTTACATTTATTCTTCTTGTTCTTCATTGTCGTCTTCTTCTCGCTGGCTGGTTGGTTGGTTGGCTGGCTGGCTTGCTTGTGATGCTGCTAAAGCTTCTGCTCCGCTGAATGATGCTTGGATGGATAGATTTTGCTGATTGTTGTTATTGTCCCTGTCACCGAAGATTGTATTGCTGTTATTGTTGTCGCACTGCTGCACCTCTTGTTGGGGCTTCTTGACTGCTTTCATCTTGTGTCTGGGTCTGTAGTTGTTGTTTTTTTTCTTCTCCAGTGCGTTCTTCATACTTTTTTGTTATTTTATTTCAAGTTGAAATCTTTTCTTTTTATGGCATGGGTTTGGTCGCCTTGCATTACCTCAAAAAACCTTAAGTTTTATTTAGATATCCTTACAGAGCATGGAAAATATGTTGAATTTGTCATTAGGGATGTAATTTCGAGGTGTTTTACAAATTTCTCTCCTTGACAGTTCCGACCATAGTCAATTATTGCACGGGGTGTTGTGCAATTGCCCAGATTAGATCTCCACAGAGCCTCCGAGTCCATTCCCACCACATCCCCGAAGTAACAAGGGAGACTTCTCTCATGTAAACGAATGCACTCCGACGCATATTGGTTCGATGATATGTAACCTACTTTTTATCGCCTTATGTCCGCTGAGCGTTAAGAACCGCTGACTTTCTGAGTGGAAGACGGACGTGCTTACAACTGCTCAACCATGGCTCCCAGGTACCAATTCGAAGACCCATAATTATGGCCTTCACTTAACTCTTGTAAGGGGGTTTAGGACTACCTTAAATATGCGTCATAGCACCCGGTTAAAAATGCAACTCCGCACCGGGCCGAAGCTCTAACCCCAATTTGGGGCCAACCAATAGGTGTCGTCACTGCATAGAAAGGTCAGATCAACAGATATAGGGGATTATGGCACCCGTGGTACCATAAAGTCTCGTAACCGGAACTACTGCCTAGTGCTTTCCTATACAACACTTAAAGTGAGATCAGAGAATGGGAAGAGCGTAACACAAGTGTTACATTGACATATTAGTCTAATCACCACGTTTATATGGACGAAGCTTACTCACTGCGAGGCCCATTCACCTTTTTCACTCTAAAGCTGGTAAAAGGCAATCGATTAATTTTGAAAGTGTTCCAGCAAGATCTAAAATATCTGTGATGGCATAATGGATAATGGCTGCTCGCTGAAGTGTCCAAAAGGAAGACCATGCGAGACTCATACCCAGTCAACAGAACTCCAAGCAAAAGTAACCTTCGCGATAAACCTGAATGTTACGCGCCCATTCGTGCACTCGTTCCACATAAAGATTACGAGGTTGCGCAACAGGACCTTGTGATCCAAGGCAGCCAAACTCTCCACACCCTTATTCACCTTTGAACGCCGAAAATTCAGCAAACATGAGAAAGCTTATTGAGCTAGTTTCGGCAAGGTCACCAACCACCGGTACAGAAAACTACCGAACCCTTCTGATTGATGTTCGGGTAGCTGAATTTATTTTCTGTGACATATTCGCAGCTGGAGCCTCTTGCTATATACCTCTCGGTCGAATACTCGATGTTACACCAAATTTTCCAGCAGAGACAACTGACCTAGCAAATGAGCGTGATGAGATTTGTCGAGCCAAGCCTAGTGACTCCAGAGTTAGGGAACTGATTCTGAAAGTTAACAGATTGGTCGATGAGCTGAACCGAAATAAGTAATTAGATCATCTGAACAGTTAAATATTGGAGCCGGAATCAGCGAATTGTGGGCAACGATTAAGTCAATCTCGAAACCGCGAAAGAATGTAGATGGGGCCTCATTCTGAGACGTTATGCTGCTCGCAAGAGGTGTGCAAGTTATATTAATCGACAATTTGACGAACACCCCGTGAGTGGCAGGGCAAGGAGAATAGTACTGTGTCTTCCTGCCGTGGAGGAACCACCACAATTTACCAGGGATGATGGCATCCGGAACGCTAAATCTTCCAATGTATTAGGCCATGACGGTATCTCCGAGGAAATGCTGAAACAGCTGAATTAACAGGAAGTTGTTAACCTGTCACTAGCCACCATTATCGTGCCCGAAGACTGGAAAATAGGCAAGGTAGTCCCGTTACTAAGGCAAGACAAAGATGGCAGCTAAGGTGAATCGTACGACCGATTTCGATTTCGCATTTGTTGCCCGTAGCAAAGACCAATATCAGAGATGGCTATCCAGTTGTCGATCATCAGTATGAGTTCCGTAAGGAGCAAAGCACTACAACAGCGCAACACGCCATCTCCACACATATTTGCCGAGGACTCAACCAGAACAAGCTGTGCGATAGGAACTCAACTTATGAGAATCCTTTAATACTGTAAAGCACTCCACGTTGTGTGAGGACATCGACCAAACCACCCTCCGGACACCAGTCATACAGGAAAAAGAAGGAAGAAGGAAAAGAAGTTAAAGCCCCGTGGAGTGAAACAGGGAGTTCCCCATGATGAGGTGATATCACCGGAACAGTTTAACCTCAACCTTTCCATATACTCCAGCCGGCATTGAGATCGAAACGTTTGTGGCTGATTGTAAGAGCTTGACTTCGGATACCTTCCCTGATGTCATTTGTGAAAGGCTGAAATCGCTCAATCGCACCAATTTTGCCGCATGAAGAATATGCCACTAAATGCACTCTGTTTACCACATAGACTGCAGAGATGAGCACAGAGTTGAATGGTCAATGGTAGCAGAAATCCGACCAATAACTACCCCATGATCCTATGGAATCGACATGCTGTCGTCTACACAAGGCACATATACCTGCGACTAGCTGAGTTATGGGAACAAGATCCTCAAGTCCTTAGCAGGCAGCATTTAGGTCGGCTTGTGGTAAGCTATACGGCACCAGTGTGGCCACACCACATGTGGTCGGCGAACCCAAGTGCAAAGAGATGAAATAATATTTAAACCTGTCATAACACCGACCTGGAGAACTCCAACAGTATGCCTCCTCATGTCATCAGTTGACCATCTGCATGACGAACAAAAGATCCTTCCAGTACAACAATACAATGACATGCTGTACTTACTCGGGTGCTACCGTGAGAGTCATTGCAACCAGGAGAGATCTTCAAGATCTTGAGAGGAAGGCACAACAATATAAGAGAGAAACTCTAGATCAGCACGCCTATCAAGCAAGTTTTAATAGCATTAACAGAGATGCAGTCGCAGATGTCATAGTCAACTATCGTGTGAATACGGTCATCCCCCATCTATCGCAGCGGAGAAGCGTAATTTGCCACGAAAAACCAGAACAGTTTTGGCTCAACTACGGTCGGCATCGCCACATTCCCAGACCAAGAGTAGAGCCATATCATCAAGCAATAAACAAACATACAATCACATTATATACTGTTACCGCAACAACAACAACAACACCCTCTACTCTCAATCAGTGGGAACTATAGGTAAACCTACCTTGGCTAAAAATGACGCGTTTGCACGTATCACTTTCAGGGCAAGATGACCTGATATAGCCTCAGTAGATATTATGCGATCCGCTGACATGATCGTATGTTGCAAAAAGCAGACCACCATATACCACCCGCAACGCAAGTCCACTTAGATCCCAATCAGAACGTAAAATAGGTCGAACAGGACTAACGACACGGCACATTTTCTCCTTGAGCCGATCCGATGTGATCTCTAAATACTTAATTTCTGTCTTATAAAAAAGACCTCGACAATCAAAGACAACACTTAGACGATTACCGTACAATTTAACCTTGAGTAACATTGTTACGTTCTCTTTGCTATCAACATAGACACCGACCTTGGTACCGCCAGTGCCTACAATTGCTACTCTTCTGGAGACCAACTGTTCCATCTCAGAAAAAGATTGAGCCTCCACTAGAATTACCAAATCATCTGCCGAAACAAAGGCCTTGCAAAGTGAACTAAGTTGTTGCAGAAGTGGATCTATCATTAAATTCCATTAAATTGACAGAAAATGGACACCTGCGAACAGCCCGGGGCCACATCAATGTATACTCTATTGTGTGCACCAATAGAGCTACTTTGTGTACACGAGCAACCACTTTTGACCAAGACAGGTAGTCAAAAGCTCCCTTAAAATCTACGAATATGTCCAAGACGTATCAATATGTAGTCTCTATATACTACGCCCTGGTTTAAAACCAAACTGTCATTCTGATTCTGATCCAGTCAACCTCTCCTGAAGTCAATGCAACATTATCCTCTCCAGTATCAGTAACGCGATCAAATCGTTATCATCGGGACAATGATTTTGCAGATTTCCGCTCTTGCGGGAAACACCCATACGAACACATTTAGACAACCAAACCTCTATTTAATGCGGAATGGCCTTCCAGATGATTTTACACATCTCTCCTGTCAGACTGTCTAACCCTGTCAGAATGTCTAACTTCCTCCAACTAAATAATGTTGATCAATCTCATGTGTTTCCAGATCTGATGCAACAGACACATACTCCCATGGAGGAGGTAAGTCCTGCTCAATCATTGTGATATTTTGGAAGAGAGCACTCATTTCGAAGTTAAGTACGTAGCACTGGGAGACCGACGAATAACTATGTATGTTATACATAAAATTCGTTATAGAGAGATAATTTTGTGTGAGAACTTTCCACTTGTGCCTTGAAACAGCATCGCTATAGAGAGACTCGACTGTACCTAAACAATTAAACACAAAGCCTTTCTCCAAAGTTTAGGGTGTCACAATGTCGGCTTCAATCTACCTTCACGTTATATACTTATTTTCTTTCCTATAGTTTTATTTATTTATTTTTTTCTCTCGAAAGAACTTTTTTCTTTCATCCTTCTCATAACTTAGTCATAAGTTTGCATTTTGTTTTGTTTGTATTTTTATTTTCTTCTCGTCGGATCGTCTGCCTACCCATGTTTATTTGTGTTGATAAATTTCGCGTTCTACCCTCGCTCTCCCTTTCCCCTTGTTTGCCCATTGATGTGGCATTCTATCTCAACTACGCCTCGTGTAATTTATGTATTTTGTATTTCTGGTATGTGGTAAACTTCCTGTGACGTCCTGTTGGGGCACACAGACATACATATTCTGTTCATGCATGAGTTGATGTAAAGGTCCACACAAAGCCTGTTTTTTGAATGCAACTATTTTTGGTATCAGGGTGTTGGTTCGTTGTTCATTGGTTCATTGTTGGTATCTTACAATTTTTTGTAGCTCCACATTGTCTGGCACTAATAAGGTAATACCAACTGGCTGCTTCGGATGTTTTGGACAGACGGACAGACAGACACTCAGATCACATACTTAGCGCATTTTGTTGTTATAATGAGCAAACAGCTAGCCATCCATCCATCCAGAACTATTTTCATTGATACATTCTCTCCCAGTCTCATTCAATTTTTATTTGAGCTTTTTTATCTATCATTTATTTATTGAGACAATCCTGTGAATTTCAATCAATGATCTGACGAAGTGCAAGGAAAAAAAACAGAAAATAGAACTTTCCCACCCTAGGAGATCTTGCCATGCTACCATTTTTGCTTAATGAAAGCAAATATCAAATGCTAAAAATGCATCAAGAATGAATTGGACATTTTAAATGGAATCCGGATCAAAGTGAACTCATCAATGAATTCTGATGTTGTCAACTATGAATGGGAATTAAGGATCGTGTTTAAAATACATAATTACAATAAAAATTGAGGGATTTTAAATGTATTATGCAATTGTTAGGTCTAAGGGTTAGCCCAGCCTTTGCTGGTACACGAAATTAAATATTATAGTTGAAAATTATATTCGTCAGGCGTGGGTACCAGGGGATTCTTAACCTATCTCTGAAGACTCATTTTAATTTTTTTGAATCAAGAACGACCAAAATAAAGTTTTCTGTAAAACTAATCAACAGATAAAACGATGCTATTACACTGTGCAACATAATGTAATCTTGTGCAAACAATTCGAACTGATGATTTTTTGAAAGTACAGACCCAAACGACAAGGAACACTAGTTGGGTTTTGTTGTGTCAGATCTAGCTCTGATTTTATGGCCCCATCTAAACATGGTTAAATATTGAGTTTTTAAAGAAATTCGGACCTATATCTCCGAAACCAATGCGAATCTTCTTCTGACCTCTGAAGCAAATTTGTAGATAAGGACAATAATTAAATATTTGGAGAAATAATGAACTCGAAAAACTACATTTATTGCCTGAAATTTCAAAATATATGCAAAAACTCCACAATTTTTATACATTTCGCACCGTATCTCCAAAACCGTTAATTTTTTTCTGAACATTTTCTTTTGGAAAAATATTTACTGGAATGTAATACACAACTCCTCAGAACATGCCATTGTTGTAAAATGCCTCTATGCCGTTGTTTTCAGTACATTTTTCAACGACGGTTTAATAAAAATGTCAATAATGTGAACTGCGTTTGAAATACGTGTTGTAAAAGATATGATGCAAAATACCGCTGAAACAACATGAAGTAAGCATTTTTGAGTTTCAGAATGTTCTAAAGAATTGTTGAGAACTTTATTCGGAAGTTTTTTTGCAAAATGTTACTTGGTTCAACTCCCAATAGTTTAGCCGATACTGACCAGAATTTCAGTAATTATGTAAAATTTTCTATATTTTACAGATTTTGATGGCCTAGATAGAGTTATGTGTTTTATGTGTTTTTTTTTCAAAAGATAAGTTCTACTAGTTTAGGGCTACAATATTGCTAAAAACAGCAAGGCCAAATTCCTATTCGTTTCTGAAATAAAGGCCTGATGAATGCAAAAAAGTGTAGATTTAGCCCGGTTTAGATGAGGCCATAAAATCCGAACTGGATCTGACAGGACAAAACCCTACTAGGGTTTTTGTAGTCTAAATATGTACTTTCAAAAATGCATACTAGAAGTTGGTTGCATTTTCAGTGTTGCATAGTGTTATTATATCTTACACCATAGTATGGAGGATATATTAAGTTTGATTTCTTTTTTTTCGTTTGTATCGCATTGAAATAATCATTTGCGACCCTATCCGCCAATAAAACTCCATCAGGGCAACGATGAATAACAATTCCGTGTGAAATTTTTCCCTTTCCCCAATTTCACAATATTTCAATTCCATATTTATGTGCTAAAAACGAATATTATTGTCTATTCGGCGAAAATATTCCATAATTAAGTGATTCTAATAGGGTTTCAACGTTTTAAAATGTTGACTTTAAAAGAATTTCACTTTTTATACCCTCGGCATTTATGCTAACGTGGGTATATACACTTCCATACAGGCAAAATGTGTTAAAGTATGTTTGGACGAAATTCTTTTCAGAGGATTTGGAGTTGATTTAGCCATGTCCGTCCGTCTGTCTGTTTATATGGCTGGAGCGCACGATAACTCTAGAACGGATTCGGTCCAAAATTTGGCTTTCGTAATATTTTGCCCAAACATAGTTTAAGTGGATGAGTTATATCGGTCCACTCCTTCCGGTACCTCCCCCACAAAAGTTCGAAAATGTTCGGAAATTTGTGCGCACGATAACTCTTGAAGGGAGAAACCGATTTCGCCCACACTTTGTACATCGTGAAAGTTCTACCAGACTTAGAAGAAGATTAAATATGGACTCAATCGGTCCACTCCTTCGGGTACCTCCCACACAAAAGTTCGGAAAAGTTCAGTTTAGGACCTGCTCTCGAAGCGCTTTGTTTTTTGTTGTAACAACTTGTATTCACTTGCCCCCATACGACGGTACAAGTTTCATCTTGGGCAAGTCCATACTTCCAGAGCAAATAGCCTGAAAAGTGCAAAAAAAACCCCCTATGACACCGTGTTTAGTGGTTGGAGTGCAAGGTAACTCATGAACGGATCTGCAGACTCGGTTCAAAATTTGGCCTTCGTAATATTTTGTCCAAACTTAGTATAAGTTCGAAGATAAACCATATCGGTCCACACCTTCAGGAACCTCCCCCACAAAAGTTCAAAAATTTTCGGAAAAATTGTGCGCACGATAACTCTGGAAGGGAGTGACCGATTTGGTCCATACTTTACACATCCTAATACACCTATCATATGTATATCAGGTTTGAATATGGAATATATTTGTCCACTCATTCGGGTACCTCCCACACAAAATTTTGGATAAATTCAATTTAAGACCTGCTCTCGAATCACTTTGATTTCTGTTGAGCAACTTGCATTCGTTGCATCAATTACGACGGTAAATGCTTTTTCAGGGACAAGTCCATACTTCTTGAGAAAACAGCCCAAAAGGTTAGTTTTAGTTCGAAGATTGGCAACAACTTCCTGTAATTCCCTGCAACATTTAAAAAAGAAATCACTGAAATAGTATGCACAATATCCCTTGAGCGGGGCAACCAAATTTATCCAAACGTTGGATCTTCTAATATTTTGTCCGAATTTAGTTTAACTTCTAAAATGGCCTATATCGATCTTCTCTTTATTTTACCTCCCCCCCCCCCCCCAAAAGTCCAACAATTGTGTCGATCTGTCGTAGCTGAAAGTTTTAATTCACATAGGCTGAGGGTTTATCTCTGTCGGTAAAGTCGACTGATACTGTTTTACTTGTTTATTTAGGGGAACTGATGAGGATCTGTGGCGAGATCCGAAACTAAAGTCCTCCCTGCCTTACCCCTTGGTAAACATCGCCAAATTTTCCCACTACTAAATTAAAGTTGTTTTAATAAAATATTAAAACATTAACTATGGATTAAGCCTGACTATTTTGAAAAGCAAAATATAACAGCTTATTATATTTTTTTTTAATTTTTTCTAAACATCCAAATTAAAACTATCATATGTATCTTTTGCGCGCAACGATCAAGGTTAGTTACAAAACCAGATTTGGAATGACGACTTTTTTTCTTAACCTTTGTACCAAAAATTATTGACGTAGCATCAAAAATCGTAGTTTCAGATCTGTGAGCGTTCACAAAATTGGATGCTGCGCTCAAAAGTTATGGGGGGTTTTATTCTCTTATAAAGAAAAAATATTTAAAAATTCATTTTGTGTTGTAATAAGAAAATGTATATATAAATCGCTAACAGCATTTGATATCTATCTGTAGATGCTAAAATAGTTGCTAAATTTATTTTTATTTTCGCGGAAAATCAAGAAATTATAAAGATTGGGTTTATAACTTGCATATCGACGCCTCCAAACAATAGTATGCTAAGTCGACTTAGCACGTTTTCAAGTTCTTTACATTTTCATATTTAAGGTCCTTTTACTTAAATTCTGTCAAATTTTGGTAATGATCGGACAATCCGAACAGAAATTATAAACAAATATTTCCTTAGCATAGTACTTAAGGTCAAAGAAATTTCCAAACTTTAAGAGCTTGTCCTGCAAAACTCGCTTTTCAGAATTAGCAAACTATTATTTGGAGGTGTCGAACGTCCTTTAACTTAAATTCTGTCTAATTTCGGTAATGATCGGTCAATCCGAACAGAAGTTATAAACAAATATTGACTTAGCATAGTACTGAAGTTCAAAAAAATTTCCAAACTTTGAGAGCTTCTCCTGCAAAACTCACTTTTTAGACTTAGCATACTATTATTTGGAGGTGTCGATATTACAGCAACCACAAAGGACGAAAACTTATTGTTGGAAAATATTTCAAAAATATATTTTTTGGTTGAATACGAAAAATTCTACTATTTCGCTAAATTTCCATACAAATCCTGAAGTATTTTGCTTAAACTTCTACAAGAAAAATAGTTCGCGCATCCGATTTCAGTGATCGTCTGATAAAAATACGTCAATATAACAAATTTTAAACAGATTCGTCAAGAACCGCGATGTGTCTCCACATTCTATTTTGGGTTAAATACGAATATTACTCCCAAATATCTGTAACTTATATAATTGTATAATATGCAAATATTATAATCGCGTATAAAGGATTCGATTTATCTATACATTTTCTAAGAAAATCGCGGTTTAATGCGCGGAATTGTCAAAATATATTTTTACAGATTTTCCTATATTCAAGGTATCTATAGCCGCCGTTCTAGTAGATGAATTCGAACGCGGAAGCACTCATTAGATCCGGCGCGTAAAAAAAACTAAAATCACGCGGGGTTCAATGCTAATTGTATGATAGTTGTAAATTTTAAAGCCAACAAGTAAAAAAGTGTCAGTCGGCTTTGCCGACAGAGGTATACCCTTCGCCAATGTGAAGCGAAACTTTCACCTCCGGACAGATCGAATGTATTTAAGGTTTCTTCAGAATTTTGTGGCCCTTTTTGGACATTTGAAATTGCCGACAAAAATGTGAACCACAAATGTTGAACTTTTGTAGGGCAGGTACCCTTAGGGAGGACCGATATCGGCCATTTTAGAGGTTGAACTAAATGTTGATCAAATATTAGGAGATCCAAAGTTTGGATCAAATTGGTTGCCCCATTCAAGTGATATCGTCCTAGCATTTTAGTGACATTTTTTAAATACTGGGGAGAGATACTGAAAGTTGTGGACCGGTATTGCCCATGAAACTAAGCTTGGATATAATATGACGAAGGCCAAATGTTGGACCGGGCTCTGCGACCACCACATATGGTGACATAGGTGTTTTTTCACCTTTCCCAAGAAATATGGACTTGCCCCTTAAAAAACTTTTACCGTCGTAATTGAGGTAGCGAATGCAAATCGCTTCAACAAAAATCAAAGTGATTCGAGGGCAAGCCTTAAAGTGAACTTATCCGAAATTTTGTGTGAGAGGTACCTGTATATTAGGATGTGCAAAGTATAGATTACATCGGCCACTCCCTTCAAAAGTTATCGTGAACAAAATTTTTCCGAACATTTTTGAAGTTTTGTGGGGGAGGTACCTGAAGGAGTGGACCGATATAGCCCATCTTCGAATTTAAACTATGTTTAGATAAAATACTACGAAGGACAAATTTTGGACAGAATCGACAGATCCGTTCGAGAGTTATCTTGCGCTCCAACCACTACACAAGGTGTCATAGCGGCTTTTTGCACCTTTCCGGCCATTTTCTCAGAAAGTATGGACTTGCCCCTGATGAAAGTTGTACCGTCGTATGGGGGACACTGAATACAAGTTGTTGCAACAAAAATCAAAGCGATTCGAGAGCAGATCCTAAAATGAACTTATCAGAAATTTTGTGTGGGAGGTACCCGAAGGAGTGGGCCGATTGAGTCCATATTAGAACCTCAACTAAGTCTGGTAGAAATTTCACGATGTGCAAAGTATGGACCAAATCGGTTCCTCGCTTCAAGAGTTATCATGCCCACAAATTTTCCGAACATTTTGGAACTTTTGTAGGGGAGGTACCGGAAGGAGTGGACCGATATAGCTCATCTTAGAACTTAAACTAAGTTTGGACAAAATATTACGAAAGCCCAAATTTGAACCGAATCGGTTCAACCGTTAGAGAGTTATCATGCGCACCAGCCAGACAGACAGACGGGCGGACATTGCTAAATCAACTCCAAATTGTCTGAAACACATTTCGTCCAAACATACTTGGAGGCACATTTTGCCCGTATGAAAATGTGTATGACGAAAAGTCAAAAAAATTTAACATTGATGAAGACAAGGTTTGCAAAGTTATAATTCGCGAAATACTGCAGTGTACCACGAAATATGACCATAGTTGGATCAAACGAAGTGTTTTTAATCAAAGCTCAAAAATGTGGCTAAAAAAGTTAATGCGCGGAAGTTATGACCGCGTAAATGAATAAAAATAGGTAAAAACACGTTGAAGCAAACGAGTTTTTTTACGTTGTTATTCTATTGGCGGTTAAACCGTTTAAATTATGGATATCTGTCCAAAGTAAAAGAAGAAGAATACAAAATGAAGATTACACTTCTAATGTATCACTTTTCAAAATTTCCACTGCACCCACCTTTTATGGATGCTGACATTTTTAAGCCAGATTTTAGGTGTTTTTTTGTATTTTTGATCTAACTGCAACGCGCATTCGGGTATTTCAGAAAACATATTTTAGTATTAAAGTACTAGCGATTACGCATAATTTGATATGTATAGGCCAAAATTTAGTGCGATATTTTTTCGAAAAACCCTATTTTTTGGGTACATTATTTACAATATCCCTTTGATTGTGTTGGTACCCCAAGATATTTTAGTTTTTTGACGGTCCGGATCATATAAATCATAGATCGTGAAAATCAATCCACTAGAACGGTGAAAACAGCAACTGCAAAAACCGAAAAATGTGCGTAAAATGTTTTTGAAAATATCGCGGACTAAATCACGTTTTCTGTGGATCGTTTCCTTTTCAATGAAGAAACTGACACATCACTCGCGTTTTTGCGAAAACAACGGTATAAAAAATTTAGTGGCATGGGAACTGTATCCGATTTATCCCAAAAATAGTGTGTGATGCTACATCCACGGTTCTTGATGGATTTTATCGAAATGGGTTTAGATCGATGTATTTTTTCATGGATGATAGTGAAATCGGATGCGCATAAAAAGTGTATGCACTTTGTGCAAATTATAAGCGTTATACACTTTGTTGCGCACTAAACTGCAGACGATGCTACATCTTAGCGGCCAAAGTAAATCCTGGCAAATGTGTACCAATTAAAAGAGAAGAATTCGCTGTGTTAGTAAACCGCATGCGCATCAAGTGATTTTGAGGATTTCGAGATTTAGACGCATTTCAAAATGAACAGTAACCGATACAGTTTTATTTCAAGTTTATAACCCATTTAAAGGAAACCAACATTTATTTGAACGATACCCATATCTTCCGCTAGATGTTAGCGTGTATTCGAGAAGTGTTTAGAATAAAAAATGTGATTTTTTGTGTGAAATTTAACTAAAATAGAAGAATAACTCCTACCTATGTTTCTTACATTTTCTTCAAATAACTCACAAAATAAATTTTAATATTTATTTTCTCTTACAAAAATTTTATAAATTTCCTCAATATATTATTTTGGTTTTGCTATAATATGCAAACCACTAAACGGATATGTATAGTTTTGGTTTCTTTTGAATCTTCGCGATGTTTAGATTTCGTACATAATTTTTATATATTTTTCAGATGCATAAACATGTTGAATTTTATTAAAACAAGTTGCAA
Organism: Musca autumnalis; assembly: GCF_047663935.1. NCBI lineage: Eukaryota > Metazoa > Arthropoda > Insecta > Diptera > Muscidae > Musca > Musca autumnalis. The sequence continues at coordinate 15,765,562 of NW_027411977.1, read as the reverse complement.
ACTACCAATTGTTTGGAATTCTTTCCTAATTTCCGCGAAAATGTGCAACTTTTTCACTAAAGTTATGGGACCTCAGTAAACATATAGTATGTAGGAAGCCATAAATTAACAATGTTTCTCGATATAATGAATAGCGCTTTTATAAGATTTTTTCTAATAATCAGAATTGAAACCGCCATAACTTTTGCGCGCAATATCCAAAATTAGTATCTCGAACAGATTTGAGAATGGGAATTTTTTTCTCAATCCATGTACCAAAAATCGTTCATGTCGCGTCAACTAAAATTTTAAATCTTTTTCAAATGGAATATTAAAAAATTTCTGACTTTTCCTCATATACTCTTTCTAGCCTAAAGGTTGAGGGTATAAACAATAGTTTTTTTTAAGAAAATTTACGCACTAAATTTTCCACTTTGGACTCCTATTACTTGGAAGCTGTGCAGATCACACTCATGAGATATACATTAAACGACGTGGAATCAGGAGTTCTACAATCGTGTGAATTGTTTATGTCATTATCTGGTTTCGCCCTCTAATTATAAGAGATATTCAAACAAGTAAGAAAAGCGTTAAGTTCGGTCGGGCCGAACTTTTTATACCCTCCACCACAAATTTCAGCCATTTCGGTGGATTAATGTGGCCACAACCTTCAAAGTACCGAAATTCGGAAGGTACCGTTCTATGGGGGCTATATGATGGCGTGGACCTATACCTACAAATTTCTGGGGGAAAGTTGTATACGCCTAAAGAAGACTAAATAATGAATTTCAGCCATATCGGTGTGATAATGAGGCTAAAACGTTCAAAATATGGAAAATCGGGAGATATTGTATTATGGGGGCTATATCAACACGTGGACCTATATAAACATTTTATGGTAGAAATATTTCTTAGCCTCTGGAAACACAAAATACAATGTTACAACCGATTCTTTGGTCAAATGGGTCTAATACATTCAAAATATATTAAAATGACGCGTACTTTATAAGGGGTCTTATGTGGGGACTATATCAAAACGTGGACCTATATAACCCAACTTTGGTAGGAATATTTTCTGGCCTCTGAAGACACAAAATACCAAATTACAACCAATACTGTGGTCAAATGGGTCTAATACATTCAAAATATATTAAAATGACGCGTACTTTATATGGGGCCCTATATGGGGGCTATACCAAAACGTGGACCTATATAACCCAACTTTGGTAGGAATATTTTTTGGCCTCTGGAGACACAAAGTACCAAATTACAACCAATTCGGTGGTAAAATGGGCCAAATATCTTAAAAATTCCTTAAAACGACGACGCGTCACGCGTCATTTTGTATGGGGGCTATACGAAAGCGTGGACCTACATAGCCCGCTTTCAATACCAAAAGTCCTACGTAAATATAACATATTTTCCCAAAATTTCATCAACCTACGTCAATCCGTTCGGACGCTAGAGTGATTTCCACAGACGGACAGACGGACAGACAGACAGACGGACAGACGGACGGACATGGCTATATCGATGTAGAATTGCACGCTGATCAAGAATATATATACTTTGTGGGGTCTACAATGATTATTTCGAGTAGTTACAAACGTAGTGACAAACTTAATATACCCCCATCCTATGGTGGAGGGTATAAAAACGCCGAAATCAAAACTTCAAAATGTCAGCATCGATTTTTGTGGGATATTGTGTTTATATCGAAACTTATACATTAGAACTATGTTGCCCAAAGGGTATTCTTTAATTGATTCTTTGAGCGCAGGTCTGAATGTTGCGTGGTTTGGCCAGAAATCAAGTAGGAACACAAAAAAAACTTGTTTACTTCAACACATTTTTACCCATTTCTTTGTATTACCACCAACACAGCTTCCACGTAAATTATTTTTATGGTCCATATTATGAGATCGTAGCTAAAACACTTCAATCAACAGATATGTATTCATATTGTATAAAATATATTTACAGTTCGTGATTTATTAAATGGTAAACCTCAACTTCAACGATTGTAAAACTTTTTTGAATATTACCATATATCGAAAAGTGACTCACAAAATATGATCCACTACCTAAATGGACTATGTCAATCCATTCCTTCAAGTATCTCCTCCGCAACACTTTTGAGCTTTAATCCCAATTCACACTTTTGTCGATAACTTCAAATGTCGAATAAGGGCCACAAAGTTCTGAAAATCCTTTAATTACATAACTTTTGGGGAAACGAATTTTGGTTGTGTAGCCGGTATTAGATCTGTCCGTAGATAAATGTTTCAATTCACATAGTCTGAGAGTATATGTACCTCTGTCGGCAAAGCCGACTGATACTTTTTTACCACCGGTGGATAAAAGTCTACAATTCTGATGAAAGGTTAATTTTGAAACATCAGCATTATTGGCGCCCAACAGAAGACAAGTTCTGCTTATATGACAAATGTTCTGTAGAGGACCACCTAAGTAAGTAAGACCACCTCAGTAAGTAAGTCTAGATCTGTAAGTGGAATAATTAGTAGGATTTATGATATGTACCTACACCACAACCGCCAACAAATTTACGCAATGCAATTTCTATACAAGGATTGAGCATATAAATATACATATAAATATAAATTAATTGATATTATAAAATATGGTATGAGGTCTCTCAATTTTTGTGGTATGTGAAGTTATTGCAAACCTCCATCATCCTGCTAGAACATTTTATGTAAATATGTTCTATTTTATTTTGCTGGCAAACGGTGTTTCAAGTGTGTGTCTAGATATTGATAAAGCCCAATAAGAACAAGAATAGACGTACACATGTTTTCTTTAAATTCGTTTTAAATATCCAGTGAAGAGTCTAATCGAAATTTACATTTTCGTATCTGTTTTTTTTTTCACTTGTACTATACTCGCCTCACCTTTAGGATGTTATCTCCTTCGTTGTAATGATTTTCCAATTTTCCTTGCAAGAAATCAATCATTTAATTTATTTTTCTTCTTCCTCTTCCATTCCTCCTTCTCATTCTACCTCGTATTGCGACTAAGACCATCTTTATCCTTGTAAAATATACTTAAACTTAAGAGGGAGTGAGTGCCAGAGCCTTAAGTGGGCTACAGCTTTACTATTTTATTCGGATTTCTATAAATATTTGAAGATAATTGACTTTTTTCCTTACCTTCTTCTTCTCGTTGTTAGGTCGGCTTTTAAGCTTCACAAGGCTCTGTGCATGCAAATGAAGAAGTTTCCAACTCGTGGCCGTGGGTAAAACAACGGCTGTTTGACATTTGTTTATTTTTGTTGTTGATGTTCCATTTTTTGTTCGCTGCAATGCAGGTATTGGGAAGTTCTATAGCCTTAAATCTTTGGGCGCGTGGAGTTTTTTTTTTAATTTTTAAAATATTTACTTAACCTAAAAGGACACTTGTTATTGTCTGACAGGCAAATTGTTTGATAATGATTTTGGATGATGTGTAATATATTTGAGAAGAAACAATATCTTACAGATGCTCTGTATTACTGAAATCGATTATTTTTACAGATTCTATTTAAAGCTGAAAGCCCGAAAGTAGCACGGACTCATCCGACAGCAGTGCAGAAATATTTCTTGGGGAGGATGTACTTTGGCGACAAACACGTTCATAACTCTGATTAACCGACCGTGATATACCCTCAGCCTATGTGAATTGAAATTTTCATCTACGGATAGATCGCTTGTATTTATGGTCTTTTCAGAATTTTGTGGCACTTTTTGGACATTTGAACTTGCCGACAAAAATGTGGATTAGGATTAAAGTTCAAAAGTGCTGTGGAGGAGTTACTTTGGGACTAGTATACCAGGAAGCATGTAAACAGGACCACAACGAACAAAATCGGTATACATTTCCAAAGAATCTTCGAGCAGACCCTAAACTGCACTTAGACGCTAATGTTGAACTTTTGTGGGGGAGATACACTCAGTAAAGGACCGATATGGGTCATTTTAAAAGTTAAACTAACTTTAGACAAAATCTTAGGAGATCCAAAGTTTGAACCAAATTGGTTGCCCCGTTCAAGAGATATCGCGCATAACTTTTTAGGGACTTTTTTTTAAATATTGGGGTGAACTACCGGAAGTTGTGGACCGGTATTGCTCATCTTTGAACTGAAACTAAGTTTGAACAAAAATCACGAAATCCAAATTGTGGACTAAATCGGTTGATCAGTTCTCCAGCCACTACACATGGTTCCATAGGGGTTTTTTTTAACACATTTCAGGCTGTTTTCTTAAGAAGTATGGACTTGGCCCCGAAAAACCTTTTACCGTCGTAATAGAGACAACGAATGCAATTTGCTTCAACAAAAATCGAAGTGATTCGAGAGCAGGTCTTAAAGTTAACTTATCCGAAATTTTTTGTGGAGGTACCCTAGGGAGCGGACAAATATAGTCCATATTCGAAGCTGATCTATATCTGGTAGATATATTAGGATGTGTAAAGTATGGACAAAACCGGCCCCTCCCTTCAAGAGTTATCATGCCCACAATTTTTCCGAACATTTTTGAACTCATGAAGGAGTGGACCGATATAGCTTATCTTCAAACTTAAACTAAGTTTGGACAACATACTACAAAGGCCAAATTTTGGACCGACTCGGCAGATCCGTTCGTGAGTTATCTTGCGATCCAACCACTACACCCGGTGTCATGGGGCTTTTTGCTATTTTCTCAGGAAGTATGGGCTTGTCCCTGATGAAGCTTGTACCGTCGTATGTGGGGCGGTGAATATAAGTTGTTACAACAAAAATCAAAGCGATTCGAGAGCGGGACCTAAACTGAACTTTTCCAACATTTTGTGTGGGAGGTACCCGAAGGAGTGGACCGATTGGGTTTTTTTTTGGTATATTCTCAGGAAGTATGGACTTGCTCCTGATGAAGCTTGTATCGTCGTATGTGGGACGGTGAATACAAGTGGTTACAACAAAAATCAAAGCGATTCGAGAGCAGGAGGTACCCGAAGGAGTGGACCGATTGAGTTCATATTGGAACCTGATCTAAGTCTGGTATGGACTAAATCGATTACTCCCTTCAAGAGTTATCTTGCGCACAAATGTTCCGAACATTTTCGAACTTTTGTGGCGGAGGTACCGGTAGGAGTGGACCGATATAAGCCATCTTCGAACTTAAACTAAGTTTGAACAAAATATTACGAAAGTCAAATTTTGGACCGAATCGGCTGATCCGTTCAAGAGTTATCGTCCACGGAGGAAAAAAAGCCTCTCTAACACATGTCCCAAACATATTTTGCAGCAAACATATATGCATTTGTTTGCAATCAGTCCCAAACGTAACATATGTTTGTGTCCTCCAATCAAATATATGTTTGGATGCAAACAAATTATATGTTTGGGTGCAAACAAATTATATGTTTGGGTGCAAACAAATACAAACCCAAAAGCCACAAAAAAAAACAAACACATGCACAAGTGGGCGCTTTCTGAGAGCGAGGAAGCGTAAATGTCAATGTGAAACACCTTGAAATGTATGCTCACTTGCTCTTAGTAAGCCCTCACTGGTTATCTCAAACATATACACACATTTATAAATGGTGGTGGTTTATTGAAAGGCATAGAAAAAAGCAAAAGCAACAACAGACACCTACAGTGAGTGTCAAAAATATTCGATTTTTTCTTTTACCAATAATAACACCTCAGTATTTTAGAAGCCCATACATACCCAATAAACAAAAAACCAAATACATACTTAACAAAATGTTGGTCCTGTGGCTATTAAAAAATGTATATAACACGGATCCACGGCAACCCTATAAGCGAGAATAACAACGAAAAGTTTGTTAACCCTGTTTTCTATGCATCAAAAATTCTCGGTTGTTTTAAACTTTGTTAAATATTTTAATTGCGAACAGAATCTTTGTCCTGTGTGTAAAAATATTATATTTTATAGCAAATTATTAAAATTTAGCGCTAAAGAAAAAAGCTATCCTAGAAAAGAGAAAACTGGTTATATTTCATTATAAAAACGGTAAAAATAAAAGGAAATTTTGCTTATTTTTAAATATTTAGTCGAATATTGTTGAAATCAGGTGCAAAAGTCACGAAAATATAGGAATAATAGATTTCGTGAAACGCATAAGCCAGCCAAAACCAAGGACTAGGAGGGAAAATAGAGGAATCTTCTGAAAAATTACTGCTAAATCGCCCTTAATTTTCTTGAAATTGGTCACCGATTCCTAAATGACTCTCAGAAGATAGAAAATATGCACTTACATTCCAAAAAAAATCTTAAGGTTAAAGCTTCTCATAGCCTTGTAACACATCATAAATCATTGGCGGTAAATACATGCCTCCTAGAAACTCTTTGGCTTATGTGTTTCACGAAATCTATTATTCCTATATTTTCGTGACTATTGCACATTGTTTCAACTATATTCGACTAAATATTCAAAAATTAGCAACATTACCTTTTATTTCTGGTGTTTTTATAATGAAATACGACCAGTTTTCTCTTTTCTGAGATAGCGTTTTTCCCTTAGCGCTAAATTTTAATAATTTGCTATAAAATATAATATTTTTGAACACAGGAACAAAGATTCTGTTCGAAATTATTAAAATGTATACTAATATTGCAGAAAATGTTCGATAATGACCTGTTTTTTTGGCAAAATATTTAACAAAAGTTACAAAAACCGAATATTTTTGACGAATAGAAAACAGGGTTAACAACGTTTTCTTTGTTATTCTCGCTTATAGGGTTGCCATGGATCCATGTTACATACACGTTTTAATTGCCCCAGGACCAATATATTTTTAAGTATGTATTTGGTTTTTTGGATATTGGACATGGGCTTCTAAAATACTGAGGTGTTATTATTGGTGAAATTAAAAACCGAATATTTTTGACACTCACTGTATACACATTTATAAATGGTGGTTTATTGAAAGGCATAGAAAAAAGCAAAAGCAACAACAGACACATAGGTACATAAAAAATCCAAAGAAATACATAAAAGACTTTAATAAAATAAAAACTGAATGCAAATCGCACTTTTCAAAAGAAAAAATTATATAGAAACATCTTTCAACGCTTCTCCTTAGTTGTGAAATCGGCATCTGGAATAAATAGGTATAAATAGGTACATCCATATTTCAAATATACATATGTTTGTATGTATATGAAAAATGTATTGATGTAATTACCAATATTAAATGCGATTTCTTCCTTTTCCAATAAAATATTTACATTCACCTTTTTTGATTCAATTATAAAACGTATTGGGCATTTAATTTACTAAAAAGCACCATTTATTTAAGAAAAGACAAAACAACAATTTATTCACTCACTTTTCCGTCTTTACTCAACGATTGTATTTAGAAAACTAAAGAAAAGACAAAACACCAATTTATTCACTCACTTTTCCGTCTTTACTCAACGATTGTATTTAGAAAACTAAAGAAAAAAGAACAACATAATTAATACCATTGCTTTCTTTTCCTCTTCACTTGCTACGTTGGTTAACATCTACAAAGCACGAAAAGCAATTTTAAATTTTTATCTTTTTTAGAAAAACTACTGAACCGATTTTTCTGAAATTGTACAAGGATGGCCCCGGTTAAAATGGGCTACAAATTGTTTAAAATGCTATATCTATATAAATAAAAATCAAATGTCGTTCGTTGGTAATGACATCAATTGAGAAGGTTTGGGCCTAAATACCCGACCACTTCTACTTGTTTAAATATGTTATATGAGGCGCTCAGCGCCAAAACGGCCTAACCCAAATAGAGATGGTTTCGAGAAAAACGAAGTTCAAAGAAAACAAGTTTTTAAAATATTTTTATAATTTTTTTATTAATCATAAATACATATTAGTTGTAATATTTGTTTTAGGTTAATCATTAGGTATTAGTTTACATAGATAAAAACTGTTTTAATCAGTTAATAAAAAAATTAAAGTGGCTTAGGCCGTTTTGGCATCCATTTAAAAAAATATATTGATAGGAACTGAGGGTTAGGCCATTTTGTCTCCATTTTTTAAAACAAAAGTTATGCAGATGAATAATAAAAATAACTGTGAGCATTTTAATTGACATATATTAATAAAAACTATTGGTCTTCTTCCTGGATATCTTCATCTTCGGCTCTCGAATTTGTTTTTAAATTATTATAAAATGCATGATTTACCCTTTGAGTTTCTGTAAATCCTTAAACATTGCAACTTTAATGAATCTTCCTCCCGGATAAAGCGGTTCCAATTCAAAATTTACGTACTTGCTGGAGTTCCTTTTTGAAATATTAACTTCTTGAAATAAAACATTTATGTTATTTGAATCTTTGTATTGAATTATAAATGGCTGCGCATTTTGGAACCGATTTTTCTGTTTGATACTAGTTTCTCAATTGAGGATATGCTTTTTATTTCATTTGTCGTCATCTTTACCAAGTGACATGGTTCCCTTTTTGCCGTAAGGATTACACGATCCCAATCATAAGGCGTAAAAATGCCCTTATAATATTTTTTCCTTTTCAATGAGACCAAAATCTTGATCGCATGGTAGGCATGAATGGCCAAACACTAAAAATTTGTGGTCTATCCGTTCCACTGAGAAGGTCGAATTATTGACTATGAATGTGCAAATATTGTTCATTCTTATGTTACGGTTTTGGCCACCACATTGATCGCGATACATTATTAACTTCTTACATTGTACATTGACGCCAGGTAAGTAAGTCAACTTTATTACATAACCTTTGGTTTTTACTTACAAAATCTTCTCGAAAATTTATTTTTATATTATTTTTCAAATATACTCCTGACTAAAACGTAACATGCCTAACCCACACGTATTTTTTTCAGTATTCGATTTTGTCTATGTGGCTTAGGCCATTTTGGCGTCCACATTTTTTCAAACTTTCAGTAAAGGAAAAACGGTTTTCGGCATGTAGAATAACATAGGGTTAATCTATGCAATTGGGGATTTTTTAGTATGTATTACAAAAGGTTCCGGTTCGTCCAGCATAGTCAGTTTGATTTTTTTGAAAATGTGGGTTAGGCCGTTTTGGCGCTGAGCGCCTCATATATCCAAAATACTGGCGTGGCAATGTGTACTTTATGAATTTCAGAGGAGGTGGGGTACCTTCCCACGCATTTCTTTCAAACGCTATATGTATATGCCAAACTTATGATTATATCGGTTTCAGCATTAATTTTGTGGAGACAAGGGGCTGTGTCTCCGACCTTAGGTACATACATATATGTTGCCAAAATACCAGACCTCACTTTTTTAAATATGTTATGTGTTGAAAATTGATGACCACGCCCACTCTTTTCAATACATTTTTTTTTCAAAACTATTGAACGTAATTTGATGAAATTTTCAGAAAATCTTCAGGAATGACCCGTGGTACAAAATGCTATATATTTGAATTTCGGGGGCCTGTTGTTTTATAATTGCTATATTCGCTAAACTTATGAATGCATCGGCTTGCAAATTAATTTTCGAGACAACGGTGGTTGCTTCCTCGATCAAAAGTTCTTTATTGGTGCGCGAAGGCCCGACCAAAGGGACAAATATGTTACATCTCGAAAACTAAAGAACCGATTTTCACGAAATTTTGTGGAATGTGCCGTGGTACATGTTGGCACAAATTTCGAAGGTGTCACGGTATCTCCCCTATTAAGAAAAACGACATAATTATACCCTCAGCATTTATGCTAAAGAGTGTATATACACTTTCATACGGGTAAAATGTGCCTCATCGAAATAATGGTTTTAGACCCCAAGTATGTTTTTATGAAAGTTGTTTCAGACAATTTGGAGTCGATTTAGCAATGTCCGTCCGTCTGTCTGTCTGCCTGGTGCGCACGATAACTCTCGAACGGATGAGCCGATTGGGTCCAAAATTTGGCTTTCGTAATATGTTGTTCAAACTTAGTTTAACCGCCTGTTCATGTATGTCGCACGGAAACCTGTACGAAAGGAAAGCAGGCACTCACTTCCGTCTAAAAATGCGTTCATGTATTTCGCAAACTATCGTGCGACTGCCGTTACGTATCCTATGCGAAATACTACTAATTTAAATGTACATTTGTACAACTACGTTCCATAAATGAGAGCCAAATGAGAAATGAAAACAAAATCCACATATACATACAAGCATTGGAATATGTGTGATTTGTTTTGTTTGAAAAATAAAATGTGTCGGTATTTTGAATTATTTTATTTGATTGATTTCTTCAAAAGAATGAATGAAACAGCCTTTAAAACGTGTCTACAAAATTTTTGTTTTGTTTCAAGAATGTGTTGCATAAATTTGTTTCAAGATTTTCGGTGTTATTCGCGAGTTTACGTTCTACTCGGCAGCTACAAAGCAAGTGAGTGATTTTGACATTCTTTTTCTACAAGAGACAGTCCTTTCGAAATACATAAACCCAAATTTACAGGAAAAGTGTACGTTTACGTGTTATTTCGTATGGCTTGTCGGTCGCATCGATTTTCATTTCGAAGGTGTTTACATGAACAGAAAATTATTTTTTTCGACTTCCGAAGCGCAAGAAACCTTTCGGTCGACATACATGAACAGGCTGTAAGTTCGAAGATGGCTTATATCGGTCCACTCCTTCCGATACCTCCCCCACAAAAGTTCGAACATGTTCGGATCATTTATTGAAGTGAGTATTCGATTTAGTCCATACCAGACTTAGATCAGGTTCCAATATGAACTCAATCGGTCCACTCCTTCAGGTACCTCCCACACATAATTTTGGAAAAGCTCTGTTTTGGACCGCCCCCATGCGACGGTACAAGTTTTATCTGGGGCAAGTGCATACTTCCTGAGCCAGCCAGAAAAAGCCAGAACAGTATAAAAAAACCTATAACACCGTGTGTAGTGGTTGGAACGCAACATAACTCTCGAACGGATCTGCCGATTTGGTCCAAAATTTTACCTTCGTCATATTTTGTCCAAACTTAGCTTAAGTTCGAAGATAACCCATATCGGTACACTCTTTAAGGTACCTCCCCCACAAAAGTAGTATGTAGTCGCTGGAGAGCACTAATTTAGTCTCAGTTCGAAGATGGGCAACAACGTATGGTACTTCCCCCTCAATATTTAAAAAATTTCACTAAAAATGCAAAATGGAATGGACGATGTCTCTTGAACATCCAAATCCATCCAAAACTTCCAAAACTTTGGATCTCCTAATATGTTGTCCGAATTTAATTTAACTTCCAGAATGACCGATATCGATTTTCTGGTCCGAAATTTATGCGATGACCCACTGAAATGACTAGTGGGCGCGATATCTATCAAAAATAAGATCAACTTTTTTAATGGACTATGTCGGTCCATTCCTTTAAGTACCTCCTCCGCAACACTTTTGAATTTTAATCCTAACCCACATTTTTGTCGGCAAGTTCAAATGTCCAAAAAGGGCCACAAAATTCTGAAAAGACTCTAAGTACATTCGATCTGCCAAAAATGGAAGTTTCAATTCACATTGGCTGAGGGTATATCTCTGTCGGAAATTTGTAATAAGTAAAAAAGTATAACCCCCAGTTTATGTATTTCGAAACGAAAATGTGTGCGCATGAAACACACCCAAACTTTAGTTTTTGAAATATTATTGCCTTTGCTTTTACTTCAAAACAAAAAACAAATTTGAAAAACACACTCAAATTTGGTAGTTTTTCTTGCGCATTCATTTTCTTATCGACATACATGAACAGGCTGTAAGTCGGCTTGACTAACAGCCTGTTCATGTATGTCGATAAGAAAATGAATGCGCAAGAAAGACTACCAAATTTGAGTGTGTTTTTCAAATTTGTTTTTTGTTTTGAAGTAAAAGCAAAGGCAATAATATTTCAAAAACTAAAGTTTGGGTGTGTTTCATGCGCACACATTTTCGTTTCGAAATACATAAACTGGGGGTTATACTTTTTTACTTATTACAAATTTCCTTAAATGGTAATGTTCATCGGTCCAACAGCCATGAAAAAATAAAAACATATACATACGTCTCAATAAGCGGGAGAATTTGACTTGCCCATTTTTTTAACTTTTATTATCAGATCGCTTTAGGACGATAATAAATCCTAAACAGCATCACTGGGCGAAGAAAACCGACAAAGTCCGGAAAGAAAAGAATGGTTACAGACAAAATCTGTTGATAATTTTAGAATCCTCAAAGAATAACTCGGTTTGACAATGGACCCGAAGAAATGAGGTCGAAAATACATATTTTTGAATTATACTCAATAAAAATTGTCATTAAATCTTTGTTGTCTTCATTAAAAGTCTATAATTTTAATGTCTAATAGTCTAAAAATTCCAAAAACCCCGCCAAAGTTAATAAACCTATTGTTTGCTATAGGTTTTACCTCTGTCGCTTGTAATGCCAAACTTGGGAACAAAACATTCTACGACCTGTGTTTAACATGAAATTAATCCATATCCTTTTGGATTTTCAACATTATATTTTACTCGCTTAAGTCATCTGAAAAAAAACATCTCTCATTTGCTATCATCACCCCCACCCTCCAAACTTTACACCAATTACAAAAAGGAACAAGAGAAAATCTTTCAAAAAAATAGGACGACAATAACAATCGCAGAAAAAAAGGATTCACATTCAAACAAGTAAAACAATTTTTCACTTGAGAGATTTTATTGTGTCGAACATGTTGTCATCGAGTTTGGGGGTGTTTTGTGTTGCTTTTTTCTACCAAAAAAATAATATTCAAATTTGTGTGTTATTTGGTATGGTTCGCTTCAGTTGTTATGTCTGTCGACGATGTCAATACAAAACGCAAAACATGAGAAATCACAATTTGGCAAACTGTTTACCCTTCTGACGATACATCAATTCGGTTATCCACTCACCCACCATACAATTACTTTCTATCCTGCACTCATTTGCATCTAAAAGGAAATACGAACAAGGAGAAGGGTTGATGTTGTCACACACTACCTACCGTGTGTTACAAAGAGGCTACATGGCCAAATGCGGAAGTGATTATAACCGACACCAAACACACATGTGTGTCCCTGGATAAAGATGAAGTTATCAAATCGTTGTGTGAGTTACAACTGTCATCGACATGTGGAGTTGATTACAAAACGTTTAAGCAAATTAACACAGAGCTCAGGGAGCCATTATTCAGATTTACATAAGGGCAATTCTGGAATGAAATTATTATTTTTGATTTTAAGGAAATATTTTTTCAATTGAAGGAAATTGTGGGCGAAATTAATATTTAAAACCTCGTGCAACTAAAAATTTCAACAAGAAAATCATATTTTTATTTTTCCTATTAACTCTGTTCGCCACATTCTCTCGGTCTAGAATTAATAGTAAAAATTATTTCGCTATACAATATTAATTAAAAACTTTTGACACTGTTTTTTAAACACAAAAAGGCTGGACTGTCAAACAATCAAGGATTTTTACTCTACAACCTTTAAAATCAGGACAATGAGCTGCAATAGCCAGCAGCAGTGGCAGCACTTCTGCTGTGTAACTGCGACTTCTTTTGCTGAGAGAAGGACAAAAACAACAAAATATTGAAATCATTAAAAGGATGCCACAGAAAATTATGCAAATTAAAGGCTGTGCGAAAAAATCCTTTCAACAGCGTGAAAAAAAGTTTCCTCAAAAATAGTATTAAAAAATATGTTTCAAACTGTTTTATTAAAGACAATATAAAATTGTCGTTCGCCAGTCATGGTTTGCTACTGAAAATGTGTTCTTTTTTCTTTAAATTACGACAACAATTGTCGCCAGCCAAATTATTAAAATAAATGAAAAAAATCTCTGGGAAAATATTATTAGAAAAATGAAAAGTCTGAAAGAAGTATCAAATATTTATTAAGAGGGTGTGAAGAGTGGCGTTCGGCATGAGGGAGGGCTGTTTAAAATCTCATAAAAATTAAAACGTAAAATAAATAGAAATTTTCATTTTCTTTTGCTCTTTCGTTTGCTGTTATTATTTTTGGTCAGTTTGAAAGGAAAGAGGAAGAAATCTTTTTACATCATAATCATGTGACGTAGTGGTCCTGTTTAGCACAAGGATGGACGGAGGGATGTTGTGAATGGAAAAATTATTTTTTTTTTTTTGTAAGTTTTCTTTTTTTAATTTTACATAATTATATTCATAGAAAAGTTGTTTCTCATCTCTGTTATTTGCTACAGTGACTAAAATGTTTAAAGGCAACTTTAAAGTTCGAATGGAATATAGGAAATCAGTCAAAAATTTTAAAGTTGTCTTTATATTTACTTGGGATTTATTTAATTTTCAAATTTAAAAGTAAAATATGAAAGGTCAATTACCTCATTTTACCTTCAGCCTTTAGCCGACAGAGATATACCCACACAATATCGAATCAAATGCGGCTACGCATCCAAAATCCTTTTCCCCAATAATTATGCGTTAGAGGGTCTTTGGCCCTTTTTGGAAGGATAAAAGCTCAAAAGCGGATGAGGTACCTAAAGGAATGGATCGGGAATTGGATCTTATTCTGGAAGCCATTACTTTTCGATAAATATGGCGCACAACCGTAATTTCATTTGGTCTATACGGTGACTTAGAGCTTTTGGACCACAACGTCGGGAAGCATGAACTTACTCGCGAAAAACATAATATCGCTGTAAACGAATTACCTTTCCGTGTGAATGTTGGACACTATCAAACGGATCAACGGATTTGTTCTTCGTAATATTTTTCCCAAGCTTAAGTACGTGTCGGGACGGAAGAAAACCCGGGACCAATTTGCATGTGATCGGTTTGTCATATCCGTATCCACCACAATCAAACTTCGCTGAGATGCAATAGATGTTGGACAATCCCCCGCAGGCCCCCAACAACAACCATACGCACAGCTTTTAACACCGGTCGTTACTGTTCCAATACCTGGAAATGCATCATTTTTGCAATTTAATTGCAATATCAAGTAAATTGTGGAACTTATGATACCGAAGTATGTATATCAGCTTACAGCATACTAAACAAGTAAAAAATATCGGTCGGCTTTGCCGACAGAGATATACCCTCAGCCTGTGTGGATTGAAATACTATTTTTTCCAAAAAAAAAAAGAAATGCATGGGCGTATGAACCGACAGAAATATGGATTGGATTAAAGCTAAAACATTTGCGGGGGATATCGATAGACAGGGCTTTTGTACCATACTAGCCTACGAAAAGCGTAATATCGGGCCACTAGGGAAACCTTCAGTAATAATGTCCAAAGGATCCTCGAACAGACCCTCAACTACAAAAATGTGTTGAACATTTGTATGAGTGGTACCCCAAGTATTGGACCGATAGGTCCCAAATTTGAACATAAACTAAGCTTGGACAAAAAATTTCGAGATCGAAAAATTGGACCAAATCGGTTGCTACGTTTGTGAGATATTGCGCTTATCATTTTAGCACATATTTTCAAACATTTGTGGGAGAGGTACCGGAAGCAGTGGACCTATAAGCACTACCATCGAATTTCATCTTATATTCGAATAATTGTTACGATATCCAAAGTGTGGACGAACGCAGTATTCGGTTCGAGCTCTACAGCCACTACATATGGTGCCATAGGGTTTTTTTACAACTTTCGGGCTGTTTTCTCAAGAAGTATGGACTTGCCCCTGAAAAAACGTTTACTGTCGTAATTGAGACAGAGAATGCAAGATGCGTCAACAAACATCAAAGTGATTCGAGAACAGGTCTTAAAGTGAATTTATCCAAAATTTTGAGTGGCAGGTACCCGAAAGACTGAACAAAACAAATATATTAGGATATGTAAAGTATTAACCAAATCGCTCACTCCCATCCAGAGTTATCGTTCGCACAATTTATCCGAACAGTTTTGAACTTTTTTGGGGGAGGTAACTGAAGGTGTGGACCGATATGGCTTATCTTCGAACATAAACAATGTTTGGACAAAATATTACGAAGGCCAAATTTTGGACCGAATTGGCAGATCCGTTCGAGATTTATCTTGCGCTCCAACCACTACACACGGTGTCATAGGGGTTTTTTGCACCTTTCAGGCTATTTGCTCAGGAAGTATGGACTTGCCCCTGATGAAACTTGTACCGTCGTATGTCGGACAGTGAATACAAGTTGTTACAACAAAAATCAAAACGATTCGAGAGCAGGTCCTAAACTGAACTTTTCCGAAATTTTGTGTGGAGGTATCCAAAAAAGTGGACCGGTTATGTCCATATTGGAACCTCATCTAAGTCTGGTAGAAATTTCACGATGTACAAAGTATGGGCCAAATTGGTTACTCCCTTCAATAGTTATCGTGCGCACAAATTTTCCGAACATTTTCGACCTTTTGTGGGGAAGTACCGGAAAGAGTGGACCGATATAGCTCATCTTCGAACTTAAACTAAGTTTGGGCAAAATATTACGAAAGCCAAAATTTGAACCAAATCGGTTCATCCGTTCGAAAGTTATCATGCGCTCCAGCCAGCAGGACAGACAGACAGACGGACATGGCTAGATCGACTCCAAATTGTCTGAAACACATTTCGTCCAAACAGCTTTTGAAAGGTCATATCCGATTGTTCTTAGGGGACTTTAATGATCATCATGAATTGTGGCATTTGGTCCTAGTTAAAGACCTAGGGACACCCCTACAAGAATTAGAGGAGAGTGTCATTGTTCAGCAAATATCCATCGGGTCGCCTGGTTTAACAAATGGGATCTTCTGGCAAACCGTCGTTTCTTTTGGGTCAGACCATCTCCATATAATCGTCTACATCAGTGGACCGCCCACCTTTATCACCTCTGAACGTCGCTCTTTTATCAATCATGAAAAAGCTATTTGACCCATTTTCAGAGGAATGAACAATCACCGCTCCAAGGAACTGGAACCCCTTATTGTGTTCAGGTAGCAGAGGATGCAGTCGTCCGACCTGCTGGTCGAATACCAGAAGTGAGACCGAATGAATTTCCCAGCAGAAGCGGCGGAACTGGCAAATGAGCAGGATTAGCTTCTTTGAAGCAACCCTAGTGATCCCAGAGTTAGGGAGCTGACACTTGAAGTTAATAGTTTGGTCGGTGAGCCCAAGCGAAACAAGTAGCTAGATCATCTGAAGAGTTGTATCATTTGAGTCAGAATAAGTGAATTATGCGCAATGGGTAAATCCATCTCAAACCCTAGAAAGAAGGAATGTAGGACCTCAATCACGTTTCGCTGATTGATCCGAGGAGGTGTGCAAGTTATTTTAATCGAAAATTTGTCGAGACGATAGTGACAGGGCGAAGAGAAGAGTACTACGTCGCTTACCGGCCAAGAGGAACCACCATAATTTACAATGACTGATTGCAAGTGCCGTAGGAACGCTAAATCATCCAAACCGTCAGACCCTGGGTGTATCTTCATGGCAATGCTGAAACCAGTAGTTGACTATCTCACAAAAGTTCTCAACCTGTCGCTAGCCACCACATCGTGTCCGATGTCTGGAAAATGGGCAGGGGTCGTCCCGTTACTTAAGCTAAGCAAGAATGCCTGTAAAGGTGAATCGTACATACCTATTTCGCTTTTGTCTGCCGCAGCAAGGACTCTTGAGGCTTTACTTCTCCCCAGCTTTGAAAAAAAGGTATACTGTTGCCGATAATCACCATTAGCTATTTTAGCGGCACAACACTATAACAGGCCCTCACGGCATCTCCACATATATTAGTCGTGGAATCAACCACTACAAGCCATGCGATAGGGCAGTACTGCTGGCGCTCGATCTTTCAAACGGTTTTGACACCGTCAAACACTCTAAGTTTTTTTAAGGACATCAAGCAGACTACCCTCCGGTTAAGTTCGAAATGATGGATAATCAAGTCGTACGAAGAATTCTGGAACAAGAAGTCGAAGCCTCTTTAGAGTGAAACAAGGAGTTTGCCAAGGGGTTGAAATCTTCTGAACATTTTAACTTCTACCTCTCTGAAATTCCAAACTTTCCAGACGGCATAGAGCTCATAATGCATGTGGTTAACTGCGCGATTTTGGCTTCGGGTCCTATCATCGATGACATGACTTAATGCAGATCTTCCATTTGAGGAATATGAAAAAAATCTGCCTCTAAATCCATTGTCACACTGTTCACCAACTGGACGGCTTAAATAAGGCTCCCCCTGAAAATACCACTAACTATTCCAAGACATTGGGTTCCACGCAGTGGAAGAACATTCATATCTGACAGAAAGGTGCTAGGTGTCGATATGCATCTCTTGAGTTTTCTCCAGGATTTGCGGGAGGGTAAATATCTGGTCAATGCTGGACTTGCCAGGCCTAAAGCCACATTGGTATGGCTCAATAATTTTGTTGATCATATGCTTTAGTCGTTCGCACAATATCCCTGACACTATCTTGTAGGCAATAAAAGACTTATGCCCCTATAGTTAGAGCATACAGTCTTATCTCCTTTCATGTGGACAGGGCACAGGATGCTCAGGTTCCAATCGTCGGTTAGGCATTCTTCCTGCCAGATGATCTAACTAACTGATGAATACACCATATCAGCGTATTGCCTCCGGTTTTGAACAGCTCGGCTGGTAGGCCATCGGCTCCCGCTGCCTTATTGTTCTTTAGCCGGTTTATTGCTGTCTTTACCTCATCTTGGCTGGGCGGTATACATTCAATATCATCTTCCGGGATTTGATATGTGGATTCTTCGTCGTCTTCGCTACTACTGGATACCAACAGTTTGCAAAAATTCTCTTCCCATATCCTGAGCACACTATATGTATCAGTTACCATATTACCTTGCTGGTCTCTACAGGAGGATGTACCTGTACTAAAGCCATCTGTTTGAAGTTTCACTCTTTGGTAGAACGTTCGGACTTCATTCTGACTCCTGAACATCTCGATTTTTTTCACACTCCCGTCTTTCCATTTCTCTATTTTTCCTGCGGAAAATACGTTTCTCTTCTCTCCTTTCCTGCCGATATCTCTCTCGTGCGCTACGCGTTGCTACTGATTGTAAAGTAGCCCTATATGCCGCATTTTTTTCTTCGGTAGCAGCACGGCACTCCTGGTCATACCACGGATTCTTTGGTGGAGGTCTCTGGTATCCAAGTACTGATTTTGCGGCTGTTTGCATGGAGTGGGCAATATTTTGCCATTGTGCTGATATGTTATCGGGACGAGAAGCGCTATCATTAAGCAATTGGGTCAGTTGAGTGGAATATGCTGTGGCTATCTGTTGTGTTTGCAGCTTGGCGATGTCCAACTTTCGTGTTGTGTCTGTCCGTGCTTTATTTGCAACGTTTAGACGGGTACGTACCTTTGCTGCAACGAGGTAATGGTCCGAATCTATGTTTGCTCCTCGGAACGATCGTACATCCAACACGCTCGATGAATGTCTTCCATCTATCACAACGTGATCAATTTGATTTATTGTTCTTTGGTCTGGAGACAGCCAAGTGCCCTTATGAATATCGAGATGCTTAAATCTGGTACTGCTAACTACCATGTTTTTTGCCGCTGCGAAGTCTATCAGCCTCATTCCATTGTCTGATGTTTCACTATGTAGACTGAATTTCCCAACTGTTTGTCCAAAGATATTCTCCTTTCCAATTTTGGCATTAAAATCGCCTAGAACAATTTTAATGTCATGGGCAGGACAACGGTCATATGTTTCTTCTAAGCTCTCGTAGAATATATCTTTGGTCTGTTCGTCCTTGTCTTCGGTTGGGGCATGAGCGCAGATAAAGCTGATGTTGAAGAATTTTGCTTTAAATCGAATTGTAGCAAGTCTTTCATTCACTGGGGTGAAGCTGGAGACCAGATGTTTTAACCTCCGACCAACTACAAAACCGCAACCAAACTCATGCTTTGTGTCATGGCAGCTATAATACAGTGCGTCACCTTTAGGTGTTGTTGTGACATCTTTCCCAGTCCATCGTATTTCCTGTATGGCAGTAATATCGGCTTTGTACTTTCCAAGTACGTCTGCCAATGCGAAGACTGCACCTTCTCTATAAAGAGTGCGAACATTCCAGGTGCAGATTCGCAGATCATGGTCCTTAAAACGTTTGCGGGGTTCGTCAACTTTAGAGGGGTTTGTTTTTCTTTTCTTTCGTTTTTTCATAGTAGGCTGTTTTTTTCTAGGGGAGGGTTACTAACCCGACGCCCAAACCCAAGTTTTTAACGTTCTTATGGGTGAACGCGCGGCACATGTTAGCTCACTACCTTTAACGGGTGTTAAAGGCAGTTCCCCAGGTGACACCACGGGAAGGTCAGTGTCCACTTGAGATGAAAGAGGGACCAAGATAAATCCTGGGCTTTGCCATGTTAAAACCGGTCAGGACCGTTCCTTGGTATCTTCCATCCCCTACGTCACCCATGACCCGTACATAAAATACTCATATATGGGGGTGTAGCAGTCGAGCGGAACTACCTCGGTAGAGATTTTTTACATATACATCCCGCCGATTAATAGCCGTACTACACGTTTTTGAAAAGTCATAACCGACTGCTCTTAGGGGACTTTAATGATCATCATGAATTGTGGCATTTGGTCCTAGTTAATGACCTAGGGATCCCTCTGCAAGAATTAGATGAGAGTGTCATTGTTCAGCAAACATCCATCGGGTCGCCTGGTTTAACAAATGACATCTCCTGGCAAACCGTCGTTTCTTTTGGGTCAGACCATCTCCCTATAATTGTCTACATCAGTGGACCGCCCACCTTTATCACCTCTGAACGTCGCTCTTTTATCAATCATGAAAAAGCTATTTGACCCATTTTCAGAGAAAGGAACAATCACCGCTTCAGAGAACTGCAACTCCTTCTTGTGTACAGGTAGCAGAGGATGCAGTCGCCCGCTCTACACCTGCTGGTCGAATACCCGAAGTGAGAAACAAAGAATTTCCGGCGGAACTAGCAAATGATCTTCTTTGAAGCAACCCTAGTGATCCCAGAGTTAGGGAGCTGACACTTGAAGTTAATAGTTTGGTCGGTGAGCGCAAGCGAAACAAGTAGCTATATCATCTGAAGAGTTGTTTCATTAGGGTCAGAATAAGTGAATTGTACGCAATGGGTAAGTCCATATGGAACCCTAGAAAGAAGAAATATAGGACGTCAATCACAGTTGTCGACGTTTCGCTGATTGATCCGAGGAGGTGCGCACGTTATTTTAATCGACATTTTGTCGAGCCGAGAGTGACAGGGCGAAGAGAAGAGAGGAACCACTATAATTTACAATGGCTGATTGGAAATGCCGTAGGAACGCTAAATCGTCGAAACCGTCAGACCCAGTAGTTGACTATCTCACAAAAGTTCTCAACCTGTCGCTAGCCACCACAGCCAGACAAGAATGGCAGTAAAGGTGAATCGTACAGACCGATTTTGCTTTTGTCACCCGCTATTCAGTTGTCGATAATCAGCATCAGCTATTTTAGCGGCACAACACTATAACTCTTAGGACTGCAACAGGGTTCTCTTCATGACACACGTGGATCACCTTCATGGGGGGACGACAATTTTACTGGTGCATCAGCATAACAAGATGTTGTCGATCAAGAGCCTGGTTGCATGTTATCGCCGTGAGCATCCCTGCAACAATGTAGTGTTGAGACTTTCCCTAACCTGATACTTCGGAAGAGATCTTCATGATATAATTGATGACGATACGGAGACCACTCTCATACATCGCTGCAGAAGAGCGCCAGCTTCCAAAGCAAACACGAGTAATTTTGGCTCAATTAAGATTCAGAAGATGCAGCCGCCTCAATTCGTATTGGGTCCGAATCGACAAAAATGTGGTAGGTGTCGATATGCATCTCTTGAGTCTTCTCCAGAATTTGCCGCAGGATAAATATCTAGTCAATCGTGTATTTGCCAGGTCTGGTATGGCTCAATAACTTCGTTGGCCATATGCTTTAGTCGTTCTCACAATATCCCTGGCACTATTTTGTATGCAATATGGAGAAGACTTATGTCCCTATAGTTAGAGCATACAGTCTTATCTCCTTTCTCGTGGACATGGAACAGGATGCTCAGGTTCCAATCGTTGGTTACGCAGTCTTGCTAGCAGATGATGCTAACTATACACCATATCAGCGTGTCGCCTCCGGTTTTGAACAGATCGGCTGGTAGGCCATCGGCTCCCGATGCCTTATTGTTCTTCAGCCGGTTTATTGCTGCCTTTACCTCATCTTGGCTGGGCGGTATACATTCAATATCATCTTCTCTACTATTGAATACCAGCAATTTGGAAAAATGTTCTTTCCATATCCTGAACACACTATATATGTTGCCAAATTACCTTGCTGGTCTCTACAGGAGGATGTACCTGTACCAAAGCCATCAGTTTGAGGTTTCACTCTTTGGTAGAACGTTCGGACTTCATTCTGGCTCCTGAACATCTCGATTTTTTCAGACTCCGACTTTTCCATTTCTCTCTTTTTCCTGCGGAAAAGACGTTTCTCTTCTCTCCTTTCCTCCCGATACCTCTCTTTCCTTGATAAAAGTCTCTGGTATCAAAGGATTTTGCGGCTGTTTGCATGGAGTGGGCAATATTTTGCCATTGTGCTGATATGTTATCGAGACGATGAGTGCTTTGATTAAGCAATTGGGCCAGTTGAGTGGAATATGCTGTGGCTGTCTGTTGTGATTGTAGCTTACCGATGTCTAACTTTCGTATTGTGTCTTCCTTCGTACTTTATATGCTACGATTAACCGGGTACGTACCTTTGCTGCAACGAGGTGTTGGTCCGAGTCTATGTTTGCTCCTCGAAACGAACGTACATCCAACGCGTTCGATGAATGTCTCCCTTCTGTCACAACCTGATCAACCTGATTTCTTGTTTTCTGATCCGTAGACAGTCAGGTGTCCTTATGAATGTCGAGATGTTTAAATCTGGTGCTGCTAACTACCATTTTTTTGCCGCTGCAAAGACTATCAATATCATACCGTTGTCAGATGTATGTCCATGTTTATATTAGGCAATTTTCCTAGCGGCAATTGTCAGTTTGAGGGAGAGAAGGGTGAGGCATATGGTAACCCTTTGCCTCTCAACACCCTCTCTGACCGACAAACTGACAATTGCCGCAAGGAAAATTGCCTAATGTAAATATGGACTTTCACTGTGGAGACTGAATTTTCGGATTGTTGGTTCCAATTTTGGTATTAAAATCACCTATAATAATTTTAATGTCATGGGCAAGGACCAAGATAAAACCTGAGCTTTGCCATGTTAAAGCCGGTCATGGTATCTTTCGTTCCTTGGTATCTTTCATACCTTATGTCCCACTTGGCACCATAACTAACGAATGGAATGATACCCAAAATTAGATCCAGTGAAAGGATTGATTCAATATTATATTTTCTGTCAGGGAAAGATGAAACATAAAGGAGATATTTATTGATGAATTTTTTATTTTTGGTTTCTTCTTTAATAAATTCTCATAAAAGGAAATGATACCAAATGAATTGAACGTATTCCCAAATCCAAAAGTTTATCCCTATATTATATTGTCAAACTTATTGACATGACTATTCTTCCCACAGATGTAGCTAACCATCTCCAAACTTGACCGGAAATGATGAAATCAAATGATGCTCAACAGTAATATATCACCCAAAAGTTATTGTCATGTAGTGGTACCCCCACTAAAAGTCACCACTATTCAAATACTTAAGGGTGTTACACTTCCAAGCTTGATGGCCAGTTATCTATGGCTTGTCCATTTAGTTAGCAGCCTTAGTGTGTCTGTTCATTATGTAATAATATATCGCCAAATAATAAAGTGACAAACGTTACAAATCAAAACACTCGACGACATCCACTATGACTGGGTGTTATTGTCATTGAGCTGTTTTCTATTGGTGAGTGTGCCCGTCCGAGTAAGTGACTGTATCATCTCCAGAAGCAACAAGACCAACAACTTGAACGACGTTCGTTCTCATCGTATTTCATAAATAATGATGACAGCCCAAAACAAGCAACAAAAACAAAAGTCACGGTATGACAGCAATGCAAAAATGCTATGGGAGAGAAAATTATGGTCTCAGGGGGAGGGAGACTGCTCTTCTTTTTTATTATGAAAATTTGGAATTATGGATATATTTTCTGGCAGCTTCTTAGCGTAAAGAAAAGCGTTATTGTTTATACTCGTTTTGATGTGTTTTTGTCATCCGAAACGGAATTGCCTTTTTTGCAGAACAATTGTATTGTCCTGCTTCTGTTACTTTATTACTTCGAACGTGTGCCAGCCCATTGCGTAACTGACTGTTTTCTTTGAATTGGAACGCCAGACAATTGGGTCAAAGGTCAGTTCATTTGCAGAAATATTCATTTTTTAGGGGGCAAAATTTTATGATTTGTTGTCTTTCTGGCATTTTTGGTGTGCGAATATTACTTGAAAACTGTATAAAGAGATTTATATCATGTGAAGAAGCATATGAACTCTGAGCAGCGAGATCAGAAAATTAGAGAAGCAGCAAATATCGAACTTATTTGGGGTGTTAGGCAATGTGAAAAATATGTGTCTCGGATTGCTTACAAGTTATTGCTAGAAAAAAATTCTCCAGCAAAAACTTGCAAGTTCTCAGCGAAGAACTGTAAACAAAGTTCGTTAACAGACAACTTTCTGCAAAACAAATTTCAAATTGTTACAAACTTTTTGGTAACCAGATCGAATTAATTTGTCTGACATTTTTAAGGAAAAAAGTACTACCGACTAATGGCGAAAAATTCAATTTTAGGATGGTAATCGAAATTCTATACATAGAAAAGTTTCAAACGATTTACCATGAATAAAAGATTTCCAAACACCTTTTTATACCTTCCACTATACTATATAGGGTATAATTAAAATTGTCATTCCATTTGTATCACATCGAAATATTCGTCCGAGATCCTTAAAAGTATATATGGGAATTTCTGAATGAAATCGAATACTTTTTGAAAAAGAGATTTTTGATTTCCTTTAGTATATTTTCAATTTATTTTATTTTTGACTAAAAGTTGCTGAGATATCGCTCCTTGAAAAAGTCAAATTCTATAAAAACTCTATGCAAAGAAATACTTATAACTTCTTTAATATTGGTCCAACTAGAAAAAAATCCTTTTGTATTTTTTTTTATCAGCTATTTAACAAAAAATAGAACAAAATGTTGCACAGTGGGCTTGGATGCATTTTTCGGGATTTAATATTTAAAATAAATTTTTATCAATGATTGTACTCTTATATTTTCTTGAATCTTTTTTTGGATTAAACTGTGATAAATGACAAGTCCTATTGGTAGTGAGATTCGAATAATAGCTATTTAATTTTTTTTTAAATAATGCAATTTTTCCTTGAACCAGTGTGAAATATTTGTTACTTTCCAAAAAAACATTTTTTAACATTTGTTTTCTGGTTTTATTAAGGAATTTATCATAAAAATCTTAAAAACTGTGTCATTTTTCGATTTTGAAAATGGTTTAGCAATTATTGTGCCAACATTAATTAGTACATATTACTGAACGGCGTTTTTTTTTTTTTTTTTTTGTCCACTTCATATCTCAAATTCAACTCCTCTTTCATATTTAAATAATAATCTTCTTGAGAAAATCTCACTTTAATAATTGGAAGATTATTTGGCTCAGATGCCCATTCATATAATTCCCAAACCGTGGTTATTTCGTTATCAACTTATTTAGCTTATTGTCGGGCTGGTACAGTTATTGCTAGTCCATTTTCAAAATCGGAAATTGACGCAGTTTTTAAGATGTTTAGATTAATTCCTAAATAAAATAAAATAAAATAAAATAAAATAAAATAAAATAAAATAAAATAAAATAAAATAAAATAAAATAAAATAAAATAAAATAAAATAAAATAAAATAAAATAAAATAAAATAAAATAAAATAAAATAAAATAAAATAAAATAAAATAAAATAAAATAAAATAAAATAAAATAAAATAAAATAAAATAAAATAAAATTTATTTTGATATTATAGTTGACCTTTGGAATTTATCTTCTTTGAGTTATTAGTTTGGCTTGAGGTCATCGGAAAATAAAAAAGCAAGTTTTATTTTTGATTTTTTATTTTATAACTTTATTTTTCCAATATTTCGGCCATCGTCGATGGTCATCATCAGGGTTGTAGCTTTAAACAGAAAAACAATAACACTTAGTTACATAAAAATTATTTAACAAAAATATAAGATTTTTGTAATAATTACATTTGTTCTTTTGTTTTAAAGAACTTGGTAAGACATTAACTTCCACTCACGCGCAAAGGTATTTTCTTACTAAAGCTTTTTATGTTTTTCTATAGTGTTTCTATAGATTTGAGCGCAATTTTAACAATACAAACAACAACTTTTTCAGCCGCACAAAGGCAAAAATTCCCAATGAAGAAAAATCAAACGTGGTTTACAAGATAAAATGTAACGGCGATGCCACCAGTACATGTGAAAAGGTTTATGTCGGGACCACCAAAACTAAATTAAAAACAAGGCTCAGTGGTCATAAATCTGACCAAAGGGTAAAAAACAAACCCATTGAACAAAAAACTGCACTAGCAGCCCACTGTGCAGTAACAGGGCATACACCTGACTTAAAAGATGTGCAAATACTAGCACAAGAAAACAACTACAGACGACGATATATGTTGGAAATGTTCCACATTATAAATGTACCAACAAAATATCGTATTAACTACAAAACCGATACTGAAAATTGCGCTCAAATCTATAGAAACACTATAGAAAAACATAAAAAGCTTTAGTAAGAAAATACCTTTGCGCGTGAGTGGAAGTTAATGTCTTACCAAGTTCTTTAAAACAAAAGAACAAATGTAATTATTACAAAAATCTTATATTTTTGTTAAATAATTTTTATGTAACTAAGTGTTATTGTTTTTCTGTTTAAAGCTACAACCCTGATGATGACCATCGACGATGGCCGAAATATTGGAAAAATAAAGTTATAAAATAAAAAATCAAAAATAAAACTTGCTTTTTTATTTTCCGATGACCTCAAGCCAAACTAATAACTCAAAGAAGATAAAATAAAATAAAATAAAATAAAATAAAATAAAATAAAATAAAATAAAATAAAATAAAATAAAATAAAATAAAATAAAATAAAATAAAATAAAATAAAATAAAATAAAATAAAATAAAATAAAATAAAATAAAATAAAATAAAATAAAATAAAATAAAATAAAATAAAATAAAATAAAATAAAATAAAATAAAATAAAATAAAATAAAATAAAATAAAATAAAATAAAATAAAATAAAATAAAATAAAATAAAATAAAATAAAATAAAATAAAATAAAATAAAATAAAATAAAATAAAATAAAATAAAATAAAATAAAATAAAATAAAATAAAATAAAATAAAATAAAATAAAATAAAATAAAATAAAATAAAATAAAATAAAATAAAATAAAATAAAATAAAATAAAATAAAATAAAATAAAATAAAATAAAATAAAATAAAACAAGTGAGCCAAGGCTATAATCGGGTCGGGGCCGACTATGTGATACCCTACACCACTACCCCTGTTCATAAGCTTTTGACTAATAAAATTCAAATATTCAAAATATATGCCATCCATCAGTAGGCTTCTTTCTCTGTTAGACCCCCATCAACCCCCAAAATTTCGTGAGGATCCGATCCAAATTTCGTAGTGTGATTGCACAAAAATGGAAAAAGGGATGCATTACCGACTATTGCGATATCTCTGTTGTTTGACCACCTATGACAACCTACTTCACATCGTTGTAAAGGTGATATTTTCTACTTTCCTTGCCTGGTTTTGCTTTCGATATATCTCCTACAGAAGGGAGATATTAACTTTGAAATAAAACGTTGGGCTTTTTTCCAAATACTTTTTTTCACATTCCGACCCCTGAATAATGTCCTACCATTATCAAAAATCAAAAGGGTTTTCCTCTGTGGGACCCCCAAAAACACCCAAAATTTCGTGACGATCCAATTAAAATTGCGACCTTTAGCGTGATTTCCAAAAAAGTGGAAAAATGTGATGTATTACCGACTATTGCGATATCTCCGTTATTTGGATACCTACGCCAACTTGCTTTACATCATACATTTGTAATGATGGGATTGTTTACTTTCATTGTCAGACTTTGCTTTTGGAAAGTCCACAACCAAACCTATGATATTCGTCATTATAATTAAAATCGCAAAAATGAAAATTTGGGTTTTATTTGCGACTATTGTCATATCTTCGTTGTTTGATCACCTACGAGAACCTACTTTACATCATTAGAAAGGTGATACTTTTTACTTTCACTGTCAGGTTTTGCTTTTGGTATACCCCATACAGAAGCTGAGATATTCGCTTTGGAAAAAGCATTGTCTTTTTACCCACCTAAGTGTTTTGCCCATTACGACCCCTAAATAATATCTGACCATCGCCAAGCTCAGTAGGCTTCTTCGCTCTTTGCGACTATTGCGATATCTTCGTTGTTAGAAAGGTGATACTTTCTACTTTCATTGTCAGGTATACCCCATACAGAAGCTGAGATATTCGCTTTGGAAAAAGCATTGTCTTTTTACCCACATAAGTTTTTTGCCCATTTCGACCCCTAAATATTATCCGACCATCACCAAAATCAATAGGCTTCTTCCCCTCCGGGACCCCCATCAACACCACAGCAACAACTAAAGAAAATCAAAAACCTTATTTTGAAAAAGTGTCCGATTTCACTCAGATCAGCAAAAAATTCTAAGTCGATATAACCATGTCCAGTTTATAACACTCCTAGGATGTTTGGTATTGAAAATGGGTTATATCGGTCTACGTTTTGATATAGCCCCCATAGAACGGTACCTCCCGATTTTCAGTATTTTTAAGTATTGAGGCCACAATATTCCACCGAAAAGACTGAAATATTCTATATAATGTTCGTAGGGGTACACAACTTTCCACCTGAAATTTCTCGGCATAGGTTCACATCTTCATATAGCCTCCATAGAACGGTTCCTATCGATTTTCGGTATTTTGAAGTTTGTGGCCTCAGTTACCCACCAAAATGGCTGAAATATTTGTATATTGTCTTCGTTGGAAGTATAAAACATTTCACCTGCAATTTGTCGCTATAAGTCTTCATAGAACGGTACCTCTCGATTTTCGGTATTTTGAGGGGTTTGGCTCCATTATTCATCCCCATGACCTAGGGGATGAAAGATACCAAGGAACTGTCCTGACCAACATTAACTTGGCGAAGCCCAGGATGTATTTTGGTTCCTCTTTCATCTCAAGTGGACACTGACCTATCCGTGGTGTCACCCGGGGAGCTGCCTTTAACATCCGCTATATGTAACACGTGCCGCACGTTCACCCATAAGAGAAATGAAAAAGCGGGAGAACGAAAAAACGAGATGTACAGGAGCCAAAATAAAGACCGAAAATTCTAGCAAAGAGTGAAATATCAAACTGATGGATTTGGTACAGGCACATCCTACTGTAGAGACCAGCAAGGCAATTTGGTAATTGATACAGAAAGTGTACCAAAGATATGGAAAGAGCACTTTGACCAGATATTTACCCTGCGGCAAATCCTGGAGAAGACCATCTCTTGGAAAGAACCACATAAGAGCTCTTTAAAGGGAGTATTATTAGTTAAGATATTCTGTTCCTGCAAGGAATATACTTTGACACATACTTTCATAAACGAAAGGACACTAATTGTAAATTTTTCATTGGAGGGTATAAAAAGTTCGGTCCGGTTGAACTTAACGCCATTCTAACTTGGTTTAGATAGAAGACCTTCTAAATTCAAGTTCAAGTTTCAAAATAGCTTCAAAGGAAGGATATAGAGTTATAACCTTTTTGCAAAATCATTAAGGAATGTGACGTTACTTTTCATTTTTGTAAAAAAAAAAGATTCCCGCGCCAAACGCATTTTTATGTTATATCTCTAGTAACAACACACCTTCAATATTTACATTAAATCCCATAATTACATGTCACAGAGAGACAACCAAACTATGAAAAAGCAATCAAAATCCTCATTTGTGTCATATCACGGTTACTGCTCTCCTCTAAATATACAAAGGAAGTGATTGAGGACTTATTGACAACACGCGTCTACATTTTGTTTTCTAGCCAGTTAGCCTTCTTTTTCTTTTCGCGGCTAAGCAGGCCGACTCGGCATTATGACCCAAATCCCTAATAACAACAACAACCATCAAGAATAAGAACAACAATAACACCACCACCAAAAAAATAATACATCATTACAAGAGATTGTTCCAAACACAGATTTCCATCATTCGATGTATGGAAAAAGGAGGAGGGGGTGCGGAGTAGCGCGTGTTTGTTTTGATTCAATAAACAAAACACAAGTGCGCGCGTCAAAACTAACGCACAGGGTGCTCGGGTCACGTGGCGTTGACGGGTGCTAACATTACAGACGAGGAATAGGTAGAAGAATAGAATTGGTTTCAAGCGATGCTATGGTGTAAGCAAAATATTTGGAACACCAAATAAAAGGAACGTTTATATAACACGCCCACTTATAAAGCACGCGGGTAATAAGTGCCAGCATAACAAATACACAAATTTGACTTTAAAGGACTTTTATAGCCTTCTAAAGAACCATTCTTTTGTTTGTATCTTCAAAGAAGGAAATGAAACCTTGTTAACGTCATTAATTGACGTTGACCTGTCAATTTTGATGACTTTATAATGAAATTGATATTTGGGGAATTGTTTTCGATATGAATTTGATGAGATGGTTATGGCATTAATTTCGAACTCTTAATTTGGCTAATTGAAATGAAGGGGGTAAAATAAGTACTTGGGTCATATTTTGCAAATAGCTAGCCAGACATCAGTGCTAAATTTGTGAAATTTTGTGTGGGACATACGCGGAGGAGTTGGGCGATATGGTCCATATTCATACATGATCTAAAAAATATTACTAGGTACAAAATATGGACCAAAGTGGTTGATCCATCGTGGGCACAATTATAGGGGAAAATGTTAACTTTTGTGGCAAGTACTGCAACGAAAGCATCTCATTATGATGCTTTACTGGAAGAATCTTTGCCTCCTCATGTATATGGTCCACTGAAGACTTGAGGAGGCACTCTGCTGCTGTTCTCAGGGCGGCATTCTGACAGGTTTTAATCTTTTTCCATAACCGCAAACCAAACTGAAGCCGCATATCTTACCACAGACCGACCTATCGCGTTATATGTGGTCAGCAAGGTTTCTTTATCTGCACCCCAAATGCTGCCGGCTAGGGACTGTCGCAGATAGCTGTGGCGTGTGCGCATGACTTGAATGTAGTGTCGAATGTGACCCCTAAAATTTTGGGGCAGTTTGTGGTCGGAATTCTGCTACCGTCGACCATGACATTCAACTCTCGTCCAAACTGCGCTGTACATGTGGTGAACAGAGTGGCTGTAGATTTTGTGGCGGAAATCTGCATATTCCTCGAGTGGAAAAAAGGTGGTAAGATCGGTCTCTTGCAGATGTCATCAGGCAAGGTACCTGGCGCCAGGATCGTGCAATCATCCGCATATGTTACGATCTCGATGTCGTCTGGAGGGGGCGGATTACAGGAGAGGTAGAGGTTAAACAGTTCCGGAGATATCACCCTACTTTGTTTCACTCTACGGGGTTTGGACGTCTTGTTCCTGAATTCCACGTAAGACTGGCGTCCACACATATAATTGACTATCCAACGTTTCAAGCTTGGCCGGAGGGTTGTCTGCTCAATGTCCTCAAACAGCGTGGAGTGCCTGACTGTATCAAAAGCTTTTGATAAGTCAAGCGCCACCATCACTGTTCTATCACACGGCGGTCTCTGGTTGAGTCCATGACAAATATATGTGGTAATGACGTGCAGCGCTGTTGTTGTTCTGTGCTGCTTACGGAATCCATGCTGATGATCGGCAACTTGATAGCTATCTCTGATACTAGGGAGGACTAAGGCCTCCAGGGTCTTTGCTACCGGCGACAAAAGCGAAATCGGCCTGTACGATTCACTTTTGCTGGCACCTTTGCCGGACTTCCGTAGTGGGACCACCCTGCCCATTTTCCAGACTTTGGGAACAATGAGGGTGGCTAGCGACAAGTTGAGAACTTTAGTGAGATACTCCACTCCCTGCTCACTCTCCCTGCTTCAGCATTACCATGAAGATTCCATCAGGGCCCAACGCTTTGGATGATTTAGCGTTCCTGATGGCATTGGCAACATTATCCATTGTAAACTGTGGTGGTTCATCGTCGGCAGGTCACTCTCGACAAATTGTCGGTTAAAATAACTTGCGCACCTCTTCGGGTCAGTCAACGTAACGTCGCCAAACGTGACTGATGTCCCCCCTTCTTCCAGGGTTCGAGAGTGACTTAACCGTTGCCCACAATTCACCCATACCGGCTCCAATGTTGCAACTCTTCAGATGATTTAACCACTTGTTCCGCTTATGCTCGCCGACCAGCCTGTTAACCCCCAGTGTCAGTTCCTAGACTCTGGGGTCACTGGAGTTGGCTCGACGAAGCTCATCACGCTCATTTGCTAATCTCGTCGCCTCTGTTGGGAAGTTTGGTCTTACTTCGAATATTCGTCTCGGAACGTCCTTTACACTACCCGAACATCAGAAGGATTGGGCAGTTCTCTGAAGCGGTGATTGGTGAACTCTCTGAAACTCGGCCAATCAGCTTTCTTATGATTGGCGAATGTGCGGCGTTCAGAGGTGATGAAATCGTGTGGTCTGCTAATGGAGGAAATTATGGGGAGATGGTCTGATCCAAGGGAAATGACGGGTTGTCAGGTAATGCCATTTGTCAGACCAGGTGGTACGATGTTTATGTCTGGCGAACTGTGACATTCTCCTCTAATTCTGGTAGGTGCGTCCTCATTGACCGTGCAAAACGTAGAGCTGTATATCTGCTCAGCCAGCGCTGTAACTCTCTGGTCGTTTCCGAGGGCCGAATGCCACATCTCATGATGCGCATTAAAGTCCCCCAGGACCAGACGATTATGGCCTTCCAAAAGCGGGATGTATACGTTCAGCAACTCTATCTCGTCAGTTCCACACCTGACTGCTAACCCCATACATTCCATGTACGGGTCATTAGAGACAGGCTCAAGCGAGACAGGTCTGTATTGGACAGACTGGTGCAATAGGAAAGCTAATCCCCCACCTCCACTTCTGGTGCGATCCTTCCTTAGCACGTTGTAACCATTACAACGTTGTAAACTACAGTTGCTGTTGAGCTTGGTTTCTTACCTTGGAGTCCATTGCAATTAAATTCCAAAAAAGTATGCATTTTCCGGGATTGGGACAACAACGGTCGGTGTTAAAGGCTGCATGTGCTGTTGTTGTCGAGGGACTGCGGGGGAGTCTCATAATCAGATGACGAGGGAGTTTCGTAATCCGATAACGACTCACTGGGGACTGTATTCACGCAGCATGCAGCAACATACAGGCAGTCACAGAAACCAATTCCGATCGAAAGTGGAATTGATTCCGAATTTAGCTTCTTCAGAAAACGAAAAACGAAAAATTTCTTCGGAATGAAACCACTTTTGGTTTCTCAAGTGGAATTGTATTTTTTTGGAAACATGTCACTTTATACCACTCCAAAAACACTTAAAAATAATAAAAATATTGTTTTATTAACAAAATCATATTTATTTTCATTTTTTTTATCATTTTAATTAAAAATTTAGCAAATTTTCATAATTTCTCAATCAACGAAACCACTTGTTAACAAAGTGTTGCCACATAATTTTTTCGTGAAAATCGATTTTTTTCTTCGAACAAAGATTATTCGTTTGCAAAAACTACACAATCTGGCATTACGAATGACAACATAAAGCGATGATACAAGAAAAAAACAAAAAATAACTCAAACAAGGAGTTTCAAATAATGTAATTTTGATGTATTAATTAATGTTTAATATTTTAGAGCCAAACACAGAATTTCGGCACAAGAAAAATCTTTATAAATTTTATGCATTGGGATAGGACAACGGGTCAGTAGCATCTTTCAAACTTCTCCGGCGTATTTTTTCACTGTTATGTTGATTAGTTTGCGCCTCAATTACAGAAAATATAGAAACACCAGCATTTTGTAAAAATTAACTTTTTTTTCACTCAAAAACAAAACTTTCTTTAAACAAAATATTTTTCACAATGCCCGCTTCTACAGTGTTTTCTAATCATATGATTTTTGTTTTGATTATTTTTTGTCTAATGTTGCCATATTTATGCTAAATAATGGTAATTCCGAAATTCACCAAATCGATCGGAATTTGGAGAAGCTAAAACAAAAACGATCGAAATTAAATTGCGGAATTGAAATCATTCCGATCGGAATCTGTGACATGCCTGATAGCCCCTGTCGTAGTCCCTCACGTGGACAAGTCCAGAGCAACCCCTTAGATGCTCCCATTCCTGACATCTATTGAATCTCACCGAAGGTTGGATGTGGGTGAAGATGCGGATGTGGCAAACCGAGCACAAATATATTGGTCCTATGTTTTCCTCCGTCCCGACACGGACCAAAAGAATTCGGAGCAGGCATTCCGGGATATGCTGCTCCCAACACGGAAAAACGAAACAAATATAAACATATGTACACTGAGGTGCCAGCCGCTGGCCGGAACGTTGATGTTGTGTGGTTTCGGGTCAATCCGGTACGAAAGAACCCGCTGCCGTGGGATTGGACTCCGAAAGGAGTGGACTTGATCTGTGGAGTTGATCCGTTTGAGAACTATTGTGTGCATTAGCCAGCCAGTCGGTCAGTCAATAATAATGTCAAAAATTTAAAGAAGCGAATTTCTAAACAAAGAACTATTACTCACGCGTCAACTTATGTTGTATGATTTAGTAAATTTCCTAAGCTTTGTTTTCCTTCTTATACAAATTCCCCTAAATTGCAAACATTTTGCTTATAATATTGCGCAAAATTAAAATATTAAATATAGATGTATGGATTTCCTTAAAGTTTTAGTTACTTTCCAAGCATGTGCAAAAATCGCCACTAGTACCAAATTGTAGCCAAAGGTCTGTAGATTTCAAAACTGTTTAGACTTTTTGCGGACATTTGCCGGCTGGGCAGTTATGACCAAAAATTCAAATCCGTCTTAAGGTGCTCAAAATATATTTTTGAAATATTTTTAAGTAATTTTCTTATCCTTTCTTATATGTATGTTCAAATAATTGTTTTGTGCTATTTGGGACATTTATTATCATGGTGACTAGGAGCTTCACTGAATATTCGTGAAAAAAAGAAAAATATGGTGGCGTTCACTTTAATAAATAATTTTTCTTTTTTGGAACACCCTAATGTTGGTGCCCGCCAAAACTTGAAGATTTTCCCCGCACTGAGAACCAAAACTACATATTACAAAATGTGCTTATATCATATTAAGTACCGAAAAATATATGGTAACGCTGTATTGAGGCTATGGTCAGAAGTGGACCGACATTACATTTATCTATGAGGTGGTGCGCAGAAAGCTGATTTCATTATTCATATTCGGTTTGAATATTTCATTAACATCTTCCGAAATAAATGCAGATATAATTCATACGGGGAGTATAGCAAACAGGCCGGGGCGATTTGTATGGAAGGAAAAAAAGTGTTATCGGGCGCCTGGAGATTCTGATTTTTGGGATTGTACTGAGCAAAAAAGTCAAGTAGACCATATGTCTACGGTGAAAATCGAGCCCCCGGATTTTGACTTGAAGTTTTTTTTTCAAGGATTTTTGGATATTTTGGCATATAACAACCAAACCACTGAGAATATTTGGATGCTGTAAAATCTCGCCTTGTGGTACTTTTACTACGGTTCAAAAAATAAAGGACGAAAAGGACATGAAAGGAATTGAGTTAGAGGGATGAAATATTCTACAAAATGATTCACCATTCGATTTGACTGAAGACATGTAATGTCAAAATGAAGCTACAATAACGCTTTAGAGAGATATAAAGCTATTTGAGCACAAATTAAGGGGCCAAAATTAAACCATTAATCGCGCAATATCTCGGAAACTTGACCAATGGTGAAAATTTCCTTTTGGGTTCTCAGTACACTCACCAAGGGCTTTCATCTCCCAAAAAAATTTTCCACCCACTGACTTTGAGTTCCATTTTGTAGCACAGTGTCGTTTATTGATATTTTCCGAAAAATGTGCACCTTCTCGAGGCCATAACTACCTGAAGGAGCGTTCCAATGCTTTTGCGATGTACTAGAGAGTTCTTTATTATTGTGTTGGCTACAATTGTTGTCTTTGTGTTGGATCGAAAATCTCAGTGGTTTGGTTGTT
Source organism: Musca autumnalis (assembly GCF_047663935.1). Classification (NCBI taxonomy): domain Eukaryota; kingdom Metazoa; phylum Arthropoda; class Insecta; order Diptera; family Muscidae; genus Musca; species Musca autumnalis. The sequence goes on along the minus strand of NW_027411977.1, from coordinate 15,729,325 downwards.
ATATGCCAAAATATCCAAAAATCCTTGAAAAAAAACTTCAAGTCAAAATTCGGGGGCTCGACTTTTTTGCTCAGTACAATCCCAAGAATCAGAAACTCCAGGCGCCCGTGATGGTGCTCAAATCGCCCCACTCTATTAGCAAATCATATGGACCAATACTCACATTTTTTTGCGGGGTGGTTACTATGCAATAAGAACTCCTGGCATCAGATTACAGCAAATTCGGTTGAACAATGTGCAGATAACAGTAAAATACATCAATTCAGGATTATTCGTTGCATGGGAACCACGCGAAAACGTGGACCTAGGACTGCAATATTTTTGATAGAGTGTTTATAGATCACTAGGACCCATTAATAAAAAATGCAGTTCAATATATTATCCAGAAGTATTTTTGTCCCACCTTCCCTTGTAAGTGCCACCACTGTGTACTGTCTGCCGTTTAGCTTCGGTCTTGTAACATTCATTCCATACTTTCAATACCAACAGCACGATAATCAATAAAAACAAGCCGCTTAAAAATTGTAACACCTTTTTTCCAAACAAATTTACATTATTCTCTCCACCTTCAACATCCGTGTTCCATTAAATTATGTCTCCAAATTACCATCCTGCCATCTGGTAGACACTGGTATTATTTATGTAGAGAATGAAATTGCTATAAGTGAAATATTTCCACTATTGCGACATCTGGCGATGCGAAGTAGTACTATTTTTGGTTAGAAACCTAACTACACCCAGAGGAGGCTACAACTGTTCTCAATGAAAGATAGGCACCACTTTCTTGTAGAGTTATTTTTCAGTAGCATGTACACAAACCGTTTGCTTTGAACAATGTAGAACGTAGCTTGTGACATTTAATTTTACACTGGTCTACATACACGAATAATGTGGACAATAATAAGAACCAAAATGGGATTTGTTGACAATGAACAGAATGTTAATGGAAGAACATCAGTAAAATATTTCGTCTGTTCCAGAACTGCAAGAATCTACTAATTTTTACTATTTTTTCCGATAACACTGTGCGACAACAAAAAAATGACGGGGAAAATCGAGTAGATTATGAAAGTAGAGCTAAAAATATGAGACACGTGTAGAATACACCAAATCTGTAACTCTTGTCTAATCGCCAAGAATCTCTAAAAATGAAAAACACGTTTTAGGGTTAAAGTCGGACTTCATCTGAGTTTATTCAAAATTGTCCCACAAAACATAATTTTAGAGAGATGATGTCAGAGACAAAAATATTCTTCGTCAAATTTCATTATGGGTCACCAAAGAAATGAAATGTCTATTTACATTTTATAGCATGAAAATATCAGTATCAATTTTGCTGAAAAAACATGAAAATATTTCCCAATTTTATTGATGAAAAATTTTTCCTTCTTTTTTCGCGTTGGTACATGGAAGTAATATGAAACTTGGTTATAGGTGAAAAGTGTCAAAGGATGAAAAATTCTACACAAAATTTCACTATGAGTTTCAAAATAAACTATATATCTATGTATACTATTTCCTTAAAGATTTAGATTACAAATTTATATATATATATTAGGATGAAATTATATGTTTTAATTTTGGACTGTTAATTTTACATAATTCCATACTGGATCAAAATCTAGCAAAATACTTTACTTTTTGGGAGTATTGTTAAAGAAAGAAATGTTCCAAATGAAATTTCATTATGAGTCTCTGAATAAAAGAAATCTGTAACCATAACATATAACATTCTTAGCAGCACTTGTTTTTGATATATAGGTTTTGGGGCCATATTTTCCAATTTTCATACAGATTGTCGTTGTGATTGAAAATTATAAATATCTTATTGATGGTTTGTCGTTATAAATTCATACAGAAGATATTGTGCGTTCAATTTAAACAGCTTTAAAAACATTTGTGGTGAATATATATTTGAAAAATATAAAAAACCCAGATCGGACCTTCTAAAATTGCGTATTTTCAATACTTTCAACTTAAATTCCTTAGTTAGGATAAGCTATTGGTTACTTATATTGCATGCGAAAATACATTAGAGGTCTACGGCTATGGTCCAGTGAAAATATAGGTGTCATATGGGCTCTCACATGCACAATTTGGTGTGGTCCAAAAAACTACAATGATGGGACTAACTCCTACTTTGGTGGCATTTACGGAATTAACACTAGCATTTGTATCATGAATGACCATAACGAACCCTGTTACGATATAGTCATTTATGTAAATTTCTAAGGTTTATTCCGTAAATACCACCAAAGTAGGAGTTAGTTCCATCATTGTAGTTTTTTGGACCACACCAAATTGTGCATGTGAGAGCCCATATGACACCTATATTTTCACTGGACCATAGCCGTAGACCTCTAATGTATTTTCGCATGCAATATAAGTAACCAATAGCTTATCCTAACTAAGGAATTTAAGTTGAAAGTATTAAAAATACGCAATTTTAGAAGGTCCGATCTGGGTTTTTTATATTTTTCAAATATATGTATATTCACCACAAATGTTTTTAAAGCTGTTTAAATTCAACGCACAATATCTTCTGTATGAATTTATAACGACAAACCATCAATAAGATATTTATAATTTTCAATCACAACGACAATCTGTATGAAAATTGGAAAATATGGCCCCAAAACCTATATATCAAAAACAAGTGCTGCTAAGAATGTTATATGTTATGGTTACAGATTTCTTTTATTCAGAGACTCATAATGAAATTTCATTTGGAACATTTCTTTCTTTAACAATACTCCCAAAAAGTAAAGTATTTTGCTAGATTTTGATCCAGTATGGAATTATGTAAAATTAACAGTCCAAAATTAAAACATATAATTTCATCCTAATATATATATAAATTTGTAATCTAAATCTTTAAGGAAATAGTATACATAGATATATAGTTTATTTTGAAACTCATAGTGAAATTTTGTGTAGAATTTTTCATCCTTTGACACTTTTCACCTATAACCAAGTTTCATATTACTTCCATGTACCAACGCGAAAAAAGAAGGAAAAATTTTTCATCAATAAAATTGGGAAATATTTTCATGTTTTTTCAGCAAAATTGATACTGATATTTTCATGCTATAAAATGTAAATAGACATTTCATTTCTTTGGTGACCCATAATGAAATTTGACGAAGAATATTTTTGTCTCTGACATCATCTCTCTAAAATTATGTTTTGTGGGACAATTTTGAATAAACTCAGATGAAGTCCGACTTTAACCCTAAAACGTGTTTTTCATTTTTAGAGATTCTTGGCGATTAGACAAGAGTTACAGATTTGGTGTATTCTGAGACCTATAGTAAAATTTTATGGCGAACAATTTTGTAGAATATTTGGATTTGATACAATCACATTTTTAAGGAGTTTTTGAAAGATTTTTGAAAAAGGGACAAAAAAGATCCCTTTGATGAACCGCATGAGGGTTAAAATTTTTAACAAAAATATTGCCCACATATTGCTCTGTAAAGTTGCCAAAGACACTATATACCTAAAATGCAAGGATTCAAAGATATCTTAACTCGAATATTTCGAAAAAATTAAAAATGGGCGGAACTTGCCCCGCCTATTTTGGTTACTTTCCGACGTAAACTTTAAAAACGCCGATACACGTGTCTCATATTTTTAGCTCTACTTTCATAATCTACTCGATTTTTCCCATCATTTTGAAAAAAAAATTGAATTTTGTTGCACAGTGTAACATAAAGAAAAAAATGTTATCGTAGTAAAAATTAGTAGCTTCTTGCAGGTTCTGGAACAGAGCAATAGTTAAAATATATACAAATGTGCGGATAACTTTTCTAAGTAATTATGAAAAAGGGAACAGAACCATTAAGCAGCTTCTCTTTACAAACAAGTTGTTGGATATTTCATTGGTTATAATGATTTAAAGGATAATATCTTTGTCCTTCTTCACTTTAATGTTCGTTCCATCGAGACATTTGGACTGTTCCAGTACTGCAAGAATCTACTAATTTTTACTATTTTTCCCGATAACATAAAGGAAAAAATGTTATCGTAGTAAAAAATAGTAGCTTCTTGCAGGTTCTGGAACAGAGCAATTAGCTTTCCTTTGTATACGTACGACATATATATTATGTCATTGTCAATGAAAAACGCATATAGTTGTGAAAATTAGCAAACTTTTTCCAAAATTTGGACAATCATTTGTTAAAAGCTATAACTCCACGAGTTATTGTCGTATCTCTACAAATCAAACTGATTTGAAAAGAATTTCTTTCAAAGAAGAATACCCACAAAAATTTATATAATCTATTGCTCTGTTCCAGAACCTGCAAGAAGCTGCCATTTTTTACTACGATAACAGTTTTTCCTTTATGTTATCGGAAAAAATAGTAAAAATTAGTAGCTTCTTGCAGGTTCTGGAACAGAGCATATAATTTATGATCAGTATATTCCCAAGTTAAGGGTTAGAGCCAGTGTTGCCGTTTTGGGCATTTCGGACCAAATTTGGGCCGAAAAAAAAATATTAATTTGGGCCGATGGTCGGCCAATTCCATGTTGGGCCGTTTTCATGCTAATAATTTTGAAAAAAAAATATTTTATAAAATATCAAATATTAGTCTTTGAAATATATTTTTCATGATACTTAAATATTTTTTTTACTTTGTGACCATCGCTTAAAACCTACCACCGAAGTTTATAATAATTCGTCTGTTCCAGTACTGCAAGAATTTAGTATTTTTTTCGATAACATAAAGGACAATTTTTATCGTAGTAAAAAATGGTAGCTTCTTGCAGGTTCTGGAACAGAGCCATTTTTGTTTCAACGGAATCTTAAGAAACATTCCGAAGTATCTCTTAGTTATTCTGCTTCAATGTCTGCAATTTGACTGATCAAGTTCCATCGCTTTTAGGAGAAAATTGAATATCTTTGGACCTTTCGACTTTATCTCTCAATTAAAATTTTATAAAATCGAATATTTTACCCTATACCACAATGAGTAAGGGATAATATAAGTTTATTTTGCCCAATAGGCATGTAATATCATAAAATATTCGTCGTATCACGACGAGATAAAGCGATATACATAGCTATTCCATATTCGATACGTCCATTAACAATTTAATCAAACCCAAGGCCGAAATTATGTACCAGTCATCACGGAATTGTGTATGGGGGTCGTGTTCAAACCGGAAAAGATATCATTAGTTATTGGTGATGATCGTAAAATATTAAGGCAGTGAAGTGGGCCAAAAACAATCTTTTACCTGATTTGGTAGCTGCTCTATAGGTCGCAATAATTGTCCGATCGTCAAAATTTTAATGCTAGTTTGAGTTTATAACAAAACAAATAAAAAGTAGGGTTAGCCTGTGCAAATTGAAACTTTCTTCTACGGACAGATCGAAAGCATTTATGATCTTTTCAGAATTTTGTGGTCCACAAATTTGAACTAGGATTTAAGTTCAAAAGTGTTTCGGAGGAGGTACTTAAAGGAATGGACCAACAAAGTCTATTATGGAAGTGGATCTTGTTTTGAGAGTCATACCTTTTAGTGGGTCGTATAACTTTCGTATATGCCAGAAAGCATGGACTTCTCCATAGGATCTTCGAACAGACCCTAAACTATACTTAGACATAAACGTTGAACTTTTGTGTGGGAGGTACCCTAAGGAGAGGACCGATATGTCTTATCTTCGAACTTAAACTAAGTTTGGACAAAATATTACGAAGGTCAAATTTTGGACCGAATCGGCAGATCCGTTCGAGTGTTCTTTTGCACTCCAACCACTACACAGGGTGTCGTAGGGTTTTTTTTTGCAACTTTCAGGCTATTTTCTCAGGAAGTATGGACTTGCCCCTGATGAAACTTCTACCGTCGTATAGGGGACTGTGAATACAAGTTGTTATAACAAAAATCAAAGCGATTCGAGAGCAGGTTTTAAACGGAACTTCTCCGAAATGTTGTGTGGGAGGTACCCGAAGGAGTGTTGTTAATACGGAGCATGTCCTAGGAAAATAATGCATTCTTTTCTTGAGTCCAGAAGAAATTAATGTGTAATCTACGAATTGTCTGTGTACTGATTCCATTACCATGAGATTTGGGAATGCAGTTGGCAATGTGCAATTTTTTGGTCATTTGCATTCTTTTCTCAATTACAAAGTAATGCATTCCAATTTCCCACTGGGATACTATTTTAAATATTAGAACGGGACTAAATAATTCACTCATCAAAATTTGCATTAAACATTTTTTTAAGAGTCGTTTCGGCCCTCCTACAAAACAGAGAAGCTTTTCCCATAGAAGTGATCTAACGTCGTCTGCTTAGCAGACTGGTTCAAATCCCTCATAGGTTAAGGTCCTTAATAGACTATTTATGGAAATATTCCAATTGTAATTTGATTATTCAATTTGTAATTCGAAACAATTCAATTATTATTCGAGAATTATTCCATTTGTAATTCGAAATATTTTATTTGTATTTCGAATTATTATATTTGTAATTCGAATTATTCCATTTCGTACTATTCAAGGCACATTTATAGAAGGTAGAAGTGACAATCAAATGTATTTTTACTTTTTTTTGTAAATTTAGTTTTCAAAATGTAATGGGATCTACTCATGAAATTTGAAACTTCGAAATTTGCTACCATAAAATACTTCTTTTCATCCCAAACGAGTAATAAAAATTACCTACTACAGTTCTGAATGCTTTATATTTACATTATGATCATGGCAGAACCACCAGCTGATCCAATATGAAAAGTCAAATCCCTTTATAAAAAAAATTATTTTTGTTGTAATTTCCCCAACAACATAAAGAAAGTTTTGACATAATATATTCAAAATTTTACAATGCCACTACCTGGTTAATTGTGCCATGATTATGATTCACTGCTATGCCTAAGTCCCAATTTACATTAGGCGAGTTTACTTGCGGCAATTGTCAGTTTGTGGGTGAGAGAGAGTGCTGAGAGGCAAAGGGTTACCATATGCCTCACTTCTCTCTCCTACAAAATTAGAATTGCCGCAAGTAAACTCGCCCAATGTAAATTGGGACTTAATACGACCGTATTCCCAGGGCGTGTGTGGTGAAAAAAGTAGAACACATGAAGTCTTATGAGAACTACCGAAATACGTCGAGCGTATACTTTTTGTAAGTTGAACATTTTCAACTTTGACAGAGCGTAAGATATGTTATTGTATGTATGTATGTGTGTGTTTTGTATTTTGAAAACAAAAGCCCAACAAAGCATGAAATACAATTCATTGCAAGGGAAAATTATTTATTTTACGAATGAAAACAATTAAATAAGTTCTGGTAGCGGATTTTGTGTTTGAAATGGGATTTCGGATTCAACGTATTTGGGTAATACGGACGCTAAGAGACCGTTGTTGTGGTAGGTAGGTGAATATTTTTTGTACGTCACGACTTAAATTAGGTATAGCTGTCAAATTTGTTCTATATTAGAGGATTTTCAAAATGTATTTATAGCTTTGTTCCAGAACTAAAAACGTTTTACAATTTTTACGACTTTTACACATTTTACCCGAAAAACCGTTCCCGTACACAAAAAAGTTGTAAAATGTTCACCTCTCTTTAAACAAAAATGGTGCTGAATGGCACTCTCTTTAAAAACTTTTTACTCGACAAATTTGAGCGTGTAAAAAATAGTAACATGGTTGCCGGCGTTTGATTGGGTGATACGCCGACTTTGCCATTTGTTCCAGTTTTTTGACGTATTTTCCATTTCCCCGTTCCCGAACCATCTCAAAAAACTTTTTTGTGAAAAAAATTTTTTTACAGTTCTCTCTTTTACGAGTTTTACTATTAAAAAGTACGGGAACGAAGCTTATGTTTTTCCTGAGAAAATGTTTGGAACAACCCTATTATTCAATATTTTCTTTGACATTTAATTTTCAATAACAACAATGTTAGTCCATATTTACATTCGGCAATTTTCCTTGCGGCAATTGTCAGTTTGTCGGTGAGAGAAGGTGTTGAGAGGCGAAGGGTTACCATGTGCCTCACCCCTCTCTCCAACAAACTGACAATTGCCGCAAGGAAAATTGCCGAATGTAAATATGGACTTAGTTGTTGTAATTCATGCATCTACCTTATATGAATATGCCTTGTTACTATTCCATTTGTTATTTTAATTATTCCATTTGAAATTCGAAACAAAAAAATGTTGGTTGCATTGGATTTATGTATATTTAGATTTCGAATTACAAATGAAATGTTTCGAATTACAAATAAAACAATTTAAATTCAAGTTACAAATTCAAATTCGTATTACAAATGGAATAATTCGAATTAAAAATAAAATAATTTGAATTACACATCCCAGTTGTTCAATAAATAGCAATTGCCTACTTTGACATAGGCATGTAACTAGTTACTAATTGATCCTAGTTACTTTACACCCAAAAATGGCACACAAAATAGCCTATAGACTGCTTTTGTCATTAGAAATGGGCTTCCCTGCCTATCATGTCAATTCACTAGTTACAGGTAATGCGGCGTGTAATATATTGACTATTTTATAGACTACCGATGGATAGTGTAATCGACAATGTTTCTCTCTTGTAATCTCTTTTCAACATTATTTCTTTCTTAAACAAAATAGAAAAAATATTCTGTCATTTTGTTTATTCATAATTAAAAAAAAAACTTATTGATTCCCTTGTTGTGAAAAAGTTGAAGATACAAAAAATAACGTTTTATGAGCTAAACATAGATAGGATGAATAATTAAGGAAGAATATTTATAATATATGTGGTAAGTATTGACACATATCTTGACATAATTTATTATCGCGCCATTTAATTAAATTTCTATACATTTTATTCCAGGAATTTTTGAATGATCTGAAGGACCCACGAGAAAAACATTCCGAGGACCAAATAAACATAAGTCGCTGTATCAAGTAGTCATACACTAGTTCCAGTATCAAGGATCCAGATCTATATGTATACAAGATTATATCGTCCTTTGTAAAATATTTGCACTCCATGTAATAAAATATCTGACTTCAAGTTACTAGTATTTGTGCCTATCATTTCTGACTACCGAATTGACTGGTTACTGGTAATGCAGTGAAGGGACAATTGGGTTTCTCAAGACTATCGATTTGACTGGTTACTGGTAATGCAGTGAGGGGGCAATTGCCTTTCACATGACTATCGAATTGGGTGGTTACTGGTAATGCAGTGAGGGGACAATAGACCCCTTCCTATGACATCCCCATGTTAAATTCACCAGTCTATAACATTGCGAGTAGATTGGGTGGTAACTAGGGGTGTTTACCAGTAGCCAGCAAAATTGCTAGTTATTCCCTAGTTACCCGAACAACTGGGATGAAATAATTCGAATTACAAATACAACAATTCGAGTTTCAAGCTGAATAATTCGAATTATTAATAGAACAATTCGAATTACAATTGACATGTTTGGAATTACAAATGAAATTCTCGAATTACCACTAAAAAAGTTGATAACTTATATGGTGCAGTCCAGAGACCTTGTCCTTTAGGTCTAAGGTTCCTGGATAAAACCAATATGTACATATGTTTATTAGGGTGGCCCAAAAAACGACAAAGTCTTTTCTGAAACGCATTCGCTTTAAATGCTTTCCATTTGATCCAAAAATATTATATGTGACATTTTATGGCGAACGGTTAACGTTAACCTGTGCCACAAGAGGGATCTTTGTTTCCTTAATTTCACGAAAATCCCATAAAATCCACATGCATGGTCCAATCGAAGAAAATGTTTTATCATTTCATTGCTGTGGCTAAAAAACGAATCCTGCAAAAAAAAAATAGAAATTCAGAACAGATTTCGATATACAGAATAACTAAAATCGGCCTATCGGAGCTATATCAAAATCCTATCCGATGTTCGCATTTTTTTGTAGAATTCGTTGCTCTGGTCAGGTGAGGTATTACATCATTTCTCACCAGCTTCAAGTTGCCGCCTTCTTAAGGGTACATAAACTGCTAAATACCTCTCCGAGATCGGCCGGTCTCGCAAGTGGACCCAAGTGGCACAATAGGAGGTTCCCCTTTAGCTCACTGCTGTCTGTTTTTATTGGTTCACTCTTAGTATGTGTTCCAATGTTTTTTTCGCTGACCAGTAGAAGAGCATTCCTTCGCTTGCCTCTTGATATTCTTTGGGTAGTCTGCCGGATCCTCCGGCGGTGTCAATCACCGCATAGCACTGTTCGCCCCTGTAGTTCTTTCCGGCCTACTTGGCATAAGTACATGGCGGCTCCGTCCCGGTCTCGGAGGCCATCTTCCTCTTCTGAAAGGTCCTTGGCTTATTTTCTGAGTCCCGGTCGTTCCAGAAGATTATGCGGTCGCGAACATCCTCCTCATGTCCGAACTCACCTTTCGCTCTCTGTCAAATTGTTCTTTAGACAGTCTCCTCCGCATGGGTTTTGAATAGGTTTGCACGGGCTTTATACCCTTAGCCTTTTGGCTAAAGAGGGTATATACCCTTTTATACGACCAAAAATGTGCCTCAACGAAATAATGGTTTTAGACCACAAGTATGTTTGGACAAAATTCGTATCAGACAATTCGCAGTCGATTGTGCCATGTCCGACTGTCTGGCTGATGTGCACGATCAACCGATTGGAACCAAATTTTGCACTTCGTAATATTTTGTCCAAACATAGTTTAAGTTTGTAGATGAGCCATATCGGTTCACTTCTTCGGGAACCTCCCACAGAAAAGTCCAAATTGTTTCTATAATATGGTATGAACGATAACTCTCGAGGGGAGCAATCGATTTGGACAAACTTTGCACATCGTATTATTCCGTCCACTCCTCTGGTATTTCCCACACAAAATTCGTAAAACAGTGAAGTTTAAGAGCTCCTCTCGGATTATTTTGAATTTTTTTTCAGAAGGTTGTACTAGCGACTCTCTTTACGATGGTACAATATTTTTGCGTGCAAGTATATACTTCCTGAGATAATGGCCTAAGTGCTCCAAGCAACTAAAATGCCGCGCAGGGAATTTTTGATTGAGAATTTCTGATGTTATCCAGTCATGTATCAGGTTGGAAAATGGGCTATATAGAACATAGAACGATACTTCCCGATTTTGGATTTTTTTTTTTTGGTACTTAGTCTTGTCCCTGCGGATCTCTTTACGACGGTACCTTTTTTCAATGGCAAGTCTATACTTCCTGAAATAATGGACAAATTCCTCCAAGAAACCCTGACGGCAACAACTAAAATGGCAAATTCGCAAGATAATTCTCGCAGGGAGTTTCTGATTGGCCCAACCTTTGCACATCGTATTAATTTATCCAGTAATGTATTAGGTGGAAATATGGTCTATATCTGTTCGGAGAGGTTCTTTCCAATTTTAACTGAGGATCTAGTATCAGTTAAAGTCCTCTTACAAAGCCAGATGAGCTTTGCGGGGATAACAAATTCAGACATTGCATGGAATACCTTTGATCGGAGGGGACTGTCGAATACTGCTTTATAATCGACAAAAAGGCTCCTGCTGCTTTATTATTCTTCAGCCGGTTGATTGCTGTTTTTACCTCATCTTGGCCGGGTGGTATACATTCAATACCATCTTCTGGGATTGAATCTGTGGTGTCATCGTCGTCGCTACTATTGGATACCAGCAGATTCGAGAAATGTTCCTTCCATACCCTGAGCACGCTATCTGTATCTGTCACCAGATTACCTTGCTGGTCTCTACAGGAGGAAGTGCCTGTACCAAAGCCATCTGTTTGATGTTTCACTCTTTGGTAGCATTTTCGGACTTCATTCTCGCTCCTGTACATCTCGATTTTTTCACACTCCCGCTTTTCCATTCTCTCTTTTTCTCCCAATATCTCTCTCGTGCGCTACGCGTTGCTACTGATTGTAAAGTAGCTCTATATGCCGCATTTTTCTACTCGGTAGCAGCACGACACTCCTGGTCATACCATGAATTCCTTTGTGGAGGTCTCTGGTATACAAGTATGGATTTTGCGGCTGTTTGCATGGAGTGGGCAATATTTTGCCATTGTGTTGTTATGTTATCGGGACAAGCAGTGCTCTCATTAAGCAATTGGGCTAGTTGAGAGGAATATGCTGTGGCTATCTGTTGTGTTTGCAGCCTACCGATGTCCAACTTCCGCGTTGTGTCTGTTCACAAGGTAGTGGTCCGAATCAATGTTTGCGCTCGATGAATGTCTTCCATCTATCACACCATGATCAATTTGATTACTTGTTCTTTGATCTGGAGACAGCCAGGTGCCCTTATGAATATCGAGATGATTAAATCTGGTACTGCTAACTACCATGTTTCTTCTAAGCGCTCGTAAAATATATCTTTGGTCTGTTCGTCCTTGTCTTCAGTGGGAGCATGAGGGCAAATAAAGTTGATGTTGAAGAATTTAGCTTTTATTCGAATTGCAGCAAGTCTTTCATTCACTGGGGTGAAGCTGGATACCAGATGTTTTAGTCCCCGACTAACTACAAATCCGCAACCAAACTCATGCTCTGTGTCATGGCAACTATAATACAGTGCGTCACCTTTAGGTGTTGTTGTGACACCTTTCCCAATCCGTCGTATGTATTTCCTGTATGGCAGTAATATTGGCCTTGTACTTTTCAAGTAAGTCTGCCAATGCGAAGACTGCACCTTCTCTATAAAGTGTGCGAACATTCCAGGTGCAGATTCGCAGATCATGATCCTTAAAACGTTTGCGGGGTTCGTCAACTTAAGAGGATTTGTTTTTCTTTTCTTTCGTTTTTTCATAGCAGGCTGTTCTCTGTTTTCTAGGGGAGGGTTACTAACCCGACGCCCAAACCCAAGTTTTTAATGTTCTTATGGGTGAACGCGCGGCACATGTTAGCTCACTACCTTTAACTGGTGTTAAAGGCAGTTCCCCAGGTGACACCACGGGGAGATCAGTGTCCACTTAAGATGAAAGAGGGACCTAGATAAATCCTGGGAATTGCCATATTAAAACCGGTCAGGACCGTTCCTTGGTATCTTCCATCCCCTGAAATTACTAAAATTTAATATTTGGTAATCGTTGATGGTATAAAACTTTCCATCTGAAATTTGTCGGTATAGATCCACGTTTTCATATAGCCCCCATAGAAGCATACCTTCCGATTTTTCGGAACTTTGAAGGTTGTGCCCTCAATATCCCACTGAAACGGCTAAAATATGGTATTTTGTCTTTTAGTTAGGTGTATAAATCTTTCCTCCATAAATTTCTCGATTAATGTCAACGTTTTATACAGCGGCCGTTCTTACTTGTTATATTTTAACACGACTCTTTTATATAACAGTGCCCTGTTGCCTTAGCGGTTAAAATTGCTTAAAAAATTATTATAGCAACAAAGATTAACTACAGCTGTTGAACGATTTTGTCAATTGAGTTGCTTCAGCTTTATTTTTTATATCTTTGGCACTAACTGACATACTTATGGCATCTTAATACGGTATGTTTTTTACATATGTGTTGTCACATTATCATATCACATATCGTGGAAAGAGGCCAATGCAAAAATATCCATTAAATGTTTATTACGCCCTTTCATTATAAAAATATATGCTTAATATGTGGTTTTAACATTAAATATATCATTCTTTATACATCAGTTTTAAACTGTGACACATATTTTCATGTAACATAATGAATTTGACTGTCAAATTTTACGTCACAACAAATTGACAGAACTTATCAACGAACAAATACAATAGTAAAAAGAAAATCAGACAACAAGAAAAAAACGCAAAAAACGAAACTAGGAAAATAAACCACCGGGGAAAATAACTCAACAAAGAGTGAGTTCACAAACATCAACAATAAAAAAACAATGAAAATTCAATATCAAAATGTCATCAATATTTATTAAAGTGAAAAAAAGAAAATGCGGCAATGCAATTCAGTGGAAAAACAAATAAGTAAACAATAATAACAATAACAACAACCACAATTATATGAAAACCTAATAAAAAATCGACAATGAAAACCACGCCATTAGCCGCCACCGCCACTCATCGATATCATAATGAGGCAGTGAGGGTGATAATCATTGACGACAATCGACAACCGAAACACCACCATTTCCAATAAAAAAATAATCAACAACATCCTACCTCTTCAAAACAAACACCACTCGCTGACGCTGACACCCCACCGGCAGGCAGCCTCTCTTTTCTTCGTTGTTAATTTTTTATCATTAATTTAGTGTATATTTCCGATAGATAAAAACGGGCATTACTTACTTATCGGGTCAACATCATTTCACATGTGTGTCGTTTTGCTACACGTCTTCAAGTCTTGCCTCCTCCTCTCTCCACAAGCCCACTTGAGTTGTGTCTATTTTACCTTAGCCAAACAAACCACCACCACTCATCCACCCACCCACCTACTGACTATCCAACAATAATTTTCCCACTAATTCATAAAATAAAACAACAACAGCAACATCGAATTTTCGAAACAACTGCGCCTCGGCTACACCACCATCATCATCATCGTCATCTCTCAATGAATGTGTTACAAAAACATAAATTTTTTAAATACAACAAAATCCAAAATAAATTTTATAAAAATAGAAAAATCAATTCCATGATGATGCGATTGAACAAGAAGAATAAGAAGGAACAACCAGCAGCAGTAGCTTGTCAGTGTCATCAACAATAGCAACAACAACAATAATAACATTCATGTATAAAATTTAACATAAGAGGACAAAAAGAGAGAACCAGAGTGGAATTTTTCTCATTTTTATGTTGCCACAAGTGGAGTACTCAAAGTAATGGCAATAAGAGTCTCTCGGGAAATAGCAGTCACTTACTTAAGTGTTGCTAACCAAAGTGTCTACAAAAAGCATCCATAATGTTGGCGTACAATCCCAGGAGAAGCCCTACTAACACATTTTTAACAAGGACATGCCGAGCAGAAACTATTAGTTATTTTTGGCCACTTAAATAAGTAGTCACATGTGGCCAAAAATAACTACTTATTTCGAGCGACATGCTCTTGTTGAAGTAATGGGTTGTTAGGGGGGTTTGTATTGAGTATTTTCGCTGGGTTATTAAGCATTAACTGCTTTAATCACAAAGCCCGCACGGTTCCATGGTCTTCGGTCTTTTTGACTCTTTTGACTTCCCCTTTTGCATGAACCGCCAACGTCTTTCAGATTTTAGCTAGAGGAGCATTATCGCCTTTCGCAAGCTCCCATGCTTATAAAGACAGCACGAGAGTTTTTTGTTGTTGAAATTTACCTGAATAGATCTGTATTATTCGTACTTTTATCTCAAAACTCATGTTATTTGGTATTTTTAAATCAGTTCCGAGTCTGTGTTAAAACCATCAAAACGATTATTCACTGTTCCGCCAAATATGCTCCAGACAATTTGGAGTCCATCTAGCTCCTTCGGGAACCTTCACCATATCCCGGAATGACTGCTTCGGATGGAAGAACCAATTTAGATTTGCTCGTTTTGTTAAATCCGCACACAACACATTCAAACTAGTGTTTTGGAAGGTTATGATCGACTGGTCTAATGCTCATCATGAGTTGTGACATTCGATCCTAGGTATGGACCAAAGGGGTACAGCACTGGCTGAGCAGATTAATAGCTCTTCGTTTTGGACGATTAATGAGAACGTCATGTGTCACCTGGTCTGACAAATAACGTCACTTGGCCACGGCACTTTCATCAATCAGGGGAAAGCTAATTGGTCCAGTTTCAGAGAGTTCGCCAATCAACGCGTCAGAGAACTGCCCAACCCTTCTGATAGCAGAAGATAGGCTCTAGGATCATCAAAGCTGCATCGTCTAGCTATACACCTGCTGGTCGAAGTTTGACCAAATTTCCATTCAGAGGCGGCGGGACTAGGAAATAAGCGTGATGAGCTTCGTCACCCATAAGAACGTTAAAAACTTGGGTTTGGGCGTCGGGTTAGTAGCCTACTATAAAAAAACGAAAGAAAAGAAAAACAAACCCCTCTAAAGTTGACGAACCCCGCAAAGGTTTTAAGGACCATGATCTGCGAATATGCACCTGGAATGTTCGCACTCTTTATAGAGAAGGTGCAGTTTACGCATTGGCAGATGTAATTGAAAAGTACAAGACCGACATTACTGCCATACAGGAAATACGATGGATTGGGAAAGGCGTCACAACAACACCTAAAGGTGACGCCCTGTATTATAGATTTGTAGTTGGTTGGAGGTTAAAACATCTGGTCTCCAGCTTCACCCCAGTGAATGAAAGACTCACTGCAATTCGAATAAAAGCTAAATTCTTCAACATAAGCTTTATTTGCGCTCATCCTCCCACTATAGAAAAAGCCGAACAGACCAAAGATATATTTTACGAGCGCTTAGAAGAAACTTATGACCGTTGCCCTGCCTATGACATTAGAATTATTCTAGGCGATTTTAATGCCAACATTGGAAAGGAGAATATCTTTGGCCCAACAGTTGTGAAATTAAGTCTCCACAGTGAAACATCTGACAATGGCATGAGGCTGATAGACTCTGCAGCTGCAAAAAACATGGTAGTTAGCAGTACCAGATTTAAGCATCCCAAAGAGTGAAACATCAAACGGATGGCTTTGGTACAGGCACATCCTCCTGTAGAGACCAGCAAGGTAATTTGGTAACTGATACAGATAGTGTGCTCAGGATATGGAAATAACATTTCTCCAAACTGTTGGTATCCGATAGTGGCGAAAACGGCGAAGATACCACAGATCCAATCCCAGAAGATGATATTGAATGTATACCGCCCAGCCAAGATGAGGTAAAGACAGCAAAAAACGGCTGAAGAATAATAAGGCAGCAGGAGCCAATGACTTACCAGCCGAGCTGTTCAAAACCGGAGGCGACACGCTGATAAGGTGTATTCATCAGCTAGTTAGCACCATCTGGCAGGAAGAACGAGTACCCGACGATTGAAACCTGAGTATCCTGTACCCATCCACAAGAAAGGAGATAAGACTGTATGCTCTAACTATAGGGGCATAAGTCTTCTCTCTATGCCTACAAGATAGTGTCAGGGATATTGTGCGAAAGACTAAAGCCCATGGTCAACGAAATAATTGGACCATACCAATGCGGCTTTAGACCTAGCAAGTCCACCAGATATTTACCCTGCGCCAAATCCTGGAGAAGACCAATGAGATGCAGATCGACACTTACCACCTTTTTCTTGATTACAAAGCAGCCTTCAACAGCCCCCTACGTTCAAAGGTATTCCAAGCCATGTCTGAATTTGGTATCCCCGCAAAGCTCATCCGGCTTTGCAGAATGACATTAACTGATACTCGATCGTCAGTTAAAATAGGAAAGAGCATCCCCGAAGAGTTTTGTACCAAAGGGGTTTCAGACAAGGTGATGGCCTCTCGTGTGATCTTTTCAACATTCTGCTGGAAAAGGTTATACGAGATGCGAAGGTGAAAAGAAGTGGTACAATATATGCAAACAGCCATATGTTACTTGCTTAGGCCTATGACATTGACAAATAGGTCGAGCGGTAAAGGAAGTAACTGATACCTTTGAAAAAGTGGGTCTGGCGGTAAACGGCGAGAAGACAAAGTTAATGGTGTCGTCGCGCAATGCGACCATTGAGATCGGGCCAACTTTTGACTTTTGTTCCTATAATTTTGAGGTAGTAAGGGACTTTGTCCACCTCGGCACCGCCGTAAACACAACCTACAATATCAGTGGTGGAATTCGAAGAAGAATAGTGTTGGCCAACAGATGCCGCTACGGGCTGAGTAAGCAGTTTAGGAATAAAGCCACATATCGTCAAACAAAAACAACGCTTTACAAAACACTGATTCTACCCGTATGGTTCAGAAGCCTGGGTACTTGCGCAAGCAGACAAGGCAGTGCTTGGTGTGTTTGAGAGAAAAATTCTTCGAAAGATCGATGGACCAATCTGCGTTGACGGTGAATATCAACGTTGTATAAACCAGGGTTTCGGAGTCGGAGTCTACAAGTCGGAGTCGAGCAATTTTGCTGGAGTCTGAGTCGGAAAAAATAACTCGACTCCGACTCCGGGCAAAATTTTTCCGCGTTATAGAAATATAACATTAAATTTGGAACAAGAACATTTTTTAAATCATTATTTATTTTAAAAGAAAGGTATAAGAAAACATATATGCAAACGGTATATTATACTAAATTAAAGGACAATTCACAGGACACTTACTATCCTCTGAAGTGTAGTCTATTCATCCCTATTTTGTTGATCCAATTGATCCTTTACATGTTCCTATCACAATCGAATTAAGATTGGACCTTTACAAACTGGCTTACATCCAGTTTGAAACTTGGTCATGAATTGCTTATAATTTTTATAGCATGTAGTCCTTATGATTTGTATTACTCCTTCATTTCACATATTTTGAAAGCTTAAAGATTTTTTCACGCGGAAGAATTCCGTCCAGAATATACTCGTGCAAAAAAAGGAAAACCGAAAAAACTTTCTATCTTTGCTAATTTTCCATGTAAAATTCGGCAGAAACAATATTGATATATTCGAATGTATTCGAACGAATGCTTCTAATGAATATGTAAGGAAAATATTTTCGATTGTTTGAGTGGAGTATTCCCCCATTGGCTCAACTTCATTTATTACCCTCTATTACAGAGAGTAATGTTTTTCAAAACGAACTGACAGTGTTGCAAAATTTTACTGATCGCTACCAATATCATGATTTCATCCCGGCGAAGGGAATTATCAATTGGCTTCTCAGTTTTTGAAATGATGCCTTTTTTTAGCGAAAAACCGAACTCTTTAAGTGTCTAGTATTCCCATATGAATGAGAATCACACTCACTTTTCGGCTTTTCCAAAGAAAGGAAATAACTAACACATTAGCCTATATAGGCCAAATTATAGGAAAAAGTTAAAATTTTGGGCACATTTTATTCATTTTTAGTGGTATAGTAATTCACTTTCGGAGTCGACCCGGAGTCGGAGTCAGAGCCGGAGTCGTGAAAAAAACTCGTCTGGAGTCGGAGTCGAGCCAAAAATATCTCGACTCCGAAACCCTGGTATAAACCACCAGCTTTATCTGCTATACATCGACATCAGTATAGATAAACGTATCGAGATGCAACAATTGCTTTGACAAGGCCATATCATAAGAATGAGCGATGATGAAGCCGCTAAAAAGGCGTATAAATTCGGGCCGCATTGTGGTGCACGAATTGGCAGGCCAAAGATTAGATTGCGCAAACCAGTGGATGAAGAGAATACATGGCGTGGAATACAGCGAAATCGAAGCACTAAACAGAGAGAGTTGGAGATCTTTTCTTAGTTCGGCTTATGAAACAAATGTTCTGTAATGGGCCAGCTAAGTAAGTATGTAAGTTTCGTCGAGCCAATCCCGGTGACATCAGAGTTATGGAGCTAACAATGGATGATAATATGATGGTCGGTGAGTACCACCGCAACAAGTGCCTATATCATATAAAGAGTAGCTACATTGGATCCGAAATATGTGGATTGAGTGACTTACCCACTCTCGAACCCTGACAAGAAGGTATATAGGATCTCAGACTCTTTTAACGACGTAACTGATCCGAAGAGTTACGCAAGTTATTTTAATTGAAAATTTGTTGGATATCCTTGGAGTGGCAGTGCGAAGAGAAGAGTACTATGTCACATTAGATATCTTCTAGCCGAGGAGAAAGTAACACAACTTGCAATGAATGATGTTGCAAATGTCATTAGGAACGCAAAATCTTCTAAAGTGTTTGAGACTGACGGTAATGGTAATGCTGGATGAACCCGGGGGTTAAGTGTTTCACAAAAGTTCTCAATATGTTGCTAGTCACCCACATTCTCTGTAAAATGGGTAAGGTAATGCCAGGCGAGGATGCCACCGTGGTGTAATGGTATGCACACCCGCCTTGCACGCTGAAGGTCGTGGGTTCGATTCCCCGGCCAGTCAACATCAACATTTTTAACGGTGGCAAAATACCCCTCAGTAAAATTGACCACATTTCCTGAGTATATCAGCCATTTAAAACTTCTCTACAAAGTGGTGTCTTAAGACACGCCGTTGGGACTCGGCGATAAACAGTAGGTCCCATATCATTGAGCTAATTTGAATAGGGATGTTTGTTCGTACAAACCTATTTCGCTTTTTCACCCGTAGCAGAGACTTTTGAGGCTCTTTCCTAGCATCAGAAATAGCTATCCAGTTGTCGATCATCAGCATGGGTTCCATAAACAGCACAGCAGAACAGCGCAGCACGCCATCACCACACATATTAGTCGAGGACACAACCAGAACAAGCCGTGCGATAGAACACTGTTGGAGGCGCTCGACTTATCAAAAGCGTTTAATACTGTCGAGCAATCCTGGCTATTTCTGGACATCGAGCAGACTACCCTCCGGCCAAGTTTGAAACGTAGGATATAGATAGAAGTCGAAGCCAAGTAAAGTGTGGACGCCAGTCGAACGTGGAATTCAGAAACAAGAATTTGAAGCTCCGTGGATTGAAATAAGGTGTCCCCCAAGGTAGGTTAATAACTCCGGGACTGTGTATTACCCCCTATAGACGGCATTGAGGTATCTAGGTATGTGGGTAATTGTACGACATTTGCGTTGGGTGAGGTTAAAAACCCCTTGAATGAATCTTACCGCCTTGTTCCATGCGGGGATAAACACAGAGTCGCATGTAATGGCCGATGGTAACCAACCGAACACTAAATAACCTCGGGCTAACATTCGAAAATATGTTTACGTTGTCAGCGCATGCCACGGCTATTTTTGACAAACTGAGATGTATAAACATACCTAGCTGGTAGAAGTTGGGGTAAAGACAAAGAAACCTTGATGAGGACATACAACGCGATAGGTCGCTCTGTGGTAAGGTCCGCGCACATAAATGCAATGCGATGGAATCATATTCAAACCTGTTGCAGCACCGCTCTAAGAACAGAGCAAGAGAGACATCCTATTCACCGGATAGGACTCACCAACCGCGGCATGTCAGCAGGGATCTTCAAGAGAGAACCCCTAAATCAGTAAGCTAAGAAAGCAGGTTTGAATAGCATTCACACAGATGCAGTGGCAGATTTCATAAGCAACTATCGAGTGAATCCGGGCTACACAACCTATCTATGGCTGCAATAGTGATCCACCCCTATGAAAAAAGAAACTTTTGAAAATCTGCGAATGTTCGAACTTTTCATATAGAAGGTCGATATTAGTGTCATATAGGAAATACGACTGCCAGTAGGGGGGAATGGGCGCCAAAGAAAAATTTAGATTTTATCGGAATTGTAACAAGTCTTTCACCCACTGAGAGGAAACTGGAGACCAGACGTTTTAGCCTCCGACAAATTACAAATTCGTAACCAAACTCCGCGTGCTTTAAGTTTGGTTACGAATTTGTAATTTGTCGGAGGCTAACACGTCTGGTCTCCAGTTTTCTCTCAGTGGGTGAAAGACTTGTTACAATTCCGATAAAATCTAATTTTTTCTTTGGCGCCCATTCCCCCCTACTGAAGACTATAAGACACCAAAGATATAGTTAGAAATAATATCACGGTGTCCTGTCCACGTCCTGGCCATAAAAATTATTCTAGGCGATTTTAATGCTTAAATTGGAAAGGAGTACCAATAGTCGAAACATTTAGTCTCCACAATGAATGCGACATATAGGATTACACTACATTCAGAAACAGCTAAAAATAGGATGCCCAGGATATGGAGGGAGCATTTTCCCAAACTGTTGATATCCAGTACCAGAGGAAAGGACGAAAGTACCACAGATCCAATTTCAAGGTATTCGAAGCCATGTTCAATCCTGGTATTCCCGCAAAGCTCATTCGTCTTTGTAAGATCAGTTACAATGGGAAAACCTCTGTTCGAACAGTTTAAAGCCAAGTGAGATATCAAACAAGGAGAAAGCTTTTCGTGTGATATTTTCAACAGCCTGCTGGAAGAAACCACATGTTACTTGCTTATGCCCACGACATTGACATAACATGTCGATCAGTGAAGGAAGTAACTGATTTAAAGAAGTCGAAGAAGAATCTGCTAAAGCGGATGGTTATAAGACCAAGAATTGAGGCACAATGCGCCCACAGAACTTAGACCAACTGTGGTACCCATCATTTTGAACCGCCAAATTTCATCAGGTGTGATATAAGAAGAATAATACGAGTACTTGCCAACAGCTGCTACTTTGGACAAATTAAGCACACTGATACTACCCTTGCTAATTTATTGTCCCGAGCGTGGGTTCTTGCACTAGCTGATAAGGCTGTATTTAGTGTGTTTGAGAGAAAAATCCTTCTAAAGATCTACTGACCAATCTGTTAGTGATAGTGCGTTCTCGTGACTTCTCTAAAAACGCCGTGTTTCAGCATGTCGTGCCTGACCTTGCTTTTTTGTAAATTTTTGGTACGATTTCGTGCATGACCGTGACTATTTTTTTAGGTACGCGACCGTCTCTAGTCGTATGAACTACGAGCTGGCAAAACGGTATCGAGTTACAACGAATGCGTGGGATAAGCCAGGCCATGAGAATAATCGATCGATCATTAACCCAAAAAAAAAACGAATAAAAAAGTATCAACAATTAGCTGTGCTGATGGAGTTATACACTCAGCCAAACAAAAAAAAAACGAACCGAACCGAAACAAACTTAATAATTTTGCCTTATAAAAAATAAAAAAAATATATTGATTTTGTATCACGAGTTTGCTTTATAATATGCAGGTTCCGTAAGTTGGGGCTATACCAAATCATTGACATATACCAAACAGTAACCATAAAGTAACCATAAAGCACTCGAAATATTAAAATTAAAACTAAGTTTAAAATAACTTTTTGAAAAAGATTTAGAGTTATTTTGCACTATAGTCATTATAGTATGTACCGGCATGATATTGGAGCTTTTGGGCCATTATATAAGGAAGTATTGACTTACTCCAGAAAAAAATTGTACCGTTGTTAATGAGCCCGCTAGAACAAGCTACTGAAAAAGGAATCAATACGATGCGAGAGGAGCTTTTAAACTTCACTTTTCCGAATTTTGTGTGGAAGGTACCTGAAGGAGTGGACCGATATAGTCCATATTCCAACCTGATACATGACTGGATGAAATAATACGAAGTGCAAAATCTGCACCAATCAGAAACTTCCTGCGAGAATTATCTTGCGGATTTGCCAACTAGGTTGGTGCCTTTAGGTTTTCTTGGAGCTTTTAGTCCAATATCTCAGGAAGTGTGGACTTGCAACGGCAACCTACTGAAACAAATTTCAAAACAATCTGAGAAGAGCTCTTAAACTTCACTTTATTCGAATTTTGTGTGGGAGGTTCCCGAAGGAGTGGACCTATATAGTCCATATTCGAACCCGATCTATATCAGGAATAATACGATGTGCAAAGTTTGGACCAAACCGATTGCTTCCTTCGAGAGTTATCGTTCGCACCATTTTACAGAAAATGTTTGAACTTTTGTGGGGGAGGTACCCGAAGGACCGATATGGCCCATTTTCGAACATAAACTAAGTTTGGATAAAATATTCAGATACCCAAAATTTGGTTCGATTTGGTTCCATCCGTTCGAGAGTTATTGTGCGCACCTGCCAACCAGACAGACGGACGGACGGCCGAACGGACATGGCTAAATCGACTCCAAATTGTTTGAAACGTATTTCGTCGTGGGGTCTTAAACCGGGCACATTTCAAAGTGTATATACCCTCTCTAGCCTAAAGGCTGAGGAGATAAAAAAACAAACAAGTAAAAATGCCTGTGTGAATTGAAACATACATACATCTATGGGCAGATCAACTACCTGATACACAATCATCATCATTTTGCCCCATAATTATGTATTTAGGAGGTTTTCTGATTTTGTGGCCCGTATTGGACGTGTGAACTTGCCGACAAAAGTATATATTTGGATTAAGCGATGGAAGGAATGCAACAGCATGGTCCATTTTCAAAGTGGGTATAATTTTGGAAGTCATTTCTTTTCGATAGATAGTCCAGTCATATCTTAGAGGTTTTGGACCACTACGTCAGAAAGCATGGACTTGTCCATGAAAAACATAATAAGGAGTAGCATCGGAATCAATTGCCAAAGAATTCTCGAACAGAACGTAAACTGCACTTAAACATAAATGTTCGTAGTTAAACTACATTTGGACACAATATTAGGAGATTCAAAGTTTGCTCCTTTCAACAGATATAGCGCGTACCAATTTTGTGCCAGAGGTACCCGATAGAATGGACCGATATGGTTAATCTTCGAACTTATACTAACTTTGGTAAAATATTACGATGGGCAAATTTTGGACCGAATCGGCTTATAGTTATCGTGCGGTCCAGCCACTACACATGGTGCTATAGACGTTTTTAATACCTTTCGGGCAATTTTCTCAGGAAGTGCGGACTTGCCCCTGAAAATTCTTGTATCGTCGCAAGGGGGCAGCGAATACAAGTGGCTGCAACCAAAATCAAAGGTATACGAGGGCAGGTCTTTAAATTAACATTTCCTGCGCAAAGATGACACGCAAATCCGTGAAGCGTTCCACATTTTTATAGGGTGACGTAGGGGATGGATGATACCAAGGAACGGTCCTGACCGGTTTTAACATGGCAAAGCCCAGGATTTATCTTGGTCCATCTTTCATCTCAAGTGGACACTGACCCCCCCGTGATGTCACCTGGGGAACTGCCTTCAACACCGGTTAAAGGTAGTGAGCTAACATGTGCAGCGCGTTCCCCATAAGAACGTTAAAAACATCAGCTTTATTTGCGCTCATGCTCCCACTGTAGAAAAAGTCGAACAGACCAAAGATATATTTTACGAGCGCTTAGAAGAAACATTTGACCGTTGCCCTGCCCATGACATTAAAATTATTCTAGGCGATTTTAATGCCAAAATTGGAAATGAGAATATCTTTGGCCCAACAGTCGGGAAATTCAGTCTCCACAGTGAAACATCTGACAATGGTATGAGGCTGATAGACTTTGCAGCTGCAAAAAACATGGTAGTTAGCAGTACCAGATTTAATCATCTCGATATTCATAAGAGCACCTGGCTGTCTCCAGATCAGAAAACAAGAAATCAAATTGATCATGTTGTGATAGATGGAAGACATTTATCGAGCGTGTTAGATGTACGATCGTTCCGAGGCGCAAACATTGATTCGGACCACTACCTTGTTGCAGCAAAGGTACGCACCCGCTTAAACGTAGCAAACAAAAAAAACAAACGAACAGACACAACACGAAAGTTAGACATTGGTAAGCTGCAATCACAACAGATAGCCACAGCATATTCCACTCATCCCGATAACATTTCAGCGCAATGGCAAAGCATTGCCCACTCCATGCAAACAGCCGCAAAATCCATACTTGGATACCAGAGACCTCCACCAAGGAATCCATGGTATGATCAAGAGTGTCGTGCTGCCACCGAAGAGAAAAATGCGGCATATAGAGTTACTTTACAATCCGTAGCAACGCGTAGCGCACGAGAGAGATACAGGGAGAAAAGGGGAGAGGAGAGACGTCTTTTCCGCAGGAAAAAGAGAGAGATGGAAAAGCGGGAGTGTGAAAAAATCGAGAAGTACAGGAGCCAGAATGAAGTCCGAAAATTCTACCAAAGAGTCAAGCATCAAACTGATGGCTTTGGTACAGGCACATCCTCCTGTAGAGACCAGCAAGGTAATTTGGTAACTGATACAGATAGTGTGCTCAGGATATGGAAAGAACATTTTTCAAAACTGTTGGTATCCGATAGTAGCGAAGACGGCGAAGATACCACAGTCCCAATCCCTGAAGGTGGTATTGAATGTATACCGCCCAGCCAAGATGAGGTAAAGACAGCAATAAATCGTCTGAAGAATAATAAGGCAGCAGGAGCCGATGGCTTACCAGCCGAGTTGTTCAAAACCGGAGGCGACACGCTGATAAGGTGTATTCATCAGCTAGTTAGCACCATCTGGCAGGAAGAACGACTACCCGACGATTGGAACCTGAGTTCCTGTGCCCCGTCCACAAGAAGGGAGATAAGACTGTATGCTCTAACTACAGGGGCATACGTCTACTCCCTATTGCCTACAAGATCGTGTCAGGGATATTGTGCGAACGACTAAAGCCTATGGTCAACGAGATAATTGGACCATACCAATGCGGCTTTATACCTGGAAAGTCCACCATTGACCAGATATTTACCCTGCGGCAAATCCTGGAGAAGACCCAAGAGATGCAGATCGACACCTACCACCTTTTTGTCGATTATAAAGCAGCCATCGACAGCCCGCTGCGTTCATAGGTATTCCAAGCCATGTCTGAATTTGGTATCCCCGCAAAGCTCATCCGGCTTTGTAAAATGACTTTAACTGACACGAGGTCCTCAGTTAAAATAGGAAAGAACCTCTTCGAAGAGTTTGGTACCAAAAGAGGTTTCAGAGAAGGAGACAGCCTTTCGTGTGATCTCTTCAACATCCTGCTGGAAAAGGTTATACGAGAGGCAAACGTCAAAAGAAGTGATGATATAGACATCATGGGCCGATCAGTAAAAGAAGTAACTGATACCTTTATGAAGGTCGAAGGAGAATCTGCTAAAGTGGGTCTGGCGGTAAACGGTGAGAAGACCAAGTTGATGGTGTCGACTCGCAATGCGTCCATTGAGCTCGGACCGACTGTGGAAGTTGGTTCTTATAATATTGAGGTAGTAAAACACTTCGTCTACCTCGGCACCTCCGTAAACACAACAAACGACATCAGTTGTGAAATAAAGAGAAGAATTGTATTGGACAACAGATGCTATTTTGGTTTAAGTAAGCAGTTTAAAAACAAAGCTACATCTCGTCAAACAAAAATAACGCTCCACAAAACACTGATACTACCCGTGCTGATGTATGGCTCCGAAGCCTGGGTATTTGCGCAAGCAGACATGGCAGTGCTTGGTGCGTTTGAGAGAAAAATTCTTCGAAAGATCTGAGGACCAATCTGCGTTAACGGTGAATATCGACGTCGCATGAACCACGAGCTGTATTTGCTATACAACGGCATCAATATTGTTAAACGTATCGAGATGCAGCGATTGCGTTGGCTAGGCCATATCAAAAGAATGAGCGATGATGAACCCGCTAAAAAGGCGTATAAACACGGATCGCTTGGCAGTGCACGCAGAATTGGCAGGCCAAGGAATAGATGGCGCAAACAAGTGGATGATGAGATGAAAAGGCGCGGTATTCCAGAGTGCGAAGCAACAAATATAGAGAATTGGAGATCTGTTCTTAGTTCGGTCTATGGAACAAATGTTCTGTAATGGCCCAGCTAAGTAAGTAAGTAAAATTTTGTGTGGGAAGTACCCAAAGTAGTGGATCGATACAATCCATATTGGAATAATACAATTTCATTTTAGGTGCGCCTTAACTAACTTTAAATGAAAACCGCTTACACCTGGGAAGTTTTTGTGGATTCTAAAACAGCAATGTTCATAGAAGAGAAAAATCAAAAAAAAAAAAAAAATCGGACGGTCATGTTCACATTTTTAGGTTTATTTTAAGTTTTCGTGATTTTGCTTGGAAACCGCAAGTCCTATCGGAATGGGGTTAAACAAAATGTTGTAGCTGTGAATATTCTCTAGAGGATTGACCTTTATGATTTGTTCTTATGATTTACCATTTTTGTGATATAGAATTTCAGTAGTGGAAATCATTCATAGTCAAGATTTATTTTAAAAGCCGTCCGGCGATTTTTTTCTGTTTTTTGATGATTCTCATCTATGAACATGGTAGTTTCAGAATCCGCAAAATTTTCCCAGGTGTAAGCACCTTTCATTTAAAGTTGGTTCGGGTGTACCGTGTATAATCTAGCTCATGTCTCGTTTTGATAGCATTGGTGTGAAAACGTCCAATTAGCCACACTAAATTTCTTCCTCTTGTGAAGAGCAACAAGAAAGAGATAAGAGATTCAGTCACTCATAAAAAAGAGAAAAATAAGTAAAACATTTCAATTGAGACTTTCATCATCAACAACGAACGCTTTTGTGCTGTGCTGTTTGGCTGGCTGGCTGGCCCCACACAACAAACTAAGGGAGCTCTTTGGCCTCTTTTTTGGAAATTTCGTTTCAGTTTTCCCTCAGATGTGGATGCGGAAAATGTAAAAGTGGTCGTCGTTGTCTCGAAAATGTTTATCCCAAAAAATAAAAATGAATAAATCGTGTTGAGCGGCGGTGTGTTGCGTGTTGTGTCATTATCATCAAATTTGTTGTCTAGCGAAGGGAAAAAAGTTACCGAAGATAGAGCCGTTGTTACTGCGTCAATCGGTGGACGAACGGGCTAACTAACCAAGTAACAACACTAGAAAAATCCTAATAAGTGAATATAAATGTGTAACAACAATTAAATAATAAAACATACATATAAACAAACACACATACATACACACAAAGAAGCAAACATGAATATAATAAGCACACGTCGCTGATGAGTTCAAGTAAATTGTTAAACATGATTAGTTTTTTTTTAGCATAAAGTGTGTGGTGGAAGAAATTTAGAAATGAAATTTCAAATTAACCAACACTGATAGACAGACAGACATACGTACATCATACATCAGCATACATACACACGTCAAGAGACACACTTAACTAAAGTAACAAAGTAGAGCATTGTGTTTTTGTTTATTATACGCCGTCTGACCGTCTGCTGTGTCGTATGAATGATACGAAACGACACCGCCACCGCGTCAAACAACCCAAATTGAAAGTAGAAGAAGAAGAAGATAGCAAAAAAAAGCAAAGAAGCAGTAAAGGGAGGATACCCAACGAGGCGTTAACCCTAGAAAGCAAAAAAGAAAATAAAAAAGAAAGTACAAACAAAGCATAACTCAGACATACTTATTTGCACATGAAAATGAACATAGTGGTCGTCGTGCTTTTTTTCCTCTTCTTCTTCATCTTCTTCTGCCACTTGCTCGATGTGTGGTGCTTCCACTTTTTCTCATTTTTTTTGATTTATTATTTAGTAGTTGGTTGTTATTGTTGTTGTTGTTGTGCCATCGACATAAAGGCAGTGGTGCCATCTACACAAAAGATTCGTATGCCAATGAAAATGGCAAAGTAGAGGTTGTCAGGCTGTGACCTGTGACCTCATGGACATTTCATTCAATCATGTGTACATATGTATGTGTGTAAGTATGTACAAACATACATACATGCGAGTAAAGAGAGTACGAAAAACGAAAGAATGTTTTATGTTGACACCAAAAGAATTTCTAAAACGAGTAAAAAATACACACACACACTCACCAAGAAACCACAAATCTGGGGAAAAGATCTTTCTTGTTATCTGCCTCTACCCTTTCAGACGAAGTCGGTTAAGTGCCCCTCGGTGGTTTGGCTTGGCCTACTAACAGCAGTATGGCCCCACACAGGTATGGCAACGTAACAAACACTTCATCAGCAATCCAACCAAGCAAAGCTCTCAGCCAGTCGGCCAGCCAGCCAGCCATGCCTTACCTTACCTTACCTCCTCATCCTCCACCTGATGGATTTATTTGTGCGGATTACAAAATGCGATTTTCATTGAATACACACAGAGAGGGGTTCGCTCTGTTGCCTCATTAAAATGTGTCTCTGTTAAAATCGTAACATAAAATAAATACTCGTTACTCGTTGTTGTGTTTGCCTACTTAAGTAGTTCGATAAAGAGTGAGAGAGCCAGAGAACGGTATTCGTTATTCTTTGCAATGC
This sequence comes from Musca autumnalis, assembly GCF_047663935.1. Classification (NCBI taxonomy): domain Eukaryota; kingdom Metazoa; phylum Arthropoda; class Insecta; order Diptera; family Muscidae; genus Musca; species Musca autumnalis. Next base: position 15,699,610 of record NW_027411977.1, on the reverse strand, counting down.
AATAGAGATTTTAAATTTGTCTACTTGGGAGCAAAACCGTTGTTGATTATCCTGTATTCAAAGAGTTGCCAATGTGTTTTTATGCGTAGTTTATGGGACTTGGGGATATGGGCAAGGTAAATGTATATCTCTACAGAATTACTTTTTGATGGGATCCACAGATTTAACGTAAAACATTGTACAGATTGTAGCAAAGAGAAAACCTATGACACCCCGTTGCGCGATAAACATAAATTCTGATAATCTGTGAGTCGATATTGAACTTAAAAAAATCGATGTCGACTTTTGGGTCTCGAGAAAATCGAATACTCGATTTAGAAAAAATAAAAGAAGTTAGAAGGGCGTTAAGTTCGGCCCGGCCATTTTGTTGGAATATTGAGGACGCAACCTTCAACCTTCAAAAAATCGAGAGGTACAGTTCTATGGGGGCTATTTCAAGGCGTGGGATATAAAGACAAATTTAGAGGTGAAAAAATGAAGACTAAATGCCAAATTACATTCATTTCGGTGGAATATTGAAGCCACAACCTTCAAAATACCGAAAACCGAGAGGGACATTTTTATGGGGGCAATATGAAGCTGTGGACCTATACATTTAAATTTCAGCTGGAAAATTTTTCACCCCCAACGAAGACAAAATACCAAATTTCAGCGCTTTCGGTGGAATATTGAGGCCACAACCTTCAAAATATCGCAAATTGGGGGGTACCGTTCTGTGGGAGCTATATGAAGATGTGGACATATGTATACCGGCAAAATTAAGGTGAACAGTTTTGCCCCCCCAACAAAGACTAAGTACCAAGTTTAAGGCATTTCGGTGTGATAATGAAGCTAAAACATTCAAAATACCGAAAATCGGGTGGTACTGTTCTATGGGCGCTATATCAAAACGTGGACCGATATAGCCTATTTGCAATACCAAACATCCTAGGAGTAATATAAACTTCTATACCTAATTACAAAGCTGAATCTTAAAAAAATAGGGTCTCCGATGAATATTTCGATGTGTTACAAACGGAATGATAAATTTAATTATACCCTCCATATTATGGTGGAGGGTATACCAAATCATAGGATGTTTTGAAATAATGAAGCCGATTTCAGAGGGCATCGACTTGTTAAATGTCTTCACTTGAAGCTTCTGAATCACCCCGAACATGATTGAGCCGAAAATTCTCTGGTTTGTCGTGACAGCTGCAATGATTCGGGAATATACCCGAAATACCGCATTTACACGATAGAAGTTTATTGTATCTGCTTCTGCATCTTGTAACATGGATTTCCTTGTCGAATGGGATAAGTCCAGTTGCGTCCTGGGTCTCCACCAAACCTTACGAAATAAAAGATTAGTTTTCTCCCTTTTAAAGGAGAGAGATTGATTACCTTGGGCGTACTCGTAGCAAGGTCTTCATGACGATACCTCCTGGCATGCCTGGGTGGCGAATCCTATCCACCATCTGGTTAATAGGATGACACTCATGGGAACGTCCGCACAAGTACTACATCGAGAGCATGTCATTATGTTTCCATATTGGAAGAATCTTCGTATCCTCATGTAGATGGTCCACTACATGACGAGGCAACCTGTTGCAGTTCTCAGGGCGGTATTTTGGCAGATTTTAATATTATTTCATCGCGTTGCACTTAACTTAGCGGATCTTACTGGCCCAGCATAGATATTGGGCTTAAGGATTTTGTTGCTCCATCCCAGCTTGTGGCGCGCGGAGAATAATATACTTTCGAATGTTACCCCTAGAATCTAAAAGTAGTCAGGGGTCGAAATCCGGTTACCATCGAGCAAGACATTTAATTGTATGCTCATATCAGCAGTCCATGTAGTATTATCGGCACACGTAGCGATCTTAATGCCGTCTGGAGAAGGTTAAATACAGCAAAGGTAAAAGATAAACAGCTCCACACCTTGAGGAACTCCCTGTTTCACTCTACAGTGCTTCGATTCCTTGTTCGTAAATTCCACGTACTGACTGATAAGTTGAGCACCACCTGTCATATCGCAACACTGTTCTATTGCACTTCGCACTTCTTCTGCTTGAGTCGAATGTGTGGAGATGGCGTGCAGCATATCGTGCTGTCGAAGGGCAACTGACGCTGTAATAAAGCGAAATCGTTTGGTACGATTTACCTTTGCTGGTATCCTTGGCTGGTTTTAGTAGCTGGACCATCCTACCCATTTTCGAGATTTCTGGCTCGATGTAGTTACCTAGCGACAGTTTGATTACTTTATTAAGACACGCAACTCCCGGCTTACCCAGCTATTTCAGCATTATCATGGAATCTTCATTGAGCCAACGCTTTGGATGATTCAAAGTTCCTAATGACATTTGCAACATCATCCATTGAATACATATCCTTTACAGGAAGATATCTAATCCGACGTAGTACTTTTCTCTTCACCCTATCTTCGGATCAGTAAGCGTAACGTCGCCAAAAGTGACTGATTTATATTCCGGCTTCCGGCTTATTCCGGCTTCGATGTTGCAACTTTTCAAATAATCTGGCCACTTATTCCACATATTGCTACTCCCGCCACGTTTGCTGGAAAATTCTCTGAAGCGTAACTCTCCAAAACTAGGCCAATTAGCTTCCCCGTAGTTGATGAAAATACGGCGTTTAGTTGTGACGAAGTAAAGCGATCTGCTGATGGAAACAATTATAGGGCGATGGTTGGACTCAAGTGAAACGATTGGTTACCAGGTGACGTAATTTGTCAGACCAGGTATCACAATGGTTATATCAGGCGAATTCTGGTAGACTCGTCCTCAGTGCTCAGTACCCCTCTGGTCATTACCTAGCACTCATGACGAGCATTAAAGTCCCCTAAGACCAGTCGAATATGACCCTCCAATAGTGGACTACTGCATTATAATGGTAGTCCTACTCAACGACCGATATTTTTCGCTGAGATGTACACGCAACTCTACCTAGACAGTTCCACACCTAACTGCTACCCGCATAAATTACATATACGGGTCATTAAAGCCAGTCGAGACTGTAAGAAATAATACTATGCACAACGTTTCGATCAAATCGGTTTTTCCCTTCGAGAGTTATCTTACGAACTACCCTGTTTAGTCGGCGCCGCCATCTTCTTTGGAGCAATTGAGCAATTATCTCAGGAAGTCTGAGCTTTTTATTTTAAATAAAACTATACGAGATGGGCTGTTAATATCGAAGCTACGATTTACTCGCGAGTGAAAGTGGGGGAGGGGGTAGGTTTTTTGGTGGGGCAAGTTTTGTTGATGGCAAGTTTTTCTTTTAGGGGGAGGACTAAAGTTGCCCCCCTCAATTTGCTCCAACTCGGAAAGACTTTCCCTAGAGAGTAGAATTCCAGTGAGTATTCAGAGCTCTGGTTAAAGTGCACCTTTCCCAAATTTTGTGTGGGAGGTATCCGAATTATGGGATCGAATATGAACTATATTCCAACCTGATACGAGACTAGATGAAACAATAAGATGTTCAAACTTTGGTCCAATCAGAAACTTTCTGCGAGAGTTATCTTGTGGATTTGCCATTTAAGCTGGTGCCGTTAAGGTTTCTTGGAGATTTTGAGGCCATTATTTCACGAAATATGGAAAAAAATTGTACAGTCGTAAAGAGACACGCAAGGACAACCTGCTGAAGGAAATTCAAAACTATCTGAGATGAGCACTTAAATTTAACTTATTCCGAAATTTATGTGGGATGTACCCGAAGGAGTGCATCGATATAGTCCATATTCGAACCCGATCTATGCCTGGAAGTAACATCACCTTTGCAAAGTTATGACTCATTCGGTTAATCTTTTCAAGAGATGTCGTGTGCACCACTTTAACGAACTTTTGTGGGAGAGGTACCGGAAGGCGTGATCTTCGAACTTAAGCTAAGTTTAGACCAAATATTATGAATACCAAATTTTGGACCCGATCGACTACTTCGTTCGAGAGTCATCGTGCTCGACATCCAGCCAGACAGACGGACGGATGGAAGGACATTGCTTAAATTCCGTCCAAACATGCCTGGGGTACCTACTTACTTAGCTTACCCATTACAGAACACTTGTTCCATAAGCCGAACTAAGAAAAGATCTCCATTTGTTTGTTGCTTCGCTTTTTGGAATACCGCGTCTTTTCATCTCGTCTTCCACTTGTTTGCTCCATCGAAGCCCGTATTTATACACCAATTTGGTCGCCCTTTACCGCCAGACACACTTTAGCAGATTCTCCTTCGACCTTCATAAAGGTATCGGTTACTTCTTTTACTGATCGTCCCATGATGTCTATATCATCAGCATGAGCAAGTAACATGTGGCTATTGGTGTAGATTGTGCCACTTCTTTTGATGTTTGCCTCTCGTATAACCTTTTCTAGCAGAATGTTGAATATGTCATACGAGAGGCCGTCTCCTTGCCTGAAACCTCTTTTGGTACTAAACTCTTCCGAGAGGTTCTTTCCTATTTTAACTGAGGACCGAGTATCAGTTAATGTCATTCCACAAAGACGGATGAGCTTTGCAGGGATACCAAATTCAGACATGGCTTGCAATACCTTTGAACGCAGGGGACTGTCGAAGGCTGATTTGTAATCGACAAAAAGATAGTAGGTGTCAATCTGCATCTCTTGGGTCTTCTCCAGGATTTGCCGCAGGGTAAATATCTGGTCAATGGTGGATTTGCCAGGTCTAAATCCGCATTGGTATGGTCCAATTATTTCATTGATCATAGGCTTTAGTCGTTCGCATAATATCCCTGACAATATCTTGTAGGCAATAGGGAGAAGACTTATGCACATATATAAGTATATATACTTAGTATATACTTAGAGCATACGGTCTTATATCCTATCTTGTGGACATGGCACAAGATGCTCAGGTTCCAATCGTCGGTTACGCATTCTTCCTGCCAGATGATGCTAACTAGCTGATGAATACACCTTATCAGCGTGTCGCCACCGATTTTGAACAGCTCGACTGGTAGACCATCGCCTCCTGCAGGCTTATTATTCTTCAGCCGGTTTATTGCTGTCTTCACCTCATCTTGGCCGGGTGGTGTATATTCAATACCATCTTCTGGGATTGGATCTGTGGTATCTTCGTCGACTTTGCTACTATTGGATACTAACAGTTTGGAAAAATGCTCGTTCCATATCCTTAGCACACTATATGTATCAGTTACCAGATTACGTTGCTGGTCTCTACAGGAGGATGTGCCAGTGCCAAAGCCAACAGTTTGATGTTTCACTCTTTGGTAGAATTTTCGGACTTCATTCTGGTTCCTGTACATCTCGATTTGTTCACACTCCCGCTTTTCCATCTCTCTCTTTTTCCCGTGGAAAAGACGTTTCTCTTCTCTCCTTTTCTCCCGATACCTCTCTCGTACGCTACGCTTTACTATTGATTGTAGAGTAGCCCTATATACCGCATTTTTCTCTCCGGTAGCAGCACGACACTCCTGGTCATACCATGGATTCCTTGGTGGATGTCTCTGGTATCTAAGTATGGATTTTGCGGCTGTTTGCATGGAATGGGCAACATGTTGACATTGTACTGATATGTTATAGGGACGAAGAGTGCTTTCATTAAGCAATTGGGCCAGTTGAGCGGAATATGCTGTAGTTATCTGTTGTGTTTGCAGCCTACCGATGTCCAACTTCCGCGTTGTAGCTGTTCGTGCTTTATTTGCAACGTTACGTACGTACTTTCGATGCAACAAGGTAGTGGTGCGAATCTATGTTTGCTCCTCGGAACGATCGTACATACAACACGCTCGATGAATATCTTCCATCTAACGCATCATGATCAATTGTATTACTTGTTCTTTGATCTGGAGACAGCCAGGTGCCCTTATGAATGTTTTTTGCAACTGCAAAGTCTATCAGCCTGATGATATTGTCAATTTCCCGACTGTGGGGCCAAAGATATTGTCCTTTCCAATTTTGGCATTAAAATCGCCTAGTATAATTTTAATGTCATGGGTAGGACAACGGTCATAAGTTTCTTCTAAGCGCTCGTAAAATATATCTTTGTCTGTTCCTCCTTGTCTTCAGTGGGAGCATGTGCGCAAATAAAGCTGATGTTGAAGAATTTTGCTTTCAATCGAATTGCAGCGAGTCTTTCATTCACTGGGGTGAAGCTGGAGACCAGATGTTTGAACCTTCGACCAACTACAAATCCGCAACCAAACTCATGCTTTATGTCAGCAGCTATAATACACCGTTAGATGCTGTTGTGACGCCTTTCCCAATCCATGGTATTTCCTGTATGGCAATAATGTCGTCCTTGTACTCTTCAAGTACATCTGCCAATGCGTATGCTGCACCTTCTCTATAAAGTGTGCGAACATTCCAGGTGCATATTCGCAGGTCATTGTCCTTAAAACGTTTGCGGGGTTCGTCAAATTTAGAGGGGTTTGTTTTTCTTTTCTTTCGTTTTTCCATAGTAGCTGCTGCTTTTTCTAGGGGAGAGTTACTAACCCGACGCCCGAACCTAAGTTTTTAACGTTCTTATGGGTGAACGCGCGACACATGTTAGATCGCTACCTTTAAAGGGTGTTAAAGGCAGCTCCCTAGGTGATACCAAGGGGAGGTCAGTGTCCACTTGAGATGAGGAGGGACCAAGTGTGTGTCCTAAAGTGTGTGTTTTGCTGCAGCCTTCCACTAACATTACCGCACGACTTGATGTCTTTTACAGTCTTAGGCATATTGCGAACTGAAGCATTATTTTTCTTATAAAACCCCAAAATCCATTAAAAATGGTATTTTAGTATGTACTTTTATCACCTTATTTTTTTCATTTCACTTCTCAAATACCTTTCCATATTTTTTCCCACCAAAACAATAAGCTTTCCATAGTGGCAACACTTCGCCAATGTCTGTGGTATTCTCCCCCTTGCCGAAGGTTGTTGTTTGATTGTGGTGAAGAAGGTGGTGTAATTTTCATTTGCTACTACTTTTCTACTACGCCAAGGAACTGTGAGCTCGTTCGTTCCTCCATTAGCTCGTTCGCTCGCTTGTTTGTTCCACCATATCATACACGGTGTGTGTGTGTGCTGTGTGTCCTGAATGGTTATGCGCAGCTACACAAATGCTTCTTCTATCTATTGCTATTTTTTCATTCCTCTTTTTTTATTCATCCAGAGATTCCTTAATCATAATCATCATCATATACCACCAAAGCATAACTTCACTTTCATAGACCAAACCAAACGACAAAAACGACTGAAAAAAGGAATTTTTTAATTCAAATAAAAATTACAAAATGTTTGCTAAAGAAAAACCAAAAAATTGCAAAATTCTCAACAACAAAAAAGTGACAAAAAGACTGTGAAAAAAAGTTTAAAGAAAATGCAATAAAAAGTTCAAACAAAAAAACCACAAAATAATTCCAAGCTAAACCCCAAAAAAGGGATACAAAAGAAGAAGAATCGAAAGAAGAAAAAAATTAGTGAACCCAGAATGTAAATGCCCTCGAGGCCATTTGCCACAACTGGTTACACACGTCTCCCGAATATCCAAAAAGAAAAAAAAAATGTGCTAGAAAAATAAGTAGTGAAATTAAAACAAGCAAAATTACAATAAAACGGTGCATATCACCAGTGTTAAATTAAAACCAAAAACCCAAATCTAAATCTAAATACAAAATTTCCATAAAAAGAAATCCGTTCCATAACCGTACCGTCTTGTCTTTCCTCCTAAATATATAACTACAAATAAAATATATATATGTACACACACTGAAAGAAGATACAAATTAAAATATATATTCAACTTAAAAATAAATCATCATTATTATTATCATCATCTTTATCTGTATATTCCTCCAAATGCAAACGTTTCCTATTTTACAACTTTATAGTAGTCACCGAAGATTGTTGTACTCTTCGTTTTGTATGAAAATCAATGGCCTTAGCAAGAAAAGTCGTTGTTGTTGTATTCGTTGTGAAGTACAAAGCGAAAATTTCTTTTGAATTTTTAGTTCGGCCAGGCAGTTTAGTAGATCGTGACTCTGGTGGCAACAATGTCGTTGTAAACGCCATCACAGGAGACAAAAACGGCAACGGCCACAACGACGACGACGACGAGGAGCAGGCACAGCTGAAGCAGCAGCAACACCACCAATTCCAGCTTCAATATTACCGTGGATTTTAAGCAAAGGAATTAAAAACAAACAAACAATATTACACACACACATACAATTTTAACAAATTATGGGCTGTGGACAAAGTAAAATTCATCTTTATCCTCGTAAATCGAAAAGTAAAGCGAATGGCAAGAAAGGAGGACATGGTAAGTAGAGTAGCAATTCTTCCATACCCTCCCACCACTCTCTCTCAAGCAAGTTAACAGTTCAACATATTCTGTACCATGAACGTATACGCAATGTAATGTTCGCAACAGTCTAGCATAACAAATAACATTTGTTACAATAACAACAGCAACAACAACAACAATAGTTTATTGTTGTATTAGAAAACCACAAATAGTTTGCCACTAACAACAATAACAGAGAAAATTAAGGAAACAGAGAGACTAAATGAAAAACACAAAACCATTAAACATTTAACACTCAATGTAAAATGCAATGTAAAACAATTGGACATTATCACTATACCCTCCCCTCACTGTTTGGACACTCCTCTGCTTACTCTGCCTTTGATTGCATTTTACAATACAGTAAATATCCAGGGATGCTAATTTGGCGGTTTTTTATGATGATTTTTTACATTATGTGAAGAAATTTATCTAAATAAGTGTTTGGGATTCTAGGGATTCACACAACAGAAATTTCTTTTGCCCAAAAAATACTTACTTGCGGAGGTCAACCGCCAATTTACAGATAGTTCGGCTAAAAGCGTGTCCTGCACTTAAGCTATAACTTTTGAATTTTTCTGGAGAATGTAACAGACGGAGTGATATATGGGTCCACTTCTTCCGTTCGTTTTACACGTGGCTCTTAAAGCAACTTTACATGGAAGGTGTTTACACCTGGGAAGTTTTTGTGAATTCTGAAACTACAATGTTTATAGATGAGAAAAATCAGAAAACAAAAAAAAAATCGCCGGAGCGCTTTTTAAATTCAAGTTGACATTTTTAGAGGTTTTATTTTTTGGGTTTTCACGATTTTGCTTGGAAGCCGCAAGTCCTATCGAAATGAGGCTAAAGAGAATGTTGTAGCTATGACAATTCGCTACATGATTGGCCTTAATGATAATTTCGTAGGTTTTATCGTTATTAAGATATAGAAGTTAAAATTGCATTGACTGTATTGGCATCTTATAAAACAATGTCATGACTGCAATTTCCCAAATTTAACTTATATATCTCAAAAATGGTACAGCCTAGTAAAAAATTACGCCAATTTTTGGAGAATTTTCACAGCTAAAAGATTCTTCTTATTCCCATTTCGATAAGATTTACCTAACAAAAAAGCTAAAAATTGTAAAGCGGTTTTCACTTAATGTTAGTTAAGGCGCACCATGTATGACATTGTTAAATAAGGTAGCGATACAGTCAATGCATTGTCAATATGAACTTCTATATCTCAATAATGGTAAAACCTACATAATTATCATGATGGTTTCCAAGCAAAATTGTGAAAACCTTAAAAACCCCTAAAAATGTCAACTTGAATCGCGATTTATTTAAAAAGGGCTCCGTCGTTTCTTTTTTTATACCCTCAGCATTTATGCTAACGAGGGTATATCACCAATATTTTTGAAAATTTAACATAGCTGAAGCCAAGGTTTACCCTTTTAGAACACGCGACTCGTGATTGTATATTATACAAATTAAATACTTTTGGATAAAAAGAAATGTTTTTGGGCGTGGCAAAAAATATTGGCCTTAAAAGATAATTTGCGAGGAAGCTGTGGCTATATTTATGTTAAAAAATTGGTGAAAATGGGTTGAAGCCCAGTGTTTTTAGAAATTTTTTTTCTAATTTCATTCCGCAAACAGGTTTTTATAAAAACCATATATAGGATTGTAGTACTTGCGATTCTGAGTTATTTGATAAGAATATTGTGAATGTAGTCTGCACAGCTTCATAGAAATCTGCATCCAAATGCGAAAATTTTGTGCAAGCATTTTTCTAAAAATCATATTTTTCGGGCCTAATTTTAACAATTGTTATTCGATTTCTTCGTACGTGATTGCACATTTTAGTTTTTTACGTTCCTGATCCAATAAATCATTCCCCGTGAAAATCGATCTACTAAATCCGTCTATTTTATTGGGAGATTTATGCAAAACGAAGGAAATATTCCTATAGATTTTTCCAATATTTTCTACTACATAATGCATGTGAAAAAATATTTTGTCAAATAAAAAAATCTTTTTTGACCAAAATATGTTCTTATTTTGGCTGTAACATCAAAACTATAACACCAATCTGTACGATTGTAGTCTCATTTGATACGCCGTGAAGTTTGGGTCCACAACAATTTTTTATGTAATTATTTGACCACTAAATTGCCCTTAATTTTGAAAAAAGTTGACTTATATTCAATAATTTATCAATTTTATGTACATTCCGCGAGTTCTGTGTAACATTTTGCAGGTATTATGCAATCTACTCACTGAAGTCACTTCGAGAGAACTTTTTTGTAACAATGGTGCTAATTAAAATAATTAGCGTTTTTATAATATTTTCTTTCTTAATAAGCGAAATAAAAGCGCCATAACTTTTGTCCGCAACAACCAAAAATTGGCTCGCGACCAGATTCGTACTGGCAATTTTTTTCTTAACCTACATATCAAAAATCGTTGATGTAGCGCGAAAAAAAAAATTGTCCTTTTTTTCTGAAATGGAATATGAAATAATTGACAATATTCCTGATATATCAAGCTTTTTGTAGAAAATTAACTTATGTTGAAACTGAGGTATGGGGTATTGTAACTCGCGATCAGTTTTACTATACCATAACTTTTAACAGCATTTCGGAAAAAAAAACTGTTTTAGCCCGATTCACCAAGGGGTTTCTTAAAATAATAATTTGAGCGGAAGCTGTGGTCGTACTAATGTAAAAAAATCGGAAAAAATCGTTGAATTAAACGAGTTTCATTATGTTATTTTCAATTAGTGGTTTTACAGCACAATGTAGAGCTTAATGCTCAAAGGAGAAGTTAAAGAGAACACTTCAGAGTTGAAGTTTCTCATGTATGATTTTTTAATATATCCACTGTATCTACCTCAAACGGATGCTGACATTTTGAAACATGAAAAATGGGGTTTTTTGAATTTTTGCTCTAATTGGGACGCGCAGCTGGATTTCCCTAAAAGCTTATTATTTGATTGTAGTACTCGCGATTTCGCATTTCTTAATGTATAACATGGGGGTGTAGTCCTCACAGGATCACAGTAGTCTGCGCCCAAACACGAAATTTTTGTGCGTAAATTTTTCTCAAAAACCTATTTTTTTGGTTTAAAATTTACAAACGTCATTCGATTTCCGTGGAAACCCGCGTAGATTTAGTTTTTTTACGTTCTGAATCTAACAAGCCAAAACGCGCAAAAATCCACCCACTAGATCGGCGGATATGATACCCCTCAAATTTCGAAAATTTGCAAAAAATAATTTTGAAAATATCACATTTTAAAACGCGTTTTGGATGTGTCAGTTCTACTTAAATAAATAGATCGATACGCGTGTTTTAACTGTGCGAAAACAGATATTTAAAAACTCTCGTAAATCCAGAGATATAATAGATTTTTTCTAAAAATTGAGTGCGATGCTACATCCACGGTTCTTGATGGATCGCATTGAAACGGCATAGAATGATGTATTTTTTAATGGTGATTATTGAAATCGGATGCGCATAAAATGTAAATGAACTTCGCGGAAATTATGACCATTTTACAGTATTTTGCACCCTAATATGCAGCAGATGCTACATCGTGGCCGCCAAATAGAATTTGACAAACTGTACATCAAATAAGAGGGATTGATTCGCTGTGTTGGAAAATCGGATGCGCATCATGTCATTTTCATAATTACGCGGTTTATATGCTTCTCAAATGTTATAATATTCAATATAACATTATTTTAACGTTATGCCACCATTGGAATTCCTTGTGATTTAATATAAGGTTCTAATAATATTATCCAATAGGAAAAGTATAAGCGAAAAATTTGTTACAACGGAATATCATCATTATTGCGTGAAATTTTCACGAAAATGCCGAAGAACTCAAACATTTATTCTCCAACTTTTCCTATAAAACCATAAAAAATAAAATTAGAATAATATGATTTTAATTTTTTCCTAATATTTTCTTCTTATTTTTGCAAATAACATGAATACTATAGCTCCATCCTTCACAACTTAGGTTTCATTTTATTCCTCAAAATGTCTGGATGCTGTTATAATTTTTGTATATATTTTTCGTAAGTATGTTTCAAAAATATGTTTGTAAATACGTGAAATTATTTAACAAATTTGATTTTTCGCGAATCCATTGAGACCTTGCGATTATTTTAGAATTTTTTCTAATTATCATAATTAAAACGGTCCTATCTTTTGCGCGCAACGATCAATGTTAGTAACGAAAACAGATTTGGAATGCAGATTTTTTTCTTAATCTATGTACCAAAAATCATTGATGTAGTATCAAATTTTTTTTTTGATTTTTTTGAAATGGAAAAGACAATTTTAGACATTTTTCCTGATATACATTTTCATACGGGCAAAATGTGCCTCATGATGAGGTTTCCATATGGACTAAATCGGTCAACTCCATCGGGTACCTCCCACAAAAAATTTCGGAAAAGTTCAGTTTAGGACCAGGTCTCGAATCGCTTTGATTTTTATTCACTGCCCCCCCATACGACGGTACAAGTTTCATCAGGCGCAAGTCCATACTTCCTGAGAAAATAGCCTGAAAGTTACAAAAAAACCCCTATGACACCGTGTGTTGTGGTTGGAGCGCTAGATAAGCCATATCCGTTCACTCCTTCTGGTACCTCCCCCACAAAGTTAAAATATCTTCGGAAAAATTGTGTGGACCTATTTGGTCCAAAGTAGCTCGAAAGTTGTAAAAAAACCCTATGGCACCATGTGTAGTAGCTGGAAAGCACAATAACTCTCGAACTGATAAACCGATTTGGTCCAAAATTTTGCCTTCGTCATATATTGTCCAAACTTAGTTTAACTTCTAAAATGGCCCATATCGGCCCTCTCCTTAGGATACCTCCCCCACAAAAGTTCAACATTTGTGTCCAAGTGCAGTTTAGGGTCTGTTCGGAGATCCTTTGCAAATTTATACCGATGATGTTTTTTGTGTCCTATTTACAGCCATGTATGTTTTCCGTGGACAAGTCCATGCTTCCTGGCATACTGGTCCAACAGGTGTACGATAACCCACTGAAATGACTAGTGGGCGCGATATCTATCGAAAAGATATGACTCTCAAAATAATATCCACTTCCGTAATGCACTATGTCGGTCCATTCCCTCCTCCGCAAAACTTTTGAACTTTAATCCTAATCCACATTTTTGTCGGCAAGTTCAAATGTCCAAAAAGTCCCACAAAATGCTGAAAAGACCCTAAATACATTCGATCTGTCCGTAGATGAAAGTTCCAATTCACATAGGCTGAGGGTATATCTCTGTCTGCAAAGCCAACTGATACTTTTTTACTTGTTTTGGGTAAAAATCGTCATTTATCAATTTTTGGACAAAAAATCGTCAAAATGACGATACATCGTCAAATCTGGCATATACACAAAATCAAACTGAATTTAGGTATTTCAGTATGGCAATGCTGTAAAAGAGAGCCCATATTCATGTACGAGATATAAAGAAGTCCAACCCCTTAGAGTAAAACAGGGAGTTCTCCAAGATGGGGTGGTATATCCGGAACTGTTTAACCTCTACTTCTCCTGTATTCCACCCTCTCCAGACGGCATTGATATCGTAAAGTATGCAAATGATTGTGTGATCTTTGTGTGAACTACCTTCCCTGATGTTAATTGTGAAAGCCTATTTGACTTACCTTTGACCACCTTTTTCCACTTGAGGAATATGCAAATATCTGACACTAAATCCACGACCACTCTGTCCATCATATGGACGGTAGAGGTGAGTACTAAGTTGAATGTGGTGGTCGATGGCAGAAAAATTCCAACCACCAACTACTGCAAGATTCTCGGGGTCACATTCGACAGCATGTTCACGTTGACCGCGCATGCCAAAGCTATTTGCGACATGTTGATATGTAGGACCAAGGTCCTCAAGTCCCTACCCGGCAGCAGTTGAGTTACAGAACTGCAACAGGGTGCCTCCTTATGTATTTAGTTGACCATCAACATGAAGTGTTAACTGCCCTGCCAAACATACTCTTCTGACTCCAATAGCTTTGTGGTTACAGCCTTTCGAAGCAGCCACATTTCTAGAATAGAAGATGGACCCAGTTTAAACAGAAAACGCATTTACAAACATGTAATAAATATACTGATACAACCTACGATTACAACCTACTGCAAACAAATTCAAACCGATCCTAGGCATGTCCTTAAATTGCACTTTTGCGGAAAATTTGGAAAATTTGTCTCGACCTACAATGGCTGATCACCATTACTTACGATTTGAGTATATGATTTGGCCGGAACTTTGCACATCGTAAAATGTCTTCCAAACGTACATTAAGTTCTAAGAATGTCGATATCGGGTACCTGCCTAACAAATGTTCAAAATTGTTACTTAAGTGCAGTTTAATGGCTGTTCGAGAATGGTTGTTTTCCAACTTTTTACGAAAAGTTACTCCTTGTGATGCTGTTTACAGCGATATTATGTGTTTCGTGGGCAAGTCCATGCTTCCAGACGTAGTGGTCCAAAGCTTTAAAAATTTCTGTGGTGACCAATATAAATGTCTGGTGGTAACAATAATCGAAAGGGGTGACTGACATTCGTCCAACCGTTGCACATCTCAATACTTCTCTCAGACCTACATCAAGTTCCAAGAAGTTCTATATCAGAAAACACTATAGGGTACCCTCCTCACAAACGTTCAAAATTTTGCTTAAGTGCAAGTGTTTAAGGACAGTTAAGTTTTTAATGTCAGTTCGAGGATAATTTTGAAAGATTCATCAATTATAGTCCATGTGATTCTGATTACAACGATATATTTTTTCGTGGGCAAATCCATGCAAACTAAAACGGCTGTTTGGTACGATAACATTCGAGATCCAGTTCCATTATGGACTGTGTAGACCCATTCCATTAGCAATTTTTTTTCTTTTGTTTTGTGAAGGTTTACTTCGCGGATTATTTTGAAAATTTTATTTAGTCGTCGTGATCATGACTACAGCATTAAAAATTTTGTTTGACAGGGAAAGCCAATGCTTCCCTAGATATGGGTTCTATCGATAACAGCCCTTGATGGGTATACTAAGAGCCCAAAAGGAAACTTTCGCCTTAGGTCAAGTTTCTGAGATATCGCGCAATGAAGTTTTTGATTTTTTCCCTATAATACTTGGGAAAATAGCTCCATATCTCTGTTTTTCGTTGTTGTAGCTTCAGTTTGAGGTGACATGTCTCCTGCCAAATCGATTGGCGAATCTTTTTGTAGAACATTTCATTATTCTAGCTCAATGCCTTTCATGTCCTTTTCGTCCTTTATTTCTTGAACCGTAGTGAAAGTACCACAAGATGAGATTTTTCAGCATCCAAATATTCTACAAAAGTGTTGCTCAGTAGATTTTAGGTACGGTTCTCTTTGACAACTAATCGATGGTATAACCCCCATACAAAGTGATGCGTTGTAATTTGGTATTTTGTGTTCCCAAAGGTTAGAAAACATTTCTACCAAACATTTTTGTCCTCGTTTTGGGATAGCCACATATACATACACACTATACATAATATATGACGCGACGCCCCGTCATTTTAAGAAATTTTGAAGGTATTTGTCGCATTTGACCACCGAATTGTTAGCTTACTGTTAAAAGCAGATGTTATTCACATTTGAGCTGTGCTTCTCAGTCTTATTCATTCCTAACAGCATTTATGCTAACGAAAATAATGGTTCACCGAAATAATGGTTTTAGACCCCAATTATGTTTGGATGGAATCCGTTTCAGACAATTTGGAGTCGATTTAGCCATGTCCGTCAGTCTGTCTGGCTAATGGAGCGCACGATAACTCTCGAACAGATCAATCGATTGGGTCCAAAATTTGGCTTTTGTAATATTTTGTCCCAACTTCGTTTAAGTTCAAAGATATATTATTATGCGGACGATAACTGTCAAAGGGACTAACCGATTTAGTCCATACTTTGCACCTCGTAATATTTCTACTTCAAGTTCAAATATAGACTATACATGTCAACTTCCTTGGGTCCCACAAAATTTCGGAAAAGTGGAGTTTAGGACCCCCTCTCGCATCGCTTTGTTTTTTCTTACAACATGTTGCGTTCAAGGCCCCTATTATGATGATACAAGTTTCTTGAGAAAAATACCTGAACGCTCTAACAAAATCCATAAGTCGAGCATGTGTAGTGGCTCGTGCGCACGAGAACTCTCGAACCGAATATTGCGTTGCTTATAGTAATATTTCTTTGAATATTAGATGAAGTTCGAAGGTGGTGCTTATAGGTCCACTACGCCCGATATCTGAAAAACAGAGCAACCGATTTGGACCAAACTTCGGATTTCGAAATGTTTTTTCCAAATTTAGATTATGTCCAAAAGTGGGCCCTATCGGTTCACTCCTTGGGTTACCAGCCAAACAAATGTTCGACATTTTTGTTAAAGTGCGGTTGATGGTCTATTCGGGGGTACTTTGGAAATTCTTACCGACGGTTAAGTCCATGTTTCCTAATGCAATGGTCTAAGAGCTCTAAATTATATGGTAACCAACTCAAGTGACTGGTGGGCGCGTTATCTATCGAGTGGAATGACTCCCAATACAAGGCCCACTTCCAAAATTGAGTATGTAGGTCCGTTCCTTTAGGTACCTCCCGCTTTAAACTTTGGAGCTTTAATCCAAATTTTTTTCTCGACAAGTTTATATGCCAAAAATTCTGAAAAGTACATAAAAAAGTGGGTGCCACCGTGGTGCAATGGTATGCACGCCCGCCTTGCACGCAGAAGGTCGGGGGTTCGATTCCCTGTCCAAGCAACATCAAACATTTTTCAACGGTGGCAAAATACCCCTCAGTAATGTTGGCGACATTTCCTGAGTATTTCAGCCTTGAAAAACTTCTCCAAAAGTGGTGTCTTAAGACACGCCGTTCGGACTCGGCGATAAACAGTAGGTCCCATATCATTGAGCTAAAATATGAATCGGGGTGCACTCATTGATATGAGAGAAGTCTCCCTTGTCCCGTATGGGATGTTGTGGACCAATGTTATGTTACATAAAAAAGTGTTTCAATTCACACAGGCTGAGGGTATATCTCTGTCGGCAAAGCCCACTGATACTTTTTTACTTGTATGGTATGGACTTCATGTAGGCTGTACTATTTAATATACGTAAAAATTTAAGTTTGCCTCATGGCATAGGTTAGTAAATATTCACTAAAATGGTGCGCACGATAACTCTCGAAGGAAGTAACCGAATCGGTCATAACTTTGCATATGGTAAAATTATTTTCAGACATATATCGGGATCGAATATGAGCTATACCGGTCCTCTCCTTCGGGTACTTCCCACACAAAATTCGGAAAAAGTGAAGTTTTAGATCTCCTCCCGGATCGTTTTCAGCATATTTTCCCCTTTACGATGGCACAATTTTTTCGGGAACAAGTCCATACTTCTTCAGATACTTACTTACTTAGTTGGCCCATTACAGAACATTTGTTCCATAGACCGAACTAAGAAAAGATCTCCATTCCTCTCTGTTTTTTGCTTGACTTTTTGGAATACCGCGCCTTTTCATTTCTTCATCCACTTGTATGCTCCATCGAAGCTTAGGCCTGCCGATTCTGCGTGTACCGCCATGTGGCATGTATTCATACGCCTTTTTAGCGGGTTCATCATCGCTCATTCTCATGATATGGCCTAGCCAATGCAATCGTTGCATCTCGATACGTTTTACTATATGCATGTCTTTGTATAGCTTATATAGCTCGTGGTTCATACGACGTCGATATTCACCGTCAATGCAAATCGGCCCGTAGATCTTTCGAAGAATTTTCCTCTCAAACACACCAAGCACTGCCTTATCTGCTTGCGCAAGTACCCATGCTTCGGAGCCATACATTAGCACGGGTAGTATCAGCGTTTTGTATAGTGTTATTTTTGTTTGACGAGATGTGGCTTTGTTTTTAAATTGCTTACATAGACCACAATTCTTCTTCTTATTTCACAACTGATGTTGTTTGTTGTGTTTATGGCAGTGCCGAGGTCGACGAAGTCTTTAACTACTTCAAAATTGTAGGTACCAACTTCCACAGTTGGTCCGAGCTCTATGGACGCTTTGCGCGTCGACACCATCAATTTGGTCTTTTCGCCGTTTATCGCCAGACCCACTTTCGTAGATTCTGCTTCGACCTTCCTAAAGGTATCAGTTACTTCCTTTACTGATCGTCCCATGATGTCTATGTCATCAGCATAGGCAA
The DNA here is from genome assembly GCF_047663935.1 of Musca autumnalis. Lineage (NCBI taxonomy): Eukaryota > Metazoa > Arthropoda > Insecta > Diptera > Muscidae > Musca > Musca autumnalis. Next base: position 15,681,057 of record NW_027411977.1, on the reverse strand, counting down.
GTAACATGTGGCTATTGGTGTAAATTGTGCCATTTCTTTTGACATTTGCATCTCGTATTACCTTTTCCAGCAAAATGTTGAATAGGTCACACGAAAGGCTGTCTCCTTGTCTGAAACCTCTTTTGGTAAAAAATTCTTCGGAGAGGTTCTTTCCAATTTTAACTGAGGACCTAGTATCAGTTAAAGTCATCTTACAAAGCCGGATGAGCTTTGCGGGGATACCTTTGATCGGAGGGGACTGTCGAATGCTGCTTTATAATCGACAAAAAGGTGAAATGTGTCGATCTGCATCTCTTGGGTCTTCTCTAGGATTTGCCGCAGGGTAAATATCTGGTCAATGGTGGACTTGCCAGGTCTAAAGCCACATTGGTAGGGTCCAATTATTTCGTTGACCATTGGCTTTAGTCGTTCGAAAAATATCCCTGACACTATCTTATAGGCAATAGGGAGAAGACTTATGCCCCTATAGTTGGAGCATACAGTCTTATCTCCTTGCTTGTGGACGGGACATAGGATGCTCAGGTTCCAATCGTCGGGTACGCGTTCTTCCTGCCAGATGGTGCTAACTAGCTGATGCATACCCCTTATCAGCGCGCCTCCGATTTTAAACAGCTCGGCTGGTAAGCCATCGGCTCCTGCTGCTTTATTATTCTTCAGCCGGTTGATTACTGTTTTTACCTCATCTTGGCCGGGCGGTATACATTCTATACCATCTTCTGGGATTGGATCTGTGGTATCATCGTCTTCGCTACTATTGGATACCAGCAGATTGGAGAAATGTTCCTTCCATATCCTGAGCACGCTATCTGTATCTGTTACCAGATTACCTTGCTGGTCTCTACAGGAGGATGTGCTTGTACCAAAGCCATCTGTTTGATGTTTCACTCTTTGGTAGAATTTTCGGACTTCATTCTGGCTCCTGTACATCTCGATTTTTTCACACTCCCGCTTTTCCATTTCTCTCATTTTCTTGCGGAAAAGACGTTTCTCTTCTCTCCTTTTCTCCCGATATCTCTCTCGTGCGCTACGCGTTGCTACTGATTGTAAAGTAGCCTATATGCCGCATTTTTCTCTTCAGTAGCAGCACGACACTCCTGGTCATACCATGAATTCCTTTGTGGAGGTCTCTGGAATCCAAGTATGGATTTTGCGGCTGTTTGCATGGAGTGGGCAATATGTTGCCATTGTGTTGTTATGTTATCGGGACAAGGAGTGCTCGCGTTAAGCAATTGGGCTAGTTGAGTGGAATATGCTGTGGCTATATGTTGTGTTTGCAGCCTATCGATGTCCAACTTTCGCGTTGTGTCTGTTCGTGCTTTATTTGCAACGTTTAGACGGGTACGTACCTTTGCTGCAACAAGGTAGTGGTCCGAATCAATGTTTGCGCCTCGGAACGATCGTACATCTAACACGCTGGATGAATGTCTTCCATCTATTACAACATGATCAATTTGATTACTTGTTCTTTGATCTGGAGACAGCCAGGTGCCCTTATGAATATCGAGATGCTTAAATCTGGTACTGCTAACTACCATGTTTTTTGCAGCTGCAAAGTCTATCAGCCTCATACAATTGTCAGATGTTTCACTGTGGAGACTGAATTCCCCGACTGTTGGGCCAAAGATGTTCTCCTTTCCAATTTTGGCATTAAAATCGCCTAGAATAAGTTTAATGTCTTGGGCAGGGCAACGGTCTTAAGTTTTTTCTAACGCTCGTAAAATATATCTTTGGTCTGTTCGTCTTCAGTGGGAGCATGAGCGCAAATAAAGCTGATGTTGAAGAATTTTGTTTTTAATCGAATTGCAGCGAGTGTTTCATTCACTGGGGTGAAGCTGGAGACCAGATGTTTTAACCTCCGACCAACTACAGATCCGCAACCAAACTCATGCTTTGTGTCATGGCAGGTATAATACAGTGCGTCACCTTTAGGTGTTTTTGTGACGCCTTTCCCGTTCTATCGTATTTCCTGTATGGCAGTAATGTCGGCTTTGTACTTTTCAAGTACATAATCCGTACTTCGGGAGAAATTGGCAAAAAAAAACCCAAAAAACCCCTTTAGGCCTCAGAAGTATTGTGTTTGTTTCATTTCTTTAGACTCGAGGCTGAGGGTATATCTCTGTCGGCACAGCTCACTGACACTTTCTTACTTGTTTCGTTTATTTTATATTCTGGTAAACAAACATTGAATAAAGAGCTTCTGGATACTACATTTATCTAATATACAATACTGTTCAGAGTTCTCGATTCTAAGTATTGTAAAAGTTACAGCCCTTGAGTTTTGGTGATTTTTGTCAAACTTCAGTGTTGACAACTCTCTGTATCATCATCGTTGTAAATCGTGTAAATGATGATACATTATTTGAACTGAATTAGATTCAGACACACACACGCACTCTCTCTCATATAGTCCTTCTCACCCACTCCTTATTGTGTGGATTGTGGCGTATACCACTTTACTCCCCTCCAGCACAGGCAGCATATGTTCTCGTCTCTCCTGCTGTTGAACGCACAGAACAGGACACAAATGTTTGTGGCGCACTGCTTGCTGTGTGTGGGCTCGGTTTTGTGCAATACATTTAGACATAAATACAACATAAATAAGTAGTACATTTGTTCCACAAGGATTTGGAATTTATAACAAACGCACCACCACCACCACCACCCTCAATCCCGCGCCAGCCAGCCACCTGTTCCTTTTATTTAGATTTAGATTTTCATTCTCCTTTTCCATCCATCGCAGCGTTCGTTGTTTTGCACATTCACATGCTTATTTAAGTCGGAAAGTATGTTTTGAAGGACGGATTCGTCGTCGTATGCAGCAGCGTTCGTTCATTGTTTTTAGGGTTTTTCTTTCCCTATATACAAAGGAAGCCGTAATGAACGGCACAAATATAGTGAGGAGATATCTATGTATGTAGAATGTTGAGCAATAAAAAAAACGAACAAAAAGAGAGGGAACACAAAAGAGAACTAACAAACAGGTACTTATTACACCTTACAATTACAACGTTAAATGCGTTAAAACAAAATAACAACAGCAACAACGCAAACAAAAACACAGTTTAGTAAACGGCTTTGCTCGCTAATGGCTGTGTTAAGAAGCTGTGGCAGTCAACACCATCACCAGGATGATGATATTAGATAACTAATATCAACATGTTACCATTGTTTTTTTCGCGTGGTTACCATGTCGAATTAAATATATGTATGTATGTGCATAAATGCAAAATTATAATACCCGCACATGTATGTGTGTACGATTTTTGTCTGTGTAAGCGTCATTATGTTTTTATTACATTGTAACAATGTAACAAAGCACCTCTGTTTATTAAAATTCGCTTGAATTTACATCTTTTAAGTTCCAGGTAACCATGGTTTGTCTATCCTTAAAACTGTTGTTAGGCATGTGCGATTACATATTTCCATTAAAGAAATCCAAATTCTCTGTGCCCCTATAGAACAAGTCTTCTAATATGGACATCTGAGCAACTATATAGTGCCTAAACTGATGTTCTTAACATCGGTAAGGGCCAAATACAATCGGTACGTTGTGAGTCGCGTTACGCATTAAAAGAGCAACCACACGAAAACTTAGCATCACTTACATGCAATATGGCACTCAACGGAACCATTGTGCAGAGGCCTAAACGTTGCAATCGATTCACTAACATCTAAATCAAGAACTTTTTTGAATCTATACAAACGAAAAACAATTGTTCTCAGCAATCCATTGTACGCATTTTACATAGGGGTACCTAACCATGAAGGGATTACAAGTATCGAGAAAGAAAACACGGGCCATATTCCACGAAGCAACTTATCGCTTTTCACTTTACACTTATCAAAAAGTAATTATTTTGAAAAGCAGAGCTCCGATTTGCTCGTTTTTATTCGCGAGTGAAAAATGCTCGCGAGTGGAAGTACTCGAAGAGTGCGAGCAAATAGTCCGATTTGCTCGTTTTTACTCGCGAGTGAAAAGTACCAGCGAAGAGAGCGAGCAAAAAATCTGATTTGCTCGTTTTTACTCGTGAGTGAAAATTACATGCGAGTGGGAGTACTCGAAGAATACGAGTTTTAAAAGAAGTGTACTCTCGACTCTTTTGTTTTATTTTGGAGCACTCGCAAGTGCTCGAGATTTAACAATAAGAGTGGGAGTGAAAATACTCGAAATAGAGTACGAGTTTACTCGAAGAGTATAATCGAGTATAAAAAATGTATTTATTGCTTGACCGTTTGTGTATTCGTGTGTGTGTGGTAGCGAACAGGTTTTAATGTTGCTGTGGACTGAAGGTGGAAAGGGCGAGAACCTCCGGCCACCCTCCTCCGAACTTCCGACCACACTCCTCGGAACAACTCGCCCTTTTCACCTTCTACCACACACACACCAAACGATCAAAAAATAAATATTTTTTTCTACTCGATTATAATAGATTCTACTCTTCGAGTAAAGAGTACGTTTTCACAATTTGCTTGTGTGCTAGCACACAGGCGTGCTCACCCCTGTTGATAAGTCTCTCCATACTCTTGCAAAGTGTGTATGCTATTTGTGCTATCCACAGAACATTTGATCGTCTTTGCATTATTTTCTACTTGCCAATGGTAAAAAGACACGTAAAAATGGGACGGGAGAACAAAATGAAAAAATAAAATGAAACGAAATAAAATAAAATAAAATAAAACAAAATAAAATAAAATAAAACGAAATAAAATAAACTATAATAAAACGAATTAAAATAAAAATAAAATAAAAATAAAACTCTGAAAGATAGTTTAGTCTAAGTGTAAAACGGAGAAACATCGATTTGTGGGGTGATTCGATAGTTGGAAGTTCGGAGGGTGTTGTTCGGTGGCTGGAAGTTCGGAATGAGGAGGGAGTCTGGAAGTTCAGAAAGGTGTGGTTCGCAGGTGGAAGTTCTGAGGGCTATGGTTTTTAGGTTGGAAGTTCGGAGAGGGGGTGGTTCGGAGGGTGGAAGTTCGGAAAAATTAATTCGATCCTTATAATTTCTTTTCATTACCGTGTTTTCAGTTATTCCGAAAAAAATCTCCCGTCGTAACGTTTTAAAAATTTTACTTTTTTAAGAATGTTCACTGGCAAAGAGGACGTTTACCCCGCAGATTTTAGGAAAACTTATCAAAATTTTGTTTGCAAAAATGAAATGCAAAGTTTTCTGTGGAACGAAAGAGCACACGTTTTTTTTCACATTCTTAGCAAAATACTCTTTGCAATTACTTCTTTTCACTTAGCAGAAGAGGACGTTTGTGAAACAGAAATCAAAAGGAGAGCAACATTTTTTTGAAAACTTAGCAAACTCAATTTATTATTAGCAACTTATCACTTGTAAAAAATAAGGGTTCTGTGGAACGCAAAAATTTGCGAATTGTCAAAAATATTGCTAAGTGCAAAATGAAAAGTTGATAAGTTGTTTCGTGGAATAGGGCCTAGGTTGGCAAAAAGCTAAGGATCCACATAGAAAAGCTTATAAAAAAACTAAGGATCCGCAAAGAAAAGCATATAAAACTTGGAGAGTGGGCGAAAAGCGCTCGTTTCTCTCTTTGGTAGGCGAAAACAGTAAAATACTTTGGGCATACCCCAAGAGATATGCAAGTAGCAACATACAGTTATTCAGTAACATCGAGATTAGAAGACTAACATACATTCTTACTGATTACCTTGGTGCATCCGATTTGGTCCATACTTTGCAAATGGTAATATTTCTAACAGACATAAAAAAATTTCTCAAAAGTGCAGCTGAAGAATACATCTCAGGTTGTTTTGAATTTTTCTGCAGTAGGTCGTCCTTACATACACACATATATGTATGTTCCCACAACATCCCCGAAGGAACAAGGAAGACTTCTCTTACATCAATGAGTGCACCCCAATTCATATTATCTGATATGGGACCTACTTTTTATACGCTCATATTTGTGGCATATTTGCTTAAAAAAGTTGATAATTTATATGGTTAAGTCCAGAAACCTTGGTATTTAAGGTCCAATGTTCTTGGACTAAACCAATATGTATATTATCTTTAGTTGTTCTATCCATCAGGGCTAATGTTGCCATTTCGCTGCGATGGAGGTTGATCTGAATGACCTCAACCATGGGTCCTCCAGCAGGTTGGCTTCTTTATGTCTTTTAGTAGGTTGATCTCCTGGTTGTTAAGTTTGGCAAACTCCTCCTCACCAACTCTTGCCTTTCCAATCTTGAAAAAGGCCGAGTTCGAGACGAAGAATGCTTTGCCCTTAATATTGGCGAGCCCGGCTAGTGAGAGATCGTCGATCCCCATGAGGAATTTCGTCTTTCCTCACCAGCTTTAGTCTGCCAACTTTCCATGGAGTTAGTCTGCCAACTTTCCATGGAGTTGTTAAGCTGTTGAGTCAACAGTGTTGACTACCTCCCCGAAATCTGCAGAGGTTGTATGTGAGTCTAAGTGGTGCACTAGGAGGTCCCCCCTTGGTTCACAGTAGTTGATTTTTATTGAAACTTACAGGATTGTTCCAATATTTTGTTGTTGATCGATTTCTCGATTTCCGATAAATGGTCTTTTGTAGCCTTCCAGATCCTGTGCTAGTGTCGATTACAGCATAGTACAGCTCGTCCTTGTAGTACCTCTTGGCTACCTTGGCGTAAGTCGATGGCGTCCATCTTCCTCTTCTGGATGGCATTAGGCTTCCTTTCTGAGTCCTTGGTCATTTCAGAAGATTCCGGCGTCGCGCTCATCCTCTTTATATCAGAACTCGCCTCTTCAGTCTCAATTGAAGGATCCTTTTGTTGGTCTCCTTTACTTTTATTCTGACGAGGTTTGTCCTGGGCATTTGAAGGTGGGAAACCCATTTTCTTCTTACTGGGTTTGGCTGCCTTCGGCTCCTCAGGAGATCTTATCCTCTTCGCCGGTTCCGAAGAAGTGGAGGGAATAACTGTGGTAACCTTTGAAGCAGACAGCTGTTGTTCCTTTTTTTAGTCTAGCCAGGTTCCTCTTATATTTCTTTCTTTGAGCCCCGGACCACTGCACTCTTTTCGTTGTGAGCTTTGCGATGCTCTCACTCACTTCCTCCACCATCTTGTCGACTTCCTATTTTATAGGGTTTTCCACAACGATGATGTTAGTTTTGCCGCAGCTATCGGATTCGTATTCAGGGTTGCTTCCATCCTCAGATAGTTGGGTTATGTTAAATCTCCCCCTGTGCTGCCCTTTATCCTCCTTCGTTGTAACACTAGGTTGTGTGCTTATAGCATTACCTTCGACCACAGACGCCAAGGCACCCACATCTATGGGAGATTTTTGCTCACGATCGCATGATATCGATGGGGGGTGACTCGTAGACAGACCACTGGTTCCCGCCGGCACTGGGTTTATTAGGCTCTGCACCGTAACTTTTTCATTATTTTTACCTTCTTCCATATTTGCTTTCTGTTTTAGGGGAACATCCCTGTAGTCAGTTTTTTGTTTTCGTGGTCCTTAAAACCTTTGGGAGATTTGTTTATCTTCTCCTTTGTTTGTTCATGGTAGTAGGCTATTTCGAGAGCCAATCTGCGTTGACGGCGAATATCGACGTCGTATGAACAACGAGCTGTATCAACTATACAACGACATCTATATATTTGAACGAATCGAGATACAATGATTGCGATGACTAGGCCATAGCATAAGAATGAGTGATGATAAACCCGCTAAAAGGCGTATAAAGACCAAAAGCTTCGTTAGAAGGCCAAAGCTTTGTTAGAGCGAACAAGTAAAACCAGACATCAGAAAGCGACATGTCCCAGATTAGGAAAATACAGCAGCAAACAGAGATGATAGAAGACTTTTTCTTACTTCGGCATATGGAACAAATTTTCTGTAAAAAGCCAGCTAAGTAAGGCTATTTACAAGGAAGGTTTACCAACCCTACCCGTCAACCCTCCTCCTTTCTCATCCGGGCGTGGGACCGGCAATGACAGAGGTGAGCCAAAACAACTTTTGTGTGGCGTGGCAGCTGACGTTCTTCTGCCGCGATAAATGGACCATGTACTCGAAGGACCGCATTCACAAAGTTCTTCTTTATACCCAGGAAAAATATGGTAAGCACATGTCATTACTTCATGCATTAGCGAGTAATGAGTGCTCATTACACTCCACATTATCAGGCAGTACATATATCATGGTTTACACATAACTAATTACTTCCTTACTTACTACTTACTTAATAAGTAATGAGTACGGTGGCACAAAGCTAGTGTGTCCGACTACAAATCCTAGGGTGTGTATTCAAAGCTCACCGTCGACATGGGTATTTTTTGTTCACAAAATTACGAAAAAAATGTTGACGTAGAGTGTAGTGTGTTTGGCTACAAATCAGAAGTTCGTGTGTTCAAAACCAGGAGAGGGCGAAAGAAAAAAAAGAAAAGCAGAAACAAAAAATGTGGAGTGGTGAATTTTTAATATAATTTCACCTCAATTGTTCTTAAAATAGATCAAATTCTCTTGTTAGTTTTTTTTTTCGACTACCAGTATGTGGTTAAATATGTACTTAAAAAACATATTAAGGAAGTTCTTCCTTCCTATGACATCCCCATGTAAAAATAATGACTTTTACAGTCAATTTGTAAGTAGTTACTATTGCCAAAATTTACTGAATAAAGTAATTACTTGGTAATGACATTTCGTCGTAATTTTGTGAACAAAAAACTCCCTTGCCGACTATGAGCTTTGAACACACAATCCTAGGAGTTGTAGTCGGGCACAGTAGCTCTGTGCCACCGTACTCATTACTTAGTAAGTAAGTAGGGAAGTAATTAGTTATGTGTAAGCCATTATATATGTACTGCCTGATAATGCGGAGTGTAATGAGCACTCATTACTAAAGTACAGTAATTGCCATTGTGTTACCGTACTGGAAAAATATTCGTCTTCTCGTTCAGTGACCTTATTTTTCTATTTGCATATTCCTCGCGCAGAAAAAGGTCGAAAGATCGGTTAAATAAAGGTTTAGCCATTCACAAATGGCATTAGGAAAGGCACCCGACATCAAGATTGTAACTACGAGGGCGGTTCGGAAACTTCTTAGTTAGTTAGTTTTTCAAAAATATTTTTATTTTTCAATATAATCTCCTGAAACTTCAGTTTTCCTCAAGGTCTTCAAAATAGTGGTTTACAACTGTAATTGCATCTTTATTTGAGGTACGCTTGCCAGCAAGGAATTTTTTTAGATTTGGGAACAAGTAAAAGTCACTGGGAGCTAAATCAGGAGAATAAGGTGGGTGGTCAAGCAACTCGTACTTTAATTCGTTGATTTTAGCCATTGTTAAAACACTCTTGTGCGCTGCTGCGTTGTCTTGATGAAAAATTATTTTTTATATTGTTCGAATTTGTACATTTAATTGATCCAAAAGGTTGCAATAGTACTCTGAATTTAGTATTTTACCCTTTTGCAGATAGCCAGCCGATTGTATTGTTTTTGCCTTCTTTGCAGAAAGCTTTTTCACCTGTAGTTCTTCATGCAAAATTAAATGGACTCGATCATTTGAGATGCCCATGATATTAGCAATTTCCCGCACTTTTATTCGTCGATCATTTAATACCATATCATGCACTTTGGCTACAATTTCTGTTGTTGTTGCTGTTTTTGGACGTCCATTACGTGGTTCATCTTCAATGCTTGTACCACCACGTTTAAATTCAGCAACCCAATTTTTTACTGTTGCATATGAAGGAGCACTTTCACCTAACACATTCACCATATCATTATGAATTTCTTGTCCCGATAAACCTATTTTATGTTAATATTTAATGACAGCACGCATTTCTAATTTTTCCATTGTAAAAAAATTGCGGATGCGTCTTTTTTGAACACCTGTTTCTATGTGAAGGAGTTGCCGGATCGAAACAAAATTTAACATGTGTTCATAACAGAGATGGAAGTTTCACTTAACTTTTTTCTGTTTATACCGCGCTTTCTGTGCTAGGCTAAGAAGTTTCCGAACTGCCCTCGTATCTCAATGTCATATGGAGGGGTTGGAAAGGTGGAGGTTAAACAATCTCTATCTAAGGAGCTTCCACTTATTGTCGCTGAAATCTACATACGACTGATGTCCAAATATATGTATAATGTATTATCCAAAGTTTCAAACTTGACCGGTGGGTAGTCTGCTCAATGTTCTCAAAAATCGTGAAGTAATTGAGAGTATCAAAGGCTTTTGATAAGTCAAGTGAGTCTTCCACTAATATGTGCGGAGATGGAGTGCAGCGCTGTTGTAGTGCTGTGCTGCTTATAAAGCCCAGGTTGATGATCAAAAACTGGCTAACTATTTCTGATGCTGAGAAGGAATAAAGCCTCAAAAGACTTTGCTACAGGTGACAAAAGTGGGGGATATCACTTTTGTCACCTGTAGCAAAGTTGTGCCTAAAAACCAACTTCGTTATAGAGAAGTATTCATTACAGGGAAGTTCTTTATAGAGAAGTTCGACTGTATTTTCCATAAGCTGGTTCAAGCCCCCACATAACGGCACCTCCTGATTTTCGGTAGTTTGAGGTTTTTAGCTATATTTTTTGACGGAACTACCTGTAATTTGGCATTTGGGATTCCCGGTGGTCACAAAAATTATCCACTAAAAATTGTCGACATAAATCCATATTTTGGCATAACCCCCATATAATGGTACCTCGGTATCCGGTATTTTCAGAATTTTAATTACAATTTTTAAACGAACTAGCTGTAATTTGAAATTTGAAGTTTACTATTGCCCCCATATAAGGGTACCTCCATATTTTAGGTGTTTTGAGGAGTTTAGCTACATTTGTTCACCGACATTTGAGGTTTCCAGTGGTCACAAAACTTCTCCACCAAAAACTGTTGACATAGGTCCATATTTGGGTATATCCCCCATATAATGGTACCTTCCGATTTTAGGTGTTTTGAGGAGTTTAGCTACACTTCTTGACCAAACTATATGTTATTTGACATTTGACGTTCCCATTGGTCACAAAACTTATCCACCAAAAATTGTCAACATAGATCCCACTTTGATACACCATATAAAGGTGCCGCACAGTGTTGCCGCTTCCATATAAAAGTGGACAAAAATAGAAAGAGTTGACCCAGGTTGATGAATTTCGGCACAAGTACTTACATATAATATACATAATTTCAATTTTGGTCCATATCGGTTCAAATTGGGATATAGCCCCCATATATGTATATCTTTCCCCGATTTTGCTATAACTCGGTCAATTTCGATCGAATAGCCTTCAAATTTAATATGTGATATTTTCTTAGGCCCCTCTGTAGTTCAAAAAATCGGTTCAGATTTGGATATAGCCCCCATATATATCTTTCCCCGATTTTGCTATAACTCGGTCAGTTTTAATCGAATAGCCTTCATATTTTATATGTGATATTTTCTTAGGCCCCTGAGTAGTTTCACAGATTTTCATAAAAATCAGTTTTGGATATAGCTCCCATATACATCTTTACCCGATTTTGCTACAAATCGCTCAATTTTTGTTGAATAGCCTTCAAATTTAACATGGGATGTTTCCTCAGGCCACTGTTCAGTTTTACCGATTTTGATTTGATTTCGCAAAAACCGGTACAAATTTGGATATAGCCTCCATATATCTTTCACCGATTTTGCTATTAATCGGCCATTTTTTGGAAAATAGCCTTCAAATTTAATATGTGATATTTTCATAGGCCCCAGAGTAGCTCACAAAAATCGGTTTAGATTTGGATATAGCTCTCATATACATTTTCGCCCGATTTTATGTAGTCGATGCACTAAACAGGCAATGTATATGAGATATTGATTAAATTAGGAAAATATGACGTAATTATCCATAATTGAGTGACATCGGGCGAAATGTTTTTACACATTTTGCTTCGGAAGAGATGTCCAATTAACGGAAATCAAGAGCCAAATCAATCAAAGAACCAAATATTAAGAATTTATATTTTTATACCCTCCACCATAGGATGGGGGTATATTAAGTTTGTCACTACGTTTGTAACTACTCGAAATAATCATTGTAGACCCCACTATATATATTCTTGATCAGCGTGCAATTCTACATCGATATAGCCATGTCCGTCCGTCTGTGGAAATCACTCTAGCGTCCGAACGGATTGACGTAGGTTGATGAAATTTTGTGAAAATATGTTATATTTACGTAGGACTTTTGGTATTGAAAGCGGGCTATGTAGGTCCACGCTTTCGTATAGCCCCCATACAAAATGACGCGTGACGCGTCGTCGTTTTAAGGAATTTTTAAGATATTTGGCCCATTTTACCGCCGAATTGGTTGTAATTTGGTACTTTGTGTCTCCAGCGGCCAAAAAATATTCCTACCAAAGTTGAGTTATATAGGTCCACGTTTTGGTATAGCCCCCATATAAGGCCCCATATAAAGTACGCGTCATTTTAATATATTTTGAATGTATTAGACCCACTTGACCACAGAATTGGTTGTAATTTGATATTTTGTGTCTTCAGAGGCCAGAAAACATTCCTACCAAAGTTGGGTTATATAGGTCCACGTTTTGGTATAGCCCCCACATAAGGCCCCTTATAAAGTACGCGTCATTTTAATATATTTTGAATGTATTAGACCCATTTGACCAAAGAATCGGTTGTAACTTTGTATTTTGTGTTTCCAGAGGCTAAGAAACATTTCGACCAAAAATATATAATACAATATCTCCCGATTTTCGATATTTTGAACGTTTTAGCCTCATTTTCACACCGAGATGGCTGAAATTTGGTATTTAGTCTTCTTTTGGCGTATAAAACTTTCCCCCAGAAATTTGTAGGTATAGGTCCTCGCCATCATATAGCCCCCATAGAACGGTATCTTCCGAATTTCGGTATTTTGAAGGTTGTGGCCACATTAATCCACCGAAATGGCTGAAATTTGTGGTGGAGGGTATAAAAAGTTCGGCCCGACCGAACTTAACGCTTTTCTTACTTGTTTTTATCAAATTTAAATTTTTAATTCTTGATAACGGTACTTTGCCCATGTGCAGTTGATGTCAACTTTTTGTACTAAAATTTTATATTTATAGCCCACCCATCAAATTCCCATCCGAAACTTTTAATATTATCAACAAACTTTTCAGAAAATGTTATTTTAAATGTCGTCTAATTTTCATATGATTATCGCTTTAGATTACATGGGAAATATTTTTCATATTTAAAGACCTATAACTTCATTATGGATACACATATCGACAAAATTCTTTCAGATTCGTTGTATCGGATGTGTTTACTGTAAGAAAAAAACATAAACATATGTAAACGTTAACATTAATTTTTTTATTTTTGTCCACGCGGCAACACTTTGTGCCGCCCGCTTAAAGAAATGAGGTAAATTTTCTGACCTAATTTACGCATTTGAGGTGGTCATAAAATATCTCCACCTAACTAATTATTCCATTTTAGTTCAGAATAGCTTATGGAGGGAATAAAAAGTTCGGTCCTGCCGAACTTAACACTTTTTTACTTGTCCATACTTGGGTGGCTAGCAACCGTTTGAGAACTTTGGTGTAGTACTCAACTTCCGGCTCATTCAGCTGTTTAAACATTAGCATGGAGATACCGTCACGGTCTAACGCTTTAGAAGATTTAGCGTTCGTAATTACAATTGTAAAATCATCCATTGTTAATTGTGGTGGTTCCTTCTCGATAGGAAGAGATCTAATGCAACGTATTGTTTTTATCTTCGCCCCAACACTCCCGCGGTAATCGGAAAAATTTATATTAAAATAATTTGCCCACTTTGGATCAGTCCGCGCAACATCGCCAGCCCTTATACCCAGGGCTCGAAAGTCCAATGTCCAACTTTCATGTTGTGTCAGATCGTACTTTATTACGATCCGCAGAATCGATCGTACGTCCAACACACTCGATGGGTGCCTTCCACCTAGAGATCGGCGGGTGTCGTGTTCGTCACAATAAGAAACACTAAACAACAACAACAACTAAATCAAAAAATCATCTTTGATTTGCTCGCCCTTATCTTTATCCACCGGGGCAAATCTGCGGATGAGATGTTTCAGCGTCCAGTCATGGCAGCTATAACCTTTAGGTGCTGTTCTGACGTCTTTCCTGTTCCACCGATCTTCCTATAGCTATAGTAGCCTGGTAGTAAACAATACGGGCAGATTCTTATCCGAATTTGAACATTTTGATTCTCACTAAAACCTCTCCGCACACAGTGACATCAAATGGTCATGTATTTTTATGACGAGTCGAGTTTCTGCAGAATTATTACCCCAAGTGGTTAGAGTGTAGACCAATGTATCCCTGAAGCTCTGCAAGATAATTAAATTTGTGCATTCCTAAACTTTCTCCAAAACGTCCTTCAACATTTTCCACCTACAAACCTTAACCAGAAAATTCAAGTGCTTTAAGAAAAGTCCTGGAAGACCACAAATTTGGTACTTTAAATGGTCGACAAAAGTAGATAAGCAAACAAGTTTTTAAAACAAACAATGCATAACTGTGTTTTAATTAAAAACTATTATCATTCAGATGCAGCACAGGTTCTTATTCTGTCCCACATATATGCACCTATTCACAATAATTCTCAAATACTCTTTCATGCATACATTCATACATACTCGTACTTTCCTATACACATACATACATGTGACATTATTCTTAATGTGATATTAAAAACAATAAAACAATATTTGTGCAGGTATCTTCAGCAAAGGTAAAATCAAGGGGTAAGCAAGGATAATGTAAATGGGAGAAAGAGGCACCGATGGAGATACTTTGTCTGTCAGGCATTTGTCTATATGGAATGAAAACATTCGATTTGCATGACCCGAATCTTTTGTTTGCACATCTCATCGTTAGCACTCGATGACAAATCATGTGTGTCCTGTTTTCATTGATGGCTGTTGTTGTTGTTTTTATTCATCGTTTCAATTGCTTGCTGTTTAACAGGACCAAATGGAGTACACATTTTCATACAAATACGCAGTGATGTTAGTGAAAGACATCACATACATGTGTATGTATGTATGTGTGCATATGTACATTCAATCAAGTAACAAATTAGTAAAAATCAATCACCTATTGTGAAAGTGTGCTCTTCTTCTTCTACTTTTTGATTCCTCATTCAATCCGTTTTTAATGCACTCAGCTCAGCTATGGGTGCAAAGTGGGAATTGTCTCAGAGTAAAAGACATCAACTGAATATATATTGTTTTTGTTTTTTAGAATTGTATTGCTTGAGTATCTGTGTTGCGTTTTTCGTGGGGGGAAATGGAAATTCTTTAGGGGAATCTAAAATGAAATTGTCAATGAAGCAAAAAGAGGCCATAAGTGCATCTACTTAAGTTAACCCCAAAATAATACTGAAATAGTATTTGAAATGTCATGTTTTTCTGGGAATTTATAGATACACACACACAATTTTATGATTCTTGTTGTCCTAGATATTTTAGTGATATTTGTTGTTATTTTTCCAACGATATACTTTTTTGGTGTTGTTATTAACAGAACATAGTATGTGTTCAAAATTTGTCTGTTTTTCAGCCAATGTTGATATTAAAAGGCCGACATTGTAAGTTATAGATTCCATAGAATTGGGCGGGATTTTGGAACATTCGGATTATTATAGAGAAAATATGGAGAATAAAATCATAGCGTTACAAAACAGACTACTAAAAACATTAGTGCGAAAGGTGTATAAGAAGTGTGACACCTAATATTAAGATATGTTGGCGTCCATAATTCAGGAATTGTTTGCTTCCTCTGGAAAATAAGATTGAGCCTACTTTGCCCTATAAGTAGAAAACAATTTAACTTTTAGGATAATTATAAATTACTATCAGACCCCGGTCCGCGTTGCTGACCCGTCGTAATGCGTTTTAATGACAACTTTTTATGGACTTTATGCTTGACAATCCATTGTCAAACCGAG
The DNA here is from genome assembly GCF_047663935.1 of Musca autumnalis. Lineage (NCBI taxonomy): Eukaryota > Metazoa > Arthropoda > Insecta > Diptera > Muscidae > Musca > Musca autumnalis. The sequence goes on along the minus strand of NW_027411977.1, from coordinate 15,665,145 downwards.
GAGGATTTTAAATTTACCAATAGATTTTGTATGTAACCTTTCTTTTCTCTTACGGACTGTCGGATTTTTTTTCGCCCATTGATACTGTTTAGGATTTACTATTGTCCATGTGCCCTGCTTTTATCCTAAAGCAATCTAATTATAGAAGTAAAAAATGGTTAAGTCGAGTTCTCCCGCTTATTGATACTTATATGTTTTAATTTTTCATGGCTGATGGATGGATGGATGGCATGGTTAAACCTCACCATTTAAGGAAATTTGTAAATATATAACGATTATAAAACCATAGGCCCCCAAAATTCGACTACAAATATAAAGAATTTTTGACCACGGGACATTCCTGAAAATTTTCTGAAAATTGCATGAAATTAGGTTCAGTAGTTTTGGAAAAAAATGTATTAACAAGTAAAAAAGTGTCAGTCGGGTTTGCCGACAGAGATATACCCTCAGCCTGTGTGGATTGAAATACTTTTTTCCAAAAAAACGTATGTAGTTAGGGGGTTTTCAAAATATTGGGCGTATGAACCGACAAATGTATGGATAGGATTAAAAGCTCAAAAATATGCGGGGATATCGATAGATAGAGCTTTTTATCACACTAGCCAACGAAAAACATAATATCGCCGTAAACAGGGCCACTAGGAAAACCTTCGTTAAAAATCCAAAGGACCCTCGAACAGACCCTCAACCACACAAACATGTTGAACATTTGTGTGGGTGGTACGACAAAAATTGGCAGATAGGGCCCAAATTTGAACATAAACTAAGTTTCGACAATATTTAGAGATCCAAAATTTTAGACCAAATCGGTTGCTACATCTATGATGAACTTTTGTGAGGGGGGGAAGGAGTGGACATATAAGCACCACCTTCGAATTTCATATAATATTCGAAGAGATATTACAATATCCAAAGTGTGGACGAACGCAGTATTCGGTTCGAGCTCTCCAGCCACTACATATGCTGCCATAGGGGTTTTTTTACAACTTTCGGGCTCAAGAAGTATGGACTTGCCCCTGAAAAAACTTTTACTGCCGTAATTGAGGCAGCGAATGCAATTTGCTTCAACAAAAATCAAAGTAATTCGAGAGCAGGTCTTAAAGTGAATTTATCCAAAATTTTGTGTGGGAGATACTCGAAGGAGTGAACAAATGTAGTCCATATTCGAACCTGTTTTATATCTGGTAGATATATTAGGATGTGTAAGGTATGGACCAAATCGGTCACTACCACCAAGAGTTATCGTGTGCACAATTTTTCCGAACATTTTTGAACATTTGTGGGGGAGGCACCTGGAGGAGTGGACAGATATGGCTTATCTTCGAACTTAAACTAAGTTTGCACAAAATATTAGGAAGGCCACATTTTGGACCGAATCGGCAGATCCATTTGTAACTGCTTAAAGGACAACCTATTCCGACTTTGAATAATTCCCGGAATTAGTGATTAACAAGCATGATATTAGGTATTTGTGTTCCCTCGCGGTACCCTGTTCTTCCGCTTCCTTATTGTATTACAATGATGATGAATTCTAAGAAGTGGAAAAAAACTTAATGCAGTTTTGAGTCAAAAATACTAAATTTGATATGTGGGTCCTATGATGGTAATTGCTTCCTCTGAACCTGCCCTGATATAAGACTTATATTGAGTCAGAAATAGAATCATATTTAGTATTTGCATCTATTCGGGGACCTTCTCCATATGACTACCCGCTTACTCTGATCCGTAGCGACTTTATAGGCTATTGTATGATTATCACTTTGGCCTAGCGTGAAGATTTTCAATCGGATAATAAATCAAAAATATTAAATGTTATTGTTGGATCCAAAATGGGGTAACTTCTCCTTTCCTCCCTTCCCATTGATTATTTTCAGCAAAACTTTTAACAATTTTAAATGTCCTTAAGCCAATATTGATTGAAATAGACAATATTCTATATTATCATATGAAAGGGAAAACTGCTCCTCCTGACCCCACATCGTTTGTTTTGTAAGAGATGACGTGTACTAACTTCGCACTTATTTTGACAACATTTGGTGGCTGTATGTGTTACAATTCTAAATGTACTCACATTAGAAAAGAGAATTTTTTTAAGAGGTACTTCAATTGATGGTGCTAATCTCCGCATCACCGCAGAATTTCAAAAATCTTTATAGCCTACGTAACTTTCAGGCGATGCTGCAATATACTCTGAAAAATCAACGGGTATTTGAGTTATTAAGGCTCAAACGAACATACACACATTTTTTATCTACATATATAAAATTGAAATTTGTTTGTACGTTTGTTGGTGTTTGTGCCTTATAGACTCGAAAACCGCTGAACAGATGTTACTGAAAATTTTAGGGTACATTGCTACATGGCCTGGAATGAAAATAGGCTATATCATTTTTTGAAATTTCGCGTTGATCTGGAGATATAGCATCAAAACCGGAAGTACCTCCAAAAAATTTAGATTTTGTATGCAAATATCTTTAGAACTATTACAGATACAATCTCCAAATTTCGTATGTGTGACGGAATTTGATGTAGAAATAAATTTACCAAATTATATTCAAATCGGTTCAGATTTGGATATAGCTCCCACATACATATATTTTCGGCCGATTTCCTTATTTTATGTACCAAACATGCTATTTGTGTCCAATTTCGATGAAATTTGGAATGTATGACGAAACTTGGTCTGGAAATAGACGTGCCAAATTATATCGAGGCCGGTTCAGATTTGGACACACTACATATGTCCAATTTCACTGAAATTTAGAAAGCGTGACGCAATTCGTTCTAGAAATAAATGGGACAAATTATATCGAAATCGGTTTAGATTTGGATATAGCACCCATATATATTTACGGCCGATTTCGCGTATTTGCTGCTCCAAACATGCTATATAAGTCCGATTTCAATGATATTTGGGATGTGTGACTGAATTCGGTCTGGAAATAAATGTGCCAAATTATATCAAAATCGGTTAAGATCTGGATATAGCTCCGATTTATATTTTACATATTCACAGTGATGTAGGGTATCATATAGTCGGCCCCGCCCGACTTTGATCCTTACTGGTTTTATATATATTAAGGCGGATTAAAAAACTACAATTTTTTTTTTTTTTTGAGACGCCTACCACCTAATTTTTTTCCATTTGATCTAAAAACTTTATATATGAAATTTTATTGTGATCGGTTAACGTTGACCCGTGCCTCCCGAGCGATCATTGTTTCCATATTAATTTGTATGGGAAATTTCTCTAAAGCCCGTATTTATGGTCCAGTCGATGAAACAAACTTTACCAGTTCATTGTTGTGACTAAAAAATGATTTCTACAAAAATTTATGATTATCGGTTTACGATAAGCTGTTCCCCCCTACCGATCCTTTTTTCCATAGTACTTTGTATGGAGGCCAAAGGGTAGGCGTTACAAAAAAACACATTTGTCAAAAAAAACAAATTTGTCGTTTTATGGGCCGCTATAATATATTTATATACATATAGATTTTATATGGCGATGGTTAGGAATCCGTCGGAGTAGCAGTTTACGGTTTCAGGTTGCGTCGTCCCAGCCACTTCAAGATTTTGATGATTTTATTGGTGTTATGGGGTTCCATGCTTGAATAAAAAGGGTAGACATGGAGGAAAGTGAACACCTAGGATACCATGGCGTTCGCGAGCTAGCCTTGGACAACTCCATAAGAGGTGTTATATCATCTCAGTCTCTTCATCATCTTCGCAGAAACTTGCAGTATTTAACATCGTCATCGCATGTCCAATAATGACTCATATTATTACACTAATTCCTGCTTCGATCAAATTTATAAGTGAATTTGTTCTGCTGAGTGATAAGTTTGGTCGAACAGGTCCTGACACGGTGCAACTTGATTCATTGCGCCATAATTCTTTGGCTGTTTCATCAAAAAACGTTTCAATTGTTCAAAAAAGCATCGACTTGACTATCTACAAAGATATTCGCCTGCTCAAAGCTGTCTGCATCCAGATTTTCTTTATCAATTCTGCTGCCTTCTAGATCGGAGCGTTGAATACACTACAGACGCCAGCACATTCTTCCATTTTGGATCCGTCTCTATAGATGGCCAGACCGCTCAGTTCATCTGACCTCAGCAAGTTCATCTGCCTTCTTGATTCCTCCAATATCTCTGTATTCTGACTTTTTATCAATTCCACTGCCTTACTGATCGCGAAGATCACAGCTAGAAATACACTACAGTCGCTGTCCAACATGTATGAGAGTTCAAGACCTAGCCTTTCACAGTAGCAGCACCGGCACCAATACCTTGTTCCATCTTAGAGCAGTCCGTATTGATGGCCAGACTGTCCACAGGAGGATTACTTCGACCTCATCGCCAGCACCGATACCTTCTTCCATCTTGATGGCCAGAGTGTTCAGAGGAGGATTACTTCGACCTCATCGTGTTCAAATCTCATTATTGGTATATTTCGAATGCATTTTACAGTTTGCTCCCTACTTCCTTGGGATACATCCATGACCATAGGAGCTATCGCAACAAAGATTAATGCAGCCTTAGAACACTACACGCTGCCTGACATTTAGTTCTGAGATCCATAGGTCGGAAGTTAAGCATTGCATTTCGATCTGCTTGTGGAGTACTTCTAACAGTTCCGGTTATTAAAGCCGAGTCTGCTCTTAACACCTTGTCCAGTTTGATGGAAATCTATTTATAACATAATGAGTGTCAACAGATAAGACATCACTAGGATAGCATGGGCTTACCACAGTGTTAACACCTAGTTTATAGTAGACGGTTCAGTCCCCAGTTTTTTTCCAATCTAGTCGAATAGAGGGCAATTCATCCTCTTCTTGTCCGTTCCTTCTCAACGTCCCATTTTCATCGCAGTTGATAGTCAGGAATTATGTTAAACTTTTCGGAGAAGGCACCTCAAGGAATGTATCGAAATAGTCCACCTTCGAACTCGATCTTATTTTGGATGTGATTCCAAAATTAGTACCAACCAGTAATTTTATTTGTTCACCGTGGGATTTTTACAGCTTTTGGGTCATTATGTCAAAAAGCATAGACTTGACACGAATACAAATTATATCGTAATCATTAACATCGTAACCTTTAACCAGCACTTAAGCGAAAATTTGAACTTTTGTGAGGAAGGTACCCCAAAAACATATATTTAAAATATCCGCCTCCAACTCACCATTTATACAAAACTTTCACTCGAGATCTTCGTGATTTTGTTCACCTGTAGCGTGTAGGACACCATCCAAAATCCGCAGATCTGACATTATTATTAGCAGATTATGAATGCAAAGAGTATCGGTTTTCTCTGCTACACAGACTGAAGTCCTACCTTGGTGCGATTTCTCTTATTTGAGTTTACCGTCGAAATTTTCGCCTTTTCATTCTCCCTGTGTAGCCCAAGAAATCATATAGAACCTGTTTAAAAAGCTTCGTATATGTTGGGGGTAAATTTGTCCGTAAAACCGGTGGCTTTCAAACACATTATCCGTAACCCAAAGAAATGTTCACGCGGTGATAATTCTTTGAACTCTTTATTCCATCTTTCCTAGGCCTATGATTTCTCTGCTATCCCGACGGACACCAAGCCCTCAGTTCAATTCTCCATAAAAGTTATCGACTTCTCATTCTAACTTTGAATTCCAAGAGAGCGTATACAATCTGTAGACTCGTCCGTAAAACCCAGTAGCTTTCAATTTCATTATCCGTAACCTATAGAAATGTTTGCCTTTGGATATTAATAATGCTTTGAACACTTCATTCCAACTTTCCGTAATTGTATGTATTCATACCCTTATCGGCGCTTCCTTTGGAGTCAGCAATAATCCATTTCTTCATTAAAGGAGATACTTCCGTGTCCTGGTTTCCAAACCACATGAAATCTTGTTATGTGCGAGTTTCGCAGAATGTTATGAAATTCAGTTTATCAAGATTTAAATAAACAATGTTAATATCAACAATAAACCACAATCCATATCCATCTCAGAAATACCACAAATAGAAGATATATCCTCTGTATTGGACAAAGAAAGAGTATGAGGGACTAGCCCATGTTAAATGTTAGATTTGAATCCATGCAATTTTTGAGCCCATCGAAGCATTATAATGCCGCATGGTCAGTTATTATCGTGAACTCATATCCTTCATGGTAGGGTCTGAACTTGTTAACACTTAGCTGATAAACATTCGTTTATTGAGTTTTCTCGACATAAAGCCGATAGAAATCGTTTTACCTCCAATACGTCTTTTACACCTATTCTGCTAGCGTCACAGTATATGTAAAACGGCTATGAAAAGTTAGAACTGTGCAGAACACGGACCAAACCAGAAAAAGTTTTAAAACGTCGAAAGCCTTTTGGGCTTCTTCGATACCTAACTTTTTCCTTGCCTTATAGGTGAGGTTATTACAACATAATCCCCAATAAAGTTTCTGTACTATCTGGTCATTTCCTAGAATTTGTTGAATTTTGTCATGGATTGAGTTGGAGGAAATTCGGTTATGGTGGATATTTGTTCGGGGTCTGTACGGATTACTCCGTTTCCAACGACATATCCTAATTACCACACTTCCAGAAGACAGAAGTGACTCATTTCGACGTTTACTACGAAACAAGATGCACGAATCTTTTTGGCAATTCGTCAAAGAACCTCGAGAAGTCTTTCGATAGATTCCAATATGACCAGAAGAATGAGAGGAACGGTACATGTCGTTTTTCCGAAACTTCTGGTCCAAATGAATCTGCCAATAGGTATCTTTCCAATCCAAATTAGTTATATATTCAGCTTTGAGAAATCTGTGGAGGTGGGTCACCAACAGTAACGGAGTTTAGCTTTCTGCTGCCTAAACATAGGTTATTTTTACCAGGCTTTCAATGAAGAACAGCAAACGAATACCTGTGCCTTATTAGCCCAAAGGCAAGGGTACAAAACATCATTCAAATAATTTCACAGGGGTGACGGTAAGCAAATTAGCCTATAACTTTTTTTCCAACTTGTCACATGATTTCTTATACAAAATGTTTGCTATAGCTGATCCGACCATGTCTGAATCAAAGAATATTTCATAATTCCAACGTGATGTACAATTGATAATTCCCCCGCGGACACATTAGCAAAATTACAAAATAATTTTTCGAGAGATTCCTCCGTCTGAGGAATATCTTGAATATGTGTTCGAAGTCCCACTGATATCGACCAATAGGCTGTATGAAGAAGACACCGTGAGTTGATTACTTATAATCTCATTCTTAGGCAATTTGAAGGATTAATAACTTCAAAGACTAGCGCTGGTCTAGTTTTGAGTGGTTCATTTTCACGTGGTTTTGGTGGTCTTTTGATGCGAGTACCTTAGGGTTCCCAAGTGCGAAATGCATGGCATTTCCACTTGTACCATCGCAGGAAGTTTTTACTGAATGTTTGAGGGAGCAAAAATATCAATAAATATGATCATTTTAACACTTGTCTAATTATTAATTTTTCGATATGTTCTCTCATTTTTAGGAGATTCAGAAGCCGAAACAGATGAAGAGGAAGGGCATATCGAAGATGCTGACAATCGTGAACGCGATCGAAATGAAGACTCTGAAGAGAATAGCAATAAAGAATCCGGTGAAACGGATGAAGAAGTTTCAGTATCACTACTGCGAGCGAGAAACCTGTCACTGTTGCAGAGCCAGTGAGTTTCCCATAAAATAAATTTGTTGTTTTTAGAGAGTGCCACATTTTTTAATTGTAAATTTCCCATTTCAGGGAGATTTCCAGCAGTCAACAGAACTTTTTCCGTATGCTGGATAAAAAAATTGAAGAGGTAACTAAGACAAAAACATCCCTTACAATACTAGCCTAACATATCTTCTTCTTGTATCTTGTTTTGTTCTGTTTTTCTCTTCACGCCTCAGGGACCCGACTATGATTCAAATAGTGAAACCGAAATAGCCCTTGAGGAAGCTCGTCTTAATGCCTTGGTCCAGCATTGGGAATCGGCCAGCCTGACAGCTTCCATGTGTTCCTCAGCTAGTCGCTCACTACAAACAACACCAGTACGCCAGACACCGGCCAAACAATTGGTACAGGCGACGCCACGAGCCTTGCTAACGACGACGGCTATACCACCACAAGTTCTTAACTCAGAGTTTCTACCTCATCCTGGTGTACCAGCGACTAGCAGTCAACTGGTAGCGGGTGCAGGTACACTCAAACTTACGCCTAGTAAGCAAATAACCATTCCTCAAATGAATTCGGGCATGCTGCACCAGATATCGGTGATGCCCCAAATACCAATGAGCATAAGTGCCGCCGCTGTCGTGGATAGTACAGCGTCTATGAATATGGCCAATGTCAATGTGAATACGTCCAATGCCCTGGCAATTATGCAGCAAACAACACAACCACCTCCCAATGCACAAACGACACCGCAACAGTATATGTTGGCAATAGCGGCTGGATCGTCGCCTCTCTTGGGAAAAACTGGTCAGGTTAGCCCCAAGCGTTTGGCCGATGGTCGTTTGTTGATTAATTCTAGTCCGTTAACACAACAACAACAACAACAGCAGCAGCAACAACAAATGCAACAACCCCCGCCGACCAATCCCATACACCAGCAGTTTATGACCGCTACCCCGCCAAATTTACAAACAGCAACAACAACACCACTCAATTACGTCAATGGAGGACGAGCGGCGCCCCAATCGGCTGTAAACATGCAATTGGCCTATTACGGCCAGGCGATGACAATGCCGCCCACACCACAACAGCAGGCATTGCAGCAACAATATGGAGATGTCATAACTCAACAGCAGCAGCAACAACAACAACAATATGAACAACAGCAACAACAAACTCCACATGGCCAAACACAAACGTCATCATCATTGTCATCATCAACATCTTCCGCATCATCATACTATGGTGATGTAGTAGTTCAACAACAACAGCAACATAATGTTCAGGTACAAATTTATTCTTTTTTGGTAATTTTTATACCCTTAGCTTTTGAGCTAACGAGGGTATATACATTTTGAGGAGTTGTGGCTTTGTTTTTGAAGTGCTTACTTAAGCCAAAGTAGCATCTGTTGGCCAAAATAATTCTTCTTTTTATTTCACAACTGATGTCGTTTGTTGTGTTTACGGCGGTGCCGAGGTATACGAAGTCTTTTACTACCTCAAAATTATAGGAACCAACTTCAACAGCTGGTCCGAGCTCAATGGACTCATTTCGCGTCGACACCATCAGCTTGGTCTTCTCGCCGTTTACCGCCAGACCCACTTTAGCAGATTCTCCTTCGACTTTCATTACTTCTTTTACTGATCGTCCCATGATATCTATATCATCAACATCCTGCTAGAAAAGGTTATACGAGGGCAAACGTCAAAAGAAGTAGCATAATCTACACCAATAGCCACATGTTAGGCTATTGGTGTAGATTATGCTACTTCTTTTGACGTTTGCCCTCGTATAACCTTTTCTAGCAGGATGTTGAAAAGATCACACGAAAGGCTGTCTCCTTGCCTGAAACCTCTTTTGGTACAAAACTCTTCGGAGTGGTTCTTTCCTATTTTAACCGAAGATCTTGTGTCAGTTAGAGTCATTTTAAAAAACCGAATGAGCTTTGCGAGGATACCTAATTCAGACATGGCTTGGAATACCTTTGAACGTAACGGGCTGTCGAAGGCTGCTTTATAATCGACAGACAGGTGGTAGGTGTCGATCTGCATCTCTTGGGTCTTCTCCAGGATTTGCCGCAGGGTAAATATCTGGCCAATGGTGGACTTGCCAGGTCCAATTATTTCGTTGACCATGGGCTTTAGTCATTCGCACAATATCCCTGACACTATCTTGTAGGCGATAGGGAGAAGACTTATGTCCCTATATTTGGAGCATAAAGTCTTATCTCCTTTCTTAAGGACGGGACACAGGATGCTCATGTTAATATCGTCGGGTACGCGTTCATACACCTTATCAGCGTGTCGACTCTGGTTTTAAACAGCTCGGCTGGTAGGCCAGCTCCTGCTGCCTTATTATTCTTCAGCCGGTTTATTGCTATCTTTACCTCATCTTGGCCGGGTGGTGTACATTCAATACCATCTTCTAGGATTGGATCTGTGGTATCTTCGTCGACTTCGCTAATATTGAATACCAACAGTTTGGAAAAATGCTCTTTCCATATCCTTAGCACACTATCTGTATCAGTTACCAAATTACCATTCTGGTCTCTACAGGAGGATGTCCCAGTGCCAAAATCATCAGTTTGATGTTTCACTCTTTGGTAGAATTTTCGAACTTCATTCTCGATTTGTTCACACTCCCGCTTTTCCATCTCTCTCTCTCTTTCCTGCTGAAAAGTTCTTTGATCTGGAGATCTTTTTTGATCTTTGCAGCTGCAAAGTCTGTCAGCCTCATACCATTGTCAGATGTTTCACTGTGGAGACTGAATTTCCCGACTGTTGGGCCAAAGATATTCTCCTTTCACTTAATGTCATGGACAGGGCAACGGTTATAAGTATGTATCTTCTTGGCGCTCGTAGAATATATCTTTGGTCTGTTCGTCCTTATCTTCAGTGGGATCATGAGCGCAAATAAAGCTGATGTTGGGTGAAGTTGGAGACCAGATGTTTTAACCTCCGACCAACTACAAATCCGCAACCAAACTCATGCTTTGTGTCATGGTAGCTATAATACAGTGTGACACCTTTAGGTGTTGTTGTGACGCCTTTCCCAATCCATCGTATTTCCTGTATGGCGGTAATGTCGGCCTTGTACTTTTCAAGTACATCTTCCAATGCGTAAACTGCATCTTCTCTATAAAGAGTGCGAACATTCCAGGTGCAGATTCGCAGATCATGGTTCTTAAAGCGTTTGCGGGGTTCGTAAACTTTAGAGGGATTTGTTTTTCTTTTCTTTCGTTTTTTCATAATAGGCTGCTTTTTTTAGACGAGGGTTACTAACCCGGCGCCCAAACCCAAGGTTTTAACGTTCTTATGGGTGAACGCGCGGCACATGTTAGCTCCCTACCTTTAACGGGTGAAATAAACTCCAGTTATTTATTTAGGTAGGAATCGGCACAATTTTTATCGCCCTCCAGCTATACCTGATCAGGTTGTCTCGTCCAGGGAAAGTTTTGATCATCTCATAAGAGATTGCATCGTATCCTGCCAAAAAGCTTCTTTTTTTCCACACCATTTAAAATTACTCCAATTCAAACTCTATTTGTCCCTATAACAATTGGTTGTCTTGTATTGTTGCCCGGCATATGATCCCGAAGGAACATAAGAACCAAGAATGACATTATGACTAAAATATTATAAGATTAAATTAATGTTTGTTTCACTTCATTTTTGCCTTAATAACATTTCCCTTATTTGTTCTTTTTACAGACATCAAACACTGAATATAGGTTCCCACCTGCCATTAGTGTGCAACGTTTAGCACCTCAGGTCCAAAGGCAAATACGAGAGACACAGGAACTCATTAAAGACTCTTGTCCACAACTGTATACGGCGGGTTATGGTAGTCCAGGACCACCACCTTTGCGCAATCAGACAGCCGTTAATGCACGAAATCATCCCAACAACCGAAGACCCAACCTGGAGACACAATTCTCACAGGAGCTCTCGTGATATATAAATGATTAACAGTCACAACAAAAACAACAAAGTTATATTTAAAGAAGAAAACAACAACAAATAAGCCAAACTAAAAAGTGAAACATTCGATAAATTATAGAAAAAAGAGAGAAAATAACTAATGGAAAACTTTAAGAAACATAATAATATGTATAACAACAAATTAGGAACCTATGTAGGTATAATGTATAAAACGAGAGTTATAAAAAAAAGAGAGGAAACAAATTCCTGTGGACAATTGTTAATCTGCCATTTGTGTGGTTTATTAAGATTTGTGATCCTATGACACCGGGGTTCGGTGTCGGAACAAAGCAAAACTACATACATACATGCATTACATATAAAGAAAAACTGTACTTTAACATTCTTACAAAAGTCACGTTACTGATTCATAAAATTAAGAAACAAAAACTCTCTTTCACACATCTACACACACACATACAAAACACAACTACAAATAAAGCCAAAATAGTTATAAAATCTGTTATAAAAAAGACATAAAACAAAATAGGATGATGATTAAAAGACAGGTTCATATAACAAATTCATTTTAGCATTTACCGCATAGAGAGACAGCATACAAGGCGGTCAATCGCGTGACAGTCATTCGTTTACAACCCGTTTATGGGTGTCGGCTTGCTCCTAATGAGAGGGGTATTATGTCAGCTTCAAATGAAATAAGCAAAATCAATGTTATAATGTTACGCGACCCCATTGTAAAAAATATAAAAAATATTGTCATGAACAGTTGCCATTATCAAAACAAGTCTAGAACTGATAATTTTTTAAATCCGTTCATCAAAACTGAAATCTACTGCAATATCTTCAAACAGAAAAAATGTACTTTACATCGCTAAAATATTGCCTAGATCAGTATTAGATTCAATTCAGAATTTTTGGTATCGGAAACTCGTCGATTCTCAGGGTTACAGTAACTAGATCCTCACAGTATGTACATAGTCATTTTAATTCCGCCTGGAACATAGGGCCGTCACAAATGTTTTCCATCTACCTCTATCCATGGCAAGATTTTTCATTTCACTCCATGTTATTCGGCTCTGTTTTAATTAGAATTCTATTTGGAGCCTCCAGGTGCATTTCGGTCGACCAATACGTCTCGAACCTTAAGGATTGTACTCGATAAGTTGTTTGGTTACGTCAGTTGAAGCTTTTCTCATGGTATGACCAAGCCATATGTATTTCTTTCGCTTAATTTCTGCTTCAAGTGGTTGTTGATTCGACATATTCCACAGAGCATTGTTGGTTATGGTGTTGGGCCAGTAAATATCATATAAGCGACGCAGGCACCTATTCGTAAATGCTTGCATGGAGCGCATTAGTTTCTTTGGAATCATCCAGGTTTCACAGTCATATAGCATAACAGATTTTACATTCCTGTAAAATACTTTTAGTTTGGTTCCCGAGGATATAGTCATATCTCTCCATAGTTTATTAAGCATTCCAAATGCAATTTTAGCTTTGTTGAGTCTACATTGTATGTGTTTGTCCCTACCGCCATTTGTAGTTATAATACTGCCAAGATAATTGAATGAGAATACATCTTCTATTGGCTGATTCATTACATGGAAGTGGTTGGTGTTTCCGCTATGTATTCTCATTGTTTTGGATTTTGCTATATTGATGTGAAGTCCACCTCTAACAGCTTTGCCCATAAGATTTTTAAGTTTTAAAGACATGTCGGAGAAACGGTGCGACAGACAGGCAAATGTCATCTGCGTAGTCAAGGTCATTTTAATTTCCATGTAGGCCTATTGTTCCTCCACATTGTTCTGCCATAGCTCTTCTCATAATAACAAAACAATGTTAAATAGAAGCTGCGATAGGACGCAACCTTGTCTTACTCCGACATTAACGTTTATTTCTTCACTAACGTGAGATATACGGCAATGTGCATCTTTATATAGCTCTTTGATCAGGTTAATTATTTTACAGAGTACACCTTTACATTCCAAATAGCGTTGTGGTGTATTGTGTCGAACGCTCGTTTAAAGTCCACAAATATTATATACAGTATAGGACGCCATTCAACAGACCACGACCACTCGGATGCTGTTAATGTGGTCTACACATGACTTGTTTGGTCTGAAACCTGCTTGCTCTCGTCTTAGTTGGGGTTCAATAATTATTGATGTTATTCCTCTCCAGTTGCTAACGTTTTGAAGATCGCCTTTTTTGGGTAACTTTATGACTAATCCCACTTTTAGTTGTTTCGGCAGGTGCTCGTTTGTCCAAAAGTGATTAATAATTGGATATATTAATCTTGTCATTAGCTGAATATCAATTTTAAAGATTTCAGGAGGTATGCCGTCTGACCCTGCCGCTTTGCCACTTTTAAGTTGCTGGACTGATTCTGATATTTAAAACATTAATATCTCCTCTGATGTTGTTTGTGTGCTGCATTGGAGTACAGTCACATATATTTATATTTTTATTGTTACTCGTTGTCAATCGTCCTTTATAGTACTTTTCCCAGATCCAGCGTTCCCCTGTTCTGTTGTTTACACAAGTGGTGGTTTTTATTTGAGATTCAATATTTGCGACTGACGTCTTCTCACTTACTCGGGGATAAAAAGGTTTCAATTGGTTCCCTTCGCATTACTTGGAGCTCAATTTTGTACTAGTACCGATTAGAGCTAGTTCTGAATTAATTAAATTGCGACAATTGGAATTTTCATTGCAATCGGGTAGTGTTTCTTTGCGTCGGACACCTTATTAATCACTACTATTCGACCAGCAGTAGTAGTCCATATTCGTATTGGTCAAACTTGAATGCTTCCATGCAAGGGGCAATTTTCACACTTCACCAGTGTGTCGTTTTCGACTAAACGTTCACGCTTAGGCGCGACATCAGGTAACGTTGATCAGCCTCGGAGGTCTTCAACTTTAGTACTTCATCCTTATTAAACACTATCTTTGCAGATAATTCATAACTTTCTGCTTCAGCTCAATGACGTTCCCTCGCTGAGAGCGATTACATTATTTCTGACTTCATAGTCTTGATCTCGTGTTTTACCTTTTTGTTAGCCCCTAATAATTCTTCCCAGGTTTCCTCAGTCAAACGCAGATCATTCATGATTTGTTCGTTTAATTTCATAACAAACTTTAAAAAATCTTCTTTTTCATTTTTGTATAAAACGTTGCGACTTCCATGGCCTTGATCTTACATTTTCTGCATAGCAACTACCTCGGCTTAAATTCCCATCGGCTCGTTGATGCGAGCTCATCCACTAGTTTCTTCAGGCCACTGACTTCATTTTTGTCCTCTACAATTTTATAGCATCTCGAATTGAGTGTACACCATAAATTCAGGTTTTATATTGCGTTACTCCAAGTTTCAATAATATTCCTAAGATTTTTCCAAACCCTTCTGCGTGTTTCTCTTTGGCTCGCGTTCTTGTTCTTTGAAGGACATGGCCACATCAGGATTTTTTTTATTACTGGTGCCCACATCTCTATCTTCTTAGTCCCGGTCCACACTAGAGCAATTTCAATGAAAGTATCATGAAATTAGGCGTGCATAGATCGAGTTCTCCACTACAGCAATTTCATAAAATTACTTTAGGGCGAAACCTATAGCTCTGCGTGTGCGTTCAAAAATACAAAAACAAAATACATGTATTTCAAATTGAAAACAACAACAAATACATGTATTTGTATTTTTGAACGCACACGCAACACGCAGAGCTATAGGTCTCGCCCTTAGTATGGAACTCGATCTAATGCCTGATTTAGACTATGCTGGATTTAGCAATTATCTGGTTTTATTTGACATAAGCTTTGTTCCTTAACTAAAAAGTTTTTACAATTTTTACGACTTTTACACATTTTACCCGAAAGCCGTTCCCGTACACAAAAAAGTTGTAAAATGTTCACTTTTCTTTAAACAAAAATGGCGCTGAATGACGCTCTCCTTAAAAACTTTTTACTCGACAAATTTGAACGTGTAAAAAATAGTAACATGGATGCCGGCGTCTGATTGGCTGATGCGCCGACTTTGACATTTGTTCCAGCTTTTTGACGTTTTTTTCATTTTTGCGTTCCCGAACTGTTTGAAAAAACTTTTGTGTGACAACAATTTTTCTTCCTTTCTCTCTTTTACGAGTTTTACTATTAAAAAGTACGGGAACAAAGCTACATATATATTGTATGAAAATAGGTGTGTTCGTTTACTCAACAATTTGTACAAGTCCAGTAACTTCTTGTAATCGACTAAAGGCCTGCGTACATAAGCTGCTTTGCCTGGTTGCCTTGCTTTCCTACTTCATTTTTGACATAATAAAAATAAAAGAATAAAGGAGGCCGAGCAAATTTCGAACTGGGTTGCCCTTTTCTTTTTTGTTCTTTTATCAGAAGCAAGCAAGACAACCAGGCGAAGCAGCTAATGTACGTAGGCCTTAAGGTCTTTTGCATTGTACTGTAGAGTAAACGAACAACATCCAGTAACAATTTGTACAAATTTTGAGTAAACGAACACACCAAATGACAACTTAAATCCACTGGATTTGCTAAATCCAGCATAGTCTAAATGTGCTATAAGAACGCCTAATTTCATGAAATTATTTCATGGAAATCGCTTTAGTGTGGACCGGGACTTATTAAACAATCGGAGCAATTTTTGTATAACATTTTATTTTTTGCTGCTCGGCTGGAAGGAACAATGTAAACTGGGATCTATATTTTCGACGAAGACGAAACGCATTCTTCAATGAGTGTTCGTTAAGGCCTGGGTACATAAGCTGCCTCGCCTGCTTGCCTTGCTTTTCTGCTTCATTTCTGACATAAAATAAAATAAGAGAATATGTCCATATTTATATTAGGCAATTTTCCTTGCGTCAATTGTCAGTTTGATGGAGATAGAGGTGAGGCATATGGTAACCCTTTGCCTCTCAACACCCTCTCTCACCGACAAACTGACAATTGCCACAAGGAAAATTGCCTAATGTAAATATGGACTAAAGAAGGCCGGGCCAATTTGTCTCGCCTACTTGCCTTGCTTGCTTCTGATAAAATAATAACAAAGATAAGGGCAACCCAGTTCGAAATTTGCTCGGCCTTCTTTTCTTTCTTTATTCTTTTATATTTGTTATGTCAGAAATGAAGCAGGAAAGCAAGGCAATCAGGCAAGACGGCTTATGTACCCAGGCCCAAGGCATATTCATATAAGGTAGTTGTTGTTATTCATGAATGTACCTTATAATAAATACAGGGATGTCTACTGTCCCGAGGTAAAAATCGCTACAGCCACAGCGGGAAAACCACCAAGTTGGCACCCCTGAATAAATATACCTTGCCCAGGCCCTTATGTTCTGTTTTATTAATAGCATGGTACAAATACACCATGTACAATGATTAATAGTAATAACAATTCATATTAGCTTTGTTCCTATATTTTTTTTAATGGTAAAAGAGAAAACTGTCAAAATTCCTCTCTCATGACCATTTTTACCAGAAAAAGTAAAGGAACGGAAAAATGGTAGAGCTGGTAACAATTTTAAAAAGAAACATAAAAATTCAATTTTCTTCTTTTATTTCACTGTTCTTAATTTTGTTTTGTCGACGTTCGCTTTTTCTTTTGTTTTTGTTCATTGCCAAATAATCGTCAAACAATTGTCGAAAAATCAGTTCTACACAAGGCACATTGAATAAGGTAGCCAACTGACGCCAGCTGATTGAACATGAAATGTCAAAACAAATTGTTGTAATTTTGAAATGTTAACAAACATCTTGTTCTGATTGGTCGAAGCCAATTCGCTGCAAATTTAAGAGCCAAGGCGAATTGATTTTCTTTACATATGTTGACATTTTACTATTTTTTCCAATAACATAAAGGAAAAACTGTTATCGTAGTAAAAAAAATAGTAGCTTCTTGCAAGTTCTGGAACAGAGCAATTATGTTACGGCAAAATTTGCTTTGTTATAACAATTCGCCGAATCGGCAACCTTCTCTATGTGCCTTGGTTCTACCATATTTTACCAAAAGAAATTTGTCTGGTAGCCTGTGGTAGAAGAGAACGCCATTTTTGTTCTCTCTATCTCTCTCTTAAAAATTGCTTCCTGTTATACATTATTTCAACGCAGGCACGTTGTCGAAACAATAGAATTCAAATGAGAGCTATGTCAGCCGTTGTTTAACAAAGGGACATTACTCTCCCATCAATTCTCTCTCATTTATTTTGGACACCAATGCTGTTTACCACTTTTTGGGATTCATGACGCTTCACAGGTTAAAAATGGTAACCTCAGGTAAGTAAAGAAACTCCACTATTACAAGTAGATGGGTGTTTAACTCAAATATCTCTCCCCTACACCAGAGACCCCTCATCAAGACATTCAGTTCACTAGTGAACAACTGTCAAGCTACAACTTGTGACAAATTTCACCGAAATATTATGTACTGGCCTGTTCCCGTACTTTATAAAGTGGTAAAAGTCGTAAAAGTTGTAAAAGTCGTAAACGATTTTCGTATAAATTTTGTGTACGGGAACGCAAAATGTGTAAAAGTGGTAAAAATTGTAAAAACTTTTTAGTTCTGGAACAGAGCTTACATCAACCTAATTCTCAGAACCTTTTAAGCAAACATGTTGGAGTTAATATGGCGAAATTAAATTTTGTGGTTACTGACAAATTTGTTTCTCAGATTTTCTAAATTTTAAGACTCTGCAACGCATGAGTTCCAATATGCGACGCAAAAACTGTCTTGTATGCTGTTTGGTGATGCATTTTCTTTTTTCCTTTCATTTCCTTCATTTAACACCCGTGAACAATTTTTAAACCGCAATTGACAACAACATCCTGTGTCCAGCCAATTTTCTTCAATTTCAGTTGTGTATTTTTAGAAAATGTAATTTTATATGTCATTCTGTACCCTGATGATGCACTATATATATTTAATAACTAGGATTTATAAAACAAAACAAAAATAAATTTAATAATACGCAAAGTAATGAAAAGAATAAAAACAAAACAAGAAGTAAAGTAAATCTTAAAAAAGAATAAAAACAAACATGAAAGATATTTAGAAATTCTAACTGCTAATTCGTCGATCGAAAATTCATTACAACATTTATAAACAATAATGGCCCCGGCACATACGGTACGTTGTGCGTCGCGTTACAACAACCACATGAAAACTTCAAGAACAAACTTGTCATCACTTACATTTTTTCATGTGGTTGTTGTTTTTAACGCGTGACGCAACGCACAACGTACCGTATGTGCCGGGGCCATAAGAAGAAGAACAGCAACAAAGAAATTGTACCAACCTGATGAGAATTATAACTGTTTAACTTGTGTGCATTTGTCGTCGTGTAACGTACACACTGTACTGCATAACAAACATAAATTATGAAGAAACCCAACCAAGAACCCCCCAAAAGAAAACAAATAAAAAAACTTAAAACTTTGTAAACGTAATTGTATTGTATTTTGAATAATTTTTATTATTAATAAATAACAAAAACAACAAAATAAACCCGAAATAATGGTAATGTGTAGAATATTATTATTATCATTTAATTATTATTATTAAATATATATTGTATTATGAAATAATTTATTTATTATTAGTTCTATATATACTCTTATTTGATGTAAAATAGTTTTTCTTATAAAAACAACAAATAAAAACAAAAAAGAATGGAAAGTAATAAAATTGAAAAGCAAACAGAAGATAATAAGAAACTCATATTTTATTTTGGAGCTTACATACATATATGTATTTTATTCCAGCAAGTTAAATGTAATTAGTAGACGTCGGATTTTTGCATATTTTTGAAAATTAAGGCCTGTGTACATAAGCTGCCTTGCCTGATTGCCTTGCTTTCCTGCTTCATTTCTGACATAATAAAAATAAAAGAATAAAGGAGGCAGAGCAAATTTCGAACTGTGTTGCCCTTTTCTTTTTTATTCTTTTATCAGAAGCAAGCAAGGCAACCAGGCAAGGCAGCTTATGTACTCACCCCTTTAGAATGCAATTAATTCGTTTATTAGAAGGTGGAACTTTGTACATATTAATGATTATTTTAAATATGGCATCGAATTTCTTTTATTGGAACGATATAATTCGGTATAGTAACGTAGTTACAATTGGTTAAAATTTCAAAAATATGCAAAAATCCTATGTCTAGTAATTAGGTCTGTCTGGTTACCCTAAAATTTGTAACAATTTGTAACAATTGTTGCTGGAAGTCGTCTGTTAACACAAAAAGTCAGCAAAAGAGAGCGATTCGAGAGAGATATTTTGGCAGTTCTTTTACTGAGAGTTCGCAAATTCTTGCTGGACAAATTTCTTCTAGCAACTCTTCTCCCTGAAAACAATCAGCCATCTGTTTTTAATTTTTCGTTGATTTATATTTGTGAAAATTAAAAACAATTTTATTGTGGAAATAGCATGATCGAACTTGAATTGCTAAAATAAGTTATTGTAAATTAAATTTTCATACAAAACACAACAAATGTTGACATTTTACGGGTACAACATAAAGCTTATTTGTTTTCTTTTTTCGAGATACATCTACCTGTTTCTGTACAGTTTAACATACATATCTACACCTCACAGCGAATTCAAATGACAAATATGAATTTTGACAGCTTAAATCGAAATCATCTGATTTTGCCGGGGGACCTGTAATTGGCCCATGGGAAATAGCAAGCCTAATTGTGTGTTTTATTTATTTTTTTTTTTTTTTTTTTTGAGAACAACAAAGTGGAGAAAATTACTTTTTGGGTCATTTTCTTTTTTATTTTTAATAAAATAAAACATTTTTGCTTCCTTTGGTTCCTTCATTTGCTTACAAAATGTTGTTTTGGCAAGTCAGTGGATTGCTTGCTGGTTTTTGCTGGGAAGGTGTCTGTTTATTTTTTCAATTTCCTTACGATCTGAGAAAGTTCTTACTGGGAAAGTAACCATACAGACCTATTATCAAGCATTACGAATTATGGATCTTCAAAGTGAAAATATTACGGAAAACGATGTTTGATCGGAAAATGGGGGTTCACGGAAGCACGGGCCATAGTGAATATAGCAAAGATTTTAAAGACATGCTTTTGCATAGAATAGTTCATTTCTAAATTCTTACGTACCACAAAAATTATCGCACTGTCAATTGACAAAAACAAGTAAGAAGTTAAGGCCTGCGTACATAAGTTGCCTTGCCTGATTGCCTTGCTTTCCTGCTTCATTTCTGACATAATAAAAATAAAAGAATAAAGAAGGCCGAGCACATTTCGAACTGGGTTGCCCTTTTCTTTTTTATTCTTTTATCAGAAGCAAGCAAGGTAAGCAGGCAAAGCAGCTTATGTACGCAGGCCTTTAGCTGGAAAGCCCCACGAACGTCTTCGACACGTTATTTTAGACATATTTGAACTCTAACCCAGAAATAAAAATTTTTAACGGCTTGCTTTCCTGCTTCTTTTCTGACATAACATAAATTAAAAGAATAAAGAAGGCCGAGCCAATTTCGAACTAGTTTGTCATTTTCTTCTTTATTCTTTTATTTTTGTTATGTCAGAAATGAATCAGGAAAGCAAGACAGACCTTAAGGCCTGCGTACATAAGCTGCCTTGCCTGCTTACCTTGCTTACTTCTGATAAAAGAATAAAAAAGAAAAGGGCAACCCAGTTCGAAATTTCCTCGGCCTTCTTTATTCTTTTATTTTTATTATGTCAAATGAAGCAGGAAAGCAAGGAATCAGGCAGAACAGCTTATGTACGCAGGCCTGTAAACTTTTCATTTTATAAAAGCAGACATGATCGATACAATGATAATAATAGCTCATTTATAGTACGTTTATTTATAACCGGATTTAACAAACCCACTGGGTTTCAAATGTCAATTCCTTTGTGTATACGTCAAATAAATCCTCATTGAGAAGGTTAATCCTGCAAAAGGCTATAATATAAACATGGCCTTAGACTAGCCATAAATCCACGACTGGATTTAATAAATCCAGTACAAATCTCATTGCATTTAGATATACATTTTGGAGGATTTAAATGGCATAGCACAATTACCAAGGTAGATGCATCAGCACATCTGATCGAATTTGAAACGTCAAAAGACTTTTTTGTAAATTGAATTCGTCTCAAAAAACATACGTCAAATTAAATATTTATTGTTTAATACTGAAAATGTTAGCACATTATGCTACTAATGCTAACTAACGAGCAAATAAAGAATTATTTTATCGCAGTTTGCCCATCTAAAATAAATAAACGAATTATTTTTATCGTTTAGACATCGTAAATATTAGTCTTGGTTGATTAAAATCCACTTTGTACATCAAAACAATTTAATTTTTCCGCCTTGTTTTCAAATTTTTACATTTTAAATTATTTTTAGTGTAGCAATTCACCGATGCATCTACCATGTTTCTTGTGCCAGCTTGGAACTTTTTGTATTTTCTAGCAACATGTTGCAAAAAACAGAGTTGTATACGAGGATTTATGCCAGATTTAAAACAAATCCACTCAAAACGAGGATTTATTTTTGTATGGGAAATCTGGGAGATTTTGGCTGGATTTAGCAAATAAAACCTGGTAATGTGCTAAATCCGGCTAATGAAGTCATATCTAAATGGGCTATAATTGCTCTGTTCCAGAAGCTGCAAGAAGGTACTATTTTTTACTACGATAACATTTTCGAAAAATATTGCAAAAATTAGTAGATTCTTGCAGTACTGGAATAGACCAATTGTTTCTAAAAACAATGTTAAAGCAAATTGCAAAAAAGTTATATGCCGTTAAAGACTAGTCCAATATAGGGCAAAGCAGGCTAATGCTAAGTTTACATTTACGAAATCCACTCGATTTCAACTGTCAATTCCATAGCTCAAACGTCAAATGAAATCTCATCTGGATTTCATTTGACGTTTAACCTATGGATTTGACAGTTGAAATCGAGTGGATTTCGTAAATGTAAACCAAGCATAATACAGGACTTTCCATACATCATTGCTTTGTTTACAGTTACGAAATCCACTCGATTTCAACTGTCAATTCCTTTGCGTATACGTAAAATGAAAACTCATCTGAAATCAATTGGATTTCATTTGACATTTAAGCAATGAATTTGACAGTTGAAATCGAGTGGATTTCGTAAATATAAACGTAGCATTAGATTGTTTGCACGCAATCTGGACAAAACCCTTACAGCCTGTTTCTGTATGTCGAAACGAACATGTGTGCGAATGAAACACACCCAAACTTTAGCTGTCGAAATGTTATTACCTTTGCTTTTGCTTCAAAACAAAAACGAATTTGAAAACACACATACGAGTTTGGTAGTGATTCATTCGCACACATTTTCGTTTCGACATACAGAAACAGCCTTTTAATGATATTTCATAGTCATTTGTTGGAATATAACTTCAAAAATTAGAAATTTCTAGCCAAATTGCCAAAATTACGTCGAGAACATTATTTTTTCTGTCGGAATCAATGAAAAATACGATAGGGAATAAATTAATCCCCATTCTTATTACTAAAGTGGTACAAAACGCCAACAATATGGTAAATATTAATCGATTGTTGTGGTGCATCATTTTAAATGCCCAATTTTAAAACGCCCAATTTTGCTTTTCAGTAAAATTTTAGTATAACGGTACTGTAAAAGGAATAGATTTGTTTGTCATCATAAAGACAACATTTCAGCCTACAAAATTGTTTTTTGAATTGTTACAAAATCTCAACTCGTTTCGAGGTTATCAAGGTTCCTTAAAGGTCACTTGAGCGTGACTTGCAGCGCGTCTCCTACACATCCAGTGAAGTTCAGATAATTATCTTCAACTGCAAACCATCCATAGCTCAACATCATGATCGCAACTCTTCCTAATAATGTCAAACGTTGGACTGCTAACAATCTAAATGGTAGGCAAACCTTCGTTGAATTTCGATGCCAAAAATCGACGTTCCGCAATATTATTTAACACGTAAATACATAACTCCCACCTTCACCTTCAGTAGTGGAATTCCCTAAAGCATTTTTTGGTTACCGACAATAATCGGTAAAATTAAAATGCTTATAATTTCGGTAGTTAACGAAATTTGTCGGTAAGTTAGCAAGCAAAATAAAGTTGTCGCTAAGTCCTACCGATATCAACAATGTTGCCAACTTTTATTCATATTTTCATTCATAATTTTGCGTTTTCATTTTATACTATGTTTACATTTATGAAATCCACTCGATTTCAACTGTCAATTCCATTGCTCAAACGTCAAATGAAATCCAATCGATTTCAGATGAGTTTCATTTGTATGCACAAAGGAATTGACAGATGAAATCGAGTGGATTTCGTAAATGTAAACATAGTATTACCGATTTTTGTCGGTGGCCAAAAAATGCGTTAAGTCCGCGGCACATACATTCCGTTGTGCGTCGCGTCATGCGTTGAAAACAACAACCACATGAAAAATGTGTAAGTGATGCCAAGTTTGTTCTTGAAGTTTTCATGTGGTTGTTGTAACGCTACGCTCAACGGACCGTATGTGCCGTTAGAGTTTCTTCCCGAATTCTAAACGAATTCGTAAAAAAATCGAATGAAAAGAAGGGAAATTTGAAGGGAATTTTCGATTTTCTGCACAATTTCGGAAAAAAACTCTAAAAGAACATTCGATAATGGACAGAAAATATGACAAATTTCGGATACTTTTTCAGAATATCGAAAAACCGTATAGTTTTCAGTACTGCAAGAATCTACTAATTTTTACTATTTTTTTCGATAACATAAAGGAAAAATTATTATCGTAGTAAAATGTAAATAATTTGTTGCCATAAACGAACAATTATTATGAAATTTTCTACAATTGTGGTCTGTGCAATACATTTGTTGTCAAACTGTACCTTATACAAATATGCCTTGGCACGTCCGGGTCCCGGACGTCAAAATTGCAATGAAATTACTGTAGTGTGGCCCGGTACCACCCACCGCAATCTTGTAGAAGTTGGTAAAATTAGTTACGTAACGTACGTAACATATACAAACGGCTAACTACATATCTGTTTCAGGAATAAGGTAGATCGCATTTCGTAATATATCGGTCACAATTGTAAAGAATTTTGAATGGAAGTTTATGTTTCCTTATGGCTATATTACACCATTTGCTTTTTCAAATGTATGTTGTCACTCTGGGTATACTAATATACAGACCAGCTGATGTCATACATGTGAAAAAGCATATAGTGTAATATAGCCATGGTGTAATATAGCCACACGATTCTTAAGTCGATGGTCAGACTAACGCTGTTTCATTTTCTGTGGCTTTTAGTGTGCCAATAGGTCTGTCTGGTTACCCTAAAATTTGTAACAATTTGTACCAATTGTTGCTGGAAGTCGTCTGTTAACACAAAAAGTCAGCAAAAAAGAGCGATTCGAGAGAGACATTTTGACAGTTCTTTCACTGAGAGCTTGCAAATTCTTGCTGGACAAATTTCTTCTAGCAAGCACTTGCACTCTTCTTCTTCCTGAAAACAGTCAATCATCTGTTTTTAGTTTTTTGTTGATTTATGTTTGTGAAAATTAAAAACAATTTTATTGTGAAAATAACATAGTCTAATTGTATTGTTTTATGGATAACAAGTTTGCAAAGTGGAAAAATACGTTTTTGTTTAATTTCCTTTTTTATTTTTAATAAAATACAACGTGTTTGCTTCCTTTATTGGTGGACAAATTGTTCTGTTTTGGCAAGCCAGCTGATTGCTTGCTGGTTTTTGCTGAGAAGGTGTCTGATTACTTTATACAATTTTCTAGCAAAAGAGAATAAAAACTCCTTACTCTCTGAGAAAGTTCTTGCTGGACAATTCTTGCTGGAAAAGTAACCAGACAGACTTAATATAATACGAATATAATGGCCGACTTCATAAAATGATGTGTCAAATGACATCGTCGTGACTTCATAAATGCAGTATGTATTTTAATAGACATTGTCGCTACTTTATAAATGTCACGCGACATATCACATTGCACAGTTATTACCAAATTTGTGCAGTGTTACCACATGTGCTGCAAACAATTGACATTTCTTTAGTACTGTTATGACAACTAACATTTGCGAAGAAAAACTAATGGCGGATTTGTGGTATGCAACAAAAAAAATATCTTCAATAAAAACCGAATTTTAAAAAAGTAAAACAGTTGGTCTGCTCCAGTACTGAGAGAACCTACTACTTTAATCTAATCAACTCTATTTTTTCGAAAACATAAAGGAAAAAATGTTATCGTAGTAAAAAGTTTTAGCTCCTTGCAGGTTCTGGAACAGAGCTTAACAGTACGGTTACACTAGTGTTTTTTGCCGGGTTAACCCAGTTCATGAGGATTTATTTGACGCTTGCGCTATGGAATTGACACTTTAAACCCAAACCCACTGGGTTAATCCGGTTAAGTGTAACCGGGGTATAAGTTTGATTTTGCGTTTACCATTAAAAAATAAAAACGGCGTTTGCTCTAGAGTTTTTTGCCGGGTTAACACACTTCATGAGGACTTATTTGACGTTTGCGCTATGGAATTGACATTTGAAACTCAAAACCACTGGGTTAATCCGGTTAAGTGTAAGAGGGGTATTATAGTATGTTTATATGTAGCCGGATTTGACAAACCCACTGGGTTTCAAATGTCAATTCCATTGATTATATTTCAAATCCTCATAAAGGAGGTTAACCCTGCAAAATGCTATGATATAAACATGGCCTTAGCCGATACGACACGTCAACTTTAATTTTGGATACGACAACGCAAGTTTCATTTAGTAAGGTTACCCAGAAAGAAAATTCTTGTTCGTGCATTCCTCGCTACAAAAATTTTTGACATCAAAAGAAGTTTTGATGTCAACAGTTTTTGTAGCGAGGAATGCACGAACAAGAATAAAGATGCGAAATATTGTTGGCGCAGTTCAATTAATAAAGTTGTATAAGTATAATTTTGGTTAAACTGAAAAATATGTATTTCTTACTATTCTTTAAACAGTGATGGCCAAAAACAAAAATTTGCAGATTATAACTTGCGCTAGTGTGAATGGAAACGTAAACAATGCGTTAACCGAACGAATGTTTTTACAGTGTACGTGTGTGTCGTATGCCCGCGGGCATTGGAAAGTTGTTGTTGGTGGCCATCACTGCTTTAAAACAAAAATGTATTTTGACAAGAAAACAATACATCAGCTGGGCTTACAGGGTCCCCTTATTATAGCATCATGCGTCAACGCCAACCGTAATAAGGGTGATTGTGTTCATCCAACTTCCAGTTCTTAATCTTAATTCTTAAGAAAATCTAACAGATTATAGATTAAAGACCTCTTTGTCTGCGGAAACCCACATTAAGAAACCTGAATAAAACAAGTTTGAAAATATCAACGGAGTTTATCCAGGGTTTTATTCGTCAATTCTTCTCGTTCCCTTTTAAAACCTATACAAGCAATTTTGTTCGTAAAGTTTTGAAAACATTGAAAATAATTGGCCTGTTCCAGAACTGCAAGAATCTACTAATTTTTAATATTTTTTTCGATAACATAAAGAAAAAAATGTTATCGTAGTAAAAAATAGTAGTTTCTTGCAGGTTCTGAAACAGATCAAAAATCAATTACGAAAAAAATAAAAGGAATTTCCAGTACGAGCAATGTTTTTCCACGTCCCCACATTTTATGCCATGTTTACACTAGCGCTCCAAATCCACTGGATTTCACGAAATCCTGAAATACACCCCGGTGTTTACACTTATTTTTTGTTGATTTCAAACATATCACAATGATCAAGGTAGATGTATATGCACAGCAAGTATTTTCATTGGCATCTTATATTATAGGTGATACGTTGATTTTGACATTTATGCAATTTCCGTCATTTTTCCGTTCCCGTATTTTTTAAGAAATTTGTATGGGGAAGCAATTTTTGACAATTCGCTCTTTTTTCTAACATTACCATTAAAAAAGTACGGGAACACAATGAAAAATAGCATTGTAACAAAGTAATTTAATATTTTTTCACATTGTTTACAAATTTTGATACTAAAAATTTTTTTTGCAGCAATTGACCATCTACCTTGTTTATTGTGATACGTGAAAAGTGTTGCAACTTTTGGTACCTTTTTAGGCATCATGTGTACTGTGATTTCGATGTTGATTTTGCTGAAATCACGAAATGAGATGATTTCATTTTTGTATGCGAAATAATGATAAATTTAGCTTGATTCCGCGCGCCTTCGAAATCAGGAAACGACGACTAATGTAAACTAAGCATTACTAGTCTCTGATTGAGCAGCTAGTCTACTTGCCTAATTTAGATTGGGACCTAAATGTGCCGTCAGCCAATGACTTGAAACGGAAGATGCCTCCAACTGAGGATATGCGGTCAAGAATGAGGATATGATGTCCGGAATGACAAAAACTATTTGTATGTCTGTGCCTATTCTCCACCATCCTTAATTTTTTACAAAAACACACGATTTTTATTGGTGGACAGGTATATAGAAACCTTAGAACATTAATCCAGAATGAGTGTAATTCGATATTATTTGGAAGAGGTAAGATAAGAAAATCTTGCAGACCAGACATATATTCCGGCACGGCTAAATTGATGCCAAATTTTTGGAAATGTATTTTTCCATTATTAAGGATTTAAACCATTATTTCGACGAAAAACTATTTCGATCCCATGTTATTATTCTTATACAAACTTATTCCACTTTTCCCCAAGAACCATTAAGGAATAAAAAGACATTAAAGTTTGGTTTCAATACGTATGAGAGTAAACCTTTATTTTATTTAAATTACGTGTAATTTTTTGTTTTGTCTGGTTTTTTTTTTTTTTTTTTTGGATAATTTCTAAAAGCTATTATAATATCTAAAATATCTTATATATACTTAGAAAAGAGAGAAAGATAAATAAGATTTTATATTTTATATAATAAAATCTTATAACTGATAGTTAAAGCATATGGAGAGAAGTAGAAAAAAATTTGAAAAAGAAAAACATATAGAACCGATTGTAGGAAAGGGAACAAAAACGAAGATAATTTCACAGTTACAAAATTGTAATTTGTAATAATACTTCAAATATAACTACGACTTCGCGGCGTAGCGACGACGACCGTATACGACCGACAGACGATACGACACCACGATACAACAATATGCAATACAGTTACTGTGGTATATATTATTATAGTTATTAAAAACATGTGTCTGGAATAAAATTGTAAGAAGCCTCTTTCTATGAAAGGTTGGTTGTTCAGTTTTGAACGGGTAGTGGGGGCGGGGGATACGCATACGCTGATGAGGGAACGACATACGCAGATGTGGGTAGTGGGGGAGGAGCCTGTTGAACATAGCCGCCAGCAGCTAATGTTTTGGGCAAATACGACGGCGCAGATTCATAATGTCCACCTCCAACTGTGCCGGTTGGTGGACCGAAACGAGATTTCTTGTCTGTTGCAGAGGATTCATAAGCTGTCTGATGGCGAGGAGGAGCTTGTTGCTGATGATGATGTTGTGGTGGAGGAGCTTGTGAAAATCTAGACTGTTGACCATTGGTTCGGGTGGCTTGTTGCTGTGAACTGTGTGGCTGATAACTACCAGTTATTTGACCTTGAGGAGGATATTGTGAATAGGAGGGTCTTTGGTGGTGTTGCTGTTGTTGTTCCGCAGGACGACCGCCATAGTTATTTTGACGACCACCAAAACGTTGGTAATTGTTTTGTTTGAAACCACCATAGTTATTGTTGCCACGACCACCACGTCGTGATGTTGCCGCTGCCATATCCATAAGACGTGGATTTATGACCTGAAAATATAATAAAACACACACAAATTAGCAAAAAATGAATATTTGTAAATCAAGAGTATTCAAAATCGTTTAAAGACACGAATGGCTTACCTGATTAGCTTCCTTCAGCACTTGAACCAAGTCATTGGCCTTGTTGGCATTTGATGTGGTGAAGAGTGTGTATGCCGTTCCCGTGTTATTCGAACGTCCAGTACGCCCGATACGATGAACATAGTCTTCCGAATTCGACGGGTAATCATAGTTGATGACGAATTTAACATCATCGACATCTATTCGTGGTAGTTGTGATTGAAATAGAAATTCAATGGGTATGTTAAACCAAGGAACATTTATATGAGGGGCAAACAAACAACAATGTAGTAGTACATAATTTCAATAGTTGGAACAAAAATTTATCCATCAATCGCATTTTACAAAAAATACCATTCTTCTTCGTAATAGATTAGACATTTGGTGTTCTTTGTGATTTTTTTTTCTTTTAATAAAATATTGGACCTCGACCTTTTTCACATACAATTTTCTTTCTATTTATAATATTTGTGAAATGGAATGCCTTCTCGTTTTTTCTCAACCGATTTTATTTTGGAGAGACATCCATTCGTTCAAATCAAAAAATTAAAAAAATATATATAACATAACTTTAGATTTTAAAAGCTTAATTCATTTATTAAAACTAGGAAAATAGTTGTGTTTATATACATAAATGGGGTACTTACCTGCGTTCGTCCTTAATTGGGAATTACCTTTAGGTTTAAACTGTAATAGAAGTGTTATACAAAATATACCATCGTAACAAAGAATACGCGGCATGAAGAGTATTTACACATCTGCCGTTCGGGTTCAATGTTAAGAAGTGAGGGGGGTTAGAATATATAACTGAATTTAGCTTTCTCTATTACATTATGTTTGGGGAGGAGTGACATTTTGGGCTCTGAAACACCAATTCTACTTAAAAAGCAATTTTTCATTTAGAATATGCTAAAGCCTAAGCGCAATAAATAAAAACCACAAATAATACTAATTTATGTTATATAAAAAAAGTACATAAAAATCGAAGTCCATTTTTGTTTGTTTGTTTTTTGATTAACTGATGTTATTTTTGTTCACTTTTTAAAACATATCCCAATCGAAATTAGGACATATGTACACATACATAAAAATATAACCTATAAATCTCATTCATCAAGTAGCCAGTCAAAAATATATGTTTTAAAGTCGCACAGTGTTAAGGAAAAAGCAAATGAATTTAATTTAGAAATTATACTGTTACTCGAAAACTATTGAACTTTCATATTGACGCATTAGGAAATTTATAAAATATTTGCATTGGAAATGTATTAAAAGGTGCTATTTGTCATTATCGGTTGTTTTTATTACCTGTCAAATATGATGACAAGAAGTTTTCGAGTAGTTTTTTTACAGTTTTACGTAAATACTTCAGATTTGACCAATGTGTATAAACTTGTTTCGCGCGGTTTTAATTTTTGCTGTTTTATTTTTTTTTTTTTTTGTCTTTGGATAAGCGACTTCATATTTTTTGTCCTTGACTGACTCATGAAATTTAAAAAGTATGCATTACAATGTATTTGAAACCAGCAATGTATGGAAAAAATATTCTCCTCATTATTTTGCACCCCACACCATCATCATTCATCTTCAACATCATCATATGTGTGTCAAATCATCAATAAATTCATCAATCACAACATGTAAAACAAGAACAGATACAAGTGAATGTTTTTACCACACCCACCTATTTATATGTTGTAAAGGAAATAAATATTGGAATAATTGAATTTTAGTAGACAGAGCTGCTACATATGTTCTAGTTTTTCATCTGTTTTGTTGTTGTTGAGTTAAGAAGAGAGATAGGAAAAATCTTTTTTTAATAGAATTTGTTTTTGTTTTGTTTTCTTTTTAACAGGTGTTGGGTTCTCTTTGGCTTCATCTTGTAATTCTCGTTGACTGCTTGTGACACATGATCGACGTCTGCCCATCAAAATCATCACTGCAACAAAATCACAGACGAACCAAATTTCAAATAATGAAAGAATTCGTTAATTTATCATTTCATCCACAGCATCACTCGCCTTGCCATTATAATCAAGATGTGTGGCAAACAGACATTGTTGTGCACGCATCAAATTGTACATTTCATCAATATTCAAATGTAAACATCTCGCTTACCTAATCCACGGGCAGCTACATCTGTAGCCACTAAAATGGCATTGCGACCGTTACGGAACGATGCCAAGACATAGTCACGTTCTTGCTGAGACTTGTCGCCGTGAATGGCACATGCACGCCATCCCTGACGAGATATGGCACGGGTGATTTCATCCACACGCTTTTTGGTCTCCACAAAGATGATGGTCTTTGTGTCTTTTTCCGATGATATTTCACCCAAAAGTTTCAATAGTTTAACATCTTTTTCATTCTCTTCACAAACATCGACAATTTGCAAAATATTGTGATTGGCCGACAAGGTAAGAGAGCCAATATTAATTTGAATGTAATTATCCAAAAACTCTTCGGCCAAGTTACGAACTTCTTTGGGCCAGGTTGCAGACCACATCAAAACTTGACGATCGGGACGTATTTGTTTGATGATCTTGCGAATTTGGGGCTCAAAGCCCATGTCCAACATACGATCAGCCTCATCAAGCACCAAGTAGGTACAACGTTTCAAATTGGTCACGCCACGTTCAAGAAAATCTATCAATCTTCCAGGAGTCGCAATAACGATTTCAACTCCCCGCTCCAAGTCACGTGATTGATAGTGTTTAGGAGCGCCGCCAAATATGCACGTGTTGCGTACATGAGTCTGAGAGCCGAAATCGTTTGCAACTTGCTGGATTTGCTGAGCTAGTTCACGTGTGGGTGCCAGGATCAAAGCGATCGGGCCGTCGCCATGTTCCAAACGTGGTTGATTATTAATATGAACCACGGCTGGCAAGATGTATGCTAACGTTTTACCCGAGCCGGTTTGAGCCACACCCACCATGTCTCTCCCACTAAGAGCGATTGGCCAACCTTGAGCTTGAATTGCAGTGGGCTTAGAGAAACCCAAACGTTTAATGCTGTCCATGACATAGTCGGGGAAGCCACCTTCGGAGAAGTCCATACTTGGTGTTGGAATGCTGGAACCCTTCAAGGTAATGGAGTTCAGTGATAAAAATCCATCAACTTCCTCTTTTGGGCGTGATGCAACAGCATCACATGGTTTGTAGAAGTTCTTTTCGATTGGAGCCAGTTTCAATTCGGACCAAACAATGTTGGGTAAATTATCACCATTAACATGGCCAGGAGAATTGGATTTATTATCGTATGGACGACGATCATTGTTGTATTGATTGTTTTGTTGAGGACGACCATAAGGTGTTGGTCGTTTTTGTTGCATGCCACCGCCAGCTCCGCCGTGACGCATGGGTCCGGGTCCACCGGAACGATGTTGTTGCTGATCACGGAAACCACCGCCACCTGATCCTCCGCTACCACGATTCATTGGCATGCTTGGGCGATTTTCACTTCCACGATTTTCAAACCTATAGAAAATACAGAGAAAAAACAAAAAGAACAGCATTAGTACACGAAATGAAAAAAATATGATTGATAATCTTAGATTCTTTGTAACAGTTATTTTCTAGTGCCTTAAGGCCTGCGTACATAAGCTGCCTTGCATGCTTACTTCTGATAAAAGAATAAAAAAGAAAAGGGCAACCCAGTTCGAAATTTCCTCGGCCTTCTTTATTCTTTTATTTTTATTATGTCAAAAATGAAGCAGGAAAGCAAGGCAATCAGGCAGAGCAGCTTATGTACGCAGGCCTTTATATTTTCACTAATGACAATAGCTTTGTTCCTTTACGTTAAAGTTTCTTCAAGTTTTACCATTTTTAACTCGGAAAGCGTTCCTTAGCCCCAAAAAGTAGTAAAACTGGAAGCAATTTTTAAGAGCGTGAGAGAGGAGAGACAGCCAAAATGGCTTTCTCTATTACTACTTTCTGCTTGACAAATTTAGTTGTGTAAAAAGTGCTGATTTGACATTTATTTGACAATTAAGCCAAAAGCAAAAAAGAAAACTAAGCGCTTTGTCAAAGCAAAATAAAAATAAATAAAATAAAAATTTAAACCAGTGAAATAAAAAACAGTGAAATTTATTTTGTTTATTTCTTCTTTAAGCAGCCATGTTTGTTTTTTACATTGCTGCCAGGTCTACTATTTTTCCGTTTCTTTACTTTTGTGCAAACATTTTAACGTGAGAGCAATTTTCTGAGAGAAGAGGAAAATTCTCTCTTTTGCTACTTTTACTATTAAAAAAGTAAAGGAAGAAAGCTAATGTCGATTTTTTGACACACGTTTACTGCAATACAAACGGCGAATTGCCAATTGAATATGCATACCTTTGTCAGTCAATTAAAATACAAGTCATTAAAAAATCCCAAAGCAACAACATAAGGAATGCATGTTTAGTTGGTTTTTACTTGTGAAATAAGAAAAAATATGCACTATGTGACTCTATATAGTGCCTTTTACATGTCGAATACGAAGTATTCCGTTCGGATTTTTCATTGCAATTTGCTTGTTTCATCGATTCAAAAATACCCATTGAACAATACATACCCATCCACATTTTAATGTGAGTCACAAATTTCACTCAACATACTTAACACTTGTATGAAGTTGTGTGCATTTTTCTCTTATTTACCACATGTAGAGAAATGAGTGTATTTATTGTGTATGTATTTGAGCGTATTTATTTAATAAATAAATAATTTTATTACCTGCCTCCCAAAGAGAATGTAAATGGGACATTTAACTTCTTTGGTATTTCCACTAATATACACATTTTTACCTGAACTTGTATGTACTACTTAATTAATATAATGAAAAAAATGCCTGTCACAATGGGCATGGCTTGATAAAAAGAGAACAAAAAGTCTCATCCAAAGATACATACATATTTCGTGTTTACGTATAGATACTATACATTGTATACTGTACATGCACAAAAACGAAGAATACATTTTCACAATCTCTCGCCTACCTAAAGAGATTATAAATGTCGAAATAAATATACCTGATTACCATAGAAACTAGTCTTTTAATTTTTGCATATTAACCTTTATCAAGTAAGAAATATTGTTATAAAACATCCGGAGGAATATTAAGGCCACCTTAGTGGAAACAATATTGCCCTATGTAAAAAATGTGTATGTATACCGAAATCATTGGCTTGGAAACAAGAAATTTTCCACAAACAACTCTACACTCCATTAAAAATTAACGAACACATATACATACATAGGAACAATGAAAATAATTAAATTGGAGTGCGGGAAGGGAAAAAGAAGATTATATTATACCACCGAGACGTTTTGTAAAATGAAATGAACATACGGTGGGCATACATTATACAACCCCAATTTCGTCATACTAAAACGTAGGTATAGATACAGTTTTTATGCAAATGTAAAATTTTGTATAGCTTTAATAATTTACAGTTTTTGTGAATAAAAAATTGTTATAAATTCCTATATTTAATAGAAATAATGAATACATATGCGCCGTATTGATTTTTTTTTTCAAGGCAGCCATTTTGTATTTCATTGTTATAGTATAGAGAAAATACTTATTTTCTGTGTCAGACCTCCCTTGAAAATTTTACAATGCTAATTGGCGACTAGTTTATAGTAATATATGTATCTATTGTGTTCAATACTTACATTTTTTAGAATTTTTGTGTATACTGCTTTAAAATTTATTAGATTATAGATATTTTTATTTTGTGCTTATCAAGTATTTTATTTTTTTTTTACTTCTTTTATTTCACTTGTAATTATTCACTTCTTTTCACTATGAGATCAGAAACACGAATGAGAGTTTGTCACGAAAATGAAATGCCACATTAGTTCGGCAATTACTCAATAACTGAGTACCAGTTACTTATTGTGTACAACATATTTTCCGTGTTATTAGCCAGTATGAAACATTTTCCTAATAATAAAATAAAAGACAAATACTCAGAAAAACATAAAATTGCTTATTATTTAAGAGTGTTTGAGATTCTAGTGTTCTATTGAAGATTATTTCAGTTTTACTAAATTTGTATGCGGTTACTAACTACCGAGACTTGTTAACTAATAACCATGACACAATTACCAATTAATTGTGTCATGCTAATAACTATAAAAAACGTTCCTTTTATGAGGGTTGAACAATACCCAGCAAAAAATCCAACGTTTGGGTAAAGTTTTGTGTCGTTTTTGCCGTTTTTACACTGTTGGGCATGATGCCGAAAAATTCAAATTAATTTGAAATATATGCCGGCAAACACATCAGCGCCCGACTTTGGTGTCGGCATAGCCCTGTTGTTGTTGTTTTTTGTCAACGCCCAACGCAAAACTTTACTCAAACGTTGTATGTGTTTTCAGCTTTAAGCTGAAGACACATCCAACGTTTGGGTAAAGTTTTGTGTCGTTTTGGCCATTTTTACACTGTTGGGCAGTGGTTGTTCAAATTCATTTGAAATATATGCTGGCAAGCAGATCAACGCTGGACTTTGGTGTCGGCGTCGCCCTGTTTTTGGTTTTTTCTCAACGCCCAACACAAAACTTTACTCAAACGTTGGATGTGTTTTCAGCTTTATGATTTCACTTATGCTTGGTTTACATTCGGTGTCATTTCGTGATTTCGCGCGGAATCAAGCAAAATTTATCATGATTTTGCATACAAAAATGAAATCATCTCATTTCGTGATTTCAGGGAAATGAACATCGAAATCACAGTTCAAACGATTACAACCCTGTTTTTGCCTTATCACAATAAACAAGGTAGATGGTAAAATGCTGCAACAAAAAATCTTAGTATCAAAATTTGTAAACAATGTGAAAAAAATATTAAATTACTTTGTTAAAATGATAATTGTCAGTGTTTTCCCGTACTTTTTAAATTGTAATGTAATGCTAAGTTTACATTTACTAAATCCACTCGATTTCAATTGTCAATTCCATAGCTCATTTGACGTTTAACCTATGGATTTCGCAGTTGAAATCGAGTGGATTTCGTAAATGTAAGCCAAGCATTAGAAAAAAAGAGCGAATTGTCGAAAATTGCTTCCACATTTCTTAAAAAATACGGGAACGGAAAAATTACGTAAATTGCAAAAACTCCAGCAGAAATGTTAAAATCAACGTATTAGTAGTGCGATTCTCTAACACATTTTTTAAGTTACCGACAAAAATTGAAACGCAAAATTATGAATGAAAAGTTTAAATAAAAGCTGACAACACTCTTGCTATCGGTAGAACTTTACAACTACTTTCTTTTGGTAGCTAACTTACCGAATAATATCGTTAATTACCGAAATTATAATCACTTTAATTTGACAGACATTTGTCGTTAACTCAAAAAATTAGAGGATCGCACTGCAGGTGTCATGTTTAGATGCCAATGAAAATGCTGCTAGTTTCTACTATTCCAAAATTGTATGGCAGAAAACAGGAGAAGAGGGTGTTAAGGCCTGGGTACATAAGCTGTTTCGCCTGGTTGCCTTGCTTTGCTGCTTCATTTCTGACATAATAAAAATAAACGAATAAAGAAGGCCGAGAAAATTCCAAACTGGGTTGCCCTTTTCTTTTTTATTTTATCACATGTAAGCAAGGTAAGTAGGCAAGGCCTCTTATGTACTCAGCCATTTATTCGGCGCTATTTTTGTTTAAAGAGAAGTGCAAGTCTTGCTAGATTTCGGAGTAGGGGAAGTAGCACTAAACGGGAAAACTACTGCATGTAGTAATATTTTGCAGGTTCTGATCACAACTTTTGTCTATCATAATTTATTATTACTATGTCTCAACAATAAAATCATTTTTTATTTTTTTATTTGTTAGTACTACATATACACAATTAATACCATATATAGATAATTTTACGATAATTTTCGAAATAAAGTTGTAAATTTCTATATTGTCGTATATTTTTGATGCCTAATTAAATTTACAACAACTTTTTTGAAAATTCATGTTCGATCAGCTGTGCATATGCATCTACCTTGATTATTGTGATATGTTCAAAATCAAGAAAAAATAAAGGCCTCCCCAGCCAAAAATTTTTGCCGATGGCTCTGAAATCAGCTTTTTTTGAGATTTCGTAACCTTTTTCCGATTATTTTCCGAGTGCTCTGCACAATCTCTGAAGGGAAATTTTGATTCGTTTTCTTTCCGAATCATTTCCGAGTGTTCTGCACATACTCGGAAGGGGAATTTTAATTTTTTCGATTTTTTCGAGTTTTTTTTTAGTTTTGTTTGCATGCTGTAGCTTGTTTTTTTTTAGTTATTTCGCAGCAGTTAATTCTATTTTAGATACGCCAAATATAGAACAACAGCGTGATGGCGTATGGAAACCTTATTAGGAAAGGCTGTGTTTTATAATAGCTCTGTTCCAGAACTAAAAAGGTTTTACAATTTTTACCACTTTTACACATTTTGCGTTCCCGTACACAAAATTTATATGAACATCGTTTACGACTTTTACAACTTTTACAACTTTTACGACTTTTACCACTTTATAAAGTACGGGAACAGGCCAAATGAATACCAAGGCCTACAGAAGGTCGGCCATTTAGAATTCTGTTAACAACTTTTGACAACAAACATAATAGATTTTACATTATTGTGATTTGAGTTTCTTTGTATTTTAAATCACAATATTGTTTTTTGACAACAAATATAATAATCAAGTGGGCTTATTGGCCGACCATGTATAGGCCTTGATGAATACTATAGAATACAACTTATAAAGATCAACAAATAAAGAAACTAATTATTGAGAAGTTCGTCCGATAATTTTCCGAATATCAGATAAAACATATGATAATTTTCCGATTTTCGGTTCAAACATCAAAATTTGATTCGATATTCTGAAAAAGTATCCGAAATTCGTCCTATTTTCTATCCATTATCGAATGTTCTTTTAAGGCCTGGGTACCTAAGCTGCTTACCTTGCTTGCTTCTGATAAAAGAATAAAAAAGAAAAGGGCAACCCAGTTCGAAATTTGCTCGGCCTTCTTTATTCTTTTATTTTTATTATGTCTGAAATGAAGCAGGAAAGCAAGGCAATCAGGCAAGGCAGCTTATGTACGCAGGCCTTTAGAGTTTTTTCCGAAATTGTGCAAAAAACGAAAATTCCCTTAAAATGTCCCTTTCTTTTCATTTCATTCGAGACCAAGCTCGTCCTAATTCAAATGTGATTCTGAAATCTTTTTATTAGGTCGAACTTGGTCTATAAGGCCTGGGTTTTTGACAATCAATACATGTACTCAACTGTCTTCTCATGTGTAAACGCAGGGTTATGTGTCGAGGCCTTAAGCCCTAAACACATCCAACGTTTGAGTAAAGTTTTGTGTCATTTCTGGTAATAGAATAAAGAAAAATTTAAACTTGGCAGTACTTTGCCTTTTATTCATCTACCAGAAATGACGCAAAACTTTACAAAACGTTGGATGTGTTTTCAGCTTTAAAGGCT
Organism: Musca autumnalis; assembly: GCF_047663935.1. Lineage (NCBI taxonomy): Eukaryota > Metazoa > Arthropoda > Insecta > Diptera > Muscidae > Musca > Musca autumnalis. The sequence continues at coordinate 15,626,204 of NW_027411977.1, read as the reverse complement.
TGCGTACACAAGCTGCCTTGCTTGGTTGCCTTGCTTTCCTGCTTCATTTCTGACATAATAAAAATAAAAGAATAAAGAAGGCCGAGCCAATTTCGAACTATGTTGCCCTTTTCTCTTTTATTCTTTTATCAAAAGAAAGTCCCAATTTACATTAGGCGAGTTTACTTGCGGCAATTGTCAGTTTGTAGGTGAGAGAGGGTGCTGAGAGGCAAAGGGTTACCATATGCCTCACCTCTCTCTCCTACAAAATGACAATTGCCGCAAGTAAACTCGCCCAATGTAAATTGGGACTTTCTTTTGATAAAAGAATAAAAGAGAAAAGGGCAACATAGTTCGAAATTGGCTCGGCCTTCTTTAAGGTAGAAACACAATGAAATACTCCGCTTTTTCACGCTCAGTTTAATGTAAAAGATTAAAGGCCAAGTACTACCTAATTCAAATGCAGCCTAATTCATTTGACTTGGGTAGTACTTGGCCTTTAGTCAGGCCTTTAAGGCCGCGACAGCTCGTAGCTTGCTTTGCGTGCTTTCAAATGTACGACCTTGAAAGCCCTATTTCCCAGCGGTCTTTTTGTTTTGATTCTGAATCTTTATCGTTCGTTTTTTGTACAAACTTCTTTCATTTCAGAGATGCCACATAGTATGTTGAGTATGAAGAAGAATACGGCATCATAGTAGAGTGTTATTATTTTTTTATTGGAGACAAACTGACAAACTTTAGGGCGGATAAGCTGAAGTTGGTGAAAATATGAATTTGGACACAAGCATTCAAGTCCATTCGAAGTTGGAGAAGGTAATTAAGAGACCTATGGAACCATTTTAAAAGTTCCAATTCTATAATCTTTAAAATTCTTCTGTTATCGCCACAGGAAACTTCTAACATGATATTGCTCAGAGAAAGGGTGGACAAGTATCATGATCTGTCCAATCAGATGTCAGGTATATTAACCGTCTTCGAGCAACGCCTAGGAAAATTGGAGAAGACAATATTGCCAGTATACCAAGAAACCGAACAGTTGCAAAAACGACAACAAAGTAAGTGGAACACATTTGGAGTCCCTCACACAGATGTATTAATGTTGTTTTTATTTGCTTTTAAGATTTGGAAGCTACTTTAAATTGTTTGGAAACTGTATTATCCCACTACGATGTTACCCAAGAGGTCTGCAGTTTAATACATCAAGGCCCAACCGAAGGCAATGTGGCTGTATTTCTGGAAGCCTTGGGACGTCTTCGTTCAGCCAATGAATACTTCCTTCATCACAATTCACAAAGTGTTGAACTGGAGAATGTAACAAGCCTTTTTAATACCGGCTGTGAGGGTCTGAATAATCATTATCGTCTACTGCTGAAAAAATACGGAATGCCTTTGAAACCAGTGGATATATTGGATCTTATTTATAGTGAAGATGATTCATCGAATGATGAGTATACCTCATTTAGACAGCTGACACAAAGTACAAGGGAGGAACTGTTTACAATTTCACATTGGTTGGAACAGAATCTACGTTTTGAATACACCGTCATCTATGCTACAGAACGGGGTGAGGTTGTTTTTAGATCGCTGCAAAACTTGAAAGATCATCAGAAGAGCAGTAGTTGGGGTAATGAGGCGTTGGTAAGTAGAATAAAAAGTGCTTAATGTGATTTACAGCTGGCAAATTAAAATGACGATGTACAAGTTATTGGATTGCAGCATATAGGTCTTTCGATTATGTTTACTCAGTGCGTCGGGTGCATGCAATAGCCCGAGTGTGGGAAGCATCTATTGGTCAATATTATTTTTCATGTCTTACAACATCTGAATTTTGATTTATTACTGTACCAAGAAAGACCTATAAAAAAGCCCCAACGGAAACCCAGCTCATCATTCTTTATGGAATGTTTTAACAGATCTTCGGATGACCTTATTAATTGGGAGATAGTTAGAAGTCAACAAGTAAAAAATATACCCTCAGCCTATGTATATTGAAACAATGTTTTCCCAAAAAAATTATGTATTTAAGGAGTTTTAAAAATTTTGGATGTTTGAACCGACAAAAATATTGATTAGGATTAAAGATCAAAAGTCTTGCGGAGGAGATACTTAAAGGAATGGATCGACATTGACCATTATGGAAGTGGATCTCCAACCACTACATATGGTGCCATAGGGGGTTTTTGCCGAACAAGTATGGACTTGCCCCTGAAAAAAATTTTACCATCGTAATTGGGTTCAAGTTGCTTCAACCAAAATCAATGTGATTCGATTGCAGGTCTTAAAGTGAACTTATCCGAAATTTTGTGTGGGAGGTACCGGATGGAGTGGACAAATATAGTCCATATTTGAACCTGATCTATATCTGGTAGATTAGGACGTGTAAAGTATGGACCAATTCGGCCACTCCCTTCAAGAGTTACCGTACGACAAGACAAATTTTTCCGACCATTTTTGAACTTTTGTGGGGGAGGTACCTGAAGGTGTGGATTACTAAGGCCAAATTTTGGACCGAATCGGCAGATCCATTCGAGAGTTATCTTGCGCTCCAACCACCTCACACGGTGTCATAGGGGTTTCTTTGCAACTTTGGGGATATTTTCTCACGAAGTGTGGACTTGCCCCTGATGAAGGTTGTACCGTCATATGGAGGGCAGTAAATACAAGTTGTTAAAACAAAAATCAAAGCGATTCCAGATATGGCCCTAAACTGAACTTCTCCGAAATTTTGTGTGACAGGTACCCGACGGAGTGGACCTATTGAGACCATATTGGAACGTCATATTACTCTGGTAGAATGTTTACGCTATACATAGTATGGACCAAATCGGTCACTCCCTTTAGGAGTAATCGTGCGCACAAACTTTCCGAAATTTTTCGAACTTTTGTGGGGGAGGTACCGGAAGGAGTGGACTGATGTAGCTCATCTTCGAACTTAAACTAAGTTTGGGCAAAATATTACGAAAGCCAAAACTTAACCGAATCGGTTCATCCGTTCGAGAGTTATCGTGCGCTCCAGCCAGCAGGACAGACAGACGGACGGACATTGCTAAATCGACTCCAAATTGTCTGAAACACATTTCGTCCAAACATACTTGGGGTCTAAAACCATTATTTCGATGAGGCACATTTTCGTCGTATCAAAGTGTATATGAAGAAAAGACAAAATTTTTTAGTTTTCCATAAAAAAAAAAATTAAAAATTTTTTTTAAGCTACATGAATGATTTTTGGTACATACATTGGGAAAAAAAATCCCATTCTTAAATCTGTTCGAGATACTAATTTTGGTTGTTGCGCGCAAAAGTTATGGCGGTTTCCATTCTGATAAAAAGAAAAAAATCTTTAAAAGACTCTAATCATTATATTGAGAAACTCTCTTAATTAGGGGCTCCCTACATACTATATGGTTACTGAGGTCCCATAACTTTAGTGAAAAAGTTGTAAATTTTCGCGGAAATTAGGAAAGCATTCAAAACAATTGGTAGTTTACAACTTGTTCTAATAAAATTCAAGCTGTTTATGCATCTGAAAAAATATATAAAAAATATGTACGTAATCTAAACATCGCGAAGATTCAAATGAAACCAAAACTATACAAATCCGTTTAGCGGTTTGCATATTATAGCAAAAAACAAAAAATATATTGAGGAAATTTATAAAATTTTTGTAAGAGAAAATATTTATTAAAATTTATTTTGTGAGTTAGTTGAAAAAATTGTAAGAAAAATAGGTCGGAGTTATTCTTCTATTTTTGTTAAATTTCACGCAAAAAATCAAATTTTTTATTCTAATCACTTCTCGAATACACGCTAACATCTAGCAGAAGATATGAGTATCTTTCAAATAAATGTTGGGTTTCTCTAAATGGGGTATAATATTGAAATAAAACTGTATCGGGTAATGTTCATTTTGAAATGCGTGTAAATCGCGAAATCCTCAAAAACACTTGATGCGCATGCGGTTTACCAATACATCGAATTCTTCTCTTTTAATTTGTACACATTTACCAGGATTTACTTTGACCGCTAAGATGTAGCATCGTCTACAGTTTAGTGTGCAAAAATCTGTTTAATGCTTATAATTTGCACAAAGTACATACACTTTTTATGCGCATCCGATTTCACTATCAACCGTGAAAAAATACATCGATCTAAACATATTTCAATAAAATCCATCAAGAACCGTGGATGTAGCATCACACAGTATTTTTTGGATAAATCGGATACAGCTCCCATGCCACTAAATTTTTCAAACCGCTGTTTTCGCACAAACGCGAGTGATGATTCACTTTCTTCATTGAAATGGAAACGATCCACATAAAACGCGAATTAGTCAGCGATATTTTGAAAAACATTTTTCGCAAATTTTTCAATTTTTGCAGTAGCCATTTCCGCTGTTCTAGTAGATGGATTTTTACGATCTGTGATTCATATGATCCGGATCGTCGAAAAACTAAAATATCGCGGGGTACCAGCACACTCAAAACGATATTTTAAATACTGTACCCAAAAAATAGGTTTTTTAGAAAATATATCGCACTAAATTTTGGCCTTTGGCAGTAGATTACTCTGCTGCTGTGTGGGCTACATACTCAATATGCATATCAGATTATGCGAAATCGCGAGTTCTTTAATCCTATAATTGGTTTTTTGAAATATCCGAATGCGCGTCCCAGTCACATAAAAAATTCAAAAAACACCTCAAATCCGGCTTCAAAATGTCTGCATCCATAAAAGGTGGATGCAGTGGAAATTTTGGAAAGTGATACATTAGAAGTGTAATCTTCATTTTGTATTCTCCAACTTTTACTTTGGACAGATGTCCGTCATTTGAATGGTTTAATCAGAAATCGAATAGCAATGTAAAAAACCTGTTTAGATTCAACGTGTTTTTTCCTATGGTTTTTCCTTTACGCAGTCGTAACTACCACATAAATTAAATTTTTTTTGCTAAATTTTTGAGCTTTGTACAAAAACATCTAAATTAATCCAGCAATAGTCATAGTTACTGGCAAACTACAATAGTTCGAGTATTATAATAGTGCAAACCTTGGCTTCATGGAAACTAAAAAATTTTGACTTTTCCTCATATACCCTCTTTAGCCTAAAGGCTGAGGGTATAAAAATTTCTAACTATCGATGGTAGACATGTTACAGTGATCCGCCAAGGAGACTTTAAACTGGATTATTGTAATACAACCGATTTGGACCAAAATTTGTTTTTCCAAATATTTTGTTGAAACTAAGACCAAGTTCGAAGATTGGCCATATCGGTCCACTCTCCCACGATAACTCTCAAAGGAGCAGATCTATTCATACTGATTGAGATAATTATCGTAAACTGTAAAAGCCTTACGGCCAACAACTATGGCTCTCGAAGGGAGTCCTCCATTTGGTCCAATCTTGGCACATCGTAATTGTTCTTCCAAAATTGCATCAAATTCGAAGAAGGAATAAAACAACCCGTAATGCCGCTTATTTTCATTATGTCACAGGCAGAGGCCGTTTCTCTGTCGGTTTTGCTGAGTGATACTCTTTTACTTGTTATTTTTTGCCACCGTTGCGGGCGTTCTTACCATTGTACCACAGTGGTACAAAGTATGGAGGTATTTGTTATAATCCCACTTTATTTAACAAGAAATTGGGTTGCACTAATTTCTCGAAGGAAAAAATTGAATTTTTAAGACCTTTTAGTTTAAATCCTTGCTTAAATTTAAATCCGGTTATTAACCGCTTTGTTTAGGGTCTGAACGGTTCAATAAAAAATGTCCTATTCCTATGTGCATACGTTCTTCTTCTTAATTCTTTCTTCTTTGACGATTTTCACTCAATTGGAGATTTTTTTTTTTGGTATTTTGTTCACCTTCATATACTTCTCCATATTGTAACGGTATTTTCCAATAGCATTATTCCAAACAAAAGCATTTGCCACAACACTCGTTTAGTTTGTTAAATGTTTTACACGTATTTACCTCGTCGTATCCGTTTTTGTTTTACCAAATAAAAAAACTAAAAAAAATCACACAAAAACATCATGGAAGATTGTCGTACACCGACATTAGCAGCTCCTAGAGAGTTTATTTTTAACGTGACTCCAACAATGATCAATAATTCAGCATCATATTATCAAGATGTTCACAACATAATGGCGAATATGCGTACCTATACACCCATCCATACAGAGGTCCGTTCACCGGGTATATCACCCATATTCAAGTTGGCAAATTCATTGTCCAGTCCCGTTACCACACATCACAGTTCATCGTTTAAGCAATTCAAGAAGCCTTCGCTGATACCTAAGCCGGTGGTTGCCTCCTATACGCCATCGCCCAAGTTCAGTGATAAAACTGCAAATCATTTCCTAAGTCCTTGTCCATCGTTTATGGGTGCATCAAATTTCACCACCACATCTTCATCGTCATCACCATCCGGCTCCTACCATAGTTTGAATAACAGCAGTATTAGTGGTGGTGGTGATTCATCAAGTCCCCACATCATGGCCAATGAAAGTAATGCATCCATTCTCAATCACACCCTAACCATAAATTTGTTGCTGAAAACTTTGGGTTTGGAACGCTACTGTGAGAAATTTGAAAATGCCGGTATTGATTGCAACAATTTGATGAATATTAAGACCACAGATTTGAAGGGTATTGGCATAAAATCGGATGATTGTGAACGTATTATGGAAATGTTCGATCATTTCTATGCCAGCTAAAATAATGGAGCAAAAGGTGTCTGCAAACCAAAAAATATGGCGTATATAATAGTTTAGAGGCGTATGTGTGTGTGTTTTCGTATAAATCAAGTCCCCCTTTTTTTAAATGTTTTTTTCTCTTTCATTTGTTATTCTTTTTAAAATAAAATGTTACCATTTAAATTTTTTAATTAATAAAAAAGGATTTAATTTTTTTCTTAACAGAAGGGTTCTGATGATCAAGAGTTCTTAAATTATTTAAATGGATGTGTTGAGTTCAATGGATATAGAAAGAAAAGAATTAACTTTACAGCAGGATTGTTGATTTATTGAAGTTTAGTCGTTCCTCTCAGATCTCTTTTACAGCTTCACTACAATTAGGCCTGGATCGGGGACATTTTGCCTTAAGTTGAATTAATGGACAAAGCTTGACGAGATCAGGGGGGTTTGACCTACCTAAAATCAGTATTTTTACGTCAATATTTGCACATAAGGCTGGAATTAATGGACAAAGCTTGACGAAATCAGAGGGGTTTGACCTACCTAAAATCAGTATTTTACGTCAATATTTGCACATAAGGGTGGAACAGTTCTCAGCTTCCTATCATTGTTATGTTTGATTGTGGAATGTGTAAAAATAAAAAAAGAATTCGTCAGCTTTGTCAGCAGCTAAATACTTTCAGCCTGTGTTTGAACAAAAAAGATTTGTATTGGTGGAGCTAAATAAACTATAAAAGACATATAGCCTTTTCAGATAAGTGACAGAAGACATTTTGAAAGTTTTCAGCGGGAATTTTTAGACACTTAGCCGGCGGTTAAATGCTTTCAGCTTATGATTGGGCAATAAAATATCTGGAGTGGTCGACCTAGAAGAAGTATTGCGGTAATTTTTAGACGTTTGTGAAGCAGGTATCATAAACTGGCAAACCCAATCACACAGTGTACATAAAAACATAATATAGAAATTCACTGGAGAATACAATTATAGCGTTGTAACAAATGACAAAGGTTACTAAAAGTTTTAGTGCGAGAGGTGTAGCCCTAAATATTGGGATATATTGAGACTCCCTTAACAAAAGATTGGAATATTCTAGTCATGGTCACAACGACTAACTACACTTAACACACAATTCAAGAAGTGACCTTACACTGGATTTTGGAGAAGGTACCTAAGGGAATGGACCGACCTAGTCCATCTCAGAACTGGATCTATCTTTGGAAGTCATTCCTTTCGATATTTATCATGACCACCAGCTTTTTTAGTTGCACCTAAACAAAAATTATGAAGATTTGTGGGGGAGTTACCTGAAGGTGTTATCCGATGTAAACCTTCTTGGAACTTAATGCATATTTGGAAGTACATAACACAATTTGAAAAGTTTCGGCCAAATCGATTATACAATCTGTTAGTTAACCTATTCATAATTGATTTTACTTGACTTTGAACCACTAACTCAGAAAGTAAGGAAAACATGATGGAAAAAATAATAAAATAAATAAAACGATCTGAGACAAGTACCCGTAGGAATGGACCGAAGAAATATTAATGAGTGATGTTTTTTGAAATCGGTTATTATACCCTCAGCCTTTAGGCTAGAAAGGGTATAAAACTTTCATACGGGCAAAATGTGTCTCATCGAAATAATGGTTTCAGACCCCATGTATGTTTGGACGAAATGTGTTTCAGACAATTTGGAGTTGATTTAGCCATGTCCGTCCGTCTGTCTGTCTGTCTGGCTGGTGCGCACGATAACTCTCGAACGGATGAACCGATTCGGTTCAAATTTTGGCTTTCGTAATATTTTGTCCAAACTTAGTTCAAGTTCGAAAATGAGCTATATCGGTCCAGTTCCAGTCAAAGTTCCAAAAATGTTCGGAAAATTTGTGGGCATGATAACTCTTGAAGGGAATAACCGATTTGGTCCATACTTGGCACATCGTGAAATTTCTATCAGACTTAGATGAGGTTCCAATATGGACTCAATTGGCCCACTCCTTCGGGTACCTTCCACACAAAATTTCGGATAAGTTCAGTTTAGGACCTGCTCTCGAATCGCTTTGATTTTTGTTGCAACAACTTGTATTCACTTCCCGCCATACGACGGTGCATGTTTCATCAGGGGCAAGTCCATACTTCCTGAGAAAATGGCCGGAAAGGTGCAAAAAGCCGCTATGACACCTTGTGTAGTGGTTGGAGCGCAAGATAACTCTCGAACGGATCTGTCGATTCGGTCCCAAATTTGGCCTTCGTAATATTTTATCAAAACATAGTTTAAATTCGAAGATGGGCTATATCGGCCCATTCCTTCAGGTACCTCCCCCACAAAACTTCAAAAATGTTCGGAAAAATTTTGCGCACGATAACTCTTGAGTGGAGTGACCGATGTAATCTATACTTTGCACATCCTAATATATCTACCAGATGTAGATCACGTTCGAATATGGACTATATTTGTCTACTCCCTCTGGTACCTTTCACACAAAATTTCGGATAAGTTCACTTTAAGACCTGCTCACGAATCACTTTGATTTTTGTTGAAGCGATTTGCATTCGCTACCTCCATTACGACGGTAAAAGTGTTTTTAAGGGCAAGTCCATATTTCTTGGGAAAACAGCCCAAAAGGTGTAAAAAACCCCTATGTCACCATATGTGGCGGTCGGAAAGCACGATAACCGATTTGGTCCAACATTTGGTCTTCGTCATATTGTATCCAAACTTAGTTTCATGGGCATTACCGGTCCACAACTATAGGTACATCTCCCCAATATTTAAAAAATTGCACTAAAATGCTAGGACGATATCACTTGAATGGGGCAACCAATTTGGTCCAAACTTAGGATCTCCTAATATTTTGTCAAAATTTAGTTTAACTTCTAAAATAGCCCATATCGGTCCTCCCTAAGGGTACCTGCCCTACAAAAGTTCAACATTTGTGTCTTAGTGCAGTTAATTCCTAATCCACATTTTTTCGGCAAGTTCAAATGTCCAAAAAGGGCCACAGAATTCTGAAGAGACCTTAAATACATTCGATCTGTCCGGAGGTGAAAGTTTCGCTTCACATTGCCTGAGGGTATATATCTGTCGGCAAAGCCGACTGACACTTTTTTACTTGTTTCTTTAGATTATTATCGGGCGCACCACCAACGTAAACAGAAATTCATTTGGGGAAGGGGCCCACTAGACCGATTATGACTTTTTGGAAGCAAAATTTTCCAAAAGAGTATAAAAATGTATACTTCAGTAGACCCGGCCAACTGAAAACTATCCAGAGTACGTCTCTGGTCCGCACCACCTCAGGGAATAGTTTTGAATTTAAATAAGGGAGGTAAACGAAAGAGTAAAAAAAGTAAAATTAAAGAACAACACGGTCATACAAATATAAAGAGTGGGTCATTATTGCCATCTTCGAACTTTATACAAGTTTGGACAAAGTATTACGAGGTGCAAAGTCTTGACAAAATTATTGGGCGCACCAAACAGACATAGGGACATAGATGGATAAAACGGCTCCAAATTGTCTGGAACGGATTTCGTCCCAACTAACTTGGGGGTCCAAAACCATTATTTCGATGAAACACATCGTATCGATCGTATGAAAGTGTAATGAGTAAGCGTCTCCACTCTAGGGTTCTCTTGCATTGCTTGAATTTATACCAATATTCCGAACTACAGTTTTGTTCTATAACCCAATCTTAATCCATCGGTCTTTTTCAATTTTGTATACGATCTCTATACTTTGAGTTGCTACATTGGTTCTTTCCACCATTCCTTGTGGTTTTCTATAAGAAGTCCGAGTGGTCTTTGAGGAGAAAGGTTAGGTTAGAAATTCTCTCTTTGTTGTGGCTCTTTACGGATGGCTCACTGATTAAGACCAGAAAGACTGAATTTTGTTCTTAATTGAGATGATTTGCATCCTATTATATAGTCCGAATAGAGAGATATCTCCTGATTTAATATATTTTGAATGTTTTGCAATTTCAGATACTTAGTTGCAAAGATGCAACGATTTTTCGATACAAGTTCACATTTTAGAATAAAACCCTATATACCATGAATATTTTTCTTTCAGAAAACTCGTCACTCAGCCGGACGCCAAGATACCAAAAAGAGTCCCTCAATGCGTCTGCAACAGATGTAAGTATATACTCCCCTAAAAATAAGAAAACACAATAAACCTTACATGACAAACTTTTAGATTCGAACGCAAAGCAAATAAATTATATTTAAAAGCTACCCAGACGCTCAACAGTACCGGTATATCCATTAAAAAAGCCACATCACATTCTGAACATTTGTCCTCTGAAGAATATGCTGATGGTGATCAAGAATTGGACAAATATTTAGTAATGCTGTTGGGTTTGCAACGTCTTCTGAATTGGGAAAGGGCTCTAATGCAAGAAATAATACCATTCAAACATCAATCTGAAGTCTTTGCCAAATTGGCCAATAAATCCATTGACATGGTGGTCAAGGATGTTGAGGCCATAACAAATCGTATAATGCGTAGTATATCGCGCAAAGAATGGACTTCAGCATTGGGCATTTTCAAGACATTGAAAAATGTATTATTATTGCAGCCGGACATAGATCGCACCTATGATGTCCAGCAAAGGGAACAGCTGACCAAGGTCTTGAATAAATTACAATATACGGTAATTGTAAAAAATAGGGAATTTATTTTATTAAAAAAAAACACTAATTTTATTTCATCATAAAGGGAGCCAAAGCTTTGGAACATTTCTTAGAGGTGGTACGCGGTGATTCTACCACCAACTTGGTTGGCATGAGTTCAAGTACCTTGGGTTATGTTAATGTACCCAAAGATGCCACAGTTCATGAACTGACATCCAACACAATATGGTTTATTGAGAATCTTTTGAATCACTATGATGTCATAGGGGTTATCTTACAACCTAATGTTTTATATTCCACACAATTGGACTCGATACTCATTAAAAAACAATTGCCAGAGGAAGAACACAATAAGGCGCTATTGGCGGTATACATAAGTAAGTCAAATGCATGATTAATTTCATTTAATAAATGTGATCTCGATAGATAATAATATTGATAAATCCCTTTTATTCTTCTTGTTCGCTTTCCCATTTCCAGAAAAAGCTTTAGCCGAATTAAACTTATCAATTATGGACAAATGCGAACAATACAATGACCAGGCCACAAAACATTTATTCCGTTTGAATAATATCAATTATATTTTAAATTCTTTAATCACCTCAAATCTCATTGATATTGTTACCATAGCTGAACCGGATTGTCGTAATGGCTACATTGAAACTATCAAAGAGCTAAAATTTTCATACCAAAAGACTTGGTCAAAAATGCTATCAAATATTTCACCTTTAGATGAACTACCCAAACCAATACAGGGAAAAATTAAAGATAAAGATCGTAGTATATTAAAGGAAAAGTTTTTGGTAAGTATCAAATGCAACAGATGGAATTGACTTTGATAATCATTCCATTAGAATAAAATGTATAATTGAATACAATTTTTTGTGTCTGTTTGCAGGCTTTCAATAAAGACTTTGAGGAAGCTTGTAAAATCCAAAGAGGAATTTCCATACCCGATGTCACTCTCCGTCAGGGCATTAAACGTGACAATGAAGAACATATTTTACCAAAATATAATGAATTCTTTAATATGTAAGTAAACCATTTTAATGTTAAATTTTTGAAGTGATGTTTTTTGTGTAAGATTTTATACGTGCGTTATGTCACTTAAAATATATTGTTAAGAAATCGAGGATATTTCCTATGCCAAGTAAGACAGCTAAATATAGTAAACAATAACCGGAGTGGTGGACCAAAATCTGCTATGAACAGATACAGTTTTAAAAATAAATAATATTTACGTAGGTGATAAAATAAGTTTTGAAAGATTCCAGGGCAAATTTCTAGTCGTTTATAGTGTAGATATCATAAACTGAAACCTAATTATTCCACTGATAGACCCAATCAAAACAGTCCTTATATTGCATGAGTACCTCTTGGGCGGGATTTTTTTATTTATTTATTTATTCTCAGGCAAAAAAACCTAGCCCATAGGGCCATGATCGGTTTGAATAACCACTATACATTTACTACTCTGAAAAACTTTAATTTAACAATGTTTTGATTCTTAAAATAATAAAGCCAATAAAAGAATAAATGTAAAAGCAAAAGTCTTAAATCAGCCATGCATTGTAGTTCCAAATCAAATTAACATAAGAAACCATGCATTTTATGTTACATTTCTATTGAAATGCTCATATAACTTTCGTTTGTAACAATTTAAAGAGGAACACCTTTTGCTCTGGTGAAAAGTGTTAAACACACGAGAAACTCTTACAAAAAAGACTTCTCCAACAATGGAGTCAAACACGGCACAAGCATTTGTTTGTTCCTCTCCGATCTGGAGAATTTAAAAAGGTCTAATATAGTAGAAGGTGTCTGCATGTTATATACTTTATAGAAGAATAACATTGATCTAATACTCACACAATTATCAAATGTGCAACCAAGGAACTCTTTAACATACGGAGAAATATGATCACGACATCTAACATGATAAACATAGCGCATAATTTTATTGAACAGAAGTTTTAACTTTCGTAAGACAAAGCCACGACTACCCCCCTAAAACCTCAATACAATACATAAAATGAGGCATTATGAGTGCATGAACCAATTGAATTCTTATGTTCTTAGGCAGAACTAAATCCAAACAATATAACTTGCTTAAAATTAAGTTTACCTTGGACACTAAAGAATTAACGTGCACGTCGAACACTAAAGCACTATCAAGAAACAAACCAAGACACTTCATGGATCTTACAACATTTATAGACGTACTATAGATGGAAACATTTATTGAATCATCCTGCATGTTCCCGAAGAACATCACTTTAGTTTTTTGTGTATTAATTGAGAGTTCATTGCGAGACAACTAATTAACTAAAATACCAACATTAAAATTAATCAACGACTGCAAAACATCCATAAACACATATTCTCCCTTGAACAAAAACTGCACATCATCAGCAAACGACATACAACTCCTACTAGTAACGTTTTTGGAGTGTTCTGATTAAATAATTTAATTTATAGCGTTGCAATGAAGACCACAACGACTACTAACATCTTTAAAAAGAGAGGTATATGAAGGACTGACCTGAAGGGACATTTCGCCGTCCATATTTCAGGAAGTATTGGCTTTCGCAGTCTAGACTTTCTCAGAAAAAGTCCGTCAAAATGGTAAAAATTTTAAAACGATCGTCAAAAAGTACTATTGTAGAAATTTTACGACGGGCGAAGTTTCGACTAAATCCTTTATTCAATTCGTTAGTTTCGTGTTAATCAGTCATTTTATTTGGGTCATTATCCCCCAAAGTATGGACTTGTCTAGGTTATGTTAGGTTTTAGGATGCGTAGCTGCAGTGATGGAGCCACTCCACTCGGAGACCTTGGGGTCCATTGTGATCATCCTGAATGTTGAAACGGATTATAGATGTGGTTGTGATATAAAGGAGATGTAAATGTGTGATGGTAGTTGTGGATAGATGAAGATTGTGAGTGATGTTGTTGTAGATGCGTAGAATCCAATGGTTCAGGTGTGGTGGTGATGTGAAGGTGATGGCGGATGAGATGTAATGATGTATTGGCGATGTCTGTAGATTGGATGTAATTTTCCGATGCAACTGTAAGAGTAGAAAGAGGTTGTAGATGAGAGTGTAGATGTGGTAGTTATACAGATACATATAGATGTACACTGTGCAACATTTTTAAGGTGATCTTGTGCAAACAATTCGATCTGAGGATTCTTTGAAAGTACAGACCCAAACGACAAGAAACCCTAGTTGGGTTTTGTTGTGTCAGATCCAGCTCGGATTTTATGGCCCCATCTAAACATGGTTAAATATTGAGTTTTTAAATGAATTCGGGGCTATATCTCTGAAACCAATGCGAATCTTCTTCTGACCTCTGAAGCAAATTTGTAGATAAGGACAAGAATTAAATATTTGGAGAAATAATGAACTCGAAAAACTACATTTATAGCCTCAAATTTCAAAATATATGGAAAAATTCCACAATTTGTATACATTTCGCACCGTATCTCCAAAACCGTTAGTTTTTTCTGAATATTTTCGTTTGGAAAAATATTCCCTGGAATGTAATACACAACTCTTCAGAACATGTCATTGCTGTAAAATGCTTCTATGCCGTTGTTTTCAGTACATTTTTCAACAACGATTTAATAAAAATGTCAATAATGTAGTTAAATCCGAAATGCGAGAATAAACTCTTGATGTGAACTGTGTTTGAAATACGTGTTGTAAAATATATGATGCAAAATACCGCTGAAACAACATGAAGTAAGCATTTTAGAGTTTCAGAATGTTCTAAAGAATTGTTGAGAACTTTATTTGGAAGATTTTTGCGAAAGGTTACTTGGTTCAACTCCCAATAGTTGAGCCGATACTGACCAGAATTTCAGCAATTATGTAAAATTTTCTATATTTTATAGATTTTTATGCCCTAGATGGAGTTTTTCTTATGTGGTTATTTCAAAAGATAAGTTCTACTAGTTTAGGACTACAATATTGCTAAAGACAGCAAGGCCAAATTCCTATTCGTTTCTGAGATAAAGGCCTGATACATGCAAAAAAGTGTAGATTTAGCCCGGTTTAGATGAGGCCATAAAATCCGAACTGGATCTGACAGGACAAAACCCTACTAGGGTTTTTGTAGTCTAAATATGTACTTTCAGAAAATGCATACTAGAAGTTGTTTGCATTTTTAGTGTTGCATAGTGGTATTGAAGATTGTAGTTGTGTGTGAAGATATGGTGCTTCTCCTGTTCTCAGCACGTTGGAGCCATTTCAGGCCTTTTGCCATGTGTAGTAGATGTAGGCAAAATGCTGTTAAAGATTGGATGGTGTGCACACCCATGGTGCGTTGTCTTCTAGAAAGGAGCATAGGACAACGACATAATAGGTGCTCGATCGTCTCTATTTCCTCCTCATCCTTGCACAGCCAGCAGTAGTCAGCCGTGTCGTCTTCTTCCCATTTGCTCGTCATGGATCCAGAATAGGACCCGTGATGATTCCCACTGCCAGTTTCAGGTCTGATTTCCTCATTGAGAGCAGTAAGGGGGTTCTTGACTTGGACGGGATTGACCAGATTGCCCTTGAAGTGCTGCAGTTTGGCGTGTTTTGCCAATGTTGGCAGAATTTCTCCCGACATTTTTGCTCTATTGTTTTCCTGAAGTGGCACAGTGGTGGCTTGATGGAGTAGTCGATTTCAATGGTTTGTGACTCCGATCTGCAGCGTGCCAGTTCGTCGACTGCCTCGTTTCCTACGATGTTGCAATGCCCTGGGACCCAACACAAGGTGACGATTGATTTTAGTGGCTCCAAAGCGTGTTTGCAGTCTAGAACAGCCGCGGACTTCATGTAATGGGACTTGAGTGATTTTAGGGCCGCTTGACTATCGACGCAGATAGTCACCGGTCCAACTATTTCCCCTAATGTTGTTTATCAGTTCCGTGGCCTTTTTGATCGCAAAAACTTCGGCTTAAAAGACTCTACAATATTCGTTCAGCTTGTATGATTGTCGTAGACCAAGGGATTTGCTGTAGACGCCTGCTCCTGTGCCTGTTTCCATCTTAGAGCCATCAGTATAGACTCTATACCGTCTAGAGGTTGGCTGCTGTGTGTCCATGGACATGTGCACCTTCGTTGCCTCGAAGCACACTTGTGGTGATATATAATCACTTATGTTCCCCGAGGCCGTTGATAGTCCGATTCGACGTAGAATAGCAGTTCGTCCGTGTTCGGAACTGCGCCATGAACCTAGCTCCTTAAGACGAAGTGCACTCATTGCTGCCAGTTCCTGGCATCCAGCGGATGTAGATCTACTAGCACATTTAGGACTGCTTGTGGAGTGCTCCACATGGCACCGGTGATTAGGAGTGATGCCGTTCTTTGGACGTTGTTCAGTTTGTTTAGATATGTCGTTTTGTTGAGAGCATTCCACCACCGACGTAGCCACCGAAATGGTGTTAGTCTCCATAGGTCATTAGCTTATGTTACACATTTTTTTTTAATTTTTCAGTAAAATTTTAAACTGTTTTAAATTGTTCAAGAAATATGTAAAGTAGTTGGAAGTATTACAGATAGTTATTTAACTACATTGGTATAATTATTGCTCAACATATTTGAAAATATAGAAATAATGAACAAGTTAGGCTTTTTGAGCAATTTTATGCATAGTTCTTGTTAAGTTGTAATGTGTTGTTTAAGCGTTTAATCGGAATTTTAGGCTGACTGTAAGTGGTGTTACTGAGTTCAGAACAAAACGTTTATTTGTATTTATTGGACGTTAGTAACATATTACTTCCAATACTTCGGTTTATAAACAACATCCAGAAAAAAAATTTTTGCCATATTTTTTTTTTTGAAATTTTTTATAAGAGCTATTCAACAATATAAGATAAAGCCGTTGCTTAATCTTTGTGGTTTTAAGTTTTTGTATATTTTCTCTAGCACGTTTTTATAATGAACTATTTTCAAATTCATAACAATTACAAATTCTTTATTATGTTTGAAATTTGCAATAAAAAAAAAAAACTATATCAACCATTTTTATGATATAATTTCTGTTCCACCGCAGTGTCGTAAATGTCTATTGGACAAAAGGATTTTCTGTCGAATTTTTATGTTTTGTTCGATCTTTCGAATGTTAATAAAATCAAAATTATTGTGCTTGAGGTCAATGTTTATATTTTACTAGTTGAACCCGGTGCGCTTCGCTACTCCGAATAATGTAAAATATATTTTGACAAATTTATTTGTAGGCCAATTTTCGTCACTCATTCCAACTTTCATTAAAATCTGGTATATAAAGCGTATTTGGTGCATCAAATACATGAAATCGGACACAAATATATATGGGAGCTATATACAAATCTGATCCGATTTCAATATAATTTGGAAAATTTATTTCTAGACCCAATTCCGACACATTCCAAATTTCATTGAAATTGGACATGCATAGCGTGTTTAATGCATAAAATACATGAAATCGGCCGAAAATATATATGGGCGGTATTTCCAAATCTGAACCGATTTCAATATAATTTGGCAAATTTATTTTTTAGACCAAATTCCTGCACACATCCAAATTTTGGAGACATTATCTATTACCATTCTATAGATATTTGCATAAAAAATCTAAATTTTTGGGAGGTTCCTCCGATTCTGATGCTATATCTCCGGATCAACGCGGAATTTCAGAAATTTTTATAGCCTATGTTACTTTCATGCACATTTCTAGAAATGTTAATTTTTCCTCCTTCGGTAAAAGACTTTGTGATGACAAACGAAATCTAAAAACTTATCGGAAACAGGTTCTTCTTCGTCAAAATCTCAACAGGTACCACTCGACTTTGCGGACAGGAATATACCATGAGCCTGTGTGAATTGAAACTTTCATCTATAGACAGATTGAATAGCGGCTACACAGCAAAAATCCTTAAACCCAAAAACTATGTATTAGGAGATTTTCAGATATTTGTAGCCATTTCCGGACTTATGAACTTGCAAACAATGATACATATTGTATCATTGAACACAAGTGTTGAGGAGGAGGTATGGAGAAATGGACCGGACCGACATAGTTCAAATTGGCAAATTGGGAGTAGATCTTATTTTGGGAATCATTCCTTTTAAAAGATATTGCGCCCACCAGTCATTTCAGTTCGCCAAAGTATAATTTTCACCTTTTTACTCTTATGTCAGGAAATGTGGACTTGCCCACGAAAAACATAATACCGCTCTAAACACAAGGAATACCTTCAGTAAAAATTTCTAAATATCCTCAGGCTCGCTGAAATATTGCGATAAACAAAGTTTGGACCAAACGTGGTATCCGGTTCAAAAGTTGTCGTGCGCACTAAGGTACGTGATTGCTTTACGTGTTCTTTACAGTTTTCGGACCATTTTCTCTGGGAGTTTAGACTTGCCTCTGAAAAACTTGTACTGTAGTAATAGGGGCCCCGAGAACACTTGTTGCCGAAAAGCAAAGCATTTCCAGAGAGTTCTTTTTATTTATTAATTTAATATTTTTACCTATAACTAAATTATTAGCATAAAAATTAGTCTATTGACAGATGTACGATTTGGCGCCAGAATTTGTCATTTAGATAACCGCGATTAGGTGCTAGAATTTCTTGATGGATAGACTAACTATTGCTAAGCATTAGTTCTCGGCCTTCAGAAAATCTTTGTGATAAGTAGACAAAGGATTTCGCATATATTTGAAAATTATAATGTTAAGATATTTGAAAATTAAATGTTATGATATTTCTAAGGTCTTACCGAAGTGATATAACTGAATTTCATAACATTCACTGTAGTTGTGAATTATTTGATTATATTCATTGTTTTGACCATATATTAACTGTGATATATTGTCAAAAAAGTTCTAAAAACAAATTGTATATTACACTATTTGAATTAAAAAATAGTAATGAAAATTATTTCATTAGTAAAATAAGTCTAAAATAAGGTTTACATCTTTGCTAAATAAGACATTTTCGCTAACATGAACTTTCAAAATTTTGGTCAGATGTGCCCCCCCCGAAATGAAATCGTGGCTACGTCCCTGCATTCCACCATACCAGAGAGCCATATGTAAGAATTGGGCGTACAATGGTCGTATATATCCAGTGGATGACCGTTGGTCTCAGACCCCAGCTCTTGCCAATGGAATTTTTGCAGGAGTATAGAGCTATTAGACCTCTCTTGGTGCGCTCCTCGACATTCCTTTTCCACGAGAGTTGGTGGTCCAGGATAATGCCGAGGTATTTGGCTTCCGAGGACATTGTTAAGTGCCCATCTTGATAACTTGACCAGAGCTCCTTGCATAAGTTCTGATAATGTCTGTGGAAACCTTGGAAATCCTTGAGTATTTTATTTATCACTAGAAGCCACAGTTGTGGTGATATGACACCACCTTGGGGTGTACGTCTGGTGACATGCTTCCGGATGGAACTTCCACCGATACTTGAATTGATTATTCGACTGCTAAGCATACCATCAATCCAATTGACCAGTGTGGACGAGATACCTAGGTTTATCAGAGACTTGTGTATGGATTCGAGTCTACCGTTATTAAAGGCACCCTCTATGTCAGGGAATGCAGCTAGCGTATAGTCCGAGCCCTCCATATTTCTCTCAATATATCCTACTACCTCGTTTAACGCTGTTTCTACCGATTTGCCTTTTGGGTAGGCATGTTGGGCGGAACTTAGGTCTGTGGCTGAAAGCTTGGCTCTAATGCCAAGATCCAGCAGCCTTTCTAAAGTTTTGGACTTGTCTCGTGTACAATCGTAATGGTGGCCCGAGGAGAACCTGTTGCATAACATTTTAAAACGATCCAAGACATGTCCTTTAATTGTTCTTTTGCGAATAACGTTGAAATTGGATACTCAATTCATATGGAATTATGAACTTGGCCCCAAAGAAGAAAGCACCGTCGTAATAGGTACCCACGATGACAACCTGTTGCGTAAAATCCAAGACATTTCATTAAAATTCAGTTTTGGGAAACATTTCCAAAAATTTCTGTCAAGATTGGCAGTATAAGATTCCAACCATTGTCAATGGTTGCCCCACCGGCTTCTTTCGGCCAGCTTCAAACCTATGCCTCTACGTAGGCTTCCATGCTGCTATAACAACAATCTTCTGCGAAAAAATCGAGATTTTCATTAAAATTCAATTTTGCGAAAAATTTGTGTGGGAGAGTTATCCGTACGAAAATTTGGACAAAATCGGTTGATCTGTTCGAGAGTTATCGAGCGCAACAGTCAGACTGATGGACGGGGGTAATCGGTTCACTTACTATAGAAAGACATATCGCTCATTTACTCAAAGAGTGACACATCTCAAAAAATCCAGTTTCGAGAAATACGCGACGATTGGCGATTGAAATTGTACTTCCCAACTTAAAAAGATTATTACACAAAAACTAAAATCACTACTTGGACCATATTTTCCAGACAGCTAGCCAGACATCAGTGCTAAAATTCTGTGCAAGATCAGTCATGATTTGAAGTGTTTTAGTGCTTCATAACCTCAAAAAACTTGTGTGTTGAATTATTGGCAACTCGTAGTAAATGAGCTGTAATTCATCGAGTTTTAGAGATATCACCATGAAAGTTTGACACAAGATAAAGTAGAAGTCGTAGAAGAATAGAAAATGCTAACTCAGAAAACACCTTTTTTGAATTATGCCACTCTTTGAGTAAATGAGCGATATGTACATTGTGCAGTGGTAATAATTTCCCGCTAATTTTTCACTACCGTAATCCCGCTGTCTATCCCGGAAATTGTTATTTACTAAAAACGGTTCTCAATCACGTGGGGTGCGAAGGCATCTTCGCCGTTTACTGCTGTAGTGGGATCTAAATCTGTCCACTTTTGGGATACAAAAATTCTATTTCTGATTTTAGCCTGGGCTAACCTCCAAACCAAAATGCAAACAAAGTTATGTCCCTAATGTACACATAATCCGATTTGAATAATTTATTTTATTTTTTTGTTTTATTTTTTAATTTTATTATAAATAGTTTTCCAATTTCATAAAACATTTATATGTTAACAGGATATCAAGATCGAATCTAACTTTGATGATACTTGCTTAATTAATCTATTTTTCTTCTTTCTTCTAGGTATGCTGGTGTACATTTCAGTAAGAATCCCGAAAAATATGTTAAATACAAACCCCATGAAATCAAGGCATGCCTGAATAAATTATTCGATGACTCCGCCTAGGAAAACAGTATTGCGAGAAGGAGAATATTCTTTTACAAAATCATTTTTTTTATTTATATAAAGTTAGTTATAAAAATGTGTTCTTAAAGTATAACAGTTATTAACTAAAAAAAAAAAAATAAATAAATAATTCCATAAATATATTTAAAATATATTTTAATAATAAGCCCAATAAGCTGCTTATCATCCTCTCATTGTTGCTACTACATTAAGTTTTAATATGTTTTTTGTTTTGTTTTTTTTTCTTTATTTTGTTTAGCTTCTCTATTTCTCTAATGTTTTCACTTTTATTCTAGTATAAAAAATTATGTGAAGGTGCCTCCGGCCGGCCACATGCACCATAATGTTGTATCGTTATGGTGTTGTTGCTGCGACAATTTTCCATTTCCAAAAAGCACTCATTGGAATAGGTCATGTGGTCACTGCCACAAATTGGTTCAAAATCTGGAGGACATATTTTAGCACAACCCTTGAATTGTACATTGCTGAGGCAACGTTTCAGCGGCACCACAAACACATGTTTGCCACAATTTTCCTTGCGCATATGGCATTCGGATTTATAGAATTTATTATCGGAGCCACAAACAAAATTGGGAGGCTGGGAATCACAATCAGTATCACAGTCAGCTGTTAGAGGGCAGTTTTTCAGAGAGACTGGCACAACACGCAGATGGCAGGTTCTTCGTTTAAATTCGCATAGTGTGGCGTAGGTATTGCCATCGGAACCACAAATTGGACCACTTTCAAGGTCTTGGCGTGTGCAGCGTTCACCGCAATCCTTGATGGGAGCTTTCAAATCTGTGCACGGTCCAATGTGGGCCAAATTAACACCTCTCCTGTAAAATTTAAATGAAGATTACAACCAAAGGTAAAAGGCTACAGACTGGATGTATTTCTTACAGGCAAGTGGCATGAGCCAATTCACACTCGTTGTTATAGGTTTTGGCATCCGTTCCACACAGTTTATCACTTCTCTTGGAGGAAAATATAGAGCCATATAAATTGTTGAAGTCCTTGCATGGTGGCAATTGCTTACATCTAGTCAAACGGGCCTTGCACTTGTCCATGCTCATTTTCTGTATTGATTTACGTTGGGGCCTAAGAGACAGACACACGAAAAAGTCAAAACAATGTTTCTTATTTTATATATTGCCCTAAACTTACCCACAATTCAGCATTTTCAATTCACACAACGACGAATAAATATTACCATCACTGCCGCATACGTAGGCTGAACTATCGCTGTCAGGACACTCTGTGGGACAATTTTCCACTTGATTACCATGACGCTCCTGGGGCATACAAAACGATAACGGTACTTCGAATATGTGTTTACCACAATTGGATGAACGCATTTTACAAGGGCTAGCATAAAGTCTACCATCTGAACCACATGTGGGTCGGGCCACCCGCCAACATGATTCACGACACATTCTTGTCGATTGACAATGTTTGCGGCTAGTTTTCACCACACCTTGACCACATGTCAGCAGTTTCATTTCACAGGTGGAATTGTAAACATTTCCATCGGAAGCACAAATGGGACCATCTTTGGGAGATTGATTACAGTCGACGGGACAGGATTCACGTATGGCACTGGTATTACTGCAAGGACCAACGTGAGCCATTTTCACAGCAGCCATGCCAACGCGACAGGCTTGAACACGCAGCATACATCTACAAAAGGTGTTCAAAAGAAGCAGAAATTAATAATTGTGAGAACTTCTAATTGGAAAACAAGATACAATATGAATACAAATGTCCGGGAAAATTATGGCCTTTGCTTAAACCGGTAAGTTTGGTGACTTATTTCTTATTTTAAACCTATATTCATTTATTTTCCCATATGGAACCTTTTTCCGGTCTAACCTTTTTTATGAGGATCTATTGGAATCTACTAAATCCAATACAATGTAAACGAACTCTAATGCAATCTCCGTTAAATTGTAACAGCATACTTTAAGGCGCCAAATGAAAAATGTTCAACACTAAGAGACTGACGGCATAAAATTGCGTTGTATCAGTTATTGATGGTGCATTGTAAAAGTAAAATGCAAACCTGGACTGGCTGAGTCCATTAAGAACCAGGAGACAGGTGTTTGCCTTGGCGTCTGGCGTTCTTGTGCTGCGATCGATGGGGTTGGTTTACGAGTGCGGCATTTACACTATACCTGGAAACTGCCTGTGCAATCAGTTCATTAGTGTGAATGCTATCCAGGCATGCGTGATAGGCTCGTTGATCTATAGGTTCTCGTTGGGCCTTTAGATCTCTTTTTCTAGATCATCATGAACTCTCCAAAAATTTGTGACGCGATAACAGCCAAACAGGTATCGGCATTGAAAACATCTTGTTGCGCTGATGCACAATTTTACAGCCCATAGGTCGGCATTTTGGTAGTTTTATATATTCTTCCACTGCGAAGCACTAACATGTTTATATCACACTGGTGCCACATAATTTACAACAGATCGGCCTATTGTTTTCTAAAAGGTCAACAAGGTTTCTTTGTCAGCACCCCAAGTGCTGCCGACCAGAAACTTGGGAACCTTGTTCCAACTGCTGATATTGTCGCAAATAGCTGCGGCTTGCATGGACGACTTAAACATGCTGTCAAACATTAACATTTGCATACCACACTGGCTCCGCATTGCATACCACAGACGGGCCCGTTGCTTTATAAGAGGTCAACAAGGTTTCTTTGCCAGTACCACAAGTACTGCCGGCAACTTAAGAACCTTGTTCTAACATGTCGCAGATAGCTGTGACTTGCTCAGGCGACTTATACATGATATCGCCAATATCATGGGGTATTTAGCGAACGGATCGATGAATATGCTCTAGAGGATTTTAGCATAGTAGTGGATTAAGCGGCGGATATCTTCATATTCCTCATATGGAAAAACTGCCCTAAGTCAGCTATGTAGAGGTTAAACCTATTACATGTGTCATCGTCGATAAGACCCGACGTCATAATCTTACAATCATCCGTATACATTACGATCTCTATGTCGTCTGGAGAGTGTGTAATTTCAGAAAGGTAGAGGTTAAACAGTTCTGGAGATATCATCCTGCCTTGTGAAACTCCCTGTTTCACTCTACGGGAATTCCACAAACGACTGGCGTCCAAATATAGTTGGTTATCCAACGTTTAAAAAAAGGCTGGTGAAAGACTTCTTAATGTCCTAGAATAGCTTGGCATGGTTGACGGTATCAAAGGTCTTCGACAGATCAAGAGCCACCATGAATGTTCGGTCGTACAGCCTGTTCTGGTTCAGTCCTCGACTTATATGTCTGAATATAACGTGTAATGCTGTGGTGATACTGTGCATTTTCGGGAATCCATGCTGATGTTTGGTAACTGGGAAACTGCTTATCACCGTTGGGAGGAGTAATACTTCCATAATTTTTGCTACTGGTGTCAGGATTGAAATCGGACTGTACGATTCTCCTCCTTACCAGGCTTCAGTAGCGAGACCACTCTGTCAACATTCCAGGTACATTATGGATGGCGAACGATATATTGAGGACACTCAAATACTCAACTCCGGGTTCGTACTGCTGCTCAAGCATTAAAATTGATATCCCGTAGGGGACCAGCATTTTGGATGATTTCTCGATTTGGATAACATCTACAATGTCACTCATCGTAAATTATTATAGTACCTCCTCGACTGAGAGGTCTCCTATACGGCGTAGCACGTTCGTCTTTCCACTATCACTTTGGGCCCTATAAATTGCCACTGTCACGCCATTGAAGGTAACATCCGTTCTATCATTTCCCGGATTCGAGAGTGTTTTAATCGTTGCACAAAATTTAGTTAATCCTGTACCAATGTTGCACTGCTTCGAAGAGGGACTATCCACTTTTTCCGCTTATGCTCGCCTAACTCTTGAGTCTTCAGGGTTCGTAGAACAAAGCTCATCACGCTCATTTGCTAGTCCAGTCGCCTCTGATGGGAAATTTGTTCTAGTTTCAGATTATCATTCAGCTAACCGAGGACCTGAGGGAATATGAAGCACTCTGAAGAGGTGATTGGTAAATTTTTTAACCCTTGACAATTGCCATTTTCATGATTCAGAGAAGTACTGCGTTCAGAGGTTATAAAGATGGGTGGTGTGTTAACGGAGACGATGATGAAGGTCGCTTGGGCCAAGGAAATTAATGGGCTGCCAGAACACGTCATTTATCAGACCGGCCCGGGTGCCATAATGGTGATGTCTGGCGAGCTGTTGCAATTTCCTCCTTTCCTCGTAGGAGCGTCTTCATTCACCGTGCAAAATGAGGACCTATCAATTTGCTGGATCAACGCAGTGCCCTTCTGGTCATTGCCAGTGGCTGAATGAAAAAGCTCATGATAAACATTGAAGTCACCTAGCACCGGACGGTTATTGCGCCCCAAAAGCGAATATCGGGCATATAACGCAGGGTACAACTGTTTATCGGTGATATGTGCACATTAAGCAACTCTACCTCGGCAATCTCACACTTCATTGCTCCCTCATACATAACATGTATGGGTCACTAGTTGTTGTTGTAGCAGCTTCTACGTGTATGTCTTCGTTTCATTGATTCGGCCCCGCCTCCAGTTAAAAAGGTGCAGCGTAGTATGCGGACCGGTGTCGCATGCTAAGCAGATGTCCTGCGTGCCATCAATTTTGCCCATTAAGAATTGAGACGGCTTCACCAACCAGATCTTAGTTGCTCCAACATGACTCTCGTTTGCCTTGGCAGCTGTTATTCTTCAGCTGCCACGAGGACGACATTCACACTATAGGCACCTAAAGCCTCAGCGACTCCATCAGTGTGAATATTTCTCAAACCTGCCTGTTAGGATTCTTAATCTAGGGGTTCTCTTTGTATCTCTGGACCTACCATTACAGATCACTAAAATTCTCCCTGACTCGTCTGGGTGGCCAAGGCCTATCCATTAGGTGGTGATTTGAATAGTGTTTAGCTCAAGCAATACAGATCTGTACTGGACAGATTGGTTTATTAGGAATGCAAGTCTACTTACTCCGCATCTACTTCCGAAAAACGTTGTAACCATCGCGGCGACCATGACGTACATCCGACTCATAAAGTCTACGATTTCGCAGACTTTGTTGCGGATAACTGCAGGAATTATGCATGTGGTTTTAGATGCTGCTGGAGAGACTACGGGGGTGTCTCTCGGGTTCTTTCTTACCGAACTGACCCGAAACCAAAGTATTTCAAACCTATGCTTCTACGTAGGTTTCTATACAACAGTAACATAACATAACTCCTATCACAGTAGTCCTGGAGGTTATTAAGACCAGAGTAGATTCGGAAGTGCACTCATTCTATACATCCATTATTTCACACCGAAGTTGACACATAGCGAATGCGGATCTGGCAAACGGAACAGATCTATGACCATTGGTTTTTCTCTATAACGGCACGAGCCAAAAGAGATCGGAGCAGAATTCCAGTATATATTGCCGCTCCCATGGTGAAAATAAATATACGCACAAAAACATATAATTGTTTAGGTGACGGCCCCTGACCGAAGATTCTTTCGTGTCAAATTGCTCACGTACATTAATGCAACAACATTACTGCCCACAACAAATAACAAAAAACAATGTGAGTGTTCAATCTCTCAATATACAACTAACAGTACTATGGGCACGGTGCGTTACAATGCAATTTAATAAATCCCCTGGATAACAACCGCGGAGTAATTCTCAAGCACATTGTACGTCTGTATACATAAGTATTTCAGTTTGTGGTGGGAATGATAGGCTTGTGCAGGGACCTAGCCACACGGGCTTTGAGTACTTGAGTGTTCCTAGTCCGTCAACTAACACGGAAGTGTAGGGAGTGTTGGAAAATATTTTTGGAAGCTACCCATTTAGTTGTGGGGTGTTAATTAATTTACTCCACCTCCGGGTGTTGTTCCACTAGTCAGTACTTTTAGTATATTTAAGAGGTTAGCGTAGCACGAGCGTAGTGTGCCTTAACAACCGCAACACGAACCCCGAATTACCGAATGGCCGAACATCTGAGCGCCGAGTCCCGAACCACCGACTACTCGAGAACCCTCCCCGTGAACTTGGAGTACCTGGACAACGAATCATACTCATTTTCAAATCGTCTATTGCCGAACAATGAAGGATCTAGTTCCCGATCAACTTCAAATCGTCTATTACCGAGCAACGAATCAGCGAATTCCCGTTTATTGTTTTCCTTGTTTTTTAAAGATTTTTAAAATCCCCAATTCTTCACCCTTTAGCATTCCCATTGTTTACCTACCTATTCAAATATGTACGCCCATCTGTACCGCAAACAGGATCTTTTTCACTGGGACAACGGTGTTTACAATCCGAACCCTTGGCCCTTTCACAGCCATCACGAACATCCTAAAATATCAGAGCAAAAAAAGTTGTTTCATAAAGTTCTCTTGAAAATCGATGATCCTCAACATTACCTTAATGACGCCATTTCTGGAGCAAGTTTTTTTCTTCATATCACACAAATTGGCATAAATTAAACCATCCGAACCGCAGACGGCATCAGCACCAACTGTTAAACTAGGTGGACAAGATCTAGGGCAACTGTTAGAGCTTGCACGATTTTGACGTGGTATTAATGGACTAAGTGCCGTTTCCAATAGGCCATATGCTGATGCGTCATCACTTTGTATATCCAGTGGAGCATCTGTAGTTGGAACATTTTCCACAGCGGCTTGAGATTCATTTGCTGCCGTTGCCAGTACTGTTGTTGCTACTGCTTTTGATGTTGGTGCTTCATGCAGTTGTGGCTGTTGCTCTGCTTGCAATTCAATTCGACTGTAACGTATTACTGGAGCTTGAGCAGGCAGTCTTATGAATTTAATCGGCGAATCGGTAACTGCAAATGTGAATGAAAAAGAGGTGAGTATAAAAATTCGATTTTTTTAAATTTAGTAAAACATAAAATGGCAAGAAAAGCATTATGGTACAGTGGATAACTTGATGTGCCTAACCTTGGAAGGTGTTTTTAGTGCTTATTAAACTAAAAGCAAGTAGAAAAATTTGTAATTTCAATGACCATAAAAGGAAAATTAACTTTCCGAACTTATAGGTAACTGGGCAATCTCAAAATTAACGATTTTTAAAGGAAAGAAAAAACACCTTAATTTTTTGTACAAAAACAATTAAATATAATTTCAAATATAAGAAACACCAATGGCGAAACCAGGTCACATCATTTGGTGGGTTTGAATCTTCGGCTTTCCTTTTTCCTTGCAAAAATCTTCGATCATAAAGCTCAACTCCAACGAGAAATTTAATAAAATCCTTACATTTGTTTTCCTTATATTTATTTTTACCGCAATACCACTAATATAATTTTTTTTATCATTTTCTAATTCATCATTTTTTTTTTCAAAACAAAATCTTAACTGACCTCCCCAACGATCATTATGCACATTCCACACAATTATATAATATTAATAAACCATTTTTACATACTTTATTTTTTCTCATTCATTTCTCTTCGGCGATACGCAATCGTTTTTTCCCCTATTACTCATTCCATGAGGTCACATGTAGAATACATTTTCAAGATTAGTTTCATTTTCATTCAAGAGAACAATAACAACAAGTAAACTAAAGCAGAAAAAACATTTCGCAGCTCACCACTTTTTTTCACAGCAACATTTTTTCATGTTCCAACCATTAGAAGTGTCTGTCACGAACGACGATGAACCATGATAATGTGGAGTAGGTATGTAGTGTAGAAGAAATAAAAATCTTATGTGGAACACACACGGTCAAATGGTTGTGCGGATCATATGCATTAATCAAGTTTGTGATGATGAACATTGGAGCGTGATTGATCTACTTATGTATATTTTGGGTGAGTGAAGATGTAAAAAACAATAATCGGCGATAGGAAACTAATTTATTTAAATTAAAAAATAACGTCTACCCACTAAAATAACATTCTAAAATGCCCGATGATCGGACTTAACCACCCGTGAAACATAGATAACGGCTGGAAGTGTGGAAAAGTTGTTGCTGCTTACCAAGACAAGAGACCAGAGGTCAACAGAAAGGCAGTTTCTATTTACCAAAAAAAAACAATGCACCCAAAGTCCGCCAAAGAGCTGTTGCTGCTTACCAAGACAAGAGACCAGAGGTCAATAGAAAAGCTGTTTCTATTTACCGAAAAAATTCACCGAAAGTCCACCGAAAATCTATTGCTGCTTACCAAAACAAGAGACCAGAGGTCAATAGAAAAGCTGTTTCTATTTACCAAAAAATACACCGAAAGTCCACCGAAAGCTGTTGCTGCTTACCAAAACAAGAGACCAGAGGTCAATAGAAAAGCTGTTTCTATTTACCAAAAAATACACCGAAAGTCCACCGAAAGCTGTTGCTGCTTACCAAAACAAGAGACCAGAGGTCAATAGAAAAGCTGTTTCTATTTACCAAAAAATACACCGAAAGTCCACCGAAAAGCTGTTGCTGCTTACCAAAACAAGAGGCCAGAAGTCAACAGAAAGGCTGTTGCTGCTTACCAAAAAAGATGCAGCTCCTTATCAGCATAAGAATCCCGAGGTTCGACGGAACACATTAAGAAGGTGTAAAGAAAGAAACCCCACTGCAAATGCCGTGTCGCAGACCCAATTTCGGGAAAATTTACGCCGACCCTGGGTAGCAAAAGAGAAATCGTTTAAGTACAATCCAGCTACAGACTACGAACAAGACACATATTTACATATTGGTAGAATGGACTTGATCTGTCGTTTTTGTAATGCAAAGAAATGGAAACAAGAATCTGCATGGATGTGCTGCAATTCTGGTAAAGTACAGCTTTCCCCATTTCAGTCTTTGCCAGAAATCTTGAAGTCCCTTTTGATAGGAACTCATAAGAAT
Organism: Musca autumnalis; assembly: GCF_047663935.1. NCBI lineage: Eukaryota > Metazoa > Arthropoda > Insecta > Diptera > Muscidae > Musca > Musca autumnalis. Next base: position 15,595,811 of record NW_027411977.1, on the reverse strand, counting down.
TCTTCACATTTCTTGGTTCAGAAAATGCATACATAATAGACTTGAAAAAGGCCATCGAATGTGTTCCAGTAGACTGTCCAGAGTTTGAGGTTGTTATACACGCAGAAAAAACACCGTTGAATGAACATCCTGGAAGGTATAATGCTCCAACTACTAAAGAAGTTGCTGTTGTCATTGCAGGTCAACAATTTCAAAGTAGAGATATTTTGATTCGAAGCCACGACGAAAATCTTCAATTCATAAATGAGTTACACCGGTCATACGACGCTCTTCAGTATCCTTTATTGTTTTGCAGAGGTGAAGATGGATACAATATTAATAGATCCAACCACAAAAAACCTTCAGCTAAATTAGTGTCCGCAGCTAACTCTTATGCATATCGGATAATGGTTAGCTCTAATAATAAAAACCATATAATCTATTACCGAAACCTTTTCAGTCAGTTTTTAGTAGATATGTACGCAAAAACCGAAACAGGGCGACTTAACTACATACGAAACCACCAAAAGGAACTAAGGGCAGATAGTTATGTGAATTTAAGATATGCATTCAGAAGAGAAGATGCAAACGTATCGGATATTGGCCAATTAATTGTCCTTCCATCTTCGTTCACTGGCGGGCCTAGATACATGCATGAACGTTCTCAGGATGCAATGACTTATGTGCACATGCGGCAGGGCAGATTTATTTATAACATTTACCTGCAATCCCAAATGGAAAGAAATAGTTGAAGCTCTTTTACCGTCACAAAAACCTCATGATCGCCATAATGTCATTGCCCGCGTTTTCCATTTAAAAGTTAAAGAAACTGATGGAATTATTGACAAAAGGTTATATAGTTTCGCAATGTCAAGTGCTTTTTATACACCGTTGAATGGCAAAACAGAGGGTTGCCTAATTTTTCAATGTACCTCTTGGGTCATTACGGCTTGTCTAGTTTTTGAGTCCGACACGGAAAGTGAATTAGCAGAAACAGCTCGAGATGGCTCTAAATCTACCGATCTACCAATTGATGAATTTGTTCAGGCACCAATGTGCTTCTACATCTGCAACAATCTACTTAGATGGCTTATGGAACTTGAATGTTGGACATCCAATGCATTCTGGCCTGTGATCTCTCATCGAACAACGGCTTCCATTATTTCACTTGATAAGATAGGGATAAAAATCGCTGTGGGACTTATTACAGGTCATTGTAGGATTAGATCTGTAGACTTTTTGAAGATGCACCAGAGATATATCTTAATAGAGACTGTCGAACATCTACTTTGTAGGTGCCCCTTGTTGCACACAAGAAGACACCGACTACTGGGTAGATACGAGATAGACACTCTCACATTTGTATCAAACATAGATCTAGAGTTGTATAGTTCGGGATCCAACTAGTAAAAAATAACTATTCCATCAAAGAAAAGATCGGAACTATATCCACTTCTTTCGTTTATATACTATCTTTTGACCATATCATTCTTTTGTGTGCGCACAGTTTTCACCGTGGGAGCAGCAATATCCCGAAACGCCTGCTCCAAGCTCTTTGGGTCCGTGACGGTATAAAGAAGAACCCCGAGCCATAGATCTGCTCCGCTTGCCAGATCCGCAACCAATGTTTGACAACATCGTGATATGCAACTGAATTCAGGGAATTGGAGCACTTCCGAGGCTGCTCTGGTCTTTGTCAAATCCAAGCCCACTGCAATAAGTGTTACGTTGCTGCTACAGATCATCTCCCAGAGCGTGTCTCCAACTTCGTCACCGGAATGCGAAACACAATTGCAGCCTCCACAACAACAACAAACACAGCATCTAACACCCCATGTTGCTGTTCAGCGTCCCTAAAATGCATCATTTCTGCAATTCAATTGCAACGGTCTCCGCAACAGACTCAGCAAAATCGTAGACTTTAAGAGTCGGAGGAAGAACATCAAGGTGGTCGCGATCCAGGAAACAAACCTCACCGTCACCTGTAGCTTGCATCTTTGCGATGGTTACAAAGTTTTGCGAAAGGATCGCACAAGAAGCGGAGGAGTACAGACCTATCCCTCTTGAGCATGTTTCTAGTGACCCAAACATGGAATGTATTAGAGTAGCAGTAAATTGTAGGACAGCCGAGCTAGGGTTGCTTAATGTGTAGATACCGCCTATGAATAGCTGTCCCTGGTGCTGGGTACTTCAACGCTCATCATAAGCTTTGGCATTCCGTCTAATGACTAGAGGGTTACAGCGCTGACCGACCAAGTTGATAACTCCACATTTTGGACAGTTGTAAAAGACGCTTCTACGAAGATAAAAGGATATTGCCCTTGGCTCAGACCATCTCCCAATCATCATATCCGTTAACATACCGCTCGAATTTGTATTCTCTAACCGCAGCCCTTTTCTGCTCCATGGAAAAGCTGATTGGCAAGGGGTGACCGTACTAGAAAATGAGCGTAGTGAGCTTTGTCGTACGAACAGTAAAGACCCAATAGTTATGGAACTTACACTTGAAATAAACATACTAGTAATAATAATAACTGTTCCACAAACATCCCATACGGGACAAGGGAGACTTCTCTCATATCAATGAGTGCACCCCGATTCATATTAACTCAATGATATGGGACCTACAGTTTATCGCCGAGTCCGAACGGCGTGTCTTAAAACACCACTTATAGAGAAGTTTTACATGGCTGAAATACTCAGGAAATGTCGCCAACACCGTTGACAATTTTATGTTGCCTGATCTGGAAATCGAACCCACGACCTTTAACGTTCAAGGCGAGTGTGCATACTATTGCTCCACGGTAGCAACCAACATGCTAGTAGGCGATCATAAGTGGCTAGACGAACAGAAGCAATCCAACATTTGTATAGGATTAAGTAAATTGTGGCAACGGTTGAATGACTCTCGAATCCGGGAAAGATCGATTATAGAGCGGCTGTTACTTTCAACGGAGTGACAGATCTGAAGAGGTGTGCGTGTTATTTTTACCGGCAGTCTATAGTGCAGAGAGTGATAGAGCGAAGAGAAGTGTGCTAAGAGTAAATAGGAACAGGACTGGTCATCGACAAAATTCTCACTGACACAATCGATCATACAAATCGAGGAACACTGCGATATGCAGTCAAAGATTAATGACTTAGTAGCACAGTCAACTAGTGCAGGACTTAAGATAGGCATAGGTAAAACCAAAGCAATACGCACAAAAGTCATAAACTCAACCCCCTTTCTTATTGAGGGCGAACCGACCGAATTTGTGGAGAAATTCTGTTATCTCGGAAGCATAATTGCAATCGAAGGTGGAGCGGATGTCGACATCCCAAATAGAATTGGTAAAGCTAACGGAGCCTTTAATCAACTACGGACCATCTGGAATTCCTCAATAATATCGACGAATACAAAAATAAATATATTCAAGTCGAACGTTTTATCCGTCCTATTTTATGGGTGCGAAACCTGGTTGACAACGGCAGCCTTAAATTCAAAGCTACAGTCATTCACAAATCGATGTCTCAGATACATCTTGAGAATATGGTGGTCAAATGTTATAAACAATTTCGGTTTACAGCGATATAACGTTTTTCGTGGTCAAGTTCACGCTTCCTGATATAATAACCCGAACGCTTTAAAAATCCTACGATTACCAACTAAATGGCTGGATGGGTCGACAGGAATGATTCCCAAAATTAGATCCATATCCTTCGTAAAAGTTCAACACTTTCTTTAATCCAAGTCGGATCGTATTGAAATTGTAGTAGGGGGTGGTTGTTGTGATCATGACTACAACCTGGGGCGTACTCAGCGTGTTCTTTATGGAATCTTGCGGTAACAAATGTGTATGTATGTGTACAGGCTATACAAAGGTGACTACGAGCATTCTGCCCATTTGGAACTTGTAGTTATATAGGTATATATAAATAGTGGTCTTACATATCTCACATTTATTATCTCAACTTTGGGCACTATAGAAATTCCTTTAGATTTCACCAATCCGCAAATGTGTGTCATATTTTCATGACCATTCATGTATGTATGTTTGCGTTGATATGTATTTTCCTCGCACCAACACTTATTTGGAAAATATATGATGATTTATTATGGGAATTTATGGCAAACATCCACAGTAGTCGTCATTGTCGAATGCAGTGTGCCGGAAATTCCACTTCAATTAAAATTGCCATAATCCTCTGAGTGTGAAGCCACCACCACGCTCAGTGATGCTGCTAAGACAACAACAACACCACGGTAGACACTAACGATACCATCGCATTTAATTATAATCTAAGGATTTACTATGATTTTTGTCAGATTCCAAAGAAACTACTGCATGGATGGATGGACAAGACCAAACCAACGGCCTTCCCAACTTCAGCACGCTCATCACTGGCTGGCGATAGATCATCATTGAAGTCCAACTGTGTTCAACATGAATGCATACTAATTGAATTTTATTATGGCAAACGAACAAGATGGGGGGAGGGGAGGGAGCGAAGGAGGAGGAGGAAAATAACATCACACCATGACGATAACAAATACGACAACGATGGTTGTTGAATGGTGTTGATGAAGATCTTCAAGTATTTCGAGTGGAAGAAAGTTTTGTTGGAAAAACAAACAGCTAAACACATCCATACAAACATACATAAATAAAAAAGAAAATTCACTTTGAACATGAACAAACATCACCTTTGGTGTTTTTTTTTTGTTTTGTTTTTTCTTTTTGGACCTAACAACCATGTTTGGCGACCAGCCTCACAACAATCAACATTTCGATGATCAAGACCATGGAAACTAGCCCATAATCACCACTGAAACTGAAACAGAATTCAGTAAAAGCTTCGAACGAAAATGGCCAATGCCAGCCACAAAGGCCTTCATCAATTTCGTTTCTTCCTCTTCGTCTTCTTACTCTAAATTAGGGTTTGTCTGTGTTTCCAAGAATAGTATTTGGTATTCTCGCAAACTCCTCTTTGTATTGCGACTTTCACTTTTTTAATGGCGATTTTATTAATTGAACTGTATTTTGGCATAGCTAATCATCAGTTAAAAAGCGAATGAGGGTTGTGGAACATCAAATTAGTTTAGACAATTTGAAATCAAAACTAAATTACAAGCAATCTTAAAAGCACCAAAATACGTTGTGATGTAGAAGATTGATTTAAATGTAGCAAAGTCCAAAGAATCGGTTGTAACTTTGTATTTTGTGTTTCCAAAGGCTAAGAAACATTTCTACCATAAAATGTTTATACAGGCCCACGTGTTGATATAGCCCCCATAATACAATATCTCCCGATTTTCGATATTTTGAACGTTTTAGCCTCATTATCACACCGAGATGGCTGAAATTTGGTATTTAGTCTTCTTTAGGCGTATAAAACTTTCCCCCAGAAATTTGTAGGTATAGGTCCACGCCATCATATAGCCCCCATAGAACGGTACCTTCCGAATTTCGGTATTTTGAAGGTTGTGGCCACATTAATCCACAGAAATGGCTGAAATTTGTGGTGGAGGGTATAAAAAGTTCGGCCCGACCGAACTTAACGCTTTTCTTACTTGTTATAATTTTTATTTTCACAAAAAATTCTATCGAAAATTATATCTTCTTCAAATGTTTTTTAAAGTTTTGCAATATTTTTATAATATAAAAAAGACTCAAAAATGTCGCGAATAAATTAAATTTATTTTTGCTTCATCGTGGTGAAAAGGTCAATGGTAGAAAGTGTATTTGTTTCGAACTTTTGTAATGCTTTATGAAATGGTCTGCTGGGTATAAACAAACAACACAAACAGCTGTTTCATAAATGCAGAAACTATCGTCTGTCAGGGTGAAAAATTAATTCAAATTAGGACATTTTTAATGCAGATTAACTCTGCCGTCTGTCTAGGGTATTAGCAAGTTTTGCACAAAAGTAAAGGAACGGAAAAATAGTAGATCTGGCAGCAATGTCAAAAAAACAAATGGCTGCTTAGTCTGTGTTTAGACACGCAAATTTCTCGGGAAAGTAAATTGAGTTTTTGGGAGAGAGCGGAGAGGAAAGAGCTCCTCAATACTCTTTCCTACCCCCTATTGCCTAAAAATTGGATTTACTTTCCCGAGCAATTTGTGTCTCTAAACACGGACTTACAAAAATAACAACAAACAAAATAAATTTCACAGTTTTTTATTTTACTGGCTTTACTAGGCGTTTACACTAGACAGTTTGTCTTCAAATACAACTCTGATTTACTAACACATACATACATTTATCGTTTGGCTACCAGCTGTCCATCATTCTTTCATAGACAGCCGGGTTAACAAATTCTTGACATTTTTGTGAAAAATAAGTGAGATAATAATTGAAATGTGTTGAAAACAAAAGAACATGAACAAAAAAAAAAAAAAAAAAAAAAAAAAAAAATGTGAAGGAAAAACCAAAAAGAAATCGACGATTTTCATTCATAATTTTACGACTGTATTTGCAGTTGTCGGGACGCCTACGTCACGCAGGCAAGTTTTGGGTTTTTGACAATCAATACATGAACTCAATTGTCCTGTCATGTGTAAACGCAGGGTTAATTTTTTATTATTTATATTAATTGGTCTGTTTTCTATAATATAAAGGAAAAAAACAGATTTTCCACTTTTAACACCACGAAATTTGTCGAGCAGAAAGTAGTACAAGAGAAAACCATTACGACGTGCTCTCTCTTAAATTTTGCTTCAAGTTTTACTAGTTTTTGGGGTTAAGAAACGCCTTCCGAGTTAAAAATGGTAAAACTGGTAAAACTTTAAGAAACTTTAACGTAAAGGAACTAAACTAATATTGAGATATTTCGGATGAATGAAAATTCCCCCTAAGTTTTTTCACTTTCTCCTTTAAGTTGAGTCGAACGAAAGACAAAACTCAAGGGAAATTTTTTGCTCAGAATAACCCCCATTGACTTCCGCCATTCAAATTTTAACACGTTCCGGGAAGTGGCTTTAAACTGAATTAAAACGCAAAAGAGGATAACTTTTACGGAGGAGATACCTAAATAAAAACAGATGTCAAAGAAAGTCATTCCTTTCGATACTTATCGTGTCAACCAGCTATTTTAGTTGGTCGCAATAAGTTATTTTAGAGTCGTCTTTTGGTTATTATGACAGGAAGCATGGGCTTACCCACAAAACAACTAACTTCAGTTGAAATTTGTAAAACTATTCTCGAACAGGATCGCTATGTGGTGAAATATTGTGACATTTTGCGTGGCAGGTACTCGAAGAAGTTGACCGACACAGTTCATGTTTAGACCAATATTACTATGTTCGATGTATTATCGTGCGCACAATTTTAGAGTACAATTTTGAGGTGCCCCAAGGAGTGGACCGACCGATATGGTCCATCTTCGAAGTTGAAATATGTTTGGACAAAATATTGCGAGCTACAACGTTTGAAGCCAATCCCCTTGAGCGCTCATATATCCGAAAGAAATAGGCAGAGCTTCGACCAAATTGGGTTATCCCTGCTAGAGTTATCTTGCACACAATTTAAGCGACAAATTTTGAGCTTTTGTGGGGGCTACCCGAAGGAGTGTACCAATATGACCCATCTTCAAACTTGATTTAAGTTTGGACGAAATATTACGAGAATCAAATTTTGGACCAAATCGGTTGATACGTTCGATCGAAATCATGCGCACTAACCAGTCGGATGGGACTAAATCGACTCCAAAGTGTCGATTATACATTGTCACTAAACTTGAGTTGCGTTGTCAATTGCCAGCACGACTGAATTAGTCCATATTTACATTTGACCATTTTCCTTGCGGCAATTGTCATTTTGAACGAGAGAGAGGTGAGACATGTGGTAACCCTTTGCCTCTCAACACCCTCTCCTACCGACAAACTGACAACTGCCGCAAGGAAAATTGCCTAATGTAAATATGGTATTATTGATGCCAACCCAACTGGGTGGTGGATAAACCTGCTATCGATCACCGTTTTTTCAAACTCGTGAACACTATATTCGATCCAAAACACACAATTCGCCAAAAAAACTATTTTAAAATAATAAGTTCAGTGCAATTATTTTTGATGATATTTTACTCCTTGTTTCTACGAAAATGTTCACTGCAACTGAAAATAGCAACTGAGATTCGCAACTTCAGTTGAATGTCGCCATACTTAATATAATTTTGGCAACTGAGAACGCCACTCAATGACAATTGCTATCGATAATCGAGCCACAAATTGTCTAAAACGGATTTCGTCCAAACTGACGTGTATCTTCCGCCACAACGTGGATAGCACCCTGATCTCCTCAAGAAGATGATCCACATTTGTCATCTGGACGCATTTGCAGAATTCTTGATAGTGTATCGCTCAGAATGGAAGCCCAAAAGTCCTTACCCATCACCCCAAGAGGTGCCAACAAATCCTCTTAGGATTTTGTTCCTGGATTTCACCTTCCGGTCGATTAGAGTATAGCGTGCAAAGAGAAGTGAGGAAGATTATCGAAGATTACAACAGGGACCTTTGGATTATGAACAGTTGGGGATACGCCTGCCATCGATAAGATATTGAACTGTGTGCTGACTTCTCTCGTCCATGAAGTGAATAGGGTCACTGCAGACTTTGCCAGAGATTACTTTAGATTGCGCTCTCGGAAGAAATATTTTAGCTGGAAATTTTTGCACTTAAGTCGTCGGTGTTGACACCGGATCATTATCTTCTGCTGTGCGAGATAGATTTTAAATAAAATGGGAGAAAGTACGCCTCCTTGCGGTATTCCCATTTTATTTTTTTTAACTTGTATTTTTGGCCTCTGCTTGTCTAGGTAGGTAGTTAGCATTACATTATTATAATATATAATTGCTCCACAAACATCCCAGAAGGGACAGCGGAGTTTTCTCTCATATCAATGAGTGCAAACCGATTCATACTAGCTCAATGATATGGGACCTACAGTTTATCGCCGAGTCCGAACGTCGTGTTATAAGACACAACTTCTGCATGGCTGACATTTCTGAGGGGTATTTTGCCACCGTTGAAAATTTGATGTTGTCTGGACGAAGTATCAAACCCACGACCTTCAGCTTGCAAGGCGGGTGTGCATACCATTGTACCACGGTGTCACCCAAGCATTACATTATTAGCAATAGTGAAATTCATGATGTCGAAAATCGGCGTCGAATTGTCGACTGTATTGAACGCATTGAACAGATCAATGATCTGATCAGGTGATAATCGCCGATTAGGCCATTCGTAAATCGTCGTCGAATAGTCGACCGTATCGAACGCCTTGAACAGATCAATGATCCGATCAGGTGATAGTCGGAAAAGCAAGGCGGAAATGCCGTTTCAGGGACGGAAGCAATAGATATTCTCAAACCTTTGCTACAGGTGAATGTATGGATATTGGGGTAGCTGATTTGTCTGGCTTCAGAATGGAAATTAAGCGACCCACCTTACGGAATTACCAATTGGGAAATTTATAGTCAAGTAGCTCAAACCTGCTGCTTGCAACTTCTTCAACATGACAATGGATATGCCGTCTGGACAAAGGGTTTTGGAAAGTTTGGATTTTGAGATAATTCTCTCAACATCACTGGATGTAAAGGAGATTGAATGCAAATAGTGCTTAAGTGAATTGCATCTCCGGAATATAGCTCGTCTGTACCTGTTCTGTAAGGATGAGTGCTCAAAAATTGACAGCAAAACTGTGTTACACCACACGTTTGGGCATCTGAATGGAGAATGTCATTCAAGGCTTGATGTATATTCTTATTGGACCTAGATATGTATACTTTTAATAGTGCACCAATGTTGCTTAGAAAAAATTGAGCAGTGTGTGTTCGAGAACAAGATTCTCTATGTCGTCGCTAAATTGCGCAATTCTTTCGTCAGCTGAGTCATTGGAAAATCTGGAACCGTGCTGTACATTGGGTCAGTAACGCTTCCAAATCGACCTCAATCGGTCATCATTATCTGGTGGACCCTCACCACGAAGTTGTAATAAAACTGCGGCGACTAGTCCCAGCAAAAATCCGATTGTCATTATGTAACTTATTACAAAGTAATGTAAACCAAAATAACTACTTATGTTACTCCGTACTAAGTTATGAGTGCAGTGGCACAGAACGCGTGTGCCCGACTACCAATCCGGGGGATGTGTGCTCATCGCTCACCGTCGGCCGGGTACTTCTTGTTAAAAAGAAAATTACAAGTAACAAGTTGGTGGTGCACATGTAAGCGTTTAAACAACCCCTAATGTTCGCTCGAGTGGCCTAGGGTCTCGGAAAAAATTCGGATCCGTTAGTCATTATGTAATCCATTACAAAGTAATGTAAACAACAATAACTACATATGTTACTAAGTTATGAGTACGGTGGCACAGAGCGTGTGTGTCCGACTACAAATTAAAGGGTTGTGTGTTCAATGCTCACCGCCGGCTGGGTAGTTTTTATACCTTTAGGCTGGATACGACCAAAAATGTGCCTCATCGAAATAACGGTTTTAGACCCTAATTATGTTTGGACGAAATTCGTTTCAGACAATTTGGAGTCGATTTAGCCATGTCCGTGTATCTGTCTGGCTGGTGCGCACGATAACTCTCGAACGGATCAACCGATTCGAACAAAATTTTGGGTATCGTTATATTTTGTCCAAACTTCGTTTAGATTCCAATGGTCCATATCGGTCCACTCCTTTGGGTACCTCCCCCACGAAAGTTCCAAAATGTTCTGTAAAATAATGTGAACGATAACTCTCGAAGGGAGCAATCGATTTGGTCCAAACTTTGCACATCGTATTATTTCTTCCAGGTATAGATGAGGTTAGAATATGGACTACATCGGTCCGCTCCTTCGGGTACCTCCCACACAAAATTCGGATAAAGTGAGCTACTCTCGGATCGTTTTGAAATTTTTGTCACTTGCGGATTCCTTTACGACGGGTACCTCCCACACAAAATTCGGATAAAGTGAGCTCCTCTCGGATCGTTTTGAAATGGTTGCCCTTGTGGATTCCTTTACGACGGTGTAATTTTTTTTGCGCAAGTCAATATTTTCTGAGATATTGGCCTAAAAGCTCCAAGAAACCCTGACGGTACCAACCAAATTGGCAAATCCTCAAAATAATTCTCGCAGGGAGTTTCTGATTGGTGCAGACTTTGCACATCGTATTTTTTCATTCAGTCATGTATCAGCTTGGAATATGGGCTATATCGGTCCACTCCTTCAGGTACCTCCCACACAAAATTCGGATAAAGTGAAGTTTAAGAACTCCTCTCGAATCGTTCCGAATTTTTTTCAGTAGTTTGTCCTTGCGGCTTCCTTTAAGGCGGCACATTTTTTTCTTGCGCAAGTCCATACTTTCTGAGATATTGACCTAAAATCTTCAAGAAATCCTAACGGTACCAACCAAAATGGCAAACCCTCAAAATAATTTTCGTATTTTTTCATCCAGACATGTATCAGCTTGGAATATGGGCTATATCGGTGCACTCGTTCGGGATCGCTTCAACAAAAATCAAAGTGATTCGAGAGCAGGTCTTAAAGTGAACTTATCCGAAATTTTGTGTGGGAGGTACCCGAAGGAGTGGACAAATATAGTCCATATTCGAACTTGATCTATATCTGGTAGATATATTAGGATGTGCAAAGTATTGATTGCATCGGTCACTCCCTTCAAGAGTTATCGTGCGCACAATTTTCCGAACATTTTTCAACTTTTGTGGGGGAGGTACCTGAAGGTGTTTGGACAAAATATTACGAAGGCCAAATTTTGGACCGAATCGGTAGATCTGTTCGAGAGTTATCTTGCCATCCAACCACTACACACGGTGTCATACGGGTTTTTTGCATCTTTCAGGCTATTTTCTCAGGAAGTATGGACTTGCCCCTGATGAAACTTGTACTGTCATATGGAGAGCAGTGAATACAAGTTTTTGCAACAAAAATCAAAGCGATTCGACAGCAGGTCCTAATCTGAACTTATCCGAAATTTTGTGTGGGTGGTACCCGAAGGAGTGGTTCGATTGAGTCCACATTGGAACCTCATCTAAATCTGGTAGAAATTTCACGATGTGCAAAGTATGGATCAAATCGATTACTTTCTTCAAGAGCTATCATGCGCACAAATTTTCCGAACATTTTCGAACTTCTATAGGGGAGTTACCGGAAGGAGTGGACCGATATAGCCCATCTTCGAACTTAAACTAAGTTTGGGCAAAATATTGCGAAAGCCAAATTTTGGACCGAATCGGTTGATCCAATCGAGAGTTATCGTGCGCTCCAGCCAGCCAGACAGACAGACGGACATTGCTAAATCAACTCCAAATTGTCTGAAACACATTTCGTCCAAACATACTTGGGGTCTAAAACCTTTATTTCGATGAGGCACATTTTGCCCGTATGAAAGTGTATATACCCTCGTTAGCATAAATGCTGATGGTATAAATATAAAGTGTGTTGAAACTGAAAAAAAATCCACCTCAAATGTTCTAAAAATAGAACATATATTTTTAGCATATTTTTCAACTTCTAGTGGCCATAGAATAACTAGTTATTCTAGTGGTTGTAGAATAAATAGTTACTCAGTGCGACATTCCCTTGTGAAAAAAATGGGTTAGTAGAGGGTTTTGTAAGTAGTTACGACTACCAAAAAGTACTATAAAAACCCATTATTTAGTAATTTTTTTTGTTTTGCTGGTATCAAGTCCACAATTGGGCTCTTGTCCAATATGTTTAGTATACATCTAATGATAAATTTTCTGTCAATTCGGTCGATGTTATCACGTAGAGTACGTTCCTGATGCCAGGCTATCTTACACTTCCATCAGCTCCGCCACCAGGCTGTTTTTTTTTGTATAACCACAAAAAATGCCAAAATTCTTGGAAATTCTGAACGAAGTATGTCCTGATCAATAAAAGTTAGTAAACCACACATACATACATATAACAAGTATAATAGAACCTCCCTTTGAGGGCGATCTTATCAACATAACTTAATAATAAAAAACCAAATATTCCGTAATCATGCATGTAATCATTTAAACAACAAAAAACATAACAAATTGCCCATTAGCTTCTGGAAAAAATGTTTCGTTAATTTTTATTGTTCACACTTCAGTAACACATTAAGCTACCATCTATCTCTACCTCCATGGAGGTATGAAGAAGAGGTATGATTTCAAAAGAATGTCATTTAAACACTTGGAAAATTGTTAGAAATCATCTCCCCCTTTCCTCAACCATATAACGAAATTTATTAAAGTTGTGTGTGACACTTTCCTATGAATCCGTCTCATTCAACATTCACCGAATTCGAAATGAAATACCGGCTTTTCTCTTTATCGGCAATAAAGTTCGTGCGATGCATGCAGGCATGCCATCCATGGATGATGGGTTTGCATGACAGTGAAAACCAGATTTTTAACACCTATTCTTTTTATCTTGCCTGTGATAGTCCACCAATCCAATGGTGGTTTATCTGCACAATAATCCATGGCACAAAAGCCATAAAAGCTATGCATGGGCAGCAAGTAAGTATACTTTGAGAGAGACAGTCAGTCAGACTGCCTGCTAAGACACTACACTGTCCTCAGTTAACATAGTTGCTCGTTTGTAGATGGTGTGTCATAATAGAAATGTGTAATACCCCCATCTATCTGTGTCTCAGACTTTGGCCTGCCTGCAGTTATATGCTCCGCTTAATGGATACAATACTTAAAACCAATTTCTAGTCTCGTTTCTGCTGTTGTTTTGTTTGATGATTCTGCTTCATCATTTAATGATATTTTAATTTGTTTGTATTCGAACCACTTTAAATTGCTTTTGTTTGCCAGTCCGACATGAATTATTTAAAAGGTGATTATGTATATAATAGATAGATAGGAATTACATAATTTTTAATTGGTTGTTAAATAATTTCTAACAAGTTTAATAAAAAATGCATTCTATTTGAGAGAGAATACTTGCTTGTGGTCTTAAATGCTTTCCGAAACTAATCATTACAAAAGGTTAAACTTTAAGACATTCAAACCATAATCTTATTATACAGAAGGCCAATAAAAATTATATTGTCCTGGTAAGCAACACACACGGTGCACCTGAACCAACTTTAAATCAAACGTGCTTACACTTGGAAAGTTTCGATGGATTCTGAAACTACAATGTTCATAGAGGAGAAAAATCAAAAAACAAAAAAATCGTCGAAGCGCGATCAAGGTTCACATTTTTAGGGTTTTTTTTAGGTTTCCACGATTTTGCTGGGAAACCGCAAGTCCCATCGAAATGGCTAAAGAAAATGTTGTAGCAGTGAAAATTCTCTACAAGATTGACCTTTACGATATTTTCGTAGGTTTTACCATTTTTGAGATATAGAAGTTCAAATTGCGACAATGCACTTACTATATCATGCCGATAAATAGTTGTACTCCAGGTTATACGCTCGTATTTTAAAGGTCACAACCGACTTTAATGCTCATCATGAGTTGTGGCATTCTGTCCTTGATAATGACCAGGAGGGTACAGTGTTGGCTGAGCAGATTGATAGCTCTATGTTCTGCACTGTCATTGAGAATGACCCTACCAGAATTAGCGGAGAATTGATTATGCCTATAAAAGTCTCCATCACTTCTGAAGGCCGCCCTTTAATCAATCATGGATGGAGAGTTCACCAATCCCCGCTTCAGAATACTACCCAGCCTTTCTGATGTTCGGAAAGGACGTTCGGAGACATAATCATAGCTACAGTCGCTCGCTATGGTCGAATACACGAAGTCAGAACAAATTTCCCAGCAGAGGAGGTGGAATTAGCTAATGAGCGTGAGGAGCTTCGTCGAGCCAACCCCAGTGACCCCAGAGTCAGCGAGCTGACACTGGAAGTGACAGGTTGGTCCATAAGAACACTAAAATGAGCGGAACAAGTTGGCTAAATCATGTGAAGAGTTGTATCATTGGAGTCGGAATAAGTTAATTGTAGGCAACGGCGGTTAAGTCTCTCTCTCGAACCCTTGAAAGAAGGAAGACGGGACTTCAGTCACGTTTGGCAGCGTTATTTTAATCGACAGTTTGTCGAACACCCCGGGATTGACAGGGCGAGGATAAGAGTGCTATGTCGACAATCTACAATGGATGATGTGGTGAATGCCATCCAAAGCGTTGGTCCCTGATGGAAACTTCGAAGTCTGGAAAATAAGTTGGGTGGTCCGCTAGTAAAGCCGTACAAGGATGCCAGGAAAGGTGAATCGTACAGACCGATTTCACTTTTATCGCTAAACTCTTGACTGCTCAGTGTCAGAAATAGCTATCAATTTGCCTGGGTTCCGTAAGCTGCACAGTACGACAAAAGCGCTGCACTTCATCTCCACACATATTAGGGCACGAAGACCCAGCCAGAGCGAACAAGAAGTCTAAGCACCGCCGAGTGAAGCGGAGTGACCCCAAGGTGGGGTGATATTTCCGGAAATGATTAACCCCCTAACTTTCCTTTATTTCACCTGCACGATCTTGGCGTCAGGTATCTTCCCTGATGTCATTTGTGAGAGTCTAAACTCCTATTTAAATATTTATATATCAGCCACTAAATCTACGGCCACTCTGTTCACCACATTGCTTCAGATGTGAGCACTGTCATGGTCTATGGTAGCAGAATTCCAAACAATAACTACCCCAAGAGCATGTTGATGTCGTCCGCGCATTCAGCAGCTGCCACCATCTGAGATTTAGAAACAAGGTAGCTAAGTCCTTACCCGGCAGCACTTGGAATGCGCTCAAAAAACCTTGTTGGCCACATGTAAGCTGTGCGGCGCCAGTGTGTTTCGCGAATATAATATGGAACAAGTAATAAAACGTTAAGTTCGGCCGGAACGAACTTTTTATACCCTCCAACAAAATTAAATTGAAAGATAATGGAAAAATAAGTTTCCTTTCATCTACGAAAGTACTTAGCTCCGCCGCCGCGCCAAAGCTTATTCCTGGGAGGAGTAGAATTTGTTAACTGAAACAAAGACAAAATGCCAAATTTCAGCCATTTCGTTCATTTTCGGACCAAAACCTTCAAAATACAGAAAATGTGGAAGTACCGTCCGTTCTATAGGGGCTATATGAACACGTGGACTTATACCAACAAATTTCAGGTGGAATGTTTTATATCCTCAACGAAGACGAATTACCAAATTTCAACCATTTTGGTAGGATAATGAAGCTAAAACCTTAAAAATACTGAATATGGGGGCTATATCAAAACGTGGACCGATATATCCCATTTTTCAAGTAATAAAAACTTGTGTACCAAATATTTACTCTCTATCTTTAAAATTGCGAGCTGTATCTTGATTTCAACAGACAGGCGGACGGACAGACGGACATGGTTAAATCGACATAGAATTTTATGCTGATCAATAATATATATACTTTATAGGGTCTCCGACGAATATTTCGATGTGTTACAAACGGAATGACAAATTTAATTATACCCTCCAAATGGTGGAGGGTATAAATATATTCAACACTGTCAGCATACCGACCATCAGGGTAGGGTGCCTACTCATGTCTTCAGTTGACCATCTACAAGAGAATTTTTCCAATACAGCAATACAATGTAATGCTCTCGTTGGGTATTACCCTAAGAGGCATCCTAAACAACGTATGGTGGATAAGACCTCCATTCCAGACATTACAGGAGGGACCTTCATGGTCTATCCAGAGCCAGATTACACAGAAAAAAATCGATGTTTGGTGATTTAGTCGACACGAAGAACGCTATTCAGCACAATATGCTGAACGTGAGTGCGGGGTGGACTTTCTTTTCGAACATTTGCTGCAGTCGAACTACATATGTTATTTAGCTCGTATTCACGCTTGATGTATCAGCAACAATCATCACAAGTGAGGCTCCCACTGAACATAATGGTCGATGGTGCACTGACTCCAACCACTAACTACTCCAACATTTTGAGTGTAACGTTGGATAGCATGTTTAAGTCGTCCGCGCAAGCCCCGACAGCACCTGGGGTGCTAACAAAGAAACCTTGTTGATCACTTAGAAAGCAATAGGCCGGTCTGTTTAAAGTTATGCGTGTGTCAGCGCAAATGTTAACGCTACACAGTGAAAGAATATTAAAACATGCCAGAATGCCTCCCAGGGGACTGCAACAGGGTGCCCCCTTACGACACTAGTGGACCACCTCCATGAGGTGGCGAAGGTTTTACCGGTGCATCAACACAACAGGATGTTGTCGATGCAGTACATGCTTGGGTGTTATCGCAGTGACCATCCCCGTCACAATTTGATGTGCAGACTTCCCCCACACTGGCATTTTAGGAGAGATCTTCATGATCTAGAGAGGGAGAGAGAGGTCCCAAGGTATAAACGAGAACCTCTAGACCAACGAGCCTATCAGGCAGGCTTGAATACCATTTACAGCAGAAGAACGCCCGTATCGGGCCCGAAAGATGCCACAATACCCAACACATGCCCTGATTCCATGTTGCCGAATTTTTTTACTGGATACAGAGGAACCCGAATCTGATAACTGCAAATATATTCGAATGAACATCTTTGCGTTGCTACAACAACAATTGATATACACAGGTTGAACACATCTAACACATTCTGGAGACCTTCTGTGATTGTTCGAACTTTCCCATTTTTCAATTCGAGCTCAACCAACTAAATTTCTATATATTTATTCTTTGAGGAACACTGTCTGATATTCAAAGCTGTCAAGGTGTATACTCCAATTCTCCAGTTAAAACTGCCTATGAAATCAATGTCCTCAGCAACTGCTGGGGGACGGTAGCTTTGATATTATAACAAAACATCTTGCAATTCCTGTTTGGTTATGCTTCCTTTCTTCTTCCTTGATGCTGCATTGCCATCCTCCCAAGGACAATATGTAGTGCTGTTGCATGAGTCCCAAACAATCAAGTGTTGCTGAGCTGTTAAGCGTGGATACAGTCGCTTCCATTGTCCTCGTTTGCTTGGTTGGGTGACCGGTGTTGGCTCTAGCAAGTTTGCCGCTGGAGTATTGCGGGCATGTCCCCAATTTGCAGTTCGTAAAGGTTATTTTTCTTTTTCACATTTGGAGATGTCAAACAGTTCCTTAAATGAATCAACGTTTTTTACACCGCTCATAGTCTCCCAGACGTTTTACTAGTTTTGCACAAATTTGTTGATCAGATAGGGTAAGTGCTCCTAATTTCGGCATGTACCAGAAGCCGGCATTTTTTATACCCTCAGCATTTATGTTAACGAGGGTATATACACTTTCATAGGGGCAAAATGTGCCTCATCGAAATAATGATTTTAGACACCAAGTGTGTTTGGACAAAATCCCTTTCGGACAATTTGGAGTTGATTTAGCCAGGTCCGTCTGTCTGTCTGGCTGGAACGCTCGATAACTCTTGAACGGATCAACCGATTCGGTCTAAATTTGGTAAGTTAAGCTTAGTCCAAACTTAGTTTAAGTTCGAAGATGGGCTAGATCGGTCCAATCCTTCCGGTACCTCCGCCACAAAAGTTCGGAAAAATTCGGATACAATTTGATACATACGTTGCACATCGTGAAACATCTACCATACTTAGATGAGATTTCAATATGGTCTCAATCGGTCCACTGCTTCGGGTACCTCACACACAAAGTTTCTGAAAAAGTGCAGTTTTAGGCCTGCTCTCGAATCGCTTTGATATTTGTTGTAACAACTTGTATTCACTGTCCCCCATACGACGGTACAAATTGCATCAGGAGCAAGTCTATACTTCCTGAGAAAATAGCCTGAAAGGTGCAAAAAACACTATAATACCGTGTGTAGTGGTTGGAGCGCAAGATAAATTTCGAACGGATCTGCCGATTCGGTAAAAAAATTAACCTTAACCTATCGATCCACTCCTTCAGGTACCTCCTCCACAAAAGTTCAAAAATGTTCGGAATAATTGTTCATACTGTAACTCTTGAAGGGTGTGACCGATGTAATCCATACATATCTACCAGATATAGATCAGGTTCGAATATGGACTATATTTGTCTACTCCTTCTGGTACCTCTCACACAAAATTTCGGATAAGTTCACTTTAAGACCTGCTCTCGAATCACTTTGATTTTTGTTGAAGCGATTTGCATTTGCTACCTCCATTACGACGGTAAACGTTTTTTCAGAGGCAAATCCATACTTCTTACGAAAAGAGCCGGAAAGGTAGAAAAAACCCCCTATGGCGGTCGGAGAGCACGATAAATCTCGAACTGTTTAACCGATTTGGTCCAACATTTGGTCTTCGTCATATTATATCCAAACTTAGCCAATACCGATCCACAACTTCCGGTACTTCTCCCCAATATTTAAAAAATGTCACTAAAATCGTAGGACGATATCACTTGAATGGGGCAATATCGGTTCTCTCTAAGGGTACCTCCCACACAAAAGTTCAACATTTGTGTCTTAGTGCAGTTAATTCCTAATCCACATTTTTGTCGGAAAGTTCAAATGTCCAAAAGGGGCAACAAAATTCTGAAGAGACCTTAAATCCAATCGATCTATCCGAAGGTGAAAGTTTCACTTCACATTGGCTGAGGGTATATCTCTGTCGGCAAAGCCGACTGATACTGTTTTACTTGTTATTGAAGCGATTTGCATTCGCTACCTCCACTACGACGGTAAAAGTTTTTTTCAGAGACTAGTCCATATTTCTTGGGAAAACCCTATGTCACCATATGTGGCGGCCACGATAACTCTCGAACTGTTCTACAGATTTGGTCCAACATATGTTCTTCGTCATATTTTATCCAAACTTAGTCCCATGAAGGGCAATGCCGGTACACAGCTTCCGGTACTTCTCCCCAAAATAAAAAATGTCACTAAAATGCTAGGACCATATCACTTGAACGGGGCAACCAATTTGGTCCAAACTTTGGATCTCCCAATATTTTGTCAAAATTTGGTTTAACTTCTAAAAGGGCCCATATCGATCCTCCCTAAGGGTACCTCCCCCACAAAAGTTCAACATTTGTGTCTTAGTGCAGTTAATTCCTAATCCACATGTTTGTCGGCAAGTTCAAATGTCCAAAAAGGGCCATAAAATTCTGAAGAGACCCTAAATACATTCGATCTGTCTGTAGATGAAAGTTTCACTTCACATTGGCTGAGGGTATATCTCTATCGACAGAGCCGACTGACACTTTTTTACTTGTTTATAAAAATTTGTATTCGCTGCCCAATTATGCCAGTACACGTTTTTTTCAGGGTAAGTTAATACTTCCATAAAATGGTTCGAAAGCTGTAAAAACCCCTATGACACCATGTGCTGTGGTTGGAGCGCACGAACTCGTACGGATCAGCTGAATCGGTCTAAAATTACCACTTGTAATTGCTCTCCCCATTACGACGGTACATGTTTTTTTCAGGGGCAAGTCTTTATTTCTTGAGATAATGACCCAAAAGCTCCAAAAAAGCCTGCTGATACCAACTAAACGAGGTAGTACGTAAGGCAACCCTCGAAGGGAGAAACCGATTTGGTCAAAACGTTGTAAATCGTATTATATAGACCTCAGAAGTATTGTGTGTTACTTCATTTCTTTAGGTTCGAGGCTGAGGGAATATCTCTGTTGGACAAGTCGGCTGATACTTTTTTACTTGTTGTTGTAAACATTTAAATTTGTATTGCAATATACCGGACCATTTTCTATACTCGTGCATGTCCGATTTCTAAGAAAATAATACCCAGACACTGGCAGTGGAGTAGTGATAGCATACCACAAATTATAATCAACTTAATCATTACGGTTGCACTTCAAGAAATTTGTGATCTAAATAAAAATACAAACAACCACACTTCCATAGAGTGCTGCTCTTCAATGCAATGCTCTTCACAAAGTCACCAAAATTTTTTTCATTTTTCCAAAACCCATTGTTTGGGGAGTTTTAATAAGGCGAAAAAGCGAATGGGCATAACAAAGCCATGGAAAGAAGAATGACGAAAATAAAGCCGAAGAATAAGAATGAATGCATAATTAAACCGTTATTTTTAGCGGCTTTAATTCGACCAAATGTAATGCGTTCGGTATTCAAAATGTTCAGTCATTTGTTTTTGCTGGTCGGTCGGTTGGTGTTGGTTCATTATAATGAAAACTCCAGCAAATCATTATGGCATAACTTCATTTATGCCATAATGGTTGGGAAGACTGTATGTCAATGTGTGTGTGCGTGTAATTATTTCATATTTTTTAATGCTTTACAAATTACAATTTAATGAAAACAACAATTAAATCATTCCAGAGGTGGTTTTACACAAACATAACAGAATACACAACAAACAACAACAACAACAGCAGAATACGATAAAGCAGCATTTTGCCCTTTCTGTAATAAAGGCCAACATAAACATACACATACATTCATACATACATGCATAAAGATGGAGTTATGTGCATTAAACAAATTTATTATCTTGATGGTCATAATCGTAACTTTTGTACCACCATCATGACGATGTGGATGATGATGATGTTCACATATAAATGAAACGTTTAAAAAACGGGTGTTTGTTACGTCCACTCTCTGCAGATTTTCTATGCAAACATATTCACACATTCATAAAATCTCTCAAATGAAAGTTATATTTTTATGATATTTTTGCCAAGTTTTCTAAACTTCATTTTAAAGCCAAGCCAAGACAAAGTGAAAATTTTGTCAAAATTACATTTCATTTCAATGTCAGTGGACCTGGCCAACTAACACACCAACTGCCACTTGATGGAATATTTGATGGTCACAAATTTCTCTCTCTCGTTTTATTTCTTGGCTCCATGGAGGAGGTCATCTCAACCACTGGCCAGCGAACTAACCAAACGACAGCCTATAACAACTTTCAATTTGTCAATTTGCCATCCATCCCCAGTCCCAAATGCATAAAATTCAAATATAAACGAACGGACGCAGAGAAAGATTTCAATTTTATGATGTCTGCACAAAAAATTATTGTTGTAAAAAAATGAAATATGCATGCTCGTACATGCGTACATTTTATTTTCTTTTTTATGGAAGAAGATTATAATCATGTCACACACGGTAATAATTTATTTTCAAAGATAAATCTTTCCAAATCATACATATGCCGAATTTTATTATTTTAATGTGAGTGATCTTTATCGGGATTTTTATTAACGGGGGCCACATACAGCAGCGTGTGAAACGGGGCAAATGATTTGAAAAAAATGTGGATGATATACTGCAAATGCCTTGCACACTGAATGTCCGGTCAAATTCCCAGGTCAGTCAACATCATATTGTCAAAGGTGGCAAAAATGTCCCTCAACTTCTCTACAAATTCGTACATGTGGTTAAACAACTAAAAAAAGTATCAGTCGGATTTGCCGACAGTAATATAGCCTCAGCCTATATTGAATACCGGCTAGGCAACTAAAATCCTTTTTCCCAAAAATATGTGTTTTTAGGGGGCTTTCAGAAGTTTGAGGCCCTGTTTGGACATTTGAACTTGCAAACAAAAATGTGGATCAGCATTAAGAGTCAAAAGTGTTGAAGGAATGCATCGGCATAGTCCATTTTGGAAGTGAATCTTGTTTTGGGGTGTGATTGCATTTATTTTCGATAGATATCGCGCCCACCAGTCATTTCACGGTATAACTTAGGGCTTTTGGACTGATATGTCAGGAAGAATGGACTAGCCCACGAAAAACATAATATCTCTGTAAACAGAGCCACAACGAGTTGCATCGGTATAAATTTCCAAAGGATCTTCGAACACATTAAACACTTAAACAAACATTTTGGACTTTTGTGGGGGAGGTACCCCAAGGAGGAGACCGACATGGGCCACTTTCGTATATGGACAAAATATTAGGAGATCCAAAATCTGGAACAAATCGGAGCAACCGATATAGGGTGTACCATTTAAGTGACACTTTTTTAATTTTTCGGGTAGGGTACCGGAAGTTGTGGTGTGCGCTCCAACTTTCGGGTGATTTTCTCAGGAACTATGGACTTGCCCCCAAAAAATGGTGGAAGCGAATACAAGTTATTACAACACAAATCAAAGCTATTCTAGAGCAGGTCTTAAGCTGAACTTATTCAAAAATGTATGTGGAAGGTACC
Organism: Musca autumnalis; assembly: GCF_047663935.1. Lineage (NCBI taxonomy): Eukaryota > Metazoa > Arthropoda > Insecta > Diptera > Muscidae > Musca > Musca autumnalis. The sequence continues at coordinate 15,572,761 of NW_027411977.1, read as the reverse complement.
TGAAGGAGTGGACCGATAGAGTCCGATATTGACACCTCACCTATGTCTGGTAAAAATTTCACGATGTGCAAATTATGGACCAACTCGGGTACTTCCTTTATAAGTTATCGTACGCACAATTTTTCCGAACATTTATGAACTTTTGTGGAGGGGGTATCTGAAGGAGTGGACCGATATGGCTCATCTTCGAACTTAAACTAAGTTTGGACAAAATATTATGAAGGCCAAATTATGGACCAAATTGGTTCATCCGTTCGAGAGTTGTCATGCGCTCCAGACAGCCAGTCTGATAGACGGACGGACATCGCTAAATCGACTGCAAATTGTCTGAAAGGTATTTCGTCCAAACATATTTGGGGTCTAAAACCATTATTTCGATGATGCACCTTTTGGGTATTAAAATGCGAAAACATAATATTAACACCAAATCTTAATCATATGACCCTAAATGCCATAAGAGGAGTGGTGGGCCAAAATGTTCTATGAACAGATCCTTAATTTTTAATAGGTAACAAAATAAGACACCTAGAGAATATCACAACTGACGAACTGGATATATTGACTGATTCGAGCGCACCACTGACTGACTAAATGAAAAGACTCTGGTAGTAGATGGCAGAGATGTACTCCGGGAGATATGTACTATTATATGCCAAGGAGAGTCAATTTGATGCAACAATGATTATCCTCATTAAAACGGCGGAAAGAAATTGTAGACAGATTTGCATGCTTCCTCAGTGAGGAAAACAAACTTCAAGTCGGATCAGCCGCATTTGTTGTCTTTAAATAATATGTCCCAAAAATCGTCTAAACAAAATGTTAATGTCGAAATTTTTGAGGACCGAGGTAATCAGGATGATTGTGTGGGTACTTGTCGTCAGGGCTGATAACTCAGAAATCAGAAAAAGAATAATACTCGAAGAAGTTCACGTTCAAAAGGACCAATGGCCCTGTAATTTGTTGGTTCATATTTTCCGTATGAGTAAGCAAAATAGCCCGAAAGCTTTAAAAATCCCTATGGCACTATGCGAACGATAAATTTGGCCTTCGTAATATTTAGTCCAAACTAAGTTTAAGTTTGAAGATTGGCACTATCGGTGCGCACCTTCCGGTAACTTCCCCCACCACCAAAAGATAAAAAAGGACACTATAATAGTACGCGCTATATCTGCTGAGGAGCAACCGTCCAAACTTTGGATCTCCCAATATTTTGTCCAAATGTTGTTTAATTTCAGAAATCGGTTTTCTCCTACCCCCACAAAAGTTAAACATTTTTGTTTAACCTTATTATACGAAGAACCTTATTATACGGTGACCAACTGAAATGAATGGTGGTCTGATCTGGAATAAGGAATGAATCCCAAAATAAGAACCACTTCCAAAATGGACTATGTCGGTCCATTCCTTCAAGTACACCCTCCGCAACACTTTTAAGCTTCAAACCAAATGTATTGTTTGTCGGAAAATTTCAAAAAAGGCTAGAAAATCCGTAATCCTTAGATTCTATATTGTCAACAGATGGACGTTTCAATTCACACAGGCTGAGGTTATGTCTTTGTCGGCAAAGCCGACTGATACTTGTTTACTTGTTCCGCTTATGTTTGCCTACTAGCCCGTCGACTTCAAAAGTAAGTTACCTAAGTCTTGGGTCTTCAAAATAAACTCATCACTCGCATTTGCTAGCCCCTTCTGCTGGGAAATTTTCTCTATGCCACGAATTCGACCAACCACTATTTAGTCTACAGGTATGTAGCGAGTGGCTGCATCTGTGATGATGTCCCGGAAAATCCTTTCAGCTACCAATGGATCTTAGGGAATGGGCTGCTTTCTGAAGAGGTGCTTGGTAAATTCTCTGAACCCTTGCCAATTGGCATTTCCATGGTTCACAAAAGTACGGCAGTCAGAGGTTATTAAGTTGGGTGATCTGTTAACAGCGACAATGGTTGGAAAGTGGTCTGCCAGAATACGTTATTTATCTGACCGGGTGTTGTCTGGCAAGCTGTTGCAAACTCTTCTTATCTTCGTCTTCGTATCATGGGACGGATACCAAACCAAGTTATAATATATTCCCCATATAGTGTTACAATAATTTTATGCTGATTATTATGTAAAGGGGTTGCGTACCAACTTGGCATCTGTCGAAAGGTTGAAATCTCGGTCGTAGGGTGGCTAAGCAAGAAAAACTTACTTATTGAGCTTTATGACCGCTGTCTGACAAACAATTACTCTTGAGGGGTCTCAAAGTAGACAATTTGAGCTATATGACCGTCCAAGCCGCCACCATAATAGCCAATTTAATTTTGACTGCTATGACCTCCCTGTCAAAATCTAACAGCGTAACACTCAATATTATTGTTGGATCTCATGACCAACATCTACGTCGCGACATAACGTAACATCTAAGGTTCGTAAGACCCAAAGATAGTTTTGAGTGTTATGAGTCGTTACTTACCATCGTCTTTATACATGATTGTTCCACAACCATCCCAGATTGGACAAGGGAAACTTCTCTCATATCAATGAGTGCACCCCGATTCATATTAGCTCAATGATATGGGACCTACTGTTTATTGCCGAGTCCGAACGGCGTATCCTAAGACACCACTTGTAGAGAAGTTTTACAAGGCTGAAATACTCAGGAAATGTCGCCAACATCACTGAGGAGTATTTTGTCAACGTTGAAAATTTCATGTTGCCTGGCCTGGGAATCGAACCCACGACCAGCGCGCAAGGCGGGTGTGCATACCATTGCACCACGCTGGCACCCGCCATTAAAAATAGACGAGAGGGGGGTTGTGATTGTTATTCATGAAATTTTTATTAAGAACAGAAAATCGTAGCTTTAAGTCTATCGAAGAGTTAAATTCTGAGGTCATTTGGTCTTATAAACGAGGTCTGGAGGGTCAAAAGATCCACAATATTAACTTTGGTAGTTATGAATGCCATAAAGTGAACGCATATGGATATGTAGTAATTCAGCATCAGAAATCTGGTAAATTAATACTATATTGAATTTAAGGGAAAACAGGGATATAATTTCCTTTTGCACGACTCTATGGACGTTTACCTATTAATGACTAGAATAACGTTTATTTTTTAAAATCATTTTGTGCGTGAGTTTTTTATCGAATCACCTTTTATGTAAGATTTCATCTAAAAAAGTAAAGATTTCATTGTAAAAAAGTAATCACTTTATTCCGTATATTAGCCTACTTGTATCTCCTGAAGAGGTGATGTCGAAAATATAAACCGAATGTCTGTTACCCAAAAAGTATCAACACAGGATGTCCTCCCTCATAACTCCCAAAACTAAATTGAGCTTTATGACCATGATTTTGACGGTCGTTATGACAATGTTGTTGTGACTGCGATATGAAAGGTCTTACTTACTTACTTAGTTGGCCCATTACAGAACATTTGTTCCATAGACCGAACTAAGAAAAGATCTCCATTCCTCTCTGTTTTTCGCTTGACTTTTTGGAATACCGCGCCTTTCCATTTCTTCATCCACTTGTTTGCTCCATCGAAGCTTAGGCCTGCCGATTCTGCGTGCACCGCCATGTGGCATGTATTCATACGCCTTTTAAGCGGGTTCATCATCGCTCATTCTCATGATATGGCCTAACCAACGCAATCGTTGCATCTCGATACATTTAACTATATTCATGTCTTTGTATAGCTTATATAGCTCGTGGTTCATACGACGTCGATATTCACCGTCAACGCAAATCGGCCCGTAGATCTTTCGAAGAATTTTCCTCTCAAACACACCAAGCACTGCCTTATCTGCTTGCGCAAGTACCCATGCTTCGGAGCCATACATTAGCACGGGTAGTATCAGCGTTTTGTAGCTTTGTTTTTAAATTGCTTACTTAGACCATAGTAGCATCTGTTGGCCAATACAATTCTTCTTCTTATTTCACAACTGATGTTGTTTGTTGTGTTTATGGCAGTGCCGAAGTAGACGAAGTCTTTAACTACCTCAAAATTGTACGTACCAACTTCCACAGTTGGTCCGAGCTCTATGGACGCTTTGCGCGTCGACACCATCAATTTGGTCTTTTCGCCGTTTACCGCCAGACCCACTTTCGCAGATTCTGCTTCGACCTTCCTAAAGGTATCAGTTACTTCCTTTACTGATCGTCCCATGATGTCTATGTCATTAGCATAGGCAAGTAACATGTGGCTATTGGTGTAAATTGTGTCATTTCTTTTGACATTTGCATCTCGTATTACCTTTTCCAGCAAAATGTTGAATAGGTCACACGAAAGGCTGTCTCCTTGCCTGAAACCTCTTTTGGTACAAAATTCTTCGGAGAGGTTCTTTCCAATTTTAACTGAGGACCTAGTATCAGTTAAAGTCATCTTACAAAGCCGGATGAGCTTTACGGGGATACCAAATTCAGACATTGCGTGGAATACCTTTGATCGGAGGGGACTGTCGAATGCTGCTTTATAATCGACAAAAAGGTGAAATATGTCGATCTGCATCTCTTGGGTCTTCTCTAGGATTTGCCGCAGGGTAAATATCTGGTCAATGGTGGACTTGCCAGGTCTAAAGCCACATTGGTATGGTCCAATTATTTCGTTGACCATTGGCTTTAGTCGTTCGCACAATATCCCTGACACTATCTTATAGGCAATAGGGAGAAGACTTATGCCCCTATAGTTTGAGCATACAGTCTTATCTCCTTTCTTGTGGACGGGACATAGGATGCTCAGGTTCCAATCGTCGGGTACGCGTTCTTCCTGCCAGATGGTGCTAACAAGCTGATGCATACACCTTATCAGCGCGTCGCCTCCGGTTTTAAACAGCTCGGCTGGTAAGCCATCGGCTCCTGCTGCTTTATTATTCTTCATCCGGTTGATTGCTGTTTTTACCTCATCTTGGTCGGGCGGTATACATTCTATACCATCTTCTGGGATTGGATCTGTGGTATCATCGTCTTCGCTACTATTGGATACCAGCATATTGGAGAAATGTTCCTTCCATATCCTGAGCACGCTATCTGTATCTGTTACCAGATTACCTTGCTGGTCTCTACAGGAGGATGTGCCTGTACCAAAGCCATCTGTTTGATGTTTCACTCTTTGGTAGAATTTTCGGACTTCATTTTGGCTCCTGTACATCTCGATTTTTTCACACTCCCGCTTTTCCATTTCTTTCTTTTTCTTGCGGAAAAGACGTTTCTCTTCTCTCCTTTTCTCCCGATATCTCTCTCGCGCGCTACGCGTTGCTACTGATTGCAAAGTAGCTCTATATGCCGCATTTTTCTCTTCGGTAGCAGCACGATACTCCTGGTCATATCATGAATTCCTTTGTGGAGGTCTCTGGAATCCAAGTATGGATTTTGCGGCTGTTTGCATGGAGTGGGCAATATGTTGCCATTGTGTTGTTATGTTATCGGGACAAGGAGTGCTCGCGTTAAGCAATTGGGCTAGTTGAGTGGAATATGCTGTGGTTATCTGTTGTGTTTGCAGCCTATCGATGTCCAACTTCCGCGTTGAGTCTGTTTGTGCTTTATTTGCAACGTTTATACGGGTACGTACCTTTGCTGCAACAAGGTAGTGGTCCTAATCTATGTTTGGTCCTCGGAACGATCGTACATCCAACACGCTGGATGAATGTCTTCCATCTATTACAACATGATCAATTTGATTACTTGTTCTTTGATCTGGAGACAGCCAGGTGCCCTTATGAATATCGAGATGATTAAATCTGGTACTGTTAACTACCATGTTTTTTGCAGCTGCAAAGTCTATCAGCCTCATACCATTGTCAGATGTTTCACTGTGGAGACTGAATTTCCCGACTGTTGGGCCAAAGATATTCTCCTTTCCAATTTTGGCATTAAAATCGCCTAGAATGATTTTAATGTCATGGGCAGGGCAACGGTCATATGTTTCTTCTAAGCGCTCGTAAAATATATCTTTGGTCTGTTCGTCCTTTTCTTCAGTGGGAGCATGAGCGCAAATAAAGGTGATGTTGAAGAATTTAGCTTTTATTCGAATTGCAGCAAGTCTTTCATTCACTGGGGTGAAGCTGGAGACCAGATGTTTTAACCTCCGACCAACTACAAATCCGCAACCAAACTCATGCTTTGTGTCATGGCAGCTATAATACAGTGCGTCACCTTTAGGTGTTGTTGTGACGCCTTTCCCAATCCATCGTATTTCCTGTATGGCAGTAATATCGGCCTTGTACTTTTCAAGAACGTCTGCCATTGCGAAGACTGCACCTTCTCTATAAAGAGTGCGAACATTCCAGGTGCAGATTCGCAGATCATGGTCCTTAAAACGTTTGCGGGGTTCGTCAACTTTAGAGGGGTTTGTTTTTCTTTTCTTTCGTTTTTTCATAGTAGGATGTTTTTTCTAGGGGAGGGTTACTAACCCGACGCCCAAACCCAAGTTTTTAACGTTCGTATGGGTGAACGCGCGGCACATTTTAGCTCACTACCTTTAACGGGTGTTAAAGGCAGTTCCCCCGGTGACACCACGGGGAGGTCAGTGTCCACTTGAGATGAAAGAGGGACCAAGATAAATCCTGGGCTTTGCCATGTTAAAGCCGGTCAAGACCGTTGCTTGGTATCATTCATCCCCTACGTCACACCTCCCAAATCCTCTATGGTCCTTAAGATCATTGGATTTCTCCATAAAGGACAGATTGCCAAAGGTGATTTTACGGTATCGGTTCGACCAGGAAAAATCAAACGTTACTTTGTCATTGTAACAGGGTTTTCATTTCTCTTAATTTTGAGTTACACTGTGCAACACTGGAAATGCAAACAACTTCTAATGGGCATGTTGTGAAAGTACATATTGAGACTACAAAAACCTTAATTGGGTTTTGTTTTCTTAGATCGGGCTTAGATTTTATGGCCTCATCTAAACCGACCTAAAATGAGCCTTTTTTCCAGTGATCGGACCTTTATCTCCGAAACTAATAAGAATTTTGCTTTGCAGTCTTCATCAATGTTGTAGCCCTAAAGTAGTAGAACTAATGTGTCAAACAGATGAACTAGGAGAAGCTGCATTTAGTGCATCAAAATCGTTAAAATATAGAAAAGTTTACATAATTTCTGAAATTCTGCTCAGTAACAACTAAACTGTTGGGAGTTGAAACAAGTAATCATTCTACAAATTTTCCAAATAATGTGACCATCAATTCATCAGAACATTCTGAAACTCTAAAATGGTCATTTCACGTTGTTTAAGGGGTATTTCATAACATACCTTTTACAAAACTTATTTCAAACAATGTTCACACAGGCTGTTATTCTCATGTTGGGGATTTCATTGAATTATTGAAATATTTACCAAATTGTTGTTGAAAAATTTGCTATAAACAAGGCGATAGAGGCATTATTCAACAATATAATGTTCTGAAGAGTTGTGTATCACATTCCAGAGAATATTTTCCCAAAAGGTAACATTAAGAAGAATTTAACATTTTGGGAGATACCCTGCGAAATATACCCAAATTATAGAATTTTTAGATATATTATAAAATTTGAGGCAACAAATGCAGTTTTTCGAGTTCACTATTCCTCCAAATATTTTCTTCTTGCTCTTATCTACAAGTTTGCTGCAGATGCCAAAACAAGATTCGTATTGGTTTCAGAGATACAGACCCGATTTGTTTTAAAAATTCGGTCTTTAACCATGTTTAGATGAGGCCATAAAAACCGAACCCGATCTAAGAAAACAAAACCCAAATATGGTTTTTGCCTATTTGTCCTCTACTTTCATAAAATTCTGGACAGAAGTTGTTTGCACGCGATTTGCTCAAAAATGTTGCACAGTGTTATTATTTGATTATGTTATGATCAAAGGCAAATTTGCTTCTTCAATATCACCACTGTGGTAGTAATTTCTCTTTCTGGTGGCATTAGTTCACACCGTGATCATTGCAATGTGGGTGATATTAGAGGGAGAAAATAATAAAAGATTAAAAAATTTCTCCACAATTCCTACAAAGACGAACATTATTTGGGAGTGGAAAAGCCAAATGAGTTTGATGCTAATGATGATGACGAAGAGATTGTGGAAGTAATCCAACAAAGTGGAATTTTCTCAGGAAATTTCCAACAAACAAAACAAAAAAACAACACCAAATTTTAAATCTAACTTAAAAGAGTACGTTTTGTTGTTATTTCTACACCTTTTCTTTTTATGAACTTTTTTTATAAAATTTTCTATTTGACTTACCTGCAGCCGCATAAGCAGTATATTGGCCAAGTGCCAGTACCATTGCACACAGGCCCATCAACAGCACCAGCGGAGGATGATGTAGTTGAAGATGTTGCCGGTGCCAGAATCGTCGTTGAGTTTTGTTGCTGTTGTTGTTAACACCATTTTTCATTAGACCATTGTTATTAACATTAATTGTTGTCGTTGTTGTGCTGATGGTGGTCGTGTTGTTGCTGGATGATGTTGCTCCCGCCGCCATTAGAAGAGATGTCGTCGACGTCGTTGACGTTTCAAACATTTTCACTGCTGCACTTTCGTTGTAACACGCTTTCGCCACTCACAACTTTGTCGTTGTCTTGACAACAAAAAAAATAACAACAAGAAGAAAAAAATAAACAACAATTGTTGCTGTTGTTACTTGAGGAGTCGCGAGCAATAACAACAGCAACCACAAAAAAGAACAACAAAAGGCTTAATTTAATACAAGCAACCAAAAAGAAACAACACTTGAAGAAAAGACAAGCCAAAAACACACATACGGCGCGCCGGCTTAACTAATGGGAAAACACCACGCCGCACTACATACATCGGAGGCACTTCATAGAAGTCGAAGCTCTTTAAGGTGAACTACTTACTTACTGCTATTGTCAAGTCTTGTACTATCTGCCTATCTATCTACCAATGCCAATGTAACGAGGCTCTTGACTGCTGCTGGCTGGCTGGTTCGTTGGTTCGCTGACTAAATGGCACTGTTTTTGGGCCTTGTTATATGCGGTTATTGGGTTGTGGTTTCAAACAAGACAAAAAGTAAAACACAAAACCTTCAAGCCGCCATCCCATCACACTTACTTGAATGCTTACCCTCTTTGTTGGCAGCAGTTACTGACGTTACTGACTGCTGATTGTTATATTTTACTACTTCAAATCACGAAGAAAGTTTCAAAATACTTGGTCGCTCGCTCGCTCACACACAGAGCAAAATTACAATCTTTCTACGGAAGATGCCTATTAAATGGTGCTGACTGTCTAACTAAACCAATTGCTGTCATACAAAACCGAGTGATATGTATGTACAAATGTGTGGTCATTGAACATACACATTAGAGTCTAATGGTGGTTCTTCATGCGGACATGCATATTTTATCACTTTATTGCCCGCCGCTCGGTGGCCAATGCGATCATTGTTGTTGTTGTGGATGATGATCGCGTCATTTGAACCACCAACTAAAACATTCCACAATAACTAGCATTTCTCTATAAAATTTGTCATCAATTTCTTTCTATTACTTTTTAGATTTGTTTTATTCATTTTTTGTTGTCTATTTACTGATGACAGTGTCATTTGTGGTGGTGTACCCTTTTAATAAAATCAATTGTTAAACAAAAATCACGACCCTTTAACACGATTCACTTATTTAATTATATCAATGATTGATTCATTAATTAATGCCAAATGTCAAATGGTCATAAGTCAAGATGTTTGATGGTGGTGTATTAGAGCGGGCCGCAGTTACATCTACATTCAATATTTTTTTTAAATGATCATAATGGACTGACTGCCTATTATTAATAAGATCTGCCTTTTGTTAATAGGAGACTCATTGGTTTTGAAATTTCTTCGGATACCCTAGGAAAATAGCCGACACAATGTCTGTAATGTGTAGCTCTTAATTAATGATGCAATAATGAAAAGGTTTCTGGTCCGTCAAACCACATTCATGCCATGTTGGGACACGTGAATGCACTTTGTAAACAAATCGAATCGATTTATTTCAATCTTCGGAGTTTACTGCATTTTTTGTTATCGCTCAAGCGTAAACGGGCCAGCAGCAGCAGCTCATTATTTTACAATGCACGATGATTAGTAACGTGAACTTGACGGATGTCGACAAGCTTCAAGTATAAACAGACATACATACATACATATGTACCTACCCAGCAAACCAATCGTACCGACATCGTAACGAAATCGCTGGGTACCCAGCAAACCAAATGTCTGATGTCCGACACGTCTGAACAATTTCGGAAGCAAAGTCGTTCAGATTTCGTTCCGATTTCTAAACGATTTTTCGGAGAGGAAATAGTTCAGATTTTGTTCCGATTTCGGAACGAATGTCGGAAAGAAATTTCCCTTCCGAATTTCCCAAGGATTTTCTTCAGATTTCGTTACGAAATCGGACCGAAATCGATACGATGTCGCTCCGACATTTCGTTCCGAAATTATGTCAACCAATTCATACAACTTTCGTTAAGATATCGTTACGATTTCGGATCAGATATCGGACGTATCCTCCGAATTTTGTTCCGATTTCGTTACGATGTCGGTACGATTGGTTTGCTGGGTATATTCCTACGTCCACACAATACAAATTCAAGTCAATGCAAAATCAAAGGTTTGATAGTTAATGAAAATTTTCAAAACAAATTCATAATTTAACATCGATGCTACTTTCAATACCATTTGATTTTTCAGAAGAAAAAAAAAACAAGTAAAAACATTAAGTTCGGCAGGTCTTTTAATACCCTCCACCATAAAATATTCTAAACGAAACTGGAATAATTAGTTTCCTTTTAGGTGCAAAAAATTTTTTTGACCGCGGGGTATGGTAAAAAATGAACCTAAAAATTCTTCAATTTGTTGTTGTTGTTGTAACAGTGTTTATTATTATGTTTGTATGTTCGTTCCTCTGTTCAATCTGGCTCTGGGTCTATCTCCAGTTCCAGGAAAGTGGCTGCTTCGATGGGATGTACCCACAGATCCACTGGAGTTAGATGAGTAGGTTTGGCTGGGCAGTTGAAAAGGTGTTTTGTGTCGTGCAGGCCCATGCGGCATACTGGGCAGATGTCTTGCACGACACAGTCGATTTCCGCCCAATACGAATTTAGGCGACTGCAATATCGCGAGCGTAGTTGAGCCAAAACTACGCAAGTTTGTCGTTGCGGCTGACTCTCCTCAGCTGCTATAGATGGGAGATGTATTTCGAGGACTTTATTCACACTACATTTGCTTATGGCCTTAGCAACTGCATCCGTATGAATGCTATTTAAAACTGCTTGATAGGCTTGTTGATCTAGGGGTTTTCTCCTACATTGTTGGACCTCTCTCTCTAGAGCATGAATATCCTTCCTGATATGCCTGAATGTGTCGGGCCTAGCCAGCAGATGGTGATTGGGATGGCTCTCACGGTAACACCCAAGCAAGTACTGCAACGAAAGCATCTCATTGTGTTGCTTTACTGGAAGAATATTTGCCTCCTCATGTTGATGGTCCACTAAATACTTGAGGAGGCACCCTGTTGCTGTTCTCAGTTTGTGGTCGGAATTCTGCTACCGTCGACCGTCCATGTGGTGAACTGTGTGGCTGTTGATTTTGTGGCGGAAATCTGCATATTCTTCGAATGGAAAAAGGTGGTAATAATAATATAATAATTGTTCCACAAACATCCCATACGGGACAAGGGAGACTTCTCTCATACCAATGAGTGCACCCCGATTCATATTAGCTCAATGATAAGGGACCTACTGTTTATTGCCGAGTCCGAACGGCGTGTCCTAAGACACCACTTGTAGAGAAGTTTTACATGGCTGAAATACTCAGAAAATGTCGCCAACATTACTGAGGGGTATTTTGCGACCGTTGAAATTTTTGATGTTGCCTGGCCGGGGAATCGGACCCACGACCTTTAGTGTGCAAGGCGGGTGTGCATACCATTGCACCACGGTGGCACCCAAGGAAAAAGGCGATAAGATCGGTTAAATAGTTGTTCAGCCTCTCACAGATGTCATCAGGATAGGTACCTGACGCCAGGATCGTGCAATCATCCGCATACCTTACGATCTCGATGCCGTCTGGAGGGCGCGGAATACAGGAGAGGTAGAGGTTAAACAGTTCCGGAGATATCACCCCACCTTGGGGAACTCCCTGTTTCGCTCTACGGGGCTTGAACATATTGTTCCTGAATTCCACGTACGACTGACGTCCACACATATAATTGACTATCCAACGTTTCAAGCTTGGCTTGAGGGTTGTCTGCTCAATGTCCTCGAACAGCGTGGAGTGCCTGACTGTATCAAAGGCTTTTGATAAGTCAAGCGCCAAGACCACTGTTCTATCGCACGGCCGTCTCTGGTTGAGTCCTTGGCAAATATATGTGGTAATGGTGTGCAGCGGAGTTGTGGTGCTGTGCTGCTTACGTTATCCATGCTGATTATCGGCAACTTGATAGCTATTTCTGATACTGGAGAGGACTAAGGCCTCAAGGGTCTTTGTTACGGGAGACAAAAGCGAAACCGGCCTGTTCGATTCACTTTTGCTGGCGATTCACTCCTTGCCGGGCTTCCGTAGTGGGACCACCAGACTTTGGGAACAATGCGACAAGTTGAGAACTTTAGTGAGATAGTCCACTCCCGGCTAATCCAGCTGCTTCAGCATTACCATGGAGATTCCATCAGGGCCCAACGCTTTGGATGATTTAGCGTTCCTGATGGCATTGGCAACATCATCCATTGCAAACTGTGGTGGTTCCTCCTCGGCAGTAAGGGATCTGATGCGTGTAATACTCTTCTCTTCGCCCTGTCACTCTCGGGGTGCACCTCTTCGGGTCAGTCAACGTAACGTCGCCAAACGTGACTGAGGTCATATCTTCCCTTCTTCCAGGGTTCGAGAGTGAATTAACCGTTGCCCACAATTCACATATACAGGCTCCAATGTTGCAACTCCTCCGATGATTTAACCACTTGTTCCGCTTATGCTCGCCGACCAGCCTGTTAACTTCCAGTGTCAGCTCCCTGACTCCAGTTACCGATTATCAGCATGGGTTCCGTAAGCACGACAACAGCGCTGCATGCCATCTCCACACATATTAGTCGAGGACTCAACAGGAGCAAGTCGTGTCATAGAACAGTGATAGGTTAGGTAAGGTTTAGGATGCGTAACTGCCGTGCTGACAGCCACTCCACTCGGAGACCTTGAGGTACTTTGTGATCATCCAGGAACAGTGATGGTGGCGCTTGACTTATCAAAAGCCTTTGATACTGTCAAGCACTCCACGCTGTTTGGGGACATCGAGCAGACAACCCTCCGGGCAAGTTTGAAACGTTGGACAATTAATTATACGAGTGGTCGCCAGTCGTACGTGGAATTCTGGAACAAGAAATCCAAGCCCCGTAGCCCCCAAAGTGGGACCAGAACTGTTTAACCTCTATATCTCCTGTATTCCGCCTCCTCCAGGCGGCATTGAGATCGTAATGTGTGCGGATGATTGTACGATCATGGAGTCAGGTACATTTCCCGATGTCATTTGTGAAAGGTCGAACCCCTATTGGACTGATCTTTGAGATTTACCTCGCGAATAATAATGGACGGGAGAAGTGAGAACAGAGTTCAATGTCATGGTCGATGGTAATAGAATTCCGACCACAAATTACCCCAAAATTCTAGGGGTCACATTCGACAGCATGTTCATGTCGTCTGAGCATGTCACAGCTATGTGTGATTAGCTGAGATATAGAAACAAGGTCCTCAATTTATTAGCCGGCAGTACTTGGGGTCCAATAATAAAACCTTTTTGACCACATATAACGCGATAAGTCGATCGGCGGATATAAGCGCAATGCGATGGAAACATATTCAAACTGGTCAAAATACCACTCTGAGAAATGCTACAGGGTGTCTCTCCAGGTCTTCAGCGGACCATCTACATGAGGAGGTAAAGATTCTCCCAGTACAACAACACAATGTCATGCTTTCGTTGTACGGCTGTTACCTTGAGAGTCACCCAAATCATCATATGGTGGATAGGACCCTCCCAAGCATGTCAGGAGAGATCTTCATGATCTCGAAAGTGAGGTCCAACGTTACACGAGAAACCCCTTTTTAAACCTGTTGATATATTTTAAGATGGGCAAAGTTTTGGTCAAATTGGATACTCAATTCGTAAGTTATCGTTGTATCTGAAGATGTGCACCGATATCGTGACCATTGTAAGGTTGTCTCTAACGACTTTATTTTATTGTTGATCCTTGACAATAGGCAGTGTTCTTGGGGATTTTGTCGAAAATAAAATAAGAATATATCATTGTAGTAAGGCTCACAAGGACTTCCCGCGGTGATTATCTAAGGAAGTATGGTGATCTTGCATAAGAAAAAATATATGGTTGTAATAAAGCTCACAAGGAATACCTGCGGTAAAAATTTCAAACAGTCCTTAAACTTAAGATTAGTCATAACTTTTAGATTCACTTTGGCAGTTTTGTTGAGATGTGTGTTTTACTTACTATTTGTATGTAAGTCAAGCTTAATCTCATATTTGTTGTTTTCAAATTTAAAAACAACAAGTTTAAAGTGGGATATAGTTAAATTGATTACTTTAGGGGATGGCAGAGAAGACTAGTTTCGTCCAACGCCACTAGGACTAATCAGTTCTCTTAGTTCTTTGTATTGACGCAAAGAACCCTTCCCCAATTTTAAGACGACTCGAGCTCAAGAATTAGTGTGACTGATGAATTCGTTCAAATACGAATTCAACCGAAACACCTAAAAACTCTCATAGCCGCATATGTAAACCAAACTAACTACTTCCACTGTCATGTGTCTCCACATTGCAGAGAATGCACATAACTATTTTGATAGTTGTCATAACTTGCGATTTTTTGTGGGGGAAGAGTTGACCCTTACAGTCCACCTTCGAACTTTATCTAAGTTTAGAAGAAATATTAGGCTGTGCAAAGTTTGTACCAAATCGGTTACTTCGTTCGACTGTATTCGAACAAAATGGATTGACTGAAATATGTACCTTCTAAATTGAAATATAAAGAAAGGGCGAACGACTTCAGCTAAAGAAGTTCCTTACTAGAAAATAGACGGAATTCTGAATTCAGGGGCCTAATTACGTGATTCGATTCGATCGAGTATTTGCTCGTGAAAAAGATTTCGACACGATAAAAAAGCGGCATGACGAGATTCGATCGAAATCATTGATCGAATGTTTCGAGAGTAACCGGTAGTCGAACTATGAAAACCTATGTATACTATAGGGAATATTATGAAGGTAGATGTAAAAAAGGTGTTTTTTTTTGAAAGCAAGAACCAAAAAAACAAAATTATGAATGAAAAATGTAAATATTTGTGGAATTTTTTGAACAATACATTGAATAATAATTTCGGTATGAAGTTCTGCTAAGAAAATAAGAAAATTATTAATTCTTGCAAAATCTTTTTGACATTGTTGTAACGGATTGCTAATACATCTACCTTAATAATCCTCTCTCAAAATAAATGAGAGAGAGTTTGGTGGGTGTTTTGCATTAGCCTCTCTGAGAGAATATTTCCTTTGGTAAACAACGGGGGATGAAATGTTTAAAATGTACTTCACTTATAAAATAAAGGCTATTAATATTAAATATTTTTTTCTGTTTTGCAGAAATGCTTATTTTTCAACTTATTTTTTAACGACTGCAAAACTAGTTTTTGTTTAATGATTGCTTGCATTTTGATTCTAAATTTATCACAATTTCTAAAAACGACTGCAAAGGACTTTTCCCAATTTCTCTTGTTATATTGTCTAAAAAATGCTGCCAATTATTTACTAACATCGTTTTTCTTCTATAAAACGACAACAAACAACAATTTTTACATTTTAAACAAAAAAACAATAAGAAATCTTTAATTTTATTTGTTTACGATAGGCAATTTGGCCTCGATAAATTACTCGCAAATTTATGCTCAATTACTCGATAATTTTACTCGATAACGAATGTTGTCATCCCAACTTTGAGTACTCAGGTCGAAACAACTCGATATCGAATCACATAATTAGGCCCCAGGCTAGAACGAAGCTTTGTTGGTTTGATCGAGTGGAAGAATATATGAAGGAACTCAACATAGAACGAAACGAAAAGAAAAAATAAGGAGGAGTGGAATTTTTTTCATAGCTCGACTTATTGAACTAATGTTCTGTAGAGGGCCTCCCCAGTACACTGGATACTCAACAAGACCCAATCGTTTGGATATCATTTCGAATAGTTCCTGCCAATATCCTATGGTGAAAGATGCTCTTCTTTAACGCCGAAAAATGTAATATCTTCACGGAGCTAGAATCACCGATTTTCTGCGACCAGACATGTTAACCATTGTATCAAATTGACACCTATGCATGACAAAACATAAAACTTTTTTACGGAAAGGGTGATACCACAATTGTCCATAACCTACACAAATATTCAGTGGCACAATTTTGTTAAAAAGTGTAAAAGTATTATAACAATTCCCAAGTGTGGGTAGAAAATGCAAAAATTCCTAACCATTACCCCTCGGCTACAAAGCTGGTTGTAAAATATTTATCGCCCATTAATTTGAAAAGTGTTGTTAAACCACACCACGATGAAAAGTACTCAGCACAACATAAAATAGCAATAAGATGAAGGAAAAGGTGACAAAAAGACGCAGCAGCATGTTTTGACTGCGTTCCATTTTGTTGGCCATGGAGCACATTCTCTTTGTGGCCTAATTTAGAATAAAAGTAAAGAGAAAAGAAACAGTTGTTAAAGAAAAGTCAACACAGCCGTTAAGGTCGTTCTACAAGATAATCGTGATTTCAGGTGGTTTCATTTAAAACTTGCTCTAATTTTATGCTAATTTTCTTTCACTCAGTCACGGTTTGCTCTATTTCATGAAAACCCAAAAACACAACAAAAACAAGGGTAATTTAAAAGAATTTCTTTTACATTGGGTGTTTGGTTTTACTTTACATTTTTAATGGCGGACAGATTCGTAAAAGGTGTTGGAGGATATTTTCCGGGATTACAGGTAGTAATTACAGTCCACTCTTCTTCTAAACGCTATAATAAGCGAAAGGGTTTGTAGTTCAACAAAAACAATTTTAATTTATTAAATTAATGGAGCTAACAGGAGCTAAGGAGTTTTGTATTGAAAAAGTGAATTCTAGCGAAGTCCCACACACCCAACCGATATGCTACCTACGATCGTTTTGCTGGTGGATGAGCCGAATCATCAGACATATCGGATGTGAATGGCTAGAAGACAAAAGTGGAGAAGAAAAGGTGGAGTTTGAAAACTTATATTTATACAAACATTATTGCAAATTTGCAGATATGAAGTATTTTTTGTGGCTTTTCTATCAAGTCCAGCTAGAGTCTTGCCTAGAATCATTTCTGAATACTTACACATGTGCAATCGAATGTTTTTTCCTTCGTTTGTAATGCCTTCCATTTCGGAAGCTTGATCAATTGGCAGTGGTTTGGAACAATTTTAATTTAATACAAATGTATTCAGCCTAGGAAAAAGTCTACGTTATTTATTAAATTGCTTCAGATATAACCCAACTTTTATTATACAATTTTACATCAATGTAAGTCCAATAAAGATGATATTTCATACTTTGATTCTTTCCTCAATGGTTTATGTTCTTCCCACTTTTTCCACAAGCCTAGCCACTAATATCTGATAATTACTTTTCAACACATTTAATATTCTTAAAAAAATGTATTAAAATATTTTTATTTTAATTTCGTCTGTTAAGAGATTTCTTTCTATAAAACACATACACACATGTAGTCTATTGTTACTTCTGTAATTAAAAAAAAAAAACACTTTCAATTACATCCATGTAGAAATGCTAAACCACGTCGAGTGAAGACAAACCTTTTTCCCTAATGACACTTAAAAAGAAAAATTACTTTTCATTTTCATTACATTTTGTTGTTTGTTTTTGTATTTGTATACTGTGAGACGTTGCGCCGAGAAAACAGAAACAATTAATTCAAATAACTGCGGTTAATTTCTCAAAATATGAAGAAAAGATGCTACCGAGCCACTGGATGGTTGGATGAATGACTCGGCTCGGATGCCACAGACAAATTGTGGTTTTGCGGCAAAGTTAATTTAATTCACTTTTCTGTTTTGTATGGCTTTATTCAGGTTCGGAAGATTAATTCACACTACAACTTAATTGTCAAGAGGTCAATTGAAAGTGGTGCTTGTCGGCTCGACGCATAAATTGTAATTGTTTAAACACATACATACACAACGTTATAGAGTTGTTGTTTGTCGTTTCTTATGCCTATAAAATGCTCTGTGATTGTAAATCTGATAAAAAAAAATATGTTTATTTGCGTTTAGCTACACATTTCTTGGATATCAAAGCTATTCCAACATATTTAAAAATAAAGTTAAGTTTCGAATGTCCGAACTGTTCAGAACTAATATGAATTGTTCAGAACTAATATGGAATAATTAGTTTTCTTTCTTGTCCACAATTTTAGGTGGAGAAGTTTTTTGATCACTGGGAACTCCAAATGCCTTATTTTAGCTAATTGGGTCAGAAAATGTAGCTAAAAACTTCAAAATACCTGAAATCGGTTGGTGTCGTTATATGGGGCTAGACCAAAACGTGTACCTTTTTCCACAATTTTTAATGGAGAAGTTTCTTGGGTACTGGGGTAACCTTATGCGTCAATTTACAGCTAATTTGGTCAGAAAATTTAGGTTTAAAATTTAAAATACCTGAAATCGGGCGGTATCGCTATATGAGGGCTATACAAAAATGGGCCTATAAAGCTAATCTTTCAACTTGACCTGTCTGCAATGGACGCATCTGTGAGTCCTATCTTATATATATATATAGTCTCAGAAGTTTACGCTGATCAAGAATATATGTATGTATATTAGGGTGGGGCGATTTGAATATCTTAAGAGGCGCTTCGAGTTTCTGACTCTTGGGATTGTACTGAGCAAAAAAGTCTACTAGACTTTTGTTTTATGAAATTGTCTGCCTTACCCCTTGGCGAACTATGCTAAATTGTCTCCACTAATAAATTCTTTGTTTTTAAAATATTATTTTACTTTTATTTATTTATAAATTATTTAAAAAAAATAATTTTCTTTTTCAAAAAAGTCAGGCTTAATCCCATAGTCGTTGTTTTAACATTTTATTAAAACAACTTTAATTTATTAGTGGGAAAAAATTGGCGATGTTTACCAAAGGGTAAGGCAGGGAAGACTATAGTTTCAGATTTCGCCACAGATCTTCATCAGTTCCCTTGTTTTTTGTTTTTCAACAAGAAACTTTTTATACCCAAGTGTCAATTGCCCGCTCAAATAGATATGTGTGCAAAGAAACAGACTGATCGAGAATTTCTTTGGCACTACCTAGACTCGAGCAATTTCACTTGCAAACAAAACCAAATCTTTCCCACTGCTATGCGTTCGATGATTCTCAGCGAAAAACACATAACTAATTTGTTGGTATTGCACACTACATAAAAAAATAATAAAATAAAAAAATATTAAAACCACAACAATGGGATTAAGCAAGACCATTTTGAGAAAAAAAAAACATTTTGACTTATTTTTTATTTTTAAAGTAAGACCCAGCTTAATCACAGATTTGTTATTTTCAAATTTTAAAAACAAGAAGTTTTTAAAGTGGGGTGGTTAAAATTGATTTACTTTAGGGAAGGGCAGAGAATACTAGTTTCGTTTAACGCCACTTGGACTCATCAGTTCTCTTAGTTCTTTGCATTGAAGCAAATAACTCTTCCCCAATTTTATGACGACCAGAGCTCAAGAATAAACGTAATCGATGAATTCGTTTAAATGCGAATTCTTCCCCAATTTGTTGTTATTTTCAAAAAACTATCAACTTAGTTATGATGATTTTCTGCATTGTGGAGACGCATAACAGTGGGAGTAGTTAATTTGGTTTGCATATGCGGTTACGAGATTTTTTAAATGTTTCTGATGAATTCGCATTTAAACGAATTCATCGATTACGTTTATTCTTGAGCTCTGGTCGTCATAAAATTGGGGAAGAGTTATTTGCTTCAATGCAAAGAACTTAGAGAACTGATGAGTCCAAGTGGCGTTGGACGAAACTAGTATTCTCTGCCCCTTCCCTAAAATAAATCAATTTTAACTACCCGACTTTAAAAACTTGTTGTTTTTAAAATTTGAAAACAACAAATCTGTGATTAAGCTGGGTCTTACTTTAAAAATAAAAAGTAAACACACATCACAACAAAACTGCCAAAGTGAATCATTTTGACTTATTTTCAAAAGTAAAGTTGAAGCTATTGTCTCGGACTACAATTTCTTGGTAGAACAAACTAGGTAAAGTAAACACTACAACAAATACAACTCTACAACAACCACACAGAAATTTGTGTTTGTTTGTAATGTCAGTGCCATCGGTATATGTAAACAAACCAAGGAAATGTCTATAAATTATTGGAATTTAGAAATTAATATTTTTAACTTTTGATTAATATTTAAAACTTCTCTACAAAGTGGTGTCTTAAGACACGCCGTTCGGACTCGGCGATAAACAGTAGGTCCCATATCATTGAGCTAATATGAATCGGGGTGCACTCATTGATATGAGAGAAGTCTCCCTTGTCCCTTCAGGGATGTTTGTGGAACAAAAAAACTGTTGATTGAATATTTTGAAAAACCCCGAATGAATTCGTACCATTCTCAATTCGAATGTTTCCATATCATTCCACTAAATGGATAATTTCTCACAGAAAGTAGAAATTCTTGCAAAAATATTTGGGGTCGCTGGGAAATCATTGAAAAAGGGGAAGGTGTTTCAATCCTTTGTTTTTGAATTCAAAAAAGCACATGTTTATTAGGGCTTTAGTTTTTTCAAACTTAACAAAATACCACACATGTTAACGAATGTTGTCCCACCTCTATAAGCGGTGTTTTAGTGTTTCGTGACAAAACTACCAGCAGGTTCGACCCTTAAAATGCTCAAATCGCCCCATCCTAATGCATGTACATATGTGCAGCACAATTGGATTAACAGATTCCGTGCCACTGGAGGCTCTAAAGGGCACATTTATTGTTCAATCGATGAGAATTTTGATATTTCTCCAATAGTATATTTGACCAATTTTACGTAACTTGGGCCCTGTAATTTATCTTTATATTAAAATCCAGCCGAATTTCGAACTGATAACATTTTCTCATCGATTGGAGCGATTTTCTGAAAATTCGCCATTGGCCCCATACAAAGTACTATGGAAATCGTTAACCGATCGTCATACATTTTTGTAGAAATCGTTTTTAAGCCACAATAACTCTGCTTTTAGAGAATTGTCGTGATAATGAACCTTTGGTCCCATACAAATTACCATGGAAACTTAGAGCCCCCAGCGGCATGTGTTAACATATTCCAATTGTGCTCAAACTTTAACAATCTTAAAATCCAACAAAACTAAACAATTTAGGGGGGTTACCGCCTAAAAAACTCCCAAATGGATTTTTCCCTTTCAGTTAAAACCAGCCTAATGTACATATATACTTCATAGGGTCGCCGCCGTTCGAACTCGAGAAATGGTTTTAAAGTGCATTAAGGTCATCTTGGAATTGGGCACCCCGAATTTTTTTCCGTAGAAATAAAAATATTTTTCATATTTATTATGATTAGTGGTAGCAAAAATAAGTCCTTTATGAAAAAAAATCTTATCAATGCCTTGCGGTTAGGGATGTACAAAATGTTGCCTACGGGCAACATCGGGCCATTGTGGTTATAAAAAAAAATGAACAAGTAAATAAGTATCAGTCGGCTTTGCCGACAGAGATATACCCTCAGCCTGTGTATATTGAAACAATTTGTTCCCTAAATACGTATGTATTTAGGGGGTTTTAAAAATGTTGGGCACTTGAACCAACAAAATGTTGATTAGGATTAAAGATCAAAAGTTTTGCGGAGGAGATACTAAAAGGAATGGATCGACATTGACCGTTATGGAAGTGGATATCCAGCCACAACATATGGTGCCATAGGGGGTTTTTACACTATACGGGCTGTTTGCTCAAGAAGTATGGACTTGCCCCTAAAAACGTTTACCATCGTAATAGAGGCAGCGAATGCAAGTTGCTTCAACAAAAATCAAAGTGATTCGAGAGCAGGTCTTAAAGTGAACTTATCCGAAATTTTGTGTGGGAGGTACCGGATGGAGTGGACAAATATTGTCCATATTTGAACCTGATCTATATCTGGTAGGTATATTAATATGTGTAAAGTATGGTCCAATTCGGCCACTCTCTTCAAGAGTTATCGTACGCACAATTTTACCGAACATTTTTGAACTTTTGTGGGGGAGGTACCTGAAGGAGTGGACCGATATGGCTTATCTTCGAACTTAAACTATGTTTGGACAAAATATTACTAAGACCAAACATTGGACCGAATCGGCAGACCTGTTCGAGAGTTATTTTGCCCTCCAACCTCCTCACACGGTGTCATAGGGGTTTTTTGCAACTTTCAGGCTATTTTCTTAGGAAGTATGGACTTGCCCCTGATGAAACTTATACCGTCGTATGGAGGGCAGTGAATACAAGTTGCTAAAGCAAAAATCAAAGCGATTCGAGAGATGGTCCTAAACTGAACTTTTCCAAATTTTTGTGTGGGAGGTACCCGACGGAGTGGACCAATTGAGTCCATATCTAAGTCTGGTACACGCTCCACGATGGGCAAAGTATGGACCATATCGGTTACTCCCTTCAAGAGTTATCGTGCGCACAAATTTTCCGAACATTTTCGAACTTTTGTGGGGGAGGTACCGGAAGGAGTGGACCGATATAGCTCGTCTTCGAACTTAAACTAAGTTTGGGCAAAATATTACGAAAGCCAAAATTTGAACCGAATCGGTTCATCCGTTCGAGAGTTATCGTGCGCTCCAGCCAGCCAGACAGACAGACAGACGGACGAGCTGCTGCAAAAATTTACCAACGATCGTTGATATTTCCTTAAACTGCAGTATTGAGAAAAACATGGGAGGAACTCAAAGGAGTTGGCTGAACCTGATCTAAATATGTCTTGACATAAATCCGTTACACCCTGCGAGAATTAACGTTTCCACCATTTTAGAGAAATATTTTAAACGCTTGTGAGGAGTCACTCAAAGGAGCAAAGGGAAGGGAAGGTTTAAAACCACTGAGGGCCTTAAATGCTAATCTACAACCCTCAAAATGCCTCAAATCGGGTGATACCATTATATCGGGCCTATTGCAAAAATGTGGGCTTATGTCAACAATTTTTTGTAGCAGCGTTTTTTGGCCACAGAGAATTTCGTATGTCAATTTACAGCTATTTCGGCAGACACACGTAGATAATATATCCACAATTTTTGTGGGGAAGTGTTCAGACCACTAAGAACCAAAAATATCAGAGTACGGTCAGAAAATGCAGCGAAACCTTCAAAATATCTCGAAATACACCATAAATACCAAAACGTGGGCCGATAATGCCCAACAAAAGACACATTACGCAATGATCATTGAAAACAAAATACTTAAGACACATTTCGTTAGTAGCTGAGTAAAGCGCATTCTCACGACAGACAAGGTCATTGCAGATTATGCGGCTCCAATTAGGACTAAGGATCGAAATTACGCAATAGAGAAATCTCCAAAGCATTGCTCTGGGAATAGCGACTGGGTATCATTCCAAGGTACCTGAAAATGCCTGCATCATGGAACTACGATGGTACCGGTAAAAATAAAAATATTGGGACTATTTCAAGACGTTGGCCGATTTAGCACAACAGAAGACGCATATGTGTATCTGGAACATGACATTGACATACGTGACCAGAGTAACCCGACGAGCAATAACCACATGCTGAAGTGGCAGCAGGCATCATTGGAAACAGAATACTTAAGACATTTGCCAGTAGTAGCTGAGGTAAGCGCAAGTAGATCATTCTCACGACCTACAAGGTCATTGCGCGTTCTCTAATAGATTATACGGCACCAATGTGGGTCCTAGGCATCAGCAATACGCAATGGAGAAATCTTCATACAGCTCAAAACACTGATCTGAGAATAGCCGCTGGTTGTCACTTTAAGATAACTGAAGAATCGGTAAAACATATTTTGGTTCGCTGCTCACGCGGCAGCAAAAAATGTGACCATTAATCGGTCAAAAAAACCTTTTTTAAGGAAAATTCTCCTAGCAAATTTTATGTATTCAATAAGCCCACGTAAATATATGAAGTCAGAACACCAAATTTCAGTCATTTCGGGTTGATAGCGGGGCTAACTCCTTAACACCGAATATCGGGAGGAACCGTTCCATGAAGGCTATATCAAAACGTGGACCAATACCATTAATTCTCTGTATGAACATTTCGCAGCCCTGGCGAAGACTAAATACCAAATATAAGCTACTTCGTTTGGATAATGTGACTAAAACCATCAAAATACCGAAACGTGGACCTATGTTCACAATTATTATCCGGAAAGTTTTTTGCCAACTGGGAACCCTGCGCCTAAAAATTCAGCCAATTTGTTCTTTAAATTTAGCTAAAAACTTCAAAATATCGAAAATTGGGAAGTACCGTTATATGGGGACTATACCAAAACGTGGATCGACCTTCCCAATTGTATGCCCTCGACATTGTCAACCAACGACGGCAATTCATTATATTTTTGACCACCGTTTATATGAACTCGCGACATAGTGCGACTTGTCTAAAGACACAACTTGTAGGAAAGTTTTAAATATCTGAGAAACTCAGAAAATGTCGCCTTCATTAGGCTGAGGTGTATGTTGGAACCGTAGAAAATGTGTGGTGTTGCCTGGCCTGAGAATCGAACCCGAGAATACACACTCCTTATATACTATGGATCTAAGCAGACGACTTCCTAAGACTGGAAACTTAATATGGAGTATTAATTTATGTTTTCCACCTTTTCTTTCAAAACCTGTGGAGCTACAGCAAAAAAAAAAAAAAAAACAAACAAGTAAAAAAGTATCAGTCGGCTTGGCCGACAGATATATACCCTCAGCCTCCGACCTAAAGAAAAGACGTAACACGCAATACTTCTAGCGTCCATATAACACGATGTACAACGTTTGGACCAAATCCGTTTCTCCCTTCGAGGGTTATCTTATATAATACCCAGTTTAGTTGGTGTCGGCAGACTTTTTTGGAGCTTTTGAGGTAGTATCTCAAGAAGTAAGAACTTGCCCCTGAAAAAACATGTATCAATCGATTGCTAATACAGTTGTTACAACAAAAAACAAGGGATTCGAAATCCAATTTTTGGACCGATTCGGCTGATCCATTCAAGAGTTATCGTGCCTCCAGCCACTACACATGGTGCCATTGAGGTATTTTAAACCTTTCGGACTATTTTCTCGGGAAGTATGGACTTGCCCCTGAAAAAACGTGTACTTTCGTAATGGAGACAGCGAATACAAGTTGTTACAAAAAGAAACAAAATGATTTAAGAACAGGCCTTAAACTGCACTCTTCACAAATTTGTTGCTGGAAGTACTCGAAGGAGTGGACCTGTATAGTCTATATTTGAACTTGATTTATGTCCCGTAGAGATATTACTATACGAAAAGTATGGTCCAAATCTGTTACTCCCTTCAACAATTATCGTGCGCACAATTTTTCCGAACATTTTCAAACTTTTGTGGGGGAGGTAACTGAAGGATTGGACCGATATGGTCTATCTTCGAACTTAAACTAAGTTTGGATAAAATATTATGAACGCCAAATTTTAGACCGTATCGGCTGATCCGTTCGAGAGTTATCGTGCGCTCCAACCACTTCACATGGTGCCATAAAGGTTTTTTAAAACTTTCGGTGTACTTTCTCAGGAAGTATGGAATTGCCCCTGATAAAACTTGTACCGGCGAATACAGGTTGTTACAACGAAAGTCAAAGCGAAGCAGGTCTTAAACTGAACTTTTCCGAAATTTTGTGTGGGAGGTACCGGAAGGAATGGACCGATAGAGTCCATATTGGAATCTCATCTATGTCTGGTACAAATTTCACGATGTGCAAAGTATGAAACCAAATCGGTTACTCGCTTCAAGAGTTATCGTGCGAACAATTTTTCCGTACATTTTCGAACTTTTGTGGGGGAGGTATCTGAAGGAGTGGACCGATATAACCCATCTTCGAACTTAAACTAAGTTTTGGCAAAATATTACGAAAGCCAAATTTTGGACCGAGTCGATTTATCCGTATCCGGACAGACAAAGCTAAATCGACTCCAAATTATCTGAAACACATTTTGTCCAAACATACTTGGGGTCTAAAACCATTATTTCGATGAGGCACATTTTGTCCGTATGAAAGTGTATAAACCCTCGTTAGCATAAATCCTGGGGGTATAAATAGACCATTTAACCATAACAGCTGCAGAAGATCTCCTACTGAAAGCACTATCCCCATGAGGTTACACATTCGGAAAGGACTAAAAATTGTCCCCCAAACTCTCAGGAAACATACACAAATACATTCCTTACATTTCCTGAGTATATTTCAAAACTTCTCAATAAGTGGTGTAAACAGAAGGTCTTATTTTTGAGCTAAATATAAATTCAGGAGGATATGAGAGAGGAATGTTAAAGGAATACGTTTTTTAGGATAATTTTTTGGAAGCATGATTTCAGCCCTTGGTGGTGACTAACTGCAAGATGCGATTAGAAAAACCTT
Source organism: Musca autumnalis (assembly GCF_047663935.1). Lineage (NCBI taxonomy): Eukaryota > Metazoa > Arthropoda > Insecta > Diptera > Muscidae > Musca > Musca autumnalis. The sequence continues at coordinate 15,546,088 of NW_027411977.1, read as the reverse complement.
CGATATACCAATAATACCCCCAAAAAGAGGAAAACCTTAAAAATACAAAAAAAGAGCGCCACCATCATATGGGAGAAAATAGTTTATACCGCTAGAGAAACCAAATACAAAAGTTAGTCACCTCGGTTGGATAAAGAATGTCAAAGAATGACAATTTTCTTTGCCACCCTTAGGCAGGAAGAAATACCTAATTAAAGCCAATTCGTTCGACCACGAACTATTCCAAAATTCTAGGCGTCACATTCGACAGCATGTTCACATCGTCCGCGAATGCCACAACTATATGCGACAAGCTGAGATGTATGAACAATTTCCTCAAGTTCCTAGCCAGCAGAACTTTGGGTAGAGAGGCAAGAAGAAATACCAAATTAAAGCCAATTTGTTCGACCATGAGCTACTCCAAAATTCTAGGCGTCACATTCAACAGCATGTTCACATCGTCCGCGAATGCCACAGCTATCTGCGACAAGCTGAGATGTATAAACAATTTCCTCAAGTCCCTAGCCAACAGAACTTTCGGTGCAGATAAAGAAATCTTGTTGACCATATCTAACGCAATTGGTCGGTCCTTAGTAAGCTATTTTTATTTATATTTTTTACCCTCAGCCTTTTGTTTACAAAGGGGTTAAACACTTTGTCACGTTCAGAAATGTATCTCATTGACATGATGGTTTTAGAACCCACAAATGTTGAGACCAAATCCGTTACAGATGAACGTACATGAACTGCCAATAACGTTAACTACTGCGGGTCCATCACTGTTCTAGAGACGTTTTGACATTTTCACCTTTGTGGTCCTAATTATACATATATAATTTTATTCGTGACAATCCATGCCTCCTGACATAATGGCCCTACTTTGGCGAACTAAGATGGCTGATTGACACGATAACTATCGTATGGAGAACCTCCAAACTTAAATCATGTTTCTTCAGATAATTCCTTCACAATTATTCAGCAACCAACACTTCCAGGAACATGGACACCAATATTTATAGCCACTCCCTCTTACAAATGCACCCGCTTGTGCGATGGGCTAGATCGGCATCGGAAACTCGTCGATTCTCAGCGTTACAGTAACTAGTTCCACTTCTGACCCCTCACAGTGCAATCAACTGTAAACTTTAACATGGGGATGTCATAGGAGGTAACCAATTGACACTCTATGCATTACCTGTAGGTGGTATTGTACTAGTTCCAGGTTTACAGTCATATACCAATTTTAAAAAAAGTGGTGGGAAATAGTCACAACTGACGCCTCCTCGTTTACTTGGGGATAAAAAGGTGACAATTGGTTCCCTTCGCATTACTTAGTGGCCAATATTTGTACTAGTACTGATTAGAACTAGTTCTGGACTACTTGAATTGCGACAATTGGAATTTTCGCGGGTAGTTCATTTCTGGTTTCTACCGCATGTACTCTTTGTGGTCTCTACTACAACGTTACAACGAGGATACTCACATCATATTATATCCTTTAAAATCCCCATTATAAGAAGATGACAAGTTCGATTCTAAGCAATGTTCAATATTACCTTGTTAGTTCCAAAACAATTCTATACATTTCACCTGTTTAGTTCCAAAACAATTCTATATTTGTCTAATAAATTTTCACAAAAGGTGATTGTCCCTTTTACTTGCAATTGTCAAGTATAAATGTGCGCCTGCGTATGTGTACCTTTGTCATTGTTGTTGTTCCTTTTTGTTAGTTTCTTGTACTTTTAACACATATTCATTCATTCGAAATGAACTTTTTTGTGTTGCAAAGAGATTTTATCTTCTTTTTTACGATTCGTTTTTTTGTCATTAACTATTTGTTTAATACTTTGTTATTGAAATTGATGTCGCGCCGTGCTGTTGTTGTATTTCTTTGACTTGTTTTCTATTACACTTTCAACACTTTTTTGAACATACTTTGTTTTGAGATTACTTTGTTGAGATTCTTAACTTCCTCTTTATGACAACTGAACCGAACAACAATTCCAATTCTTCCGATCCAATTAATTGCGCGAGACAAACACTAAGACTTCTTCTGATTCTGCTTTCCGACGACTACTTCTCCGGTGACATTAAATCCCGTACACAATCAAACAGAATAGAACGGTGAGATTTTACTTTGTATTGTTATCGTTGTTGTAATTGTTTGCTTTACCCACTCTTCTTGGGTTGTTAGACACAGACACACACCGTATGATTGTTGCCGTTCTTCTTTATTTTATTTTTGTAATTCAAAGCAATAAAACTTTACTTTGAAGTAAACGATCGACCGACGGACAATAAATGAACTAACGAGCGAATGAACGGCTGGGGCTCTGGCTGACTGAACGATGCGCAAATACTGAATGAGTGTCGGCGCGCTATATCTTCAAGTTTTATATATCAGTGAAAGGCGCTGCTGCAGCGTGAATCGTGTCGCATACGAACAGTACGAAATCACAACAAACAACATCGGCCAACAGAGCCCAGCTGCATAAGCAACAACTGCTGCTGTTGTTGTTTGCCTGCCATGCCTGCTGCTGCATAGTCAAACATCAAACCGCATAAAACAAATTTTTGTTGCTATAAAAAAATTATTTAGCCATCCAGCCGGCCTAACTGCCAACCTACCTACCTTTTTATTGGTGGGGTACTTACTGTTGTTGCTGGCTGGTAACTCCATCCAGACACACATCCGCAGCCCATATCTATCCATATCCATCCATCCATCTGTCCGTCTATGATGCTTCTTAAATCAATAAAGAAGGGAGTACAGGGGCCAAACGAAAAACAAATACTCGAATTGACTCCAAACACATTCGCCGAGTTGCAAAGAAAATGAAAATGAAACTTGCTTTCACAATCAGATGCAGATGGGTTTGTTGCAATGTTTGCTTTAAGCTTGGCTGGCTGGCAGTGCAGTGTCTCTGGCAATCGGTGTTTGCTCGTCCAACAACAGTGTGGAGCAGTGTCATAGCGTTAGAGGGCTTACAACGATTGTCTTAGGCTCAAAAAGAATTCGAAATTTGGCGATAAGACAAGTGAATTGGAAATGGTTGCAATGTTTTTTGAAAGTAGGCTTATACGGAGTGATTTATAGCAAAGAGTATTTCAGGCATAAAACATAAAGCGGTCAAAGGTGTCAAATATTCAGTCAACGTAAATAAAAACAAGTGAGCCAAGGCTATAGTCGGGTCGCGGCCGACTATGTGATACCCTACACCACTACCCCTGTTCTTCATTAACACAGGTCAATTTTTTTGAAACGCATTTAAGTGCATCGACAGTACAACCCAAATAAAAAATGAAAGGATGTATGCCAACCATCAATAGGCTTCTTTCTGTGTTAGACCCCCATCAACCCCAAAATTTCGTGAGGATCCGATCAAAATTTCGTAGTGTGATTGCACAAAAATGGAAAAAGGGATGCAATCCCGTCTATTGCGATATCTCTGTTGTTTGACCACCTCTGACAACCTACTTCACATCGTTGTAAAGGTGATATTTTCTACTTTCCTTGCCTGGTTTTGCTTTCGATATACCTCCTACAGAAGGGAGATATTAACTTTGAAAAAAAAACGTTGGCCTTTTTTCCAAATATTTTTTTTTGTCACATTACGACCCCTGAATAATATCCGACCATTATCAAAAATCAAAAGGTTTTTTCCCCCAATAACACCCAATATTTCGTGACGATCCAATTAAAATTGCGACCTGTAGCGTGATTTCCAAAAAAGTTGAAAAATGGGATGTATTACCGACTATTGCGATATCTCCGTTATTTGGATACCTTCGCCAACCTGCTTTACATCATTGTAATGATGGGATTTTTTACTTTCATTGTCAGACTTTGCTTTTGAAAGGTCCGGAACCAAAGCTGTGATATTCGTCATTATTATTAAAATCGCAAAAATGAAAAGTTGTGTTCTAGTAGCGGCTTTTGCGATATATTCGTTGTTTGATCACCTACGAGAACCTACTTTACATCATTAGAAAGGCGATATTTTCTACTTTCATGGCCAGGTTCTGCTTTTGGTTGTTTGACCACCTACGACAACCTATGTAACATCGTTGCAAAGGTGATATTTTCTACTTTCATCAGCAGGTTTCGCTTTTGATATACCCTTTTTAGAAGCAGAGATATTCGCTTTGAAATAAAACGTTGACTTTTTCTCCAAATAAGTTTTTTGCCCATTCTGACCTCTGAATATTATCCGACCATCACCAAAATCAATAAGCTTCTTTCTCTGTGGGATCCCCATTAGCCCCCAAAATTTCGTGACGATCCGATTAAAATTGCGACCTGTAGCGTGATTACAAAAAATGAAAAAAATGGGATGTATTGCCGACTATTGTGATATCTCCGTTATGTGGCCACCTACGCCAACCTACTTTGCATCACTGTGAATATGGGATTTGCTACTTTCATAGTCAGACTTTGTTTTTGGAAGATCCCCAACCGAAGCTGTGATATTCGTCATTTTTATTAAAATCGCAAAAATAAAAAGTTGGGTTCTATTAGCGGCTATTGCGATATATTCGTTGTTTGATCACCTACGAGAACCTACTTTACATCATTAGAAAGCGATATTTTCTACTTTCATGGCCAGTTCTGCTTTTGGTATACCCCATATTGAAGCTGAGATATTCGCTTTGGAAAAAACGTTGTCTTTTTCTCCAAATAAATTTTTTTGCCCATTACGGCCCCTAAATATTATCCGACCATCACCATCAATCAATAGGCTTCTTCATCTGTGTGACCCCCATTAACCCTCAAAATTTCGTGACGATCCGATCAAAATTGAGACCTGTAGCGTGATTTCCAAAAAAGTGGAAAAATGGGATGTATTACCTACTATTGCGATATCTCCGTTATTTGGTCACCTACGCCGACCTAGTTTACATCATTGTAAAGATGGGATCTTCTACTTTCACAGCCAGGCTTTGCTACGAGAACCTACTTTACATCATTAGAAAGCGATATTTTCTACTTTCATGGCCAGTTCTGCTTTTGGTATACCCCATATTGAAGCTGAGATATTCGCTTTGGAAAAAACGTTGTCTTTTTCTCCAAATAAATTTTTTTGCCCATTACGGCCCCTAAATATTATCCGACCATCACCATCAATCAATAGGCTTCTTCATCTGTGTGACCCCCATTAACCCTCAAAATTTCGTGACGATCCGATCAAAATTGAGACCTGTAGCGTGATTTCCAAAAAAGTGGAAAAATGGGATGTATTACCTACTATTGCGATATCTCCGTTATTTGGTCACCTACGCCGACCTAGTTTACATCATTGTAAAGATGGGATCTTCTACTTTCACAGCCAGGCTTTGCTACGAGAACCTACTTTACATCATTAGAAAGGCGATATTTTCTTCTTTTATTGTCAGGTTTTGCTTTTGGAATACCCCGTATAGAAGCTGAGATATTCGCTTTGAAAAAAAACGTTGTCTTTTTATCCACATAAGTTTTTTGCCCATTCCGACCCCTAAATATTATCCGACCATCACCAAAATCAATAGGCTTCTTCCCCTCCGGGACCCCCACCAACATCCAAAATTTCGTGACGATCCGATCAAAATTGCAACCTGTAGCGTGATTACAAGGTTTAGATGGACAGACGGACAAACGGACGGACGGACGGACTGACGGACGGACACACATAGCCAGATCGACTCAGCTCGTCGAGACATTCATTTTGGTATATATAAGTATGGGTCTACGACCATTATTTCGATGCGTTACAAACTTTTTGGCCAAAACCAACTTATAATACCCTCCCCACATAGTGGTGTAGGGTATAAATATCCAACCCAATTTAAGACCTAATATAAGAGGTACTAATAAGTGGCTCTATCTGGGGCTTCTTTGTACCGAAACAAACTCACAAATCTATCATACACTATTACAACAACAACAGTCAATTCGTTCGCATTGCAATGTTTCTGAAAACTTAAAATCAATAAGAAATTGGTCTTGGCTGCATGAGCAAACCAAGAAGAAATAAAATAACGAATTGAAGGTTTTGGTACAGGCATATCCTCTTGCAAAGATGGTAAGGGAAATCTGAAAACACCTGAGGCCTTAACATGTGACCAAGTTGCGGTGCAACCTCAGCCAACTGCATCTTTTAAAAACTTTCTCCAAATTTAAAGATATCACAGGATGGGGTGGTGGCAATATTTGTGAACTATATTGTACTCAAAACTATTTGGAAAATTGTATATTTTGATTCGATTGAACGAGTATTCGATATTTATAACACTTCCCCACAAGTGACAACTTATTTCTTCAGAAAATTTCGATAACATAAAATATTCGACTTCAGTTTTATTTATATTTTTATCCTCAGTCGTTTTGACTACATATCGTCACCATAAATGCCGGAAGACGTAACCGACATGAAAATTGAAATTCGTTTTTTGGTGGAATCTGATACATAAAGCTAAAATACATGCTCTGGCAAAGGTTCAAGCTTCTACGTTCAAAAACAACGATGGTATTCATGAAATGGCATTTCGGAAAATTGGATAATATTGCAGATTTTGTTGTAATGGAGGATCTCAAAACTAAACATTTCAGCGGTTTTGGTTTCACTACTAATTCGCCTTCGTATATGATCGATAATATACCATATACTCGCCTTCATAAGATTAATATTCCATAAAACAGTTTTTAATTTTATAACGTTTTTTGCTTCTCCTGTAAAGTTTTATTTTTGTGGGTTACGTCTTCCGGCATTTATGGTGACGATATGTATGTTATAAACTCTTTGTCATGTTCAGAAATGTGTCTCATTAACAAACATATGTACAGTGAGTGTCAAAAATATTCGGTTTTCAATTTTACCAAAAATAACACCTCAGTATTTTAGAAACCCCTGCCCAATAACCAAAAAACCAAATACTGGAAAATATGTTGTTGGCACAGTGATAATTAAAAAATTTGTATAACATGGATCCACGGCAACCCTATAACCTAGAATAAAAAACAAAATAATATAAGAGGTACTAACAAGTGGCTCTATCTGGGGCTTCTTTGTACCGACTGTGACTACCAAGCTGCGTGTACCGCCATGCGGTCCGTTTTTTACACCTTTTTAGTAGTCCAGTCAAAAAAAAATTAAAATAGCAAAAATTCCCACAAAGCTTAATTTTGGCGGAGAGCTAAGTTTAGCCATTAGAAGCAACATCCAAAAAGTCCATGTGTGCCAAAAAAGTTATTCAGGGTCAAAGGTAAAATTTTGGGACTTTTTTTTTATTTTTTGATCATATCTCGAAAACAATAATACTTCCCAGAACTATGCTTAAGAGAATGTTGAAGATTATAAAATTCTGTAAGAAATCGGTCTTTATATGATTGACATCGGAGCTACGGTTACCTAGATATGAGTCACGCAATATAAACAATACAAACAATTTTACGCCACCTTTGCGGTAGTTTGCATGTCGCGATTCTTTTACACTTATTTCAAAAACCATAGTTTTTATCAAGAAATGCCCTAAGAGAAACATATAGGCTACAATATTTTCAATAACCCTGCGTTTACACATGTATTGATTATCAAAAACCCAAAACTTGTCTGTGAGATGTAGGCGTCCAGACAACTGCAAAAACAGTTGTAAAATTATAAATCAAAATCATCGATTTCTTTTTGTTTTCCGTTCACATATTTTGTTTTTGTTCATGTTCTTTTGTTTTTAACACATTTCAATTATTGTCTCACTTATTTTTACAAAAATGTCAAAAATTTGTTAACCCGACTGTCTTTGAACAAATTATGGAAATTATGTGTTAGTAAATCAGAGTTGTATTTGAAGACAAACTGTCTGATGTAAACGCCTAGTAAGACTTGCTCTTTAAAATAAACGCCTATGAGGTATAGTTCTTACGATATGAGTCAAACAATACACGGTATGCACTTATTACCACGCCGCATAAGAGCAAATTTACATGACGCGATTATTTTACACTTGTTTCGAAAACTGTAGATTCTGACAAAAAGTGATTAAAGAAATGGTTATCTATCTATCTATATATATAAAAATGGTGTAAAAAATGTATAGTAATTCATAAAATAAGAACGGCTAGGCCGATTTCTGTAAAGTTTTTTGTCAGTTATTCGCATTTTCGAGGAGAAGGTCTTTGCGGAAGAAAATTTTGGAAAATCCCTCTGGAAAAGTCGGAAAATTGGAAAAATCGAAAATTGAGTTTTTGTATGAAATTTTATTCCTTAATAGCGAGACGAAGTTCGCCGGGTCCGCTAGTTGACTATAATTTTCTACAAGAATAATTTAATATAATTTAATTTTACCGATTGTTGTCGATAATCAAAAAATGCGTTAGAGAATCCTACTACTGATGTCGTTGTATTGCAGATACAGCTCATGGCTCATACGACGTCGATATTAACCGTCAATGCAGATTGGTCCATAGATCTTTCGAAGAATTTTTCTCTCAAACACACCAAGCACTGCCTTATCTGCTTGCACAAGTACCCAGGCTTCGGAACCATACATTCGCACGGATAGTAACAGTGTTTTGTAAAGCGTAATTTTTATTTTTACACTTTGTTTTTAAAGTACTTACTTAAGCCAAAGTAGCAACTGTTGCCCAATAAAATTCTTCTTCTTATTTAACAACTCATGTTGTTTGTTCTCTTTATGGTAGTACCGAGGTAGATGAAGTCTTTTACTACCTCAAAATTATAGGAACTAAATTCCTCAATTGGCTCTAGCTATATGGACGCATTGCGGGTCGACACCATCAATTTTGTCTTGTCGCCGTTATCGCCAGACCCATTTTAGCAAGTTCTCCTTCGACCGTATTAAAGGTATCAGTTACTTCTTTTACTGATCGGCCCATGATGTCTATATCGTCAGAATATGCAAGTAACATGTGTTTATTGGCGTAAATTGTGTCATTTCCTTTGAAGTTTGCATCTCGCATAACTTTTTCCAGCAGGATGTTGAAGAGATCACACAAAAGGCTGTCTTCTTATCTGAACTGAGGTTCGCGTATCAATTAAAGTCATTTTACAACGCCGAATGAGCATTTCGGGGATACCAAATTACGACATGGCTTGGAATACCTTTAAACGTAGGGGGCTGTCGACGGCTGCTTTATAATCGACAACAAAGTGGTAGGTCTTAGGTTAGGTTTAAGGATGCGCAGCCCTCGATTAGGTGACTGCTTCACTCGGCAAATGGGCAAAGTACCGTTATCAAGAACTAAAAATTTTAATTTGATAAAAAAATTATAAATTCTTAATATTTCGTAGATTATATTATTTAATTGCCACCTATTGCCACCTTGGCTCTTGGTTTCCGTTAATTGGACATCTCTTCCGAAGCGAAATGTGTAAAAACATTCTGCCCATCCCTGCAACCTTCTGAGATATATCGGTTCAGATTTTATATAGCCCCCAAATTTGATATGTGATATTTTCTTAAGCCCCTAAATATCTACACCAATTTTCACAATAATCGGTTCAGATTTGGATATAGCCCCCATATATATCTTTCCCCGATTTTGCTATAACTTGCTCAATTTTGATCGAATAGCCTTCAAATTTAATATGTAATATTTCCTTAGGCCCCTGAGCAGCTCTACCGATTCAGATTTGGATATAGTTCCCATATATATCTTTCCCCGATTTTGCTATAAATCGCTCAATTTTTGATGAATAGCCTTCAAATTTGATATATGCTATTTTCTTAGGTCCCTGAATAGGTTCACCGATTTTCGTAAAAATCGGTTCAGATTTGGATATAGCCCCCATATATATCTTTCCCCATTGGGAACCCAAAATGCCAAATGAACAGGGGCCTGAGGAACCTTCCATGTTAAATTTGAAGGATATTCATCAAAAATTGAGCGAATTATAGCAAAATCGGGGAAAGACATATATGGGGGCTATATATATTCAGGGACATAAGAAAATATCACATATCAAATTTGGAGGCTATCTGATCAAAATTGACCGACTTATAGCAAAATCGGGGAAAGATATATATGGGGGCTATACCCAAATCTGAACAGATTTTTGGGAAAATTGGTGTAGCTATTTAGAGGCTTAAGAAAATATCACATATCCAATTTGAGGGCTCTCCGATTAAAATTGACCGAGTTATAGTGGAAGCGGCAACACTGTGTGTCGTCCCATTTTGAAGTTAGGGACCTCACTCTGCAGTGACCTGTTATAAGTCCCACCGCGATTTTCATCCCTAACTTCTCAAGTGAGAGGAGGGAAGCCGTTCTTCGACGAGAAACCACAGGCCAGATTGCCTTGGATACCCTACAACCAGGTTCCAATAGCCATCTTTGATGTGCTTTCTCATTGAAGATCTCCCGAAGTTTGCCGATGTAGTGGCACATCGGTGGCCGGACGGTTTCATCAACTGATAAGTCGATAGACCTAAAGTGACCTCGAGCCAGTTCATCTGCTACCTCGTTTCCCATGATGTTGCTGTGACCCGGAACCCAACATAGCTTTACGATTTCGTGTATATGTAGAGCTATCCAAACCATACTGAGTTTCGTCTTACTGGCTTTATTGTAGGATTGCCTTGCTGCTTTACGTAGCTTGGCTAATTGTTTGGTCCACCACACCGGTTGGGATTTCTTCCCCGGATAGGTGATTGGACAAGAGTCCTCATAGCTCGTCAGAAGGGTTTGGTTAGGGAATCCACAGCTCTCTCAATCTCCTCGACAGTGAAGAGTGTTACTTCCACCTCCACATAGTTTTGAGGCCGTCAAAGCTTCCAATTTACCCAAATCCGTCCTCCTGGGATTTCTATGAGGGTTCTGTGTTACCCCAAGTATAGAGATTTGAAATAGTATCATCCTGTGATCCGAAAAGGAGCACTTTTCTGATACTTTCCAATTCTCGATTCTGCCGCAGGTTAAGTATCTGGTCAATGGATGGACTTGCCAGGTCTAAAGTCCCATCGGTATGGCCGAATTATTTCGTTGACCATAGGCTTTAGTCGTCCGCACTATATCCCAGACACTATCTTGTAAGCAATAGGTCTTTACCTCTTCTTGTCCGGGCGGTATACATTCAATATTATCTTTTGGGAAGACGACGAACATACCACTGATCCCAGGTATGTTCGTCGTCTTCGCTACTGATGTTTGTTGGAATTTTCGGACTTTATTCTGGCTCCCGTAGATATCGATTTTTTCACGCTCCCGCTTTTTGCTTTTCTCTCATGTTCCTCTCTACTTTTCTCCCAATACCTGCCCCGTTCGCTACGCGTTGCTACTGATTGTAAGGTCCTATATGCCTCATTTTTCTCTTCGGTAACAGCACGACACTCCTGGTCACATCATAGGTATACTTCTGGTTTCCACGTATGGATTTTGTGGCTGTTTGCATAGAGTGGACAATACTTTGCCGCTGATATGTTAAACGTCGTAAAGCTAGCCCAACGAACAAGGTGTTTTACAGAGTAAACAAACAAATTTTATAACCTAAAAATCGATGTTTTTCATAATTTTGTCACTGTTGTCAGACATGGGAGACAGCCATGTGCCCTTATAAATGTCGAGATGCTTTAATCTGATACTGCTAGCTACCACTTTTTTGCCGCTGCAAAGTCTTTCATCCGCATACCATTGTCAGCTGTTTCACTGTGGAGGCTGAATTTCCCGACTGTTGGGCCAAAGATATTCTCCTTTCTTATTTTGGCATTAAAATCGCCTAGAATAATTCTAATGTCATGGGCGGGGCCACGGACATATGTTTCTTCTAAGCGCTCGCAAAATATAGCTTCGTTCCAGTACTTTTTTTAATGATAAATGTGTCAAAAGAGCAAACTGTCGAAAATGAGTTTTACATAAACATTTTTCCAAAATAAACGGGAACGGAAAAATGGCTGAAACGTCAAAAAAACTGGAACAAATGTCAAAGTCGGCGAGTCAACCAATCAGAAGCCGGCAAACATGTTGCACATTTGTGCTCGCCCAAATTTGTTGTGTAAAAAGTTTCTAAAGGGAAAGCTATTCAGAGCCATTTTTCTTCAAAGAGAAGTAAACATTTTGCAACTTTTTTGGTGTACGGGAACGCATTTTGGTGAAAATGTGTAAAAACTTTTTAGTTCTGGAACGAAGCTTATATCTTCTGTCTGTTCGTCCTTGTCTTCAGTGGGAACATGAACGCAAATAAAGCTGATGTTGGTAAATTTAGCTTTTATCCGAATTGTTGCAAGTCTTTCATTCACAGGGGTGGAGCTGGAGACCAAATGTTTTAACCTCCGACCAACTACAAATCCACAACCAAACTCATGTTTTGTGTCATGTCAGCTACAATACAGTTCTTCGCCTTTAGGTGTTGTTGTAACGTCTTTCCCAATCCATCGTATTCCCTGTATGGTAGTAATATCGGCTTTGTGCTTTGCAACTACGTCTGCCAGTGCATAAACGGTTCCTTCTCAATAAAGAGTCTGAACATTCTAGGTGCAGAATCGCAAATCATGGTTCTTAAAACGTTAGCTGGGGTAGTCAATTTTAGAGGGGTTTGTTTTTCTTTTCATAGTAGGATATTTTTTATATTGGTGGTTACTACTCCTTATGAGCGAACGCGCGGCACATCTTAACTCATCACATTTGAAGAGTTTTAAAGGCAGTTCCCCCAGGTGACACCACCGGGAGCTCAGTATTCACTTGAGATGAAAGAACAAAAATAATTTCTGGGCTTTGGCATGTTAAACCCGTCTGGACTGTTCCTTAGCATCTTTTCTCACCTGTCAAATTTGCCTGGCGGAGGAGAAGAGAGCGTTCAGAGTCATTTATTTAAAGATAAAATTTTTTGAAGTATACGAACGCTTTTCTGCGACAAAATTGATAAAGTAGTACTAAAAAGTACTGTCTTGCTATTCAAAGTTATGACCTCTAAAATGTCCATTTATCATTTATGGTAAAGTTACTTGGGAAACTCAAACAAAAATTCAATAGCGGATTGTTCAGTAATTTATACTAACATCGTTGAAATGTAAAACTTGTATTTTCTAATTGTTGTTATTGTTTATTTTTATATTGGAGTGGTTGAATACAAATTGGTCAAATAATTGCTTAACTAATAGTTCTTCTTACTAAATGATTGCTAATGAGTTTAGAAACAGAATAGAGAAATGCTGGGAAAATACATAAAAATTTAATTTTGCATCGAGTTGAACTGGTTTTGAAAATATCTACATATACTAAAATAAAAAACACCAATGCCAGAAATAGTAAAATATCGACATTTATATTTTAAATTGACAAATTCACAATGCTTTCTGTTCTATAATAGTCCAACATTTAATTCAAATACTTTTTCTAAATGAATACTTTTTCTTATGTTAGCTCTGTTCCAGAACTAAAAAGTTTTTAAAATTTTTATCACTTTTACACATTGTGCGTTCCCTTACACAAAATTTGTAAGAAAATCGTTTACCACTTTATAAAGTACGGGAACAGGCCATTTATTAAGATTCGGGAATCGATTTTTTTAATTTCAATGGAGTGCGTATGAGTGATATTTCAATTTTTCCGAGAATGTATAACTCATACGCCATCTATAAAATCGAGTATGCAAGGATTTAATTTATAATATTTATATCTTAATATGTTTTTCTGTTCGTATTGAATCGACTCGCAAGTGTATAAGTGTAGGCTTAGCGTAGGTGCAAGTTGAAGCTCTCCGTTTTCACACATTACAAGCAAATATTAAAACAAATCGCTATAAAAATCAATCAACCACCCTATTCAAATGATCTGCAGTGTATTACTGCACTAAACAATTCATTTCGTTAATAGACCAAAAATCTCTAAACATAAATCGTATGGGTTTTACTGGATAATCTGCTAATGCTGAATGGCGGCAGTCATCAGTCAACAACAACAACAGCGACAGCAAGAACTGCATCAGCAAATGGGCCGCCTTGCCTATATCGGACACCATCACCACTACCACAACATCTAGTCATAGCGTTGTGCTGGCTGGCTCATAGCCGTTAAACATTTGCAAGTAAATAGAGTAGAAATAATTTTAAAAGTGGCAACCTATATTTTTCACCACAAATCAAAATATTTGAACTTCAAACAAACCAAAAAAGAAAAGGAAAAAAGTTGGTACTGCAAGCGCTTGAACAATTGGTGGTCGAGTAAAAGTATCCCATATTGTAGATGCTAATGAATGCTGGTGTGACTGACTGTGTGCGGATGTAGGAGCGAGCATAAATGCAAGCTCACGTGCATTGGATGGCTGGCTGCTGTATATGGCCATTCATAATGCAAAATCGCTGCAGCTTGTGGTACATTAAAGAAAAAACGTATGGGTATCGGGGTATGAGCAAATAACCAAAATGTAACCAATAATGCAATTTTGTTAGTTTTTCGTCCAAATATTTTTTTTTAAATTTGGTCGATGATCATTGTACCCATAGCATATTTACATTAGAGCATTTTGTCGGGTTTCTTCACATGGTAGAACAAAAAAGGTAGAGTAAATACTACAACAAATACTACACAACAACAACCACATAGGAATTTGTTTTTGTTTGTAATGTTAGTGTCATCGATATATGTAAACAAAACAAGGAAATTGAATTACTGGAATTTATAAAACTAATATTTTTTCACATTTGGTTGAATATTTTGAAAAACATGAATGAAAAATCGTTACATTTTCATGAAAGTATCCATATAATTCCACTAAATGGATAAATTTCACAGAAAGTATAATTCTTGCAAAAATGTTTGGGGTCGCTAGAAATTCATTGAAAAATGAGAAGTTGTTTCAAACTTTTGTTTTTGAAATCAAAGAAGCACATGTTTATTAAGGCTTTAATTTTTTTTTCAAATTTAACAAAATATCACACATATTAACAAACGTTGTACCGCCTCTATAAGCCGTTTTTTATTGTGCTGCTCGTCCTTCGGACTTGGAGGAGGAAATAGTTTTTTTCGGAAACCAAACCATCTTAGATTCTTTTTCTTGATTTTGTCGTTAAGGGGCTCGATTTCTATGTTAGATCTGATTGTATCATTTCTAACCCTATCTATCCTGGTTTTTCCTGCAACGCGGCGTAGGTACTTCATTTCTGATGTTTGGATTCTGTTCTGGTTTTTAGTTGTGAGTGCCCATGATTCACTTCCATACGTACGTGTTGGAACGTAAGTTGATTTGAAAACTGCTAGTTTTGTTCCCTTTTGTTACTTCTCTCTTACTGATGAAGTTTCGGTTGAGCCTATAGTAGAGATTTGCTGTTGCTGATATTTTACGGTTAAGATCTCTGCCGGCTTTCCCGTCTTCGCTTAGTATTGCACCAAGGTAGCAAAAATTTTTAACTTGTTTTAGGGGTTCAGTTCCGATGTGCAGTTGGTGTTCACATTTATTTCGCCTGATGACCATTGTTTCCGTTTTCTTGTATTAATGGGGGTCTACGCATTAATACAAGTCTTGTTACTTCGTTTACGAAAATGTTTATATTTTGTTGTAGGTTTTCTTGATTGTTGGCTAATATAGTCACATCGTCTGCATAAGCTAGTATTGATATTTTTACAGGTTGCATTTTCCAATTTCCCATATTCAATGTTCGAAATGACTCCTTACACGTCTTTATAATGTCGTCCATTAGAATTATAAATAAATATGGGCTCAATATGTCTCATTGTGAATATCAGGTCTTGTGTACCTCGATTGGGTCTGAAACCACACTGTTCTTCTTCGAGTTCGTCTTCGATTTCACTCCTAAGTCTGTTTGTTAGGATTCTAGAGTAGATTTTTCCTGCAACTGATAAAAGGGATATTCCTCGATGGTTCTGGCAAAGTTGGTTATCGGTCTTTTTGGGGTTGATTATGGCTACCTGCCAGTCGCTGGGTATCCTGACCGTCGTCCATGCAACATTTATCACTTTGAGAAGCATTTCTTCGCCTGTCGCACCCATGTATTTCAGCAGTTCTGGGGCTTTACCATCGTGGCCTGCTGCTTTCCCCAGTTTCATTTTCTGTAGAGCTTGACTAAGTTCTTGCGTTGTTATTATATTTGTTACACCTTCATCTTCTTGAGTTATTGGTGTTTGTTCCGTAACGGGTGTGCTATCACCATTTAGTAGCTCGTTGAAATACTCTCTCCACCGTGCCATTATCTTTTGGTCGTCCCTCAGTAGCTCTCCTTCTTTACTTCGGATAAATTTAATGGGACACTCTTTTGGTCTTCTGAGGCTTTTTAAAGTTCTATAAAACAGTTTCTGGTTCTGATTGTAGTTTTCTTCCACATATTTCCCGAATTCCTCCCACGATTCTGATTTCGATTGGCGGACAATTTCCTTGACTCTTATTCGTTGTTCTTTGTAATGGTTGTAGTTTGATGGCGTTCTGTTGTTGAGGTATTGTTTCCATCTTGTTTTCTTTTCTCTAACTTCGCATTTAATAATGTCGTTCCGCCATTTGGTTGCTTTAAGGTGTCGTCCTCCGGACTTCGCTTCGCCGCATACTTCTTTTGCTGCTTCTATCATTATGGTTTTAAAATTAGTCCATAAGATATCTACATTTTCATTTAGAGCCGATGTTCTAAGTTCATTTGCCTTTTCTGTTACTTTTCGAGCAAATTCTTCTTGGACCGCCCTGGATTTTAATTTTGAAATTTTAATTTTTGTTCGCAGATTTCTCTGTCTGGTTGCCTTTCGCGGGGTTTTGTTATTGCTATGCGCAAAACGACCAGAAAGTGCCTATTTCCGGACCTCTTTTGACTCTAGCGTCCCGGCATCTAGGTAGTTGGTTTTTCCTAATAATTATATAGCCTATAACCGATTTTTCATTTAGTGCGGGTTCCTCCCTCGTGTATCTATGAATGTGTTTATGAGGAAACATTGTGTTTGTAATAATTTGCTGATTGGCAATACAGAATTGCAACAATCGGGTACCGTTATTGTTTATTTCTTCCTCCCCGTATTTCCCTACAACATTTTCATAATTTTCTGGGCTTCTTCCAACTCTTCCGTTGAAGCCCCCCATTAGGATCACATCTGTAGTAATGTCGTCAATTGTGTTTTGAAGAGTTTAAAAAAGGTATCTTTTTCTTCTGCAGATGCGTCTTCCGTAGGTGCATACGCAACAACTAATGTTGTATGTGAAGTGTCCTCCTTAACTTTTAAAGCCATTATTATTTCATTTATGAATTTCCATTCGCAGATAGAGTCTTCCATTTCCTTATGGATTACGAAGCCTACGCCAGCTCGGGCTCTTTCCTTCTTCGGAACTCCAGAATATAATAGAATGAAACCGTCTTTAATATTTCACAGCCGCACCCCTTCTTCTTTGTTTCGGTTATGGCTAGGTATTTAACATTTGTTCCCAATATTTCATCAACCAGTTCGTTTTCTTTCCCATTTAAGCTTCTTATGTTCCATGTTCCGTACCCGATAGTCCTATTTCGTCGCCAGTTCGGTGATCTGTTTTACGGATTGGTTTTTATATTTTTTCTTTGCGTGTTCGGTTTAATCAGTTAGCATTCGGAGAAGAAGGTTGAGAGGGCTGCTCTCAATTAAGGTTCCCCAGGATTAACCTTTTGACTAAGCACGAGCGTACACTTCTTGGAAGTCTGTGGGCGCCACCGTTGACCTATATAGGCTCATCCGCTGCCATCCATACTGCCTTGTCTGCCGTAACAACGCAGATACCTGGAGACCCTATTCCCCAGCTATTTGGGTTGACTCTCACAGGTATATTAGGGTTATACCGCCCATGGTCGGTAACGTGGGGTCCGCGGGGTCGTTACACCTGTCATCCCTTTTTAGGAATGCCCCTGCGGGACTTTGTATTGCTGTTACCTTTTATTGTTCTACCATGAGTAAGGCCAAGGAAAGAAAAGTTTATTGGCATTACGTCGAATGACGTCACCCAAGTGGATGTTCGGGAAATCGGATTAAAATTTTGATTCGTGAGGCGTTTCGAAATGAAATGCCCTCACGCTACGAAGCGTTTCCTCCCGATTAATCGAATTCCGACCCCTAATATGGTTGCAGTCTCCATCCCAACGGCTGTGAGGACTGGATCGGCTCCAATAAAAAATGAAAATTCGAAAAAATTGGACTATATTGCTGCATGCTGTGTGAATACAGTCCCAGTGAGTCGTCCTCGATAACAACCGCACATGCAGCCTTTAACACCAGCCGTTGTTGTCCCAATTCCGGAAAATGCATCCTTTTTGCAATTTAATTACAAGGGACTCCGAGGTAAGATCGAGGAAATATTACATTTCATGAGTCGGAGGAATATCCAGGTTGCTGCGATGCAAGAAACTAAGCTCAACAACAACTGTAGCTTACAACGTTGCGATGGTTACAATGTGCTAAGGAAGGATCGCACCAGAAGAGGAGGTGGGGGATTAGCTTTCCTATTGCACCAGTCTGTCCAATACAGACCTATCTCGTTTGAGCCTGTCTCTAATGACCCGTACATGGAATGTATGGGGGTAGCAGTCAGGTGTGGAACTTTCATCCCGCCGAGAAATAGCTATATCTCGGATTACGAGCCCGACATTAGCCCTTTTGAAAGGTCATAATCGGCTGGTCCTGGTGAACTTTAATGCGCATTATGAGATGTGGCATTCGGCCCTCGGAAACGACCACAGGGGTACAGCGCTGGTTGCGCAGATTGATAGCTCTACGTTTTGCAGGGTCAATGAGGACGCACCTACCAGAATTAGAGGAGAGTGTCACAGTTCGCCAGACATAACCATCGTGTCACCTGGTCTGACAAATGAATTTACCTGTCAACCCGTCATTTCCTTTGGATCAGACCATCTCCCCATAATTGTCTCCATTAACAGATTTCATTACCTCTGAACGCCGCACATTCGTCAATCATAAGAAAGCTGATTGTCCGGGTTTCAGAGAGTTCACCAATCACCGCTTCAGAGAACTGCCCAATCCTTCTGATGTTCGGATAGCGGAAAGGACGTTCCGAGACATCATCACTGCTGCAGCCGCTCGCCATATCCCTCCTGGTCGAATACCCGAAGTAAAACCAAACTTCCCAGCAGAGGCGACGGGATTAGCAACTGAGCGTGATGAGCTTCGTCGAACCAACCTCTTAACTTCCAGTGTCAGCCCCAATGACCTCAGAGTCAGGAAGCTGACACTGGAAGTTAACAAGCTGGTCGGCAAGCATAAGCGGAACAAGTGGTTAAATCATCTGAAGAGTTGCAACATTGGAGCCGGTATAGGTGAATTGTGGGCAACGGTTAAGTCACTCTCAAACCCTGGAAGAAAGGAAGATAGGACCTCAGTCAAGTTTGGCGGCGTTACGTTGACTGACCCGAAGAGGTGCGCAAGTTATTTCAATCGACAGTTTGTCGAGCACCCCGAGAGTGACAGGGCGAAGAGAAGAGTATTACGTCGCATCAGATCTCTTCCTGCTGAGGAGGAACCACCACAGTTTACAACGGATGATGCCATCAGGAACGCTAAATCATCCAAAGCTTGGGGCCCTGATGGAATCTCCATGGTAATGCTGAAGCAGCTGGATGAGCCGGGAGTGGAGTATCTCACTAAAGTTCTCAACTTGTCGCTATCCACCCTCATTGTTACCGAAGTCTAGAAAATGGGCAGGGTGGTCCCACTACGGAAGCCCGGCAAGGATGCCAGCAAACGTGAATCGTACAGGCCGATTTCGCTTTGGTCGCCCGTAGGAAAGACCCTTGAGGCCCAGTATCAGAAATAGCTATCAAGTTGCCGATCATCAGCATGGATTCCGTAATCAGCACAGCACGACAACTGCGCTGCACGCCATTACCACACATATTTGTCAAGGACTCAACCAGAGACGGCCGTGCGATAGAACAGTGATGGTGGCGCTTGACTTATCAAAAGCCAGGCACTCCACGCTGTTTGAGGAAATTGAGCAAACAACCCTCCAGCCAAGCTTGAAACGTTGGATAGTCAATTATATGTGTGGATGCCAGTCGTACGTGGAATTAAGGAACAAGAAGTCCAAACCCCGTAGAGTGAAACAGGGAGTTCCCCAAGGTGCGGTGATATCTCCGAAACTGTTTAACCTCTACCTCTCCTGTATTCCGCCATCTCCAGACGGCATCGAGGTCGTAACGTATGTGATGATTGCACGATCCTGGCGTCAGGTACCTATCCTGATGACATCTGTGAGAGACTGAACAACTATTTAACCGATCTTACCACCTTTTTCCATTCGAGAAATATGCAGATTTCTGCCACAATGACAGCGCACCACATGGAAAGCGCAGTTTGGAAGAGAATTGAATGTCACGGTCGACGGTAGCAGAATTCCGACCACAAACTGCCCCAAAATTGTAGGGGTCTCATTCGACACTACTTTCACGACGTGCGCTCACGCCACAGCTATCTGCGACAATCTGCGGCAGCACTTGGGGTGCAGATAAAGAAACCTTGTTGACCACATATTACGCGATTTGCCGGTCTGTGGTAAGCTAAGTTTGGTCCCCGGGATTATGCCACTAAAGTGGCCAAAAAAAGTTTAACTCCAGCATGGCAACAGTGGCCATTTGGCCATAAACATTTAGCCCAAAAGAGAGTTATTGAATGGAAAATCCTATGAAATTATGTTTGTATGTAAAAAATAATGATATCTGCACACACACACACAGATACTCACTACTACTCAACATAAATGGAAGAAAATTTGCATTGGCAGGTTTGAAATGTTGAGGCACACACATATTCATCATACATACTGTATTTATGTAAATTTGTTGTATTTATATTTACATTTTTTTTTTCATTTTAACAATTTTCTTCTCTTTAAAACTTCAAATTTACATCGTATGGGGGTTTTTCTTGGAATGGTTGCAGCCATCCAGCCATATGTTGGTGCCTTGTTTGCTTTAATAAAATACAAATAAACAAAAAATATATACCGATGATTATTTTGACCCTCATTTTGTGGCAGCTATAAAAAATCTATTAACGTGACTCCGCACACTTAGCATTTACCTTTCGCCAAAACCACTTTTGATTTGATTAGTGGTGGTGTTGGTGGTCTATAGGTGGTAACTGGCTGGCTGCCTGATTTGCTGCCCGCTTCCCTTCCTCCTGCTTGCTTTGTTAGTTGCTCGGTCATTATCAACCACCACATGTCGATGATGCAGATGATGATGTCGATCACAACTACTTGTTGGTGTTTATAGTCTTGTAATGTGGTACAATCTAGGATTTGCAAGCAAAGCTTTCTTTATGAGCGACTCTTAAGTGGCCACATATCAATTTACAACTGCTACAGTGGGGATAATTTGCACTGAAACAATAAAAATAATTAGCTTTTAACTCGTTTGTTGTTGTTTGTTTGTTTGTTTTTGCATAATGATGATTTTCTATGACTTTTGTTACTCAATTTAATTTAAATTAGACAATCACAAGATGACCAACTTTCTCAGACGAGGGAAATTGTGGCATTATATAAAACAACAATTGACATGCAATGAAGGTGATCATAAAGTTAGAGGGGGTAATTAATCTATAGATGTACTGTACATACATGAATTCGAATTGTTTAAGGTGAGCACCTACCACACGATCTATTTCACAGTGCCCTTAACACCGGGTGACCACAATGTGTCTACCAACGCCCACACAAAGAAGTGCGACTACCATACCTAACACTCCTGCCTTTCTATGGGCAAGGTTAATAATGCAACTCCACATTCGAACCGAAACTATACCCACGATTTACTTATAAACCACCGCGATGCTCCCAGTTGGCCTACACCAACTACCAGACTAGATCGAAGATCCATAATATAGAATGTTACCAAATACAACCACTACCAGTTGACGTCGAAATTTTCCCATACTGGAGCCTCCAATGAATTCAACATCGAAAATATACAATACATGACTACAAACACATGACCATCCAAATTTACAGTCAACGTACTTGGACGACCACTTTCTGGCAAATAAAAACATTTGTTTAGCTAAAAATGTTTCAAATACAATATGTAAATTATTAATTTTTTGATATATCGGTAGTAGAGCGCTGACGTGCGGCCGAACAGTCATGGTGCCACTTGACCGAAGGCCTCCGATACCGTCAACCAAGCCAAGCTGTTCGAGGACATAGAGAAGACCACTCTCCAGACGTGTTTGAAACGTTGGATAATCTACTATATGTGCGTAAGTCAGTCGTTTGTGGAATTCCGAAACAAGAAGTTCAAAACCCGTAAAGTGAAACAGGGAGTTCCCCAAGGCAGGTTGATATGTCCGGAACTGTTTAACCTCTACCATTCTGAAATTCCACACCCTTCAGACGGCGTCGGGTCCTATCGTCAATGACATATGTATGTGATACGTTAAATTTCCACATAGCTTACCTTTTTCAGATGTAATTCGAAATTTTTTTTGTAATTCGTAACATTTCATTTGTAATTCGAGGATTTCATTTGTAATTCGAATTATTCCATTTGACTTTCGAATTATTCCATTTTTAATTCAATTTATTTTATCTGAATATATTAACTTCCTGAGAAATTTCAGGAAGAACGCGCATTTTTTAAGGCCAAGGAAAGTATATTATGCACAAGGACAACTTCAAAGCATTTTAGGATCTCAAGATCTGCCACCTGACACTAATTTTGTGTTTTTTTTTTTTAAGTATAATACCTTAAAAACACAAAGAAATAGCAAGGTCATTTAACCCCCAAAAATATATTTTTTTATATAAAATACACCTCAGATACTCAGAGACATTCGCCAAAACAAACAAGTAAAGAAGCATTAAGTTCGGCCGGGCCGAGCTTTTCATACCCTCCACCATAAAATATTCTGAACTAAAATGGAATAATTACTTTTCATTCCTGTCCCCAACTTTAAGTGCTTACGTTAAAATGTCAGATAATGTTTATGTACATTTATGCTTCATTCGGGAGGCCCTTTTTTATGGTGCCTATATCTAACTATGTATGTTGACAATTTTTGGTGGGCTAGAAATTGGGAGGTACTGTTATATTGGGGTTATAATTAAACATGGGCCTATGTTGACAGTTTTTGATGGGAGCCTTTAATGTCAAATAACTCCTAATTCGGTTAAAAAATTTAGCTAGAATCTTCAAAATATCGAAAATCGGTACATAACGTGGGAACTTCAAATGTCATTAACATGTAGTTCGGAGGTATCTGGGCTACACGAAAATATGAACTTAAATGAACCGTTATATGGGGGCTATATCAAAACGTGGACCTATGTCCACAAGTTTTGTTATATAAGTTTATTGACACTTAAGAACCCTAAGTGTCAAAATATAGCTAAATCGGTCTGAAAATGTAGCTAAAACTGTCAAAATACCGTAAATCGTGGGGTACCGTTATATGGGGGCTATACCGAAACGTGGACCTATGTCCACAACTTTTGTTATATAACTTTATTGACATTTAAGAACCCTAAATGTCAAATTATAGCTACATCGGTCTCAAAATGTAGCTAAAAACGTCAAAATACCGCAAATCGGAGGCTACCGTTATATGGGGGCTATACCAAAACGTGGGTCTATGTCCACAACTTTTGTTATATATGTTTATTGACACCTAAGAACCCTAAATGTGAGATTATAGCTATATCGGTCTGAAAATGTAGCTAAAAACATCAAAACACCGTAAATTGGGGGGTAACGTTATATGGGGGCTATACCAAAACGTGGACCTATGTCCACAACTTTTGTTATATAAGTTTATTGATACTTAAGAACCCTAAATGTCAAGTTATAGCTAAATCGGTCTGAAAATGTAGCTAAAAACGTCAAAATACCGTAAATTGGGGGGTAACGTTATATGGGGGCTATACCAAAACGTGGACCTATGTCCACAACTTTTGTTATATAAGTTTATTGATACTTAGGAACCCTAAATGTCAAATTATAGTTAAATCGGTCTGAAAATGTAGCTGAAAACGTCAAAATACCGTAAATCGGGGGGTACCGTTATATGGGGCTATACCAAAACGTGGACCGATATATCCCATCTTCGAACTTGATCTTCCGACGGCTAAAAAAATGGTATTCCCCAATTTTCAACGAAATCGGTCAACAAATGCGACCTGTATGTTGCGAACGGACGGACGGACATGCATAAATCGACTCAGAAAGTGATTCTATGTATATCCCTAGAAGAAACTATGGGTCTATCTCGCTTCCTTTTATATGTTACATACAAATGCACTAACACATAATACCCTTTACCACATAGTGGTGTAGGGTATAAAAATGTATAAATTTTGCTACTAATTCCATAAATTTTACGATAATACTCGCATTTCCTTGTGGTGTATGTATACTTTTCTGTGTTGTGAATATTGAATTTCTTTAACTGTATTAAATATACGTATTAGATTAAAATAAATTTGTGTAATTATGGTTATTTTGTCACCAAGGAGCCACACAGTGCAGTTGTTGCTGTAAAAAACACAACGATTTAGCCTAAACTGCATTTTTGTAGTGTGTATCTATACTTTTCTGTGTCAATGTATATACCCAGAAAACCAATCGTACCGATATCGTAACGAAATCGGAACAAATTTCCTACGTTACGACCGATATCTGATCCGAAATCGTAACGATATCTTAGCGAGAGTTGTATGTTGGTAAGTGGTTGACATAATTTCGGAACGAAGTGTCGGAGCGAAATCGGATCGATTTTGGTCAGAATTCGCAACAAAATCGGAAGAAAATCCTTGGGAAATTCGGAATTCGAATTTCTTCCTACGAATTTTCGTACAGATTTCTGAAAGATTTTGGAATAATGTCGTATGAAAATCGGAGGTACCTTCCGAACTTTCGTAAAGATTTCTGAACACTTTTGGAATAATTTCGTATGATTATCGAAGAAAAAAATTTTTCTCTGATGCCTCATTTTTATTGATAAATTTTCTTTGTTATGTTTTTTATTGGAAGATTATAATTTCAAAGATGTCTAATGATTTTCACTGTTGTTATCATTTTGTAGTTATAGTAGAACAATACCAAATTAAAAATCTTCAGCTCATGCGTGAAGTCAACTCTTCTTTATGGCAGTGAAACATGGCTCATGTCAAAAACGTTAGCCCAAAAACTGCAAACATTCATAAACAAATGTCTTCGAATAATCTGTGGCATATTTTGGCCAAACACTATTTCAAATATAGATTTACATACCAGGATGAGAGAAAAATCTATTACAAAGCAAATCGCTAGACGGAAGTGGAGATGGATTGGGCACACTTTAAGAAAGCCGGTCACCAGTATTTCTCGTGCGGCTCTTGAATGGAACCCTCAAGGATCTCGACGTCCAGGACGTCCAAAAAACACATGGCGCAGAACAATCCAAAATGAATTATCACGAATTAATAAATCAATCAATGATTTAAAAACAATATGTATCGATAAAATAAGATATAATTTTCTTGTAGAAGCCCTATGCTCCCAAGAGGAACAATAAAGGAAAAAAAAAGTAGAACAATGTACTAATGTTGTGTGGGTTCGTATCGTCGGCTTTCCTTTCCTTTTCCTTTCCTTTTCAAATAAAAATAAAAATCAGCTTGAGCCAGGCTGGGGTTCGAACCCACGTCCTTGAAAAACACATGGAAAAAAGTGTTGTTACGGCGTGTTAGTGTTCAGAACCAAACTCATAACTTTCAAAGGCTACGCTAAGCGTTTGTCATGAAAGCCATACAAAGATTTGAACAAAAAATTCAACTTTGTAAAAAAACAACTTGCATTTGAAAGAGGAAATAAGTTAGAGGATAGCGAAGCCGCCCCACAGTCGATGTGTCTGAGGAGCCTTCCTAAACCAAAGGCGAAACATGCATGTCACACAGTGGTGATTGTGTGGGTTCGTATCGTCGGCTTTCCTTTTTCAAAAAGCATCTTGGTCAGTAAGCTCGTCTCTAACGAGAAATTAATTAAAAAATTAATAAAAAATGACCTTCGCCTAATAGGCAAAATTTTCAAATAAAAATGTACGAATATGTTGAGTCTATCAGCACTAGCTTCAGTTATTATATGTTGCATTTATATTTAAAATATTTAAAATATTTAAAAAAATGTATATGCGAATTTTATAACCAACCATTTTGTTTTTCGACAACAAACTAAAATGTTGCTTGTTAGATATATACAAAAGGTGGTTTTTCCGACATATCGATCCGAATTCGTAACGAAATCGGAAGAAAAACATTAGCAAATTCGAAGGGAAATTTACTTCCGACATTTTCTCCGAAATCGGAACGAAATCTGAACAAATTCCCCTACGAAAAATCGTATAGAAATCGCTACGAAATCTGAACGATTTTGCTTCCGAAATTGTTTCCATATGTCGGACATCCGACATTTGGTTTGCTGGGTATGTACTTTTAAGTCTAATTAATACAATTGGCTTGAATAAAATAATGAGTTGGAATATAATATAAACTAATACTGCAAATACTATTGAGCTTTTATATAAATTGGTTTATGTTAAAAACAAATTAAAAAAGACAAATTTTTAATGAATTCCAAATATTAACAACATCTTTAATTTATTTACTTTTTACAAGTAATATCGATTAAAATACAAGAAACATGAAATGCCGACTATGGGTGACGTAGGGGATGGAAGATACGTAGGGGATGGAAGATACCGGCTTTAACATGGCAAAGCCCAGGATTTCATCTCAAGTGGACACTGACCTCCCCGTGGTGCCACCTGGGGAACTGCCTTTAACACCCGTTAAAGGTAGTGGGCCAACATGTGCCGCTCGTTCACCCATAAGAACGTTAAAAACTTGGGTTTGGGAGTCGGGTTAGTAACCCTCCTCTAGTAAAAACAGCCTACTATGAACAAACGAAAGAAAAGAATAACAAACCCGTCTAAAGTTAACGACCCCCGCAAACGTTTTAAAGACCATGATCTGCGAATCTGCACCTGGAATGTTCGCACTCTTTATAGAGAAGGTGCAGGTTACGCATTGGCAGATGTACTTGAAAAGTATAAGGCCGACATTACTGCCATACAGGAAATGCGATGGCACGGGAAAGGTGTCACAACAACACCTAAAGGTGACGCACTGTATTATAGCTGCCATGATACAAAGCATGAGTTTGGTTGCGGATTTGTAGTTGGTCGGAGGTTAAGACATCTGGTCTCCAGCTTCACCCCAGTGAATGAAAGACTCGCTGCAATTCGATTAAAAGCAAAATTCTTCAACATCAGCTTTATTTGCGCTCATGCTCCCACTGAAGACAAGGACGAACACACCAAATATATATTTTACGAGCGCTTGGAAAAAACTTATGACCGTTGCCCTGCCCATGTCATTAAAATTATACAAGGCGATTTTAAAGCCAAAATTGGAAAGGAGAATATCTTTGGCCCAACAGTCGGGAAATTCAGTCTCAACAGTGAAACATCTGACAATGGTATGAGGCTGATAGACTTTGCAGCTGCAAAAAACATGGTAGTTAGCAGTACCAGATTTAAGCATCTCGGTATTCATAAGGGCACCTGGCTGTCGACAGATGAAAGAACAAGAAATGAAATTGATCACGTTGTGATAGATGGAAGACATACATCAAGCGTGTTGAATGTACGATCGTTCCGAGGTGCAAACGTAGACTCGGACCACTACCTTGTTGCAGCAAAGGTACGTACCAGATTAAACGTAGCAAACAAAGTGCGAACAGACACAACACGGAAGTTGGACATCGGTAAGCTACAATCACAACAGATAGCCACAGCATATTCCACTGGCCGAACTACTTAATCAAAGCACTCCTCATCCCGATAACATATCAGGACAATGGCAAAACATTGTCCACTCCATGCAAACAGCCACAAAATCCATACGTGGATACGATAACTAAGGAAACCATGATATGACTAAGTGTCGTGCTGCTACCGAAGAGAAAAATGCGGCATATAGGGCTACTTTACAATCAGTAGCAACGCGTAGCGCACGAGTAAGGTATCGGGAGAAAACGAGAGAGGAGAAACGTCTTTTCCACTGGAAAAAGAGAGATGGAAAAGCGGGAGTGTGAACAAATCGGGATGTACAGGAGACAGAATGAAGCTCGAAAGTTCTACCAAAGAGTGAAACATTAAACTGATGGCTTTGGAACTGGCACATTCTCCGGTAGAGACCAGCTAGGTAATCTGGTAACTGATACAGATAGTGTGCTAAGGATATGGAAAGAGCATTTTTCAAACTGTTGGTATCCAATAGTAGCGAAGTCGACGAAGATACCACAGATCCAATCCCAGAAGATGGTATTGAATATATACCACCCGGCCAAGATGAGGTACAGACAGCAATAAACCGGCTGAAGAATAATAAGGCAGCAGGAGCTGATGGCCTACAATCCGAGCTGTTTAAAACCGGAGGCGACACGCTGATAAGGTGTATGCATCAGCTAGTTAGCTCCATCTGGCAGGAAGAACGCGTACCCGACGATTGGAACCTGAGCAACTTTTGTCCCGTCCTTAAGAAAGGAGATAAGACTTTATGCTCCAACTATAGGGGCATAAGTCTTCTCCCTATCGCCTACAAGATAGTGTCAGGGATATTGTGCGAACGACTAAAGCCCATGGTCAACGAAATAATTGGACCATACCAATGCGGTTTTAGACGTGGCAAGTCCACCATTGACCAGATATTTACCCTGCGGCAAATCCTGGAGAAGACCCAAGAGATGCAGATCGACACCTACCACCTTTTTGTCGATTATAAAGCAGCCTTCGACAGCCAGCTACGTTCAAAGGTATTCGGATGTTTAAGACATTTACAAAGCAACCGACGTATTTTCTGTAAGGCCATGTTTTTATTATAGGCTTTTGCAGGGTTAACCTTAATGAGGATTTATTTGACGTATGTATACACAAGGAATTGGCATTTGAAACCCGGTGGGTTTGTTAAATCCGGTTTTATATAAACGCACTATAATGAAATTTGAAACCCAGTGGGTTTGTAAAATCCGGTTATATATAAACGTACTGTAAGTTAAGCTTTCAAATTCAATCCCCATTTTCTGAAAATTTCATGAAGTTTTGTTCAATAGTTTTGAAAAAAATTATTGAAAAGCGTGGGCGTGGTCATCAGTTTTCAAGACATAACATATTTAAAAAAGTTAGCGTGGTCCGGTTTTTTGGATCCAAATATGTACCTAAGGTCGGAGGCTCAACACCATCGTCTTCCAAAATTAATGCTGAAACCGATATAATCATAAGTTTGGCATATACATATTGCGTTTGAAATAAACGCTGAAATTCATTAAGTACACATTGCCACGGCAGACCTTGAGCATTTGCTGCAAATTTCATGGAAATCGGTTCAGGATTTTGGAGATAGGCCCAAAAGAAGTACCTAGATTTTAGATTAATTCGTAAATTTTCTAACCGATACATTCGTTATTATTGAAAATGTAGCGTTTTTTTAATATCAAACAAGCTATGCAGCCTATTTTCACCGGGAGCCATTCCTGTACATCCCTGAAAATTTCAGTAAAATCGGTTCTGTAGTTTTGTAGATGCAACATGCAGATTGACAACAAGTGTATTTCAAAGGCCAAAATTTAAAAAAAAATCATATTGATTATTCGCTTATGGCAACAAATTACATATGTAAAAACTATACAGGTTTTTGTTCACAACTCTTGGTGTTGGTCCTCCGTCGAAATATACAAAGTTTATTTGCAATTTATAACAAATACGGACTAAAATAAGAATTAAGGCCTCGACACATACGAAGCGTGGCATTCTTGCCTAAAGGCCTGCGTACATAAGCTGCTCTGCCTAAAGGCCTCGACACATAAGCCGCTCGGCTTTCTTACTTAATTCATTTCTGGTAAAGGAATAAAGAAATGTCATAACCACATTTCAATTAGGTCGAACTTGGTCTTTGGTCTTTTACCAGAAATGAATTAAGCAAGAAAGCCGAGCGGCTTATGTACCCAGGCCTTAATTGCCTTGCTTTCCTGCTTCATTTTTGACATAATAAAAATAAAAGAATAAAGAAGGCCGAGGAAATTTTGAACTGGGTTGCCCTTTTCTTTTTTATTCTTTTATCAGAAGTAAGCAAGGTAAGCAGGCAAGGCAGCTTATGTACGCCGGCCTTAAAGGCCTGGGTACATACGCCGCTCGGCTTTCTTGCTTAATTCATTTCTGGTAAAAGACCAAGTTCGACCTAATTGAAATGTGGTTATGACATTTCTTTATTCCTTTACCAGAAATGAATTAAGTAAGAAAGCCGAGCGGCTTATGTGTCGAGGCCTTAAGTCATATCTGGTAAATGTCTAAAGACCAAGTTCGACCTAATTCAAATGCGATTCTGAAATCTTTTTATTAGGTCGAACTTGGTCTTTAGTCTTTTATCAGATATGACTTAAGCAAGAATGCCATACTTCTGATGTGTCGAGGCCTTTACCTATTACTTTGAGGTAACAAAAAATGTACTACATATGGAAAAGCAGTACTATAAAACTAATCATTTTTGAAATTTTTTGTAGTCATTAATGGACTAACAGTATTGAATGTGATAAAGTTCAGTGATAATAAAAGCCGTCGTGGAGGGTCTTCAGACAGGTAAAAAACGTATGACACCATATTGACAATAAACAATGATAAATCGGCCGCAGACAAGTATGTAAAGAATGAATATTTGACTCAATATGTATTGTAGGATAGTGGACCAGTGCAAAACATTCGGATTTTGGCTTTGAAAACATCGAAATACCTCTGGACACTATAGGGAGGAATAGACCCTCAGTGTATTATTTTAAAAGATCAGAACTCTATTTCCTCGATCAATATTATTGGAATCACCATAATCTAATAAAAACCATCAGATATGGAAGTTATACGATTTCTAGAAAAGCTGGAATACCGAATTTTGGGTACTATACTTTTTACCAAGCACGGACATAATAATGATTGGGAAGACATCCCCAATGACATCATTAGTATATATTTAATAGTCATTATTCTGAAAGCCGGTAAAACGCGTCCAAAAAGATCAAACACGATCAAATACCACCATTCCAAAGGCCAGATCATGATATATTAATCTTATTTGTGTAAGTTGTTGATGTAATATAACAAAAGTAAACTGATAAATACCTCGGGCCAAAGACCTGATATCAACCCTTATACATTTTTGGGTCCAGTTTATTGCCATAAACGAACAATTAATATGAATTTTTTTGCAATGTTGGCCTTTGCAATACATATGTTGTCTAACTGTATTTTAAAAAGTGGGCGTTGTCAAGTTTTTGCGTCTCAAATAAGTACGTAAAGTTGGAGACACAACCACAATTGTCTCGCAAATTAATTCAAAAATTGTAGCCCATTTTAACCGGGAGCCATCCCTGTACATTCCCTGACAATTTCAGAAAAATCGGTTCAGTAGTTTTTGTAGAAATGATAAAAATTTAAAAAAGTGGGATTAAGAGTGGATGTGGTCAAATTTTCTTTGCCGGGTTATGGCACACATTTCACATAAAGAATAATCCAAATCGGTCCAGCCGTTCTCAACTGACGCCTTGACCAACGAACGACATTTGATATTTATTTATAAAGATACTAGCCGGCCCGGTCCACGTTACTGGCCCTTGAAACAGTTACCTTTTCTTAAGTAAATTATATTTTTCTTGCGTCGCAAAATAGTCGGGAACTGCAAGTGACTATAAATAAAACATCTTCAGAAATGTTGGTGTCTATATGAAATTTTGGCGGTATGT
Source organism: Musca autumnalis (assembly GCF_047663935.1). Lineage (NCBI taxonomy): Eukaryota > Metazoa > Arthropoda > Insecta > Diptera > Muscidae > Musca > Musca autumnalis. The sequence continues at coordinate 15,514,390 of NW_027411977.1, read as the reverse complement.
TAACTGATGACTTGATGCATGCATTTATATCATCTGCTGGAATAGTATAACTGACATTGTTTGTCTCAAATCTACAAGTGAATTGCTCTTAAGGCCTGCGTACATAAGCTGCTTTGCCTGATTGCCTTGCTTACCTGCTTCATTTCTGACCATGATGAAATTATAAGGTGGCGTAAAACGGCCAGCTGATTGGTTTCAATCTGTCAAATATTTTGTTATTGTGAATAAATTGTATGAAAACGTAAACAAACATTTTGACATATTGAAGAATTTTCGGCCAAAATAGAGTTGTTGTTGTGCTACTTACGTGACCTGTTAAATATGTTGCGGAGCGATGGCGACACAAAGTCCTCAGTCAATATGCAAAAAAAAATTTTGCGTGGAGGGACCTTAGGGGGTGGCTTTTTACGCCTCCGTGGCAGCCACAAAACCACGATATTCCACCAGCTCTCATCATGCACTAAAGTTGGGAGAGCTGGAGGTAGCTAATGTGGACACTCCCGAATGGCAGACCACTATTATGCCTTTAATGGTCTGCCGTGTCCATCACGATAACAATATAAAGCCTCAAAGGGGGGCACTTGCTTTGGGTAATCACGAGTATGGTGGTCGTGGTTAGCCATGCCCATAAAGGACACTTGCTGAGGGTAACCACGAGTATGCTGGTCGTGGCTAGCCGTGTCCATAAGATGGCACTTACTGTGGGTAACCATGGATGCTTCATGGTTAGCCATGCCAATAAAGGACACTTGCTTTGGGTAACCACGAGTATGCTGGTCGTGGCTAGCCGTGTCCATAAGATGGCACTTACTGTGGGTAACCATGGATGCTTCATGGTTAGCCATGCCAAAAACGATGAGCTGGTACGTTTCAAATGTGGTTTGTGAAAACCACATGGAAATGTCTTGGCAATACAAGGAGTTATCACCGGCCATTGCGAAGCAATATTGGCTATGGTTGCACACCAGATTCGGTCCACAATTGCCGGAGGTAACCCAATGTATTCCAAGAGCGGAGGTATATACCTGAAAAGGAAAGAAAAAAGTATTAGTAGCGTTAAATATTAAAAAAATTACTGGAACGATACAAAAATTTACCAACAGCGTCCTCCAACTAAATTGTTTTTCTTTTTCTTTATGTTCCTCCATTCGTTCTTTGACAGCTAATACTACACCGCGTTGCCAACCAACCCGAATGTGGAACATGATTCATTCATAAAAATAAAGAAATGAACTCTGTGAGCGCAAGCAAGCAAGGTAGATGCCACCACGGTATGTTTAGAAAATGTCGGATATTTTGAATATTTGAAATGTCGGACATTAATAATCCATTTAAATTGCATGTTACTGTCATTAGAATGTCTGATGTAGGAAAAGGATGAACAATAGGTTTAATTTTATTTATGAGTTCGTTCTATTACTGAGAAAGAGGCAGTCGGATGATAAGTAAATTAGATGGTATGAGGCAAATGGTTGTCTTGGAAAGTTTCCAGACAAATTCAGAGCTTATAAATAGGACAGTCAGTGGCAAATGAGCAGAGTTTGAATAGAATGTGGTGCTGAGCATAGTGGAGTCCTTGTAACTTTTATTCGGTGCAAGTTCAGTGTTGAAGTGAAAAGTTTATGATAAAGTGTAATAAACCCAAAAGTTAATAAGAGAGTTAAAGATTTCATTAAACGCTTTGCGCTGATTGTCCTACTGGGAATATTGTTAAAGGCCATAATAGCGAACCGACAAAATTGAATGTCGGAGCATTGGTGTCCACCAACGGCAGTCGATCCGGGAAATGAGAATAGGTTGTCTGGTGGTCAACCGCCTTTACATACCCAGGAAATCCCTTCAGATCAAGGTAGGACAGAAAGAAAAAATATTGATAGTATCATCAATCTTTATAATAAACGACAAAAGTTGTACTGTGGAATGCTGCCCAAGTAGACACGAGCCGAAATAGTAACGGCGGAGGCGCATTTCCAGACTAATTGTGCTCAGTACCAAGAATTTATGATTGGACAATTACATCTGGTCCAAAATATCTATTCAAAACAAGCATTGGCAGTGTAGGCCAAAAGGAGCGACAATAAGGCTATATGTATGTTTGCTCATAACCAAAGGGGCTGAAGTCCATAACCACAAAAATTTAAAAAGAAAATGTCAGAAAACTGGCTATGATAACGTACAACTGGGACACAAATGAATAATATTCAATTGTTTTTTTTTTAATATTCTTTTATGTATAGCTAAAGAAATTTATCCATATATCCATTCACATTTCATTTTTTTTTTATTGCTTGCTGACAAATTAGTATATTTCTTAATATTTCATATTATTAGTATTATTTATAATTATTACATTTTATTTATATGCTTATGTGTTCGATTTTTGATTTACTATTTTCAAATTTTGTTAAGTGTTTAGATATAGTTTTTGTTAAGGATCCACAAGGTCAGTCAGAATTTAGTTTTTCTTTTCGTCTTTTAACAGGTTAGCCTAGGATTCCTCCAAGAGCTCTGTCAGGATATCTAGGATAGCTTGAGTTTTAGTGTGTTAGTCCATCTTTGGGACCTTTGTTTTGTGACATTCGTTGTGGGTTCTGCTAGGCATATTGTGTCAACCGTTGATAATCAAATTTGGTTTAATAAAACCGTTCGTAAACATTTACTCTGATAATTGAGACTCATACAACATAATTAATACAAAACAATTTTTGATTTATAATAATTGATGATTTATTGATTTTTGTCTTAACCAAAAGAAGAAAAAAATAGAATTAAAAACAAATATAGATTTAGTCTTAGATTTAAGTATGGTTATAAAAATAAATAATGTGACATGGTATATGATGTAATTATGGACTTGTAAATTGTAAGGAGGGAGGTAAAAATAAGGTGAGGTAAGTGGTGGAATGGAAGCGGGAATAGGGGTCATCTACAACAGAGTGGGAACGGATGATCATGGTTGGGTGGGCGGCTATAGTGGCTTCTGGGCCAGGAGTCGACGGGTTATGATGGAAGACTTGTTGTAAAGTTTTTGTATAGATGTCATCGTTTTTTAGTTATTGTTGGCGGTCCTCAGCTCGAGATGTTGGGATGGTACCTACCCCACGAGAGTCGGCAGAGCTAGCTGGCGTTATCTGAGCATCTCCTGGCTGCAACAGTAAGGGACACGTAACAATATGGCGCCCAAACCAAAGAAACCTTCGCGGTGTAGGAATGTAGGAAGTGTAGGTCACCAAGACACTTAGCAATAACCCACTAAAAAAAAAAGAAAAAAATAGACCAACATTAGTGACTGGTAATCTGAAGTATCTGGGTCAGTAAAATTTGTAACCATTCTGGACAGGGGCCAGAAATTGATGTACAGAGGTTACTGATGACGGATACTTTGGAAGAAAGGCAGTAATGACTAATACAGACTAGGGTAGTATGTGACGTACCTGTTAGTGGAGATACAGTGGTATCAGCACAGATCATCCTAAGTAGAATAACAGTTTTAGAAACAGCATGATGTTTGATGGTGATCCTGTTCATAAGAGGAGGTATCCGCTCTGCAGTTAGTTAGAGGGCTGTCGTACCATCAAAGATGAACAGAAATCTGAATAGGTCGACGGTGGTGTCGATATCAGTGCACATATCAAACTGTTTTTCTTCATCATTTGTCTCGTAGTTAGAATGTTCCATTATAACCCAATAAGACATATAGCAAAGCAAAACCGCATACACCACACCTCACCTTAATACACCTCCTAATGAAAAGCATAGAAAGATATTATTAAAGTCGATTATAAAAAGAGATAAAAAGCGTACATTAATTTTTGTGACATAAATATATACATAAAATTCTAAATTACATTAAAAGACGTTTTTGTAAGAAGTACACAGAATAAGGGTTATGAGTAGGGAGACTAGGTCCCAATCTAAAAGCCGAAAAAGAGATAGACCTAACGTATTTGATCTGAATAGGACTATCAGTACTCCAGAAGAAAAAAGGAAGAAAAACGACTCACCAGCAAATATGGCAGAAGCAAATCAAGGTGGCGACGGCCAGATAATGGATTTCTCCCAAACCATCAATGCTAGAAATCCGGTTTCAAATTCTTTAGGTCCGGTATACCTCCAAGGTGCAGGAGGGGGTTCTGAAACAACTAAAAATAATCAAAATTCCGACCAGATTAGAACTCTAGAGGATTCCGTTCAAAAGGTTCAAACAGAGATGAGCGATATAAAAAAGACTTTAGGGGACTTGACCTCCGCGATGGAGAAGCTGTTGAGAAACCAGGTTCCAAGTGCTACCAATAATTCAGTAGGTCAGCCAAATGTGCTGCCAAATAATGAGGTACCCAGAGCTCCACCTAATAGAACCATGGATTCCAGAAGTCAGCAAAATGCGGTACAAAATAATGCCGAATCCACTGGCAATGCTATCACTACAGGATTTCCTCCAAATCGGGTCATAGATTCTAGAAAAGAGTTCAATATAGTTCGCATTAATAAACTGGGCCTTACGTTCGATGGTAGTTCCAATGGTTTAGAGGTGGAAGAGTTTGTATACAGGTTAGAATATTATCAAAAACAATATCAAATCCCCTGGCCAGAAATAATAAGGGATTTCCCCCTCATACTGTCTGGTAGGGCCGAAACATGGTATTGGTTATTCCAAAGGACTCATGGAATCCATGATTGGGAACACCTGAAATATAGTATTTTAACCCAATATCAATCTTCCAGGTCGAATTGTGAGATCGTGACTGATCTTGTTCAAAGGAAACAACAAATGAATGAATCGGTGGACAATTTCTTCCAGGCCATGGGCCAAATCCGAGCTAAGTTGCTTCAACCTATATCGGATTTTGATATGATGAAAATTTTGAAGAAAAACGTAAAAGACAGCATTGGAAGAATTGTCTATCCGATTCCGGTCTCTTCGGTCGAACACCTCCGAGTGGAGTGTAATGAGGCTGAAAAGACCTTTTTGAGGAGGGAACCCCGGCAACACCTTCCACTACAACGGCCCATAAGACAGGTTAGTGAGGTAGTAGATGATATGTATGAGACATCACCGTATAATAGGAATGAGCCTGAAATAGAAGATTTGTGCGCTATGCAATACAATAGGCCAGCAAGACCCCTACTTACCTGTTGGAACTGCAGGAAATCGGGACATACGTTCCGAGATTGTGAGGAAGTTACTAGGGCCTTGTTCTGCTATAAATGTGGTAACCCGGGTACTACTACTCCCAAGTGCAACATGTGCCAGCAGGGAAATGTGAACAAGGGCGGGGATCGAGAAGGGGGTCCTCGTCCGAATTAGAAACCCCTGAAGTAAAACTGTGGAATATCCACAAACCGAGCTCCGAAAAGAAGAATAACAAAATCTATGAAGAAAATACAACAAAATTAAATGATGATGAGTCTTTTTCCAAAATTAGGCATTACTTAACTGTCAAAGAACGCGAGGAAAATTATGCAAAAGTAAGACAGAGAATATTCGGTTCCAATGAGGTTCCACTGTCAACCAGAAAAGTGCCCAAAGTGAGACAAAAATTTGCCGATAAAAGAAAGGTTTTTAAAAGCATCGTTGAAGCACTAAACAGAGCCAATAGTCGGCATGATCCAAGGCCTTATGCTGAAATAGAGATAGAAGGCAACAAATTAAAAGGACTACTTGACTCTGGGGCTTCTGTGAGCATATTGGGGAAAGGTTGTAGGGAATTATTGGAACAACTAGGGAGAGATATAAAACCCATATTTTCTAATGTGAAGACTGCCTCGGGTAATCAACACAGGGTAATTGGAAAAATTAGAGTAAAAATAGAATACCAGGATGTTACTAAGGAAATTGAATTATATTTATGCCCTGACCTTGAACAGCAGCTGTATTTAGGGGTTGATTTTTGGAAGCTATACAATATTGCCCCTGATATAGTTCCTGTCGAGGAAATTAATGTTGAAAAGGTTCTCGAGGATATGGGTGATGGGGAAAATTACAAATTGAACCCTCACGACTTATCTAAGGAACAACAAGAACAATTGGACAAAGTTATTAAGAGTTTTTACACTTTTGAAGAAAGAGGATTGGGTAATACCACCTTGGAAAAACATTCCATTCAGCTCATTGAAGGCGCGGAACCTGTCAAAGACCGCCATTACCCCATATCTCCAGCGGTACAGGCAATTGTTTATGAAGAAATTGACAATATGCTACGATTGAATGTAATCGAGGAAAGTAATAGTCCTTGGAGTAACAGGACAACAATTGTTAGAAAGCCAGGCAAAAATAGATTCTGCTTGGATGCCCGAAAATTGAACAAACTAACAGTGAAGGATGCGTACCCGCTCCAAAACATTGACGGCATCCTAAGCAGAATCGATGAGACGTACTATATAAGCAGCGTCGATTTAAAATATGCCTTTTGGCAAATTCAACTTGATGACGAAAGTAAGTCCTACACAGCGTTCACGGTGCCGGGTCGCCCTCTATACCAATTTAGAGTGATGCCTTTTGGGCTTTGCAATGCGGCCCAACGCTTGTGTAGGCTTATGGATAAAGTGATACCGTCTCAACTAAAAGAAAACGTTTTTATTTATTTAGATGACCTGCTTGTGATATCCAGTGATTTCCAAGATCACCTACGTCTTCTTAATGAAGTAGCAGAATGTCTCAAAAGAGCGAACCTAACGATAGGACTAAAGAAATCTCAGTTCTGTTTCCGGGAACTGAGATATTTGGGTTTTATTATTGGGGATGGAAGGTTAAAGACTGACCCCGACAAGATAAAAGCTATCAGAAATATTAAAGCTCCCAAAAGTGCAAGAGAGGTAAGAAGTTTTCTAGGGACTGCGGGATGGTATAGGCGTTTTATAAAGGATTTCGCCACCATCTCCGCACCTCTAACCGACACCTTAAAGAAAACAAAAAAATTTGAGATGAGTGAGCCAGCACTTAAGGCTTTTGAAAACCTCAAAAAGGCTTTAACATCCGCTCCCGTTCTGAGACATGCCAACTTTTCCAAACATTTTTATGTACAATGCGACGCCTCCGAATATGGGATAGGAGCGGTGTTGTATCAGTTAAACGATAAAGGGGAAGAACATCCCATAGCTTTTTATTCAGCCAAATTGAATGCCTGTCAACGCAACTATAGCGTGACAGAAAAGGAATGTTTGGCGGCAGTGATGGCGATAAAGAAATTCCGACCCTACGTCGAGCTATTACCATTCACTGTCATAACAGATCATGCCTCACTGAAATGGCTGATGTCTCTAAAAGACTTGACGGGAAGATTAGCGAGATGGTCTTTACAATTACAAGCCTTTAACTTCAACATAGAGCATCGAAAAGGGGCAGATAACGTTGTCGCGGATATGTTATCAAGAGCGCCGACTATCGACGTAAGCGAACTTACCGAAGGTGATATGTTGAATTTTGAAACCACAGAATTTGAGGGGGAAGAATATACTGAGCTCATAAAACATGTCAATGAGAATCAAGACAGATTACCTGATCTTAAAGTAGAAGATGGTTATGTTTATAAAAAGGTATTACCTGATCGGGAGGATGATGAAGAGATCAGATGGAAACTATGGATTCCATCGGCCATAACCAATGAAATAATCAAAAGAGCCCATGACAGCAATACTTCGGCACATGGAGGTATAATGAAGACCCTTGAACGGGTCCGAAGGTTTTTCTATTGGCCCCGAATGACCGTCCAAATTAGGGAATATGTACGCCGATGCCAAATTTGTAAAGAATCGAAACCTAGTAATCAACACATGATGCCGAGTATGGGCCAAGAGGTAATAACCGATAGGCCTTTCCAAAAACTATATGTAGATTTCCTGGGAAAGTACCCCAGGTCAAAAAAAGGTAACACTTAAATATTCATCGTTGTGGATCACTTCACCAAGTTTACATTTCTTAAAGCCATGCGGGAAGCAACGGCAGGAAATGTAGTAAAGTTCCTAGTGGACGAAATATTTCATAAATTTGGAGTCCCTGAGGTGATCCACAGCGATAATGGAGCCCAGTTTACTTCCCAGACTTTCAAAGAGCTAATGGAAGGCTATCAAATAACACACATGAGGACGGCGGTATATTCACCCCAGTCCAATGCTTCCGAACGTGTCAACCAATCGGTAATAAATGCTATTCGGACATACCTTGATCAGGATCATAGGGATTGGGACATGTATTTATCAGAAATTGAGTGTGCCCTCAGAAATTCTGTACATTCCTCAACAGGGGTAACCCCTTTTTTTGCGCTATTCGGGTTCCATATGTACTCTAGTGGTACGGACTACAAATTAGCCCGGAAATTAATGTCCTTAACTGACCATGAGCTCAAGGAAATGAATAGACATGGAAAACTCGAGATTATAAGAGGAAAAATAAAAGATAATCTGCACCAAGCATTCGTGAAAAGTTCGGACAAATACAATCAAAGGGCCCGAGTAATCAAATTTCAGCCGGGACAGGAAGTATATAGGCGGAATACTGTATTGTCTGACTTTTCCAAAAACATCAACTCCAAATTCTGTAAAAAGTTTGTGAAATGTCGCATAGTCAGGCCTGTAGGGCAGAACATGTATGAATTGGAGAACCTACAAGGGAAAAACATCGGAATTTACCACGTAAAAGATATAAAATACTAATGCAATATAGATAACGACTCTGTGATATGATAAGTGCAATATTAGGATTAAGACTAGGCTTAATATATGTTGTGCTTGTCCAAATGCATAGATCTATATCTATAGTGCAATACCATTTTATATCTGTGAAAACACTCGTTTATGCTTACACTTATTTTTCCTAAATTTTATTTCCCTATCTCGAATTATACCTGCAATTATACACCTAGAATGTGATTATACTCCATTTTTAGTAATTATACACGTCAAACCTACTTCTTAGTTAATTCCATTTACTCACCCTGCCTTAAACTGTATTGGTCCCAATCCTGAGGACTTCCCATAGACCTCGAGAAGATACTGAAAATATTCCCAAAGTAAAATCTTACGGACGGAACACATACTTATATACTTCCCTAAAATCTTGTAATTTCGTAGAGCCCGGCTATAATCTCAGGGCGTGAGAGTTCCCCACGTTGAACGCAACTCCCTGACTCGTAAATTCTCCGCACACCAGTCCCAACATCATTCTTCGTTTGCCCTGGAGTTTTGTTGCGGAGCGATGGCGACACAAAGTCCTCAGTCAATATGCAAAAATAAATTTTGCGTGGAGGGACCTTAGGGGGTGGCTTTTTACGCCTCCGTGGCAGCCACAAAACCACGATATTCCACCAGCTCTCATCATGCACTAAAGTTGGGAGAGCTGGAGGTAGCTAATGTGGACACTCCCGAATGGCAGACCACTATTATGCCTTTAATGGTCTGCCGTGTCCATCACGATAACAATATAAAGCCTCAAAGGGGGGCACTTGCTTTGGGTAATCACGAGTATGGTGGTCGTGGTTAGCCATGCCCATAAAGGACACTTGCTGAGGGTAACCACGAGTATGCTGGTCGTGGCTAGCCGTGTCCATAAGATGGCACTTACTGTGGGTAACCATGGATGCTTCATGGTTAGCCATGCCAATAAAGGACACTTGCTTTGGGTAACCACGAGTATGCTGGTCGTGGCTAGCCGTGTCCATAAGATGGCACTTACTGTGGGTAACCATGGATGCTTCATGGTTAGCCATGCCAAAAACGATGAGCTGGTACGTTTCAAATGTGGTTTGTGAAAACCACATGGAAATGTCTTGGCAATACAAGGAGTTATCACCGGCCATTGCGAAGCAATATTGGCTATGGTTGCACACCAGATTCGGTCCACAATTGCCGGAGGTAACCCAATGTATTCCAAGAGCGGAGGTATATACCTGAAAAGGAAAGAAAAAAGTATTAGTAGCGTTAAATATTAAAAAAATTACTGGAACGATACAAAAATTTACCAACAGCGTCCTCCAACTAAATTGTTTTTCTTTTTCTTTATGTTCCTCCATTCGTTCTTTGACAGCTAATACTACACCGCGTTGCCAACCAACCCGAATGTGGAACATGATTCATTCATAAAAATAAAGAAATGAACTCTGTGAGCGCAAGCAAGCAAGGTAGATGCCACCACGGTATGTTTAGAAAATGTCGGATATTTTGAATATTTGAAATGTCGGACATTAATAATCCATTTAAATTGCATGTTACTGTCATTAGAATGTCTGATGTAGGAAAAGGATGAACAATAGGTTTAATTTTATTTATGAGTTCGTTCTATTACTGAGAAAGAGGCAGTCGGATGATAAGTAAATTAGATGGTATGAGGCAAATGGTTGTCTTGGAAAGTTTCCAGACAAATTCAGAGCTTATAAATAGGACAGTCAGTGGCAAATGAGCAGAGTTTGAATAGAATGTGGTGCTGAGCATAGTGGAGTCCTTGTAACTTTTATTCGGTGCAAGTTCAGTGTTGAAGTGAAAAGTTTATGATAAAGTGTAATAAACCCAAAAGTTAATAAGAGAGTTAAAGATTTCATTAAACGCTTTGCGCTGATTGTCCTACTGGGAATATTGTTAAAGGCCATAATAGCGAACCGACAAAATTGAATGTCGGAGCATTGGTGTCCACCAACGGCAGTCGATCCGGGAAATGAGAATAGGTTGTCTGGTGGTCAACCGCCTTTACATACCCAGGAAATCCCTTCAGATCAAGGTAGGACAGAAAGAAAAAATATTGATAGTATCATCAATCTTTATAATAAACGACAAAAGTTGTACTGTGGAATGCTGCCCAAGTAGACACGAGCCGAAATAGTAACGGCGGAGGCGCATTTCCAGACTAATTGTGCTCAGTACCAAGAATTTATGATTGGACAATTACATCTGGTCCAAAATATCTATTCAAAACAAGCATTGGCAGTGTAGGCCAAAAGGAGCGACAATAAGGCTATATGTATGTTTGCTCATAACCAAAGGGGCTGAAGTCCATAACCACAAAAATTTAAAAAGAAAATGTCAGAAAACTGGCTATGATAACGTACAACTGGGACACAAATGAATAATATTCAATTGTTTTTTTTTTAATATTCTTTTATGTATAGCTAAAGAAATTTATCCATATATCCATTCACATTTCATTTTTTTTTTATTGCTTGCTGACAAATTAGTATATTTCTTAATATTTCATATTATTAGTATTATTTATAATTATTACATTTTATTTATATGCTTATGTGTTCGATTTTTGATTTACTATTTTCAAATTTTGTTAAGTGTTTAGATATAGTTTTTGTTAAGGATCCACAAGGTCAGTCAGAATTTAGTTTTTCTTTTCGTCTTTTAACAGGTTAGCCTAGGATTCCTCCAAGAGCTCTGTCAGGATATCTAGGATAGCTTGAGTTTTAGTGTGTTAGTCCATCTTTGGGACCTTTGTTTTGTGACATTCGTTGTGGGTTCTGCTAGGCATATTGTGTCAACCGTTGATAATCAAATTTGGTTTAATAAAACCGTTCGTAAACATTTACTCTGATAATTGAGACTCATACAACATAATTAATACAAAACAATTTTTGATTTATAATAATTGATGATTTATTGATTTTTGTCTTAACCAAAAGAAGAAAAAAATAGAATTAAAAACAAATATAGATTTAGTCTTAGATTTAAGTATGGTTATAAAAATAAATAATGTGACATGGTATATGATGTAATTATGGACTTGTAAATTTTAAGGAGGGAGGTAAAAATAAGGTGAGGTAAGTGGTGGAATGGAAGCGGGAATAGGGGTCATCTACAACAGAGTGGGAACGGATGATCATGGTTGGGTGGGCGGCTATAGTGGCTTCTGGGCCAGGAGTCGACGGGTTATGATGGAAGACTTGTTGTAAAGTTTTTGTATAGATGTCATCGTTTTTTAGTTATTGTTGGCGGTCCTCAGCTCGAGATGTTGGGATGGTACCTACCCCACGAGAGTCGGCAGAGCTAGCTGGCGTTATCTGAGCATCTCCTGGCTGCAACAGTAAGGGACACGTAACAAATAGATCTTGTTTCTGACGTAATAAAAATAATAGAATAAAGACGAAATTTCGAACAGGGTTGCCATCAGTTGGAAATTGGGTCGGCCTTCTTTGTTCTTTTATTTTTTTATTGAAGCAGTAAAGCAAGGCAATCAGGCAAAGCAGCTTATGTACGCAGGCCTTAAGATCCTTTAAGAATCGTTCTAAAGCTTCTTGGGAATTTTTATGTGCCATCGTACATGCGTTCCAGATGATAACTTCTATTTAATATTGCATGTGTGCAATTCAATCAAAAGAATGTCCAGTGGCAACGTAAGGGTCGACTGTGGCGTCCTTGCACCATCTTATAATGTATACCTGATGAAGCTATAGCTATCGATATGTTGCCTTCCATTCTAAAGACTTGCTTTCCAATAAGACCAACGCTTCGTTATGCATAACATGTGGTATTTCCATTGATTTGTAACATATTTCAGAAATTGGGAGTGGTCGGGTCTTACGGCTAAAATATGTACCCAGGGTTGGGGAAACGGACACGTTCGTAAATTTATATAGCCAATTTCCACCAGGGGCCTTCCTTGTACATCATTTGAAAATGACATGGAAATCGGTTCGGAAGTTTTGGAGATATAACGTATTTAAAAAGTGAGCGTGCTAAAAGGGTTTTAAAGTAAGGAGGGCATGGGGGAGGTACTCCGTCCCCTCCGAAATTCAAAAAATATATAGCCTATTTTCACAACAGATGTTCATGGTGGGCCATCGCTGTACAATCTCTGAAATTTTAAAGAAAATCGGCTCAGTAAAGCGAAGACAGAGTTTGAATAAAATAGGGCAAAGGGGAGGTACCCCGCCCCCTCAGAAATTCAACAAAATATATAGCATATTTTTACCAGGGGGTCATCCCTATCCATTCCCTGAAATTTTCAAGAAAATCTGTTTAGTAGTTTTGGATATCTAAGATATTTAAAAAGTGGGCGTAGTCTGGTCCCAAATGAGTTCATAGGGTCGGAGACACAACCACCATTGTCCCCAAATTATTTTTCTCTCCGATGCGTTCTTCAGCTATTTAAAAAAGTGGGCGTGGTCGGGTCTTTAGGCCCCAAATCAGTACCTAGGATCGGAGACACAACAACCGTTGTCACCCAAATTAATTTTCTCTCCGATACGTTCTTCAGTTTTGTTATATTATCGTTTTCAAAGAAATAGGGCATGGGGGAGGTTCCCCGCCCCCCGGAATTCAACAAAGTATATAATATTTTTTCACCACGGGTCCTCCCAGTAGATTCTCTGACATTTTCAAGAAAATCAGTTAAGCAGTTTTTGATATATAAGGTATTTAAAAAAGTGGGCGTGGTCGGGTCTTTAGGCCCCACATCAGTAGCTAGGATCGTAGACACAACAACCATTGTCTCGCAAATTAATTTTCTCTCCGATACGTTCGCCAGTTTTGCTAAAATAGCGCTTTTAAAAAATATGGCATAGGGGAGGTTCCCCGCCCCTTCCGAAATGCAAAAAAATTATAGCCTATTTTCACCACCGGTACATTCTGTGAAATTTTCAAGAAAATCGGTTCAGCCGTTTTTGAGTCTGTACGGAACATACTAACATACACACATTTGGTCTGTTCCAGTACTGCAAGAAACTACTATTTTTTACTATTTTTTCCGATAACATAAAGGAAAAAATGTTATCGTAGTAAAAAATAGTAGCTTCTTGCAGGTTCTGGAACAGAGCAATTGTCTTTTATATGAGAATAGCATTTTTAAAGAAATAGGGTATAGGGGAAGTTCTCCGTCCCTTCCGAAATTCAACTAAATTTGTAGCCTATTTTAACCGGGGACCATCCCTGTACATTCCCTAGCAATTTCAGGAAAATCCGTTCAGCATTTTTTGAAGAAAAGACAAAAATTTCAATTTGAAAAAGTGGGTGTAAAAAGGGGCATGGCCAAATTTTCTTTCCATTAAAACCTAAACCGGGTTATGGCGCACATTTTACAGAAAGAATTACCCAAATCGGTCCAGCCGTTCTCAACTGATGCCATTACCAACGAACGACGTTTGATTTTTATTTATATAGAATTGACTATGGAATTGACAGTGGATTTTTTTATTCACTTATATGTAAACGTTATATAAAATGAAATCATCGCCTTTTTGTTTTTATTCTATTTTTCAGATAAATTGTACGACATTTTTTACGGCAATTTCGATAACTTGATATCCCCAGTGAATATAATCTCTGTTCCTTTACGTTCAAGAATTTTCAAGTTTTGCCACATTTTACTCGAAAAGCGTTCCTTTACTTTAGACCCCATACATGGTCTGTTCCTTTACTTTTCAAAATGGTAAAACCGGCAAAAGTTGTAAAAGTTGTAAACTGCTCGCATATGAACTTTATGGTGTCTGAAGTAAAGGAACGCTTTTCGAGTAAAAAATTGGTAAAACTTGAAGATTATTGCACGTAAAGGAACAGAGCTACAGTTCATATGGCAGCAGTTTACAACTTTTACTACTTTTTTTTACTATTTTCAAAAGTAAAGGAACAGATAGGTTTGGCGATGTATACCGCCATGTGAATACCAACTCTAGTAGTAATGAAATCGATTTTTAATCGCTCGATAATTCATTATCGAAATCGAAACTTGTCTTCGATTATTGTTTTCCGATTAGTTCTATATGGAATAATCGAATTCCCATCACTAAATTAAAATTATGTGAGTATGTGAGAAAAAAGCATTTAAGCGAGACTAAAAACCAAGTTTTTCCATGTTGAAAATCTGTTAATTATTTCGAATTGCATTAAAATTTCCTACCGCGAAGACGAAGAACAACATTACCAGTGAAATTGTGTGTTGTAAGGAAGCGAAATCCAGTTGCTTGTAGCAACTTGCAGTTTTTTTCTGGATAAACGAAGACGAAAACGCAGACAAGAAACGATAAACGAAACGATACCAAAATTGAATCTGGACAGACGACGTAAAAGATGGCGACGAGCCGTACAAGTCGCATACAACAATCGAAAAACATAAGTTCAATATTTTCCAAGCTCCATGCCTCCTTCTCGGAGGCATGTGGACCACAACGTTTGTCCACCGACAAGAAGACACTCGAGAAAACATGGAAATTAATGGACAAAGTGGTCAAATTGTGTCAACAACCCAAAATGAATCTGAAGAATAGTCCACCCTTTATACTGGACATATTGCCCGATACGTATCAACGACTGCGTCTGATCTACTCAAAGAATGAGGATCAGATGCATGTGCTACACAACAACGAACACTTCAATGTGTTCATCAACAATCTGATGCGAAAGTGTAAGCAGGCCATTAAGTTATTTAAGGAGGGGAAGGAGAAAATGTTTGACGAGAACTCTCATTATCGTCGCAATCTGACCAAACTAAGTTTGGTCTTTTCACATATGTTGAGCGAATTGAAGGCTATATTTCCAAATGGAGTCTTTGCCGGCGATCAGTTTCGAATTACAAAAGCAGATGCAGCGGAGTTTTGGAAATCAAATTTTGGCAATAGGTAAGTACACAAATTTGGCCACTACCCCACCCACACTTCCATCAAGTGTAGTGCAGTGAGTAATACGAGCGTTGTGTTTACTTCCAGTACTCTGGTGCCTTGGAAGATATTTCGTCAGGAATTGAATAAAGTACATCCCATATCGTCGGGTTTAGAAGCAATGGCCTTGAAAACGACTATCGACCTAACATGCAACGATTATATATCAAATTTTGAATTTGATGTGTTTTCGAGACTCTTCCAACCTTGGGCCACCCTACTGAGAAATTGGCAAATTTTGGCCGTAACACATCCCGGGTACGTGGCATTTCTTACATATGATGAGGTTAAAGCTCGCCTACAACGTTACATACACAAGGCCGGAAGTTATGTTTTTAGGTATGTCAATGAATGCGGACTAACAGATGAATCATAATAAATAAATGCTTGTGGAGAATTGTTGATGAATAATTCTTTATTTCACTTTATTTATCAACAACAGATTGTCGTGTACACGATTAGGCCAGTGGGCCATTGGTTATGTTACTGCTGATGGTGAGATCCTACAAACGATACCACAAAATAAATCGCTTTGTCAAGCGTTACTGGATGGTCATAGGCGAGTATTTCCAAAAACAAAAAATTCCCCAGCCATCCAATGGTTGAGTTAATTGGCCCTAAATAACATAAAATTAATGTATTTTGTTTATAGAGAGGGCTTTTATTTGTATCCCGATGGCAAAGCCTATAATCCAGATTTGTCTTCAGCTGTACAGAGTCCAACTGAAGATCATATTACCGTAACTCAAGAGCAATATGAACTTTATTGTGAAATGGGTATGTCTGATGGTTTTGGCATTTGTTTATAAATATTTTTAATGCTTTCTTTGCTTTTTGTTTTTGCAGGAAGTACTTTCCAACTGTGTAAGATATGTGCAGAGAATGACAAAGACATACGAATTGAACCTTGCGGCCACTTGTTGTGTACACCATGTTTAACATCGTGGCAGGTGGATTCTGAAGGACAGGTATATATTATCTTTTTCATAATTTGTTCAACCTGTTTATGCTTCCGACGATATTCCTGATCAAAGAATTCAGTTCTGAAGGAAGGAATACAATATGGACTAAAAGCTTTGAATTTCTAAATGAAAACGATGAGTGCTTTAAGTTGATTCCAGATTGCTGAAGTCTTGGATCTGTTGTGCAACGTTAGAACATCAGTAAATCATTGTCAGAATTATCAAATTTTACCATCACCAAATCAACGGATGTTTCCAATAGGTCAAAGGTGTTTAAAACTAACCCGGTGCAAGAATTATTCGGGTAGTGTAGTTCTGCCGAGATGTTTCCGGGATCTATGTTGTTGATGTCGGGAAAAATGGATATCAGCCAGTAGTTGAGCCGTATCGTACTCCATTTTTTTCGAAACCAAAAGGGTCGTTAGAATTAATGCCTCAATGTGGTAATCAACTACTTAACATTTCAATGGTCCATTCCAGTCGCGTCAGTACCCAAAGCATACAATTAAAACGTTTTTTGATGACTTGGCCACAAACAACCGGTTTCAGGGTTGGACACAAGTTGGGTTTATTTATCCCAGGTTTCAAGAATGAGTGACTTAACAGTTCACTACAATTTCCCTGTCTGCTCCGGCTCTATCTCCAGGTCTAGGAATGTGACTGCTTCGATGGGTTGTAACCACAAAGATACTAGAGTTGATTGAGTAGGTTTCGAAGGGCAGTTGAATATGTGCAGTTTATCGTGTGGCCATGTGCCGCATGCTAGGCACATGTTTTACACGGTGTTATTTATAATTTATGTAATTTATACTTTCGCCACAGGAAATTAGACAGCTGCACCGTATCGAACGTAGTTGAGCCAATACTACTCTAGTTTACCTAGAAGGTACCTTGTTGCAGTCCTCAGGGAAGCATATGACAGGTTTGAATATTTTTCAATCGGTTTCAATTATGTTCGCGTTATAACAACAAGGTTTATATACATCCGAAGTGCTGTCTGCTAGGGACTTGAGGACGTTCTTCATACAGCTCAGCTTGTCGCAGACAATGTGGTTAAGCGTACAATGTGAACGTACTGTGTACCATTGACGGAATTCGGTTACCAACACTGTGCGAATCTCCGCAGTCCATGTTGTAAAAAGAGTGGCGAATATTCACATATTCCTCGCGCGGTAAAAGGTTTTAAGATCGATCAAATATCCGTTTAGTCTTTCACAAAGCTAGCGAAGGTACCCGAATCAAAGAGCGGGTAGAGAACGCGACAAAATCGATTAGTTGTCAATGAGAGCCGTACCTAAAATTTTCTGAGCGTCATTTTTGCAGAACATTTCGAAGCTGAAAAAGGTCATCTAGTGGTACTTTTATAGCGGCTCTTAAAATAAAGGACGAAAAGGACTTTGAAGGAAGCGAGTTAGAAGGTCGAAGTGCTCTACGAAAATAATCCTCATTCGATACGACTGCAGACATGTCATCTCAAAAATAAGCTAAAGCAATAGTGAACAAAGATATAACGATAATTCCTGGCGGCTTACAGGGTCTCTAGCAAAAACTTCATCTCGCCATACCGCGGAAGTTTGACTCACGGCGGTTCTGTCCTTCGGGGTTCTTAATATACTCACCAAGGCCTTTCTTCCCCAAGAGGAATTTTCCGTGCCACAGACTCACCTCCATTTTGTTTTCAAACTTGGCCGGACGGTAGTCCACTTGATGTTCTCAAACAGCGTAGAGTGTTTTTTGATAAGTCGAGCGCCACCTTCACTTTTCTATTACACGGCATGTTATTTGAAACGGTTTGTAGTCCTCTGCTGCTTATGAAACCAATGCTGATGGTCGGCAACTGGATATATATTTCTGACGCTGGGGAGGATTTAACGTTGTTGATATCCTTGACTGGCTCCATGGTGAGATACTCAACTACTGGCACATCCCTCTGTTTCAGCATTACCATGGACAATCCGTCAGGGCCCCGCTTTGAATAATTTAAAGTTCCTTATGGAATTTCCAACATCATCCATTGTAAATTGTGTTGGTTCCTCCTCGGCAGGGAGAGATGTAATACGACGTAATACTCTTCTCTGTCACTCCAGGTGATTTCGCCAATTTGTCGATTAAAATAACGTGCGCACCTCTTCGGTTTAGGCAGCGTAACATCGCCAAACGTGGCCAAGGTCCTAACTTCCTCCACCAGATTTCGAGTGTGACTAGACCGTTTTCCACAATTCACTTATTCTCGCTCCAATGTTTAAATGATCTAGCCACTAGTTCCGCTTGTGCTCACTATTTGGTCTCACTTCGGGTTTCGACCAGCAGTGACGATATCTCGAAACGTAATTTCTGCTACCTGAACAGAATTATTGGACAGTTTAGAGGTGACGGAATTGGGCGTTTGAAAGAAGAATTTTTGACAGTTCGTATTTCCCTTAATAAAAGTCGCACAAATATCGAAACACCCTTACTTCCTAATTTATTACCACAGCTATTCCTTGTGGCTTTGATTACATGCCCGAGCAAAAACACCAAAACGATCAAAAAATTCAATGGATTTCAAGTAAAATGGTGTTTCTTCAAAAAAAAAAAAAATAATAATAAATGCTCCTGTCGGATTGGGTCAGCGATTATTTATCTCTCTACTTCCGTTATACGATTAATTTTTTTCATTTATTCAAAAACTCTATTAATCATTAACTAAAACCTGTAAAATTAAATTTAATCTATTTTATTATTTTTTGCAACTTGTTTCTTTTAACCAGGGTTGCCCATTCTGTCGTGCTGAAATCAAAGGTACTGAACAAATTGTTGTCGATGCTTTCGATCCACGCAAGCAACATAATCGCAGTACTACCAATGGACGCCATCAGACAAACGATGATGACGACACTGAGGTATAGTTTAAAGATGATTAGTTCTTAAGTTATTTTGTTTATGATTTTTAAGTTATTTACTACATACAAACAAAAACCGCCCAATCCCACATCTCCATTTCACTTTCAAGTCCCCAAAACAAAAAAGAGTAATGATGAACGAGCGTTATATATAAACCAATTGAGAGAACAAATAGAATATCAACATATTGAGCTCTTTGAAAAAGAGATGTAACATCCTTTTTTGTTTGTAAATTATTTACTTTTTTTGATCGAACAAAGCATGTACTTTTTCGTTTATATATTATTACTACCTTTCAGATCTGTGGATATGATGATGGAGTAAGAGGAGAGAACATGTACAAATATTGAGATTTTGACTGAATTTAGCAAAGCTTTAATTTGAATGAAAACAAAAACGAAACAAAAGAGGAAACAGAAAGCCACAACTTAAAATTTTAGTCACATACACATGTATATTGTCTTTTTGGTTACAGTCTCAATATAGTGCAACACAAAAAAAAAATTGAAAAACAAACCGGAAAAAATTCTCCTACATATACATTTTTTTTTTTATTTATATAAGGCTTAGATTTCCCTTAAATTATTTATTTTTTAGATGTGTATTGTTGTTGCTCTTAAAAACATACTATATCTTGAAAAACAAAACAAACAAAAAAAAACTCACAAACTTTTTTCCAAAAAAAGCTTCATTTGTATATAGCATCTCTTAGTTTTTAAGTTAATTATTGATAATGATGAAGATGAAAATGAAAAGTTACAAAACATACCTACATGCATATTTATTTTTTTTCGTTTTCTCTTTTTATTTTTTATTATTTTCCTTCTTTTTTTTTTTTGAAAATTACTATCCTTTTCGAAGACGATTTTGCTTAATTATAGCGCGTGAGACTTTAGTCCTGTTTTTTAATGAAATTTCTTCCTTAATTTATAGCAATATTTAAGTTGATTTATTAGTAGGTAATTATTATTAGTTAGTTAGTTATACAAGCCTTTTGGCCACTCAAAACAAACTCCATTTTTTTATTATTAGAAAAATCACTTTTCTCTATGAATGATTTGAAATGTTAACGAATTTCTCTTTTTGTTCTTCATAGTTTTCTGTCTCTCTTCCTCTCTTTATATATGTTTGCGTGAAGCAATTCATTTATAAAAAAAATTATACAGTGCTACAAAAACTTTCTACTTCTTTGATTTCCACTCTTCTATAAGCTGTCCCTGGGATCGTTATGATGTTTTCTTTTGGGGGTTTAGTTCGTAATCAAAATACCCGCCACGATTTCTAATGACATATCGATTAACTCTTTGATTTTTAGAGATATCAACATAACCATTTGACACAAGGTAAACTAGAACATCCCAAAACCGATTGCTTAAATAATTCGGCAAAATATGCTAGAGGTTATTCCCATATAAAGCCACTGGTTGTTTAAACCCCACAAAAAATAGTTAAAACATTGACGTTTAACTCGAATATTTTCGCATATTTTGGGGGGTCTTTTGCATTTTCTTATATTATTGTATGTTATCTGTCGTCCACGCTTATAAAGTTTCATTTGGCCTGTGTATTTCCACGCATTTGGCCTAAAACGCAAACAATTCCAAACAATCAATTTTTGTAATTTTCGATTTTGAACGAAAAATTTAAATACGTCCATATAAATTCAAGGCTTTGTTCGGAATGTGGTAAGAGTGTTTTCACTCTAATTTTACCCTCAGCTATGTGCCTAATCGAAATATTACTTTTAGACCCATAGTACAAGGTGGCGCAAAAGTAATCTTCCGATGTTTTTGGCTGTCATTTAAAACAAATGAAAAAGTTTGATTCTTCTTGTGGATTATTTTCATTTGGTCTTTTAATTTTTTTACATCAAGTCGAGAATATGATATCAGATAAATGGCCGCCGCCACAGTTTATTGTCATTTGAGCCCTTTTTATGGCATTTTCCATCACTTTGGCCAAAACTTCCGGTGATATGTCCTCACATTCTTGGCGGATATTGTCTTTAAGAGCTGAAAGAGTCTGAGGATTGTTGACATAAACCCGCGACTTCAAAAAGCCCCATAAAAAGAAGTCTGAAGCGCCTCATCACTCATGATTATTTTTGATGAAACATAATCTTCCTCTTGGTGGATGGCTTGATCGTATGTTAGACGCGATTGGCGGTCAGCATCTAACAGCTGATGCACCGTCTGGACTTTGTACGGAAACATCATCAAATCTTGTTCCAAAATTCGCTGTAAAGACCGTCAACTGATACCCATTTGCGTGGCACGTCGTCTGGTCTATGTCGACGGCGCTTCCATGACACCCTCGGCTACAGCAGCAATATTCTCTGCAGAACGGATACTCCGGGGTCTGCCATGCCTGGCAGCATCTCGTGTTGTGCCAGTCTCTTCGAAGCGAGCGGCTAAACGTCTGCGACGAAATTCACGTTGTGCCAAAGTCATCGACCGATTATTGCTCAAATAAATAGTCACCAATATTCCGCGTTCTGGAGCAGTGTAGCGTAACATTGTTTAGTAACGTGTATTTCGTATGTGTTTACTACAAAAATATCAAAACAGAACTGACATTAGGGGCCAATCGCAAAAATTATAGCATTTTCTGATAGGAAGATTACTTTTGCGCCACCTAGTATGTTTGAAAGCCTGTATATTTAGATGGCTGTGCGCACGGTAACCCTCCAACGTATCAACCAATTTGTTGCTTCGAATATGGGTCATATCGATTCAATCCTCACAAAAGTAAAAGGAGCGCACGGTGACTCTCGAACGAATCAGTCGGTTTGGTTCAAACATTGCATCTCGTGATATTTTTTCCAAATTGAATTTATGATTGTAGATGGGCCCTATTGGTACACTCCTTCGGGTAACTTACCCACAAAAGTTTAAAATTTGTCCCTAATATGGAGTAGCCGATTTGGTCCAAACCCTGCTCATCGCAATATTTCTACCAAACATAGATCAGGTTCGAATATGGACATATCGGCCCACTCAATCGGGTAACTCTTACACAAAGTTTGTTGGAAATGTGCAGTTTAAGACGTGCTCTCGAACCGGCTTGCCTTTTTATACCCTATACCACAATGTGGAAAAGGGTATAATAAGTTTGTTTTCCCAAAAATTCATGTAACGCCGCGAAATATTCGTCGTAGACCCCTCATGTGGTATACCAAACTTCATATCTCGACGAGATAAAGCGATTTAGCGATGTGTGTCCGTCCGTCCGTCTGTCCGTCCATTAAAAATTGTAATCAAGCTAGAGGCCGCAATTATGGACCGATTGTCACGAAATTTAGTATGGAGGTCGGGTTTGGACCAGAATAGAACTGATTAGTTTTTGGCGATGATCGTGAAATGTTAAAGGGATGAAATGGACCAAAAACAAAATTTTTGCTCGATTTTGTAGCCGCTCTGTAGGTCGCAATAATAGTCCGATCGGCGCGAAATTTTAAACGTAGTTTTGGTTTGAGATGAAGAAGTAGCGTGCAAGTCAACGGTATGATCGGATAATATTTAGCGGGTTAAATTGATCAAAACTTTTGTGTGAAAATTGGTAAAATTTCTAATGCACATCTTATAACAGCTAGCCCGGAAAGCTAGTGCACAGGGACAGTGGTATAGGGTATCACATGGTCGGCCCCGTCCGACTATAGTCTGTTCTTACTTGTTTTTTTTTTGAAACAACCCAAATTAAGCCGGTACAAGTTTTTATACCCTCAGCATTTATGCTAACGAGGGTATATACACTTTCATACGGTAAAAATGTGCCTCATCGAAATAATGGTTTTAGACCCTAAGTAAGTTTGGACGAAATGTGTTTCAGACAATTTGGAGTCGATTTATCAATGTGCGTCCTTTTGTCTGTCCGCCTGTCTGTCTGGCTGGCTGGTGGGCACGATAACTCTCGAACGGATGAAGAGAGTAACCGAGTTGGTCCAAAGTTTGCACATCGTGAAATTTCTACCAAACTTAGATGAGGTTCCAATATGGACTCAATCGGCCCACCCCTTCGGGTACCTCCCACACAAAATTTTGGATAAGTTCAGTTTAGGACCTGCTCTCGAATCGCTTTGATTTTTGTTGCAACAAGTTGTATTCATTTCCCCCCAATACGACGGTACAAGTTTCATCAGGGGCAAGTCCATACTTCCTGAGAAAATGGCCGGAAAGGTGCAAAAAGCCCCTATGACACCTTGTGTACTGGTTGGAGCGCAAGACGACTCTCGAATGGATCTGTCGATTTGGTCCAAAATTTAGCCTTCGTAATATTTTATCAAAACATAGTTTAAATTCGAAGATGGGCTATATCGGTCTACTCCTTCAGGTACCTCCCCCCACAAAACTTCAAAAATGTTCGAAATTTTGCGCACGATAACTCTTGAAGGGAGTGACCGAATATGGACTATATTTGTCTACTCCTTCTGGTAACTCTCACACACAATTTCGGATAAGTTCACTTTAAGACCTGCTCTCGAATCACTTTGATTTTTGTTGATGCGATTTGCATTCGCTACCTCCATAACGGCGGAAAAGTTTTTTCAGGGGTAAGTCCATGTTTCTTGGAAAAACATCCCGAAAGGTATAAAAAACCCCTATGTCACCATAAGTGGCGGTCGGAGAGTACGATAACTCTCGAACTGTTCAACCGTTTTGGTCCAACATTTGGTCTTCGTCATATTATATCAAACTTAGTTTCATGGGCAATACCGGTCCACAACTTATATGATATCACTTGAATGGGGCAACCAATTTGGTCCAAACTTTGGATCTGCTAATATTTTATCAAAGTTTAGTTTAACTACTAAAATGGCCCATATCGGTCCTCCCTATGGCTACCTGCCCTACAAAAGTTCAACATTTGTGTCTTAGTGCAGTTAATTCCTAATCCACATTTTTGTCGGCAAGCTCAAATGTCAAAAAAGGGGCCACAAAATTCTGAAGAGACCTTAAATACATTCGATCTGTCCGGGGGTGAAAGTTTCGCTTCACATTGACTGAGGGTATATATCTGTCGGCAAAGCCGACTGACACTTTTTACTTGTTTGAAAAGAACAACCGTTGCCCGAACTTAATTTATGTACGAAAATAAACCATATCGGTCCACTCCATAGGGTACCTGCCTTACAAAAGTTCAACATTTTTGTTTAAGTGCAGTTTAAGGTCTGTTCGAGGATCCTTTGGGAAAATGTTAACGAAGGTACTCCCTCCGAACATAATGGTCCAAAAGCTTGAAATAATTATACGGTGGCCAACTGAAATGACTGGTTGGTGCGATATCTTTCTAAAGGAATGACTTCCAAAATAAGATCTAATTTCAATATTTGAGCTCTAATCCTATTTCATATTTTTATCGTCCAAAAAATGCCACAAAATTCTGAAAACCCCCAAAATACAAATTTTTGGGAATGTTTCAATTTACACAGGCTGAGGGTATATCTCTGCTGGCAAAGCCGGCTAATACCTTTTTCAATTCTTCATTTTGGATTTATGACTGTTTGTAGCACTGTGCAATTTTTCGTTCAGTATAAAAGAAAAACATTTATTTTCACTATACCATCTTTAGATTTAATTCGAAACATTTTAGTTGTAATTCGAGAATGCCATTTGTAATTCGAATTATTCTATTTGTAGTTTCAAATAGAATAATTCGAATTTCAAATGGCATAGTTCGAATTATATATGGAGTAATTCGAATTACAAATAAAATAATGCGAATTGCAAGTGAAATAATTCGAATTATAAATTAAATGTTACGAATTACAAAACAAATTCTCGAATTACAAATAAAATAATTCGAATTACATCTGAAAAAGGTGTAGTTGCTTTAAATATTTCTTCCATTTTTATATATACAGAGTTTTTGTTTATAAGAAATAGTAGTGGCATAATTAGTATGAAAATATATTTTGTTTATTTTGCATTTTCTCCCAAAGATTTGTAGAAATTAGCATTTTTTAAAGAAAATTATTAAGTATAAACAACTAAAATAACGGTAGAAATTTATATAAAAAAACAAAACAAAATACAGGATGTTTCAAGAGGGATGGTTAAACATGAAAAAAATCGAGTAATCTGGTTAGAAGAGAAGGCTCTATTGTACCTTCGGGGATGTTTGAGGAGGGGTCATATGTATGTAGTGTTCCCTGATATTTGGTATGAATTGTTACTGGAAGTTGTCTAGTAACACAATTTTTTCAGAACTTTCAACTTCCGTGAAAGTGATTAAAAAGTTTGTCATTTAAGATTTGTACTTATTGATAAATAAAATAGTGAACATGTCAAGATATGTATTTGAATTTAGTGATAATTTTGATCTGTTATTAAAAGTTACTATTTCATATTTTATATGTTTCTGGTATTTTTCATTGGCCTTTTGTTAAGAAATCCCCATACACCTCAGATGAGAGGAGATTAGAAATATTCATTTTTTTATTTCATTCTCATGATATGGAAAGTCTTCATTTCATATTTATCCACACATTTTGGGACATCCTGTGTACATAGAAATAAAGAAAAACATACATATACTGTGCATGATAATGGCTAAATAAGGAAAACATTTGAATAAAATTTTAAAATGTTTTTTCTTCAAACGCTGATAAAGTAATTCTTTTCACACCACACACCCACAAATTATTCACATAAATATTATGATAATTGTTTATAAATGTTTTAGTTCAATTATCTTGTTTTCTAAGGAGTCTCGTGTACACATTTTATAAGACTGTTTTATAAACAAAAAGGAAAAAAAAATAATATAATAAAAAATATGATATTAACCCTAAAGACCCACTACGTGGTATGTCCATGGAACAACTTAGCCACAAGTTTAAAATCATTGATTTCATTAATATCTGATTTCAGTTTCAGTGGCTTAAGGGTTAAGATGCAGTACTCGGCTATTGACATTAGTTTTACCACCACGCCTGAGGCTGTACGAAAGTAAATCAAAACAAAAAAAAATCATTTAAGTTAGTCTTTAATGATATGATGATATTGCCTTAACTTCTCGAATTTGAATACAAATAAAAGCCTAAACTTCCAGTTTCAATTATTTTCCTTATTTTTTTTCATTTTTTCTTTATTTTATATTTTTTTGTTTATTTAGAAACTATAACCGAATTGTTAAAAGAATAAAATTGAAGTAATGTTTTCTTGTAAATTATACAATAGCTAAAGTTTAAATGATGGAAATTGTTCAATTTATACTATCACTTCTTTCTCCCCCATTGTGTATTAAACTAATTGTATAAAATATGATTATTTTAATTAATTATTTAATTAACTATCTCTACTACACTCACTCTACTCTTTATTGCCTATTTTATTTTTATTATTATTTTTTTCTTACTGTAAACTATCCTTGTTCTTGTTTTTATGTGTGTATTTTATAAATATTATATAACAAATCAAAAAAAAAAAAAGAAACTACACATATATTCTACATAAATATATATTTACATATATACTAAATAAAAATTAAAACAATTATTTAACAAAAAAATTCATAAAATTTGTTTATATTTTCTTTTACATTTTGTTTTTGATTTGGTTTTCCCTTTTCTTCCCCTGATGGCGTTTCTTCTTGTTTTGTGCATGTTGCATATTGTTTGTTTTATTTATCTACACCTCGTTTGT
Source organism: Musca autumnalis (assembly GCF_047663935.1). NCBI lineage: Eukaryota > Metazoa > Arthropoda > Insecta > Diptera > Muscidae > Musca > Musca autumnalis. Next base: position 15,487,321 of record NW_027411977.1, on the reverse strand, counting down.
TTGCGTTTTTTTGATTGTCTAATGTTTGCCTCTCCCTCTCTGTGCCTTTCTATTTGTTAATTGTTTGTTTATCTCCAGCAGCATACATAAATTGCTGATAAATATTATTTTGTATTTGGCATGCCAGAATTTCATGCTGTGATTTGCTATATTTTTATCACAACTGCAAATAATGCAAATATAGGCGCGAAAATATGATTTCTTTTATCGAGTTTCGTCGTATCAGTTTTCAAAATTAAACATGCAAAATGTTCTTTATCATTCTTTAATTGTTATAACAATGCTTATCAAATGTTATATGTACATACATGTTTCTCCTTAAAACATTATCCGGAAAAAAATTAAACCTCTTTTTTAGATGGTCATAATATCGATTATCTACGTGTGTGTTCAATATGAGATGAAATTAATTTTTTCATACAAAAATATTTGTTCACAGCTTCCATTGAAGACAGTGCTTCGACTAGAATTGGAGTTTTTGCTGTCTAAACGTTTCTCAGGATGTATGGACTTTTTGAAAGGAGTATATGCTTATAATCATGACCACATCCTTGAAGATTAAGTTTTTTTTTTCATTTTATATGTTCGTTACAATGTTGATTCAGCAAATAAATTAAATTTCAAAAAATATACCCTCCATTATTTAGTCGAAGGTATAAAAACGCTAATGGTGTAGATTTTATCGTGTATCAATGGTCAACCAGAGGTCTCGACAGTATCACGTTTTCAATTCAAAGCATTATCAATTTCTGTTAAACTAGCACCGATGTCCTAAATGTTTAAGCGACCAAAAAATAAGTCAGGATTTCGGGCAAAACTGGAGAGAATCGGAGAGGTATAAACAGATACCTATCTTTTCATTACTTAATAATTATATACATTGCAATTTATTATAAAGAAACTAGCCGACCCGGTCCGCGTTGCTGGCCCTTGAAACAGTTTTATATTACCTTTTCTTAAGTCATCAATTGCATATATTTTTCTTGCATCGCTAATTAGTCGGGATCTGCAAGTGACTATAAATAAAAAATCTTCAGAAATGTTGGTGTCGATATGCAATTTTAACATACCGCCAAAGAACTGATGACTTGATATAAATCATCTGCTGGAAGTGTTTGTCTGAAACTAAACGAGAATTGCTTCTTAAATCCTTCAAGAATCGATCTAAAGCTTCTAAGGAATTTTTATTTCATTGATATGAGTGTGCAGTGGCAACTAAAGGGCCGACTGTGTCGTCCTTTCACCTGCTTATAATGTATATCTTATATACCTGATCAAGCTATAGCTATCGGTATGTTGCCTTCTAATCTAAACACTTGCTTTCCTAAAAGACCAAACTTCGTTATGCATAACATCTGGTATTTCCATTGGTTTGTAATACATGGGAGTGGTCGGGTCATATGGCTAAAATATGTACCCAGAGGTGGGAAACGGAAACGTTCGTAAGTTTTACATATATAGCGCATTTACAAGATAGGGTACAGAGGATGACCCGCTCCTCCGAATTCAATAAAATGTATGGCCTATGACATGGAAATCGGTTCACAAGTTTTTTAGATAAAACGGCTTACACTCCTGTCGTAATCGTTACCAAATAAATTTGCTTTCATGCATGTGTCCGGACCAACCCAAATGATAGTTAGCGAAAGGATGACTTCGCCAACAAAATTTTTTCCCGAAGCAGTAGAATTTGTTTTGTTAATCATTCTGGTAAACTGACAGTCCCCAGCCTTCTCCGAGCAATTCGGATGAATATATAGCATTTCCTATGTCAACAGGAATTACCCAAGATGAATCTAATAGGCCTCTCTGGCGAGAGTCACAATGTAACTCTCGATTGTTGTTGTAATCTTTTTAGGCCTACAAAGTGTTTCTTCAGTTTGGTTGTGATTTCCATGCGTTTTGGACAAAACGCACCACCCTTTCCATGGATTTGGTTTCCGCCCCTCCGAAATTTAACAAAATATGCAGCTAATTTTAATCCGGGGATATCCCGGTATATTCTCTATAATTTTCAGGAAAATCGGTCTTTAGGTCCCAAATAAGTACTTAGGGTCGGAGATTCAACCACCGTAGCCCCGCAAATTAATTTTCTAACCGATACGTTCGTAAGTTTTGCAAAAATAGCGTTTTTAAAAAAATAGGACCAAGAGGAATTCAACACTGGTCATCCCCATACATTCTTTGAAATTTTCAGGAAAATCGTTCCAGTAGTTTTGAATATAAACATATTTAAAAAGTGGGCGTGCTAAAATATTGTTTTTAAAAAAAGTGGGACATGGGGGAGGTACACCGCCCCCTCCAAAATGGAACAAAATATATAGCCTTTTTTACCGGTGTTTCCTGCACATTCTCTGAAATTTCAAGAAAATCGGATTAGTAGTCTTGGGTATATAACACATTTAAAAAAGTGGGCGTGGTCCGGTCTTTAGGCCTCAAATGAGTAGGGTAGGGTGAGGTTCGGAGTGTGGAAGTTCGGAATGGGGTGGTGTAGAGCAGGGTGGAGAGAGGGTGGAAGTTCGGAGCAGAGTGGTTCGGAAGGTGGAAGTTCGGAGCAGGGTGGATTTAAGGGTGGATGTTCGGAGCTGGGTGGTTCGGAGCGGGGTGGTTTGAAGCGGTGTGATTCGGAGGGTGGTAGTTCGGAAGAATTAATTCAATCGTTCATTTCAGTTTAGCTTAAATAGCTTTTTTAAAACATCAGACATAGGGGAGGTACCCCGCCCTCCGAAATTCAACAAAATTTATAGCTTATTTTCACCACGGGTCCTCCCTGTTCATTCTCTGAATTTTTCAGGGTGAATCGGAGGATGAAAGTTCGGAGCGGGGGGGTTCGGAGGGTAGAAGTTCGAAGCAGGGTGGTTCGGAGGGTGGAAGTTCGGAGCAGAGTGAATCGGAGGATTGAAGTTTGGAGCGGGGGGGTTCGGAGGGTGGTTGGTCGGAGCGGGATGGTTCAGAGGGTAGAAGTTCGAAGCAAGGTGAATCGGAGGGTGGTTGGTCGGAGCGGGATGGTTCAGAGGGTAGAAGTTCGAAGCAAGGTGAATCGGAGTGTGGAAGTTCGGAGCTGGGTGGTTCGGAGGGTGGAAGTTCGGAGCGGGATGATTCGGAGGGTGGAAGTCCGCAGCAGGGTGGTTCGGAGGGTGGTAGTTCAGAAGAATTAATTCAATCGTTCGTTTCAGTTCTGTTAAAATAGCGTTTTTAAAAAATCAGACATAGGGGAGGTACCCCGCCCCACCGGAATTCAACAAAATTTACAGCTTTTTTTCACCATGAGTTCTCCCTGTACATTCTCTGAACTTTTCAGGAAGATCGGTTCAGTAGTTTTGGAAATGTAACATATTTAAAAAGTGGGCGTGCTAAAATACATTTTTTTAAGTAGGGCATAGGAGAGCGAGACCATACTTCATTAGGTAATGACACAAAAGCTCAAAAACTCTTGCTGGTACCAACTAAAATGACTGATAAGGACGATAACTTACGATCTGGGGAAACTTTTCACCTCGCAAAATGTCTTTCGAACGTACATCAACTTACAAAAAGGCCTATATCGCCCAACGCCTTGGGGCACCACCCTAAGAAAAGATGAAAATGTTAAGGACTGATTGAGGATCGTTTTGCAATTTTAATTGAAGCTACTCCTCTCGGTCCAGTTTACAGCGATATGTCTTTGTCTATGACTGGTGGGCGCGACAGGGAGTGACTCACATTGGTCCTACCTAATATTTCTCTCAAACTTAAATTAAGTTCAAAGGATATCTCGGACAACTCTTCCGGTACCTCCCTCACAAATGTTTAAGTGTAATTTAATGGCTGTTCGAGGACTGGAAGGAGGATTTTGACATGGATCACCGGAGTGTCCATCTCGTCGTCAGTTAGGGAAAGTTTAAATATCGGGATACTGTTTTTCGGTGGTTTGCAATTTCCGTTTTCTCGGTTCCGATTCTTTTCGAAAATATTCTGCTGTGTAGCTTTATTGGTGTTAGTCGCATCTATTAGGAGCTTTTAAGTACCCTTGCGCACTCGTTTTTGGAAATGAGCACCATGGTGATGGAGAATCAAGCATGTGTGCATTCTGAAAAAGGAAAGGAAAATGTGAAAGCAGTGCAAGAGAAGGTGTAGAGATAAAAGGACAAGAGGTATATAGAAGAAATTAGTCGAACTGATTATATGATCTAAAGGAAGCTGCACATAGCCCTTTCGTCTTCACAGAGAAACCTACCGCAATTCTGTAACTGATTTTTGCTGTTATCGATAATCGGCGGTAAAATTAAAATGCTTATAATTTCGATAATTAACGAAATTTTTCGGTAAGTTAACGATGAATAAAAAGTAGTCGCTAGCCTCTACCGACACAAACAGTGATGCCAACCTTTCTTAATGTTTTTAGTCATAATTTTAATTTTACCGATTTTTGTCGGTAACAGCAAAAATGAGTTACAGAATCCCACTACTGATCTATGAATTGCTAAGTGAGTATATGTACGCTGTTCTACGTCCTGAGGTTACCTGCCAGATTGACCTCGATACCTGGAATCTAGGTTCGTAATATCAGTTCCTTGCGGTTTTCGCAAAATAAAACTTGCTGAGTTTGTCAGGACAGAAGCTTAGCGACGGTTCCAAACAGTTTTCCACCAGTAGGTCGAAGAATTGAAAAGCCCGTTCTGCTAGTTCACTGACAATCTCATTTCCCTGAAAAACACTGGCTATGAAGAATTGTCTGCCTTGTCCCCTTTGGGATGATTGTGGAACAATTATAAAATTTTTCATAGCACTCCCCAGATGTCGTCCCTTCCTCCATCTTCGACCTCTCGGTGAAAAAGGAATGCATCCACTCATGCATCATGATTATATTTGCTTGTTCATGCCGTGAACCATGCCACATATGTAGCTCTCAGAGACTAAAAGTCCCTCTGGATGACTGACAATCAACCAGAATATCATGGGGTCGAATATTCAGTGGTTTTAAGAAATCCCGCACAGTGTACAATGTTTAAATTGGACAGGATCAAATTATTGTTCTAGGCTTCCCACCAGGCAAGACATCCATCCGTAGGTTAAGATGAGACAGAGTCGGCGATAAAAAGGAGAAGCCACATTATTGTGCTAAAAAATAGAATTCTTCTTCTTTTTCTTACTTCCTAGAGGAGCATAGGGCCTCTACAGGTTTCTGAAACATGAAGTGCTCCCTCCCATACTCGTGGAGCTTGCCGCAGTTGCGGGGCGATTTCGCATATGCCTGCGACATCCTGAAAGAATTCAGTTTCTTTCGGTTCTTTCTTTCATGTGTTTGGTGACAAAATTTGTCAGGATTTCTTCTTTGCTTGTGAGCACAAGCTTAGAGGGTCAGGCACTCCACAACGTCTAAGCATGTGCGTTAACTTCTTGGAAGCCTGTGGGAACCACCAATATGGGCTCATCCGCTGCCATCTCTACTGCCTTGTCCACCATAACAACGCAGATATCTGTAGATACTATTCCTCAAGTACTTGGAGTTGGGTTTTACAGATCACGGTGCTCTTGAACCAACTTTAAATGAAAGGAGCTTACACAATGTGACCTTTGTTCGCGCAAACGGGGCTCTGTCAACCGATCATGGGCGGTATAACCCTAACTCGCTGCATGGAAGAAATACCTGCAGCACTACAAAAATATCTCACGGTGCTCTTGAACCAACTTCAAATGAAAGGAGCATACACCTGGAAAGTTTTTGAGGATTCTGAAACTAAAATGTTCATAGATGAGAAAACCACAAGTCCTATCCAAATGTGTCTAAAGAAAATGTTGTAGCTGTGAAAATTCTCTAGAGGATTGACCGTTATGATTTGTTCCTAGTTTTTAGCATTTTTGAGAGATCGAAGTTTAGTAGTGTGATTCTCTAACAAATGTTTTTAATTTACCGACAAAAATCGGTAAAATTGAAATGCTTATAATTTCGCTAATTGACGACGTTTTTCTGTAAGTTAGCGACGAATAAAAAGTAGTCGTAAAGTTCTACCGATAGTAACAGTGTTGTCAACTTTTATGTAAACTTTTCATTCATAATTTTGCGTTTTAATGTTACCGATTTTTGTCGGTAAATCAAAAAATGAGTTGAAGAATCGCACTACTGAACTTCTATATCTCAAAAATGCTAAAAGCTAGGAACGAATCATAACGGTCAATCCTCTAGAGAATTTTAACAGCTACAACATTTTCTTTAGACCCATTTCGATAGGACTTGCGGTTTCCAAGCAAAATCGCGAAAACCTAAAATAAACCTAAAAATGTGAACTTTGAGCGCGATTTATTTAAAAATCTCTCCAGCGTTTTTTCTTGTTTTTGGGACAGCGATTGCTGTTTCAGAATCCGCAAAAACTTGCCAGGTGTAAGCGGTTATTTGACGTTGTTTAGTAAGGAGGCGATACATTCAGTGCATTGTCCCAATTTGAACTTCTATATCTCAAAAATGGTAAAACCTACGAAAATATCATAAAGGTCAATCTTGTAGAGAATTTTCACAGCTACAATATTTTCTCTAATCCCATTTCGAAAGGACTTGCGGTTTCCAAGCAAAATCGTGAAAACCTAAATAAAGACCAAAAATGTGAACCTTTACCGCGATTTATTTAAAAAGCGCTCCGGCGATTTTTTGTTTTTTGATTTTTCTCATCTATGAATATTTTAGTTTCAGAATCCGAAAAAACTTCCCAGGTGTATGCTCCTTTCATTTAAAGTTGGTTCAAGAGCGCCGTGAGATATGTTGGTAGTGCTGCAAGCATTTCTTTCATGCAGCGAGTTAGGGTAATACCGCCCATGATCGGTTGCCAGAGCCTCGTTTGCGCGAACAAAGGACACCAAGTCACAAGTAGACAGTGAGAGAGGTTGACTTTTGAAGAGGATTAGCTAGCTATGTGAACAAGTATATTATTCGTATCCGCAACACTCTTCCGATTGTCATCCAAAAAATAAAAATAGAATTTCCCTGCACTTATTGACAGGAGAGAACTATTCCTTGCCCATGCAGGTATGTTCGTGGGATTTTTTTATTCAAGTCGTCAATTTGTGTTGGTTTGAGTTCGAGAATGGTGACCCATATAAAGCTGTTAACACTTATATATGTAACTGTAATAAAAGTGATGAAATCAGATCGGATAGCTTTAATTTTTGTTTTTTTTTTTCAGATAAATTTAAATATTATTTGACATATTGTTTCCTTCTATTTCGACCTTTCGAAATTGTACGAGCAATATTCCCTTTCAAACGTTCATGATTTGTTGTAACACACTTTTAAGCGGGGTACACACGATCAGTTTTGGCTGTCGATTTTTCGGAATTATCGATAACTGTCCAGCAACCACAAAATATTTTGTGGTTGCCTGATGACTGACAAAAGTGAACGGCCACACTGGCAAGCAACCGATTATTTGAGCAAAACTGACAGTCAAAACTGATCGTGTGTACCCCGCTTTACGCAACAGACTACCAGTAGAATATTCACACTCACATTCATCCACCCTATTATATGTTCGCAATCATCCCTTTTTTGAGTTTTTTTGTTTCGTTGAAAAAAAAAACTATAAATGCTCTTCACACGACATTTCATAACCTTGCCCTGATCTGGTCTTTTATATCTCAATAGGATACTGGTGATTTTAATATAGCCACATCATCATTACATGCTCTAAGCAACAACATGACCTCATCAACACATTCCTCGGATAAGCATAGTCCACATACATCTCCGCGTTTTTCCCGACGCAGTACCACGCCCAGCTTGATGGCAGTACAAAACGATTTATATGCTGGGAATATACCTACCTTGTCTTTGGCAGGTCAACAACAAGCCGCAACGGCCAACTATATTAGTGCAGCAACAGTATTATCAGGTGGCGGCAGTGGTGGAACTCATCAACCACCACCATCGGCACCACCAATGAATGTGGTAAATGGTAGTGCAGTTTCCCTACAGGGAACCGCACCAGCAACCAATAACTCTTCAACAACATCAACGTCGTCTTCATCGGTGGTTGGTGGTATAGCCTCACAAAAATCAACAAATCGCATGAGTGCTCCACTTATGGGCACCAATGCTGTTATTGTGGCCGGTTATGGCCAGAAGATAGCCAACAAAACAGACATCAGCAATGACAACTCAAACTCATCGTATGCAATACTACAAAATCTACAAGAATCCCAGGCTATTGTCTGCAAAGAGGCCCAAAAGCGAGAGGCAAATTCTGCTGCATTGGCCGCCACAGCATCAGCTCCATCATCGGCTCCACCATTGCCGCCAAGAAAATCATCACCAGGCGCCGAAAATAATCTAACTAGTCCCACAAATGGTGCCATGAATGGTGGTGGGGCCATACAAAAGTCAAGCCTACCACAAACCAGCAAAAGCGTGGACAATATTGCAGCTACCTTGGGTGAAATTTGTGTGCCGAAGACCACAGCCCCACCCATACCGCCACACAATAGTCATGTGGATAGTTTGGCCGAGGAAATGAGAACACAACGTATAACAACAACAACGCCAATTGCGGCAACGACAATATCTACAACAACCACAGCAAACATGGGAGGCAGTCTGCTCGATGATGATATAGTCGGGCCAGCTGAAACTATAACGGGTGTCATAGATACCCGGCCCTTGGAGGCGAGATCAACAATAATTGCCAACTATACACAGATCTGCAGCACTACCACATGCAGCAGCAGCAGCATCAGCAATACCATCAACAGCAGCACTACTTCAGCATCCTCTACAGCAAATTCTTCCAATTGCAATAACAACACACGTAATGACCTTAAAATGACAAGCAATGAACGTTCCATTAGTTTGGACAACAACAGCAGCAGCGTCAAATCATCATCCGCTGTGCAACAGAAGCAGCAACAGCAGCACCATCATCATCACAATCATCAGCCTTTACTTTATGAAAATATATCCATTAATCAAAAGGTCGTTGGCGACTGTACCGTACCCTATGAGAATATCAATTTGGAATATATAGCCCGTCTCATGAACGAGGGCTATTCGAAGGAGAATGCCATAACGGCCTTGGGTATATCACGTAATAATATTGAAATGGCTTGTGATATTCTGCGAGAATTTGTTGCAAAAAATAGTGTTTAAGCAAAAAATATCATCGTTTTTCGTTTGGGTTCACAAAAAACAACAACAACAAAGCAAGAGTAGAATACATAGACACATAAATGCAAAAAAGAAATTACATACAAATGTATGTATACAAATACAAATTAAGAAGAAACAAACAACTATTATTTATTCAAAATTTAATTAAAGACACACATTTAAATCTGAACACTATTCTCAGGACTCTTAGTCCTGCGCTAGTAAACACAATCCATTTAATGACACAATGCTACAAAAACACAAAAATTGAAAAAAAAAAACGTAAATAATTAATAATTAAATACTGAGGAAAATCTTCCGATTTCAGAAACTCATAATATACTATTAAAAGTGAGGTTATGTTTCAAGCTTTTTATACCCTCCACCATAGTATGGAGGGTATATTAAGTACACTTTTCCATTTGTAACGCACATGGCACAATTACCAAGGTAGTGGTGTCACACCAGCTGTTCGAATATGAAAATTCAAATCCCTTTATAAAAAAAATATTTTTGTTTTAATTTCCCCAACAACATAAAGAAAATTTTGGCATAACATATTCACAATTTTACGATACCGTTACCTTGGTAATTGTGCCATGGTAACGCATTAAAATAATCATTTGCGACCCTATACTTTATATATATTCTTGATCAGTAGATTTTGCATATTTTTCAAAAATTAAAAATGGCAAAATTCTGACATTTTTACGTGATTTTGAATATATTTTGCCACCTTTTAAACTATTTTATTATATGCTTTTACGTGATAACTAGTACTAATTATTACTAGTGTTGCAGATTTTGACAGTTATATAAAGGAAAAGTTTCTGAAAAAAATTTTCAGCCTGCCAATTCTACGTGATCTTCCCATGATGTCTATATCATCAGCATAAGCAAGTAACATGTGGCTATTGGTGTAGATTGTGCCACTTCTTTTGACGTTTGCCTCTCGTATAACCTTTTCCAGCAGGATGTTGAAAAGATCACATGAAAGGCTGTCTCCTTGTCTGAAACCTCTTTTTGTATTAAACTCTTCGGAGAGGTTCTTTCCTATTTTTACTGAGGACATCGTGTCAGTTAAAGTCATTTTACAAAGCCGGATGAGCTTTGCGGGGATACCAAATTCAGACATGGCTTGGAATACCTTTGAACGCAGCCGGCTGTCGAAGGCTGCTTTATAATCGACAAAAAGGTGGTAGGTGTCGATCTGCATCTCTTGGGTCTTCTCCAGGATTTGCCGCAGGGTAAATATCTGGTCAATGGTGGACTTGGCGGGTCTAAAGCCGCATTGGTATGGTCCAATTATCTCGTTGACCATAGGCTTTAGTCGTTCGCACAATATCCCTGACACAATCTTGTAGGCAATAGGGAGTAGACTTATGCCCCTATAGTTAGAGCATACAGTCTTATCTCTCTTCTTATGGACTGGGCACAGGATACTCAGGTTCCAATCGTCGGGTACTCGTTCTTCCTGCCAGATGGTGCTAACTAGCTGATGAATATACCTTATCAGCGTGTCGCCTCCGGTTTTATACAGCTCGGCTGGTAAGCCATCGGCTCCTGCTGCCTTATTATTCTTCAGCCGATTTATTACTGTCTTTACCTCATCTTAGCTGGGCGGTATACATTCAATACCATCTTCTGGGATTGGGTCTGTGGTATCTTCGTCGTCTTCGCTGCTATTGGATACCAATTTTAATTCAATTCAATTTCAATTCAATGTTCTTTATTTTTCAAATATCGTTATAAAGTTTACAATTTGTTACATTCGTATTCTGCTAAACATAATAAAGATTTATACAGCTTGGTTTGTCTTCAAACCGTGAGCTGGATACCAACAGTATTGAAAAATGTTCTTTCCATATCCTGAGCACACTATCCGTATCAGTTACCAACTAACCTTGCTGGTCTCTACAGGAGAATGTGCCTGTACCAAAGCCATTAGTTTGATGCTTGACTCTTTGGTAGAATTTTCGGACTTCATTCTGGTTCCTGTACCTTTTTTTCACACTCCCGCTTTTCCATCTCTCTCTTTTTCCTGCGGAAAAGGCCTCTCCTTTTCCCCCGATATCTCTCTCGTGCGCAACGTGTTGCTACGGATTGTAAAGTAGCCCTATTTGCCGCATTTTTCTCTTCGGTAGCAGCACGACACTCCTGATCATACCATGGTGGAGGTCTCTGGTATCCAAGTATGGATTTTGCGGCTGTTTGCATGGAGTGGGCAATACTTTGCCATTGCGCTGATATGTTATCGGGATTGCAGCTTACCGATGTCTAACTTTCGTGTTGTGTATGTTCGTACTTTGTTTGCTACGTTTAACCGGGTACGTACTTTTGCTGCAACAAGGTAGTGGTCAGAGTCTATGTTTGCTCCTCGGAACGATCGTACATCCAACACGCTCGATGAATGTCTTCCATCTATCACAACGTGATCAATTTGATTTCTTGTTTTCTGATCTGGAGACAGCCAGGTGCCCTTATGGATGTCGAGATGTTGAAATCTGGTGCTGCTGGCTACCATGTTTTTTGCCGATGCGAAGTCTATCAGCCTCATACCATTGTCAGATGTTTCACTGTGGAGACTGAATTTTCCGACTGTTGGGTCAAAGATATTTTCCTTTCCAATTTTGGCATTAAAATCGCCTAGAATAATTTTAATGTCATGGGCAGGGCAACAGTCATAAGTGTCTTCTAAGCGCTCATAAAATATATCTTTTGTCAATTCGTCCTTGTCTTCAGTCGGTGCATGAGCGCAAATAAAGCTGATGTTGAAAAATTTTGCTTTTATTCGAATTGTAGCAAGTCTTTTATTCACTGGTGTGAAGCTGGAGACCAGGTGTTTTAACCTCCGACCAACTACAAATCCGCAACCAAACTCATGCTTTACGTCATGTCAGCTATAATACAGTGCGTCACCTTTAGGTGTTGTTGTGACGCCTTTCCCAATCCATCGTATTTCCTGTATGGCAGTAATGTCGGCCTTGTACTTTTCAAGTACGTCTGCCAATGCGAAGACTGCACCTTCTCTATAAAGAGTGCGAACATTCCAGGTGCAGATTCGCAGAACATGGTCCGTTTGCGGGGTTCGTCAACTTTAGAGGGGTTTGTTTTTCTTTTCTTTCGTTTTTTCATAGTAGGCTGTTTTGTTCTAGGGGAGGGTTACTAACCCGACGCACAGTGTTGCCGCTTCCTTGTAAACGTGGACAAAAATAGAAGGAGTTGACCTAGGTCGATGAATTTTTATACAAGTACTTATGGGGGCATAGGAATGAAAAATTCCCATTTTGGTACATATCGGTTCAGATTTGGATATATCCCCCATATATATACTTCTCCGATTCTGCTATAACTCAGCCAATTTTAATTGAACCGCCTTCAAATTTAATATGCGATATTTGCTTGGGCCTCTGATCAGTTTTTCCGATTTTGTTAAAAATCGGATCAGGGTTCGATATAGCCCCCACATATATATGTATTTCCCCGATTTTGCTATAACTCAGTATATTTTAATTGAACCGCCTTCAAATTTTATATGTTATGAATCGGATCAGATTTCTATATAGCCCCCATATAACATTCCCCCGTCAGTCAATTTCAATAGAACAAAAATAAAATGAAGCAGTCAAATAAAGTGAATTTATCCACTGAGGCAAAACAAGGATTCTTGCTCCTTTCGAACAAATTGTTTATGATGATATGGTTGTGGCTCCTAGAATCGGATTTTATAGGATGTAAACTTTGCATTTTTTAATACGAAAGGGATGTCTGCTTAATGTACCAAATGGTCGAAACTGCAATTTGCTGCAATTTTTAGATACACTCCATGAAAGAAGCGAAATTCATTAGTTTTGTATAACACGTTACTGTTTCAATCAACATAACGGTACTTTATGTATACACATTATATGTAAACTTTATTTTCATAAATTGCAAGACTATCGACCACTCTTTAATTCCCTATTCAAAAGTTGTGGAATATGTCAATAACTTCTTTAAAAAATTCCATGAACATGGGTTTCTTTTTTAAATACATTTTAGTAAATGTCACATACGAAAAATGTTCTATGTTTAACGAGCTATAACTTTATAGTAACACCAAATATCGACAACATCTTTAAGGTTTGTCCTATTTGAAGTGTTCTCAATAAAATAAAACCATAAAATTATAAAAAAAGTCAAGAACACATTTTTCGATTTTTGTCCACTGAGGCAACACTGTGCGACGCCCAAACCCAAGTTTTTAACGTTCTTATGGGTGAACGCGCGGCACATGTTAGCTCACTACCTTTAACGGGTGATGAAAGAGGGACCAAGATAAATCCTGGACTTTGCCATGTTAAATCCGGTCATGACCGTTCCTTGGTATCTTTCATCCCCTACGTCACCCACTAATTGGAGTTAATTACACCAATTTTACAAAAATATACAAAACAAGCTCGGTCTCACTTTTGATCCCGGTTATACGACATCTGTGGTATGTACATGGCGCTATTTCGACATGTTATATGTCCGGTTAGTTTTTATCTCGATATCATGCCTCCGGTACCATCTCTGTCCATAAAAATACCTCCAGGTCAATATAAAACACTATCTACGTTTTGGGTCAACATTTTTGTATAAGGCTCGATTTTACAACTACAAAAACAATTCCAAACATTTTTTGCAAAATTTATATGAAAATGGTATTTTTCCTAGAAATTACTGTTTTCCTAAAATTTGCCTATATTGGTACACTGGTATCCATGGTATGCATCGGAGGTTTTTATATAGATTTATCGATGTTAAGTCTTTTTTTTAACATCTGCTTAATAATTTACATCCGTAGATATAGTTGTCCATTCACCTCCTACCTATCTTATTTGGATTTTAGTATTTTAACGCGGTATCTAGCTCATTTTTAAATATTTCGCAGTTCTTATATTTATTTTTTGGACTGCGTTGGATCCGCAATTATCAGGAATAGACATTTTTGCAAATCGTTGATACAATTTTCCTTAAAAATTAGACATGTCTTGTCTAATGTCTTCGGCATACTTGCCTGTCAAAATTAAACATAAGTGGAATAAAATGTATTTCTCATGAAAGCTTTTTGTCGCCTTCTTCTAATTAAACACAATATTATGCCAATCAATACAAGAAACTCATCAAAAATTAAGTAATAGATATTCGAACCACGGAATTGCAAATGTTTTGAACAGGCTAAACACGTCATCCTGCGATATTTCACACATTTCTGTAACATAAGTGTTAAAAACTTCATAATAATTTTTAAATCCTGTATGTAGGATCAATAAAAAATAAAATTACAAAAATAAATATATTTCAAAACACAAAATGTCCCTAAAAATAGTTTAAATGTCATATAGGCATCTAAATTGCAAAAGTTTTGAGCAGCACTGTACGTCTTCCGTCTGTTGTAATCACTCTACTCTAGCTTCCACATTAATTGAGCTAGAACGCTATATTTTTGCACACGAGTTTCTTTTTTCCATAGGCAGGTCAAGTCCAAAGATGGACTATATCTGCCCACTCTTTGGTATAGCCCCATATAAGGGTACCTCCCGCATTCCGGTATTTTGAAGATTTAGCTACAATTTTTAACCGTATTAGCTGTAATTTGACATTTGAGGTTCCTAGCGGTCACAGCACATCTCCACCGAAAAATGTCAACATAAATCCAGGGTTTGGTATTACCTTCCGATTTTCGGTATTTTAAGAATTTTAGCTAAATTTTTTAACCGAACTACCTGTGATTTTACATTTGAAATTACCAGTGGCCACAAAACATCTGCACCAAAAATTGTTAACATAGGTCCATGTTTTGGTATAGTCCCCATATAACAGTACCTCCTCTCCTCAGTATTTTGAGGATTTTAGCTACATTTTTTGACCGAACTACCTGTGATTTGATGTTCTCAGTGGTCACAAAACATCTCCAAAAATTTTTAACATAGGTCCATGTTTTGGTATATTCCCCATATAACGGTACCATCCGATTTTCGGTATTTTGAGGATTTTAGCTACAGTATTTAACCGAACTACCTGTAATTCGACGTTACAGTTTCCCAGTAGTCACAACATCTCTTCACCAAAAATTGTCAATATGGTTCAATGATTTAGTATAGCCCCCATAGAATGGTACCTCACGATTTTCAAGACTTTGAGAATTTTAGTTACATTTTCTGACTGAACTACCTTTAACTTAATATTTCAGGTTCCCAGTGGTCACAACATCTCTCCACTAAAAATTGTCAGTATGGGTCAATGCTTTGGTAAAGACCCCATATAAGGGTATCATCCGATTTTCGGTATTTTGAGGATGTTAGCAACAATATTGAATCGAACTACCTGTAATTTGAAGTTTGAGTTCCACGCGAATGGCACCTAAGTCCATGAGTAGTAGATGTATATATTATAGGGTTCTAAATTCTACGGATTGTGCCAAAAATATTCAAAATGTATCCAAGCAAACAAAAATCCTCCCAAATAAAAACCCATACTAACCTATTATTTTAACAAGGGCATGTCGCACTGAACTTCTAGCTATTCTATGGCCACTGGAAGTTGTAAAAAGCTATAAGATAAAAAATATATTTTTTTTATTTATAGAACAGTTTAGATGGAATCAAGGCCTATACTAGGTCGGCCAATAAGCCCAACTGATTATTATGTTTGTTGTCAAAACATTATTGTGATTTAAAATACAAAGAAACTCAAATCACAATAATGTAAAATCTATTATGTTTGTTTGTTGTTGGGTGCTACCGTGATGTAATGGTATGCACGCCCGCCTTGCACGCAGAAGGTCGGGGGTTCGATTCCCCGGCCAGGCAACATCTAACATTTTTCAACGGTGGCAAAATACCCCTCAGTAGTGTTGGCGACATTTCCTGAGTATTTTAGCCTTGAAAAACTTATCCACAAGTGGTGTCTTAAGACACGCCGTTCGAACTCGGCGATAAACTGTAGGTCCCATATCATTAAGCTTAATATGAATCGGGGTGCACTCATTGATATGAGAGAAGTCTCCCTTGTCCCGTATGGGATGTTGTGGAACAATGTTTTTGTTTTATTATGTTTGTTGTCAAAAGTTGTTAACAGAATTCTGAATGGCCGACCTTCTGTAGGCCTTGGAATTTATTTTCAATTTCAACACACTTCATATTTTTATTTCGCTCTTTCTTGGATTTGAACACACGAACTTCTGCTTTGTAGCCGAAAACACACACGAAAATGAGAAAGAAAAAAGAAACAAATACAAATAAGAATAAGAATAAAATAAAAAAAATAAGAGGAACTCATACAAAAAACTCACCGAAATTGTTTTTTCACCACGGTATCCAATACCGAGATAAGAGAATAAAATTGTCGAAGAAAAGAGAATAATATTGTTCAGCTATTCCTCCGACAGAGTATGTGTCTCTATCTTGTTTTTGTACTAAGCAGTTTGATGATGTAGTTAAGCAATTCCGAATAGGCAGTTTTTTTGTTGCAGGTGTTGTTGGCTATATAACATGACCAGCAGCTCCTCCTACTAAATTTTGCATACAGCATCTCTGAGGTCGTCCATTGTCACTGGGTTCCTTTGTCTTCTAGGACAGGCTGTCACCCTTAAGCTACTCTTAAAAATATTTACTCTACATCTCCCCACGGAAAGACAAATTCATAATTTTTGTACTGTCATCCATAAGACTCTGGTCTTGTTGTGTAGGAGTAAAATAAAATATATAAATAAACTCTTCGACGCTATTAAAGAAAATTAATAATTGCCTCACTATTGAAAAAAATATATTATATAATTGTTTAAAAAATCCACACAGATATTCATGTTTTTTTTTTTTAATTTTTTGTAGCATTGTGTTATTCAAATTTAATAATTTTTTGTATAATTAATTGGTTCAATATTATTCTGCATATTATTGTTAATTATAATTTGTTTGAAAAATCAAAATTTTGATTAAATGTATACAAAATTAATATAATAACAAAATTAGGTCTTAGTGGGCAAATCGGTAATTGATTTCAATTAACAAAGTTATAGCATTTGAGAGAGGAGTATCTCAAGTAGGGAAACAACAGGATATTGCCAAGACAAAGTTGTGGGCAAAATTTCTAGTGGGCGTAGTTTTTTTTTAAATCGGTCCTTACAATGAGGCGTTAAAAATAAAAATATTTAAATCGACGCAATCAAACGCGTTAACTTTCATTCGTTGCTGTTTCATAACGACAGAAGCCCATTTACATATACATATTTTTAAGGGACATCTTACAATGAATATCGTCCACAACATACCTATTTTGAGTTATTCTGAACTTAATTTCCCCTTGAGTTTTCTCACTCTCTCTTCTCTAAGTTGAAACGGTGGAGAAACAAAACTCACGGGGTATTTTCATCCACAAATAACGCCCCTAGTTATTACCCCCAGATCATATCCTTTCCTTGTTGAATGTTACAGCTTTGCGCTACTACAATAACCGGAAAATCGATTCAAATAAATCTACACCTTTTTGTAAAAAAATAAGAATTCAGTGTTATCTCGTTAGATGAATAAAGAACACCGGGCACCCACCACACTTCCTAACTCCATTTCAAAGGCAAAAGAAAGCAATCAAATCGTATTTAATTAATTTTAATTAAAATTGTATTAATAAAAACCATTTAAATGAAAACTTTGGAATATGTATCTTCTTATAAGATATGTGTGATTACAGAGGTGAAATTTATAAACAGGACAATTATATAGAACTTTACCGTTGATAAAAACGAAAATAAAAAATGTCAAAAATTAGTGAGAACATCTTGAAAATAAACATACATTCAATTTACAATTCCCAACAGAATTTATAGATTTTTTAAAAAATACTAAACGTTGAGTTCAATTCATTTTAAAGTTCAGTTCATTATCACAAGCAACGTTTAAACGGTCATATACCAAACCAATTGAGCCAATCAATCGCCCTTGTAAATCATAACCCCAAATATTGAAGTTACACAAATAATCTAATCCTTGTATACTTTTATAAGAAACTAACCGGTTTCAGTATCTAAGAGACTTGCTTGAATCTTTGAACTCCCATACATGTATATTTTTTATATTTATAAGTAACATTTAACAATCTCATCAATCCTAAACAGATTTTATCCGTGGAAGTTCATTTTTCAATAAAAAACGTAATTTCGGTTAATATTAATTAAAAAAGTAATTTCAGTTAATATTAATATGTTTTTTTTTTTTGTACAATCTCAAATTTAAAAAATGTATAAATTGTGTTGGGAACCTTTACAACAGATACATATTTATAACATCTTCCATAGCATAATTCAGATTGAATTGTTGTAGTTAAATTATAAACATCAAACATGTCTTCTGTAGGATACAATTAACTTCATTACATTTGCAGTTTACACACATTTCCAGTTCATCAAATTTGTTTAAAAAATTGCACATAAATATATACATATGTACATATATGTACATAAGTAAGAAAAGATTGGAAGAAGAATCACTTTATCACAGAACATTTGTTCCATAGACCGAACTAAGAAAAGATCTCCAATTCTCTCTGTTTCGTGCTTCGCCTTTTTGGAATACCGCGCCTTGTCATCTCATCATCCACTTGTTTGCGCCATCTATTCTTTGGCCTGCCAATTCTGCGTGCACCGCCATGTGGCTCGAATTTATACGCCTTTTTAACGGGTTCATCATCGCTCATTCTTATTATATGGCCTAGGCAACGCAATCGCTGCATCTCGATACGTTTAACAATATTGATGTCGTTGTATAGCAGATACAGCTCGTGGTTCATACGACGTCGTATTCACCGTCAACGCAGATCAGTCCGTAGATCTTTCGAAGAATTTTTCTCTCAAACACGCCAAGCAGGCTTCGGAACCATACATCAGCACGGGTAGTATCAGTGTTTTCTAAAGCTTTATTTTTGTTTGACGAGTTGTGGCTTTGTTTTTAAAGTGCTTACTTAAGCCAAAGTAGCATCTGATGGCCAAGACAATTCTTCTTTCTATTTCACAACTGATGTCGTTTGTTGTGTTTAAGGCGGTGACGAGGTATACGAAGTCTTTTACTACCTCAAAATTTTAGGAACCAACTTCAGCAGTTGGTCCGATCTCAATGGACGCATTGCGCGTCGACACCATCAGCTTGGTCTTCTCGCCGTTTACCGCCAGACCCACTTTTGGCAGATTCTTCTCGACCTTCATAAAGGTATCGGTTACTTCTTTTACTGATCGTCCCATGATGTCTATATCATCAGCATAAGCAAGTAACATGTGGCTATTGGCCACTTTTTTTGACGTTTGCCTCTCGTATAACCTTTTCCAGCAAAATGTTGAATAGGTCACACGAAAGGCTGTCTCCTTGTCTGAGACCTCTTTTGGTACAAAACTCTCCGGGAGGTTCATTCCTATTTTAACTGAGGATCTCGTATCAGTTAAAGTCATTTTACAAAGCTGGATGAGCTTTGCCGGGATACCAAATTCAGACATGGCTTAGAATACCTTTGAACGCTGCGAGCTGTCGAGGGCTGCTTTATAATCAACAAAAAGGTGGTAGGTGTCGATCTGCATCTCTTGGGTGTTCTCCAGGATTTGGCTCAGGGTAAATATCTGGTCAATGGTGGACTTGCCAGGTCTAAAGCCACATTGGTATGGTCCAATTATTTCGTTGACCATGGGCTTTAGTCGTTCGCACAATATCCCTGACACTATCTTGTATGCGATAGGGAGAAAACCTTTGCCCTTATAGTTGGAGCATAAAGTCTTATCTCCTTTCTTATGGACGGAACACAGGATGCTCAGGTTTCAATCGTCGGGTACGCGTTCTTCCTGCCAGATGGAGCTAACTAGCTGATGCATACACCTTATCAGCGTGTCGCCCCTGGTTTTAAACAACTCGGCTAGTAGGCCATCAGCTCCTGCTGCCTTATTATTCTTCAGCCGCTTTATTGCTGTCTGTCCTCATCTTGGCCGGGCGGTATACATTCTATACCATCTTCTGGGATTGGATCTGTGGTATCATCGTCTTCGCTACTATTGGATACCAGCAGATTGGAGAAATGTTCCTTCCATATCCTTAGCACACTATCTGTATCAGTTACCAGATTACCTTGCTGGTCTCTACAGGAGGATGTGCCAGTTCCAAAGCCATCAGTTTGATGTTTCACTCTTTGGTAGAATTTTCGTACTTCATTCTGCCTTCTGTACATCTCGATTTGTTCACACTCCCGCTTTTCTATCTCTCTCTTTTTTCCTGCGGAAAATACGTTTTTTCTCTCTCCTTTTCTCCCGATACTTCTCTCAACCGCTACGCGTTGCTACTGATTGTAAAGTAGCCTTATACGCCGCATTTTTCTCTTCGGTAGCAGCACGGCACTCCTGGTCATACCATGGATTCCTTGGTGGAGGTCTCTGGTATCCAAGTACTGATTTTGCGGCTGTCTGCATGGAGTGGGCAATGTTTTGCCATTGTCCTGATATGTTATCGGGACGAGGAGTGCTTTAATTTAGAGTTGTACAATCTAGTTCATTTGAAAGATCTAGTTCAATAGCTCAGCTCTATTAGCTGAACTAGTTCAGTAATCTAGTTCATAGTTCACTACCTAGTTTAATGATTCGGATCAGAATCGTTCACCGGCTCTTAATAGTTCGCCGGATGAAAACGCGAGCGTACACACTATTTTTTCTTTTTTTCTATCCAAAACAAAACACATTGAACAGGTATGAAATCGACATATTGGAATATGTTGTCTTTATGTTTTTGTTAAAATTTTCATTTTCGAACAGCATTTTCATTACCTTTACTAGACGTTTACACACAGACAGTATTGGCAAGGCAATAGCAAAGTTACAAACCATTTTCACCAATACATTCAAATTTATTATATTTAAAAATTTATAAATGTATTAGTGAAAAAGGTTTGTATTTTTACTATTGTCTTGCCAATACTGGCATTTGTAAACGCAGGGTTACCTAAAACATAAGTCGATGGTCAGACTAGCAAGGTTTCTTGAAACCAATTTCGGTAAAGTTTCTTTTCAAGTTTCGTTAGTGTCCACACAGGTTAACATGAAATTTCAGATTTTTGCGTGTCCTCTTTATTTTACCATTCGCGTTTGTTGTGTTTCTCATACCAATAAAAGCAAAAAAAGACATAAATAAACCAAAAAAACAACATAAAATAATTAACATTAATAATTAAATTAATATTAATAGTTAAATTTTCACTATTTCATTAATTAAATGTTTTTATTAAATCTTTTTATGTTTGTTTTGTTGTTAACGTTTGCTTGAGAAAATAAAAATGAAAGAAAATGGAAGAAATAATCTTGCAACGAAAAACAAGAAGAGGCAACATAACAAACACAGAAAACCATGTACATGGGTTTCACTACTTCATACCCCTCGCCTATAAACTTGACGTCGCCATGTTGAAATCGTGCTAGTCTGACCATCGACTAAACAAACACATCAAATTACGAGGGCATCACATAACACAGACGACGGCGTCACTTTATCCATGTTTGAACGACATGTTGAACTAGATTGTGAATCGTTCCTTTGTTGATCGTCCTTCTTGGATCTTTCGGTTGGCGCTCAGTGAACTATTGAACTATAATGAACTATATTGACTGATCTAGTTCATACGCTCTTTTCAATGAATCGTTCAATTTAACTAGTTCGTTCATGAACTATACAACTCTACTTTGATTAAGCAGTTGGGCCAGTTGAGTGGAATATGCTGTGGCTATCTGTTGTGATTGCAGCTTACCGATGTCCAACTTCCGTGTTGTGTCTGTTCGCACTTTGTTTGCTACGTTTAATCTGGTACGTACCTTTGCTGCAACAAGGTAGTGATCCGAGTCTATGTTTATGTATGGAACGATCGTACATCCAACACGCTTGATGCATGTCTTCCATCTATCACAACGTGATCAATTTGATTTCTTGTTCTTTGATCTGGCGACAGCCAGGTCCACTTATGAACATCGAGATGCTTAAATCTGGTAGTGCTAACTACCATGTTTCTTGCAGCTGCAAAGTCTATCAGCCTCATACCATTGTCAGATGTTTCACTGTGGAGACTGAATTCCCCGACTGTTGGGCCAAAGATATTCTCCGTTTCAATTTTGACTTTAAAATCGCCTAGTATAATTTTAATGTCATGGGCAGGGCAACGGTCATAAGTTTCTTCTAAGCGCTCGTAAAAATATCTTTGGTCTGTTCGTCCTTGTCTTCAGTGGGAGCATGAGCGCAAATAAAGCTGATGTTGAAGAATTTTGCTTTTAATCGAATTGTAGCGAGTCTTTCATTCACTGGGGTGAAGCTGGAGACCAGATGTTTTAATCTCCGACCAACTACTAATCCGCAACCAAACTCATGCTTTGTGTCATGGCACCTATAATACAGTGCGTCACCTTTAGGTGTTGTTGTGATGCCTTTACCAATTTGTATACCCTACACCACTTTGTGGTAAGGGGTATTATGTGTTAGTGCATTTGTATGTAACATACAAAAGGAAGCGAGATAGACCCATAGTTCCTTCTAGGGATATACATAGAATCACTTTCTGCGTCGATTTATGCATGTCCGTCCGTCCGTCCGTCCGTTCGCAACATACAGGTCGCATTTGTTGACCGATTTCGCTGAAAATCGGGGACTACAACTTTTTTAGCCATAGGAAGAACGCTATTGCTTTTGGGGAAAATCGGTTCAGATTTGGATATAGCTCCCATATATATTTTCGCCCGATTTCACGTATTTGCTGCACCAAACACGCTATATACGTCCGATTTTGATGAAATTTTGAATGTGTGACTGAATTCGGTCTAGAAATAAGTGTGCCAAATTATATCGAAATCGGTTCCGATTTGGATATAGCTCCCATATACTTTTTCGGTCGATTTCACGTATTTTCTGTACCAAACACGCTATATATTTCCGATTTCAATGAAATTTGGAATGTTTGACCGAATTCAGTCTAGAAATAAATGTGCCAAATTATATCGAAATCGGTTCAGATTTGGATATAGCACCCATATATATTTTTGGCCGATTTCGTGTATTTTCTGCTCCAAACACGATATTTAAGTCCGATTTCAATGATATTTGGAATGTGTGACTGAATTCGGTCTGGAAATAAATGTGCCAAATTATATCAAAATCGGTTAAGATCTGGATATAGCTCCGATTTATATTTTACATATTCACAGTGGTGTAGGGTATCATATAGTCGGCCCTGCCCGACTTTGATCCTTTCCTTACTGGTTTTTCTTTTCTTTCGTTTTTTCATAGTAGGCTGTTTTTTCTAGGGGAGGGATACTAACCAGACGCCCAAACTCAAGTTTTTAACGTTCTTAAAAACCTGGGCTTTGCCATATTAAAACCGGTCAGGACCGTTCCTTGGTATCTTCCATCCCCTACGTCACCCAGTTGCTATGTATGAATATGTAAAAACATACCGTGTAGAAACCCCATAAGCGAGAGTATAGATCCTTGCACAACTTGGAAAGGTTGAGATAATTTATCTGTCTTTATGCGAAACATAACATTTTGTGCATTGTAACTCTCCTTTTTGGGAGCTACGGGAGAATACATACTTCTTTTGTGCAACGAATTCCAAATGCAGTCACTTTTAATGACGTCGAATGCCTTTTCAAAATCAATGAAAAGTAGATGTAGCTTAGAATTAAATACCAAATGTCGTGTCAATAATTAAACGGTAACGGGAACAAACGCTGTATAATATGTTTATGTGCACTTACATATGTTTTAATAAACCCAAAAAATACTATTTCCCATTCATCATTTCGTCACTCTTCTAAATTATATTCAATCAACATAAATATGCAGAATTTTGAAAGAAAAAAAAACACTTAATAAGCCCGATCTTGAATATCAACTCGCAGTGAGTTTTCTCACTCTCTCTTTTGTCCCGGTCCACACTAGCGAAAATTTCATTAAAAAATTTCATGAAATTAGGTGTTCTTAAATCGAATTCCACACTACAGCAAATTTATGATTTTACTCTACTATGGAGATCGATCTAGAGACGCATAATTTCATGCAATTTTTTCAATGAAATCACTCTAGTGTGGACCGGGACTTTAAGTTGCATCGGTAGGGAGACAAAACTCACGGGGAGTTTACATTCGTGATCGGGCTGATTAACTTTTATTTAGATTTTCGTTTAACCAAAGATAAATAGTTCATTTAAAGAACAAATAAAAGGTATTTAATCATAACAACTAACTATCGCTCACTACCATTTACATACGATAATATATACAACAAAAATATAACAAAGAAATATACCTATACCCAACTCACTTAATGCAGATATTATTTTTTCGATTTTATCCCAACTTCATCAAGAATATAATCAAATAATTTATAAAAAAAAATAATATTTAAACTGTTTTTTTCACATCCATTTAGATATATGTACTATATTATTTTCACAGAGAATTTTATTTGGAACAAAAATCGAAATTTTTTACAAAATTCTAAATTACTTATAATCCTACCCCATAACCCCGTTTGACAAGCCTCACTGATATAGAAAGGCGGCCATTTATTCATTACAACATCAATCCATTAATGCATCCATTCATTCACCCCCACAAAAAAAAAATTCAAATATTTAATAATCTACACATATTTACTTATATATACACTCATTCATATACCTACATATACATATATGCATACATACAAACGTACATACATATATTGTCGATCATAGTAACTACTATTCTAAAACAAAGAATACAAAATTGCATACTTACATTTATACATATTGTGTCTGTCTGTATCTCCATAGTCGTCATGATCATTATAGCCATCAATCACTTCTTCATTATGAACGTCATCAAGCAGCAACAGTTAGTTATAGTGGTCTTGTCTGTCTGTCTCCTCATCACAAAAACCAGGTGGTACTGGACTATAGTACGTACTATATATATTTAAATATTATGATTATTATTAATTAATTAATAAAAACAAAAAAAAAACTTATTTGAATAAGTCACACAGACACACAAACTCACACAATCACAAACACTATATATGAATTGCAGAAGTGCAACAAAAAATATAACAAAGTTAAAAAGGTTAAAAAACAATCGAATCATAAAAACCAACAAAACAAACACAGCTTCTGAAGAAAAAATAAAGCAAAACCAACAAAAATATATATCGAAACTACATTAAATTACTTATATAAGCAAATGCAATTATTCTTTTAAGTGACGAACAAACAACAAATACAAAAATAAATATATATTCCATAAAAATTCAAATCACATTTCATTATTGTATTTAATGGATATTAAAAACAGGGGTATATTTGAAAAAGTGTAAAACCAAAGGGTCTTACAAACATTACATGCAGGCAGTATTCTTTTTTTAAAAGATATCCTCGCAATATTAAAGGTAGGTATAGAAGGTCATCTTAAAGGTGGAAATTATCTTTTTATACCCTCAGCCTTTAGGCTAAAGAGGGTATTTACACTTTGATACGGCCAAAAATGTGCCCCATCGGTTTTAGACCCCAAGTATGTTTGTACGATATCCGTTTCAGACAATTTTGAGTCGATCTAGCAATGTCCGTCCGTCTGGCTGGCTGGTGCGCACGATAACTCCCGAACGGATCAATCGATTCGGTTCAAATTTTGGGTATCGAAATATTTTGTCCAGATTTGATTTAAGTTCGAAGATGGGCCATATCGGTCCACTCCTTCAGGTACCTCCCACACAAAAGTTCAAAAATGTTCAAAAAAAGTTGTCCGCACGATAACTCTTGAAGGAAGTAACCGAATTAGTCCATACTTTGCACATCGTGACATTTCTACCAGACATAGATGAGGTTCCAATATGGACCCTATTGGTTCACTCTTTCGGGTACCTCCCACACAAAATTTTGCTTAAGTGCAGTTTAAGGCCTGCTCTCGAATCGCTTTGATTTTTGTTGCAGCCACTTGTATTCACTACCCCCATTACGACGATATAATTTTTTTCAGGAGCAAGTCCATATATCCTAATTATTTGTGACGCAGCAGGTTGCACTTGCGGCCCCTGTTACGACGTTGTAATTTTTTCGTGGGAAAGTCCATACTTCCTGAGATAATGACCCAAAAAGGTCCAGAAAATCCTACCGGCACCACCTAAACTGGCTAATGTGTAAAATAACCCTTTAAGAGAGAAATCGATTTAGCTCAAACTTTGTAAATTGAAAAGTAAAATTGTAATATATTTAAATTAAGTACAACATATTTAATTATATAGTCTGTAAAGAAATATCCATAGACTAATAAAGAAAAAAATATTTCCTACAGATTTGTATTAGGTCCGAATATGTACTACATCGAATCACTCCTATGGGTACACCCTACCCAAAGTTTGGAAAAAATGCACTCGTCTTGGATCATTCTGAAATTTGTTGCAACATGTAGTTTTTTGCGGCCCTTTCCATCCTGAAAAATTTTCCCAACAGCTAAAAAACCCACAGAAGTATTGTGTTAACTTTTTTTCTTCGGGTACGTGGCTGAGGGTATATCTCTGTCGGCTCAGCTGACTGATACTTTCTTACTTGTTCAAGAAATATGTACATATGTATATGTGGTTACAACTAAAAACCAACTGATGGTGGAGATTAAATCTAATATTAAATTACCAAATCAGAATACTGTCCAAAAAATAGCGCTTGCGGACCACTGCAGGCTTAACGGACATGAACCCTAAACACACAATTCCAACCGTAATGCACGGAGGACGATCTGTTATGGAATGGGGTTGAATGAGCGCTTCCGGTTTAGAGAATATTGTCTTTATCGAAGCAATTATCGATAAGATGTGTTATTTAAACATTCTGAAGGATAATTTAAAATGTAGCGCTGAAAAAATGGGATTGGGGATAACAATCCAATATTATCAAGATAATGATCCCAATCATAAATCACACATTCTTCGAGTATGGATGCCAAATAACTGTTCAAAAGTGATTCAAAAACCTCCCCAATCCCTAGATTTGAATCATATAGAAATATTATGGAGATAAATATAAGAAGTCATAACATCTAAAGTACAGGAACCCTTGCAGGAAGAATGGGGAAAATTCAGATTTCTTGCACCGAAAATTTAGTTAAATCTATGCCAAAAAGGCATGGTAGAACAAACCAGGTTAAGTACTACAACAAATACAACTCAACAACAACCACATAGGAATTTGTTTTTGTTTGCAACGTTAGTGTCAAATATAAATGTAAACAAAATAAGAATATGCCTATAAATTATTGGAATTAAAAAAAACTAATATTTTTCCACATTTGATTGGATATTTTGAAAAACATGAATGAAAACTCGTTAGATTTTTAATTTGAATGTTTCCATATCATTCCACCAAATGCATTATTTCTCACAGAAAGTATAATTCTTGCAAATATATTTGACGTCGCTGGAAATTCATTGAAAAAGGAGAAGCTGTTTGAATCTCTTGTTTTTGAAATCAAAAAGCACATGTTTATTAGGGCTTTATTTTTTCAAACTTATCAAAATACCACGCCATATTAAAAAATGTATTACCGCCTCTATAAGCGGTGTTTTAGGGGTCGATTATCGATAGCAATTATCGTTGAGTGAAGTTGTCAGTTGTCAAAATTACTTTATGTATGGCAACCTTCAACTGAAGTTGCGAACGGCTATTTTTCAGCAACCAGTTAGGTATTTTCAGTTGCAGTAAATATTTTCGAAGAAACAATAAGTACAATTGAGAGGAAAAAACATTTTCTTAACAATTGTTGATTCACTGCATGTTTAATTAATTTTGTGTATCAAAAATATGGTGAACAAAAAACAATAAAATTACAGTCTGGCGGAATTACAATGCGGAAGAGAAACTACCAAATTTGAGTGTGTATTTCAAATTTGTTTTTTGTTTTGAACCAAAAGCAAATGAAATAATATTTCAAAAACTAAAGTTTGGGTGCCTTTCATGAGCACACATTTTCGTTTCGAAATACATAAACTGGGGGAATCCCCCAGTGCAATTCCAATGTGCACATGGGTTCCATCTATACAGCCGACAACACCAAGGAATTTGGTTTTTGAATAAAAATGATTTTTGTTTTGTCTTTTTTCCTCCTCCGACAATTTCGAAACGATTCAATTTTGGCACAATGTGTCCTCTATCAAGTGGACAATTACCTTCAATACGTTCGACAATGTAGAATGAGCTATGCTATTGTTGTATTCGCGGCGCAAAATTGTTTTTTTTTTCTGAATTGTGCCTTTTGGATTAATATAGAGTTCACAAGTTTGAAAAAACACAACCCAGTTGGGTTGACATCAATAATCCAACATTTCATCTCAGTTGTGCTGACAATTGACAACGCAACTCAAGTTTAGTGGCAATGCATAATCGACCCCTTAAACTAAAATAATTTACGGATTAGACAGATCTTTCTTTCATCTTACAGTACAGATGGCTATTCCAATGGATTCGATTTGTCCCTCAAATTTCTTCTAATAGATGTCATGTCCTGTACATTTTCTTAGTCATCAAAAAATAATTCCACTGAACTTATCATTTTAGAATAGTTGTTTGAGGAATTGTGCCTTTTGGATTTAATAGAGTTCACAAGTTTGAAAAAACACTGATCGATAACACTTTTCATCTCAGTTGTGCTGACAATTGACAAGGTAACTCAAGTTTAGTGACAATGCATAATCGACCCTCTAAATTATTACGAATATAGACGTAATAATTGCCTTGCGGCAATAGTCAGTTTGTCGATGAGAGAGGGTGTTGAGAGGCAAAGGGTTACCATATACCTCACCTCCCTCTACTTCAAGCTGACAATTGCCGGAAGGAAAATTGCCTAATATAATAATAGACTTACAAAAACAGGGGGTAATACATAAAATTTCTACGTTCAAAAATAACGGTCCTATAGAAGAAACTGTATTTCGGAAAATTTGATAGCATAGCAATAATTTGGCATATATGTATGTACGTTTGTGTGATCATTGTCGTAGTCGTTGAGTAGGGTCGATTATGAATAGCAACTCAACTGTAGTTGCGTTGCCAAATTCGTTATCAAATTCGGTCAATATCAGTGTTTTGAAATGTCCAGCTATTAATTTAATTTAAAACAAGTAAGAAAAGCGTTAAGTTCGGTCGGGCCGAACTTTTTATACCCTCCACCACAAATTTCAGCCATTTCGGTGGATTAATGTGGCCATAACCTTCAAAATTCCGAAATTCGGAAGGTAACGTTCTATGGGGGCTATATGATGGCGTGGACCCATACCTACAAATTTCTGGTGGAAAGTTTTATACGCCTAAAGAAGACTAAATACCAAATTTCTGCCATCTCGGTGTGATAATGAGGCTAAAACGTTCAAAATATCGAAAATCGGGAGATATTGTATAATGGGGGCTATTTCAAGACGTGGACCTATATAAACATTTTATGGTAGAATTGTTTCTTAGCCTGTGGAAATACAAAGTTACAACCGATTCTTTGGTCAAATGGGTCTAATACATTCAAAATACATTAAAATGACGCGTACTTTATATGGGGCCTTATATGGGGGCTATACCAAAACGTGGACCTATATAACCCAACTTTGGTAGGAATGTTTTCTGTCCTCTGAAGACACAAAATACCAAATTGCAACCAATTCTGTGGTGAAATGGGTCTAATACATTCAAAATATATTAAAATGACGCGTACTTTATATGGGGCCTTATATGGGGGCTATACCAAAACGTGGACCTATATAACCCAACTTTGGTAGGAATATTTTTTGGCCTCTGGAGACACAAAGTACCAAATTACAACCAATTCGGTGGTAAAATGGCCCAAATATCTTAAAAATTCCTTAAAACGACGATGCGTCACGCGTCATTTTGTATGGGGGCTATACGAAAGCGTGGACCTACATAGCTCGCTTTCAATACCAAAAGTCCTACGCAAATATAACATATTTTCCCAAAATTTCATCAACCTACGTCAATCCGTTCGGACGCTAGAGTGATTTCCACAGACGGACGGACATGGCCATATCGATGTAGAATTGCACGCTGATCAAGAACAAAATATACTTTGTTGGGTCTACAATGATTATTTCGAATAGTTACAAACGTAGTGACAAACTTAATATACCCCCATCCTATGGTGGAGGGTATAAAAAGTATAAATTCTAATGCGAAAATAGAACATTATATTACTAAATCGAGCCCTTCCCGCGAAAAAGATGTAAGCGACATTTTTTCGATTTTCGTTTTTTTACGGAAATCTATGAAGAATATTCCAACACACCATCTCCCAAATTTTTAGAACTCAGCCATGTACCGTTACGAAATTAGAGCAAAAACAATTTTGATGTAAGCGCCATTTTTGCTTTTTGTGTACATTTGTTTGTGACAGCGAATTGTCGCTTACATCAAACTGTACATTTACATACTACGTCGTTATTCAACTATATTACAAGAAATACGTTTTAATCTTATAATTCTTCGAATAAATACTTGCTATAAAATTAGTGTGCTTTGTTTTTAAATTGCAGATAAGAATTACTCTAAAAATGATTTGTTTCAAATAATTTTTTTTGATGCAACCGCCACTTCTCAAAGTAAAAGCCTGATTGCGACACAAACTACCGTTATATTGAAGATATTCCACCATTTTTTATTTTTTCAGTAAATAGGATTTAATAACAGAACTATACCAAATTTGAATAAACAATTTTGGTTATATCAAAAGTTATTCAATAAAAACCGCCTCCTGTAAAATTAGCTTTTTGTCGCTTACACCTTTTTCGCGGGAAGGGCTCGAAATTTACTGTGGGAAACGCAACTGGAGTTGGGTTGCTATCCTAACAGATTTCAATAGAAAGTTAGTCATCTGATAAAAAACAGAAGGATTAATTACGAAAATGGATAAAAAAATTTTGTGAAATTTATTTACTTTTTACTACGATAACATTTTTTCCTTTATGTTATCGCAAATATAGTAAAAATTAGTAGATTCTTGCAGTACTGGAACCATTTTATTTGCTGTGCAGCATGAACAGAACCTGAAACACACATACGATAACATTTTTCTTTTATGTTATCGAAAAAAATAAAAAAATATTTTGGATTCTTGGAGTACTGGAGCACAAACCAATGGTCTATTACAGAACTGCAAAAATCGACTATTTTTTCGATAACATAAACGAACATTTTTTATCAGACGTAGGGGATGGAAGATACCAAGCAACGGTCCTGACCGGTTTTAACATATCAAAGCCCAGGATTTATCTTGGTCCCTCTTTCATCTCAAGTGGACACTGGCCTCCCCGTGGTGTCACCTGGGGAACTGCCTTTAACACCCGTTAAAGGTAGTGAGCTAACATGTGCCGCGCGTTCACCCATAAGAACTTGGGTTTGGGCGTCGGGTTAGTAACCCTCCCCTAGAAAAAACAGCCTACAATGAAAAAACGAAAGAAAAGAAAAACAAACCCCTCTAAAGTTGACGAACCCCGCAAACGTTTTAAGGACCATGATCTGCGAATCTGCACCTGGAATGTTCGCACTCTTTATAGAGAAGGTGCAGTCTTCGCATTGGCAGACGTACTTGAAAAGTACAAGACCGATATTACTGCCATACAGGAAATACGATGGATTGGGAAAGGCGTCACAACAACACCTAAAGGTGACGCACTGTATTATAGCTGCCATGACGTAAAGCATGAGTTTGGTTGTGGATTCGTAGTTAGTCGGAGACTAAAACATCTGGTGTCCAGCTTCACCAGAGTGAATGAAAGACTTGCTGCAATTCGAATAAAAGTTAATTCTTCAACATCAGCTTTATTTGCGCTCATGCTCCCACTGAAGAAAAGGATGAACAGACCAAAGATATATTTTACGAGCGCTTAGAAGAAACATATGACCGTTGCCCTGCCCATGACATAAAAATAATTCTAGGCGATTTTAATGCCAAAATTGGAAAGGAGAATATCTTGGCCCAACAGTCGGGAAATTCAGTCTCCACAGTGAAACATCTGACAATGGTATGAGGCTGATAGACTTTGCAGCTGCAAAAAACATGGTAGTTAGCAGTACCAGATTTAATCATCTCGATATTCATAAGGGCACATGGCTGTCTCCAGATCAGAAAACAAGAAACCAAATTGATCATGTTGTGATAGATGGAAGACATTCATCGAGCGTGTTGGATGTACGATCGTTCCGAGGCGCAAACATTGATTCGGACCACTACCTTATTGCAGCAAAGGTACGCACCCGCTTAAACGTAGCAAACAAAGTACGAACAGACACAACACGAAAGTTAGACATCGGTAAGCTGCAATCACAACAGATAGCCACAGCATATTCCACTCAACTAGCCCAATTGCTGAATCAAAGCACTCCTCATCCCGATAACATATCAGCGCAATGGCAAAGCATTGCCCACTCCGTGCAAAAGACGACGAAAATACCACAGTCCCAATCCCAGAAGATGGTATTGAATGTATACCGCCCAACCAAGATGAGGTAAACACAGCAATAAATCGGCTGAAGAATAATAAGGCAGCAGGGGCCGATGGCTTACCAGCCGAGCTGTTCAAAACCGGAGGCGACACGCTGATAAGGTGTATTCATCAGCTAGTTAGCACCATCTGGCAGGAAGAACGAGTACCCGACGATTACAACCTGAGTATCCTGTGCCCCGTCCACAAGAAGGGAGATAAGACTGTATGCTCTAACTATAGGGGCATAAGTCTACTCCCTATTGCCTACAAGATCGTGTCAGGGATATTGTGCGAACGACTAAAGCCTATGGTCAACGAGATAATTGGACCATACCAATGCGGCTTTAGACCTGGCAAGTTTACCATTGACCAGATATTTACCCTGCGGCCAATCCTGGAGAAGACCCAAGAGATGCAGATCGACACCTACCACCTTTTTGTCGATTATAAAGCAGCCTTCGACAGCCCGCTGCGTTCAAAGGTATTCCAAGCCATGTCTGAATTTGGTATCCCCGCAAAGCTCATCCGGCTTTGTAAAATTACTTTAACTGACACGAGGTCCTCAGTTAAAATAGGAAAGAACCTCTCCGAAGAGTTTGGTACCAAAAGAGGTTTCAGACAAGGAGACAGCCTTTCGTGTGATCTCTTCAACATCCTGCTAGAAAAGGTTATACGAGAGGCAAACGTCAATAGAAGTGGCACAATCTACACCAATAGTCACATGTTACTTGCTTATGCTGATGATATAGACATCATGGGCCGACCAGTAAAAGAAAAGTAACTGATACCTTTATAAAAGTCGAAGGAGAATCTGCTAAAGTGGGTCTGGCGTTAAACGGTGAGAAGACCAAGTTGATGGCGTCGACGCGCAATGCGTCCATTTAGCTCGGACCGACTGTGGAAGTTGGTTCCTATAATATTGAGGAAGTAAAAGGCTTCGTCTACCTCGGCAACTCCGTAAACACAACAAACGACATCAGTTGTGAAATAAAAAGAAGAATTGTATTGACCAACAGATGCTACTTTGGTTTAAGTAAGCAGTTTAAAAACAAAGCCACATCTCGTCAAACAAAAATAACGCTCTACAAAACACTGATACTACCCGTGCTTATGTATGGTTCTGAAGCCTGGGTACTTTCGCAAGCAGATAAAGCAGGGGCCTAATTATGTGATTCGATATCGAGTTGTTTCGACCTGAGTACTCAAAGTTGGGATGACAACATTCGTTATCGAGTAAAATTATCGAGTAATTGAGCATAAATTTGCGAGTAATTTCTCGAGGCCAAATTACCTATCGTAAACAAATAAAATGAAAGATTTCCTTATTGTCTTTTTGTAAAAATTGTAAAAATGTAAATTGTTGTTTGTTGTCGTTTTATAGAAGAAAAACGATGTTAGTAAATAATTGGCAGCATTTTTTAGACAATATAACAAGAGAAATTGGGAAAAGTCCTTTGCAGTCGTTTTGAGAAATTGTGATAAATTTAGAATTAAAATGCATGCAATCATTAACCAAAAATTACTTTTTCAGTCGTTAAAAAATAAGTTGAAAAATAAGCATTTCTGGAAAAAAGAAAAAAAAATATTTAATATTAATAGCCTTTATTGTATAAGGGAAGTACATTTTAAACATTTCATCCCCCGTTGTTTACCAAAGGAAATATTCTCTCAGAGAGGCTAATGCAAAACATCCACCAAACTCTCTCTCATTTATTTTGAGAGAGGATTATTAAGGTAGATGTATCAGCAATCCGTTACAACAATGTCAAAAAGATTTTGCAAGAATTAATAATTTTCTTATTTTCATAGCACAACTTCATTCCGAAATTATTATTGAATGTATTGTTCAACAAATTCCACAAATATTTACATTTTTCATTCATAATTTAGTTTTTTTTTTTGGTTCCTGCTTTCACAAAACACCTTTTTTACATCTACCTTCATAAT
Source organism: Musca autumnalis (assembly GCF_047663935.1). Classification (NCBI taxonomy): domain Eukaryota; kingdom Metazoa; phylum Arthropoda; class Insecta; order Diptera; family Muscidae; genus Musca; species Musca autumnalis. The sequence continues at coordinate 15,452,725 of NW_027411977.1, read as the reverse complement.
ATTCCCTATAGTACACATAGGTTTTCATAGTTCGATTACCGGTTACTATCGAAACATTCGATCAACGATTTCGATCGAATCTCGTCATGCCGCTTTTTTATCGTGTCGAAATCTTTTTCACGAGCAAATACTCGATCGAATCGAATCACGTAATTAGGCCCCAGTGCTTAGCGTGTTTGAGAGCAAAATTCTTCGAAAGATCTACGGACCAATCTGCGTTGACGGTTAATATCGACGTCGTATGAACCACGAGCTGTATCTGCTATACAACGACATCAATATAGTTAAACGTATCGTGATGCAGCGAATGAGCGATGATGAACCCGCTAAAAAGGCGTATAAACACGGACCGCTTGGCGGTGCACGCAGAATTGGCAGGCCAAGGAATAGATGGCGCAAACAAGTGGATGATGAGATGAAAAGGCGCGGTATTCCAGAGTGCGAAGCAACAAATAGAGAGGAATGGAGATCTCTTCTTAGTTCGGCCTATAGAACAAATGTTCTGTAATGGGCCAGCTAAGTAAGTAAGTAAGAAGAAAATATAGCTAACGTAGCATCTATCAGACGACACTTAAGAGATAAATCTAATCCTTTAGAATTGCTATCAGTATTGTGAGTATGTTTGGTTTCCAACATTCATCAAAATAATTGTTAATTTTTTAGGTTTAAAGCCTATTTTCGGCTCCCAAAAGACGCTGTTATTTATATTGTAGAGGCATTAAAAATTACTTTAAAAAACCCCACAGATTAACAGCAATACAGCCCATCCTTAAAGTGTGTGCTTTCAGATTTTTTGCAGAAGGAAACTTTAAAAAATCCTGTGGCAATGACTTTAACCTCGGGATGGCTCAGCCCACATTGTCAAAGGTATTAAGTGAAGTTCTGGAGTTAATAGAGGAAAAACTGTGTAAATTTGGATAGTTTCCAAATTAAGAGAAAAGGAAAGCGTCAAAATAAAAACTATTTTTAATCAAAAACAAATTTCCCGGGCGTTGTCGGATGCATTGACGAAACACACGTACATATAATGGGACCAAAGGAAGATGTTCCCCACTTATATCTGGATAGAAAAGGATATATTAGTACATTGTCAATGTCTACTTCATTTTGAGGTTTTTCATTTTCTACCTAATCAGATTGTCCAATTTCATTGTTATTATCATCCCATGTCTCTTCAATTCCGTAGATCGCACCTGCAGGATTTGAAACCATATTAATTTGCAGTACGTCTGCTACCGTTTGCTCCATCGACGACAAAGATATTTCTTGTTATGGTCCACCTCCTGTAGCTGTAATGTTCTTCTATTTTGAGACATTTCTTTCTTTAGTATGGATTTAAAATGAGTCCATACTCTGTGCCATTCATCTGGTGTACGCACACAACTATTTAATTGCTCCGCAACATCCTTCCACACCTCTTCAAAAGTGGCTTTAGTTTCTCCACGAGCTACGTTTGGGTATGCTTCCATTTTTTCAAGCAGCATTTCAAATTGCTGTTTTGTTATATATAAGTACTGAAACACCAAAAAACGTATATAATATTAAATAAATTCACTTAAAATTAATGAAAATGTTACGTTTCAATTTTTCGCTTTTATTCGTTTGCAAAAATGCACGGCGACAGCTAATTTGTTGTCGCCGGAAAATTAACTTTATGGCGACATAATTTGACGTCGTCGGGCGACTTTTGCCATACGTAATGGAAAAATTGCAACTGGCAACGCGACACGACTCGGGTCGCAATATGGAATCGACCCATTAGTTAAATCTATGCCAAAAAGGCTAAAAACTGTAAAAGATTACAAGGGATATCATACCAAGTGCCAAACACCTAAGAAATCCTTTTCGTTTATGGGGTTATGGCCACTTACAAATTTTACAAAATCGAAAATTGTTTATTGGCTCATTTTAAAGAACAGATAGAATAGAATATGTTGTCAAGTCGATCGGACGAAAACTAGCTGAGATATGAACGTTAGAAAGAGAAAATTCATTGTGATTTGTATGTAACATTGAAGTTTGAAACACGGTTTTCTCAAAATTGCATTTTGGAAAGCGGTGCCCACTGTAATCCGAAAACGGATGGGATTATTATACACATAAAATTCCTGTACTAAAGCGAAAGACTTCTTTCAAATTTTTTTTTTTACCGATTTAAGCATAGTACACACGGTCCAACAAAACTGACAGTCAACGTACTTTTACGGCAATTTTCTGGCAAATAAAAACTTTTTGTTAGCTAAAAATGATTGAAATACAACATTTAAGGTATAATTTAGTGATTAGGAAAGTAATTATTCAGTTAGACTTTGATATTAACAAAATAAACCTCGATGACTGTCAGTTTTGTTGGACCGTGTGTACTATGCTTTATGGCGAAAAATCCAATCACTTTTTATTTAAAATCGGCACTTTGACTTTGAAAGTTCACATTTTTTAAATGGATATTTTTTAGGGGTCGACTATGCATTGCCACTAAACTTGAGTAGCGTTGTCAATTGTCAGCACAACTGAGATGAAATGTTGTATTATTGATGTCAACCCAACTGGGTTGTCGATAAACATGTTATTTTAAAATGATAAGTTCAGTGGAATTGTTTTTTGATGATTAAGAAAATTTACAGGACATGACATTTATTAGAAGAAATTTGAGGAACAAGTCGTATCCATTGGAATTGCCATCTGTACTGTAAGTTGAAGCTCATGTTGAAAAGATCTGTATAATCAGTAAATTATTTTAGGTTAAGGGCATATTTCCGATTGCCAAAGGATGTCGTAGTTTACATTGTGGAAACGTTAAACGATGACTTCAAACCCCTTTTTAAAAGGGTATTGCTGTTGATCTGTAACTTACTGTGTGCGCTGCGTTAAGATTTTTTGCGAATGGAAGTTTCCAAAAGTCCCATCGCAATGATTACAACAATTGCATGGCTCAATCTACATTGTCGAGCGTATTGAAGGAAGTTGTCCACTTGATAGAGGACAAATTGGATCGTTTCGAAATTGTCGGAAGAGGAAAAAAGACAAAACAAAAATAATTTTTATTCAAAAACCAAATTCCCTTGTGTTGTCTGTCGGCTGTATAGATGGAACCCATGTGCACATTGGATTTGCACTCAATTTATCAATTAATATTTCAAACTGTTGTTTTATTGTTATTTTCACCATATTTTTGATACACATAATTAATTAGTCATGCAAATAATCAACAATTGTTAAGAAAATGTTTGTATTCCTTTCAATTTTACTTCTTGTTTCTTCAAAAATTATTATATTACTTTCTGATCAGGTTATATGCCCATCAATTTCTAAACATGCGCTGATATACGTTGGGATTAAGTTACCTGTTACGCGTGAGTTGGCATATTATGAGTTTTATGACTATTGCAGTGTGAGTATTGACTCATTACAAACGAAAATAAATTCCTTTGACTTTTCTGGCATGTGGCGTACGTCAAATGTTAACGCTCAGCTTACTATATTCATGTCTGGTTTGTCTCACATTCATTCTGCCGTCCCTTTGAAAAGGCGAAGAGTTCAGTCAACTTCTGATAACTGGTATAACTGCCCTAATATTGATTATTACACTTCTCTTAGAGACTTAGCGTTCAAAGCTTTTCAAGAAAATAGTACGGAAGAGAACTGGAAGATCTAATGTAAAGCTAGGAACAGAGCAAAAACGGTTGTGAGGAAATATAAAAGAGAAGCTCATGCAGCATCCTTTCTGGAGACGGGTAATGGAAAATCTCTATGGCAAAAAATTAGGAGAAATGGTTTACTAGATAATACGCCAGATATATGTACCTCCTTGGATGTTGACGCTGATCAATTGAATAACACTTTTGTTTCTAACCAATTGGATGATACATTATGCAGTAACATTCAGTCATTTTCTGATTGTATTAATGGTTTCTCCTTTCAGACTATATCTCTTGATGAATTGTTTTTGGCTCTCTCCTCGATTAAGTCTAACGTGGCCGGCAATGATGGATACCCGCTAAAATTTTTAAAAATAGTTTTGCCTCTTATTAGTTTTGCCTTCCTTCATCTTGTAAATACCATAGTTACAACTTCTTCGTTTCCTTCCGAATGGAAGGTGGCAAAGATAATCCCTATTGCTAAGAAAACTAGTTCGGTCAGCCTCGATAACGTTAGACCAATATCTATATTACCCATATTAGGTAAGTTAGTAGAGCATGTCTTAAAACGTCAACTTTCGCAACACATTGAAACATTAAGCCTTCTCACCGATTTTCAGTGCGCCTTTCGTGGGCATAGAAGTACTGCAACCTTGCTTCTTGGTCTCACCGACTCCATTAGAAGGTCAATGTGTCCTTGTCTCTATTGATATGGAAAAAGCCTTTGACCGATTGGACTATGGCACACTTTTAAATAAACTGAATTCGCAGTTTCGGCTTCAAGGTAGCGCTTGTCGTTTGATTGCCTCATATCTAAGAAATAGAAAACAGTATGTATACGTTAATGGTGTTGCTTCCAGTGTACTCCCCGTAAAAAGTGGTGTGCCCCAAGGTTCGGTGATTGGGCCATTACTGTTTATGCTGTATATCAATGATCTCTTTTCCTCATTGAACCTTTATTGCTCACCATATCTGTTTGCGGATGATGTTCAAATTTTATTCACGAGTAACATAGACTCGCCTGATGTTTTACAAGCAAAGATTAATTATACTCTTTCTTCGGTTGAGCAATGGATGGGCCTTAACAAACTATCGGTTAACCCTTCCAAAACCAAAGCAATGCTCTTTTCCTCGCACACTTTCTCTTTAGATGTGAAATACAAGGGTATATCAATTGATTTCGTAGACAGAATGGAATGTCTCGGTGTCATTTTGGACAATAAGTTGGACTTCACTTATCACATTGATCGAGTAGTCTCACGTACTAACTTTGCTTTACGCCATCTTTACAATTGCGACTTGGTTTTACCTCGTGACATTAAAAAGACTTTAATTCACGCTTTAGTCATGCCTAACATACTATATTGTCTTGAGCTGTATTCCGGAACTACCTCATCCAGACTGAAACTTGTTAAAAAGCCTTCAACAGTGCTATGCGTTATCTATATTCCACCAAACGCTTTTCACATATAACGCCTTTCGCAATAGATTTTTTAGGATGCACTTTTGAAGATCTGATTAAACTTCGGTGCCTCCTTCTTTTTTATAAGACTTGTAAATTCCAGTGTCCTTGTTTCCTTGCGACTTCCTTTACATTTTCTCGATTTACACGAATTACTAGCCTCAAAATCCCTCGCTTGGATGGACGAATGGATAATTCGTTTCAAGTTAGAGTTTCTCGTCTCTTCAATTCCCTTCCCAATAATCTAAAAATGTTCAATTTCTCTATTTCTACTTTTCGAAAGCGCTTTCTTCTATACATTAGATCAACATACGAGAATATCTCACATATCCTGTTGTATTAATGTGTTATATTAAATAAACAGGCAAAACAATTACATATTTATAACTTTAAATTATAGTTTTAGCTTTATGCATTTAGCTTATAAATAACTTGTATTTATATATGAATTTGTATACACTATTTATATTACTATATTTTGGAGTAGGAACTCTTCTTATGAATATTGTAAAACTAATTGGCCTTCAGGCTTACTTTACAAAATGTTTCAATAAATAAAAAAAAAAATATTCACTGCAACTGAAAATAACTGGTTGCTGAAAAATAGCCGGTTCGTCAACTGAGATTCGCAACTTCAGTTGAAGGTTGCTATACATAAAGTAATTTTGACAACTGCCAACTCCCCTTAACGATAATTGCTATCGATAATCGACCCCTAAATCTGTTTATTTATTTCTTGTAAATTTGTCTGAACTATTTTGGAAAGACCCTAGTATTCAAACGTTGCCATTGACATTTATGGGTCGATTCCGTATTGCGACGCGAGTCGTGTCGCGTTGCCAGTTGCAATTTTTCCATTACGTATGGCAAAAGTCGCCCGACGACGTCAAACTCTGTCGCCATAAATTTAATTTTCCGGCGACAACAAATTAGCTTTCGCCGTGCATTTTTACAAACGAATAAAAACGAAAAATTGGAACGTTACATTTTCATTTATTTTAAGTGAATTTATTTAATATTATATACGTTTTTTGGTGTTTCAGGGGCTCAATTCAGTGAAAATGTGAAATGAAAACTTTTATAAAGGAAAAAACTGTCAAATGAAAAAATTATAAAGGAAATATTTTTCATTTCAAATTTTCATAGAACAAGAATCCAGCCCCAGTACTTATATTGGTAAAAATTACTACAAAACAGCAATTTGAAATGCTGTTTAAAAAAATGGAAGCCCACCCAAACGTAGCTCGTGGAGTCAGACTTTTTGGCGAAACTAAAGCCACTTTTGATGAGGTGTGGAAGGATGTTGCGGAGCAATTAAATAGTTGTGTGCGTACACCAGATGAATGGCACAGAGTATGGACTCATTTTAAATCCAAACTAAAGAAAGAAATGTCTCAAAATAGAAGAACATTACAGCTACAGGAGGTGGACCATAACAAGAAATATCTTTGTCGTCGATGGAGCAAGCGGTAGCAGACGTACTGCAAATTAATATGGTTTCAAATCCTGCAGGTGCGATCTACGGAATTGAAGAGACATCGGATGATAATAACAATGAAATTGGACAATCTGATTAGGTAGAAAATGAAAAACCTCAAAATGAAGTAGACATTGACAATGTACTTGCCAACAAAACGTTTAAACTAAAATATCCTTTTCTATTCAGATATAAATGGCGAGTACGTGTGTTCCGTCAATGAATCGAAAACGCCCGGGAAATTTGTTTTTGAATAAAAATAGTTTTTATTTTGACGCTTTTCCTCTTCTATTAATTTAGAAATAATCCAAATTTTACACAGTTTTTCCTCTATTAACTCCAGAACTTCACTTAATACCTTTGACAATGTAGACTGAGCCATCCCGAAGTTAAACTCATTGCCATGGGATTTTTGAAAGCTTCCTTCTGTCGGTTTTTTTTAAGTCATTAATGCCTCTACTATATAAAACAGCGCCTTTTAGAAACCGAAAATAGCCTTGAATGTTGGAAACCAAACATACTCCCAATACTGATGGCGCAATTCTAAAGGATTCGATTTATCTCTTAATTGTCGCCTGATGCTACGTTAACTATATTTTCTTCACTCGCGTCGCAATACGGAATCGACCTATTAATTACCCACTGGTAAACATTTTGTTCTTCAAATATTGAAGCAACAAAATATGGACTTTACCTGAAATAAATACACAACATGTTTTTTTTTCAGTCCAACAATCAAGTTCCCGAGCCAAATCGGTCAAAAATGCTCTTCATTGAAATAAAAAGGAAAACTAAAATAAATAGACTCACCTGATTTGTGATTTCGTACTTCCATCGTTTGACTACTGATCGTACTTCGATATTTTTCTTCAAAAATTATTTAGCAGTAAATACGAATAAAAAACAACTTTTGGTAATTAAATTATATTTATTAATATTTATTTTTTGTTACTTATGTTTTATAAGATCGCAATTGTTGTTGTTGTGTTTTGTTTTGTTTTTTTTTTTCACTTTTTGTTTCTTTGTTGTATTCCGTTTTATTCTTGTCTCAGTTATGTTTTTTTTTCTGTGTTTCATCAAGCAGTATATATTGTTTAAGGTTATTATATCATTCTTTGCTTTTCTTCTGTTTTTTGTTGTTCTCTGTTTAAAATTGCATTTTTTATTTATTTTGCTGTTGTTTTTTGTTTAGAATATTATGAGAAAGGAAAAACAATAGCCATTTAGAAAAAACGAATGAAGAATAAAATGTTTTTTTTATAAAAATGTCTGATCCCAATTAGTATTAAAAAATATTGGATTTGTTATTTTCTGTAAAGAAAAAAATCTTTTTATTGAATTCTTTATTCAATTTCCTCAAGAGAAGAATCTAAAGAAATTGCAAACAAAAATGTTCTATAATATGTAGTTCCCTAGGTGTACATATTTGTATGTATAACTCTAGCTGTTCGTTCATACGAGTATAAGTTTCAAATGTTTGTATGGTGATGAGTAGGTATATATGAAAAAATGCATTTGTATTGGCGAAATGAGTTTTAGTGTTTCCTTTTTTTCGATTTTGCTTTGGTTTTAGTTTTTGTTTTTACTTAGTATTGTTGCCTTTTGTTGTTGTGGTTGTTTTTATTTTTAAAACTATATATTTTTGTTACTATTCTGTTTCTGTTTTATTTGTATTGTTCCTTTCATTTGTTGTTGTTTTAGTAGTAGTAAGCGAAAATGTTATCCTATTTCTTTTGGTAGTGAATGTCTGTTCGTATTTTAAAGTTCCTTTAATTGCTGCCATTTAATTTCGGTTAAAAAGTTGTTGTGGTTGTTGTTGGTTTCCATTTCTTTGTTTTGCTCGTCAGTTATCATCCTTTTCGTGTAGTTTTTTTTACTGATACTTCTATATCATCCACTTACGTTTTCATCCTATAACATTTTTTATTCCGGTAATGTTCACTAACAAGTGTGTATTTTCGTTAAAAATTGGGAAATAGGGAATTTAAAATTGATAAATTAAATAATTAATAAAGAATTACTACAAAGTGCTTTTATTAATAAATGTTTGATATAAATCAAACAGAAATGTTCTCCAATAACAGGAAAACGAGGTTCAAAAAACTCGGCATCACTTCATAAGATCTTCACCGGTATTCCACTTTCTGTAAGTTTCCTGAATACCGTTTGAATATTGGTCATATCATATCATATGCTGGTAATATTTATAAAATCCAATCGCAATTTTATTAAGGGGTCGATTTTGCATTACCATTAAACTTGATTTGCGTTGTAAATTGTCAGCACAACTGAGATGAAGGGGGTTATCATGAACGGCAATTCCCCGTGAATTCTTTCACTTTCTCCCTTAAGTTGCAACGGCGGAAAAACAAAACTCACGGGGAAATTTCATTCATGATAACCCCCGAAATGTTGTATCATTGTTATCAACCCAACTGGGTTTTCGATAAACGTGTTATCGATCAGTGTTTTTTCAAACTTGTGACCTCTATATTAATCCAAAAGGCACAATTCGCCAAAAACACCATTTTAAAATGATAAGTTCAGTGGAATTATTTTTTGATGATGAAGAAAATGTACAGGACATGACATCTATTAGAAGAAATTTGAGGGACAAGTCGAATCCATTGGAATTGCCATCTGCACTGTAAGTTGAAGCTCATGTTGGAGAGATCTGTATAAACAGTAAATTATTTTAGGTTTAAGGCGTATATTCGATTGAAAAGGGTGCCGCAGTTTACATTGTGGAAACGTTAAAGTGAGTTACAGATCAACGGCAATACCCCCACTTTTAAAAGTGTGCGCTGCGTTGAGACTTTTTGCTGAGGGAAGTTTCCTAAAGTCTACATTGTCCACTTGATAGAGGACAAATTGTGCCGAAATTGGATCGTTTGAAATTGTCGGAGGAGGAAAAAAGACAAAACAAAAATCATTTTTATTCAAAAACGAATGGGTCTATCTTGTATTGCCACTAAACTTGAGTTGCGTTGTCAGTTGTCTGCGCGACTGAGACGAAATGTTGTACCATGAATGTCAACTCAACTGGGTGGTCGATAAACATGTTATCGATCAGTGTTTTTTCAAACTTGTGACCTCTATTCGCAAAAAAAAAAAAACATTTAAAAAATAATTGCGCTTTGGATAACTCTTTTGTGTATTCTGGACAATATTTTAATATTTTGGCTGAGTTTTCGAGCAATTTTGGAAAACAACTCAAGATTGGAATATAACCTGCCATTGAATCTTCGGATCGTCAAGTTTTATTTGCTGTCCCAAAAAATGATAAGTTCGGTGGAATTATTTTTTGATGATGAAGAAAATATACCTGACATTGCATCTATTAGAAGAAATTTGAGGGACAAGTCGAATCCATTGGAATTGCCATCTGCACTGTAAGCTGATGATCATGTGGAAAGATCTGTATTTGTCACCAAATTCATTTGCAAAAGATTTGCTGCTGTCCGCTCCAAAGGCGATAAATTCACTTATTGTGATGGACCACCATCGTGTCGTTGAAGTTTATTTTATTTTGAGGCATTTTCTTTTTCAACTTTGCTTTAAAGTTAATCCAGACTCTGCCACTCTTCAGGTGTTCGTGTTGGAGGTTCATGGCTGTTTAAACTGTCCCAAATGGACCTCCACGCTTCATCCGCTGTGGCTTTGGTTTCATCAAAACTCCCGAACTCCTCGGGCTAAGTTTGGATTTTCACTCAGTTTATCAATTATGGGTCTATCTTGTATTGCCACTAAACTTGAGTTGCGTTGTCAGTTGTCTGCGCGACTGAGACGAAATGTTGTACCATGAATGTCAACTCAACTGGGTGGTCGATAAACATGTTATCGATCAGTGTTTTTTCAAACTTGTGACCTCTATTCGCAAAAAAAAAAAAAAAAAGAAACATTTTAAAAATAATTGCGCTTTGGATAACTCTTTTGTGTATTCTGGACAATATTTTAATATTTTGGCTGAGTTTTCGAGCAAATTTGGAAAACAACCCAAGATTGGAATATAACCTGCCCATTGAATCTTCGGATCGTCAAGTTTTATTTGCTGTCCCAAAAAATGATAAGTTCGGTGGAATTATTTTGATGATGAAGAAAATGTACAGGACATTGCATCTATTAGAAGAAATTTGAGGGACAAGTCGAATCCATTGGAATTGCCATCTGCACTGTAAGCTGATGATCATGTGGAAAGATCTGTATTTGTCACCAAATTCATTTGCAAAAGATTTGCTGCTGTCCGCTCCAAAGGCGATAAATTCACTTATTGTGATGGACCACCACCAGTGTCGTTGAAGTTTATTTTATTTTGAGGCATTTCCTTTTTCAACTTTGCTTTAAAGTGAATCCAGACTCTGTCACTCTTCAGGTGTTCGTGTTGGAGGTTCATGGCTGTTTAAACTGTCCGAAATGAACCTCCACGCTTCATCCGCTGTGGCTTTGGTTTCACCAAAACTCCCGAACTCCTCGGGCTAAGTTTGGATTTTCACTCAGTTTATCAATTAATATTTCGAACTGCTGCTTTGTCATTATTTTTACCATATTGATACACAAAATGAATTAATGATGCAATGAATCAATAATTGTTAACAAAATGTTTATTTTTCCTTCTATTTTACTTCGAAAATGTTCACTGCAACTGAAAATTTGTGGTTGCTGAAAAACAGCCGCTTCGTCAACTGAGATTCGCAACTTCAGTTGAGAGTTGCCATACGTGGATCAATTTTGACAACTGGCAACGCCACTCAACGATAATTGTTATCGATGATCGACCCCTTAATATTTCGAACTGCTGCTTTGTCGTTATTTTCACCATATTGATACACAAAATTAATTAATGATGCCAAGAATCAATAATTGTTAACAAAATGTTTATTTTTCCTTCTATTTTACTTCTTGTTTCTTCGAAAATGTTCACTGCAACTGAAAATTGGTGGTTGCTGAAAAACAGCCGCTTCGTCAACTGAGATTCGCAACTTCAGTTGAGAGTTTCCACGTATGGCAACATTTTGACAACTGGCAACGCCACTCAACGATAATTGTTATCGATGATCGACCCCTTGATTTGCGTTGTAAAGTGGGGTACACACGATCAGTTTTGACTGTCAGTTTTGCTCAAATAATCGGTTGCTTGCCAGTGTGGCCGATCACTTTTGTCAGTCATCAGGCAACCACAAAATATTTTGTGGTTGCTGGACGGTTGCACAGTTATCGATAATTCCGAAAAAAGGACAGTCAAAACTAATCGTGTGTACCCCGCTTTAATTGTCAGCACAACTGAGATGAAATGTTGTATCATTGTTATCAACCCAACTGGGTTGTCGATAAACGTGTTATCGATGTTATTGATGATGAAGAAAATGTACAGGACATGACATCTATTAGAAGAAATTTGAGGGACAAGTCGAATCCATTGGAATTGCCATCTGCACTGTAAGTTGAAGCTCATGTTGGAGAGATCTGTATAAACAGTAAATTATTTTAGGTTTAAGGCGTATTTTCGGTTGAAAAGGGTGCCGCAGTTTACATTGTGGAAACGTTAAAGGATGACTTCAAAGTGAGTTACAGATCAACGGCAATAACCCCACTTTTAAAAGTGTGCGCTGCGTTGAGACTTTTTGCTGAGGGAAGTTTCCTAAAGTCTACATTGTCCACTTGATAGAGGACAAATTGTGCCAAAATTGGATCGTTTGAAGTTGTCGGAGGAGGAAAAAAGACAAAACAAAAATCATTTTTATTCAAAAACGAAATTCCTGGTGTTGTCGGCTGTACAGATGGAAACCATGAGCACATTGGATTTGCATTCAACTTATCAATTAATATTTCAAACTGGTGTTTTATTGTTATTTTCACCATATTTTTGATACACAAAATTAATTAATCATGCAAATAATCAACAATTGTTAAGAAAATGCTTTTTTCCTTTCAATTTTAATTCTTGTTTCTTCGAAAATATTCACTGCAACTGAAAAAAACTGGTTGCTGAAAAATAGCCGGTTCGTCAACTGAGATTCGCAACTTCAGTTGAAGGTTGCCATACATAAATTAATTTTGACAACTGGCAACTCCACTCAACGATAATTGCTATCGACAATCGACCCCTAAAGTATAGTACACATTGACAAGCAAAACTGACAGTCATCGAGGTCCATTTCCTGAATATCAAAGTCTAACTGAAAAATGTCTTTTGTAATCTCTAAATAATACCGTATATATTCTATTTCAAACGTTTTTAGCTAAATAAAAGTTTTTATTTGCCTGAAAATCATCCTAAAAGTACGTTCAGTTTTGAATGATAGTGTGTACTCCCCTTAAAACATTCATCACAATTCGGGAAATCGCTTCGAATCGCTTTCAATCATATATCTGTTTAGTTTTTTTTGCGCCCAAAAGTATACACCATGACTTATGTTACTATCAGCCCAATTATAAATGTCCACTTGTTTTGAGACTTCTCAATTTATTTCACCATCTCGCGCTATCATATATAAACAGGGAGGAGCCAGAAACGGATTTTATATATGATTTTCAAAATTAAATGTCACTTGCACTCATGCTTGAATAGCATCTTTGGCATCAAATATTTTGCTGGGAACCTTAGCGAACAAAGAACAATTCAAAGGCACTTACGATATGTCACTTATCATCTTGAGTTGCCGCAAAGTTTGTAAGTACCTACATATGTATGCACATTAAGTAATATGCACATTGTTCTATCGAGGAACAACAATTGCAGAAAGGGGTTGCTCCTGATTGGGTCCTCTTCTTTCATTCCTGTTGCCATCCCATGATTCTGAACCGCTTCCCATATCTGAAAAATATTAGCCAACTTCAACTCCTCCTCCAAATCACGCCAAACTTGATTGAGGTCTTCCTTGCTTCATTCTCTTGTGCCAGACACTGAAAGTAACACATGAAAATATTTTAGCTTTTAGGAGAGAGCGGAGGTGAAGGAGCTCCATTTCTCCCTTCTTACCCATAAGCTCAAAACATTTTCATAGTCAGGCACAAGACATTGATACACGTATGAACATGCATAGTTGCCAAAAGAATTTCTAAATACAATTGATAATTAATTGTTAAAATGCAAAATATTCTTTTTTTTCTATAAAAAATGTCCATAATTACATTTTTTTGTTCAACTCACGTTGGGATCTGTAGTAAGAGAAATTTGCCTCACATTCTCACTTGTTTGACATTTATGATAGCTACTTTTCTCACGAACGTGAGTTTTGTTCTCACTTATGAAGTTTATAATAAGGGAGGAGGCGAGAGTGAGAAAACTCACGGAGACATTCAGCCCAATTATGAATGTCAACTCCCCGTGAGTTTTCTCACTTGCTCCTTTAAATTGAAATGGCAGAAAGGCAAAACTCACGGGGAGTTGACATTCATAATCGCCCTGTATGTTTATGATTGGGCTGAATATTACGCAGAGTTGTTGTTTAACTACCACTGAAATGGTTGATGTTGTGGGTATGACAATCATTCTACAAAGGTGACCACATAGTTATTTTTAGACCCTTTCCAAGACTTGATCCCTGCTTACATTCAATGAATGCTTATGGACCGAAAACTTTTTTTTAACGAACATACATACTCCATCAATGATGATGAAAAAAAGTAGTGTGTTTGTTTGTGTTGTTACAGATAACAAAGCAAAAATAGTATTTCTTTTTTCGTTACTTCTCTATGTATATAATTTGTTGTTTCATGTATATAGTTTTTTCTGATTTTTTTTTTTTTTTGTTTAATAATTTTCATCATATATATAGTAAAATTGTATCGTATGGTATCATATCGATCGATGTTCATAAGTTTTGTTAATTTGTTTTATTTGTGTTAGATATTGTATGTTTGTGTGTGTGTTGATGTATGTTGTGTGTGGGGGTTTACGTTTACAATAAAGATGTTTGTTGTTTCGTTATGATATTTCTCTTTTATTATTCTTTATTTTTTCCATTTTTTTTTGTTTATGTGTGTTTTTTTTTTTTGTTTGTTTTGTTCTTTGTTTATTGTATTTTGTTTAATTACGCATATATATTTAATAAATACTCAAATTCTATTCATAATTATTATTATTATTTATGCATTATTTCTATGTATTTGTTGTTGTTTCTTCTGTTACTTTATAATCTTTATTTCTGTTGCATTTTTATTGTTTTTGTTTTAAACTTCATATATAAGAAATAATGTGTGAAACACATCTTGCATTTGTTTGTTTTCTCGTAATTCTGTTCTTCTTCTTCTTCATGTGTTTGTCTTCCGTTTCTTTCTTTAAATAGTATATAATAATTGGATAGGATATATGATAAGATTCCTTTATTTTATACTTGTATTATGTTTTGTTTAGCAGTGATTCCTTTTGTTTTGTATTTTTTTTTTCTTTTTGTTTTCTTTAATATTTATATATGTTTATAGAGTATAGCAGTGTAATTTGTTTTTAATGATGGCTTCATAATTTTCCTTTAAATAAAAGTTGTGGGGAACATGTCTTCAGTCGTTGAATCCTTCGATATTGTTATGGTCAATCATTTATTCCAAGATGATGCCTACAATTATAGAGAGAGAGAGCGAGATATTAAAGCAAATGTAATGAAAACGTGATTTGTTTTGAAATGAATAGTTTGACCTACACCAATATCTTGGAATGAAATAAAAACATCTTCTATATACTTAAGAGTTTTCTATTCTTATTCTAAACATAAACATTTTTTATGCCCCCAACCTTTAGGTTAACGAGGATATAAATACTTTGAAACAAACAAAAATGTGACTCATCGAAATAATGCTAGAGACCAAATTTATGTTCGGACCAAATCCTTTCATACAATTTGGGGTCGATTTAGCTTTTTCCGTCCACACACTGCATCTCGCAACATTTTGTCCAAACTTAGATCATAGCCGACCAAGAAGAGAGCACACAAAATTCTGAATATTGCCGATTTTTGACAGTGTGTTAGTAAGGTTGTATGCCCACATGCTGCAAAACAAAAACATTTGCTCTCTTTTGTGTGCTCTTTCGTTGCGTTCGGGTCATATGTGTGTGAATAGCCGAAAAACTTCGTAACTTTAACAATACCAAAGAACTACATTGACTTAGATTAAATTCAAGGATGGTCACAACAAAACTTCAATTTTTCCCAGATGTAATTTTTCAGATGTAATTCGAATTATTTTAGTTGCAATTCGAGAATTCCATTTGTAATTCGTAACATTTTATTTGTAATTCAATAATTACATTTGTAATTCGAAACATTTCAATTGTAATTCGAATTATTCTATTTGTAATTCGAATTATTCGTTTGTAATTCGAATTATTCTGTTGTCTCACCGTAGTGCAATGGTATGCACACCCGCCTTGCACGCAGAAGGTCGTGGGTTCGATTCCCCGGCCAGGCAACATCAAAATTTTCAACGGTGGCAAAATACCCCTCAATAATGTTGGCGACATTTCCTGAGTCATTCAGCCATGTAAAACTTCTCTATAAAGTGGTGTCGTAAGACATGTCGTTCGGAATCGGCGATAAACAGTAGATCCCATATCATTGAGCTAATATGAATCGGGGTGCACTCATTGATATGAGAGAAGTCTCCCTTGTCCCGTCTGCGATGTTTGTGGAACAATTATATATAATTCGAATTATTCCATTTTAAATTCGAATTATTCTATTTTTAGTTCGAATTATTTTAAAAGTAATTCGAATTGTTTTATTTGTAATTCAAAAACCAAATATAAAACCAATGGAACCAAACATTTTGTACTTTTTTTGATTCGAATTCCAAATGGAATAATTCGAATAACAAATAAAAATTCGAATTACATATAGAATAATTCGAATTTCAAATGGAATAATTCGAATTACAAATGGAATAATTCGAGTTTCAAATAAAAATGGAATAATTCGAATTTCAAATGGAATTCTCCAATAACAATTGAATTGTTTCTGCGAATTACAAATGGAATAATTCTAATTACAAATTGAATTCTCGAATAACAATTGAATTACAAATGAAATAATCGAATTACGAATGAAATGTTACGAATTACAACTGGAATGTTTCGAATTACATCTGAAAAAGGTGTAGTAGTATCGTTGTATTTTTATGGGACATAGACCAGATTCGAATATGGAGTATTATAGGTAGAAATCCGTCCATAAAAAATTTCAAATTGTTCAGAAAAATACTAGTCCTCGTGGCAATTATTACCTGCCATTCCTTCCGGTATCGTTCCCTCTAAAGTTTAAACAATTTCGCCACAATACATTTAATGCCTTTTTATACCCTCAGCCTTTAGACTAACGAGGTTGTATATCCTTCTTAGACCCCTGCTAAATCCGTTTCACATACAATTTCAAAAAAATCGCACAATTACAGTTTAGGGAAACGCTCGGATCGTTTTGATTGTTTTGCAACTATACCATTTTTTTGGGGCGACTCTTTTCTTCCTGAGGCAACGGCTATAATAGTCTAAAAAGCCTGTTGGCACCGATTAGTGACTGATGAGCACGATTACTTACGAATTGAGTATCCGTTTTGTCCCAAATTTTTCAAATAAAGTGTGGCATGTTTCGCACAAGTCATGCGAAGCTTCTAAACATTACATTGACAACCTGACTCAATATTCCCGACAACGAATATTCCTATCGTCAATATACACATGTGTCTACAAAATACAGTTTCTTAAAAATTACCTGGAATGCGTGGTAAACGTGCCTGTGGCAGAAAACCTTTTGCCTGGGGTCCCTTTGGAGCACGAATAACAATCAAACGTGGCAATGTATCATCGGTCAATTTGAGACGTGAAATCAAACGATCCGGGCGATCATTAATTTTTAAGACATTGCATGCCGACGATTTGCCATTGCGCTGTAAAACAGAAAATGATTTGAAATTAATGTCCTAATCACTACTCATGCATGTTAGAAGAAACCCACCTGATTTGTAACCACAGAGAATTCCACTGTATCTCCTGGATGCAAAGATACAGCATTACCCTGTACCTCAGACATGTGGAAGAAAAGTTTTTTACCATCCTCTATCTCATAGTTAAGGAAACCAAATTGTCCCTTAATCGAATCGACTGTGGCACGTTTCTTTTGGCGTACAGCGGTAATTTCGGCAGCACGGCCAGCTTCATCAATCTTGAATGTAACCAAATCACCGGCTTGCAACAAATCACGTTTGTTAACTAAACTGGTAATACCGAATTCATGTTGCGACAATACTTGGGTTCGAGTCTCATCCAATATTTCAATTAGACCAGCATATTCCTGTTGATCGGGATTAATGCAACGCAGTGGACGTGCAACGACCCCATTGTGGACTCCCTCCTTTACAGCCGGCTGTGGTATGGAGCCCTTGGGTAGGGTACGTACATTTTCTGCTGGCAAACAATTACCCGACACCGATGTATTGCCATTCGGCGACAAAGTATACTCAACCTCTTGGCCCAATTCCAACCAATTGGGATTGCCCACATAATTACTGAAATGGAAGAATACCTCTTCGTCATGCGACAATGTTTCAATGAAACCGAAATTCTCCTTGATAACGGCTATAAAACCTCTGTAGACTGGTTGTCCAGTTTCGGTGCCTGCCATATTGTTGTTCTCCAATTTACTGTAATCTTCAATCTTTGGGGTTTGAAGCATTTGATGATTATTAGTGCCCATAGATAAATAACCATTCTGTGTTGGTATTATCATGCCACCACCACCAATTCCCCCCATGATGCCATTGGTGTGTTGTGTTATGATAGCTGGATCATTATTTTGATTAAGAATGAGATGTTGATGATGATGATGTAGAGCTGCTACTGTTGGTGGTGGTACTTGTTGTTGGGGATTTTGTGGATTCGTTGTATTAGTTGCCAATTGTTGTTGCAATAGCTGTGGATTAATTTGTGGCGGTTGCTGTTGTAGTGACTGTTGTTGCTGAATAACTGCCGCCGTTTGCATGCCTGGTTGCAATGTATGCAAATTCTGTACATTTACAGCAATCAATTCTTTATTTCTTTTTACCTATAGTGCATATAAAATAACAATATAAAAATCAAGTATGTAATGGCCATTAACAAGAAAGTGTGGAGGAATTCGTTGACCTACCAAGTAAATATCAAAACGTACACGGTCTCCAATTCTAGGTGGTTTTTCGCAGTCTTTAAGGAAATACATAATAGTCTTTTTAAGTTCACCATGGTCATAGGTAATAACACCGCCTTCAACGCGGTCTTGAGATTTCACTGGACTCTTAGGAGCCTCACGAGTAACATAACCTAAAATAAGTAAAAATATTTTTTTATTGAAATGTGTTTAATTTTTAGAGGTTAAGGATTTGCATTGCTTACCCTCTATATTGCTAGCCACTAAAGTTTCAAATTGCACAGTACCGGGTGGTAAATGCTTAATGCGTATAGCATGTAAACGTGATGCATTGTATGGAACACCTTGTTCCTGAACCACAGTAAATTCAAGTTCATCGTTGACCATAATTTCACGGCTCTGAAAATCGAAAGTTATGTCAATGTTAGTAACCAGTATTACTACGGCTAGTTTTAATCTCTGTTGAAAATGTGACGAGATTCTTGTCAGAGTTAAAACCATACATATGTGTGCAATCCTTACAGCAATGGAGAAGTTATCTCGAAAACGAAAAGAATAATATTTTATCGTGTTAGAGAATAGGTCTTTAATAGAAATTTTGGCACAGTTCTAAATTTCTATAGTTGGTAGAACTTATATGTACAATGTAAACAGTTTTTTACTTATTAAGACTTCCTATTCTTGGGAGACGACAGTGGTATGACGAATTTTAAACTCCTACAACACATTTTCAGCGGTTCTGCCGTAACTTTGTTAGCAAGTACTGGCCATATTTCTGAGTATGATAATTTATTGATTTAACGACAAAACAAGCCCGCATGTTGGCAATACATAGGTCAATGAGTTGACATGATCTCATTTTTGTAAACCTTCAAAGGAGGCTTTAGGCTTCCGTAACATCATCTTTCGTGATTTGACATTTGAATTGGCTTTAGGCTTTCATACCTCAATTTTGCGTGATTTGACATTTAGGTAGGAACAATTCGTTACTGGCTCGACGTTCTGTCGGAACAGAGAGGGTGTTGCGTAAAAGGAGTGATATGCTTTTATTTTATTTTTTAGTCACAGCTGCTCAATATTAAGTATATGGGGTTTATTTCTCTTCCAAACGCATTCGGTGGTATGAAGGGGACTCATTATCACTCTGCTAAAAATGGTATCGGGATGCGCTCATTGACATGAGAAAACTCTGCCCAAGTTTTTTCTACTACATTTCAGGAAAACTTTTGTGTATATAAAGGATTATGTTGCGTAAAATGAGTGATAAGTTATATTTTTAAGTCACAGCTGCTCAATATTATGCGGTTTATTTCCCTGTAAGTGGTGTCCAATTAATTGGGGATTCCAAACGCATTCGGTGATATGAAGGGGACTCATTATGCGCTCATTGGCATGTGAAAACTCTCCCCAATTTTTTTCTACTATATTTCAGGAAAACTTTTGTGTTTTTAACGGATTATCCAAACATTGAATATTAGATATTCGGCGCAATCATGAATATTTCCACCGGAATTTCCGCACGGAAAAATAATTTTAAGAAGTAAAATTCTTTTAAATTAATATTTTAAAACGTTGAAAACTACTAGAATCACTTAATTTTGGAATGTTTTCGCTGAATTGACAAAAATTATTACCTTTTTTTACATAAAAATGTATATAAAAAATTGTGAGCTTGGGGAAGGGAACAAATTCCGCACGGAATTTTTGTTCATTATTGCCCTGTATACTTACCGTGTCCAGAATTTCAGTATAATGGAAAAATACACGAACGTTACGTTCGACACTTCTTATGAAACCAAAACCCTCTTTTAGCCCGGTTATAACACCTTGCTCGCGCTTTTCACCAGAAACTTTAAATGTTTCATCAAGCAAAGAAATCGATGTGGCACGTTGCAATTGATCACGTCGATCGGTGGCCAATAAAAATTGTACCCAATCACCATGACGCAAAGTAAAATCACCTTTCTATAAAATATACAATAAATAAAAAACTGTTTAGTATGGGAAATTGTTCAAGAAATAGTTTTTCTTTTCATACCTGATCCTTGTCACCAAATGGTACCTCAACTTCAGAATAATCTGGAGCCCTGTAACGTATGCGACCTGGCAAAGGATCATTGGTTTGACGAGCAGGATTATTACGATCCAATGGTTTCAAAACCTGACCCTTATAAATGGTTGTGTCAACATCTTCAAATATAACAGAGCCTGGTGGCAAACGTGTAATGTTGCAGGCGAATTCACGTCCCTTTGGGAAATATTAATCAAACAAAACGGTTTTATTACAAAATGCTTTGATGATATTACATCAACGACCAACTTACAGTACGTGTCTGAATGGTAAATTCAACATCATCTCCGGGACGTAGTTCAACATTACCTTCGGCTTCAGAAAAATGAAAGAAAATCTCTTTGACAACATCAGCGCGTTCAATAAATCCAAACGATTCCTTCATGGAACAAACAACACCACGGTATTTAACCGGTTGTGCTGGATTTTCCAAACGAATGTGACAAGCACCCAAATTTCCTCTATAATATTGGAAATTAACAACAAACTTTTAAACCACACGATTTAAAGCTATAGCTTACCTTTGGTTGGTAGCAATCTGAAAACTAACTTTGTCACCAGCCCTCAAATTGACATTACCCTCAACATCGTCTTTGGTATAGGGCAAGAAAAAGCACTCTCCGCGATTTTCATAACTGATGCGACCAGTTGTTTCACTTGAATTCAAAATGTTGTTGTTATCAGTGCGTAATTCTGTGGTAACAGTTCCAGTAACACGCTCCTCCGAAAGAACCTGGAAGAACAATTAGAGAATGTTTGAGTATCTTCGCCCATGGCAAAAACAAAACAGAGCCACCCACTTACCACTTCGGGTGCAATTTTAGAAACTTGACTAGCAATTGGTTTACCAGTACGACGATCATAGGTCATTTCGAATTCAACAGGATCACCGATTTTCAAATGGTCAATATTGCCACTGAATTGCGAAAAATGAAAGAATAAACGAGCTTGACGCTCACAACACTGTATAAAACCATACGAATGCTACAGAAAAGAAAAACAACAAGTGATGAGTTATTAAAGGGTTACTTGTTTTTTTTTTAAGAAACAAATCACACATTTCGACATACCAATAACTTCTCTATTATACCAGTCTCACGAGTTGTCTGACTTGGATCATTGGCAGCCGACGAAGATGAATTGGATTGACCAAAACTGGAACCACCACCATTGCTCAAAACACTATTCGATTGGAAAACACCAACAGTGGCCGGATTTTGTATAATTTCGGGTACATCATTGGCATCGAAAATACCAATGGGTGGATGTTGAGTCAATGGTGGAGGTCCCCCCTGCGATTGATGATGATGCGGAGGTGCATGTTGTTGATGGTGGTTCTGCTGATGAGCTTGATGATGTTGCGGTGGTGGTTGCGGAGTTTGAGGCGTACCCAAAGCAGTTTCCAAAGAAAATGTTCCGATTGGTGGGAAATTATTCGAAATACTCATATTACGCATGGCATTCATATTCATCCATCCATCACAAGGAAGATTATCGTAGATTTCTAAAAAAAAAATCCAAAGAAGAAATAAAATGTTATTATAGAAAACAAGACTTTAGCAATTTGGAGAATCTCCATTACCGGACATGTTTCAAATACCTAAATTTTAAACAATTTTACACGCAAAATATATAAAAATATTACAAAGATTTTCTTAAAATATACATCCAAATGACAGAAGACAGACGAAAATTTAAAACTTTTTCTTCAAAGACTAGGAAAAAAATGTGTTTGAAATACATATTTGTTAACATGACGTAAAGTTTTTAATGATATACCCCTACAATTGGCACCAAGGCATATCTAGAGATGGGAAATGGGTAAATACCCAAATGGTAAATACCCATAAAAATGGGTAAATTGGGTACAAATGGGTAAATACCCAGGTATTTACCCAATATGTGGGTATAAACTACAGAAATTAAGTCATCCAATTAGATGCGAAAACGCAGCGTTTCAGCAAATTTTAACTGGCTATGAATATAAAATGACCTTTTTTAGATACGGCGCAAATTAAAATGTGGACCAATGTTGGTCCATATGTTGGTAAATCTGTCATATATTGTGACAGCATAATTTTGATGTTTGAGAGCTTTTAGCGCGGTTTATTGTAGTTCTCAATGCAGAAAAACATATATCCTGGATAGAGATCCAAACTTTATGATATATCAGATGGATTAAACCAAGATTTTAGTGGATAATCTTGAGATTTAAGTCCTCCTCGACAAAGCTATAATTTTTGCATTTTTCGTCAACTTTTTCGCACAAGCAAATCCAACGATCGATTTGACATATAAAAAGTGTAGTCCGCGTGGCTAAACCGCTTTTCTGGTATTCTTTCTGATTTTCTGTTTGACAGAAAAACAAAATTTTGATTTCAAAATAAAATTTTATTTACCCAAATTAACACCCAAAAATGAAATTTATTGGGTATTTACCTGGTATTTACCCATGTTTTGGGTAAATACCGGGTAGAATCCCATCTATAGGCATATCGACCAGGTAGTGGCATCGACATATTTGTAATATGTTATTTCAAAATTTTCTTTATGTTGTTGGGGAAATTACAACAAAAAATATTTCGAACAGCTGGTGTGATACCACTACCTTGGTAATTGTGCCATGATTGGTACCCAATGACTCAGAAATTCATTCCTAGGGTGATTCACACAAGGTCAAAACAGAGCTTTTATGGACGTTTGATCGAGCCCCTGGTAAGTCCCGATGTAAACCCATAGGTGATGAAACTAAATAAATCTGAAGCTAAGTGTAACCTAGTGTTAAAAAATGGCCATATAAATTGGAATTGCCTTATCGAAATGCCCAAAATGGAAAATGCCCAAAAGAATAAACAGAAAACGAATTGAGCACATTGGTCGTAAATGCAGAGGATCATTGTCTGATTTCTTTCTAGACGATCAATTGGCAAAAACAGCGACCACCAGCTTCAAGTCAAAATACAGTCTGCCAGTTGTTGAAAATAATTATACAATTTTAATGAGGAAAACGATATTTACATTCGGCAATTTGCCTTGCGGCAATTGTCAGTTTGATGGAGAAAAAGGTGAGGTATGTGATGACCCTTTGCTCTCAACATCGTCTCTCACATACAAACTGACAATTGCCGCAAGGCAAATTGCCGAATGTAAATATGGACTAATAGACAAGTATTTAGAAAGTATCAGACGGAGTGGATCAACACAACCTATCTTCGAGAAATATCTTGTTTTGGTAAAACTGTAAGAATTTACAAGGTATGGATCAGATGGGTTATTAAGTTCGATATCCACAACATTTTTTTTTTTTTTTTTTTTGCTACGATAACATTTTTACCTTTATAATTTCTAAAAAAAAGTAAAAATTAGTAGATTTATGCAGTTCTGTAACAGACATTGTATATCTGTTTAAAATTTGCTACGTTCCAGAACCTGAGAGAATCTACTAATTTTACTATTTCTTCGATATCATAAAGAAAATAGTTATCATAGTAAAATATGTAAATTCTTGCAGGTTATGGAACAGAGCATACTACAGCGGCTGAAAAATCAGAAGCCAGTCGATCATGCTCTGATAGATATCTACACTAGGCCGGGGCGATTTGAAAACCTTAATGAGCCCTTCGCGTTTCTGATTCCTGGGATTGAACTGAGCAAAAAAGTCCAATGGACCATATATCTACCGTAAAAATCGAGCCTCCCGATTTTGACTTTAAGTTATTTATGGACTTTTTTTTTGGATATTTTGGCATATAACAGCCAAACCATTGACAAAAGACATTGGCACAAAGACAAAAATTGTAGCCAAGACAGTAATTGAAAACTCTCTAATACATTGCAAAAGCATTGGAACGCTCCTTCAGGCAGTTTTGGCCTTGAGAAGGTGCAAACTTTTCGAAAAATGTCGATAAATGGCACTGTGCTACAAAAGTTGACCAGAAAAATATTCAAGTGTTTAACAAAAGGCTAAGTTATAGCGGTTTAAGTCTGAAACCCCCCTCAAAAAAACTATAACTGAATTTCTCATAATTTTGAAAATAAACAAAAATATTTTTGAAAATTATGGGAAATTCAGTTATAGTTTTTTTGAGGGGGGTTTCAGACTTAAACCGCTATAACTTAGCCTTTTGTTAAACGATTTAAACAAATAGTAACTTGTTCTAAAGATATTATTCACCCCTTTAAAAGGAAGAAGGATCACTAGAAATCCGTTGTGAAAAAAGAAGATATGTCTGTTTAAATTTGAAAATGTAAGAAACCCAGATTTTCACTACTTTTACCGTTATAAAAAATAAAACAAGTGACCCCAACGAACTAAAGGCATTGTCACGATATATTTTTGCATCAGAACACTTGAATATTTGTCTGGTCAACTTTTGTAGCACAGTGCCATTTATCGACATTTTTCGAAAAGTTTGCACCTTCTCAAGGCCAAAACTGCCTGAAGGAGCGTTCCAATGCTTTTGCAATGTATAAGAAATTTTCAATTACTGTCTTGGCTACAATTTTTGTCTTTGTGTTGAATCGAAAAACTCAATGGTTTGGCTGTTATATGCCAAAATATCCAAAAAACCTCAATAAAAAACTTAAAGTCAAAATCGGGAGGCTCGATTTTCACGGTAGATATATGGTCCAGTGGACTTTTTTGCTCAGTTCAATCCCAGAAATCAGAAACGCGAAGGGCTCATTAAGGTTTTTTCCTTCCACAAAAATCGACCCACCCTAATCTACACTCTTCCGGTGTTGTAACACGGCACTTGTCCCTGTAATGTGGTAATGAATAGCCTACTCCCTTCTAAATTCCGCAAAATGTATTCAGGGCAGTGTTATGGGTAGCAAAAACCACTACCATGGCACGAGTGTCGTAAGGCTACGACAGAGTCAGTAGAAGCACGAAGCGGCAAGGAGAAATATCGCGTATTTTCATAAAAAAAAGTCGAGATGCACAAGTGCCAGAATGAAGTCCGAATATTGAACAAAAGCCCAATAATGTGAATGGTTTCCAAACCAATTTTTTAATTCTCTTGTGTCAGACATTGAAAATATTACATGCATTTTTTTAGATTTTAGGACATAAAGAATTTGAAGAGCTCCCTTTCTCCCTTCTTTACATATTCTGGCACAATACGCAGCACGACAGCAGCGCTGCAAGCCATCTCCACACATATAAGCCGAAGACTTAACCAAGAACAAGCCGTCAAAAGTCGTTGATACTGCCAAGCACTCCGTAGTGTTTGAGGACATTAAGCAGACTACCCATCGTTCAAGTTTGAAACGTTAAAACAATGACACAATGGCGTGTAAAATTAAAGAGCCACATTCGTTACAATGCATTAAACGTATCTAAAACAGTTGTCCAAAGTTTGTTATGGCGGATTGTGCACTTTTATAATAAAATAGTATCCCAAAAATAAAATTCAGGGCAGTGATATGTTTGTGCCTATAAGGAGGCGTGAAAAATAATAGAGCCAACCTAAGTCAACAAGAATATTTCTTAAGAAAATATAATTTTATCATTAAAGTGTTAGAAGAAAGTTTAGTTATCCTTACTAGCTTATTTTCCAGAATAAATTTAGCGGTGCGGAATTTAGGAACAATTTAGGCCCCGGAAAGGGCTGAAACCCCATGCGGGCCCAGAAATAAAGATAATACCCAATACGTACCTATACAGCAATATCGTAACTATAGTTATAATTTGAATGGAATTGGCTAAACGTCTAACAAAAATAAGGAAACACTAAAAACCGGTTAAATTATTTGTTATTCTGAAGATTTTAGTGTAAAAATGGTGGGTCCTGTAAGGAATATCAACTTTTTGTCTTTCTTTGCTCCAAAAAAAATTATGTAAAACTTGGTTGATATCAACTCTAATATACCGTACGTGTTATTTAAGCATAGCCTAAAAGTATTTATTGGAAGAAAAATCACGAGACTTTGAAGTAAAGGCAGGATATAATATGATGTGTGCGAGGTACCTTAAGATTGGAGTCCATATTCGAACATTATTTAAGCGTGAAAGAAATATTACGATGCTCAAAAGTTGGAGATCAATGCCAATCATTCCTTTCGATAGTTGTCATTACCCATCAGGCACTTCAGTTGGTCACAGTACACCGTCTTAGAGCTTGATTTACGTTTGGAAAAAATTTAACGACGTGCAAAGTTTAGCCTAGATCTGATACTCAATAATTTGGTGCTCATCAGTTGTGGGAGTTGATGTCGGCGGCTTTATTTAGGCCTTTTGGGACATTATCTATGGATGTAAGCCACCGTATAAAAGGTGTGCCGTAACAAAGAGGCTGCGAGCACAATATGTGTATGAGGTACTTGAAGGAATCGATCGACCCTTTGAACGTAGGGATAACGTATACACCATGATCCGGATAATAGTGGTTGCTAAGTGATCGTTGAATACCAGCTACAGATTATATATTTTCATCAGCCGGTTAGCTTATTTATATACTAAGATTAACAACTTATGACTTCAAGAAAGAAATTAGTCTACACCATTTTCACATGCAATTCGAAGAATTTCAATTGTAATTTGATTATTTCATTTGAAATTCGAAACATTTCACTCGTAATTTGAGAATTCCAATTGAATTTCGAATTATTTCTTTTGTAATTTGAGAATTTCGGTTTTGTAACTCGAAACCAGTTTCAGTTTTGGACATCCTATTTGCTATACCTCTGTAATTTGAAACATCACTTATACTGTCCGACTTATGTAAGGGTACTAAATAAGAAATCTTTCGGAGCTGATCTATGACTGGAGGAAATCTTACGACGGGCAAAGTATGGACCCATGCGTTTACTGCCTTCGACAGTTATCGTGAGCAGCACTTTAGAGAAAATATTTTATATTTTGTGCGGGGGTTTTCCGAAGGAGTGGTTATGAATATTACAATATTACAAGAACGAAATATTGGACCAGTAGTGGGATTCTCCATCGCATTTTTTTGGTTTCCCACAAAAAACGGTAAAATTAAAACGCAAAATTATGAATGAAAATACGAATAGAAGTTGGCAAATTGGCGCTATCGGTAGAACTTAGCGATAACTTTATTTTGAAATTTAAATTTATCGAATCGCACTACAGATCTGTTGATCCGTTCGGTAGCTATCTTGCGCAAAATTATGAATGAAAAGTTCTCTTGCTATCGGTAGAACTTTACGACTGTTTTTTATTCGTCGCTAACTTACCGAAAAACATCGGTGATTACCGCATTATAAGCATTTTAAATTTACCGAATCGCACTACAGATCTGTTGATCCGTTCGAGAGCTATCTTGCGCTCCAGCCAGTCAGACGGACAGACGGACCGACATGGCTAAATCGACTCCAAATTGTCGCAAACGGATTTCGTCCAAACATACTTGAGGGCCAAAACTTATATTTCGATGAGGCAACTTTTCATCGTATCAAAGTGTCCATACCCGTATCATAGGCTGGTGGTATATATAACAAGTAAGAAAGTCAACTGTGCTGACGGAGATATACCCTCAGCCGCTGACCAAAACCAAACCAAACACAATAATTTTGCGGTATATAAAATATATCGATTTTGAATCAAGAGTTTGATTTACAATCTGTAGGTACCGTAATGTGGGGCTATACCAAATCACTGACATATACCAAACATTTTTAATAACCAAACTTCTTCATAAAAGACTCGAAATATTAAATTAGTTTTAGAGTTAACTTGTTCAATAGTAATTTTAGTATGTGCCGGCAGGGTGTTTTAGCGTTTGAGCCATTATCTGAGGAAGTATTTACTTACCCCGTTGTAAATGAGGGAGCTAGAACAATCTAATGAAAAAAGAATTAAAACGATGCGAGAATCGATTTTAAACTTCATTTTTCCTAGGGAGGTACTCGAAGGAGTGAACCGATATAGTCCATACACCAACCTGATACATGATTGGATAAAATAATACGATGTGCAAAGTCTGCATCAATCAGAAACTCCCTGCGAGAATTTTCTTGCGGATTTGCCATTTTGGTTGGTGCCGTCAGGGTTTCTTGGAGCTTTTAGGCCAATATCTCAGGAAGTATGGACTTGCGCAAGAAAAAATTTGTACCGTCGTGAAGGAAGCCGCAAGGACATGCTACTTAAAAATTTTCAGAATGATCCGAGAGGAGTTTTTAAACTTCACTTTATCCAAATTTTGTGTGGGAGGTACCCGAGGGAGTGGACCAATATTGTCCATATTCGAGCCCGATATATGTCTGGAAGGAGTTATACGATGTGCAAAGTTTGGACCAAATCAATTGCTCCCTTCGGGAGTTATCGTTCACACCATTTTACAGGAAAATTTTGAACTTTTGTGGGGGAGGTACCAGAAGGAGTGGACCAGTATGGCCCATCTTCGAACTACACTTTGATTCGACCAAAAATGTACCTCATAGAAATAATGGTTTTAGACCCCAAGTATGTTTGTACGATATCCGTTTCAGACAATTTTGAGTAGATCTAGCAATGTCCGTCCGTCTGTCTGTCTGGCTGGTGCGCACGATAACTCTCGAACGGATTAACCGATTCGAACCAAATTTCGGTTCAAATTTTGGGTATCAAAATATTTTGTCCAGATTTGATTTAAGTTCGAAGATAGGCCATATAGGTCCACTCCTTCAGGTACCTCCTCACAAAAGTTCAAAACTGTTCGGAAAAATGGTTCGTACGGTAACTCTTGAAGGGAGTGGCCGAATTGGTCTATACTTTACACATCCTAATATATTTACTAGATATAAATCAGGTTCAAATATGGACTATATCTGTCCACTCCATCCGGTACCTCCCACACAAAATTTCAGATAAGTTCATTATAAGACCTGCTTTCGAATCACTTTGATTTTTGTTGAAGCAACTTGCATTCGCTGCGTCACTTACGATGGTAAACGTTTTTTCAGGGGTAAGTCCATACTTCTTGAGCAAACAGCCCAAAGGGTGGAAAACCCCCTATGGCACCATATGTAGTGGCTGGAGATCCACTTCCATAATGGTCAATGTAGATCCATTCTTTTTAGTTCTCCTCCGCCAAACTTTTGATCTTTAATCCTAATCAACATTTTTGTCGGTTCAAACGCCCAAAATGTTTAAAAACCCCTAAATACATACGTTTTTTTGGGAAATTTTTTCAATATACACACAGGCTGTCGGCAAAGCCGACTGATACTTTTTTACTTGTTTTTTTTTTACAAATTATTTAAACAATTACAAATGGAACAATTCGAATTTAAAATGGAATAATTCGAATTTCAAATAGAATAATTCGAATTACAAATAGAATAATTCGAAATAAAAATAGAATAATTCGAATTACAAATGGAATAATTCGAATTACAAATGGAATAATTCAAATTATAAATGGAATAATTCAAATTACAAATGGAATAATTCATATTACAAATGGAATGTTACGAATTACAAATAGAATTCTCGAATTACAAATTAAAAATTACATCTGAAAAAGGTGTAGTATGGTTACACTAGAGTTAACCCGGGTTAACCCACTTCATGAGGATTTATTTGACGTTTGCGCTATGGAATTGACATTTGACACTGGGTTAATCCGGTTAAGTGTAACCGGGGTATAATTTGTCCAATATTTCGACCATTGTCGATGGTCATCATCAGGATTGTAGATTTGTTCTTTTATTTTAAGAACATGGTAAGAGATTATCTTCCACTCACGCACAAAGGCATTTTCCTCCTTTGCGCGTGAATGTGTCTTACCAAGTTCTTAAAATAAAAGAACAAATCTACAAACCTGACGATGGTCGAAATATTGGAAAAATAAAGTGATTAAATAAAAAAACAAAGAATCCAAAGGTCAACTATATAATAATTGTACCGTGTTGGCATTTATATTCGCGAAGGTCTTAAATATAAAGTTGTATTTCGGTCTGGGCACCCTTGTGTCTGCGAATCGCTATTTATAGAACTAATCCTGGGGTTTAGGAAAGTTCTGTTTGGAGTGGTCTATCTTCCACATGGTAATATTTCTAGTTTTGAAGATATACATGGGGATATTCTGGCACAGTATGACTCGATTGTTGTGGTTGGTGACTTCAACTGCAACCTTTTTGATATATCCAAGTCTACAGACATGAGGAGCATCTGTCTTCGGCTTGGCCTTTCTCTTCAACATAATTCTTTGCCTACACACTATAATGTTGCTACTGACTCTGTGTCGTTAATCGATTTCTTTGCCTGCAGCAATTCTTGTCCGGTCAGGTACAATGTCCAGCAATTTCGCACCACGCCTTTATATTTAGTGTAGTTAATATAAACTTAACTGTTTCGGAACGCATCGTAGAGTATCGTGACTTCAATAATATCGATTGGGAGAGTATGCTTAACCATTTAATTCAGACCGACATTAGCTGGATATATAACACCTCGGATGTTGAGGCTCAACATACTTTTTTTGATTCGCTTTTTTCTTTTGTCCCGATTATCACGAAACGAGTTGTTAATGTTGTAGATCCCTGGCTAAAATGTCGATCTATAATTTTGGCTAACTCTCTACGTGATATGGCATATAAGGAGTATTTGCGAAACCCTTTTCAGCCTAATAGGACAATATATTGCTCCCTTAGAAACAGAGCGAAGTCTGTCCTTAGGAGTGAGCGTAGGAGACACTATACAAAAGTTTTTGGTACGCTTGGCCCAACACAGGTTTGGAGATATCTACGTGCATGAGGTTTTGTTGGTAATGACGACAATCATGAAACGAACTTTTATGCTACAGTCTTGAATGACTTCTTTGTGCAAAATGATATTGTTGGTAGTGCAGTTGTAGTAGATTCTAGCAATGTGAATGGTAACTATTCATTTTCATTTAATTGTGTTTATGAGGTGGATGTTTTTCAAGCCTTGTCGCGGATAAAATCTCAATCCTTAGGTGTAGACGGCATACCTATAAGATTTATTAAATTGATTTTTCCATATATTTCTAGACATATCACCTATTTTTTCAATACTATATTGACAACTTCAGTCTTTCCAAAAGCATGGAAAGTTGCACGCGTAGTGCCAATACCCAAAGATAGGGAGTTAAATGGTATTGAAAACATGAGGCCTATTAGTATCTTGCCAGCCTTATCTAAAATCGCTGAGCACCTAATTAAGGAGCAAATTGAGCATTTTATTGATAACCATCGTCTTCTTAAATCATGCCAGTATGGTTTCAGACGAGGGCTTAGTACTACCTCGCTTCTGATTGATTTAACTGATGCCATTAGAGAGACAGTTGAAAGAGGTGAAAATGGAGTTATCGTAGCATTGGATTTATCCAAAGCATTTGATCGAGTGGATATTTCGAAGATGATAAGTAAACTTCGATCCAGTTATTTATTCGATTCATCTGCTTGTGCATTAATTTCATCTTTTTTTTTTGGGTCGCTCCCAATTCGTTACATTCAATGGTAGTGTTTCTAATATTCGTAATATATACAGTGGAGTACCCCAGGGTTCCATCCTGGGTCCCCTTCTGTTTATTTTATACATTAATGATATTGCCAACAGTGTACTCAGACGTGGGTGTACTCCGTTTTTGTATGCTGATGACATTCATCTGTTTTTTAATGGTAAAACTGCTGCCGAATTGCAGCAATATGCGACATATCACATTGGTTAGATAGCAACAATTTGGTGATTAATGTTTCTAAATCTAAGTCGATGATATTTGGTCCCACTAGTCGTTTAGGTGGTAG
Source organism: Musca autumnalis (assembly GCF_047663935.1). NCBI lineage: Eukaryota > Metazoa > Arthropoda > Insecta > Diptera > Muscidae > Musca > Musca autumnalis. The sequence goes on along the minus strand of NW_027411977.1, from coordinate 15,420,252 downwards.
TGTAAATATACTTATTGATGGTTCCCCTATACATTTCGTGGACAAGATGAAGTGTCTAGGTGTCATTATCGATTCTAAACTTGATTTTTCCGCACATATTGATGCTTTGTTTCCTAAGATCATAAATGTTCTTCGTAAATTATATAGCACTGAGTTCTACCACTGAGTTCTGTTAAAAGGAATCTGGCTCACTCACTGCTAATGTCAGTTATTTCTTATGGCATTGAGGTTATATCAGGTACAACTGATGTACAGTTGAAGAGAGTAGAAAAGCTTTTTAATATGGTTGTCAGATTTGTTTACAGTTTGCGCAGAAGGGACCACATTTCTGCTCATGCGCACAATTTCTTAGGAGTACCTTTTAAAGCTTTTATCCAACAACGTGTTGTGTCTTGTCTTTATAAATCGATATACTTGGATCTGCCAGTATTACTTCGGGAACGATTTTCGTTTTCAAGATATACTCGTAACATACAGATAATTCTGCCCATTTTTTCCACATCTTGGTTAGAAAATTCTTTTGTTGTTCGGGCTGCTCGGCTGTGGAATCACCTACCCAATGAGCTACGTAACTTCTCTTTCCCATGTTTTGAATTTCGGCGTAAGTTTGAAGCCTTTACTATTAATAGTAATACTACTACTTAATACATATATGGTATTTTACTGAGTAGTACATTGTTCTGAATACATGCTTTTTCGATCATGTTGAATTACCAGCAATATATTTTTTTTCTCTCAGTTTCAGTTTTGATTCTTCTATAAGGCTGGGGAGCCTTTTTTGCAATTTTTGTTTTAATAATTTTAACTTACATTGTGTAATATATATCTATTTTGTCTTATCTCTTATCTGTAAGTCATTTTGTAATATGAAATAATGTTGTAGTTTCATGCTGTGTTGCGATGCCAATTGGCCAATAGGCTTCTATCGCAATGTATAAATAAATAAATAATTGTTCCACAAACATCCCAGACGGGACAGGGGAGACTCTCATATCAAAGAGTGCACCCCGATTCATATTAGCTCAATGATATGGGACCTATTATTGTTCATTGCCGAGTCCGAACGGCGTGTCCTAAGGACACCACTTGTAGAGAAGTTTTACATGGCTGAAATACTCAGGAAATGTCGCCAACATCACTGAGGGCTATTTTGCCACAGTTGAAAATTTGATGTTGTCTGGCCTGGGAATCGATACCACGACCTTTAGCGTGCAAGGCGGGTGTGCATACCATTGCACCACCTCCTCTCATTATACCCTCAGCATTTATGCTAACGAGGGTATATACACTTTCATACGGGCAAATTGTGCCTCATCGAAATAATGGTTTTAGACCCCAAGTATGTTTGGACGAAATGTGTTTCAGACAATTTGGAGTCGATTGAGCAATGTCCGTCCGTCCGTCTGTCTGGCTGGCTGGAGCGCTCTCTCGAACGGATCAATCGATTCGATCCAAAATTTGGTTTCGTAATAGTTTGTCCAAACTTAGTTTAAGTTCGAAGATGGGTTATCTCGGTCCACTCCTCCCGGTACCTCCCCCACAAAAGTTCGAAAATGTTGGAAAAATTTGTACGTACGATAACTCTCGAAGGGAGTAACCGATGTGGTCCATACTTTGCCAATCGTGAAATGTCTACCAGACTTAGACGAGTTTCCAATATGGACTCAGTCGGTCCACTCCTTCGAGTTCCTCCCACACAAAATTTGGGATAAGTTCAGTTTAGGACCTGCTCTCGAATCGCTTTGATTTTTGTTTTACACGTTTCATCAGTGGCAAGACCACAATTCCTGAGAAAATGGCCCAATGTTGCAAAAAAAAAAAAAACATGACACCGTGTGAGGCGATAGGAGCGCAAGATAACTCTCGGACGGATCTGCCGATGTGGTCCAAAATTTGGCCTTAGTATTATTTTGTACAAACATAGTTTAAGTTAGAAGATAAGCCATGTGGGTCCACTAATTCAGGTACCTCCCCCACAAAAGTTCAAAAATGTTCAGAAAAATTGTTAGTACGGTAACTCTTGAATGCAGTGGCCGAATTAGTCCATACTTTACACATCCTAATATATCTAACAGATATAGATCAGGTTTAAATATGGACTATATTTGAATCTCCATCCCGTACCTCCAACACAAAATTTCGGATAAGTTCACTTTAAGACCTGCAATCGAATCACGTTGATTTTTGTTGAAGCAACTTGCATTCGCTGCCTCAATTACGATGGTAAATTTTTTTGTTTAGGGGCAAGTCCATACTTCTTGAGCAAAAAGCCCGAAGGATGTAAAAACCCCCTTATGGCACCATATGTAGTGGCTGGAGATGCACTTCCATAAAGGTCAATGTCGATCCATTCCTTTAAGTATCTCTTCCGTAAATCGTTTGATGTTTAATCCTAATCAACATTTTTGTCGGTTCATACAACCAAAATTTTTAATACCCCCTAAAAACACATTCTTTTTCTTTTTTTTTTTTTTTTTGAAAAAATTGTTTCAATCTACACAGGCTGAGGGTACATCTCTGTCAGCAAAGCTGACTGATACTTTTTTACTTCTTTTAAACTTTACTTTTAACTTTAGGTTAACCGGTAGACTAAAAATCTACTCGTGAAATCCAAACTATATCAAAAGAAATCTTATCATAATGGAGATGTATGATATAAGAACTACCTACAGTGTTGCGCATATCAAAAGCAACAAATCCAGGATTTTGCATTAATTCAATATTTGGATCCGTTACGATATTTTAAAATGTAATATTTTGTGCCTAGTTGTTCTTTGTTATGTACAGAGAGCTTTCAACAAGTTGTTTCTGTACTTTGTAGTTGGATAGGATAACAACGACAACAATATTGACTGATCCTCGAGATTGGGGAGTGCAAAACAAAAGCAACAATAAAAATATTATTAAAAATTGTAGTGTCATCGGTGTTAAATAATTGTACTTTTGACTTAATTTGAATTTTGGCCAATGGTGGTGTTATTTTAGAAAGAATTTGCATTTGTTATCCTAACAGGGTTGCCACTTTCTACCACCTTTCCCATGGTCTGGGGAAAATATCATAATACCCTCAAATCAATTTTTTTTTCCCTCATATAAAAATTTTAATTTTGAAATATTCATTCAGAAAGTGGATTAATATCAACCATTCTTTTGTTTGCCGTATAATAAAAAAGTTAAACAACCCAATATTGGTAAACACAATACATTCTGGTGTAAGCCCCTTGAGACCATCGGCACATTGTGGCTAAAAACTTTGGGGAAACTTTAAAAATAATGCGAATAAGAACTTCCAAGAATTAGTCGGGGCTCTTATTTTCGATATATGGCCCAGAGTACTTCCTAGAAGAGGTTTTGAAAACAATTTGAAAAGTTATACATCTCCCAACTCAAACTACACAACGGTCAAGAACTCATTGTTTCAACCAACAGTGGGTAAAATATCGACATATGGCTAAATATTTCAGGTTTTTATATATTTTGTTATTAAATCTTATTTTTAATATAATTTATTAAAAATAAAATAAAAAATCAAATTGGGTCGCTTAAACCATATAAAACATTGAATTTTCTACCAGTGTTTCACAAATTGTGTTCCTTTGGGTATGAAAAGGGTTTCTTGGTCAGTGTATAACTTTTCAAACTGTTTTCAAAACTTCTTCTGCGAATTAATCTGGGCTATATATCGAAAATAAGAGCCCAAACTAATTCTTGCAAGTCCCTATTCATATTATTTTTAATGTTTTCCTGACGTTTTTATCCACAATGTGCCGATGGCCTCAAGGGGTTTACACCAGAATGTAATGTGTTTGCCAATATTTGGTTGTTTAAGTTTTTTTTAATATACGGCAAACAAAAGAATGGTTGATATTAATCCACTTTCTGAATGAATATTTCAAAATTAAAATTTTTATATGAGGGAACAAATTTTGATTTGAGGGTATTATGATATTTTCACCAGACCATGGGAAAAGTGGTAGAAAGTGGCAACCCTGTTAGGATAACAAATGCAAATTCTTTCTAAAATAACACCACCATGCCCCAAAATTCAAAATAAGCCAAAAGTACAGTCATTTAACACCGATGACACTACAATTTTTAATAATATTTTTATTGTTGCTTTTGTTTTGCAATCCCCATTCTCCAGGATCAGTCAATATTGTTGTCGTTGTTATCCTATCCAACTACAAAGTACAGAAACAACTTGTTGAAAGCTCTCTGTACATAACAAAGAACAACTGGGCACAATAAATTACAATTTAAAAAATTGTAACGGATCCAAATGTTGAATTAATGCAAAATCCTGGATTTGTTGCTTTTGATATGCGCAACACTGTATATGTATCGACTTTGTAATTTGATTTCGTACATTTGAAATTGCAATAGTGAAATTAATTTTTTTTTAAGTTTAATAAATTAAAATAATAAATGGGACCCGTAATTGATATCTAAAATATAAGCTCTAATACATATCTATAAACAACGTTAATTAAAAAACTTACCTTCACCGCGATATCCTTTTGATTGAGTATTCATTGTGACCAGTATTCGCTTTAAAATAGCTAAGAGCGACGAAGAATACTATTAATTGAATACCAAAGAAACAATCGTATGGCGGGATCCAAGAGAGTAAATACTCTTAAACTGAGCTGAGCGCGACGTGGGTAAGGACGATGGGGGGAGACGGGAATTTGAAACAAAATGGAATTATTTGTTGAATACAATCTGGGATTTTGTGTTTGCAACGATGTTTTTCTTGTTTTCTTAATTGAGAGGCACTGAATTTTTTTTCTTAATTTTTCTTTTGTTTGTTGTTGAGGAAGTAAGTGGGAGAGAAATGCACGATATATTTATTTGATGCGCGGAAAGTCTTTTATTGCGAATAGTTTTAATTTTTAAAGTTAGGTTTTTTAGTTTGTTTATTGCTTTTTAAAAGGGTTGTGTGTTGTTTCTTTCGATTGTTTAATATTTTTGATTAATTTTTGAAATTAATACACAGATTATTTATTTAAAAAATCTTTGGGATCAGATGCAAGTTTAAAAATACTTGAAAATTTGAGAATTTGAGAAGTATTGTTATTGTTTTTTTTTTATTATTTTTACTTTTATATTTTTAATTTCATATTTTTAGTAGTATTTTTTGGCGTGGTCCTGTGTTTAAAAAAACACTTAAGGAGTTGTTGTATGTTTTATGGTTTCATTATTATTACTATAAGAACTTTTTTGTTTTTAATTCTGAATACAATTATATATTTTTTTAATAAAGTCTTTTATTACCTTAAGACTTTTGTTTTTTTTTTTAATCTATATAAGATGCTGGTATTTTTTTATGTTTTAATTGTTTTTAATTTTTTTCTTATAAGCTTATAACTTATAGTTTTAATATAGATTTTTGTTTGTTTTTTTTTTCTTATTACAATTATTTGGATTTTTTAATATATAATATATACTATAGTATATGTATCGAAGTCCTTTAAGATATCACGAATTTGTTTCAATGTTTCATTATCTTGTTTTTTTTTAAGTTTTTTTTCCTTATAAGACTATGTTTTTTATTTTTTCGACTAAATTTATTTTTGTTTCAGTTTTTTTTTGCTTGTATTATTAACTGTATTATAAATTTAGCTTCATTTGTGTAGTTTTGTTGTTGTTGTATTTTATTTATTAATAAGAGGATTTTTTGTTGTTGGTTTAAATTTGCATTTCTAAAGATTCCTTTAATTATTAATAAGTTTATAAATTTACAATAATTATCACAGAGATGTTTTAATCTTTTCTTTGAATTTGTTGGTTGATTTTTAGAGTTGTGTTGTTTCTCCTTAAGACTTTAAATGAATTCACCTTAGGTACTCTTATATGCGTTGCCTAGAGGAGAGAGAGAGCTTGCAGATGCCTCCCTCCCTCTTGAGTTTGTCTTATATGATCTTTAGGATTTTCTTATTTTTTGCTATGTTTATTGGTTGACAATGATGATGATGATGATAAATGTTGTTGTTGTTGATGACGATGGCTGTGTTGCTTCTTGCTGTTGAAGTCGATACAGAAGAGGATTCCTTTGTGTTGCTGTTGTTGTTGAAGAGGACAAATGCCTTTTTTGAAAAGGTATTTTTCCCAGTTGATGTTTGTTTTTATTTTTGTTTAAAGTTCGAGATCACTTATATTAAGTCCACTTCAGCTTTCGTCTCCACACAGACAACGAGATTTTTATTTAATGTTTAATGCGATTTTATTTTATTAATTATATTTTTTTTTTGTTCTTTAGTTTTTTGGAATATTTTTGTTTTAAATACGAAAAAATAATTAAATGTAAAAATGTCTTAGTTTTAATTAATTTGATTAATGATTTTGTTGTTGCTGTTGTTGTTTTTTTAGAAATTAAATAGTTTTAATTATTGTTTCCGTTATTCTGTTGGTTTTGTTGGTTTGTTTGTTGCTTGATAAGTTTTTTTTTTTTTTTTTGCAATGCGATCCACCACCGAACCCAGGCCTTGTTGGCTCACACTTGTTTAGGTGGACAGGCTTAAAAAGCCTTGGGTTTCCTTTACCACTTTTTTTAGTCTGGGGACTTTTATTGGTTTTCTATTCTGCTGGTATACACCACCATATGCCGGTTTTGTTTTTTTTCTTAAACTAAATATGTGTTACTAATGTTTTGTTTTTTTTTTTTTTTTCTTCTTAATACTTTGTACAATAATAAAAATCTTAATTATTCTTTGTTTTTATGTTTTTAAATTCAGTATGCTTTTTTGTTTTGTTTTGTTTTTAGTTAAAGTTCTTTTATGTTGCGTTTTAAATTTAACTTTTTCGTTTTATTTGTACTTTAAAACTTTCTTTTCAGTTGTTGGTAGTTGTTGCTGTTGCCTTTTTGTTGTTTGTTAAATTATTAATGTTGTAATATTGTTGCGGTTTGTTGATTTTGTGGGCGTGGTTAAATCTTTATTTTGCATTGGATTTTTGTTTATTATGTGAAGAGTTTTGAAATGAAACACAAAATTAAAGCGTATTTGGTAATGATGGGGGTTTCGGGAGGGGGGTTTTGTGGTTGTGGTGATAACAACAGAAGTTGTAAAACTAAACTAAAGCTATGTTGAAAGCTTGAAATGAGGAATTAATCAAAAATAGGGAATTTTGGTATTTTTTTAGTATTCGAGCTCCGGAAATTATAGGTATTTGAATGTATTGTGTTATTAAGGCTGTTGTTGCTGCTGCTGTTAAGGTTTTGTTTTATTTTTTCTGTGTTGTTGCTTATTAATACTCCGTTTATGGCTGGTTTTGTTGACTTTTCGGGTTATTGCCTTTTTAGGGGCTTCCACCAAGGACTCTTCTCCTTTTACTATTTGTTTTGGCAAGCAATAGTCTTTTTAAACTTCCAATTGTTTTTTATAACTTTCTGTGATTTCCTAACGTTGAGTTGTTTTGTTCAGCTCTTACTTAGAGTAGGATTGGTTTTTTGTTTGTTGTTGTGTGGACAGATGAGTTTCTCTGCTTGATTTTATTTTTTATTTTTCGAATTTCTTTGAAATTCTGAGTATTTTCACGGTTGTTTCTATTATTGTTTTTTTTTTTTTTTTAATTTTATTGCTAAAATTTCACGAAGATTTTTCTCCCAGTTTGCAATTTTTTTTCGTTTTTTAGTTCCAAAATATTTTTTTTTCTTTAAAGCTAAGCTTGGCTTAAACTTCCTTTCTTTCGCCTTCCTTCTGCACCCCTCTTCCTCTTCGTTTCCTCCCCTTCTACTCTCACCAATGTTCAGTCCACAAGTTTTAATAGTTTGTTGCTGCTGTTTTCAATTTAAAAAATAGGATATTGTTTTTTGTTTGTTTGTAGTTTTCTTGTTGTAGTTGTTCTTTCTATGCTTTTCTTTATTCAATTTGGTTTCTTGATGTAAATATGGAGCAGAATCTGTTGCCAGCCACTTCCTCAAAATGTCCTCCAAAAAAACGCCAATGTTGTAGGGTTTTTGGTTTTGAGCTAAAGTTGTTTAAATTCTCAGTTTTGAAGTTTTTATTGTTGGTAATAATTTTTTGATTTATTTTGTTTTTGTTTTGTTTTTTGTATTCGTTTCGATGGTGTTTTTGTTATTATTTCAGTTTATGATGAAAAGTGATGTCAAAACGGAGATTTAGTTACAAAAGCTGCAAGAAAAAAGAGATATCAATTGACATCAGTTTTATATAAATAAAAATATTTTTGGATAATGTTCAAATCAATTGAATGCCAAGAGATCATATCAGCAAGATATGGATTAATAAGAAAAATGTAAAAACAAAGTCGAAGAAAATTGTGGCATCATCCACTTGTAAATTTCAGAAAATCGAACATTTTTTTTACTTATTTTAAAGTAGATCTTCCGATCTATTCCTTGAGATACACATGAGCTTTGGAAGGGAAAAATTTATTGTTTTGTACCTTGGCAACATAGAAACTAAAATGCGTGTTTTTCTCGAAATGACATTTAAAAATGGTGACAACCCTAGCTCGAAAATTAATGAACCTATTGTCATACAATTTTGGGATTATCAAGGACATGAAAATCTAGTCCTTTATCTATTGATTTTATTTTTTGCCCATTTACCAGAAAACGGCAGTTTTTGAAGCCAAAAATTTGAATGTTGACTTTTGGTTCAGTAAAATCTAATATTTTTTTTTTTTTAAATCGCTCGATGAAAGACTTTGGACCATTGTTGTATGTGTTCTTTTACTACCTGATGGATTTCAAAACGCAAAATAAACTAATTTGGAGACAATAAAATATAATTTTCACATTGAAATTTAATGACAAGAAGCTCCTCCTTAAAATTCAATCATCACTTTTATCTTTAAGTTAACCGGAACGCTATAAATATGTTCGGTAAATCCAAACTACAACTACTAAGTAAGCCCACAAAAATATTTGCACGATCGCTTAATTATTAATTTCGAGCTAGAGTTGGTACCTCAAAACGCTTTTACTAAAAAAAGGGTTTCGTGGACGGTCATTTGCCACAAAACCACATATTTTTTCAACAACAAATTCAGACGCTAAAATAAGGTGTGCTCTTTCAGATAAAAAAACCAGTAAGGAAAGGATCAAAGTCGGGCGGGGCCGACTATATGATACCCTACACCACTGTGAATATGTAAAATATAAATCGGAGCTATATCCAGATCTAAACCGATTTTGATATAATTTGGCACATTTATTTCCAGACCGAATTCAGTCACACATTCCAAATATCATTGAAATCGGACTTATATAGCGTGTTTGGTACAGAAAATAAGTGAAATCGGCCGAAAATATATATGGGAGCTATATCCAAATCTAAACCGATTTCTATATAATTTGGCACACTTATTTCTAGACCAAATTCAGTCAAACATTCCAAATTTCATTAAAATCGGACGTATATAGCGTGATTGGTGCAGCACATACGTGAAATCGGGCGAACATATATATGGGGGCTATATCCAAATCTGAACCGATTTCGATATAATTTGGCACATTTATTTTTAGACCAAATTCTGTCACACATTCCAAATTTCATCGAAATTGGACATATATAGCGTGTGTGGTACAGAAAATACATGAAATCGGCGGAAAATATATATGGGAGCTATATCCAAATCTGACCCGATTTCTATATAATTTGGCACACTTATTTGTAGACCGAATTCAGTCACACATTCAAAATTTCAGCAAAATTGGACGTATATAGCGTGTTTGGTGCAGCAAATACGTGAAATCGGACAAAAATATATATGGGAGCTATATCCAAATCTGAACCGATTTTCACCAAAAGCAATAGCGTTCTTCCTATTGCTAAAACAGTTGTAGTCTCCAATTTTCAGGTGAATTGAAAAAAAAATGCGACCTGTACGTTGCGAACAAAAATACATGGACAGACGGACATACATAAATCGACTCAGAAAGTGATTATATGTATATCCCCAAAAGGAACTATGGGTCTATTTCGTTTCCTTTTGTATGTTACATACAAATGCACAAAGACATAATACCCCTTACCACTGTGTGGTGTAGAGTATAAAAATGTACAATTGCTTTTCACCCCTTAAGACAAACTCTTCTACAAACATGTGTAGGTTTCGATGACACCGTGCAAAACGGCTGCCCATACGTCACACTCCCGCAAACCTACTCAAATAACTCCAGCATTGTGGTTTCGGTCCATTGAGGCAGCCACATTCCTAGAACTGGAGATAGACCCAGGGCCAGATTAACCCACTTAGCGGCGAGAATTTTTTTACGAGAAAACTTAAATTTTTTTATGAAAATTTTATTTATGAGACTTTTTAAGATTTTATTTTTTTTTAATAACAAAAAAAGATTACAAAAAAATCGATTTTTATGAATTGCTTGCGTTTTAGGCCAATTGCGTGAAAATGCATAGGGCAAATGAAGCTTTATGAGCATGGAATGACAGATAACATGCACTACTATAACAAAATGCAAAAAGACCCACAAAAATGTGCCAAATATCCAAGTTTTACGTCAATTTTTGCAACCATTTTTGGTGGCGTTTAAACGACCAATGGCTTTAAGTGAGTTAAGCAGAACAAGTAAGAACGGTGTTAAGTTCGGCCGGGCCGAACTTGTTATACCCTCCACCACAAGTTGCATTGAAGTAAAATGGAATAATTCAGCAATTTCTGTAAAACAATGTGAGGCACAGTTCTATGGGGGCAATTTCTATACCGACAAATTTCTGACGGAAAGTTTTTAAACTCAAAGGAGACTAAATACCTATATTTCGGTAAGAGGATGTGGCTAAAACTTAAAAATACCGAAAATCAGGAAGTACGCTTCTATGGGGATATAGGAAGACGTGTAACTATACTGATAATACTCATCTGGAATATTTTATAACTCTTGGAGGACTAAATAACGAATTTCAGCCATTTCGGTGGCATATTGACGTCACAATCTTCAGTATTACGAAAATCAGGAGGTACCGTTCTAGTCGGAAATGGGGCAATATGAAAGTGTGGACTTGTTCAGACAAATTTCTGGCGAACAGTTTTATATCACATTGAAGACTAAATACCAATTTTCAGCCATTTTGGTGGATTATTGAAGCCACAACCTTCAAAATACTGAAAATCGGGAGGTACCTTTCCACGGGGGATATATGAAGGCATGGACTTGTTCCTACAAATTTAAATGGGAAGTTTGAGTACCCCTAACGAAGTCTAAATACCAAATTTCAGCCACTTCGGTGGAATATTGAGGCCACAACGTTCAAAATACCGAAAATCGGGAGGTGCCGTTCTATGGGGGCAATATGAAGGCATGGACCGATACCGACAAAGTTATGGGGGAAAGTTTTATACCCCTAAGGAGGCTACGTACCAAATTTCAGCCGTTTTGGTAGGATAATGAAGCCAAAACCTTAAAAATACCGAAATACTGACCCGAAGAGGTGTGCAAGTTACTTCAATCGACTGTTTGTCGAGCACCCCGAGAGTGACAAGGCGAAGAGAAGAGTGTTACGTCGCATTAGATCTCTTCCTGCCGAGGATGAACCACCACAGTTTACAATGGATGATGTTGCGAATGCCATCAGAAACGCTAAATCATCCAATGCGTTGGGCCATGGTAATGTTAAAACAGCTGGATGAGCCGGGAGTGGAGTGTGGAGTATCTCACTAAAGTTCTCAACCTGTCGCTAGCCACCCTTATTGTTCCCGAAGTCTGGAAAATGGGCAGGGTGGTCCCGCTACTGGAGCCAGGCAAGGATGCCAGCAAAGGTGAATCGTACAGGCCAATTTCGCTTTTGTCACCTGTAGCGAAGACCCTTGAGGCCTTAGTCCTCCCCAGCATTAGAAATAGCTATCAAGTTGCCGATCATCAGCATGGATTCCGTAAGCAGCACAGCACGACAACAGCGCTGCAGGCCATCTCCACACATATTTGTCGAGGACTCAACCAGGAGCGGCCGTGTGATAGAACAGTGATGGTGGCGCTTGACTTATCAAAACTATATGTGTGGTCGCCAGTCGTATGTGGAATTCAGGAACAAGAAATCCAAGCCCCGTAGAGTGAAACAGGGAGTTCCCCAAGGAGGGGTGATATCTCCGGAACTGTTTAACCTCTACCTTTCCTGTATTCCGCCCCCTCCAGACGGCATTGAGATCGTAACGTATGCGGATGATTGTACGATCCTGTCGTCAGGTACCTACCCTGATGACATCTGTGAGAGACTGAACTCCTATTTAACCAATCTTACCACCTTTTTCCACGCGAGGAATATGCAGATATCCGCCACTAAATCGACGGCCACTCTGTTCACCACATGAACGCAGTATAGAAGAGAGTTGAATATCAGGGTCGATGGTAGCAGAATTCCGACCACAAACTGCGCCAAAATTCTAGGGGTCACATTCGACACCACTTTCACGTCGTCCGGACATGCCGCAGCTATCTGCGATAAACTGAAATGTAGGAACAAGGTCCTCAAGTCCCTAGCCGGCAGCACTTGGGGTGCAGATAAAGAAACCTTGTTGACCACGTATAAAGCGATAGGTCGGTCTGTGGTAAGCTATGGGGCGCCAGTTTGGTCCTCAAATGTGTGTGACACGCAATGGGATAAGATTCAAATTTGTCAGAACGCCGCCCTGAGAACAGCAACAGGGTGCCTCCTCAAATCTACAGTGGACCATCATGAGGAGGCAAAAATTCTTCCTGTAAAGCAACACAATGAGATGCTTTCGTTGCAGTGCCTGCTTGGATGTTATCGTGTGAGCCATCCCAATCACCATCTTGTGGGTAGGCCCGGCCCATTCAGGGAGATCAGGAAGGATATCCATGCTCTAGAGGGAGAGGTCCAACGATACAGGAGAGAACCCCTAGATCAACAAGCATATCAAGCAGGATTGAATAGCATTCACACGGACGCAGTTGCCAAGGCCTTAAGCAATTATAGTGTGAATAAAGTACTTGGAGTACATCCTCCATCTATCGCAGCTGAGGAGCGTCAGCTGCCACGACAAACTAGAGTAGTTTTGGCCCAACTACGCTCGGGATATTGCAGTCGCCTAAATTCTTATTGGGCGGAAATCGATCGCACCGTGCAAGACATCTGCCCAGTATGCGGCATGGGCCCGCACGACACACAACACCTTTTTAACTGCCCCGCCAAACCTACCCATCTGACTCCAGTGGATCTGTGGTTACATCCCATCGAAGTAGCCAACTTCCTAAAACTGGAGATAGACCCAGAGCCAGATTGAACAGGAGAACGAACACACAAACATAATAATAAAACACTGTTACAACAACAACAATGTTTACGTCTGATATGTGAAATGTAGCGTTTGGCAAGATAAAGATTGCACAAAATGGTTGAAAAACTGCTCCACGAGGCACTTCCACTTTAATAGTACTATTTGGACTATTGACATTGGAATTCAAAAAATGCTTGTGTACTCTTAACATAATAATCCATTGTGATCAACATAAAAGTAATTCTGTTGTAATGCCAACAGAGTCAACAGATGTCGATTCAAATGAAATTGGTGGGTTTTTGGTCTAAATATTTGGACATTGATATTGTGTAATTGGAACAAACAATGACAAACTGTAATATAACATTAAGAATTAAATGTCATTATGATGCACATCTGGGAGCGGTTGACAGGAAGTCCCTGTTATCCTGATAGAACAATGCATAGTATTCCAGCGAAAGTCCATACTTCTCGAGATATGAGTCTTATCTTTTCGGAAATGTTTTACTTTATCAGCATTACCTTCGGTCGGCACGCCCCTTGGACCGACAGGAAATAACAAGGACAACCTACGGTCAACATTTTAACACCATGAGAGAGGCGTGTACATATATGACACACTGCGCTTTTAAACTGAAAATGTCCACAATTGAGTTCCCTTTACCAGGGCTCTCCGCACAAATAAAACATATTGATACCGCATTTTGATTCCAATTTTGCAAGCTCGAATTGTTGACTACGAAGATATGAACAGAACTGAAATCGATTTATGCGCCCACAATTTGGCGTAAAAGCAATAAATAATAATTTTATTTTTTCAACCATCTGGAACACTGTTGCAAATCAATGGTGTAAAAGGAACTTGCCACGTTTACATTGCATTTAAGAATTGTTATCTAACTTTATGTTCGATATAAGCCATTTTTTGTAAACACTCTGATGTCTCAACAGACGCATCCACCGCACAATGTACTTCATATTAACAACAACAAAAAATAACCAAAACACAAAAAAATGTCATCAATAAAAAATTGCAATATCGTCGTTGGTTGTTACCTCTGAGATTTCCGATTTGATGGGGGCCCACCACATTCAATACACAAAAATAAAACACAACCACACAAACGAGCAAAAAAATTGCCGGCTTTCGGCTTAACAAAAGCAAGAAAGCCAGCCATACACAAATTCCACTACAATCATCCATTCACACACAGCTCCCTTACAAATACATACAATCGAGCGAGCGGCGACGGTGTGATCTCTCTAATAACAGGACCCCCACCATTTGAAACCCCACTTGCTCGTTTTGTTTCTTCTCATATTTAAAATATTGTATGTACTCCCCCTTCTTGTTTGTGTGTCGCATTGCATATGAATATTTGTAGCCCTCTTTGCACCAACTTTACTTGCATTTATTGATTATTGCAGAATTTTTGAAAAGTAAAAAAGATTGAACAACAGCCCCTCCCAAGAACAATCAACTAGCCACTCAGTCAGTCTTGCATCCATCCATGAACAGCAGATACTTTTTATGTGGATCATACAACTGCACTTTTTATCTATTTCTAAAATACTCTCCACACAATTTTCTTTTTTCGGCATATGAAACGAATGAAAAAAATGTATTTCAAAATCACCAATTTTTTTATGCAAGCACAAGTCTGTGTGTAGTGTAAAGAAAACCTCTTTTTCGTCAACAGCGGGCGTTCGGCGTTAACGTCGCAAAAAAATTTCTAATGGATAGCTTTATTTTTCTCGGTGGTACATTTAAATACATACACACATACATTCACTTTTTTATTAAGAGAAAAATGCTGTACATATAGATTTTTTAAAAAGGAATTTCACTTGGAATTTTCATTGGAATTCAATTGCAATTGCATAAAATCTTATTAACACTAATTACTGCATGTTTTGCAATATTTTTTCAATATGTTTTTAAAGTTTTTGCCACAAAATTTCAGCAAATAAGAAAATTTTCTCCGTCAACAAATACGTACCACGACACAGACACCAACACATAGCCATTCCTAGTGATGGGTAGTTGTTGATTGTTTTGATACCGATATCTAATCAAATACACATGACAGAGTTGCCCATCCGGAGCTAAATGGTAGTTCCATCCATGCATGACTTTAACCCTGCGTTTACACATGACAGGACAGTTGACTTCATGTATTGATTGTCAATACCCCAAAACTTGCCTGTGTGACGTAGGCGTCCAGACAACTGCGAAAACAGTTGTAAAATTATGAATGAAAATCACCGATTTCTTTTTGTTTTCCGTTCACATATTTTGTTTTGTACATATTCTTTTGTTTTCAGCACATTTAAATTATCATCTCACTTCTTTTTCACAAAAATGTCAAAAATTTGTCAACCCGGCTGTCTGTGAAAAACTGATGGACAGCTGTGAGACAAACGACAAATGTATGCATGTGTTAGTAAATCAGAATACAAACTGTCTGGTATAAACGCCTAGTAAAGCGTGCAATAATTATTAATATGTACTTTATGCAGTTTTCACGCGGTCTGCTTTTTACATATTCATGCATAGCAACTGTCACTTCTTTCGCCCATATGTAATTCCTTCTGCACGGCATAATTTTATTTTTCATTCGTTTTCTGTTGTTTTCTTTATTTATATCGCGTACAAACAAAACAGCTGTTTACCTTTGGTTGTACAGACGAGAATAGAGCGCGTTCTATTAAAAAAAAAATACATATGTATGCACATAAAGCATAGTACACACGATCCAACAAAACTGACAGTCATCGAGGTCTATTTCGTTAATATCAAAGTCTAGCTAAATAATTACTTTCCTAATCACTAAATTATACCTTAAATGTTGTATTTCAATCATTTTTAGCTAACAAAAAGTTTTATTTGCCAGCAAATTGCCGTAAAAGTACGTTGACTGTCAGTTTTGTTGGACCGTGTGTACTATGCTTAACTCTTTACTGCATTCTGCATGGTTCACACCATGCGTACAAAATTCAGATTTGTAAAAAGTGACAGTTGGTATGCACAAATATGTAAAAAACATACCGTCATGGTACAATTACTTAGGTAGATGCCTCAGCCCAGCTGATCGAATTTAAAGCGTCAAAAAACGAGGAATTCGCCGTGAAAAATCAAAACAAAAAACCATATGATTCGGTAAGTAAGAGATAGCTGTGTTCACTTCACTGTACAAACACAAGCGATAAAAAGAGACAACAAGAAACCATTTGGCAAAAATTTTGACAGCTTACATTACAAAAAAAGTTGCTTTGTTGTAGCAATTCGCCGATGTTTCTACCTAAGTAATTGTACCATGCATACCGTGTAGAACACCCTTTAATACACAAAATCAAACTGAATTTAATGCGTATTTAGGTATTGCTATATGGCAATATCGTAAAAGAGAACCCATATTCATATGAGGGAGAGATATTCATGCTCTGAGACAAAAGGAAACCAAAAAATTACAGTACAAACCAAGGCAAATATAGTAGGTAGCCGATTCGGTGAATTGCTACAACAAAGCAACTTTTGCCGTAACATAATACGTCAAAATTTGTAAAGAGAATCAATTCGCCTTGGCGCTTAAATTTGCAGCGATTTAGCTTCGGCCATGGTACAATTACTTAGGTAGAAACATCGGCGAATTGCTACAACAAAGGAACTTTTTTTGTAATGTAAACTGCATGGTACAATTACTTAGGTAGAAACATCGGCGAATTGCTACAACAAAGCAACTTTTTTTGTAATGTAAACTGTCAAAATTTTCGCCGCATGGTTTCTTGTTGTCTCTTTTTATCGCTTGTGTTTGTATAGTGAAGTGAACTCATGCTATCTCTTACTTACCGAATCATATGGTTTTTTGTTTTGATTATTCATAGCGAATTCCTAGTTTTTTGACGTTTTAGATTCGATCAGCTGGGCTGAGGCATCTACCTAAGTAGTTGTACCATGGTAAACTGTCAAAATTTTCGCCGAATGGTTTCTTGTTGTCTCTTTTTATCACTTGTGTTTGTACAGTGAAGTGAACACATGCTATCTCTTACTTACCGAATCATATGGTTGTTTGTTTTGATTTTTCATAGCGAATTCGTAGTTTTTTGACGTTTTAGATTCGATCAGCTGGGCTGAGGCATCTACCTAAGTAATTGTACCATGGCTTCGGCCAATCAGAACAAGATGTTTGTTTACATTTCACAATTACAACAATTTTATTTGACATTTCATATTCAATTAGCTGATACGATCAGACAACGAAGCGAATTGATTTTTTCGGCGGCGGCGGCTCATCACTTGCAAGGACGGCGGCGGCGCGCCATTCGTATTTTTGTCGGCGGCGACTGAATTTCGGCGCAATTTGTTAAAAATCAAATATATACATACTCTAACTTTCTTACATCTTGGAACCTCAAATATCGAAATACTGCTATTTTTTAGAAGGCCAAAACTTAGAACTATGCGTGTTGCGTATAAAAATACAAAAACAAAATACATGTATTTCAATTGAATTACATGTATTTTGTTTTTGTATTTTTATGCGCAACACGCATAGTTCTAAGGGGTAGTTTACACTACATGTAAATGTCATATGACATGAAATTTTTCATCGTTATATATTCCCTAATACATGCAATATTGGAGATTTTCCTTACGCCATTTACTCTGTGGGCCCACACCAGCAAAAATGTAAAAAAACTAACCTGATCACAAATATATAAAACATTTGTTGCGGAAATCCATACTTCCCGAGATACGGGCCTTTGAATTACCAAAAGTTCCCTTGAAAAAATGCCACCTAATAAGACAAAAATTTAAAAATAAAAAAATGTTGCTCCCTTGCTCTAGGTTTGCACCTGTCCAAAGGATAAAGTCTTAAAATGTCGGCCGAAGGCCGGCTAATTAAAGAATTACAATTAAACCAATTTTTTTAGCATAGTGAGTACATTCAACTTGCTCCGTATTCTGAATGACCAATCTTCTGTAGACCTTGGTGGAGGGTATAAAAAAGTTGTTAATGTATTAAAACTTCATATCATTCTGTTTTATATAAGAAACCGAGTTGGAACTGATCCTCACAAGTGATACATGGTAGAACAAATACAAGGTAAAGTTAATACTACAACAAATACAACTCGAACAACAACCACAAGGGAATTTGTTTTTGTTTGTAACGTTACTGCCAGTTGTATTTGTAAACAAAACAAGGAAATGTCTATAAATTATTGGAATTTAAAAAACTAATAATTTTTCAAATTTGGTTGAATATTTTGGAAAACATGAATGAAAATTCGTTACATTTTCAATTTTTATGGTTCCACATCATTCCACTAAATGCATAAATTCTCGCAGAAAGTAGAATTCTTGCAGAAAAGTTTGGGGTCGCTGGAAATTCATAGAAAAAGGAGAAGCTGTTTCAATGTTTTGTTTTAGAAATCAAAGAAACACATGTTTATTAGGGCCCTATTTTTATAAATTTTAACAAAATACATCACATATTAACGAACGTTGTATCGCCTCTACAAGCGGGGATTTACTGCGTTGCTTATCGTTCGAACTTGGAGGAGGTTACATATCATTGATATGAAGAAGTCTTTCTGGGACATGTTTTTTTTCCGAATGATATATTTTTTTCTCAAAAAATATATGTCCCTAATGTACATCGAAATAGAAATAAATATATAAAATGTCATATGAAATTTGACACTAACACTACAACCCAGTTCAGTCAGCTGGGTATTGCTGCTACCTTTTCTTGTTCTACCATGCAAGTGATATAAGATTTTTTTTTAAAAAGTGGCAGTCTATTTGCATAAAACATACCGTGTAGAAACCCCTTTACCACTTTTGGAAATTATACAACTTTTACCACTTTATAATGTACAGGAACAGGACAATATTATAGCTTCTTGCCGGGTGAACCTTTTTTACCGCGATTTTTTGACATATGGAAATGATATTTGAAACGCAATGTGTTTAATAAATCCGGTTATATGTAAGCGTACTGGATTCATTGCATTTTTTGCGAGATTATTTTTCGTAGCCAACAAAAAATTAGTCGACATGATATCCAAAACTTCAAAAACTGAAGGCATTACAATTCATGAAGGAAACCCCCCTTCGATTGTATATGTGTATGTATTGAGAAAATGATTCCTAGACAAGACACTAGGGTGACTTGATAAAGAAAAAGACTTCAATAAATACTTCATAATTACAAATTTGTAAAAATGTTTGTATAAATAGAAGTTATCAAAATCAGCCTTTGTCTTCTAGCCATTAGCATTCAAATACGCCTGATAAGCCTGGCTTAAACCACCTGGCGAAACGAGTGTGTGGTATTTCGCTAGAATTCATTTTTCAATGCAAAACTCCTTAGGCCATGTTAGCTCGATTAATCCAATTAATTAACAAGTAAGAACAGACTATAGTCGGACGGGGCCGACCATGTGATACCCTATACCACTATCCCTGTGCACTAGCTTTCCGGGCTAGCTGTTATAAGATGTGCATTAGAAATTTTACCAATTTTCACACAAAAGTTTTGATCAATTTAACCCGCTAAATATTATCCGATCATACCGTTGACTTGCACGCTACTTCTTCATCTCAAACCAAAACTACGTTTAAAATTTCGCGCCGATCGGACTATTATTGCGACCTACAGAGCGGCTACAAAATCGAGCAAAAATTTTGTTTTTGGTCCATTTCATCCCTTTAACATTTCACGATCATCGCCAAAAACTAATCAGTTCTATTCTGGTCCAAACCCGACCTCCATACTAAATTTCGTGACAATCGGTCCATAATTGCGGCCTCTAGCTTGATTACAATTTTTAATGGACGGACAGACGGACGGACGGACGGACGGACACACATCGCTAAATCGCTTTATCTCGTCGAGATATGAAGTTTGGTATACCACATGAGGTGTCTACGACGAATATTTCGCGGCGTTACATGAATTTTTGGGAAAACAAACTTATTATACCCTTTTCCACATTGTGGTATAGGGTATAAAAACTTTCATAAATAACGGCCTTCGTCCTAAAAAGACAATAATAAATAAAAAAAAAAATAATTAATTCACTAAAAAATTTCGGCGCGCGCCATCCTCGCTCGAATTGACAGCTGCGCATTTTTAGCCGATTTGAGCCGATGTAGTCGGCGGCGGCTAAACACCTAAAAAATGATCGGCGGCGACGCGCCGCCTACTGAAAGTCGACTCGCTTCCACCTCTGGATACGATTCGGCTACCTTCTTTAATGCAAACAAAAAAACAGCAATCAGCTGTTTCGTAAATGCAGAAACTGTCGTCTGTCAGGCAAAAATTAAATGCAGATCTTAATGCAAATTAACGCTGCCGTCTGTCTACGGAATAAAGGATAGAACAGAATCAATCGTCGCTTGCTTCCAAAATGTCAAATTATAAAGGAATGCCAGAGCCTCCTAAAGGGGAACGCAGGCGGATTTGCAAAGAGGCTCTGGCATTCCTTTATAATTTGACATTTGGGGAAGCAAGCGACGATTGATTCTGTTCTGGCCTTAAGAGATTGACATTTTTGTTTTCACTGTCTTAGGTTTTGGGTACAACTTTTGCTATTTTTGGAGTTCCTTTCTACCGATAATATTCTGGAGCATAGCTGAAGTGAATATTATATTTTACTCTATTAAGTACTTTTAACATAAGCAATAAAGTTCTAAATTTCATATGTTTTTGTAAAGCCGACTAACTATACAGATGCATCTACCTTTATTATTGCTTCATGTCATTTGACGTTTTAAGCCATGGCCACAGGTTTGTATTTTTCAGCGATTTTAATACCTGGCCTACCTCTACTTTATTGTACCATGGTTTGGGAGTGAGAGAGGGTCCATCAAACTGACAATTGCCGCAAGGAAAATTGCCTAATATAAAGTCCCAATTTACATTTGGCGAGTTTACTTGCGACAATTTTTCTCGTTTCTTTTTAAACTTGCCTCTTGCGTTTATAAAAGGCAATTTTTTCCGACATGTTTTGTTTCAATGAAAATAATGTCAAATACGAAAAACATAAAATTAATTGCCTGAGAATTGTCGGTGCGAGCAATTTTTTTTCCATTTCCATTCCCCTTACGTGTCTCTCCTACAAACTGGAACTTGCAGCAAGTAAACTCGCAACGAGCAAGCAACGAGCTCATTCTGTCACGGCGGTATGAAGTAGTGAAACCCATGTACATGGTCTCCTGTGTTTTTTGTGTTGTCTCTTCTTGTTATTCGTTGCTGGTTTTTTTATTCCCGTTTCTTTAATTTTATTTTCTCAAGCAAACGATTAACAGCAAAACAAGTATGAAAAAGTAGAAAATAACTCTTAAATTAAATTAAAAAAATTTAATTAATGAAAAAGTGTTCTTTTTTTGTTTACTTTGTGCTGTATTTTAGTCATGGTAGAATAAGAAAAGGTAGCAGCAATACACAGCTGACTGAACTGGGTTGTAACGTTAGTGTCAAATTTCATATGACATTTTATACATTTATATATATTTCGATGTACATTAGGGACATATATTTTTTGAGAAAAAAATATATATCATTCGGAAAAGAACATTTCCCAGAAAGACTTCTTCATAGCAATGATATGTAACCTCCTCCAAGTTCGAATGATAAGCCGCGCAGTAAATCCCCGCATGTAGAGGCGATACAACGTTTGTTAATATGTGAGGTATTTTGTTAAAATGTAAAAAAATAAAAAAATAAAGCCCTAATAAACATGCGCTTCTTTGATTTGTAAAACAAAACATTGAAACAGCTACTCTTTTTTCTATGAATTTCCAGCGACCCCAAACTTTTCTGCAAGAATTCTACTTTCTGCGAGAATTTATGCATTTAGTGGAATGATGTGGAAACATAAAAGTTAAAAAAATGTAACGAATTTTCATTCATGTTTTCCAAAATATTGAACCAAATGTGAAAAATTATTAGCTTTTTAAATTCCAATAATTGTTTTGTTTACAAATACAACTGGCAGTAACGTTACAAACAAAAACAAATTCTTTTGTGGTTGTTGGTCGAGTTGTATTTGTTGTAGTATTTACTTTACCTTATAAGTTACAACCCGTTTCCACGGTACGTCGTTCGTTCTCTATTCGTTGTTCGACCCATAACTACGAATAAATTACTTATTTCCCCACACAAAATTCTATGAACAAACGACGATTTTTCTACGTTGTTCGATTAGAAATACTCTCTGAACGACGAATATGTATGTCCCATCCCTAACAAATGAGAGAATTTATCGAAGAAATTAATTATGACATGTCTAAATTCAAAATTGGAAAATTTGTTGAAAACACAAAAATTTTTAGAAAAAAGGAAAAAGTCGAATGAAAATTAATGAACTAAACATTTTATACAGATGCAGATGGTTGTGTTTCTTTCTTAATTCCACACACATTTCTTGTCCATTAGTTCAAAATCGCGTAAAAAAATCAGAAACAAAAAGGAAACTAATAACTGAAAGTCTGTATACATGACATGTCTCTCTCTTTAATTTTGAAAATAGAAACATATAAAAAAATATTGAAAATACAAAATTATTCAGAATTTATGGAAAAAATGAATGAAATGTGTGTAGTTAAATATAGAAGATACATTTGAAGGAATGTATATTGCTTTTCCTATTCATTTAATGTATATTTTATGTATTTTCGGTTCAAATTTTCGTGAAAACAAGGAAACAAAAATGAAGGAAATTTTGTTTATGTTCCTTTAATTACGAATGGTGTCGTGGAAACGGGTTAATTCGTGTACGTCGTTCGGCAGGCGAACAACGTAATTGAAACCCTCGTGTGAACATGACATTATATTTGTTCTACCATGTATTTTAGTTTTTTTTTTTGGTTTGTTTTGTTCTTATTGGCGAATTTTTAAATGATAAACAAAACAAACACGAATGGTGAAATAAAGAGGACATGCAAAAATTTAAAATTTCACGTTAAAGTGTGTGCACATGGTTTTCTGTGCTTGCGATGTTGCCTCTTCCTATTATTGGTTTCAAGAAACTCGCAAGTGTGACCAAGGACTTACGAAACTTGAAAATAAACTTTTAGTTCCGGGCCATACTAATGGGTACTTTACACGATATGTATTTTACATATGGGTTGTCACTTTTTATATACAAAATGTATACGCAAAGTGACAACACATATGTAAAATAACATATCGTGTAATGCCAAGTTTACACTTGCGCTCCAAAATCCACTGGATTTCACGAAATCCTGAAATACACCCCGGTGTTTACATTTATTTTTTGTTGATTTCAAACATATCACAATGATCAAGGTAGATGCATATGCGCAGCTGATCGAACATGAATTTTCAAAACAAGTTGTTGTTATCAAAAATATACGACAATATAGAACTTTACAACTTTAATTGGAAACTTATCGTAAAATTATCTATAAATGGTATTAATTGTGTATAGTACTAACAAATGAAAAAATAAAAAATGATTTTATCGTTAAGATATTATAATATTAAATTTTGATAGATAAAAGTTGTGCTCAGAAACTGCACAATATTAGTACTTGGAGTAGTTTACCAGTTTAGTGCTAAAAATGCGTTCCCGTACTTCGAAATCTACCTAGACTTGCACTTCTCTTTAAACAAAAATAGCGCCGAATAACACCCTCTTCTTCTGTTTTCTGCCACACAATTTTGGCCTAGTAGAAACCAGCAGCAAGCATGTTCATTGGCACCTAATATGATAGTTGATACGTTGATTTTGACATTTATGCTGGAGTTTTTGCAATTTCCGTCATTTTCCGTTCCCGTATTTTTTAACAAATTTTGTATGGGGAAGCAATTTTTGACAACTTGCTCTTTTTTCTAACACTACCATTAAAAAAGTACGGGAACACAGCATTGCAACAAAGTAATTTTATATTTTTTGTTCACATTGTTTACAAATTCTGATACTAAACTTTTTTGTGGCAGCAATTGACCATCTACCTTGTTTATTGTGATACGTGAAAAGTGTTGCAACTTTTGGTACTTTTGGAGTTTTTGCAATTTCCGTCATTTTCCGTTCCCGTATTTTTTAACAAATTTTGTATGGGGAAGCAATTTTTGACAACTTGCTCTTTTTTCTAACACTACCATTAAAAAAGTACGGGAACACAGCATTGCAACAAAGTAATTTTATATTTTTTTTCACATTGTTTACAAATTCTGATACTAAACTTTTTTGTGGCAGCAATTGACCATCTACCTTGTTTATTGTGATACGTGAAAAGTGTTGCAACTTTTGGTACTTTTTTAAGCGAAGACAGGGTTGTATATCATGAGTACTGTGATTTCGATGTTGATTTCGCTGAAATCACGAAATGAGATGATTTCATTTTTGTATGCGAAATCATGGTAAATTTTGCTTGATTCCGCGCGAAATCAGGAAACGCCTTCGAAATCACGAAATGACGCCGAATGTAAACCAAGCATAAAGTACGCATAAGAGTAATTTCACTGAAATTTTGACATGAAAGTAAAAGAAAATGGTCTGTTTGTTTCATACGAATATTGCAACAAAGAAAAATTGCATAACACATGAAACCGTGATAATTTGTGATGATTGCGCTAACGTAGCTTGTGTAAGTAGATTTTGTGTGCAAAACTAATTATGGTGGTTCTGTTGCTAATTTTGTAAGCAGCAATGTCTTGGCCATCAGGAATCTAAATGAACGACATAAACGAATGTGCTGGATACGGACCCGTTAGTTCTTTTCACAGAATCGAACCTTGGAACTGGTTTGTTCATGAACGACACAACTCTAATCAATACATGTACTCAAATGTCCTGTCATGTGTAAACGCAGGGTAAAAGTTTCGTTTGTTTGCCATACAAACAAAAATGCAAAAACCAAAATGTGCTTTCATAAATTTTACGAGCAAATCAGAAAATGTTTGTTTCAAAAACAGGCTGTTTATTTAAATAAAATGCAGTAAGTTTCCTTAAAAAATTGTATATTTGAACATAATAATTGCTTTTGATTATCTTCATATTTACAATATAATAAAAATTATTAGATTAGTATTTTTAAATTTCTATAACCTTTATTACCTACTGGTTAAATCAAGAGAACTATTTATAACCCACTCCAGATATTTTTACGTTGTGGAATTCAAGTTACTGGATTCATTTTGATTTGCTAGCGGCTTCTTGTTTTTCTTGGAAACGGCGACGTTTGTGAGCAATATAAACAACCCACACAAATGATACCAAACTCATTGTAACGGTGCGGAACTGTAAGATAAAAGCGATATATTACAATACCATAAATTAATATGAACACTATGATTTTTTTCTTACCATGGGTGGTACATAGTAAATATTAAGGAAAACTGCCAATGATAAATATTGCCAGTTGGCTTTCAACAAGGGCCAATATAATTTCATTAAATTAGCCATTGCAACGTTGTGAGACTTCATCTAAATCAGGGAAAATTAGAGTGGGAGTTTAAAATGTTATTGTATTCATATAGTACGCCTTTAATTACCTCAAATCTTGCAAGGAAATACAATGACAATGCCTGATAAATTGGGGCATAGACTAAACGTTCAGAAAGAAATTGGAAGAAGCGTCTGAATTTGACGTCTTCATGGAATAGACGTTCAACGGTCTTGTAGAAATAATGTGGGACACTGCCACCAAAAATTAATCTGAAGGAAAAAACAAATTTAATGTTGCTCTACATTGCTCTAGTATAAAGATATGCGACTGGATATTACCCAAACAAGGCGTATGACAAAACACTTTGTTGATTAATTTTTCCCTTGCCAGCCATACGTTGTGAAGTATAATTGGCTGATGCAGCAAGAGCAGAGCTAAAAAACAAATAGGAAAATATGAAGTATACCGTATACCGGCAAAAATGGATGAGTGGACAACTTACGCTGTAATTGATTTTGTGCGTACTGGATGATTGAACATTTGTTCCAAATAAACTCCCATTAAGGAGTAAATAGGCCTGGATAAAGACATTTTTGTTTTGTTTTTTTACCTAAAACAATAGTAAAATTAATTAATATAATGAACTATAAATACTTGAGATTGAGTTCAAAGTGCAAAGTCTTTAAAATCACCCAAAAAGAAAAAAATTCAAAACCGAATGCTTGGCACTTTGTTGTCCGTGCTAATCCTCTTATACCTTGATTGCTAAACTAAATATTGAATTTCTAAAGTGCCTATGCTAGTGGGAATGTTCGTTATCACAAATAAATAAAACAAAAAAAGTTTAGTAAGTGCGGTGCAATATCAATAAATACTACGTTATCTTTGTACTATCTCAACAATACACAGATGATAACGTAGGTCAATACAGATTGAATAATAACTAGGGATACGTATTACGAAGCAAAAGTCGACTTTTCGATCTTTTGATACTTGGTTAAAACTTAAAAATCGATCATATGATCTTTTGATTCGTTTGATCAAAGTCCTTCGTTGGATAAATCAAACACCATCAAGGTGTGAACAGAATGAAATACGCCGTTTTTTTCACACTCAGTTTCATGTATAAGATTAAAGGCCAAGTACTACCTAATTAGTCCCGGGCCACACTAAGAGTAATTTCACTGAAATTTTGACATGAATGT
The DNA here is from genome assembly GCF_047663935.1 of Musca autumnalis. Lineage (NCBI taxonomy): Eukaryota > Metazoa > Arthropoda > Insecta > Diptera > Muscidae > Musca > Musca autumnalis. Next base: position 15,393,402 of record NW_027411977.1, on the reverse strand, counting down.
AAAAGAAAATGTAAAATAAAACGGTCTGTTTGTTTCATACGAATATTGCAAAAAAGCAACATTGCTGAACACATGAAACCGTGTACACTAGTTTCTTGAAATTATGTGTTTTTCCCAAAAAAAACAAAGTTTCAAAATTTCTCTATGTGGCCCGGGACTAGGTCTTTTACATGAAACTGAGCGTGAAATAGCGGCGTATCTCATTGTGTTTCTACCTTCAATGTCAATTCGATTTTTGCAGATATTTGAGTGCAATTTAATTATAGCTCTGTTCCAGAACTAAAAAGTTTTTACAATTTTTACCACTTTTACACATTTTGCGTTCCCGTACACAAAATTTATATGAAAATCGTTTACGACTTTTACAACTTTTACGACTTTTACCACTTTATAAAGTACGGGAACAGGACATATGTTTCTCGTATTCACATAAGCTTTGTTCCTTTACTTTTTTAATGGTAAGAATGGTAAAAGAGAAAAGTGTCAAAAATACTCAAAATTGCTCTCTCATGAACATTTTTACCAGAAAAGTAAAGGAACGGAAAAATGGTAGATCCGGCAGCAATGTCAGAAAAAAACATAAAAAATCAATTTTCGTCTTTTATTTCCCAGTTTTTAATTTAGTGTTGTCAGTGTTCGACTTTTTCTTTGGTTTTTGTCCATTTTGTGAAATAATCGTCAAACAAAAGTCGAAAAATCAGTTCTGCCATTTTCTACCTGCAGAAATTTTGCTGGTAGCCTGTGGTAGAAGAGAAAGCCATTTTCGCTCTCTCTCCCCTCTCACTCTCTTAAAAATTGCTTCCAGTTTTGCCACTTTTCGGGGTTAAGGAACGCTTTGCAGGTTAAAAATGGTAACAAATGGTTAAAATGGTAACCTCAGGTAAGTAAAGGAACACAGCTATACAAAGAAATTAGTTAAAATTATCCAATTACTGTGAAAAACCAAGGTACATTTATAGAAGGTAGAAGTGACAATCAGCTGTATTTTTACTTTTTTGTAAATTTGGTTTTCAAAATGTAATAGGGTCTACTCGTGAAATTTGAAACTTCGAAATTTGCTACCATAAAATACTTCTTTTCATCATAAACGAGTAGTAAAAATTACCTACGAGAGTTCTGAATGCGTTATATTTACATTTTGATTCAAATTTTTTTCTATTTTAGATGATTTTCAAAATGTATTTATGTTTTTCCTGAACAAATTTTTGGAACGACCCTATTATTCAATATTTATTTATCTTTGACAATTAATTTTCAATAACAACAATGTTGTTTTTGTAAATTTATTAGTTGTTGTAATTCATGCATATACCTTATATGAATTTGCCTTGTGAAAAACAATAAACCTTTGCTTGGCTTACTTTAAAAAGAGATGGTGTCAAGGTAGTGGTATCACACCAGCTTTTCGAATATGAAGTGTCAAATCCTTAAAAAAAATATTTTGTAATTAAGTCTTGTACCAGACTATGAAAAATTTCATGAAAATGTTTTGAGCTTATGGGTAATGTCATGTTCACACGAGCGTATCAATTACGTTGTTCGCCTGTCGAACGACGTACACGAATTAACCCGTTTCCACGACACCATTCGTAATTAACAGAAACATAAACAAAATTTCCTACATTTTTGTTTCCTTGTTTTCAGGGAAGTTTAAACCGAAAACACATAAAATATACATTAAATGGATAGGAAAATCAATAGACTTTCCTTCAAATGTATCTTCTATATTTAACTACACACATTTCATTCATTTTTTCATAAATTCTGAATAATTTTGTATTTTCAATATATTTTTATATGTTTCTATTTTCAAAATTAAAGAGAGAGAGAGAGAGAGACATGTCAAAACAATATTTGTGTATACAGACTTTCAGGTATTTGTTTCCTTTTTGTTTCTGAATTTTTACGCGATTTTGAACTAATGGACAAGAAATGTGTGTGGAATTAAGAAGAAAACACAACCATCTTCCTTCTGCATCTATATAAAATGTTTAGGTTATTAATTTTCATTCATCTTTTTCCTTTTTTCTAAAAATTTTTGTGTTTTCAACAAATTTTTCAATTTTGAATTTAGACATGTCATAATTAATTTTTTCGATAAATTCTCTCATTTGTTAGGGATGGGACATACTTATTCGTCGTTCAGAGAGTATTTCTAATCGAACAACGTAGAAAAATCGTCGTTCGTTCATAGAGTTTTGTGTGGGGAAATAAGTAATTTATTCGTAGTTATGGGTCGAACAACGAATAGAGAACGAACGACGTACCGTGGAAACGGGCTATAAGAAGTAGAGCTGGCAAAAAATCGATGGCACTATCGATAATATCGATTGTTTTTTTAAATATCAATATCGGTAGATAGTTTTGCCTATCGATATTATCGGAATGAAAACCCCTAACCTGAAATCCATTGAAATAAATAGAAATTTCGCTGCTTTTCGGTTATGTGTGTGTAAGAAAGTAAGTCCGTAGTCACACGTACACATTTTTCGGTATTTTTTACATTTTTTTTATAAAATAAAAGCTGTTGTTTATTCTCCTTTACATTCCGGTGAACTACTTTTGCCTAATTTCAAGAAAATCATTGACATTTCCGCCATTTTCATCTCCAAATTAATGGATGAGTTTTTATTTGACGTACACGCAAAGGAATTGACAGTTGAAATCGAGTGGATTTCGTAAATGTATACCAATCATTATACTATGTTTACATTTACGAAATCCATCCGATTTCAACTGTCAATTCCATTGCTCAAACGTCAAATGAAATCCAATCGATTTCAGATGAGTTTTCATTTGACGTATACACAAAGGAATTGACAGATGAAATCGAGTGGATTTCGTAAATGTTAACATAGTATTAGGTTAACTTTGTTCATCAGCACAACAAATAATATAATGTTTGGTTTACATTTACGAAATCCATTCGATTACAACTGTCAATTCTACTGCTTAAACGTAAAATCAAATCCAATGGATTTCGGATGAGTTTTTATTTGACGTATACGCAAAGGAATTAACTGTTGAAATCGGGTGGATTTCGTAAATGTAAAACATTCATAAAAAGCTCGATTAATTAAATTAATCAAATCTCACAAATAATGGCCTTCGCCCCTAAAAAGGCAAAAACTTAAAAATAAAACAAGTTTAGTTTATTAAAATCTGTTTAATGTAAACATGGGAATGTCTTGCAGATGAAATTCGATTTAAAGAACCCTAATTGTCGATAAAAACAAACAGACAAATAATTAATACCTTGGCAACCCTGTGCCGAAAAAAAACCAAAGACCGAGAAAAGAAAAACCTAACCTATATACAAACAGCAAATAAAAAGCTAACTAAAAATATCCGAAAAAAGAAACAATTTAACACATTTTATACAGTATATAGTGTATTGAAAAATGCCCAACAAAGATATAGAGACAAATGAAAACAAGGATACGACGCTAGACAAGAAACCAGCCGAAGAAGATGTCGGTGCAAATAAAAAGTCAGAAGAAAACCTGAACGATGATGGTGCAAATAAAAATTTGGTGGGCATCAAGGAAGATGATACCGACAAAAAGAAACCTCCAGCAATTGTTAACTTAGCTGCCGATTTAAGTAAGTTGTAAATATTATATTGTTTTAACATCATAATGATCAAAATGAAGGGCGTGGCTGATAAGTTTTTAGAATAGGGGCACTAAATTGTTGTATTTACACTCCTTGTGAAATAATAGCAATAATAGTAAATGTCCTTGTACACCAATTCCATGTTCTGCGGGCGTTATATGAAAAACATTTTCTTTATTGCCTTCCCCCACCATCTTGATTTTATTATCTAAGGGTGGTTATTTTCTTTTCTTCTTATCGCTGACTGGCTCACTCACCCCTAATAAAGTAGTTTCTTGTCTTTATTGTAGCATAGAAGTAGCTGGAAGGATGTACGATCATTTTATGCTAGATTCCCTGTAAATAAATGGCTTATAGCACGTTTGCATATGACCAGATTTAATAAACCCACTGGATTTCAAATGTCAATACAACTGTCTATATGTCAAATAAATCTTACTCCAACACTATCGTTCTGCCTTCTTTTATTGGAAAGAATGTAAAAATAAGGATATTATTTGATCCTGGGTAAGAGTCCCAAGATGTTTACGGGTTGTAGATCACCGTCTATGCAATTACAGTTGGTAAAGGCAACAACGTGATTACCGGTCGAAAGCAAGTACAATAAAGGGGTAACAGAGTGACATTAGGTTTGTTCTTCGCTCTTCAAGAACTGATAAAATCATCGAACACGTTTTCAAAACATTTCATGTGTTTTTGCATGCAGGGCAGATATTCTGATGACAGAGAAGATATTCTGCAACATACATAAAAAACTTCCTAGCATTAGTTTTTCTGCTCTGGCGGATGGCGGGAGATCTCCAAGAACGATATTAACACCACTTTCTCTCCGTTCTATATAATGACGTACGTATGTATGTACGTAAAATGTTGGCTATTTACATTAAGTACCCTCTGATAAACATTTCATAGCAATCAGGGTTAAGAAGCTCTATCGAAAGGAGATATTTATTGCTCAAAGCGCCCAGCTATTTTTTAACTTTTTGTGTCATTGTAGGCGGAATCCAATATTCGACACGGTTCACATATTGTAAACCTTGGAACAAATTATTGTTCTACCAGCTAGCGGAAAAATCTGTTTTTTTAATTGTAAATTTTTTCTAAGTAGACGTCATTCGGCCGGAATTTAGAACTTTCTCCTATGGACAGCAGCAAATCTGGTGCACAGGAACATTTTCTTTTAAATTATAGATTTGTTGCAAGTGTTCCGCCAGCTGGTAGAATAAATTTATGGGCAATTTTTTTTTTTTGTGGTTTCAGAGTTTCTTATTTTTATCCCACAAATGAAAATACTAAATGTTTTATTTTTGTTTTTAGATCTACTCAACAGACAAGACCTTTTGCAAGCTGTTTCAGATGCTGTCTCCGGCCAAACACGTCAGACAAAATTTGCCTTTTGGTCAACCCAACCAGTGCCTAAACTATACGAAGAGATTACAACAAATGAATGCATTGAACCCGACAAGGATATTTCTGAAATACGGCCGGATCCGTATGCCTTACCCGAAGGTTTTAAATGGGATACCCTGGATTTGAATAATAGCAGTGATCTAACCGAATTGTATACACTGCTCAATGAGAACTATGTTGAAGATGATGATGCCATGTTTCGGTTTGATTATCAACCGGAATTCCTTAAATGGTCTCTGCAGTCGCCCGGCTGGAAACGTGATTGGCATTTGGGAGTGCGTGTTGTGAAATCAGGTCGTTTGGTTGGATTTATCTCGGCTATACCAAGTAATCTAAGAGCTTATGATAAGGTTATAAAAGTGGTTGAAATTAATTTTTTGTGTGTCCACAAGAAGCTGCGTAGCAAGCGAGTAGCCCCAGTATTAATTAGGGAAATAACAAGACGCGTCAACTTGACTGGCATATTCCAGGCTGCCTATACAGCTGGAGTAGTTTTGCCAAAACCCGTAGCAACATGCCGTTATTGGCATCGTTCCTTAAATCCAAAGAAACTTATCGAAGTGAAATTCTCCCACTTGGCAAGAAATATGACAATGCAGCGTACAATTAAATTGTACAAACTACCAGATCAACCTAAGACTAAAGGTTATCGTCGCATCGAACCCAAAGATATGGACAAAGCCCTCAAGCTCTTTGACGAGTATATGAAAAAATTCAGTTTGTGTCCCGTTTTTAGCAAGGAAGAATTCCGTCATTGGTTCACGCCCAAAGAGGGCATCATCGATTGCTTCATTGTCGAGGATGACAAGGGCAACATTACAGATCTAACAAGTTTCTACTGTTTGCCTTCGTCTGTGATGCATCATCCAGTGCATAAAACACTGCGTGGAGCCTACTCATTCTATAATATATCGACTAAGACGCCATGGTTGGAATTAATCAATGATGCCCTCATCTCAGCCAAAAACATTCAAATGGACGTGTACAATGCTCTTGATTTAATGGAGAACAACACATTCTTAAGGCCATTGAAATTCGGTCCCGGTGATGGCAATTTGCAATACTATTTATACAACTGGCGGTGTCCCAGCATGAAGCCCCAAGACGTAGCTTTGATACTAATGTAGATGATTCCAGTAGTCGTTTTGAGAATAATGCAGAGGAAAAAAGAATACGCGCATGTATACATATGTATTTTTTTGTAATAATATATTTACATAGTGCCCAAAAAGATCTTTACCTAATAACCATTGCCTGTAATTGTACTTTACGTTTCTCCTCTTTATAATTTAGTTTTGAATTCAACTATAACTCTAAAATCTTAGACACACATCTATTAGACACAAACACTGTATGATTTACAATACATACATAAATGCCATCATAGTGTTATTCAATTGTTTACATCTATTGTAATATGTAGTTCTTTTTTATATCGAATGATCATCATCATGTTTCACTATTGATTCCTTTCTAAAAACAAACAAACAAACACAATTAGCTTATATGATTTTCTGTTTTGTAGATTTGTTGAGATATTACAACAAACAATTTCAAAATACTGATTTCAAAAGAACATTTTTTTTCAAAATAAAAAGCAAATACACAAAAATTGGTTCATATTGATTATGGTTGTATTAATTACTTTGAAGAACATAAACATTTTGGAACACCTGAAGTGTGAATGTTTCCACAGCGGATGGACAATTTGTAAGTGGCGATTAATAAATTTGTGAAACTTCATTGAGTTTCTGCTCGATTTAAATGTTTGGATGTGAAAAGTCTGAAGAGCAATCAATCAACCAGAAAATGCCGTGTGACAGAACAATGATTGTAGCCCTTGTTAAATATTCCACTCTCATCACAATAAGATTAGCAAATGAGCCTCTTCGAACCAAACCCAGAGTCAGGGAACGCAAAAGGAAGTCAACAGCCCACAACGTCCTGCAGATTTATGGTGAAAATTCAAACTCAGAAGCGTTGCTTTTACTGTGGTTGAGCTTATTCAAGCCAGCACTTCCTAATCATGAAGCTAAAAGCAATTGCAGAATGATTGAATAGTGACAACATTTACACAAGCTGCAATTTCTTTTGAAAAGTACTCAGACCTGGCAGAAAGCTGCCCTGCCAGTCCTCGGAGTACGCCTCTCATCTCTCGCAGCTGAAGAGAGAAGTTTAGGCTCAGTTACGTTTTGAATGGTGCATTCGTCCGAATTTCCATTTGAAAAAGAATTGACGACAACATGCAAAATATCCACTGTTCCGAGGCAGAATCGCTACAGTTCTATGGTCTCACAGAATTAGTATTATGTAGAGAGAGAGAGCTCCAAAGGTACCCAAGTGATCATATCGATCAGGCAGCATTCACACTGATGCAGTTGCGCAGAAGTACAGAGAAACAGTGTGGAAGTCGTATTCAGAGAAGAACCATCTAACGCGAACGATTTTTGTACAGTCAAAATCATGCATTTGTCTGAAAATATGCACGACGAGCATTTATACTATGACAACAACAAGCAATGCAAACTTCCTTCTGATGCTGGTAACATAAGCCTCAGAGGTGGTTGGAATCGACATTCTCTGGTTAACAATGCTAACCACCTACCTCACTGCTACGATAAGTAGAACAATTGCTTAATGGATACAAAGAGTATGTGGAGTGACAGCCAAATTGAATTTGTATGAGGACTATCGCTGTTGACCTGGCCTGAGGAAACTTCCCAGCAATTGGATCCTGTAACAAAATGATAAAACACAGAGGTTTTAACCAAACAAAATTATAAATTTTATTATGAATAAACACACGTACAATTTTGCTTTTTTTTAAATTACAATTTGAATCACACACACAGACTTAAAATCGCACAATGCTACAAAAATGATTAACAAATAAATTGAGGTTTGGGGAAACAATTGGCAGAAACTGCATTACATATTTCATATTACATGCGCATTTTTACAATAACACCATTAGCCAATCGTACAATACGGTTAAAATCAGTCTTTGAATGGGCACGCCAAAATTTACAACGTGACCACATAACAGCTGGATAATTGGGACTTGAAATACCATGAAATATACGAGCCACATTACGTCCAGTGAAATTATTTTCGGGATACATATTGATGAGAGCTATAACATCTGATTCAATATCACCATCCGAAACATTTGATTCCTGAAAAAAAAAAGATTTATAAAAATAGTAAAAAAATGATTTTCTGTTGTGTCCACATACCTCAACTTCCAATTTCAAGTCTTTAGGATAATCATTACGGAAGTAGTCACGTATAATACCCTTCAGCTGATCCGATCTAGCATGAGAAAAGTTTTCACTACAGCACGGTACATGGGTATTATAGGCCACCGAAGATAAGCCTTGAAAAACATATTGTAACTAGGGGGAAAAAATAATAAACCAATATTGTTATTGTGATGATAACTTTTACGTATTTCGTCTTACCTGGATTAATTGTGTCTTTTCCTGTTTCACACATCTCGTATATAATATATCTAAGGCATCATCTATTTCTTCTATTGTAAAGTCTCCAGGTGCTTTTAAACGGAAACCCAAATCATAGAAACTAACGGTAATGGGAGATCGTTTTGGATAGCCATTTACTGGGGGAGAAATGACAGATATTCAGTGTTAGCTATTTTGGAGTCGATGTAATCCAATCAACCTACCTTGTACCCATTCCAAATTTTTCAATTGATACTTAACAACGCCACTATTCCAACCAATTGCTGCTGCAATATCAACAACTGAAAATTCTATAATATTGGAATCTTCTTTAAAGGAGCCATTCTTTATTTCCAAAGCTATGGCCATAGCCAAGGGTGGGCATTCTTTGGCAGCATGTCTAAAATGAAATAAATAAATAAAACATTATAGAGGAATTGATAAGGGGTCAATTTAGGATAGCAACTGAACTGTAGTTGCGTTGCCAGAAGAGAAAATCATGCAATTGAAATGAGAAAAAATGGGGAAATTTGTGTAAAATTCAATCAATGTCGGTGTTTTGAACCTTCACTTATAAATTTAATTGTAAAAAAATATAAATTTTAATGCGGAAATAGAAAATTTTTATACTAAATTTGCTGTGAGCATCGCAACTGGAGTTGGGTTGCTATCCATAATCGACCTCTCAGCCTAACTCATAGATATGTTAGAAATATTTTCAAACTTACTTGAGATACTTGGGTCCACCATAAGAAATAATTTTGGCCTTTATATAGGCATTACTAAGGACATTCATACACCAACGATTATCTAGTTCCATATAACACAATAAAGTAGAAATATTTTCGGCCGGTATATCCAAAGCCTCAACGGTTTTTTCAATGGAAAACCCAATCTCATGGCCAGGACATATGTGATGTCTGGGCTCTGGTACAGGAACATCTGTTTCGCCATGCATATTGCCAAAATTCGAAGCATCTATATTCACTTCTTCTGAGCGGGATTCTTTTGAATATAATGGCAAAGGTTTTATTGGAACACCACTGAAACAAAATGAAGGCCAACATTAAAAATTGACATTTCAAATGAATGTTGTTATACTCACTCCTTGAGGTTTTTATCGCATGAACAGGGTACAAATATCCTTTGCAACAATTTACGTATAACATGACGATCCAAGGAATTGGCATAGATATGCCTTCTCAGTTCATTCTTATCACCACCATGAGCATCCAAAAACAAGTGACAATGCGACTCCTTATTGTCGCGACCAGCACGACCAACCTCCTGCACATAACTTTCAAAATTCCTTGGCATATTATAGTGAATAACTGCCCTAATATCGGGCTTATTAATACCCATACCAAAGGCAATGGTGGCCACAACAATGCGCAACTCATTCTTCATAAAGGCATTTTGTATGGTACGTCTTCGAGATGCTGCCATACCGGCATGATATGGTTCGGCATGCCAGTTAATACGTTTTCTTTTGTTTTTCTTTTCCGGCTCAGGCGCTTTACGATCTTGCATACACGTACGCAGGAAAGCGGCAATACGTTCACATTCATCTCGTCGTGTACAATAGACAATGATGGACTGGCAACTTTCGAAACGTTTACTTAGTAGCAGCTGCAGTAAGGCAGCATCACGATTTTCATCTTTGGACACGGAAAGTATTAAATTGTCGGGCAATGGTATATCACTAATGATGCCCTTCTCTCCATCGACTATGCCCAAATGATTGATAATACTTAAACGGGTAGGCAATGTAGCCGTGGCCGTAAGACCCAAAACACACTTTACGCCCAAATTCTTCTTTAAAACTTTACAGATCATCAAGTAGCTGGGACGGAAATTGTGACTCCATTGGGAAACACAATGGGCCTCATCAATACAGGCAAATGCTATTGGTGGTAGTTGACGTAGAATTGAACCAAAGCCAGTGGAACGTTCCCCTGACACCACCGCTTCAGGAGATACAAGCAGCACATCAATTTCTCCATCAGCTATGAGCTGCATGATTTTCATTTTTTGTTGTGGCGTTTGATTGGTATGCAAACAATGGGCTCTTAGAAAATGTGGAACTCCCGTCACCTGATCCTCCATCAGAGATACCAAAGGTGAAATAACCAAGGTAATGGCTTTCTTTTGTTTGGAAAACAAGTAAGCAGGCAATTGATAACACAGTGACTTGCCACTACCCGTGGATAATGTTACCAAAGTGGACATACCCGATAGAATACGCATAACAGCACGATCTTGACCCTTGCGAAAGTTGGTATGGCCAAACATGCGTAAAGCCTCAAGAACCTCGGGTGTAACTTCCTTAACACTGCCATCCGGATTGAGATCATAGATGGGACTAACATCTCCCATTTTAGAGGGAGCATTTGGTGTATCTGTTGTGTCATTATCCAAACCGGCAGCTTTAAGAAATGATTCAGGAATTTTATGCCCAACATATTTTTTAATTGGTGATACTGATTTTTCTTGAGTATTAATGGCATTGTCCATATCAAATTCATCTAACTCGTCATCTGTTTCCATTACTATATCTTCGGGGGCATCATCTCCACCATCATTGTCTTTAACATCTTCTTCGCTGCTGCTTTCGTCATCAGTAGGCACTTGAATCTAAAAGAAAAATACATAACTGTTTCAAATCAACAGTTCCCCTAACAAAATTCGTCATACCCACCTCATTTCCTACTTCACTATCCTCTTCCAATTTGTCACTTTGATAAATAGCAGCATTAGCTGCCTGTGGCAATTTGGAAATATTTCGACTATGTGCAGCCAATGCTGACCGACTAGCCATTTGTTCAGCTTCCTCCAAGGTTGGAAACGGTGACGGATCTTCCTCCAGTTGGGCAGTCAGCGGCAGCAAAGAGTCACCTTTCACCTTACAATTTTGTGCGAAATGTCCAGCCTGGCCGCAAGTAAAACATTTCAATGTACCACCATCACAACCTCCCATATCCATATTGGGACCAGTTAATGCAGCCACACGTTTTTTATCTTTCCACATTTTTTTCTTGTATTTGGAATAGTTGATGGTCTTTTTGCCACGTACGAACGTCTTCTTCTGTATATTAATGGTAACAAAGTTCTCATTTAGTTTGCCACTGGCAATCTTCTCTTCCAATTTGCGTCTAGCTGCTGCTCTCTTTTCATCGGCCACAGTTACGGGAACAGGTTTAGCTGTAGCACCGCCAAGAGGAGCCATACTGTTTATATACTCTTGGGCAAGATGGTCGGCTTTATCCAGATCGCTTTGTTTGATACGCGGAACAGATGTAATATCACCACTTTCTAGGGCAAGAGTATATTTAAGATTTTCGGGATCAGGAGGAGTTTCCTCTTCCTCCTTCTCCGCCTCTGGAGTATCGTTGGTGGCCTTCTTCGAACCTCTAGTCTTTGCAGCAGTTGTTTTAGGTTTTGGCTTTGGTTTTTCTTTTGGTGATGCTTTTTTAGGTTTTGCTGTTGTCTTTCGTTTAGCCACCGCCTTCTTTCGTTTTCCAACTTTGGGTTGTTGATAATCTTCATCTTTATCTGAATCAGCATTAAAGTCTTCCCCTTCTTGAGAATGATCCAATGGATCTGTGGCCTCTGGAGGCTTAGTTTCATTTTTGACAGAAACTCTTGCTTCTTCTTTTTGGTGAACTTCCGCTGGGACATTTGTTTCAGTTTTTGGGGATGTGGATGGAACTATTCTCCTACGTTTTACAATATGACGATATTCAGGTGGCTCAACTTCGTCTTCACTGTCTCCCACAACAGAATCTGAGTCCGAATCACTAACTTTAGATGGTTTTTTGGAAGGTTTCCTATTCGGCTCCTCTACAGGCATTTCTTGATAATGAGGCGTGTCCTCGAGGCTATCATGACCATTTGAAACAGTTGTTTCCGTACTCTCCAAATCCGGTTTGGGTGGCTCCGCATGATTGTCTCCTGTTGTTTGCAATTTACTAACATCAATATTGGATAATCCATATGTACTTTTTCTTGGAGGTGTTGGTAAATTATTGTTTTGTTCAATATTTATGGGCTTCCTCAAGGGCTTCCTAGTAATTCCATTTTGCTGGGCATTTCTTTCAAGCCATCCTTCATCTACTTGGGTTTTTAAACCATCCCTGTTTTTGTCAACTGACAAAAGAGGATTAGCATTAATATTTTGTACCGTCTGTTGTTCCTTGGCCTTTTGTAGTAGAATTGTCTCCAAGTCTGGCAAAACGTCCTTGGTTGAGGTTAGGGTATCACTAAGCGTAGAGTTGTTATTGTTGTTTCTCAATGAATTATCAAGATTCGATTTTGAAACTGATTTTCTAGGATTTCTCTTGGAAAATGAAGAGTTGTTGAAAAGCTTTGCAGTTAAATTTGGTTTTAGACTTCGGCGTGGAGTGTCTTTCTTTTCAATAGGTTCAGGCACTGCTTGCTTCATCGATACTTTGGCTCCCCAAGCTTTTTTATTTAAGTCTAGCTCCTCCACAGCCTCGAACTCTTTCAACACGCGAGGTTCAGTAAATACGGGCGCACTATTTGGTATATCTTGAACGTTGGAGAAACCATTGCAATTTTCCTGATGATCACCAGGCTGAGAATCTACTAACGCACTTATATCTAGTGGTAGCTTGGGTCCACCATTTATGCTCTCCTCGTTGAGACTAATGTCGAGGTCGCCATTGGTTTGAGACATCTGTGACATTTCCAAAACATCAAAGCCATCATCGGACAAAACGTCATTTAGGGTATCTTCCAAAAATGATGTCTTAAGTTTGTAATACATCTTATAAGAATCTCTTATCTCCTGGGAAGCTTCCCTAATGTCATACTAAAACAAGAAAACAATTTATTGTTGATATTTAGATATTTAGCAATATTAACTACCTTGGAAGGAACACGTCCATGTTTCTTTTTAAAATCCTTCTCCCATAACTTTACTCTTAACTTGTATTTTTGATATTTTTGTTTGAATACGGGGTCATCCATTTTATTAAGTTATAAGAAAACAAAAAAACATTTATTTTTTTATTTTGTTATAAGATTGATCGCGAAAAATTGTTAACACACAACAATAACAAATATTCGCGCTAATTTTTTAGAATGACAAGTAGGTGGAGTTAGTGGATCACGTGTCGTAATTAGATATAGTTGTATTGTGAAGGAAAGAGTGGTACGTTTACATTTGCTCTGTTCCAGTACTACACATTTCTACACATTTTTACTCCGATAACCGATTTTTCCTTTATGTTATCGAAAAAAATAGTAAAAATGTGTAGAAATGTGCAGTAGTGGAACAAACCAATTATGGCACAATTACCATTGGTCTGTTCCTTTACTTTTGAAAATGGTAAAACCGGCAAAAGTAGTAAAAGTTGTAAACTGCTCCCATATGAATTGTATAGTCTCAGAAGTAAAGGAACGCTTTTCAAGTAAAAAGTGGTAAAACTTGAAGATTCTTGAACGTAAAGGAACAGAGCTCATATAGATGCAGCAACTACAACAGAAACCAGTAGTGGGATTCTGTAACTCATTTTTGCTGTTACCGACAAAAATCGGTAAAATTAAATCACAAAATTATGACTAAAAACACAAAGAAAAGTTGGCAACACTGTTTGTGTCGGTAGAGGCTAGCGACAACTTTTTATTCGTCGTTAGCTTACCGAAAAATTTCGTTAATTATCGAAGTTAAAAGCATTTTAATTTTACCGACAATTATCGATAACAGCAAAAATGAGTTACAGAACTTTTTTTCTACCGAACCGATATCGTTAATTAACGAAAATTTTCGGTTGAAATACCGAATATCGGTAGAATAACGGAATTTTAAAGAAAATGCACGTCATTTTAAAAAGAAAAGTACATAAGAAGTACATAAATTATTCTAATTTTTTAAACGTTTTTGTTATTTTTAGGAGAAATGGAGAAAATCAAAAACAAAATAATGCACATTCAAAGTTAACATAATTCAAATTTCTAATGAAATTATTTAAATTACTATTAGGCCCATACCTATATACGGACGTATACCCAGGGCGTGTGTGGTGAAAAAAGTAGAACACATGTATTCTTATGAGAACTACCGAAATACGTCGAGCGTATACTTTTTGTAAGTTGAAAAAGTTTAACTTTGACAGAACGTTATTGTTTGTATGTGTGTGTGTTTTGTATTTTAAAATCAAATGCCCAACAAAACATGAAATACTATTCATTGCAAAGGAAAATTATTTGTTTTGCGAATGAAAATAGTTAAGTAAGTTTCGGTCGCGGATTTTGTGTTTTAAATGTGATGTGGGACTCAACGTATTTGGGTAATGCGGACGCTCAGAGAGGGTTGTTTTGGTAGGTTGGTGAAATACTTGTGTACGTCCCGTCGTTATTTAAGTTTAGCAGTTATATATAAAATGATTATATTTTAAATTACATGTAGAAAAATTCAACCCAAAAATTAAAAAAAAAAATCGCAGTTAAAACTGTAAAGGCCAGAACAGAATCAATCGTCGCTTGCTTTGCTTGCTTCCCAAGTGTCATATTATAAAGGAATGCCAGAGCCTCCTAAAGGAGAACGCAGGCGGATTTGCAAAGAGGCTCTGGCATTCCTTTATAATTTGACATTTGGGGAAGCAAGCAAAGCAAGCGACGACTGATTCTGTTCTGGCCTTGAAAGTCTGCATACACAAACATTGTTTTGACATGTCTCTCTCTCTTTAATATATGGTCTATTCCAGTACTGCACGAACGTTCCAGAACTTGCAAGAAGCAACTAGTTTTTACTACGATAACAATTTTTCCTTTATGTTATCGAAAAAAATAGTAAAAATTAGTAGATTCTTGCAGTTCTGGGATGAAAAATTAAAAATTCCAAAAAGTACTGAAAAGGTACTTTTTTCATTGGAAAGTTACTTTTTTAAATTAAAAATTTTACTCAGTAAAAAGCAACAATACAACAATACAATATTAATCTTGGAAGCAAATGGTATGTTCCAGTACTGCACATTTCTACACATTTTTACTATTCTTTTCGAAAACATAAAGGAAAAATCGGTTATCGGAGTAAAAATGTGTAGTACTGGAATAGACCAAAAGTGTGAATTTTGAATTTTTAGTTTCACATAAATGCTCTGTTAAGGAACCTGCAAGAATCTACTAATTTTTACTACGATAACAATTTTTCCTTTATGTTATCGGAAAAAATAGTACAAATTAGTAGATTCTTGCAGTTCTGGAACAGACCAAAAAATTTTCAACCTGTGGGACTAGAGTATGTGAAATGGTGAAGTGGTGCTGAAAAAAGTACTACTGTTCTGAATTTTCCATCCCTGGTCAAAACTGATCGTGTGTACTCATGGTAGAACAAGAAAAGGTAGCAGCAATACCCAGCTGACTGAACTGGGCTGTAGTATTAGTGTCAAATTCCATACGACATTTTATATATTTATTTCTATGTTCGATGTATATTAGGGACATATATTTTTTGAAGAAAAAAATTATTCATCTGAAATAAAAACAATTTCCCATAAAGACTCCTTCATATCATTGACATGTAACCTCCTCCAGGCCCGAACGACATGTCGCACACTAAAACACCACTTATAGAGGCGGTACAATATTTGTTAATATGTGTGGTATTTTGTTAAACTTGAAAATAATAAAGCCCTAATAAACATGTGCTTCTTGTTTTCAAAAACAAAAGATTGAAACAGCTTCTCTTTTTTCAATGAATTACGAGCGACCCCAAACATTTTTGCAAGAATTCTACTTCCTGCGTGATATTGTGCATTTAGTGGAATGATATGGAAACATTCAAACTGAAAATCTAACGAGTTTTCATTTCTGTTTTTCAAAATATTCAATCAAATGTGAAAAATTATTAGTTTTTTAAATTCCAATAATTTATAGACATTTCCTTATTTTGTTTACATTTATATTTGACACTAATGCTTAGTTTACATTTGGCGTCTTTTCGTGATTTCGAAGGCGTTTCGTGATTTCGCGCGGAATCAAGCAAAATTTTTCATGATTTCGCATACAAAAATGAAATAATCTCATTTCGTGATTTCAGCGAAATCAACATCGAAATCACAGTACACATGATATACAACCCTGTTTTTGCCTAAAAAAGTACCAAAAGTTGCAACACTTTTCACGTATCAGAATAAATAAGGTAGATGGTCAATTGCTGCAACAAAAAATGTAGTTTCAAAATTTGTAAACATGCAAAAAAAAATTTTATTACTTTGTTACAATGCTATTTTTCATTGTGTTCCCGTACTTTTTTATACCCTCCACCATAGTATGGAGGGTATATTAAGTTTGTTTTTCCGTTTGTAACGCATTGAAATACTCATTTGCGACCCTATAAAGTATATATATTCTTGATCAGGGTAAAATTCTAAGTCGATCTGAGAACGTCCGTCCGTCCGTCCGTCTGTGGTAATCACTCTAGCATCCACAAAAATGGAGATAGGATAGGAAAATGCGTCTTTTGTTTGCAGGCAGGTCAAGTTCGATGATGGGCTATATCGGTCCACGTTTTGGTGTAGCCCCCATATAACGGTACCCCCCGATTTACGGTATTTTGACGTTTTTAGCTACATTTTCAGACCGATTTGGCTATAATTTGACATTTAGGGTTCTTAAGTGTCAATAAACATGTATAACAAAAATTGTGGGCATAGGTCCACGTTTTGGTATAGCCCCCATATAACGGTACCCCCGATTTGCGGTATTTTGACGTTTTTAGCTACATTTTTAGACCGATTTAGCTATAATTTGACATTTAGGGTTCTTAAGTATCAATAAACTTATATAACAAAAGTTGTGGACATAGGTCCACGTTTTGGTATAGCCCCCATATAACGGTACCTCCCGATATACGGTATTTTGACGTTTTTAGCTACATTATCAGACCGATGTAGCTATAATTTGACATTTAAGGTTCTTAAGTGTTAATAAACTTATATATTAGAAGTTGTGGACATAGGTCCACGTTTTGGTATAGCCCCCATATAACGGTACCCCCGATTTGCGGTATTTTGACGTTTTTAGCTACATTTTCAGACCGATGTAGCTATAATTTGACATTTAGGGTTCTTAAATGTCAATAAACTTATATAACAAAAGATGTGGACATAGGTCCACGTTTTGGTATAGCCCCCATATAACGGTACCCCCCGATTTACGGTATTTTGACGGTTTTAGCTACATTTTCAGACCGACTTAGCTATATTTTGACATTTAGGGTTCTTAAGTGTCATTAAACTTATTTAACAAAACTTGTGGACATAGGTCCACGTTTTGGTATAGCCCCCATATAACGGTACCCCCCGATTTGCGGTATTTTGACGTTTGTAGCTACATTTTCAGACCGATTTAAGAACCCTAAATGTCAAATTATACATTTAGGGTTCTTAAGTGTCAATAAACTTATATAACAAAATTTGTGGACATAGGTCCACGTTTTGGTGTAGCCCCCATATAACGGTAGCCCCGATTTACGGTATTTTGACGTTTTCAGCTAAATTTTTAGACCGATGTAGCTATAATTTGACATTTAGGGTTCTTAAATGTCAATAAACTTATATAACAAAAGTTGTGGACATAGGTCCACGTTTTGGTATACCCCCCATATAACGGTACCCCCCGATTTACGGTATTTTGAGAATTTTACCAACAAGTTTTAACTGAATTATCTGTAATTTGAACATTTGACATTTGGAATTCTTAGTGGTCACCACACCTCTCCACCAAAAATTGTCAAGAAAGCCCCCATATAACGGTACTTCCCGATTTTCAGTAATTTGATGATTTTAGCTACAATATTAAACCGAACTAGCAGTAATTTGACATTTGAAGTTCTTAGTGGTCAACACCTCTCCATCAAAAATTGTCAACATAGGTCCATGTTCGGATATAGCTCCCATGTAACGGTACCTCCCAATTCTCAGTAATTTGGCAATTTTAGCTACAATTTTTAACAGAACTAACTGTAATTTGACATTTGAAGGTTGTAGTGGTCACCACACATCTGCATGAACAATTTTCAACATAGCCCCAATATAACGATACTTCCCGATTTTCGGCACTTTGAGGATTTTACTTAAAATGTTTTACCGAACGTAGGTCCATGTTTTTGTATAGCCCCAAAACAAACCTCCCGATTTTCCGTACCTTAGCTTTATTTTTTGGACGAACTTTCTGTAATTTGAAATTTAAAATTCAACAAAAATTCTGCAACAAAAATTGTTCATTTAAGTTCATATTTTCGTATAGCCTAGATACCTCCGAACGAGCTGTTAATGACATTTGAAGTTCCCACGTTATGTACCGATTTTCGATATTTTGAGGATTCTAGCTAAATTTTTTAACCGAATTAGGAGTTATTTGACATTAAAGGCTCCCATCAAAAACTGTCAACATAGGCCCATGTTTTATTATAACCCCTATATAACAGTACCTCCCAATTTCTAGCCCACCAAAAATTGTCAACATTTAGATATAGGCACCATAAAAAAGGCCTCCCGAATGAAGCATTTTATGTACATAATCTGACATTTTAACGTACTCACTTAAAGTTGGGGACAGGAATGAAGATTTTATGGTGGAGGGTATGAAAATTTCGACCCGGCCGAACTTAATGCTTTTTTACTTATTAATGGTAATGTTAGAAAAAAAGAGCTGATTGTCAAAAATTGCTTCCCCATACAAATTTCTTAAAAAATACGGGAACGGAAAAATGACAAAATGAAATTGCAAAAACTCCAGCATAAATGTCAAAATCAACGTATCAGCTATCATTTTAGATGCCAATGAACATGCTTGCTGTTATTTTCTACTAGGCCAAGTTGTATGGCAGAAAATAGGATAAGAGGGTGTTTTTTATTCGGCGCTATTTTTGTTTAAAGAGAAGTGGAAGTCTTGCTTGATTTCGGAGTACAGGAACGCATTCTTAGCACTAAACGGGAAATCTACTGCAAATACTAATATTGTGCAGGTTCTGAGCAAAACTTTTATCTATCAATATTTATTATAACGAAGTCTCAACGATAAAATCTTTTTTTCATTTGTTAGTACTTTACACAATTAATACGATATATGGATAATTTTAGGATAATTTTCCAAATAAAGTTGTAAAGTTCTATATTGTCGTATATTTTTGATGATTAATTCAATTTACAACAACTTGTTTTGAAAATTCATGTTCGATCAGCTGCGCATATGCATCTACCTTGATCATTGTAATATGTTTGAAATCGACAAAAAATAAGTGTAAACACGGGGGTGTATTTCAGGATTTCGTGAAATCCAGTGGATTTTGGAACGCAAGTGTAAACTTGGCATAACGTTCCAAACAAAAACAAATTCCTTTGTGGTTGTTGTTCGAGTTGTATTTGTTGTAGTATTAACTTTACCTTGTATTTGTTCTACCATGGTGTGTACTAGAGCTGGCAAACCATCGATATTCCCAACATTAGATATTTTCGATATAATATTTTAAAATATCGATTGTTATCGATATTATCGTTAAGTTGTCAACACCATTAATTTGGAGATGCAAATGGCGGAAATGTCAATGCTTTTCTTGACATTTTGCTCAATGTATTTTACTTTTCCGAAAAATGTGTACGTGTAACCATGGTACAATAATTTGGAAGGTAGGTCAGTAGTGGAATTCTGTAACTCATTTTTTGACTTACCGACAAAAATCGGTAAAATTGAAATGCTTATAATTTCGGTAATTAACGAAATTTGTCGGTAAGTTAACATCCAAACTCAAGCTGACGCTAAGTTCTACCGATAACAACAGTGTTGTTAACTTTATTCATGCTTTTCATTCATAATTTTGCGTTTTTATTTTACCGACATTTGTCGGTAACTAAAAAAATGTGTTACAGAATTCCACTACAGGTTCGAACAAATTGTGAAAAACAAGGCCTGGGGGTATTTGCTTATTCTGTCAGAATTACCATAACTGAATATGCAACAGGTTTTACTGTTTATTTGATATTTTGGATCATTAACTAAAAACGCGAAAAATGAATGGGAGGCTAAGTTTTCTTTACAGAGTCAGCTTCTGTATATGTTCAAAAGTTTCATTCCTCACAATGTTGTAATAAATGTAAATAATAAATGTTATAATAACAATTTTCATTTCGACTGAATTTTAATATGTATAACATATGGTCTGTTCCAGTACTGCAAGAATCTACTAATTTCTACTATTTTTTTCGATAACATAAAGGAAAAAATTTTATCGTAGTAAAAAGTAGTAGCTTCTTGCAGGTTCTGGAACAGAGCAATATTTTGTCATATTTTTCAAAACTATACACATACATACTCAATTTGTTTATACTGATTTGAAAGAATAAGCAAACCAATAAAAAAAATTTTAATCAGCTGTTTGCAATACCCTACCTTGTAATGATTCTACCATGCGTGTAACTACGGACTTACTTTCTCGCACACACAAAACCGAAGAGCAGCGAAATTTCCATTTATTTTAATGAATTTTAGGTTGGGGATTTTTGTTCCGATAATATCGATAGGCAAAACTATCTATCGATAGTTAATTTTTAAAAAATAATCGATTTTACCGATAGTGCCATCGATTTTTTGCCAGCTCTAGTGTGTACCCCACTTAAAGATGTCCAAAACGATAACGAATATTTATAACTGTCATTGAAAATCGATTAGTTGTCGATCTATAAATCCATCTGGCTTCGCATTTTTTCATCTGTAGATCCCTTTGTCCGACAAAACGTCATTATTATTTTGGAATTTGAGTTAATCGGACGGACGACGCGTTCTACGAGTCGTAGATATTAATAAATAAAAAATTCGAGAAAATTAATACTTCATATATAAAATAGAACGAAAAAAGAAACCGCGTTGTGTTTATAAGAAAACATAATGTATGTGTAAAAAATAAAACAAATACGAAATAATTATGCCTGTTTAGTGTGTAAAATATATATAGAATAGAAGGAAACCAAAGTATACCCATAAAAGAATTACAAAAGCCAGTTGGTTTATTGATAAACAACACTTTTTCACAAAAAAAAGAAAGCAAAAAGGTAAATATATATTTTTTATGAACGAAGAATGAATGAATAAAGCAAAAAGTAAATATTATCTTGGGATATATGCCTTTATATCTTTGTGTAATATACATTTTTTCTTCTTTGGAGTTGGTGGAGGTTGATTACCTTTAGCTTACAAAAGTTCTGGGTGATTACTCGTGTCAGGTATTCATATAAGATGTGCCAAATAAATGAGATGTTTTGTTGTGTGCTGTATATCTCTCTTGTTGTTTTGCAAGGTTTATTTTTTTTTGCACTCGGGACCATTGTTAGAAATAATGGTAAATATATGACGATGATTTAATAACATTTGTTTCATTTTTAGCTGGTATAGTTTTCCTCCTCCAAATATAGACCACTCCCCACATTTGTTGTTGTTGCTGGAAAATGTGTCTTGATTTGATGTCTTTGATTCTCATCAACATTCTCTACAACACCCCTCTACACCCCCAACAGGTACATACCCGTCGTCTTTCTTGTTGACATCGTTACAGAGTATTTTGTCTCGTCCAAACGGAACAGCTGATTGGTATTATATTGTTCAATCTGTTGTTTTTTATGTTGTATACATACATATACACATTGCTGGCTGGTTGCGTTGACCATGTACAATCTAAACAAGTAGGTCGTTGCATTTGTTAATAGAAAGCAGTTAAATGCTATTGTTAAACAATCATAATATTTAAGGCTTCGAGCCTAACGAAGAAAAAAAAATGTTTCATTGTCAATAATTGTAAGACAAAGAAGAGTGCAGTCTTTAATTAATATTCAATAACAAAATGTGTGTTGGTCTGTTGAAAATGGAATACATACATACATACTTACCAACTTGCCCTCCACATTTTAAGATTCTTGTTCCATACTTTTGAATGATAATTTTAGACTTGTGGAGCAATATCTTGCGTAGATGACTTGAGAAATGGGAGCAAGTTGAGTTTAAGCATTAAGCTCGGATACAATTATAATTTGTTTCTAAATATCCGGCGTTCGGCCTGGGATTTAACTATTTCTGCTATGGACAGGTTAAAATATAGGGCACGGGAACAAAATATGTTTTAAATTGACAAATTTTCTCTAGGTAGCCGAACTTTAACAAGGGAATTTTAGGAACTTCTGAGCCGACTATTAGAAAAAAAGGATTATTCTAAAAAAGTCGCAAAATTCACAAGTTTTAAAAGAAATAATTCATCGGAAAGTAAACTAAATTTCGAAGCAAATAAGTTTTATTTCATTTCAAATGGCCATCTCGGAATGGGGAAGGATTGAAGTTAGACAAAACCCTTAAAGTACTGACTATTGGTGCACTTACCCTACTTTGAACATCGTAATATTATTACAAGAAATAAATCAGATTCGAATATGAACTATATGGGTACACTCCTTGGGGCACCTCCCACACAAATTTTCAGTTCATTGAAGTTTAATTGTTTCTAATATTTTTTTGCAACTTGCTGTTTTTGCCTACAGCCACAATGTGTAGAGGCTGGAGCGTAATATTTCTGCGAATCTTATACTTCGAAGATTGTGCTTATCTTATAGATCCACTCCTTCTGGTACCTCCACACAAAATGGTACGAACGATATCACTTAAACGAAGATACCGATTTGGCCTACGCTTTAGATCACGTAATATTTTGTTCAAACTTAGTTTAAGTTCAAACAAGTGAGCAAAGGCTATAGTCGGGACGGTGCCGACAATTTGATACCCAACACCACTACCCCTGCACATAAGCTTTTCACTGGTAAACATTTCTTTTATGGAATATAATCCGACTACCGCCAAACATAATATGCCCCTTTCTCTCTTGGACCACCAGAAGCAACCAAAATTTCGTGACATATGAGTGGTTTGATAGAATCAGTGATAGCTTGACTTGTTGATTGAGATCCATGTCTTGTCAGTTCATCTGCCTTCTCGTTTCGCACAATGTCACAGTGTCCCGGTACCCAGCAGAGTCGGACAGCGTTAGTGAGGTTCGCCAAAGCAGTTCTACACTCAAGAACGACCTCAGACTTGATATTGGAGGATTTGATGGCTTTAAGAGCCGGCTGACTATCAACGAAGATAGTCACCGGTTCAAAAATTTCTGCATCCAGACTTATTATCAACTTTGCGGCCATATTGATAGCGAAGATTTCTGCTTGGAAAACACTACAGTCGCTGTTCAACCTATATGAGTATTCGAGGCAAAGCTTTTCGCAGTAGACGCCAGCTCCGGTACCTTCTTTCATCTTGGAACCGTCTGTATAGAAAGCCAGACCTTCCAGAGGAGGGTTACTACGGTTTCAGTCATCTCTACTAGGGATAACGACCTCAAAATCTTCAAATCTATGTATTGGTGATAAGTAGTCGCTGAATTTCCCCTGCAGATTTAAGCTAAGGCTTGGTCCTAGCTCCCGAAGAATGCATGCATGACCATAGGTGCTGTCACGCCAACGATTCATGTAGCCTTAGGGCACTACGTGCTGCTTGACTTTTGATGCTAAGTCTCGTGGGCAAAAAGCTCCAGTTATCAGGATCGAGTTATCAAGATCGAGGCTGCCCTTTGCACCTTGTCTATGTTGCCGGAGTTCGATTTATGTCGAAGCGCATGCCACCAGACAAGACATCCATAGGATAAGATGGGTCTCACAACAGTATTATACAGCCAGTGTATAATAGCTGGATTTAATCCCCAACTTTTCCCAATCGAATTCTTACATGAATAAAGTGCAATCATATCTCTCTTCGTCCGTTCCTCGACGTTCCTTTTCCATCTCAATTGAGAATCCAGGATTGTACCTAGGTATTTGGCCTCAGGAGATAGATGTAATTGCACTCCATCCAATGTTGGTGGCATGAAGTCGCCGAGCTTACGCTTTCTGGTGAACAATACCAGTTCTGTTTTCGTTGGATTTACACCAAGGCCATTTGTGGTGGCCCAACGGGACAGCTTTGATAAGGCTCCTTGAATAAGCTCCGATATTGTGGACAAGAATTTGCCAGTTATTAGTAAAACCACATCATCCGCGTATGCGACAACCTTGATGCCCTGATTGTCGAATTCCGCCAAAATATTGTTTATCACAAGTAGCCACAGCAGCGGTGAGAGTACACCACCCTGGGGAGTACCTCTAGTTACTGTCTTCCTTATTGTCAACTCCCCAATGCTGGAATTAATGGTTCTGCTCTCCAGCATTCCATTTATCCAGCAGATCAGGGTTTCCGGGGTGTTGACCGCTCTAAGCGAGAGATGAATGGATTCAAGTTTTACGTTGTTAAAGGCTCCTTCTATATCCAGGAAAGCCGCCAAGGTGAAGTTTGAATTCTCCATATTTCTCTCAATGAAACCCACGACCTCATGAAGAGCGGTTTCAACAGATTTACTTTATTTTACAGATTTAGGCATGCTGCGAGTTGCTCAGCCAGGCAGTGTCTGCAAAGCTCATAATCTCCAGATCGATCAGTCGTTCGAGTGTCTTGAGGAGAAAGGAAGAGGATACGCTTATAGGTCTGTAGTCTTTCGGTGCAGAGTGACTGGCTTTCCCCGCTTTGGGGATATAAGTTACCTTTACCTCTTTCCACAGATCTGGTACGCAGGAAAGAAACAAACAGGCCCTGAAGATCTCCAGAATTAGGTATATCTGCGGTGTGGCAAAATGAGGCATCGCAGGAATTACTCCATCTGGACCAGGTAACTTATAGGGTTTGAATGTACTTACTGCCCACTTTATTTTGTTTCTGCTTACAACCTTATCAATGAGGCTCTCGTCCACTGACTCTTGGACTTGGAAGTTGTCACATTCAATGTGAAGGTTACTGGCGTCCGTGCAGTCAGGGAAGTGGGTCTCAGCTAGAAGGTTTAGAGTCTCAAGACCTGAATCTGTTCACGTGCCGTGCGGTTTTTTGATACTACCAATGGATTCGGGGTCCTTCGAGAGTATCTGGCGGAATCTGGCAGCGTCGTGTACTCCTTCTACATACTCACAGAAACAAACCCATGACTTCTTTTTGGCGCGCTTGATTTCACTCTTGTATTTGTTGAAACTCGCTTTATACGATTCCCAGTCACTGTCAAGTTTCGTCGAGTGCGCCCTGTTATACAGCTTTTTGGTGTTTTTCCGCAGTTCGCCAAGATCCTTGTTCCACCACACCGGTTGGGATTTCTTCCTAGGATACAAAGTTTAGATGGACAGAAGAACGGACACATATAGCCAGAACGACTCAGATCGTCGAGACATTAATTTTGATATATATAAGTACGGGTCTACGACCATTATTTTGATGCGTTACAAACTTTTTGGCCAAAACCAACTTAGAATACCCACCCCACATAGTGGTGTAGGGTATAAAAAGGGTCACATTGATGAACTCCATAGGCTACATCCCTCACAAAAATTTACGTTTTTGATTAAGTGCAAAGGTTCATGTCTGTTCCAGGATCCTTACGACATTTTCACCGAAGCTAATCTTTGTGGTGCCAAAATAAGATCCACTTCCAAAATGGTCCATTCCTTCAAGTACTTCCTCCGCAACACCTTTGAGCTTTCATCTAAATAAATATTAAATATTGCAAAGTAATGAAATAAATAAATACCTAATTTTTGGGGAAACTGATTGTGGTTGTGTAGCCGGTATTCGATCAGTCCATAGGTTAAATAGACAGATACTTTCTTACTTGTGCTACATCTGATCGTGTGAAAAGCTTGTGCATACATCATATATATAATCAATGGAACATTACACCCACTATCTTGGGTGACAACTGAGCACCATCGATCAATATCTTCAAGGGGAACCACATTTCAATAGTCCTAATTCAGCTGCGTAGATGTGTATTTAACATATGTTATTAATCATTTACTAGTCTTGATTTAGCCCTCTTTTTGGTCTTATACATTAGTTGACCTTTTGGTAGGTGTTCTTTATCTTTTATAACGCATGGCTGCATCGTTCACATTTAATATAATCTCTAACATATATCATCCCACATTGTATACTTTTTGTGTATGTCCCAAATACAAGCATCTTTGTATATAATATTTAGGTTAGACATATTAAAGTCTGGGTCATTGACATAACAAGATTTAACATAATTACTGGTTATATGGATATATAATATTAAAAATAATACTATTAAAAACCAAAACATTTTTTACATTCCTCATATTCCCATTCCATACATAGAGGATAATTATAAAATAATTACATGACCATGGTTAAACAGTAGCACTTTTTTTCTGTCTAAAATTTACGAAAAAATGTTGTTTGTTTTTCCATAAAAGCCGGTTTTAAAAAAGGCATTGTCTTTGGATTCGCCGATAAGAGAAGATAAAAATTGAGATATAAAACCTCATTATCGTCTTAATGATGACATTCTTTAAGCACATTCCACACTCACACACTTTGCCAATAGGGGGTTTGTTTGTTTGTCCGGTTGTGGTGTATCTTGCATGCGTTTCTTGTTTTGTTTTTGGTCTTTCCGTCATCATTACTCAGGTAAAGTCAAGAAATCTTGTTTATTTATTTGTGGGGGAATGACATTCATTGCCCGCTGAATGCATCATTGCTATGATTCATTTAGTTTTTTTTTATTGTTTTAGTATTTGCCATTGATTTCTGTAGTTCCCTGTTTGTTTGAATATTAATATGGGTTTGAGATATTTCTTTTGAAATAAATCACTCAGCTTGTTAGTCATTTCAAACTCTTTAATAAGGCTATAATTAAAAACAAAACTTTCAAAGTTATAACATCTTTGAAATAATAATGAAAAATACAACTCAACAAACTTTTTGCTACTTCTCTGAAATTGAATTTAAATAATTAGATTAGAATTGTGATTTGTAGAACGAACGATGACAAAATTACATTAAAACTTCGTCTTTGGTATAAAAAACTCTAGGCTGCTATTCTGGTTGGAATCTGAACTCCATGCAGAATATCTTGGCGATCGGCCCGTTTTGCGACCTGGAATTTGATTACAATTTTTCTCCATTCTAAACGGACTGAAACAAAACTAGGTCGTCGATATAGAAAATATTTCTAGGTTTTTTGTGGGTAAAACAAACTAATAATACTCTCACCACATTGTGGTGTGACTGTGTGTGATATAAAATATGTAGTTGTAACTTCTCAAAGCACTTAAAAATAAACTAAATTGCATTTTTAACGCCATTGACAATACCGAGAAATTCTATGTGTATATAAAGTTGTATATTATTTTCTTCCGATGAATACACAATATTATTGAATATCTTGTGTGTGTTTCCTTTCGTATTTACTGCTGATGAATCATTTACATACACATGTATGTATGTAACAATTTTATTATTGCATTTAACTGGAATCATAGAAAACTGATCAGTGCAACAATTAATTGGGAAATGTATTTATAAGTCAATTGTTGTTTACATTTCAAAAAAATGTAGTGATTTCACTCACAATGGCATTAGTGATGGTCTACATTATAAAAATAATACGAAACGATAAAAAAAATTATAAGATAAAGCGGAAAGTCTCTAGTTTTATTTTAAACTAAAAAGAAAAGTTACAGTAAGGAGGTGTACAATTTAAAGTCCTCTAACTCTTAATTATGCACAGAATTTTGTTTGCTTTGGAGTAGTTTAGCACACCGTCCTTAATATTTTTAAGCCACTATTTTGAAGTCATAAAATTTGTTATTTTATCATAGAACTAGCAAAGTGTCCACAACTTCGCCTGCGTAAAGACGATAAATGCAAATAAGCAATATTTAATATGGAAATGGCTAACACTGAATTTTTTTGCTACTGATACTTATTTCATTTAAGTGCAGTTAGTTCGAATTTCCAACAAATCGGCCGCATCTCACTCCTACACATCAACACCCACCCATATTTTAAATTTCAAATTTGTTGTTTTATTCGTTCGCTAAATTAAAACATTTAACTCAATAACAATTGGTACAAATTCTTTTTCAAACATTTAGTAATTTTTGTCATACGTATTTCGAAAATAACATCAATTTCTCAACCCTATACACCAACACTGATCCTAATGCCAATTTTAACAGCTCTATTCCTAAATGAAATTTAGTACCATTTACTACCTTTCGTATACTTATGGCTCGTATTTCTATAAACACCTTCGTTCATATTTCTACCCTACACACCAACACTGACCATAATCCCAAAATTCAGTCTATATTTTAGAAAACACCAAAAGGTTCAAAATGTATTTCCATTTATTTCGTACAATTTAGTACACATAAGTACGAATTTCCAAAATTACCTCTCTATCACAATCGTATTAGATAATCTTAATTCCAAGTTTCAGGATTCCAGCTATATATGTCCAACCAAATACAAATTTTACCGAATTTAGTATCATTTAGTGCTTTTCTCAAACAGAAATAAGAATTTCCAAAACTACCTCCATATATCATCCAAATTTCAGGATTCCAGCTCTTTACGTTTACCCACAATCAATTTTCGTACGAATTTTCAAAACTACCTCGATCCTACTAGTATTTTTCGTACACATAAGTACGCATTTTTAAAACCACCTCAATCCAAATTTAGTACCATTTATTACTTTTCGTACCCATAAATACGAATTTCCAAAACTATCTCTATCCAGCTCTATCCGACCACCCGAATCCAAATTGTATCAAATTTGAACCATTTAGTACTTTTCGTACCCATAAGTACGAATTTCTAAAACGACCGCCATCCTACATCCTAACAATCACCCAAAACAAATTGTGCCAAATTTAGTACCATTTAGCACTTTTCGTACCGATAAATACGTTCACCCAAAAACAAATTGTGCCAAATTTAGTACCATTTAGCACTTTTCGTACCCATAAGTACGAATTTCTAAAACGACCTCAATCCTACATCGCAAAAATAATCTTAATTCCAAATTTCAGGATTCCTTTATCCGTTCACCCAAATCTAAATTATACCATTATACCAAATTTAGTACCATTTAATAATTTCCGTACTCATAAGTACGAATTTCCAAAACTTCTGCAATCCTACACTCCAACAGTAACCTTAATTCCAAATTTAAGGTTTCCAGGTCTATCCATTCTCTCAAATTGTCCCAAATATAGTACCATTTAGTACTTTTCCTACACATAAATACGAATTTCCAAAACTACCCCCATATTTCAATCCTACACTTCAACAGTAACCTCAGTTTTTAATTTCAGGATTCCAGCCCTATCCATTCGCCCAAATCCAAATTATACCAAATTTAGTACCATTTAGCATTTTTCATATACATGGGTACACATTTCAAAAACCATCTCTGTATATCAACCCTACTTCTCTACTTTGATTTTCATTCCAAATTTCAAGCTATTACTCTTGTGCCAGACACTGAAAATAACACATAAACATTTTTTTAGCTTTTAGGAGAGAGCGGAGGTGAAGGAGCTCCCTTTCTCCCTTCTTACCCATAAGCTCAAAATATTTTCATGAAAATTTTCATAGTCTGGCACAAGACTTAGCTCTATCCCTTCACATAATAACAAATAGTACCAAATTTAGTACATGTTAGTACTTTTCGTACACTTACGGTTCGAATATCTAAAACCATTTTAGGTTATGACCGAAACATGGGCGCTATTCGCAGTTTTTTCGATTTTTTTTTGGGTTGTGTTTAAATACCATGCCGACCAGTCGTCGTTTTGTGGCAATATGTTCAACGGTCGTATTTTTTATACCCTCAGCCTTTAGGCTAAAGAGGGTATTTACACTTTGATACGACCAAAAATGTGCCTCATCGAAATAATGGTTTTAGACCCCAAGTAAGTTTGTACGATATCCGTTTCAGACAATTTTGAGTACATTTAGCAATGTCCGTCCGTCTGTCTGTCCGTCTGTCTGTCTGGCTGGCTGGTGCGCACGATAACTCTCGAACGGATCAATCGATTCGGTTCAAATTTTGGGTATCGAATTATTTTGTCCAGATTCGATTTAAGTTCGAAGATGGGCCATATAGGTCCACTCCTTCAGGTACCTCCCCCACAAATGTTGAAAAATTGTCGCAAAACTTGTGCGCACGATAACTCTTGTAGGGAGTAACCGATTTGGTCCATACTTTGCGCATCGTGTAATTTCTACCAAACTTAGATGAGGTTTCAATATGGACTCAATCGGTCCACTCCTTCGGGTACCTCCCACACAAAATTTCGGAAAAGTTCAATTTAGGACCTGGTCTCGAATCGCTTTGATTTTTGTTTACGCAAGTTGTATTCGCTGTCCTCTATACGACGCTCTAAGTTTCATTAGGGGCAAGTCCATACTTCCTGAGGAAATAGCCTGAAAGTTACAAAAAGCCCTATGACACCGTGTGTAATGGTTGGAGCGCAAGATAACCCTTGAACGGATCTGCCGATTCGGTCCAAAATTTGGTTTTCGTAATATTTTGTCCAAACTTAGTTCAAGTTCAAAGATGGATTATATCGGTCCACTCCTTCCGGTACCTCCCCCACAAAAGTTCGAAAATGTTCGGAAAATTTGTGCGTACGATAACTCTTGAAGGAAGTTACCGATTTGGTCATTACTTTGCACATTATGAAATTTCTACCAGACTTAGATGAGGTTCCAATATGGACTCAATCGGTAAACTCCTTCGAGTACCTCCCACACAAAATTTCGGAAAAGTTCAGTTTAGGACCTTCTCACGAATCGCCTTGGTTTTTGTTGTAACATCTTGTATTCACTGTCCCCTATACGAAGGTACAAGTTTCCTCAGGGGCAAGTCCATACTTCCTGAAAAATAGCCTGAAAGTTGAAAAACAAACCCTATGACACCATGTTTATGGGTGGAAGCGCAAGATACTTCTCGAACAGAAATGCCGATTCCGGCCAAAATTTGGCCTTCGTAATATTGTTTCCAAACTTAGTTTAAGTTCGTAGATAAGCCATATCGGTCCACTCCTTCAGGTACCTATCCCAAAAAAGTTCAAAAATATTCGGAAAAATTGTGCGCACGATAACTCTTGAAGGGAGTGACCGATACACATTCTCATAATATCTACCAGATATAGATCAGGTTCGAATATGGACTATATTTGTCCACTCCATCCCGTACCTCCCACACAAAATTTTGGATAAGTTCACTTTAAGACCTGCTATTGAATCACTTTGATTTTTGTTAAAGCAACTTACATTCGCTGCCTCAATTACGATGGTAAAAGTTATTTCAGGGGCAAGTCCATACTTCTTGAGAAAACAGCCCGAAGGCACAGTGGTTCCGCCCTTGGACAAAAATCGAAAAATTGATGGCGACAAATCTGATTGCGAATGAAATAAATATTCTCTAAACATATCAAATTTTTAACATCCAGTATTATTTTTGTAAATTTACATCGGTTATACGCCAAGTTAAGTCGAAGAAACTGTGATTTGTATGTGAGGCATTAAAAACGAAAAATACATCCGCAAAGCATTCGTAGGTTATGAGTAAAATTATAAAAAATTGGAGATGTAAATGTGCAATTTTCTAAATGGAACTTTTAGGTGATGGCTTTGACAATGTTTTTGTGAAAAAACAAATTCATAATTCGTTTTCTAACATCATTAAAAATAAATTCTTTATAAATGACTTTTTCTGCTAATTTTAATATAATTACTGTTAATTTATGTTAAGTTTTACTAATGTTGTGAGCATTTGTGAGTCTCGAAATTTTTTTTAAAATGCAGGGGAAAATCTCTAGTTTACGATTAAAAAAAGTCCAGCTGCCCCCATCTGCCACCCGCTAAGTTATTCCTCTTATACCTCGCCTGTAAAATCGTCAAAATTCCGAAAATCGGGAGGTACGTTTATATGGGAGCTATGCCTAAACTTGGACCTATACTGAACATTTTTTACAAGGAGGTATATTGCTCACTCAGAACTCAAAATGCAAAAATACAGCCAAATCGGTTGGAAAATGTGAGTAAAATCGTCAAAATTTTTAAAATCGGGAGGAACGTTTATATGGGGGCTATACCTAAACGTAGACCGATATTGACCATTTTGTGCACGGAGGTATTTGGTACACTCAGAACTCAAAATGCCAAATTACAGCCAAATCAGTTGGAAAATTTAGCTAAAATGGTCAAAATACCGAAAATCTGAGGGTACATTTATATGGGGGCTATACCTAAACGTAGACCTATATTGAATATTTTTTGCAAGGAGGTAGTTTATTTACTCAGAACTCAAAATGCAAAATAACATCCACATCGGGTGGTAAATTTTGCCAAAATCGTCAAAATACCAAAAATCGGGCGGTACCTTTCTATGGGAGCTATACCCAAATATGGACCTACATCCACTAAAAATGGGTTTCTATATTTTTGGCTTGTTATAAACCTACGTTTAAAATTTGGAGGCGGTAGCTCGATTAGATCTATTTTTGGCACTTTTTCCATACAAGTGGGACCACTGTGGAAGGGTGTAAAATACATAAGTTTTTTGTGAAAAAAGTGTTTCAATTTGCACAGGCTGAGGGTATATCTCTGTCGGCAAAGCCGACTGATAGTTTTTCACTTGTTGTTTATGTTATTGCTTAAATTTTTCTGACAGTTACATTTTCACTTTCGGTCCTTCCGGTAGGTTCCCCAAAAAGTTCAAATTTGTTACCTAAAAATCTCGAACACATCAGCCAATTTGTTCTCAAGTTTGTTCCTCATAATATTTTTTCAATTTGTTATCGTACACGTGCAGTATAAAGGTATATCTCGAATCGTTTTGAATTTTTTGAAAAAGTTTGTTCTCGGAGCCCCATTTACAGCGGTACATAGTTCCTGTGATAATGGCCCAAAAGCTTTAAAAACTCCTGTTGGCACTAATTGAAATGAATGATGAATATTAGCTTTGGACCATGGAAGAATTTTAAACCGCCCTGCGGACTGCAACAGGGTTGCTCCTCATGACACCAGTGGACCATCTTAACCATTTTACATTTGCATCAGCACAACAAGATAGCAATGCAGTACATGCAACGCTGCACATGGTCATGCTTCCCTCCCTCACCCAGGCACTTCAGGAAAGATCTTAATGATCTAAAGAGAGATGTCCAAAGATACAAGCGAGAACTTACAGGTGAACGAGTCATCAGGGGCAGGCCGGAAAAGCATTCATTCTTATTAGGCTGCACGGACAGTACAAAGGTACAGTGTGAATGCCGTGCTCGGAGACCACCTCGAACTAAGAAAAGATCTCCAATTCTCTCTATTTGTTGCTTCGCACTCTGGAATACCGCGCCTTTTCATCTCATCATCCACTTGTTTGCGCCATCTATACCTTGGCCTGCCAATTCTGCGTGCACCGCCAAGCGGTCCTTGTTTATACGCCTTTTTAGCGGGTTCATCATCGCTCATCACCGTCAACGCAGATTGGTCCGTAGATCTTTCGAAGAATTTTTTTCTCAAACACACCAAGCACTGCCATGTCTGCTTGCGCAAGTACCCAGGCTTCGGAGCCATACATCAGCACGGGTAGTATCAGTGTTTTGTATAGTGTTATTTTTGTTTGACGAGATGTGACTTTGTTTTTAAACTGGTTACTTAAACCAAAGTAGCATCTGTTGGCCAATACAACTCTTCTTTTTATTTCACAACTAATGTCGTTTGTTGTGTTTACGGAGGTGCCGAGGTAGACGAAGTCTTTTACTACCTCAATATTATAGGAACCAACTTCCATAGTCGGTCCGAGCTCAATGGACGCATTGCGAGTCGACACCATCAACTTGGTCTTCTCACCGTTTACCGCCAGACCCACTTTAGCAGATTCTCCTGCGACCTTCATAAAGGTATCAGTTACTTCTTTTACTGATCGGCCCATGATGTCTATATCATCAGCATAATCAAGTAACATGTGACTATTGGTGTAGATTGTGCCACTTCTTTTGACGTTTGCCTCTCGTACAACCTTTTCCAGCAGGATGTTGAAGAGATCACACGAAAGGCTGTCTCCTTGTCTGAAACCTCTTTTGGTACCAAACTCTTCAGAGATGTTCTTTCCTATTTTAACTGAGGACCTCGTGTCAGTTAAAGTCATTTTACAAAGCCGGATGAGCTTTGCGTGGATACCAAATTCAGACATGGCTTGGAATACCTTTGAACGCAGCGGGCTGTCGATGGCATATGCTGTGGCTATCTGTTGTGATTGCAGCTTACCGATGTCTAACTTTCGTGTTGTGTCTGTTCGTACTTTGTTTGCTACGTTTAAGCGGGTGCGTACCTTTGCTGCAACAAGGTAGTAGTGGTCCGAATCAATGTTTACGCCTCGGAACGATCGTACATCCAACACGCTCGATGAATGTCTTCCATATATCACAACATGATCAATTTGATTAATTGTTCTTTGATCTAGAGACAGCCAGGTGCCCTTATGCATATCGAGATGATTAAATCTGGTACTGCTAACTACCATGTTTTTTGCAGCTGCAAAGTCTATCAGCCTCATACCATTGTCAGATGTTTCACTGTGGAGACTGAATTTCCCGACTGTTGGACCAAAGATATTCTCCTTTCCAATTTTGGCATTAAAATCGCCTAGAATGATTTTAATGTCATGGGCAGGGCAACAACGGTCATATGTTTCTTCTAAGCGCTCGTAAAATATATCTTTGGTCTGTTCGTCCTTTTCTTCAGTGGGAGCATGAGCGCAAATAAAGCTGATGTTGAAGAATTAAGCTTTTATTCGTATTGCAGCAAGTCTTTCATTCACTGGGGTGAAGCTTGATACCAAATGTTTTAGCTTCCGACTAACCACTAATCCGCAACCAAACTCATGCTTTTCGTCATGGCAGCTATAATACAGTGCGCCACCTTTAGCTGTTGTTGTGACGCCTTTCCCAATCCATCGTATTTCCTGTATGGCAGTAATATCGGCCTTGTAGTACGTCTGCCAATACGAAGACTGCACCTTCTCTATAAAGAGTGCGAACATTCCAGGTGCAGATTCGCAGATCATGGTCCTTAAAACGTTTGCGGGGTTCGTCAACTTTAGAAGGGTTTGTTTTTCTTTTCTTTCGTTTTTTCATAGTAGGCTGTTTTTCCTAGGGGAGGGTTACTAACCCGACGCCCAAACCCAAGTTTTTAACGTTCTTATGGGTGAAGGCGCGGCACATGTTAGCTCACTACCTTTAACGGGTGTTAAAGGCAGTTCCCCAGGTGACACCACGGGGAGGTCAGTGTCCACTTGAGATGAAAGACCAAGATAAATCCTGGGCTTTGCCATGTTAAAAACGGTCAGGACCGTTCCTTGGTATCTTCCATCCCCTACGTCACCCAAAATAAGAACCTATTTTTGCTGGGCTGAGCGTATATCTTTATAGGCAAATCTGACTGATACTTTTTTATTTGTTCAATATAACTATAGTTCTTTCCCAAAGGGAATTTTGATCCGGTACCTTACTGGAGAATATTTTTGTGAATGAGTTTACTTCATATGAGAGTTCAATACTTGTTACCATGTAACAGCATCACAACGTTCAACTGGTAATAAGTTCGATATGCAAAAACAATTTTCCTGTTTTTTACTTTAGAATTCTCTTCAATCACAGCAATTTCTGTTCAGTTAATTTGATTTTCAAGTTGTATTTGAAATATGCTTTATTTATTTATACTATACGCCATCATATCCCCATACAAAGGTACATGTGGTTTTATATATATGAGTGTACATATAAATACCTATGTACACTAAAATATATACAGAAACGACAACAAAATAAAATGAAATTATATTGAAGAAGTGAATGAGGTGGTGGTGATGGGTTAATTTTATATTGACTGTATAACGAATTCACATCACGCATTAACGGCTTAAAATGTTTTTTTTTTCTTTTAAATACATATGACGAGACTGTAGTTAAAAAACAGCTCAAACTGAATATTTGCAGTATACAATTTTTTATAACTCTGAGGTTCGAAGCCCCATTAACAACAACAGTAACTTCCCGCATACGTAAACATAAATTACAAAGCTTATTGCAATAATTACACACAAAAAAAGAGAAGAATAGATATCAGCCAGTCAGTGTCAGTTTTGTATTAACAAGTAATAAAATATTATAATCCTATATTTTATCTTCCGAACTTTGAAGTTTGTGACATTTACGTCATTATTTTAGGTCAACTTTATCAACTGGGGTTTTTCAAGTAGATTATATCTGAAAAAAAATGCGTCTTACTCTAACAGAATTTTAATTGACACCTGTCACTTATGGGACAACATAAAAATTCTAACTGAGGAAAATATCACCGCGCCTGACATGTTAATACTTAAGTCTTCGTCATTCCAAGATAACTTTGTGGGACATTTCTAAAGTTACCTAATAGTTCTCAACATAAAAATATTTATGATTTAATCCCTAGTCATTCCCATTCTAATTGGAGACCAATTACATTAAATATAAGAACTATCTCCCTATCAAATCCATGATAGGAAATCTATTCTTACGATCAAAGCATAGTCTCCATCAGTACTGTTGTAGCAACAACTAAACGTGTCTTGGTTTTGTACTGTTGTCAAACCCCTACCACGAGATATAGTGTAAATTAGTTTTGTCATTCCATTTCCAGCAATTCGAAATGTTTTGATCGGAGTTTCATCTTGGTGGGTTCTGGGTTGTTGTTGTAACAGCAAACAATATGTTTGTTGTTGTTGTTGTAACAGTGTTTGTTATTATGTTTGTATGTTCGTTCTTCTGTTCAATCTGGCTCTGGGTCTATCTCCAGTTCCAGGAAAGTGGCTGCTTCGATGGGATTCAACCACAGATCCACTGGAGTTAGATGGGTAGGTTTGGCGGGGCAGTTGAAAAGATGTTCTGTGTCGTGCGGGCCCATGCCGCATACTGGGCATATGTCTTGCACGGCGCGATCGATTTCCGCCCAATACGAATTTAGGCGACTGAAATATCCCGACCGTAGTTGAGTCAAAACTACTCTGGTTTGTCGTGGCAGCTGACGCTCCTCAGCTGCAATAGGCCTTGGCAACTGCATCCGTGTGAATACTATTTAAACCTGCTTGATATGCTTGTTGATCTAGGGGTTCTCTCCTGTATCGTTGGATTCTCCCTCTAGAGCATGGATATCCTTCCTGATCTGGCTGAATGTGTCGGGCCTACCCACAAGATGGTGATTGGGATGGCTCGCACGGTAACATCCAAGCAGGTACTGCAACGAAAGCATCTCATTGTGTTGCTTTACTGGAAGAATCTTTGCCTCCTCATGTAGATGGTCCACTGAAGATTTGAGGAGGCACCCTATTGCTGTTCTCAGGGCGGCATTCTGGCAAGTTTGAATCTTTTTCAATTCGTATCACATAATCTCGGGGAACAGACTGGTGCCGCATAGCTTACCACAGACCGACATATCGCCTTATATGTGGTCAACAAGGTTTCTTTATCTGCACCCCAAGTGCTGCCGGCTAGGGACTTGAGCTTGTTCCTACTTTTCAGTTTGTCGAAGATAGCTGTGGCGTGCGCGCACGACGTGAAAGTAGTGTCGAATGCGACCCCTAAAATTTTGGGGCAGTTTTTGGTCGGAATTCTGCTACCGTCGACCACATTTCTTCCAAACTGCGCTGTCCATGTGGTGAACAGAGTGGCTGTTGATTTTGTGGGGGAAATCTGTGGTAAGATCGGTTAAATAGTTGTTCACTCTCTCACAGATGTCATCAGGATAGGTACCCGACGCCAGGATCGTGCAATCATCCGCATACGTTACGATCTCGATGCCGTCTGGAGGGGGCGGAATACTGGAGAGGTAGAGGTTAAACAGTTCCGGAGATATCACCCCACCTTGGGGAACTCCCTGTTTCACTCAACGGGGTTTGGACTTCTTGTTCCTGAATTCCACGTACGACTGGCATCCACACATATAGTTGACTATCCAACGTTTCAAGCTTGGCCGGAGGGTTGTCTGCTCAATGTCCTCAAACAGCGTGAAGTGCCTGACTGTATCAAAGGCTTTTGATAAGTCAAGCCCCACCATCACTGTTCTATCGCACGGCCGTCTCTGGTGGAGTCCTTTACAGATATATGTGGTAATGGCGTGCAGCGCTGTTGTCGTGCTGTGCTGTTTACGGAATCCATGTTGATGGTCGGCAACTTGATAGCTATTTCTGATACTGGGGAGGATCAAGGCCTCAAGTGTCTTTGCCAGGGGCGACAAAAGCGAAATCGGTCTGTACGATTCACTTTTGCTGGCATCCTTGCCTGGCTTCCGTAGTGGGACCACCCTGCCCATTTTCCAGACTTCGGTAACAACGAGGGTGGCTAGCGACAAGTTGAAGACTTTGGTGAGATACTCGACTCCCGGCTCATCCAGCTGCTTCAACATTACCATGGAGATTCCATCAGGGCCCAACGCTTTGGATGATTTAGCGTTCCTGATGGCATTGGCAACATCATCCATTGTAAATTGTGGTGGCTCATCCTCGGCAGGAAGAGATCTGATGGGACGTAATACTCTTCTCCTCGCCCTGTCACTCTCGGGATGCTCGACAAACTATCGGCTGCAGTAGTGATGATGTTTTGGAACGTCCTTTCCGCTACCCGAACGTCGGAAGGATTGGGCAGTTCTCTGAAGCTGTGATTGGTGAACTCTCTGAAACCCGGCCAATCAGCTTTCTTATGATTGACGAATGTGCAGCGTTCAGAGGTAAGGAAATCGGGTGGTCTGCTAATGGGGACAATTATGGGGACATGGTCTGATCCAAGGGAATGACGGGTTGCCAGGTAACGTTCAAGCGAGATAGGTCTGTATTGGACACACTGGTGCAATGGGAAAGCTAATTCCCCACCTACAGTTGTTGTTGAGCTGGTTTCTTGCACCGCAGCGACCTTGATATTCCTCCGACTCATGAAATCTACTATTTCGTCGATCTTACCTCGGAGTCCAATGCAATTAAATTGCAAAAAGGATGCATTTTCCGGGATTGGGACAACAACGGCTGGTGTTAAAGGCTGCATGTGCGGTTGTTGTCGAGGGGACTGCGGGGGATTCTCATAATCAGACAACGAGGGAGTTTCGTATTCCGATGACGACTCACTGGAGACTGTATTCACACAGCATGCAGCAACATAGTCCCTGTCGTAGTCCCTCACGTGGACAAGTCCAGAGCAACCCCTTAGATGCACCCACTCCTGACATCTATTGCATCTCACCGAAGGCTAGATGTGGGTGAAGATGCGGATGTGACAAACCGAGCACAAATATATAGGTCCTGGGTTTCCCTCCGTCCCCGCACGGACCAAAAGGATTCGGAGCATGCATTCCGGGATATGCTGCAACACAGAAAAACGAAACAAATACAAACATATGTACACTGAGGTGGCAGCCGCTGGTCGTAACAATGATTGTGTGTAGTTCCGGGTCAATCCGGTACAAAAAACCCGCTGCCGTGGGATTGCACATCATATTGTTTGCTTTAGAGTAGTTTAGCATCTCATGTTTAGACGAAATGTGTTTCAGACAATTTGGAGTCGATCTAGCCATGTCCGTCCGTCTGTCTGTCTGTCCTGCTGGCTGGAGCGGACGATAACTCTCGAACGGATGAACCGATTCGGTTCAAATTTTGGCTTTCGTAATATTTTGCCCAAACTTAGTTTAAGTTCGAAGATGGGCTATATCGGTCCACTCCTTCCGGTACCTCCCCCACAAAAGTTCGAAAATGTTCGGAAAGTTTGTGCGCACGATAACTCTTGAAGGGAGTGGCCGATTTGGTCCATACTTTGTATAGCGTAAACTTTCTACCAGGGTAATAGGAGGTTCCAATATGGTCTCAATAGGTCCACTCCTTCGGGTACCTCCCACACAAAATTTCGCAAAAGTTCAGTTTAGGGCCATCTCTCGAATCGCTTCGATTTTTGTTTTAGAAACTTGTATTCACTGCCCTCCATACGACGGTACAAGTACCATCAGGGGAAAGTCCATACTTCCTGAGAAAATAGCATGAAAGTTGCAAAAAACCCCTATGACACCGTGTGAGGTGGTTGGAGCTCAAGATAACTCTCGAACGGATCTGCCGATTCGGTGCAAAATATGGCCTTAGTAATATTTTGTCCAAACATAGTTTAAGTTTGAAGATAAGCCACATCGGTCCACTCCTTCAGGTACCTCCCCCACAAAAGTTCAAAAATGTTCGGAAAAATTGTTCGTACGGTAACTATTGAAGGGAGTGGCCGAATTGGTCTATACTTTACACATCCTAATATATCTACCAGATATAGATCAGGTTCAAATATGGACTATATTTGTCCACTCCATCCGGTACCTCCCACACAAAATTTCGGATAAGTTCACTTTAAGACCTAATATCGAATCACTTTGATTTTTGTTGAAGCAACTTGCATTCGCTGCCTGAATTACGAAGGGAAAAGTTTTTTTAGAGGCAAGTCCATACTTCTTGAGCAAACAGCCCGAAGAGTGTAAAAACCCCCTATGGCACCATATGTTGTGGCTGGAGATCCATTTCCATAACGGTCAATGTCGATCCATTCCTTTTAGTATCTCCTCCGCAAAACTTTTGATCTTTAATCCTAATCAACATTTTTGTCGGAAACGCCCTAAATACATACGTATTTTGGGGAAAAATTGTTTCAATATACACATGCTGAGGGTATATATCTGTCGGCAAAGCCGACTGATACTTTTTTACTTGTTTAATAGTCCCCATATAAGCTCTATTGCTCTATAGCGTTACACTTAGGTTCGCGAACCACACTGTCGCCGCATAGCTTACCACAGACGAACCTATTACATTAGTAATTAGTCTTCACCCCCAAGTGCTGGCGACTAGGGACTTGAGGACTTTGTTCCTTAACCTCAGCTTCTTCCAGATAGCTGTGACATGCGCGGACGATGATGACTTGGGATGATTAGTAGTCGGAATTCGTCTACCATCCGCCAGGACATGTTGTTAAAAAGGAGGTCGTATTTTTTCGAATTCCTTGGTTTCATGATATCCACCTTTGCTGGCATCCTTGCCTGGCCTGACATCATAGTAGTGGAACCACCCTGTCCTCGATGTTACAACAAAGCTTAGAAATCACTTGTTCCACATCTTCAACACACTATCGGCTCATGACACCAGATTGTCTTCACTTCTTCGTTCCATAATTGTAACCTATTGTTTTTCGAAATTGTTTGTTCTCAGAGAGTCTGTTCATAATGGTCGGATAATATTTATGGTTCGGAATCGCCAAAAACTGCTGTGAAGGAAATATGACTTCTTATGTGAATATCTCGCTTCTATTAGGAGTATTTTAAAACAAAAACTGTCCGTGAAAATAGAACCTCATCTCCTTAACATTGATACAAAGGATTAGGTTGTCATTTTTGGATTTGTATTTATAATTTCAGTAATCTATTAGAGAAGTCTCCCTCGTCCCATCTGGAATGTTTGTGGAACAATTGTTATTAATCTATTAGCCGTCGTAATATAATTTATTTTTATATTTTATAGAAGAACTCTTATCTAAGGATTCGATAGAAAGAAATCTTAATACAAATCATTTGATTCATTAGACCATCTATTTCCAAAAGGAGTACAAATTTAAGATACAATCAAAGATATTTGCCCAGTAACAACATCACCACCACAACATCACCCTGTCAAGATAGCAATGAATACTGAAAAGGTTTGCAAATTATTCCCTTTCAAAAATTTCATAGGAATTTTCAAGTATTTTCATTATTTGATTTTGTTAATGACAAGTCATGTTATGATCGACATAATACATATCAGTGTTGTATATGTTTACGATCGGTATAGAAGAAACAAAAAAAAAAAAAACGTCATGAATACATTGTCAACGAACTGATCGTCTCCGTACACAATGTGGGGGTCATTAATTTTGTATGGGATTCCTACGTGTAGATATTTATAAATCACTACTGATTATAAATTGAGGGGTGTCAATTTTTGATGTTCAGATAACATGCAAAGTACTTAAATGAGAACTTGTATAACGATATATACATTGGTTACTTTCTCTTTGGAATAATACATGATATATATTTTAACAACACAATATTTTCCACACCTAACTACCAAATCCCCTCATCCCATTCCCAGAAATTTGCGCAACGAAAATTAAATTACCCGATATTAGTTATTACATTTAAAAATTTGTTTTATTTACCTGTTTCATTTAGGAAACGTAATAACGTCTCGATTTGAAAAAATATACGTATATTCTCTGCTCTTTCTAAACAAACAGAAAAACACTTTAATATAGTACAGTACATACATTTCAACAATTTGTCTATTAAGTTTAAGGTTATTGATCGGATTTTGCATTCATTATTTCAAAAAAAAAAAAAAAGCAAGCGACGTCGCCTGTCGCCGTCTAACATGGCAGTGGATGGATGCCACCACCTTGTATTATAATTGTGTACCCAATTGCGTCCATTTATATACAAATAGTAGTACTAATAACAAATTGTAGCAACAATATTATTTTAACCATATTTTAAGAAACATCGTCGTATCGAACTGAACTGAACTGAACGTTTGTAATCGACAACAATTTCAAATCAATGAATGGCATTGAAGGTTAAACACGTGCATAGAATAACCATGCGTATTTACAAAAATGGCAAAATATTCATGAACACTTCATCGTTTCGTTTTTCTTTTCTCTGTTTTGTACTACCTATTATTTACATACCTGGAGAGGAAATAGAAACAAATAAATAATAAATGTGTGTTATAAATGTATTGTAAACGAATATGAAAAATACTTCCAAGTCTCAATTTTTTTCCTATATGGAATTTATTGAGTTCCTAAGTTCACACAGAAAATGTGTATGTATTTCCTCTATAAAGGTGGATGACCCTCAACTCAAAAGCCTATTCTCATTTACTTATTGGCAAAGGTTCGTTAACGTTTTTGAACTAATAGGTGTGAGATAGGTTCATTGAAGGTTCGCCATAGCTATTTGGCATAGAATTTATATTACTCCCAGGATGTTGGATAATGTAAATGACCCATCCCAGCAAAAATGTTTAGAAGTTGTGCATGTGGGAGTTATGATTTCACTACATCCTTCGATGCAGTCCACACGGAGTTATGAAAAATGCACTCCGTTGGATACAATTTATATACAGCTGCTTTAGAGATCCCTACAAAAGAAACAGTTGGTTGATGGTAAATACACATTAAAATGGGTAAATTGGGTACAAATGGGTAAATACCCAGGTATTTACCCAATATGTGGGTATAAATTACTGAAACTAAAATCATCCAAATAGATTCAAAAACGAAGCTTTTTTGCAAATTTTAACTGGCTATGAATAAAATGACCTTTTTTTAGATACGGGGCAAATTAAAATGTGGACCAATGTTGGTCCATATGTTGGTAAATCTCTCATATATTGTGACAGCATAATTTTGATGTTTGAGAGCTTCTAGCGCGGTTTATTGCACTTCTCCATGCAGAAACACATATATGCAGGATCGAGATCCAAACTTTATGATATATCAGATGGATAAAACCAGTATTTCAGTGGATAATCTTGAGATTTAAGTCCTCCTCGACAAAGCTACAATTTTTGCATTTTTCGTCAACTTTTTCGCACAAGCAACTCCAACGATCGACTTGACATATAAAAAGTGTAGTCCGGGTGGCTAAATCGCATTTTTGGTATTCTTTTTGATTTTCTGTTTGACAGAAAAACAAAATTTTGATTTCAAAATAAAATTTTTTTACCCAAATAAACACCCAAAAATCAAATTGATCGGGTATTTACCCATGTTTTGGGTAAATACCGGGTAGAATTCCATCTATAGACATGCGTTAAGCCGTCCTCCTATTTTCTGGAATAAAACCATTCCCACTATCGTGGCAGATTGCGTTTTTCTGCTGCGATTTTAGGTGTTTTGGGCACTTTATAGCTATATCAAAAACCGATCTGATTTTCAAATTTTTTTTTTAGGATTCGTTTTTTAGCCGCAACAATGAACTGCTAAACGTAAAGGTCCTCATATAGAAGAACAATAGGTCTTCATATAGAAGACCAATAGGTCTGCTTATAGAAGACCAAAAGGTGTTCCATTAGAAAACCAAATATATTATTATAGAAGTCTAAATGTCTTCATATAGAAAACCAAAAAGTCTTCCTATAGAGCCCTCTCAACTTTCGACGTGTAAGACAAGAGTGCATCGATGAACTTCTATCGTGGCCGACGCTGGCTCAATGTCAAATGTCGTTCGAAAAACGGTCTTTGTGACAGAAAACATTGCCGTGAGTGAACTGATAATGCAAGATCATCAAATGATATACGGTGAGAAAGATGCATCCCTGGGCATTTCTCTCACCAGCATACATTCAATATTGCATGTACACCTGTCCGTAAAAAAGTGTTGAATGGTCCATAGAAATTTTGAAAAAATACAATTGTGGTGCTTTAAAAGACATTTATGTGATCGTCACA
The DNA here is from genome assembly GCF_047663935.1 of Musca autumnalis. Taxonomy (NCBI): domain Eukaryota; kingdom Metazoa; phylum Arthropoda; class Insecta; order Diptera; family Muscidae; genus Musca; species Musca autumnalis. The sequence continues at coordinate 15,348,425 of NW_027411977.1, read as the reverse complement.
GGTGCCGATTCATGAATTTATACATATAAGCCCGAAACAAAACAGCAATCGACCGTGTGGGTATCCGAAGTCGAGTCAAATTCAACAAAAGTTGTTCGTGGAAGAAGCACTTCTAAGCAAATGGTCACCAGTTTCTGCGGCAAAATTGACTTTATCAGGTGAGTGGTACACTACAACTTGTTTTCTGAAGTCTTCGGAAAAATTCGAAAAACGATTAACCCACTTAAAGCCACTGGTCGTTTAAACGCCAGCAAAAAATGTGCATAAAAATGCAGGTAAAAAACATTTAGATACCTGTTTTACTGCGGGATTTTTTGTATTTTCTAATTGTTTGCTCATATATCTGTCCTTCTCCGTTCATAAATTGACATTTGACCTGTGCAAATTTTCGCCGTTCGGCCACAAAAATAACCCTTTTCGTGAAGTGATTTTTTGATTTCCTTACAATGGTAAAAAACACTTAAGTAGATAAGTTACACTTATACAACGCAGAGATTAGTTAGAAAAGATGTGAAAGTATTATTCTAAAAACATAAATTGTGAATACAAAGCAAGTATTATTCTTTATTACACTGCAAAGTTAGCTGTCTGGCTCAGCTCATTTTATTTATTTGAAAATTTTGGCTATTAGGGCGAAGACAATATTAAATTAATTTCTCGTTGGAATCGAGCTTAATGGCAGTTTTTTTTAAGTTAAAAAGGAAAGCCGAAGATTCGAACCCACACAACCATCAACGTTCAGGGCCAAACTCATTACTTTCAAAGGCAGCTCTAAGCTGCTGAAAGCACATCTAAAAGGGCAAATACCCATATTATTATTAAAAAAAAAAAAATGCTTTTGAAAAAAGAAAAGTTCGATGACAGAGAAGCCGCACCACAGCCGATATGTCTGAAGAGCCTCTACCAAAGGCGAAACATGCATATCACATAGTGGTGGTTGCGTGGGTTCGAAACTTCGGATTTCCTTTTTCACTTGCAAAAATAAACGTTCATTAATCTCGATTCCAACGAGAAATTAATTAAAAATCAATATTAAAAATGATCTTCGTCTTAATAGGATTTTTTATATCCTCAGCATTTATGTTAACGAGGGTATATACACTTTCATACGGGCAAAATGTGCCTCATCGAAATAATGGTTTTAAACCCCAAGTATGTTTGGACGAAACATGTTTCAGACAATTTGGAGTTGATTTAGCCATGTCTGTCCGTCTGTCTGTCTGTCTGGCTGGTGCGCACGATAACTCTCGAACGGAGCAACCGGTTCGGTTCAAAATCTGGCTTTCGTAATATTTTGCGCAAACTTAGTTTAAGTTCGAAGATGGGTTATATGGTCCACTCCTTCCGGTACCTCCCCCACAAAAGTTCTAAAATGTTCGGAAAATTTGTGCCCGCGATAACTCTTGAAGGGAGTAACAGATTTGGCCCACCCTTTGTACATCGTGAAAGTCATACCAGACTTAGATGAAGTTTAAATATGGACTCAATCGGTCCACTCCCTCGGGTACCTCCCACACAAAATTTCGGATAAGTTCACTTTAAGACCTGTTCTCGAATCACTTTGATTTCTGTTGAAGCGATTTGCATTCGCTACCTCCATTACGACGGTAAATTTTTTTCAGTAGTAGGTCCATTTTTCTGGGATAACATCCCGAAAGGTATAAAAAGCCCTATGTCACCATATGTGGCTCTCGAATTGTTCTACAGATTTGGTGCAACATTTCGTCTTCGTCATATTTTATCCAAACTTAGTTTCATGGGGTAATACCGGTCCGCAACTTCCGGTACTTCTCCCCAATATTAAAAAAATGTCACTAAAATGTTAGGAAGATATCACTTGAATGGTGCAACCAATTTGGTCCAAACTTTGGATCTCCTAATATTTTGTCAAAATTTAGTTTAACTTCTAAAATGGCCCATATCGGTCCTCCCTAAGGGTACCTCCCCCACAAAAGTTCAACATTTGTGTTAATTCCTAATCCACATTTTTGTCGGCAAGTTCAAATGTTGAAAAGGCCACAAAATTCTGAAGAGACGCTAAATACATTCTATCTGTCCGTAGATGAAAGTTTCAATTCACATTGGCTGAGGGTATACCTGTGTCGGCAAAGCCGACTGACACTTTTTTACTTGTTTTCGATTGAAATTCCTACCTCCTAATTTGTTTCCAATTGACCCAAGAACCTTTGTATAAAATTTTATAACGATCGGTTAAGGTTAACCCGTGCCACCCTAGCGAACCCGGGCCAATGGTGCATTTTCACCAAAATTCTCTAAGACCCACATTTATGGTCCAATCGATGACAGTTTTTTCATTGTTGTGGCTAAAAACGAATCCAACAAAAAAATGTGAAAAATCGGATCAGATCTTAATATAGCTATATAGGGTCTAAAATACCCATCGATTGGAACAAAAATGCGGATTTTAGAGAATTTTCGTGAAAATGCACCTTTGGCGCCATACAAATTACTATAGAAACAAAGATCACTCACTTTTTTAATCAAATGGAAAAACTTAAGAGGTGATGAGTGGAAGAAGGATTGCATAGAATTGTGTTAGTAATGATTATGGCCATAAAACGCAAAGAAGCACAGCATCGAAACTTGTTGGTCTAATGAATTGGCCATGAGCAACCATTTGTATAGTTTATCACGGACCAGCCTATTGCTTAGCATGAAGTCAAAAAAGTTTCTACCTCATCGTCCCAAGTCCTGCTTTGAGTTAAGATTAGCGAGTAAGAAACCTTCTTACAACCCCACATAATTACACATGCTACAATAGTTTCGCTCATGGTTATTCATGCTGGCATATCATATCATATCGTCAGTCATATCAGATGTGATTGGCTAGACAAAGTTGGAGTTTGATAACTTCTATTTATTCAAAATTTATAGCTTATTTGCAAATATGAAATATTTTTGAAGACTCTTTCTATAAGATTTTGTGTTTGGCGAAGTTCAGATTCATCGATCCAGAATGCCCAATTTTGTCGTAAAATGTTTATTTAAATACATATTTCAAGATTCATCCCATCAGAACGTAATGCGGTTTTTATGCGTTATTGTAGAATTTTCTTTATCTTTTCATAGTATAAAAAATATATAAATTTCATATTTCAGCCAAAACGACCTTGGCACACTTAAAACACACAGTTTCCAAATGTCTCACTGTTGATGTTGTTGGTTAGTTGTCCCATATTTACAATGCAAATGCTGCTGGGTGTTTCGAGAACGTTATACATATTTACATTTGGGTTTTCTTTCTAAATTTTGATAGTGTGGTTTATTGTTTATCTTATCAATTTGCTATTTTTGTTGTTATTGCAACAGCATCTGAAACAAACTACCACGTACGTACTGCTCATACCTTTGTTTCAGAAGCCTTTCTTCCCTCCATTATCTCAAGTAAACTACTCTCATCAGAACGTGATTTGTCAACAGTGTGCAGTGTGTTTTTCTTTTGTGCCTGTCGGTGTCTATGTCTGGTAGAAGAAAAAAGTGTTGAGTGTCTCATTTATTTGTTTTGTCAACTGGACCTCAGACGGACGATCCGCATTCACTCACTAAATACATAGAAATCACTTAAACAAAGGAAACAAATTGTATGGAGTATAATGTAAGACCCAAACACTAAGACGGGAGGAAGGAAATCTGTCATGTTCCATTTGTAGTTTTTTGCTATTCAAGGTTATATTCATACACCTTCTCCTCCATAATTATGTATGTACAACGAATAGTGTATACATGTATCACCACCTAAGCGGCGTTATTGCATATTTGCTCCTATTTTTAACTGGGTTAAGCAAATATGTATTCATGCAGATTTATTGTTTTAAAACAAACCAAAATAGATACGACAACAACTACGTCGTCGTCATCTCCTCACTTTACCAAAACTGTGTCATCTTAGAGAAGATTACTTGGCTTAAGCACAAAACTTTATATATGTATGTACAGTTAGTCAACTAAATAATTGCAAAAACAAAATTATTAGAAAATTTTAAAAAGAACATCATTTTATTGGTATAAATAAATATAATTATTAATATTTTTGTTAACAATACAATTCTTACACATGTTTATTAATATAATAAAATAAAAAGTAGCTAAATTTCGCTAAACATTTTCTTAAAATTAACAAAAATTAGTACAACTAATTATTTGCACTGTCAACTAAAGAATTGCAAAATTCACAACTTTTCAGTTTTTCACGGTATTTTTCGAAAAGTTGGTTTTAATATTTCCTATGCCCACATTTGGCATCAAAAACAGCTTGTAAACCTATCTGAATTTTATAAATAAGTTACGGAATGTCATATTCCAATGGTATTTTTTAGCCATTCTTCTTTATTGCATTTTATTTAGTACCCCAGGTTAGTGGGCGACCTATTCCCGACTTTTTTCTTTAGGCGTACCCATGAATTGTCGATGTTGGGTTAATATATAGGCTTCGGACTCGGGTGTCAATGACTTTGGTGCAGTTGTATAACAACCAAGTCCTACATAAATACGATTTATGAGGAAGGGTCGTTGTCTTGGTAGTATTCATATTTCAATTTTTTGCATTTTCAGGGTCAACAGGTCCAAATTTCTTGACGTTTTTGGTTAAATAATTTTTAAAACACGAAAATAAACGTACTCTGTCATTGTTTCCTTCAAAATCTGGATGTCACCAACGTCACTGCTTGGTATACAACCCAATACCATAATTGACAGTTTTCCGAACTTTGCGGTATGTATTAAATTCTGTGTTTCCATGGCTATAAAGGGGTTTCGCAGTACTTTTTGAGGCCCATCGTGATAGTACAACATAAATTTAGTCTTATCAGAAAATATAACGTCATCCCAATACTTAAGATGGCATGAAAAGTTGTCTGTAACAAGTCTGAATAGTTTCTATATGTTGTGCTGGGAGGGCAATAGTTTTTACCTAGTCACTCATGATGAAGGCTTGTTATTATGTAGCACTTTTCTGACTTTTCCACGTGAAACACTTACTCCGAATTCTATTTTGATTAGAAAAAGCAATTATCTGGTGCTGCTTTGGGGTCTTTCGTCAATTTCTTTAATCAGTCTCCTGCCAATTCGTGGATTTACTACTTTTGGCCTACAATGTGACGTCTTTAGTTTGAACCTGCCTTCTCTCTCGGTGCGGTATATAATGTTGCATATAGTTATCAGCTTATGAGAGCTGATTTTAGCTATTTCTCTTGCGGAATTACCATTATTATAATTGGAATAGACCAAATGAAGCATATTTTTCGAAATCCGTTTACCTGACTTTCACTTTTTCTGAATATACCGCCTATGTTACACACAGAACAATTAATTTATGATCAAAAATTATGGGTTTACATGTCCACATACCATAAAATCATAAAAATACTTAATCGAAAAAAAATCGCTGGGAAAATCCCACGATTTTATTGCACATTCATTCAGTTTGCAATTATTTAGTTGACACCACAAAAACCAGGTACCTATACTTTTTGCCCGTTGTTTTTGTAATTTACGACCGATGTCTGCATTTTTTGGCTGGATGTTGTCATTAACAGGTAAATCAACAGATATGTACAAAAAACCCAACATTATTGAAAGAATTTGTTGTAGTAATTTCTAATTAAAAATCAAAATGTTTAACAATTCATCGTTTGCAATAATATAGTTGACTAACTGTATATATTTTTTGTTTCGTCTTCTATATCATAAGTGTCAGAAACGTGTTCATGAATTTCCGAGAACCCTTATTTCTAGACAATAAATTAACATGTTGCAATGTTAATGACCCATTTTACAGTTTGTAGGAATCAAATATATGCCAATAAAACAATGATATTGTTTCTTAATAATCGATAATTAAACAAACAATGATAGCAAAATAGTTTACTAGGTTTTTATTTCTATTTGTACTAAATATGTACTCTATAAGTGTTATGTACAAATATATTTATTCCAAATCAATTTTATTTGAAGGCATCTACTTAGATTAGGGAATGTATTAAGTGACAAGCTGTCAACGAATGCTTATCTAGAATGTACAACAAATTATAAAATAATAACTGTTAAACGTTTAAGTAGACATATCATGTGAAACTTAAAATAATTATAAATTTTGTTTTATTACACTTTTTTTAATTTTAAAGATAAAATTTACTCAAGTGAACCGATTTTGGTAATTGATTAGGAGTAGATTTCCAGGTATAACAATTTGTTATGCCTATGCTTTTCTATTCATTCTCATGAATTAATCGATGTAACTCGGTACGCTTAGCTATGTGGAGGATAATATATAGCTCGTGATTCACAATACGCCAATATTCACCATACACGTTGAAATTTAACCTATTACTTACTAGCTGGCCCATTACAGAACATTTGTTCCATAGGCCGAACTAAGAAGAGATCTCCATTCCTCTCTATTTGTTGTTTCGCACTCTGGAATACCGCGCCTTTTCATCTCGTCATCCACTTGTCAATTCTGCGTGCACCGCCAAGCGGTCCGTATTTATACGCCTTTTTCGCGGGTTCATCATCGCTCATTCTTATTATATGGCCTAGCCAACGCAATCGCTGCATCTCGATACGTTTAACAATATTGATGTCGTTGTATAGCAGATACAGCAGACGTCGATATTCACCGTCAACGCAGATTGGTCCGTAGATCTTTCGAATAATTTTTCTCTCAAACACACCAAGCATTGCCATGTCTGCTTGCGCAAGTACCCAGGCTTCGGAGCCATACATCAGCACGGGTAGTATCAGTGTTTTGTAGAGCGTTATTTTTGTTTGACGAGATGTGGCTTTGTTTTTAAACTGCTTACATAAACCAAAGTAGCATTTGTTGGCCAAAACAATTCTTTTTATTTCACAGCTGATGTCGTTTGTTGTGTTTACGGAGGTGCCGAGGTAGACGAAGTCTTTTACTACCTCAATATTATAGGAACCAACTTCCACAGTCGGTCCGAGCTCAATGGACGCATTGCACGTCGACACCATCAACTTGGTCTTCTCACCGTTTACCGCCAGACCCACTTCAGCAGATTCTCTTTTGACCTTCATAAAGGTATCAGTTACTTCTTTTACTGATCGGCCCATGATGTGACTATTGGTGTAGATTGTGCCACTTCCTATGACGTTTGCCTCTCGTATAACCTTTTCTAGCAGGATGTTGAAGAGGTCACACGAAAGGCTGTCTCCTTGTCTGAAACCTCTTTTGGTACCAAACTCTTCGGAGAGGTTCTTTCCTATTTTAACTGAGGACCACGTGTCAGTTAAAGTCATTTTACAAAGCCTGATGAGCTTTGCTTGGACATGGCTTGGAATACCTTTGAACGCTGCGGGCTGTCGAAGTCTGCTTTATAATCGACAAAAAGGTGGTAGGTGTCGATCTACATCTCTTGGGTCTTCTCCAGGATTTGCCGCAGGGTAAATATCTGGTCAATGGTGAACTTGCCAGGTCTAAAGCCGCATTGGTATGGTCCAATTATTTCGTTGACCATGGGCTTTAGTCGTTCGCACAATATCCCTGACACTATATTGTAGGCAATAGGGAGTAGACTTATGCTCCTATAGTTAGAGCATACAGTCTTATTTCCCTTCTTGTGGACGGGGCACAGGATACTCAGGTTTCACTCGTCGTTTACTCGTTCTTCCTGCCAGAGGGTGCTAACTAGCTGATGAATACACCTTATCAGCGTGTCGCTTCCGGTTTTGAACAGCTCGGCTGGTAAGCCATCGACTCCTGCTGCCTTATTATTCTTAAGCCGATTTATTACTGTCCATACCTCATCTTGGCTGGGCGGTATACATTCAATACCATCTTCTGGGATTGGGGCTGTGGTATCTTCGTCGTCTTCGCTGCTATTGGATACCAACAGATTTCAAAAATGTTCTTTCCATATCCTGAGTACACTATCTGTATCAGTTACCAAATTACCTTGCTGGTCTCTACAGGAGGATGTGCCATCAGTTTGATGCTTGACTCTTTGGTAGAATTTTCGGACTTCATTCTGGCTCCTGTACATGTCGATATTTTCACACTCCTGCTTTTCCATCACTCTTTTTTTGCTGCGTAAAAGACGTTTCTCCTCTCTCCTTTTCTCCCTGTATCTCTCTCTCTTGTGCGCTACGCGTTGCTACGGATTGTAAAGTAGCCCTATATGCCGCATTTTTCTCTTCGGTGGCAGCACGACACTTCTGATCATACCATGGATTCCTTGGTGGAGGTCTCTGGTATCCAAGTATGGATTTTGCGGCTGTTTGCATGGAGTGGGCAATGCTTTGCCATTGCGCTGATATGTTATCGGTATGAGGAGTGCTTTGATTAAGCAATTGGGCTAGTTGAGTGGAATATGCTGTGGCTATCTGTTGTGATTGCAGCTTACCGATGTCTAACTTTCGTGTTGTGTCTGTTCGTACTCTGTTTGCTACGTTTAAGCGGGTGCGTACCTTTGCTGCAACAAGGTAGTGGTCCGAATCAATGTTTGCGCCTCGGAACGATCGTACATCCAACACGCTCGATGAATGTCTTCCATCTATCACAACATGATCAATTTGATTTCTTGTTTTCTGATCTGGAGACAGCCAGGTGCCCTTATGAATATCGAAATGATTAAATCTGGTACTGCTAACTACCATGTTTTTTGCAGCTGCAAAGTCTATCAGCCTCATACCATTGTCAGATGTTTCACTGTGGAGACTGAATTTACCGACTGTTGGGCCAAAGATATTCTCCTTTCCAATTTTGGCATTAAAATCGCCTATTATAATTTTAATGTCATGGGCAGGGCAACGGTCATATGTTTCTTCTAAGCGCTCGTAAAATATATCTTTGGTCGGTTCGTCCTTTTCTTCAGTGGGAGCATGAGCGCAAATAAAGCTGATGTTGAAGAATTTAGCTTTTATTCGAATTGCAGCAAGTCTTTCATTCACTGGGGTGATTTTGGATACCAGATGTTTTAGTCTCCGCAACCAAGCTCATGCTTTACGTCATGACAGCTATAATACAGTGCGTATTATTTAGGTGTTGTTGTGACGCCTTTCCCAATCCTTCGTATTTCCTGTATGGCAGTAATATCGGCCTTGTACTTTTGAAGTACGTCTGCCAATGCGAAGACTGCACCTTCTCTATAAAGAGTGCGAACATTCCAGGTGCAGATTCGCAGATCATGGTCCTTAAAACGTTTGCGGGGTTCGTCAACTTTAGAGGGGTTTGTTTTTCTTTTCTTTCGTTTTTTCATAGTAGGCTGTTTTTTAGGGAAGGGTTACTAACCCGACGCCCAAACCCAAGTTTTTAACGTTCTCATCTCATTAACCTATTTAAAAATCACAATATCACAATATTATCGACGATAGAATCCAACTCTATGCCGGTCCTGAGGGTGTGGAATATTTCGGGAAATATCACTTCGCTTTGCGGAACTGTCCCAGACTTTATATTTCTGGATTCTACAAACGACATGCGTCTACAGAACCTGTACTGATATTTGTGAATATGTCGTTGTTCAACAGCTTTCGTTTACTAAAAAACATTAACATTTTTGCCGGTCTCATTTGCACCACCGATGTTACTCGTTGTGGTCCTGTTTCCAGCGATATTATGTTTTTCGTTGCAAGTCCATGCTTCCTGACATAGTGGTCGAAAATAAGATATACTTCCAAAATGGACGTATGAAGTCTAGAGTTGGGCAATTTCGTTCAATTGAACGTTCCGGATCACTGTCCTCGTTCAATGACGAATGAGTAACATCATAAAAACCAACGTTTAATATTATATAACGCAGTTTTGTCATATGGCTCGAAAAAAAAACATTCCATATCTACCCACAGAGACAATGTGGAGACATAATTTTAGAAAACGAAAGTATGCATGCTCAGCATTGGTCAATAAAGATTAATTACAGATGGTATAGATAGAATACTTTCAAACAGAGATGTCAACAAAAATTGCACCTATAATAACTCCTTTTGGTCGGCAATAAAGACATACTATGAAATATTTTGACCTGATTATTTGGTACCTTCCTTTAATAGGTTTTATAGATGGAAATTGGTGATTACAAAAATTGAGAGTATTACCAGAAAACTAACATTCAGAATCACTGGTTTGTCGGTTAGTCTTAAATTCCAAACTAAATATTTATTTTATTATTTATTGCTTTCGCCGGTTAGGAGGCGCATAGTGCCGTACAAAATTCCTTAAATTTATTACGATCTTTAGCAATTGCTTTCACTTGAGACCAGCTAAGGTTCTCGTTAACAGATTTTATTTCAGTATTTCTACGCCAAGAGCCTCTGGGCCGTTCTCTACTTCGGGCCCCTTGTGGGTTCCAGTCTTAGGCTTGTCGAGCTATGTTATCTGGGGATTTACGCAGCGTGTGTCCTATCCAACTCCATTTTTTATGAGCAATTTCTTTTTCGATTGGGATTTGTAATTCGGAATTTGGTATCCAATTATCAGGCCACCATATATGTAAGATGTGCCTTAAGCAGCGGTTTACAAAGCACTGTAACGGTAGCCAGGTTTCACATCCGTATAAAAGTATGGATTTGACGTTCGAGTTGAAAATACGAGTTTTTGTCGAAATTGATAACCGCCGGGAGCGCCATATTTTCCGCAGTTTAGCAAAGGCACCTTTAGCTTTAGCTAATCGGGCTTGGATGTCTGCCTGGGTGCCACCATCTGGTGTTATTTGGCTTCCAAGGTATGTAAAGTTGGCTACATCTTCAATTGGCCTGCCATCAAGATGGAAGTTGCCGGGTATCACATGATTTAACTTCATCGATTTTGTCTTATTAACATTGATCCGTAGTTGATATGTCTCTGCCTTGGTTTGGAAGTCATTTAGTTTGCTTTGCATATGGCGTTTGGAAGAGGAGATCAATGCAATTTCGTTAGCGTATGTTAATTCGTTTAGATTCCATATTTATGGGGTGCCAGAGAATACCTCTGTTTGTTGGAGCATCCACCACATCCATCCGGAGTAACTCATCCATCACAATTAAAAATATAAGAGGGGATAGAATGCATCCCTGTCGAACACCAGTCACAATGTCTATTGTTTCCGATAATGTTCCATTATGAAGAATTCTACATTGAAACTCAGTGTATTGCGCTTTTAATAAATTTACAATTTTGTTGGGTACACCTTTACGGAGAAGAGCTTCCCATATTTTCTGGTGATTTAAGCCAGGAGGAGGCATTGTGACTCACAAGAGAGCCCATTTGCTCTAAGTGAGCGTAAATTTGTTATCGCTCACAGCCTGTTTAGATGCTAACACGTTGTGAACAACAACAAATTTACGCTCATTGAGAGCACAAGAGAGAACCAAAAATGTTCTCTGCCTCACTCTGATTTAAGCGGTCAAAAGCTTTTTCGAAGTCGACGAAGACTAGATGTAGGGGCTGTTTGAATTCGTTAATTTGTTCAATAATTATACGGAGCGACGCCATATGGTCAACACATGAGTATTGTGATCTGAACCCGGCTTGTTGTTTGCGAAGTGTGGGTTCGATTTTATTCGAAATTCGGTCAAGTATAATCTGACAGAAAACTTTGAGTGGTGTGGATAACAACATGATTCCTCTCCAGTTGTTGCAATCTGAAGTTGCGCCTTTTTTGGTACTTTTACAAGTGTTCCCTGCATCCAATCTCTCGGGAATTTTTCGGTTTGCCATATGGTTTCAAATAGGGGGTGAAGAATCTGAGCACTTCTGTGTGGGTTTGCTTTGAACATTTCGGCTACGATCCCATCTGCTCCTGCCGCTTTGCCAGGTTTGCTCTTTCGAATAGCTAATTCGATTTCATTAATACTGGGAATTTGGATATTAATGCGAGATGTTTTTGGTATGTTGAGAGAGCTTATATCGATGTTGTTAGTAGGAAAGAAAGTAAAGTGTTATCTCCATCGTTTAAGCTGTTCTTTCGAATCTGTGAGAAATACTCCATCTCTATCTTTGATAGGTACAGCCATGTTCCTTTTGTTTTCAATCATGCGGTTTGTACAGTCATAGAGCAACTTTGAATTTCCTGTAGTTGCAGCGGTTTCAGCTTCTTCGGCAATTGATTCAATCGATTTGCGTTTATCGCCTCTGCATAACCGTTTAACACTGGTATCTATTGAGGTGTATGCTTGCCTGGTTCTTCGTACGTCGCTCCGCGTTTTTGCATTGTTGGCCTTCCTCCTCTCGTCAATTTTCGCCCACGTGTCGTCGGAAATCCATTTCTTACAAGATTTTGGCATTTTGCCCTAAACTGTTTCGCTGGTGGAAATGAAAGCACTCTTAATTGTGTCCCATTGCACGTCGATTGGAATATCTCGGGAAACATTTTCCGTTTCTACATTGGATTAGAAAGCATTGCTTATTTGAGGGCTCTTGAGCTTCCCAATGTTAAACTTGCGTGATCTTATTGTTCCAGGATCATTTGCCCGTACAACTCTTAGTTTCAGCTCTGCAATGACAAAGTGGTGATCTGATGAGATGTCAGCACTATGTTTCTTTCTGACATCCATTATGCGTCGCCTCCACAAGCGATTAATACAAAAATGGTCTATTTGGTTCTTTGTTGATCCATCTGGTGAAACCCATGTTATTTTATGTGCGGTCTTATGCGGAAATAATGTGACGCCAATGACAAGATTGTTAGTTCCGCAAAACTCGTTTAGAAGCTCACCGTTTTCATTCGCTGGTCCCATGCCATTGGTTCCCATCACATTTTCAAAATCTGCGTTGACACAGCCTACTTTGGCATTCATGTCGCCCATAACAATTTTGATATCTCCGACGGGGATACGCTGAAATACTCCCGGTAAGCTACTATAAAACATCTCTTTTTCGATTGGTTCTGCCGCTTCTGTTGGTGCATAGCACTGGATGATTGACACGTTTCGCACCCTGCATTTGAATCTAGCGGTAATTATACGCTCGCTAATGGGCTCCCAACGCATCAGGGATGTTCTCGCCACCGTGCTCAGAAGAAAAGCTACACCATTCGTGTGGGACGCGTTTTCTCCTCGCTTTCCGAAGAATATAAGAGATTTTCCACTGTTTAGTATATGCTCGTCGAAATTATTCCATCTTGCTTCAGATATACCCAGGATACCAAGACGTAGACGGTCGAATTCTCTTTCTAGCTGGGCTGGCTTACCAGTTTGAAATAAAGTCTTGACGTTCCAGAATCCAATTCGTATCCGTTGTTTCATTCCAAAAGTCGTTGCCTTATATCGATCAGTAATTATTCTTTCATTTCTTACGGTTTCAGTAACAATTTAATCTCGGCGCAGTAGGTCGTTAACCTAAGGTCGAAAGCCTGTTTGATAGGGCTACTATCTGTGGTGTACAGGCACACCAGAGTTGTGTGTTGGCCGCCCCTAACATGGGAAAAACATACACCAGTTGTAGCCGCTCCACTGGAATACCAACGCTACGTTGTGGACTGTTCTTAGCTTCAGTGCTCAACTTCAACCTTACTGACATGGAAGGCCCTGCCAGTAGCTACGCTACCCCCGGCATCGCTTTTAGGTTCATTGCACTTACAAACTAAGGTATCCTTTAAATCAGTGGAAGGTATTGTGACTCACAATGTGCTCTAAGTGAGCGTAAATTGGTTATCGCTCACAGCCTGTGTAGATGTTAACACGTTGTGAGCAAGAACAAATTTACGCTCATTGAGAGCACAAGGGAGATCCAACAAATTTCTCTGCCTCACGCTGCTTTAAATGCTTGTTTGAAGTCGTTTGGACATGTCAATTTTTGAACTGGGTTTATTCATGAACAATTTCTATTAGTATATATTACAACAATTAGAATTGTCAATGTCCTTTTATCATCATCAATCATGGCCACACAATTTTGTAGACTAGTCTTTTGTATAGCTTTCGTCAGAATTATTTATAAATAAATTATATACCTACATGCGTATGAATGAATATACATACATTTGTATTAATATTAAACATATACAGCAACTCTATTTGTGCATCATCAAATATATGTATGTACATGTGCATTTTATTACAATATAACTCGTAGCCCGAATGTAACTGTGTGTTAACAATAAAACAAAATCACAGAGAAAATTTCTCAAAAATTGCCGCCGATAAATAAATAGCAAATCAACTAAAGGGTTAAAAGAAGGGGAAAAGGGCCGATATACAACAATTTATAGATAAATAAATACACTTGGCCGCCGTCACATTGTTGTGTGCTCTGGTGCTTGATTGGTTGTGGTGTAGTGCTGTCGGCATAAACAAAAAAACGTGATATGAAAAGAGGCGGCGGGGCATGATATTGCTCGGCTAGAGGTTGTGACTGAATGACTGCGATTGTATATTTTATATTTTAGTGTGACAAGTGCAAAACAAAAAAGAAGAAAAGAAAAACATTTACTTTTTTTGTGGTGAGATGAGAAACTCTTTTTCTTTTTGTTATCAATAAAACGTAGCGTCGCAACCAAAGAGAGTTCATTCTAATTGAATAGTAATAACTTGTAAGTCAAAGGTGGCAAATCTAATTAAAAAAGCAATTAACCGAAATGTGTTGACAAAAAATTCTACTTTTTTAAACAAATTTAAATACAAAGTGAACAGTTTTATGAATGATTAGGCCACAGTTAGTTTTAAATAAGCGCATATTGAGAAACTCACTCTTTAAAACGCATGTAAACAATATTTACATTTAAGAGAAAAGTAAATAAGTGAATGATTAATAAGAAAATTAATCTCGAATAAACATAGTGACTAATTTGATTAGAACTTAACATTGCTTGTGCCGTGTCGGTATTTTTTTTACAAGAAATCAATTAAGCAACCCAGCAAACAATCAAACATCTACAGAACACAAATCAAATTGTCGCATCTGGTAACACCTATTATGTATATGAAAAGTGAACACGTTGCATGTTTTTAATATAAAAATTGTCTGACAAACATCAAGATCCATTGTAATAAACATTCAGGTCACCCTGCATGTGAAGAACAACTTACTTACTTAGCTGGCCCACTACAGAATATTTGTTCCATAGACCGAACTAAGAAACGATCTCCATTCCTCTCTGTTTTTCGCTTCGCTTTTTGGAATACCGCGCCTTTTCATTTCTTCATCCACTTGTATGCTCCATCGAAGCTTAGGCCTGCCGATTCTGCGTGCACCGCCATGTGGCATGTATTCATACGCCTTTTTAGCGGGTTCATCATCGCTCATTCTTATTATATGGCCTAGCCAACGCAATCGCTGCATCTCGATACGTTTAACTATATTGATGTCGTTGTATAGCAGATACAGCTCGTGGTTCATACGACGCACAGTGTTGCCGCGTGGACAAAAATCAAAAAAAGTGATGTTAACTTATACATATGTTTATGTTTTTTCTTACAGTAATCACATCCGGTACAAGGTATCTGAAAGAATTTTGTCGATATATGCATTCATAATGAAGTTATAGCTCTTTAAATATGAAAAATATTTCCCAGGTAATCTAAGGCGATAATCATATGAAAATAAGGCGACATTTATAATAACATTTTCTGAAAAATGTTTTGATACTACTAAAAGTTTTGGATGGGGATTTGATGAGTGGGCTATAAATATAACGTTTTAGTACAAAGAGTTGACATTAACTGCACATGGGCAATGTACCGTTATCAAGAAATCAAAATTTAAATTTGATAAAAAAATTCAAAATTCTTAATATTTAGTTTTTAAATTGCTTACTTAAACCATAGTAGCATCTCTTGGCCAATACAATTCTTATTATTTCACAACTGATGTTGTTTGTTGTGTTTATGGCAGTGCCGAGGTAGACGAAGTCTTTAACTACCTTAGAATTATAGGTACCAACTTCCACAGTTGGTCCGAGCTCTATGGACGCTTTGCGCTTTGACACCATCAGCTTGGTCTTTTCGCCGTTTACCGCCAGACCCACTTTCGCAGATTCTGCTTCGACCTTCCTAAAGGTATCAGTTACTTCCTTTACTGATCGTCCCATGATGTCTATGTCATCAGCATAAGCAAGTAAGATGTGGCTATTGGTGTAAATTGTGCCATTTCTTTTGACATTTGCATCCCGTATTACCTTTTCCAGCAAAATGTTGAATAGGTCAAACGAAAGGCTGTCTCCTTGTGTGAAACCTCTTTTGGTACAAAATTCTTTCCAATTTTAACTGAGGACCTAGTATCAGTTAAAGTTTGGTATCCCCGCAAAGCTCATCCGGCTTTGTAAGATGTGAAGAACAACATTAATAAAATTGCGAAGACTACAAAGCGTATAAGGGCCCGGTGGCGGATCTTGTTTGTATGTTCACCACATATGGTCCTTGCCGTCCTGTGAACACGACATACATATTGTAAATCTATGGAGATATTGATTCAAACTAGCCCATGTTGGACCATGTCCATATGTGAAAGTCTTAAATTTTCGGTCGATGGCCATAAAAAAATCTTTTGATTTTGAAGGGAGATTGAACCGCTGACTTTACAATGACACACATATTGATAACTTTGAAATTAATAAATACGGAACCTTGAAGGTATTTATCTCGGGAAGTATATACTTTCTTAAGAAAAAAAATGTATCGTAAATATATCAACATGATCCACGACCTAGAATATGCAACAAACATGTCGATTAAGATAAATTCCTATTTAACTAGCGCAGACATAAACCGCTCTAGCAGAGACATAAGCCGCTCGTTACCGCTATATTTAACAGTTAAACTTAACAGAGCTATTCAAAAATGTTTAAAAAAAAAATATTCTTTTTAGGTTCTTTAAGGAAATTTCAACCAGGACAACATATCATTCGGTATGGGTATCATTGGAAAGCTTATCGAGATAGCAATCTTCGGAGCTAATAACATCTTTAAGAAATATTGCCCGATGTCGCGGTATTTACCGTTTTTGATAATGATACTTATTTTGACCACTGATCCTTTAAGGAAAATTCTGCCAGGACATATGTATTAGCTTATCGAGATCGCTATCTCCTGAGCTAATAAAATATTTTAAAACAATTGCCCAATGTCGCGATATTTACCGTTCTTTGGGGTGATCCTGCCACAAGGACACTTATTTTGACCACAGATCCTTTTAGGATAATTCTGCCAGGATAACATGGAGATAGCTACATCCAGAGCTAACGACATCTTTAAAAAATATTGCCCGATGTCGCGATATTTACCGTTTTTTGGGGTGACCCTGCCATAAGAACACACATTTTGGCCAGTAGTGGAATTCTGTAACTCATTTTTGAGTTACCGACAAATATCGGTAAAATGCTTATGATTTCGGTAATTAACGAAAATTTTCGGTAAGTTAACAACCAAAATAAAGCTGTTGCTAAATCCTACCGATAGCAACAGTGTTGTCTACTTTTATTGATACTTTTCATTCATAATTTTGAGTTTTAATGTTACCGATTTTTGTCGGTAACTCAAAAAATGAGTTACAGAATTCCACTTCAGCAGTAGGCCTATTCTGTAACTTTTTAACAACTTTACTCATTGTTTATTTTACAACAATTTCATTTGTTTGTTTTGTAGTTGTTACAAAAACAAAAGAAATTTTAACAACTTTTCAATCGATAAAAGTTACAGAATAGGCCTACAGAGCTCTTTTTTGGAAAATTCTACCAGGACATGATGGGTGTCATTGGAAAGCTTATCGAGATATATCTCCTGAGCTAATAAAATATTAAAAAATATTGCTCGACGTAAGGCAATAAATATTTTAAATATGAAATATTTTATTAGCTCATGAGTAGACAGCGATTTTTTGCGAGATTTTATGCAACCCCTATTTTTGGTCCGATTCATGTCAAATTTTGGGACTGGGCATATTTTGGCTTCTGATTAAATTGCAGTCGAAACATATGACATATGCAAAATTATGCAAAATGCAGACATTTTTGCATATGCAAAATTTATGCATTTTACATTATTTCTTATACAACAAATATTTCAATAATAGGTACAGAAATGTTTGTATGTACGATTTTTCTGTTTAAAATTCTTTTCAGACAAGTCAATCAAATAGAGAAATGTATAACCACAGCCTCAACGACTGAAACCTCTTTAGCTAGTTAAATCTTAATTCTAAATCTAAAATAAATTTTGTCATCTAACAATTTTTATTTGTTTGAATTTAAAATGTTTTTTCACACCAACACCAATTTTAACAACTTTTCAATCGATAACTTTTCAATCTGTAACTTTTATCGATTGAAAAGTTGTTAAAATTTCTTTTGTTTTTGTAACAACTACAAAACAAACAAATGAAATTGTTGTAAAATAAACAATGAGTGAAGTTGTTAAAAAGTTACAGAATAGGGGGGCTGAAGCCTAGTGCACATTGGTCAACAAAACCGACAGTCATCGAAGTCTATTTCGTCAATATCAAAGTCTATCTGAATTATTACTTCCCTAACCTCTAAATAATACTTTACATATTATATTTCAAACATTTTTTGGTAAATAAAAGTTGTTATTTGGCAGAAAATTGTCCTAAAAGTACGTTTACTGTCAGTTTTGACTGTCAATGTGTACTCCCCTTAAGATGGTTTTCAGACGGATTTCTGTGTGAACTGATATTGGTTCAAGGCAATACAAATCCCCTTTTATAGAGTCATTGTGAACAATATTTATCAAATTTGATTGGGAAATATGTTTCCATATGAATATGAAAATTAAATTACATTTGGGGTTATCATCGAATCGCCATTCCCCGTGAATTTTTTCACTTTCTCCCTTAAGTTGCAACGGCGGAAAGACGAAACTCACGGGAAATTTCATTCATGATAACCCCCATTGTTGTTATTGTCATAATAGCTACTTTGGCAAAAAGCGGGTAATATTTTAGTTTTGTATTTCTATAGTTTTTTTTCCGAAACTGTTATACCTTCCTTCATTGCACCATGGTTTCTTCTTTATTTGTTGTGATATTCCAATAGGAATGGGAAAAAGAAATAAACAAGAAATTGTGTTGCTCCCATAGAAATAGTTTGTTTTGTTTCTACCAACAACATTTGTTTTGTTATTTTCTATTTTCTAATAAATGCATATACATATACCACCCCTCCTCCCCCGGCATTTAATACATAAATGTACATATACAAACATATACATGTATATAAATGCATTATATTCTAGTTTCCTAAACAATTAAAATGCCTTTTAGCATTTCGATTTGCAGTTGAATGTTGTTTTATTCTATTTTATTTATATTGTTGTTGTTCTTGTGGCTATTGTCATTTCCTTTAGTTTGTTTTTTTCGGACGCTTAGTTTACATTTGCTTTTCTTAGCTAGCAGCAAAAATAGTAAATTACAAATCATTTCCCAGTCTTTTCTAATAAGTCGTTGTCCTAGAGTTTGATTTCTTCAAATCCAAGAAGAAGAAAAAGGAATGGAACTTTTTTTGTGAGTTTGTGAATTTATGTGCATTTTTAAAATTCCTCAAATCGTGATTTAAATTTGGAAAAGTGTTGTTGTGTTGACGTATCTGCAAACAAACATGGTAGTCCGGTCAAAATAGACATGCGTATAAGGGGGAAATAGCAAAAATTCCCACAAAGCTGAATTTTGGTGGAGAGCTAGGGTTGGCCATTAGAAGCAACGTCCTAAAAGTCCCCATTGATCCCATGTGTGCAAAACAAGTTATTCGGGGTCAAAGGTCATTTTTGGAGGCATTATTCAGTTTTTTTAAGTTTTCTCAAAAACGGTAAGACTTAGCAAAAGCCGGCTAAAGTAAAAGTTGTAGATTTAATAATTGTCTACAAGAGTGGTCTTTATGATTCTTAAAAAAGCCTTACCATTTTCGAGATATCGCGATCCAAAGGTCAAATAAAAAATTAGCCGCGTAAGTACATTGTGAGGCGAACCGGTTAAAGTAACGACACTATGTGTTAGATACTTCCGTAAGCTTTCAAACGATATCCACTTTGCAGTAATCGGTTCAGTAGAACCGGGTCTAACCCGGTTTTTAAATTTGGCCTTTCTGGTCGAATAACCGGCGAACGGGATCCGCAACCGTTGAAAATTATACATTTCCGTAATCAGCGCAACAATCCCTACCTTCGGACAAAACTTGAAAAAAATCGGAGAGTTTTCGTTGGGGTCGTTCCCGTTGGGCTTTCGATTATACATGTGGGTTAAATGGGCTATTTTTGCATAAAATGACTCTAACATTGAATAACTCTACTAAACACACTCCGATTTTGTTGGATTTTTTTTTAGAAGATAGCTATAATTTCGCTCTTCAAGAGAATATATATATTTTTGGGGGACCGACCGGATTACTTCGCTTATTTTAGCCGGTTCGTCTGAATATGTGCATATTTCCCTTATAAGTGCATACAAATCATGTGTTTTTTAGAACAGCTATATCTCAAGAATGGTTCCTTCTAGGAAAAAAATTATAATGTCAAACTTGTAGATAATTTTTCTGTCTACAATATTTACTTTAGTCCCTTTTTGAATAGATCAACCGTTTTCAAAAAATAGATCCGAAGACCTAAAAACCCTTAAAATTTGACTTTTGACCTCGAATAATTTTTTTTGCACACATGGGATCAATGGGGACTTTTAGGACATTGCTTCTAATGGCAAGCCCTAGCTCTCCACCAAAATTCAGCTCTGTGGGAATTTTTGCTATTTCAATGTCTATTTTGACCGGACTATGGTCCCTAATATATAAGTTTGGAGAAATTATGTGAAACAAGTAAAAAAGTATCAGTCGGCTTTGCCGACAGAGATATACCCTCAGCCTGTGTATATTGAAACAATTTTTTCCCAAAATACGTATGTATTTAGGGCGTTTGAACCGACAAAAATGTTGATTAGGATTAAAAATCAAAAGTTTTGCGGAGGAGATACTAAAAGGAATGGATCGACATTGACCGTTATGGAAGTGGCTCTCCAGCCACAACATATGGTGCCATAGGGGGTTTTTACACTCTTCGGGCTGTTTGCTCAAGAAGTATGGACTTGCCCCTAAAAAAACTTTTACCATCGTAATTGAGGCAGCGAATGCAAGTTGCTTCAACAAAAATCAAAGTGATTCGATTGCAGATCTTAAAGTGAACTTATCCGAAATTTTGTGTGGGAGGTACCCGAAGGAATGGACAAATATAGTCGAACCTGATCTATATCTGGTAGATACATTAGGATGTGTAAAGTATGGACCAAATTGGTCACTCCCTTCAAGAGTTACCGTACGAACAATTTTTCCGAACATTTTTGAACTTTTGTGGGGGAGGTACCTGAAGGAGTGGACCGATATGGCTTATCTTCGAACTTAAACTATGTTTGGACAAAATATTACTAAGGCCAAAATTTGGACCGAATCGGCAGATCCGTTCGAGAGTTATCTTGCGCTCCAACCACCTCACACGGTGTCATAGGGGTTTTTTGCAGCTTTCAGGCTATTTTCTCAGGAAGTATGGACTTGCCCCTGATGAAACTTATACCGTCGTATAGGGGGCAGTGAATACAAGTTCCTAAAACAAAAATCAAAGCGATTCGAGAGCAGGTCCTAAACTGAACTTATCCCAAATTTTGTGTGGAAGCTACCCGAAAGAGTGGACCGATTGAGTCTATATTGGAAACTGATCTAAGTCTGGTAGACATTTCATGATTTTCAAAGTATGGACCAAATCGGTTACTCCTTTCAAGAGTTATCGTACGTACAAATTTTCCGAACATTTTCGAACTTTTGTAGGGGAAGGTACCAGAAGGAGTGGACCGATATAACCCATCTTCGAACTTAAACTAAGTTTGGACAAAATATTACGAAAGCCAAATTTTGGATCAAATCGATTGATCCGTTCGAGAGCTATCGTGCGCTCCAGCCAGACAGACGGACGGACATTGCTCAATCGACTCCAAATTGTCTGAAACACATTTCGTCCAAACATACTTGGGGTCTAAAACCATTATTTCGACGAGGCACATTTTGCCCGTATGAAAGTGTATATACCCTCGTTAGCATAAATGCTGAGGGTATAAAAATGTGGCAAAGAGGAGGGGTATTTCTGGAAATTTCAGAACAAGTCCTTAAAATTTTCTCATATTGTCTTCCATGTCTTTCAAAACAATGAGATCAAATCAAAAGCAATAACAGAACTTTGATAACCTATATCTCAGAATGTCCAAAGCAAATCGCGGCGCGGTTGGACTGACTTAAGTCGAGATTAAACTGCGGTTTACCCAAGAAAATAATTGTAACGTTGCCACAGGTTTATCTTCTAGTGGATGTTTCGGATTTATGCATCAGCTCAGTTAGTACATTGTCTAGTCGAGGGTAATTTTTGTTTGGTTTATTTTATTTTTAAACTGCTGATTATATTGTCCAAAGTAGGCTGTGTTGTCCGACATAATTTTCGTCTTTCTCAAAACTGATGTTTGTTGTTTTATTTATACAGAAGGAATAAATAAATCTAAATCTACTAAAAAATCACACGATACGTTGTCTACTTTTTCCTTCATTCACTAACTGTAATTTATTTGTTTAATTTTTTTAATCTTGGTTTTATTTTTCTCCATTTATTTTTAGATTTGCAAAAATGGCCAAATACTCAGGTAAAAAATGCCGCCTGCTGTCAATGATGATGTTGACCGGCTTCTTTTTCTTCGTGGAAATAATTGTCGGTTATGTGACAAATTCAATGGCATTAGTGGCTGATAGTTTTCATATGTTGGGTGATATAGCCGCCTTAGTAATATCATTTTTATCCATTAAGGTAAGTGGAAACAAAAAATGCAATGGAAACATGATCTAAACGAATGTTCGTTACAATTGCAACATATAAGTGCAAAGATTACTTGCTTAAAAAGAAATACCCCCATTATTATAAGTATTCTTTTGTTATAGGGTAAGTGCACCTAATGTCGGCATGTACCAGTAGTCGGCACTTTTTGAATTTGAACTCAAATAACTAAAAATTAAGAAAACAAAATAGGAAAATAATCTTAAAAATTCTTCAACAATATTGTCAGCTAACTTTATATAAAATTTCATTGAGCTAGGACCAATTATTATATCAAAATTTAAGTTTTTGTCAGTGAGTGTTTTTCACCACAACCGAAAATGCATGTTTCTTAAGAAAAAAATTGTGGAGATGTTAACCTTATAAGCTCTGTAATTATTTTAAAATAAAGAAATTTTCCACAACATTTTTGTTATATAGGTAGAGAACAGTTAAAAGAACACTTCAGAAAAAGAAATTTTTAAAAAATATTTATAATTGTGCAATTTTTGTTGATGCCGACTTTAGGGACAAAAAAATATAAAATTTGCCTAAAGTCGGCATGGGGTTATAAACATTGATTTTTATCGATTACTTTTAGCTAAAAATTATAAAAGATACTAAAGAAATACTTTAAAGGCTAATTAATAAAAAAAAATAGTCTCAATTTGAAAGGAACTTTAGCGATTTTAAGCAATATAGCCATGATTTGAAGTACGTACGTTGTGGGGTGCCGACAACTGGGTAATAGATGCCGACTACTGGTACGAACTAATTTATTTAAACAATATGTTTAAATTCCCTTATTTTTTGAAGTAAAATCAATAGAAATGTATACAAATAAACTAGAAATGTATAAATAACTAATGCTTAAGCTATAGTTCTTTCAAATATTTAAGAAAAAAATGTAAAGTATGCATTTTTTCTTTATTTAAATATAACATGCCGACTACTGGATCATATCATGCCGACTATTGGGGAATGGTGCCGACTACTGGTGAAAAAGCAGTATTTCACTAAAATTGTATTTTTTGCATGTTGAACAGAAATAATCAAAAAAATTGTTTATATAATCTAAAACTACACAAAATAACGAATCATAACAACTTAAATTTAATTTGATTGGATATTTAGACTCGAAATGACATACGGCTGAAGATACGAGAATCCTTAAGGTGCCGACTACTGGTGCACTTACCCTAGTTTGGATTTACCAAACAGATTTATAGCGTTCCGGTTAACTTAAAGTTAAAAGTGATGATTGAATTTCAAGGAGGAGCTTCTTGGAATTAACTTTCAATGTAAAAATTATATTTTTAATGCCTCAAAATTGGTTTATTATGCGTTTTCAAATCCATCAGATAGTAAAAGAACACATGTAATAATGGCCCATAATATTTCAGTTTTAATGAATTTGTTGTAGCCGTATTCCGCTCTAGAAAACGAATATGTATGGCCTGTTTTAAAAAGAAGATTCGAATTCAAATTCGTTCGAACAACTTCTGTTCTTTGATCTATGAAAAATATTTGCTTAATTTGGATTCTCAATCAAACAAAAATGTTTAACAACAAGTAAGAAATGTCTATAGTCGGACGGAGCCGACCATGGGATACCCTATACCACTATCCCTGGACAATCGCTCTCCACGGAACTTCTTTTCAATGATTGTGAAAATTTAATTATCAAATATCAGAGATGTAATGTATAATACTTATGACCAACACCAAAAAGTTATCTAGCATGACAAAGACATTTTTGTAGCAGGAAAGGAAAATTTAGTTCACAAAAACTAAAATGTAATGAAACCCACTTATGTAGTACTACTACTTCCGTTGTTTAACCGCTACTTTATTGAAATTTTTACCAATTTCAAACAAAAGTTTCAGTCCATTTAACCCGCTAAGTATTATCTGATCTTCATGATGGTTTGTACGCTTCTTCTTCATCATAAACTCAAACTTTCTTTAAAATTTTGCGGGTTATTATTTTGACCTACAGAGCGGCTACAAAATTGGTTAAAATTTAGTTTTTGGTCCATTTCATCCCCTGAACATTTCACGATCAGCACCAAAAACTAATCATTTCTATTTTGGCCCGAACCCAACCTCTTAAAAAAATTCGTTACAATCGGTCCATAATTGTGGCTTTAAGCTTGTTTGCAATTTTTAATGGACGGACACACATCGCTAAATCGCTTTATCTCGTCGAGATATGAATTTTGGCATACCAAATAAGGGGTCTAGGACAAATATTTCGTGGTGTTACATAAACTTTTGGAGAGACAATATGTAGCATGGGATAAAAATGTGGTTCTCTACACAGAACCCATTATATATTAGGCAGTAGGCTCGTTATCTAGCAAACACTTTATTGCAATTTACATCAGAGGAAAGGTCAGGAGTCCTCAAGGAATTAAAATATCGACCAAAAATAAAATTTTTATATTTTTCATACAAAAGTAATGGTCCATTTCACCCGCTAACGAATATCAGATCATCATTAAAAATTGTGGGCATCTGTTTCGACCTATACTCTTAACCGGTGCAAAATTTCGTGACTATTGATGTATAATTGCGACTTCTAGCGAGTTTATTATTACACTACAAACTAATAACGGAATATATTAGGCTGTAACTCATTTATCTGATCATGCACACCAACATAATTGGCATCAATTGAAAGGTCAAGCGTTCCACTTTCAAGTATATCTCACTTGTCCGGAATGTCACTTCCAGGAATTAGGATATAAGCTGTATATTAAAAATTTTCACAATTTTCACACAAAAGTTTTGGTCCATTTAACCCTCTAAATATTATCCGATCGCCATCTCAAATTGCAAGCTTCTCCCTTGTGATATACTCTTACCTTATTTAAAATTACGCGTTGATCGGACTATTATTGAGACCTACAGAGCCGCTAGAAAATTGGATAAATATTATGTTTTTGGTCCATTTCACCCGCTAAATACTTCACGATCATCACCAATAATAATAGGGATCTATTCTGATCTGAACCCGACTTCCATACAAAATTTCGTGACGATCGGTCCATAATTGCGGCCTAGAGCGTGTTTACAATTTATAATGGACAGACGGACGGACTGACGGACGGACACACATCTCAAAATCGCTTTATCTCGTCGAGATATGAAGATTGGTATATGACATTGGGGGTCTCCGACGAATATTTCGCTGTGTTACATGAATTTTTACCAAAACAAACTTATAATACCCTTTTCCACATTGTGGTATAGGGTATAATAACGAAGTTTGGTATTAATCAATAAATTTTGTATGTCCTTTTTAACTTAGATGTCACCAAAGAAATGGTCAAAAAACACATTTGGATGGGCGCGAGCTGAGGTTTTAGGAGCGTTGGTAAATGCTGTCTTTTTGGTGGCATTATGCTTCAGTATTACTATAGAAGCTTGTAAAAGGTAATTATAAATGCAAGATTTATTATTAATTTCTTGAAAATAATCTAATCTATTTCCATATTATTCAAAGATTTATTGAAGAAGAAACGATACACGAGCCCAAATTGTTAGTAGTTGTAGGTGCATTAGGTTTACTTGTTAATGTGATAGGACTCTGTTTACTTTATGGTAAGTTTCCATTTTTTCGAACACTATTCACCGAAACATTTGATATTTCTAAACATGCTTATTTGCAGAACATGGTGGACACCATGGTCATTCACATGGTGGTGGCTTAAGACGTAACCACAGCCGACTTACAGAGCTTGCCAATGTTGATGATGGCGAAGGCAATGAAGATTTTGCTTATGAAAAACAGGTATTATAAAGAAATTATTTCTTTTCGTATGGAAAAAAAAACTAATGCTCGACTTATTTCTTTGCAGAAGGAGAAACAAATGAAGAAATCCAGTCATGGCCACAGTCATGATCCCGGTCAAATGAATATGCGTGGCGCATTTTTGCATGTCTTAAGTGATGCTTTGGGTAGCATTATTGTTGTTATCAGTGCTTTGGTAAGTTAATGGTTATAATCTCTAAACACTCAATAGCTAATATTAATTCGTTTTGTTGTTGTTTTTCTATTTGTCTGTCAACATTGCAGGTAGTTTGGAAAACAGAATGGAAATATCGTTATTATATGGATCCGGCCTTATCTATTGTCTTGGTGTGCTTAATATTACATTCAGTCTGGCCTTTATTGCGTGAATCTGCATTAATTTTATTACAAACAGTGCCAACACATATTCAGGTAAACAATAACAACATTTTAATTCACATCTACATGTTACACAATGTTACTCTTTGCTACGAGGTTAACTTTGTGACATACTGTCTTAAAGGTAGGAATCATTCATAACTTTGTTGTGTTATATTAAAATGCCTATCAGACTCTCTAACGATTTTCGTCTGTAACGTTACATCTCTTACTAGATCTTGAAGATCCGTTCTGACAGGCCTGGGTGGTTAAAATATCACTTTAAAATTCTAATAGCCTTGAAAATTTTCCAGACACCGGTTGTAACCACCAACAACCAACAGGGATCCAAATTAATCTTTAAGGTGGTCATAAACGCCATTTCATTTTAGATGTTGTGACATCCCTAAAGAAGATCATAAAGCCCAAAACAAGTAAAAAGACGTTAAGTTCGGCCGGGCCGAACTTTTTATACCCTCCACCATAAAATAGTCTTAATTAAAATGGAATAATTAGTGTAATTTCACAATTTTAGGTAGAACAAATTTTCGACCATGGATAGATACATCAATTGTGTTCACCCAGGTGAAAGGTACCACCTACGGGACTATATCAAAGTGTCAACCTATCTTTATAATTTTTGGTGGAAAAGTTTTGTAACTGCAGAGAACCTCAAAAGTCAAATTAAATTGAGGGTAGTACCATCAAACAATGTAGACCCTCAAAATGCCGAAAATAGGGAGGTACCGTTATATAGGAGCTATACGAAAAGATGGACCTATGTTGACGAATTTTGGTGAAGAAGTTTCGTGATCACTGAAAATTCAAATGTCAAATTATAGCTAGTTCGATTAAAAATTGTTGCTAAAATTCTCAAAATACCGAAAATCGGCAGATATCGTTATATGGGGGCTTTACCAAACCATGGACCTATGTTGACGATGTTTGGTGGAGAAGTTTGATGATCGCTGAGAACCTCAAATGTCAATTTACAGCTAGTTCGGGTGAAAATTGTAGCTAAAATTCTCAAAATTCCGAAAACCGGGAGGTACCGTTATATGGAGGCTATACAAAACCATGGACCTATGTTGGCGATGTTTGGTGGAGAAGTTTGATGACCACTGAGAACCTCAAATGTCAATTTACAGCTAGTTCGGGTGAAAATTGTAGCTAAAATTCTCAAAATACCGAAAATCGGGAGGTACCGTTATAAGGGGGCTATACCAAACCATGTTGGCGATGTTTGGTGAAGAAGTTTGATGACCACTGAGAAACTCAAATGTCAATTTACAGCTAGTTCGGGAGAACCCCGAATGTCAATTTACAGCTAGTTCGGGTGAAAATTGTAGCTAAAACTCTCAAAATACCGAAAATCGGGAGGGAACCGGTATATGGAGGCTATACCAAAGACCAAGACCTATGCCCATATCCTATAGAATATAAGTTTGTTGATCACTAGGAAACCTAAATGTCAAATTATAACTTATTCGGTTTGAAAATGTGACTAAAAATTTCAAAATACCTCAAATCGAAGGTACCGTTATATGGGGGCTATACCAAAACTTGGACCGATATAGCCCATCATCGAACTTGACCTGCCTGCAAACAAGAGACACATCTTCCCGCGTCCTACCTCCATTTTTGTGGATGCTAGAGTGATTACCACAGACGGACGGACATGCTGAAATCGACTAAGAATTTTACGCTGATCAAGTATATACTTTATGGGGTCGCAAATGATTATTTCAATGCGTTACAAACGGATAAACAAACTTAATATACCCTCCATACTATGGTGGAGGATTTCTTTAAGGTGTACCCCCATAGGCTGGCATTTGTCTTTCTCCCTTAGTCAGGTCACAACACCCTATTTGTGGTGTTTTTTCTGTAGACTTTATTTGACAGGCGCTATATAATTGAGATAGGAATCGTGCGGCACTCTTTCCCTTCGTACCTTCCGGGAAGCTCGTGGGACATAGTTTAGATTATATTTGACACAGTAAATGTATTCGGCCATAGTTGTTATTGTAACATGTTTGTATGATCGTTTTCATGTTTAATCTGGCTCTGGAGTTTTCTCTAGGAATATTGCTGATTCCATGGGGGTTGTTACTACAAACCTACTGGAGTTAATTGATTAGGTTTGGCGGAGCAGCATGAAGGCGCAGTGTGTCGCTCGGGTCTGAACCACTCAATAGGAATTTGTACGTCTGCACTGTCCCGAATGTTCCCAAAACCTCTCTGGTGTACCGTGACAGTTGACATGGGGTGATCCGAGGACCAGGTGGGAATTACACTTGAACAAGTACTGCAACGATAGTATTGTATTGTTTTGCCGTATTGACAGAATATCTGTCTCCTCATACAGATGCTCTACTCATGTCATGACATATACACAGGAGAGAACCTCTAGATCAACAGGCATATCAAGCATGTTTAAATAGCATTCACACGGAAGCAGTTCCTAAGGCCTCGGAGTACAACCCCCATTTATCGCAGCTGAGGAGCGTCAGCTGCCTTGACCAACCAGGGGGGTAGTTTTGGCTCAACTACGCTCGGGATATTGCAGTCGCCTAAATTCTTATTGGGCGGACATCGAACGCGCCTTGTAAGACATTTGCCCAGTATGAGGCTTGGGCCCGCACGACACACTGCACCTTTTCAACTGCCCCTCCAAACCTACTCAACTAACTCCAGTGGATCTGTGGTTACATCCCATCGAAGCAGCCACTTTCCTGGAACTGGAGATAGACACAGAGCCAGATTGAGAAGAACGAACACACATACATACAATAATAAACACTGTTACAACAACAACTCATCATGTCACTCTGTTGTAGTCCGCTTACCACAGACTGACCTATCGCGATATTTGTGGTTTATCGGTGATAGCTGAGATGACGAGAATATACTGTCAAATGTGACCCCTACAATCGTTGGGTATTTAGTGGTCCGATTTCTGTTACCATTCCGCCAGAACATTTAACTCAGTGTCATCTCGCCAGTCCATGTGGTGAACAAGAGTGGCCGTAGATTTTTTGATGGATATTCCTCGCGCAGAAGTATATGGTAAGATCGTAGAATCATCCGCATACATACGTACTTACTTACTTAGCTGGCCTATTACAGAATATTTGTTCCATAGGCCGAACTAAGAAAAGATCTCCATTCCTCTCTATTTGTTGCTTCACACTCTGGAATACCGCGTCTTTTCATCTCATCATCCACTTGTTTGTGCCAACTATTCCTTGGCCTGCCAATTCTGCGTGCACCGCCAAGCTCATCATCGCTCATTCTTATGATATGGTATAGCAGATACAGCTCGTAGTTCATGCGACGTCGATATTCACCGTCAACGCAGATTGGTCCGTAGATCTTTCGAAGATTTTTCTCTCAAACACACCAAGCACTGCCATGTCTGCTTGCGCAAGTACCCAGGCTTCGGAGCCATACATCAGCACGGGTAGTATCAGCGTTTTG
This sequence comes from Musca autumnalis, assembly GCF_047663935.1. Lineage (NCBI taxonomy): Eukaryota > Metazoa > Arthropoda > Insecta > Diptera > Muscidae > Musca > Musca autumnalis. The sequence continues at coordinate 15,318,034 of NW_027411977.1, read as the reverse complement.
TAGAGCGTTATTTTTGTTTGACGAGATGTGGCTTTGTTTTTAAACTGCTTACTTAAACCAAAGTAGTATCTGTTGGCCAATACATTCTTCTTTTTATTTCACAACTGATGTTTGATGTGTTTACGGAGGTGCCGAGGTAGACGAAGTCTTTTACTACCTCAATATTATAGGAACCAACTTCCACAGTCGGTCCGAGCTCAATGGACGCATTGCGCACCGACACCATCAACTTGGTCTTCTCACCGTTTACCGCCAGACCCACTTTAGCAGATTCTCCTTCGAACTTTATAAAGGTATGTCTACATCATCAGCATAAGCATGTAACATGTGACTATTGGTGTAGATTGTGCCACTTCTTTTGACGTTTGCCTCTCGTATAATCTTTTCTAGCAGGATGTTGAAGAGATCACACGAATGGCTGTCTCCTTGTCTGAAACCTCTTTTGGTACCAAATCTCCGAAGAGTTTGTTTCTTTCCTATTTTAACTGAGGACCTCGTGTCAGTTAAAGTCATTTTACAAAGCCGAATGAGCTTTGCGGGGATACCAAATGCAGACATGGCTTGGAATACCTTTGAACGCAGCGGGCTGTCGAAGGCTGCTTTATAATCGACAAAAAGGTGGTAGGTGTCGATCTGCATCTCTTGGGTCTTCTCAAGGATTTGCCGCAGGGTAAATATCTGGTCAATGGTGGACTTGCCAGGTCTAAAGCCGCATTGGTATGGTCCAATTATCTCGTTGACCATAGGCTTTAGTCGTTCGCACAATATCACTGACACGATCTTGTAGGCAATAGGGAGTAGACTTATGCCCCTATAGTTAGAGCATACAGTCTTATCTCCCTTCTTGTGGACGGGGCACAGGATACTCAGGTTCCAATCGTCGGGTACTAGTTCTTCCTGCCAGATGGTGCTAACTAGGTGATGAATACACCTTATCAGCGTGTCGCCTCCGATTTTGAACAGCTCGGCTGGTAAGCCATCGGCTCCTGCTGCCTTATTATTCTTCAGCCGATTTATTGCTGTCCTTACCTCATCTTGGCTGGGCGGTATACATTCAATACCATCTTCTGGGATTGGGACTGTGGTATCTTTGTCGTCTTCGCTGCTATTGGATACCAACAGATTTCAAAAATGTTCTTTCCATATCCTGAGTACACTATCTGTATCAGTTACCAAATTACCTTGCTGGTCTCTACAGGAGGATGTGCCTGTACCAAAGCCATCAGTTTGATGCTTGACTCTTTGGTAGAATTTTCGGACTTCATTCTGGCTCCTGTACATCTCGATTTTTTCACACTCCCGCTTTTCCATCTCTCTCTTTCTCCTCTCTCCTTTCCTCCCTGTTTCTCTCTCGTGCGCTACGCGTTGCTACGGATTGTAAAGTAGCCCTATATGCCGCATTTTTCTCTTCGGTGGCAGCACGACACTCCTGATCATACCATGGATTCCTTGGTGGAGGCCTCTGGTATCCAAGTATGGATTTTGCAGCTGTTTGCATGGAGTGGGCAATGCTTTGCCATTGCGCTGATATGTTATCGGGATGTGGAGTGCTTTGATTAAGCAATTGGGCTAGTTGAGTGGAATATGCTGTGGCTATCTGTTGTGATTGCAGCTTACCGATGTCTAACTTTCGTGTTGTGTCTGTTCGTACTTTGTTTGCTATGTTTAAGCGGGTGCGTACCTTTGCTGCAACAAGGTAGTGGTCCGAATCAATGTTTGCGCCTCGGAACGATCGTACATCTAACACGCTCGATGAATGTCTTCCATCTATCACAACATGATCAATTTGATTTCTTGTTTTCTGCTCTGGAGACAGCCAGGTGCCCTTATAAATATCGAGATGATTAAATCTGGTACTGCTAACTACCATGTTTTTTGCAGCTGCAAAGTCGATCAGCCTCATACCATTGTCAGATGTTTCACTGTGGAGACAGAATTTCCCGACTGTTGGGCCAAAGATATTCTACTTTCCAATTTTGGCATTAAAATCGCCTAGAATGGTTTTAATGTCATGGGCAGGACAACGGTCATATGTTTCTTCTAAGCGCTCGTAAAATATATCTTTGGTCTGTTCATCCTTTTCTTCAGTGGGAACACGAGCGCAAATAATGGGCCGATTCCGTACAGCGAGGCGAGTCGTGTCGCCTTGCCAAATGCAATTTTTCGATTCCGTATGGCAATATCGCCTGACGTCGTCAAATTTTGTCGCCGAAATGTTCATTTTCCGGCGACAACAAATTAGCTGTCGCCGTACATTTTTACTAACGAATAAAAATAAAATAAAAAAAAAATAAAAATAACTTGTTATCGACGATTATTTTCTATCGCTGTACGTAGTGCATTTTTTAAATTTTGTCACAGAGACGATAGACGACGCGACATGACTCGCCTCGCTGTACGGAATCGGCCCATAAAGCTGATGTTGAAGAATTTAGCTTTTATTCGAATTGCAGCAAGTCTTTCATTCACTGGAGTGAAGCTGGATACCAGATGTTTTAGTCTCCGACTAACTACAAATCCGCAACCAAACTCACGCTTTACGTCATGGCAGCTATAATACAGTGCGTCACCTTTAGGTGTTGTTGTGACGCCTTTCCCAATCCATCGTATTTCCTGTATGTCAGTAATATCGGCCTTGTACTTTTCAAATACGTCTGCCAATGCGAAGACTGCACCTTCTCTATAGAGAGTGCGAACATTCCAGGTGCAGATTCGCAGATCATGGTCCTTAAAACGTTTGCGGGGTTCGTCAACTTTAGAGGGGGTTGTTTTTCTTTTCTTTCGTTTTTTCATAGTAGGCTGTTTTTTCTAGGGGAGGCTTACTAACCCGACGCCCAAACCCAAGTTTTTAACGTTTTTATGGGTGAACGCGCGGCACATGTTAGCTCACTACCTTTAAAGGGTGTTAAAGGCAGTTCCCCATGTGACACAACGGGGAGGTCAGTGTCCACTTGGGATGAAAGAGGGACCAAGATAAATCCTGGGCTTTGCCATGTTAAAACCGGTCAGGACCGTTGCTTGGTATCTTCCATCCCCTACGTCACCCCATCCGCGTACGTAAAAAATCTCAATTTCGTCTGGAGGGGGTGGAATACAAGAAAGGTAGATGTTAAATAGTTATGGAGATATCACCCCAGCCTGAACCAACTTTAAATGGAACCTTGGACGTTTTTGTGTATTCCGAAAATACAATGTTCAAAAAGTTCACATTTTTATGTTTTTGTTAGGTTTTCACGATTTTGTTTGGAAACCGCAAGTCCTACTGAAATGGGATTAGAGCAAATGTTGTAGCTGTGAAAAGTCTCTAAAAGATTTACCTTTATGATATTTACGTAAATTTTACCATTTTGAGATATAGAAGTTCAAATTGGGACAAAGCGCTGACTTTACCGCCTTCTTGTAAAGCAATGTCATGTAACTTTACTGACTTTAAATGAAAACCTCTTACACCTGGAAAGTTTTTGCAGATTCTAAAACAGGAATATTCATAGATGAGAAAAATCCCCAAAAAAAAAAAAAAAAAACAAGAAAAAATAGCTGGGGGAATTTTTAATTAAGTCGCCGTCAAAGTTTACATTTTAAGGCTTTTTTAAGTTCAGGATTTTGCATCGAAACCGCAATCCCTATCGAAAGGGGACTGAAGAAAGAAAATGTTGTAGAGAATTTTTACTGCTACAACATTTTCTTTAGTGATATTTTTATAACTTGCGGTTTCCATGCAAAATTCAGAACCTAAAAATGTGAACTTTGACCAGAAAACATAAAAAAAGACCTAAAAATGTGACCTTTGGTCTCTCAATTCTTTTAAAAAGTGCCCCGGCCTTTTTTTGTATTTTTTTTATTATTTTTGTCATATATGAACATTGTAGTTTCGGAATCCGCAAACACTTTCCAGTTGTAAGCACCTTCCATTTAAGGCTCACTGTGTCCCTTTTTTACTCTACGTGGCTTAGACTTCTAGTTTTTGGATTCCACGACTTGTACTTTCCCATTAAAGATTATGGTGGTGTTCGTTCGGAACGTCTCACTTGAATTTTTCTGGTACAAATAACCAACCGTCAGACTTCGACCCTCTCGGTGTTAGGCTTTTCTCTTATTTCAAATGGTTGTTAATTTTCTAATCCTTTATTTCAGGTCGATGCCATACAAAAACGTTTATTAGAAAAGGTTGATGGTGTTTTGGCAGTCCATGAATTCCATGTTTGGCAATTAGCTGGTGACAGAATTATTGCCTCAGCTCACATAAGGTATGTATACAAATTTTTGAAAACCCACAATTTTTATTAAAATATCAATAACCCTGTGCTTATTTCTTGCCAATGCAGGTGCCACAATCTTTCAGAATACATGAAAATTGCCGAAAAGGTAAAGGAATTCTTCCACAATGAAGGCATTCACTCCACAACTATACAACCCGAATTTGTTGAAGTTGATGGCGGTGGTTGTATAATGTCGGATGGTACATCTAGTCTTAATATGAGCGGTTCCGATTGTTGTGCCCTTGACTGTCCACCATCAACAGACAATGGTTGCGTTAAGGCAACATGCTGTCAAAATAACAACAAATTGGTAAGTAATCAAATGCTGCCTATATTGTAAAAGGAAAAATTGGGAACCTAACGTCGTTTCCTTTGTCATAGAATCAACTACCTTCACCTACTGGGTCACCGTATATGTGCCGCCAAAGAAACTCAACACGCAATGCCAATGATGTTGAATCTGGTTCATTACTAGATCCCGTGGCCAATAGCGGTGGCAGTAGTTCGGGTGGCCTACCAAGCAGTGCAAATTCTACAAATCAAACAAACGGAGAAGTAGTTTGACAAAATTCACTGAATTTAAGTCGGCCGCAAAATCAAACACAACAGACTAAAAATCTATATCAACAGCAACAACAACAGAATATATCATCGGCACATAATCACCAGCACAATCATCTGCATAAAAATAATCACAAACATCATCACCAGCATGTGCATCATAATCAGCATCAAAACTCATTGTCATCGCCATCTACATCCAGTTTAGCAGTTAATAATAAGAATAAAACAAAGGAAACAACATTTAAAAATAACGATCAGCAAGAAGCTATTAATGGTAACGATGATGATTGTGATGAACATCATCAGAAGCAGGCTAACAAAGATGATTATTTTACGCTGCCTAACAAAGCATTGTTGTCACCAACAACAACGCGTGATATTTACGAAAATAGACTTAAATCTGCAGCAGCAGCAGCAGCATCAACACTACCAACAACATCAGTAGTAGCAGCGTTGTCATCATCGCCGCCCTCGTCTTCGTCTTTGTCGTCTTCAATGTCGTCACCGCCAGCACCACATGATGGACATCACGGACAACAAATTGCAACTACCACCGTAACAGCTCAAAGGCGTCGTGACCTAAAGCTTAGGGCTGAGCAACAAAATCATGAACAAGTCGAGCTTAATAAAGCCTCTTTAAAACATGGAGACGAAGTGGCTTTGTAAATCCATAGCGATACCACCCATACATACATATATCAATAAAACCATCATATAATCTTGTCATCAATATTTCCCCCCCACACAGAAATGTATTTACTAAACAACACACAAAACAATATTGAATTGACCAATACCATTTATTAAACAACATATTTTTTATTACCAAAAATACAAAAGCAACAATAGCAAAATGGACATTGTAAAGTTTGTGTAGTATAAATTTTAAAAACTTAAAAAAAGAAAAACCATAATTTGTTGACTCTAGTTATTTATAGTTAAAAAAAAAAATAAAACAAAAACAACAAAAAATATTAACTTTAAATCATAACCAAATTTGTTTTTTGTACAAGAACAAATCTAATAGAATTAATATAATTAAGTTCTGTTTAACTTTTTCTAGTTTAATTTTATAATAACAGAAATAATTGAAGAAACGAATGAAATAATGGACTTTTGGGTAATTGTGTGTTACTGTCCGAACAAAAAGTGCGCGAGCTGTGTGTCTTTTTAAATTATATTACAAATACATATACTTTAAATAGAGTTCAACATAAGTATTTGTTGTAAGTTAAAGTTAATAAAAGAAAAAGAAAAAAAACAATGGAACCACAACTTATTTATATATAAATAAAAATGTATTTAATATTTCTGTAAGCTTTTTTTTTTTTGAAACAAAGTTTTTCTTTTTTGTTTTCGATTTACTTTTTCTCATCTTTTGTTTTCCTATATATTAAAGTATTCCAGTTTTGTTTGTAAGTTTAGTTAAAATGTATACATACAGATATTTCGTTTAAAAGTTTTTATGTTATATAAACGAAAAAGACGCTTTTTGTAGAAAAAATAAAATAAAAATAATAAAAAAATAAACAAATTATACAAAACCAAATATTACTTCTTTTAATTTTACATGTATGCCACGGTGAATCGTGAGTAAGCCCGGAAGTAAGTAGACAGACCGACTTAGAAACATCACGACTATCGTTAATGACATTTATGAGAGGTTCAATTCCTTTGGAAATGGCCTAAAGAAGCACCCTTTCCTTTGGAAATGGCCTAAAGAAGCACCCTTTCCTTTGGAAATGGCCTAAAGAAGCACCCTTTCCTTTGGAAATGGCCTAAAGAAGCACCCTTTCCTTTGGAAATGGCCTAAAGAAGCACCCTTTCCTTTGGAAATGGCCTAAAGAAGCACCCTTTCCTTTGGAAATGGCGTAAAGAAGCACCCTTTCCTTTGGAAATGGCGTAAAGAAGCACCCTTTCCTTTGGAAATGACATAAAGAAGCACCCTTTCCTTTGGAAATGGCCTAAAGAAGCACCCTTTCCTTTGGAAATGGCCTAAAGAAGCACCCTTTCCTTTGGAAATGGCCTAAAGAAGCACCCTTTCCTTTGGAAATGGCCTAAAGAAGTACCCTTTCCTTTGGAAATGGACTAAAGAAGCACCCTTTCCTTTGGAAATGACCTAAAGAAGCACCCTTTCCTTTGGAAATGGTCTAAAGAAGCACCCTTTCCTTTGGAAATGGTCTAAAGAAGCACCCTTTCCTTTGGAAATGGTCTAAAGAAGCACCCTTTCCTTTGGAAATTGCCTAAAGAAGTACCCTTTCCTTTGGAAATGACCTAAAGAAGCACCCTTTCCTTTGGAAATGGCCTGAAGAAGAACCCTTTCCTTTGGAAATGGTCTAAAGAAGCACCCTTTCCTTTGGAAATGGTCTAAAGAAGCACCCTTTCCTTTGGAAATGGCCTAAAGAAGCACCCTTTCCTTTGGAAATGGTCTAAAGAAGCACCCTTTCCTTTGGAAATGACATAAAGAAGCACCCTTTCCTTTGGAAATGGCCTAAAGAAGCACCCTTTCCTTTGGAAATGGCCTAAAGAAGCACCCTTTCCTTTGGAAATGGCCTAAAGAAGCACCCTTTCCTTTGGAAATGGCCTAAAGAAGTACCCTTTCCTTTGGAAATGGACTAAAGAAGCACCCTTTCCTTTGGAAATGACCTAAAGAAGCACCCTTTCCTTTGGAAATGGTCTAAAGAAGCACCCTTTCCTTTGGAAATGGTCTAAAGAAGCACCCTTTCCTTTGGAAATGGTCTAAAGAAGCACCCTTTCCTTTGGAAATTGCCTAAAGAAGTACCCTTTCCTTTGGAAATGACCTAAAGAAGCACCCTTTCCTTTGGAAATGGCCTGAAGAAGAACCCTTTCCTTTGGAAATGGTCTAAAGAAGCACCCTTTCCTTTGGAAATGGTCTAAAGAAGCACCCTTTCCTTTGGAAATGGCCTAAAGAAGCACCCTTTCCTTTGGAAATGGTCTAAAGAAGCACCCTTTCCTTTGGAAATGGCCTAAAGAAGCACACTTTCCTTTGGAAATGGTCTAAAGAAGCACCCTTTCCTTTGGAAATGGTCTGAAGAAGCACCCTTTCCGTTGGAAATGGTCTAAAGAAGCACCCTTTCCTTTGGAAATGGTCTAAAGAAGCACCCTTTCCGTTGGAAATTTTCTAAAGAAGCACCCTTTCCTTTGGAAATGGTCTAAAGAAGCACCCTTTCCTTTGGAAATGGTCTAAAGAAGCAGCCTTTCCTTTGGAAATGTTCTAAAGAAGCACCCTTTCCTTTGGAAATGGTCTAAAGAAGCACCCTTTCCTTTGGAAATGGTCTAAAGAAGCACCCTTTCCTTTGGAAATGGTCTAAAGAAGCACCCTTTCCTTTGGAAATGGTCTAAAGAAGCACCCTTTCCGTTGGAAATTTTCTAAAGAAGCACCCTTTCCTTTGGAAATGGTCTAAAGAAGCACCCTTTCCTTTGGAAATGGTCTAAAGAAGCAGCCTTTCCTTTGGAAATGTTCTAAAGAAGCACCCTTTCCTTTGGAAATGGTCTAAAGAAGCACCCTTTCCTTTGGAAATGGTCTAAAGAAGCACCCTTTCCTTTGGAAATGGTCTAAAGAAGCACCCTTTCCTTTGGAAATGGTCTAAAGAAGCAGCCTTTCCTTTGGAAATGTTCTAAAGAAGCACCCTTTCCTTTGGAAATGGTCTAAAGAAGCACCCTTTCCTTTGGAAATGGTCTAAAGAAGCACCCTTTCCTTTGGAAATGGTCTAAAGAAGCACCCTTTCCTTTGGAAATGGTCTAAAGAAGCACCCTTTCCTTTGGAAATGGTCTAAAGAAGCACCCTTTCCTTTGGAAATGGTCTAAAGAAGCACCCTTTGCTTTGAAAATGGTCTAAAGAAGCACCCTTTCCTTTGGAAATGGTCTAAAGAAGCACCCTTTCCTTTGGAAATGGTCTAAAGAAGCACCCTTTCCTTTGGAAATGTTCTAAAGAAGCACCCTTTTCTTTGGAGATGCCCTAAAGAAGCACCCTTTCCTTTGGAAATGACCTAAAGAAGCACCCTTTCCTTTGGAAATGGCCTAAGGAAGCACCCTCTCCTTTGGAAATGGCCTAAAGAAGCACCCTTTCCTTTGGAAATGGCCCAAAGAAGCACCCTTTCCTTTGGAAATGGCCTACAGAAGCACCCTTTCCTTTGGAAATGGCCTAAAGAAGCACCCTTTCCTTTGGAAATGGCCTAAAGAAATACCCTTTCCTTTGGAAATGGTCTAAAGAAGCACCCTTTCCCTTGGAAATGGTCTAAAGAAGCACCCTTTCCTTTTGAAATGGCCTAAAGAAGCACCCTTTCCTCTTGAAATGGCCTAAAGAGGAACCCTTTCCTTTTGAAATGGCCTAAAGAAGCACCCTTTCCTCTTGAAATGGCCTAAAGAGGAACCCTTTCCTTTTGAAATGGCCTAAAGAAGCGCCCTTTCCTTTGGAAATGGCCTAAAGAGGCACCCTTTCCTTTGGAAATGGTCTAAAGAAGCACCCTTTCCTTTGGAAATGGCCTAAAGAAGCACCCTTTCCTTTGGAAATGGTCTAAAGAAGCACCCTTTCCTTTGGAAATGGCCTAAAGAAGCACCCTTTCCTTTGGAAATGGCCTAAAGAAGCACCCTTTCCTTTGGAAATGGCCTAAATAAGCACCCTTTCCTTTGGAAATGGTCTAAAGAAGCACCCTTTCCCTTGGAAATGGTCTAAAGAAGCACCCTTTCCTTTTGAAATGGCCTAAAGAAGCACCCTTTCCTCTTGAAATGGCCTAAAGAGGAACCCTTTCCTTTTGAAATGGCCTAAAGAAGAGCCCTTTCCTTTGGAAATGGCCTAAAGAGGCACCCTTTCCTATGGAAATGGCCTAAAGCAGCACCATTTCCTTTGGAAATGGGCCAAAGAAGCACCCTTTCCTTTGGAAATGGTCTAAAGAAGCGCACTTTCCTTTGGAAATGGCCTAAAGAGGCACCCTTTCCTTTTGAAATGGCCTAAAGAAGCGCCCTTTCCTTTGGAAATGGCCTAAAGAGGCACACTTTCCTTTGGAAATGGCCTAAAGCAGCACCTTTTCCTTTGGAAATGGCCTAAAGAAGCACCCTTTCCTTTGGAAATGGCCTAAAGAAGCGTCCTTTCCTTTGGAAATGGCCTAAAGAGGTACCCTTTCCTTTGGAAATGGCCTAAAGCAGCACCCTTTCCTTTGGAAATGGCCTAAAGAAGAGCCCTTTCCTTTGGAAATGGCCTAAAGAGGCACCCTTTCCTTTTGAAATGGCCTAAAGAAGCGCCCTTTCCTTTGGAAATGACCTAAGGAGGCACCCTTTCCTTTGGAAATGGCTTAAAGAAGCACCCTTTCCTTTGGAAATGTGCTAAAGAAACACCCTATCCTTTGGAAATGGCCTAAAGAACCACCCCTTTCTTTGAAATTCGGCGTTTCCTTTGCAAAGGTTCTATAACAAAAACAAAGTTCATAATTTATAAAACTTATAACAATAGATCTTTATTAATTTACTAAATATTTGTACTAATTTTACAAAAAACAATCATACATATTTACATTTAATAATAATATATGTACATTATGATTTAATATTTTTTAAAAAAATACATTCGTTATAAATTACAGTCTTTTCTTGGAATTATCTTCAATATGACAATTTTGAAACATATAATGCTATAATTTGATATCAATATTATCATCGGTAGTTTCTTCAACAATAGCTTCATCCCATGGACCATGTATGTTATGTTTATGCCTTTGTTGGATGACAAATATACAGGGACATATAAAGTTTACGAACACAGTTATGGCAACGTAAATCCACAAAACATTCACCGAAATAATCCACAAACAATATGAACAGGCTGCAAATATGGGCAAGAGAAAGTAACATCTCCAATAATCCGCCGTAACAATTGGATATAGGACAAAGAATATGGCTGCCTCAACTAGTAAAACAAAGGCATGATATGATGTCGATAGTCGAGAAGCCAAACAAATTGAACCAAAGATTGCAGCATTGACTGATATTGCTTTGGACACCATGGCTACGGATAGGCCATAATCGCAGAATATCACATTGAACAGGAAGACAACAAATGTCATTGAAAATATTGTATCGGTGGATATAGCATCTGTTAGGGTATGGAGTACGGGAGCTAATAAGAATCCAAATAGCAGAACTGTCATTAAAGTCTTTGAGTCTTCCAACACCATTGACAGGGTTAACATTTTCCAACGAAAACAGACATAGCCTGCAACAGTTAATACAAAAGATGGTCCTAATATTGCGGTGGGTGAGACTTTTTCGCTGTACAAAACATAGAATACTATCAGAAAGCCCGTAATGCATGAAATTTGGTTATTTAGAACAGTGACACCACGTATAACATCGCCCAGTCTATAGAATCGGACATTAATATTGGTCTGCAAATCCTTAAGAAAGGTTGGATCCGTGTAGTTATCTTCATATTCTTCATTTTCGTATAAATTTTTTCTCCAAGGTTTTCGTTTTGGCATTGGATTGAATTTTAATCTGTTAATTTAATTAATTTTATTTATTCTTCGATTATAAACGTTCCGAAAAATTCGAATAAGGAACACAAAAGGGAATCAGGGATGAATAGTGAAAACAAATCAAAATATTGGATGGATATCAGTAAAGGTAAAGTTGTTTACGAAATGAGACATAGAAAAACGTAAACAGCTGACGATTCCGTGAAATAAACGAACGGAACCATTATATGCAAGGCAAATTGAACAGGTAGTGGTATCGACAAATTTTCAATTGGTCTGTTCCAGTACTGCAAGAATCTACTAAATTTTACTATTTTTTTTTCGATAACACAAATGGTCTGTTCCAGTACTGCAAGAATCTACTAATTTTTACTATTTTTTCCGATAACATAAAGGAAAAAATGTTATCGTAGTAAAAAATAGTAGCTTCTTGCAGGTTCTGGAACAGAGTACAAGGACAAAATATGTTTGGGCATGATACAGTAGTGGTCTGTTCCAGTACTGCAAGAATCTACTAATTTGCACTATTTTTTTCGATAACATAAAGGAAAAAATGTTATCGTAGTAAAAAGTAGTAACTTCTTGCAGGTTCTGGAACAGACCATATTTATCGCTTTCCTTCACATTGAAAAATTGCAGACATTTTTGTGCAAGCAGGCAAAAAATGCAGTTATCTTAAATAAATTTGATAACAAAAGAGCATATTTGTTCTACGCAAGAAAAATGAACTTGGGCTCGTCCTTCTTTGTTCTTTTATTAGAAGCAAGCAAGGCAAGCAGGCGAGGCAGCTTACGTAACCAGGCCTTAATTGTAACATGGGGAGATATTTAAAAAATTCACGGAAAATTTTCGTTCAGAATAACCCGTTATGTCAAAACTTTATGTTGTTGGGGAAATTACAAAAAAAATAATTTTGTTACAAAGGAATTTGACATTTAATATTCGAACAGCTGGTCATAGGTCGTCTGTGGGAAATTATGACGTATCTGACATACATTTCAGACGTATATTACGTACGTCAGAAACGTAGCAAAAAGGCTAAAAATCGATGTTTTTTATAATAAAAAAGTTATTTTATTATTTTTTTTTTTTTTGAGATCTTTGGTATTTTCCAGAACTGCAAGAATCTACTAATTTTTACTATTTTTCTCGATAACATAAAGGAAAATTGTTATCGTAGTAAAAAATAGTAGCTTCTTGCAGGTTCTGGAACAGACCACCTATTTTTATTAAAAAGAAAAACAAACATAAAAAGATTCAATTCTAAAAATCTATTGCTCTGTTCCACAACCTGCAAGAAACTACTACTTTTTACTACGATAACATTTTTTCCTTTATGTTATCGAAAAAATAGTAAAAATTAGTAGACTCTTGCAGTACTGGAACAGACCATATATTTTATATATAATCAAGGCAAATTGATATCATAAAGAAACAATTTTTATCGTAGTAAAAATTGGTAGCTTCTTGCAGGTTTTGGAACAGACATTTTTGCTCTGTTCCAGAACCTGCAAGAAGCTACTATTTTTTACTACGATAACATTTTTTCCTTTATGTTATCGAAAAAAATGGTATAAATTAGTAGATTCTTGCAGTACTGGAACAGATTGGTTTGATTGGTTTCAATCTGCCAAATTTTTTGTTATATATTTTGAATAAATTGTATGAAAACCAGCGATGCTCGCCCCCTTACACAAAAGTGGAAACAAACCACACGTATTCTCTCTTTATTTTTGATTTGTCATTGTTTAGCAATGGAAAGAGTGTCTTACCACTACTAATACACCAACTTTTCTGAGCATCAATGATGAAAACGTAAACAAACATTTTGACTATTGAAGAATTTTCGGCCAAAATGGAGTTGTTGTTGTGCTACTTCGTGACCTGGTAAATAGATCTTCATTTGTACTATGCTTAAGCGGGGTACACACGACCAGTTTTGACACTTTTTTGCTGTGTTCCAGAACCTGCAAGAAGCTACTTTTTTTTTACTACGATAACATTTTTTCCTTTATGTTATCGGAAAAAATAGTAAAAATTAGTAGATTCTTGCAGTTCCGGAACAGACCATTTGTGTGTGGCCGTTCATTTTTGCCAGTCATCAGGAAACCACAAAATTGCTTTATTCATGCAATAATCTACAAATTTTTAGTACGATAACATTTTTGCTATTAAATTTGATTTGGATAAAACGAAAAAGTATTAAAATTATGCGGAATGGAACTTGAAGGAATGGATCGGCCTAGTTCGTTTTAGAAGTGAATCTTAGCTTCGGAGTAATTTCCAAGCTATATCGCCCAATTGGTCACCGTAGGATTAACAGCATTTGGACTATTATGTCAGAAGCATGGACTTGTCCACGAAAACATATCGCTGCCAACAAGACTACAGGGACACTTTCTGTAAAACTTTCCTAAGGAACCTCAAAAATGCCCTAAAATTGAATTATTGTACAGGATTTGTAGGCCATTATTATATTTAGGCCATTATTATATTTAGGCCATTATTATATTACCCCGAAAAAATTCAACTTTGTAAAAGAGCTAGCGAGGACAACCTGCTGTAAAAATTTCAAAACACCTGAGACACCTGCACTTTTGCGAAAAATGTTGACATTTTGTTCGGGAGTTACCCGAAGAAATGGATCAATATAGGCCATATTCGATGATTGGAGAGTAATCATGCGCATCATTATTTTGAAAAAAAAACTTATTTGGGAAGTAACCCGAAGAAGTAGATTATGGTCCATCTTTGAACTTGATCTAAGTTTTGAAAAATATCACGATTGAGATTTTTTCGAGAGTTATCGTTTCTAAGCCTTCGAAGTGTGGATATATCAGCGAATACTACAAATTCCTTGGACTGTCAGTGTTTCAAATGCTGAAGTACTAAGGAAAGTCATTGCGAAAGAGAGCTCACCACAGCCATCAATGAAAAAAATATATTTTTTACATTATATATACAACAGCGGAATGGAAATGTTCAAAAAACCCCAATGCTGACAACATCAATTCTATCTATAACTTTATATCTTTTACAAAAACTGTAATATAAATGTTTCACAACTAATTGCTTTATCATAACATAAATCGTATTATGTGATGGCCTATGTAGCCAATGCTATTTTCACTCAATATTAATCTTATATGTACTATAAGTTGAATATGAATAAATAAAAAATAAAAATAAATAAACCCCCATTAGAGGAAGTATCCGAGATGTTACAAATTTATTAAGCATATAGACATATATTCAAACTTGGTATAGACCATATTCAAACTTGGTCGGTCAATGTCTGGATGAAATATTGCGATGAGCAAAGTTTAGACCATATCGATTAACTCCCTTCGAAATTATTGGCCCAACATTTTAGGGAAAACAATTTTTATCCTTTTGTGGGGAAGGTACCTGAAAGAGTAATTCATACGGCACATCATTGAACTTATACTATATCCAAACTTTGGACCAAATCGGTTGATCCAGCCACCCGGACAGACAGTTTTACGGACGGGCAGGGATAATACGACTCCAAATTGTCTGAAACGGACGTTGCAAGATATGTCGTTTGGAATGCTAATGGAAAAATATGCCACAAATTTTTGTTTTTTTTTCATTCATTTTCGAATTGACATACAGAAACAGGCTCTTAAACTCTATACGAACGAATTCGAAGATCTACAACAAATCCATGTTTGAATGGTTTGATCAATTCAAATTGAGCTAAGCTAAGGCTAAATGTTCCTTCAAATTGTTAAGTTTTTCCCACTGACAGGTACAAATCTTGGGTATGAGAACCTTTAGTAAAGTTTTCTCGAAGTAGCCGGCATTCAGAACTTTAGAGTCCTCTTAGCGCGTAAACTCAACTTTGGAAATACGAGACTCGTATGAATGAAATATTTTTCTTAAACAGGAGAATTTTACTGAAATAGGACACATATGGTCTGTTCAAGTACTGCAAGTAGTAAAAACTTTCCGATTTTTCTGGAATTTTTTCCAGAGGTAGATATTGTTGCGGTGATCACGAAATTGTATAATTTTCTTGGGGGAAGAACCCGGAAATACCTATCTAACAAGTGGTCATACGATGGGGTTAGTTTCAGGTGGTCAGGTGATATAACCCAAAAACTGATTTTTGGACCCGGATTTGTCCATAAAACCCTCAAAAAGTCGAAAATGGTCCCATTATGGGGTGCCATTTAGTGTAAACCAGATTGTAGCTCACACTTTAACCTTTCCAATATGGTGCTATATGTTGTAATACCTTCCTTGGATCCAGAGATATGGCTCTTAGAATCTCGACAACCCGGTTTCTCTAAGTGGCTATGTATAGAAAAAATATAATTTAAAAGAACATTTTGTTCCCGTTCTCAAGATTTGCACCTGTCCATTGGAGAAAGTCTTAAATACCCGGCCGAAGGCCCGCTATGTTGAGCTACATTTATAATTTAAAAGAAAAATGTGTTCCCGTTCCCTAGATTTGCACCTGTCCATAGAAGAAAGTTAAATCCCCGGCCGAAGGCCGACTATTTAAAGAAAAAATTATAATTTAAAAGAAAATTTTGATCCCGTTCCCGAGATTTGGGCCTGTCCATAGGAGAAAGCCTTAAATCCCCGGCCGAAGGCCGTCTATTTAGAGAAAAAAATACAATTTAAAAGAAAATTTTGTTCAATTTAGAACATAAAATTTTTCCATAGACACCTATAATGTAAAGAAATGAGCCCTACAGAACCGAATAAAGATTCTAAGGGCCATATCTCTGGATCCAGAGAAGGTATTACAACATATAGGACCATTTTGGAAAGGTTAAAGTGCTAGAATCTGGCTTACTTTAAATGGGGCCCCATAATGGACCCATTTTCGACTTTTTGAGTGTTTTATGTAAAAATCCGGGTCCGAAAATCAGTTTTTGGGTTATATCACCCGACCACTTGTTAGATAGGTATTTCCATAAGCTTTCCAATGATACCCATTTTGTAGCAATCGGTTCAGTAGAGCCGGGTCTAACCCGGGTTTTGTACCCGGACTTTCGGGTCCAAAAACCGGGTAACCGGACCCGTCCCCCAAGAAAATTATGCATTTCCATGATCAGCGCAACAATATCTACCTCTGGAAAAAAATGGGAGAGTTTTTACTAAACTAGAGTTGTTCCGGAAAAAATTTTATCGTAGTAAAAAATAGTAGCTCTTGCAGGTTCTGGAACAGAGCAATAGTGTATAATATGTGCAACTTTTGATGTGCATCTTGTACCAGACAATGGATATTTCTTGAGTTTTTGTGTGAGAAGGCTCTCCCCTAAAATGTTCATGCGACTGACGCAATAGCAAATGGATGAAAAGGAAAGCTACTTACTTATTCACCTCCTTTATCTTGCAGTGAATCAGCTTGTTGTCCAATGGATTGTATTCATTCTTTGCTTTTGCCGGTTGCATCAAAGTATTGTGTTTTTCACTATTCGTTCTCGTTTTTCGTATTTTGCTAGCTTGTTTAAACTAGTCGTTGAAAATGTTTTGCAGCATGAAATTTAAATTTTGTTTTCGACATCGATTCCTAATAGTGTAACAACGGCCAAAACGTATATTCTCTTTTCGGCCATGACACAATAAACAAGGTAGATGTCATGACGCAAGCGGGGTACACACCGTCAGTGTTGACTGTCGATTTTTGGAAATATCGATTTTTGTCAAACTGGGGCTGGATTCATGGTACAATTATTACAGGTAAAAGCAAGTGTTGTTGTACAACAATCGATACAACAACCACATAGAAATTTGTTGTTGTACGTAATACTAGTGTCAACTTCATTTTTGAAAATTGTAAACAAAAATATAAAATATCAATATGCCTTGAAGTCTCATAAATGTTGGTTTAATGAAATACAAATATATGTAAATTCAATAAATGAATTAAAATCTAATTAAACTAATAGGCCGTTTACATATAACCGGGTTAACCCAGTGGGTCTGGGTTTCAAATGTCATTTCCATTGTGTATACTTCAAATAAATCCTCATAAAGAAGGTTAACCCTGCAAAAAACTATAATCTAAACGCCGTATAACATTAATAACAATTCCACGTGGTACTTTTCTTCAAAAATGTTGACAGTGGTAAGTATCACTGCATCTAAATATCCAGAATTACTAATAATTCATGGTTAATTTCAGATGGGGCACATTGAATCACAATTTTCAATAAACCAAATTCAAATATATTATATGCGAAGAAAAGATAAAATCCACGACTCATAATCAAGTTTGGGGCCACCGTGGCGCAATGGTTAGCACGTCTGCCTTGCACTCAGAAGGTCTGCGGTTCGTATCCTAGGCCAAGCAACATCAAATTTACAACGGTGGCAAAATTCCCCCTCAGTAATGCTGGCGACATTTCCTGAGTATTTCAGCCTTGAAAAACTTATATACAAGTGGTGTCGTAAGACACACCGTTCGGACTCGGCGATAAAAAATAGATCCCATATCATTGAGCCAATATGAATCGGCGTGCACACATTGATATGAGAGAAGTCTCCCTTGTCCTTCGGGGATGTTGTGGGAACATATGTGTGTATAATGATTTTTATCAACATTAATGAATAAAAACTGCTGGAAACAAATCAAGAAAGCCGATGGTGAGGCAGTACAGCAGAAAACAACATATTTTCTGTAATGGATAAGCAAACATCTCTATTTCTGAGTCCTTATACGGCATAAACAAATGAAACATCTCAATTCGATATATAAAATATATTTTGTTCTATGTATGTACATATGTTTTAAATAAAATCAGTGTGTTTGGACATTATTCCCAAAAATTGTTGACTGAATTTCCTAGATGCAAAATGGGTTCACTATTTTCATCCTACAGGTGTAAGGATAAAAAAGTGGTAACGAAAGGAGAGTTTAAACGTGTTTATAGTAAGTTTAGTTTTACGAAATCTGCACGTGGGTTTATGTTCTGTTTAATCCATTGCTTGCTTGTGTAGCTAAAAACAACAACCACATAGGATTGCTTTCGTGATGCCAACCACACCAACACCTGAGACGAAACTGCTGTTCTGATACCTCTTCCTTAGCAAAAGGGGCATGCTAGGGATATTTTTAACAAATCTGCTTTGCCATAGTTAGCCAAAATAACACGGCTGAGGTTCTATAATAGAAGGTTAACCATACTCTGCAATTATCTAATCCCGTTAATTCACAGTGCATCCAATTGAGAAATTCCATTCATAATGTATTCCATCAGATCCTTGTCTGCAATGAGATATTTTTACGTGCATTAATACTCACTTTACCATGAATAAATATAGCACTGACCTGTATCCGCAAAATCCCGATACACCATTTTAAACGGCCTTTTGTTCTCTTACACCATCCTTACACCATTCGAAAGTTGCATTCTGCTGATCTATTTATTCGAAGTTCGCATGTAAGTATTAGCCGTGAAGTCTTTAACTTTAAAAATATGTGTTTTATGTTTGTTTATCAGAAAGTAAAAGATATAAATATTAATTGACAATTAACGAAAAGAACAACATGTATGAAACTTTATATTGTTTTTGACACTAGTATTACGGGTGAATCTAATCAGCTGGGACTTGCTTTTACCTGTATTATTGTACCATGGGCTGGATTCTTGTTCTATGAAAATTTGTGATGAAAAATATTTGCTTTACAATTTTTTTCATTTGACAGTTTTCTCCTTTATAAAAGTTTTCATTTCACATTTTCATAGAAACAGAACTGAGCCCCTGTCCAACAATCACAAACAATTTAGTCTGTTTCAGAACTGCAAGAATCTACTAATTTTTACAATTCTTCCGATATCATAAAAGAACAATTGTAGATGGCTTTTATACTAAACAGAACGTCTTTTCCATAAGTCTTATGCCAGACTATGAAAAAATTCATTGAAAACGTTTTGCCATTTTCTTCCAAATTTTCATTGACGTCTACACACATATATGAAATCATATGAAAATTTTGATATTTTCTTTGCTTTGCATTGGTTTGAGAGTTACGAATGTAAACACAAAGAATAATTTCAGATTACAGAACCTTGTGTACAGAGTTTCACCCCCTTCACACCTCTTGCCTATTAACTCATTTTCACGTATATGAAATTTTTCATAGTCTGGCACAAGAGTAAGCCGAACCATGGTACAATAATGTATAAACCTGCGTTTACACATGACAGGACAGTTGACTTCATGTATTGATTGTCAAAATCCCAAAACTTGCCTGTGTGACGCAGGCGTCCCAACAACTGCAAAAACAGTTGTAAAATTATGAATGAAAATCATCGATTTCTTCTCGTTTTCCATTCACATATTTTGTTTTTGTTCATGTTCTTTTGTTTTCAACACATTTCAATCATTATTCCACTTATTTTTACAAAAATGTCAAAAATTTGTTAACTCGACTGTCTGTGAAAAAATGATGGACAGATGGAAGACAGCCGACAAATCGTCGGTGTCATGCTTAAAGCTGAAAACAGATACAACGTTTGATTAAAGTTTTGCGTTGGGCGTCGAGAAAAAAACAACAACAACAGGGCGACGACGATACCAAAGTCCAGCGTTTATCTGTTTGTCGGCATATATTTCAAATGAATTTGAATTTTTCGGCATCATGCCCAACAGTGTAAAAACGGCCAAAACGACACAAAACTTTAATCAAACGTTGTATCTGTTTTCAGCTTAAGTGTTCCATACGCCATTTTTGACTTTTTGAAGGGTTTTCCGGTATGCTCTTTCTGAATTTGTAGTCGGGTTTCTCCTATCTGCTCTAGTTTCCGAGATATCCACGCCTCGACGGGAAAGCTTCAATTTTTTCAGTTATGAAAATAATATTTTAAAAAATTACAAGTTTAAAAACACATTTCAAAAATCAGAATTTTAATTTTCGATTTAGAAGTATTTAATTTATTGAGGCAAATATGGAAAATTTTTTTGTCACTTTGTTCCATGTGATTTACAACATTTTTCACATTTGTGTCATAAGTGCGGATATGGAACAAATCGACAAAAAATCTTTTTAAAAAAAAATCTCTATAACTTTTATATTCCAATACATATTCCTCTAAATTTTTGCAAATATGTTCTATATACTATTATTAATATTTCAAAACAAAAATATAAATCTTTGCTTTAGCCAGCTCCACACAGTTGTGAGGCAAAACATTAAAATGCGATTATCTCAAAACAGGCAAATGACTTAAGCATGACATCGACGAAATGTATGTATTATTCCCGGTCCACACTAGCGTGAATTTCATTAAAAAATTTCATGAAAATAGGCGTTTCTAGATCGAGTTCGATAGTAGGGTAAAATAATGAAATTGGTGTAGGGGGGAATTCGACCTAAAAACGCCTAATTTCATGACATTTTTAATGAAATTCACGCTAGTGTGGACCGGGACTTAGTAAATCAGAGTTGTATTTGAAGGCAAACTGTCTGGTGTAAACGTCTAGTAAGGTAGGCCACAGCTGGCAGCTGATTACAATTTTTTTCTTGTTATGGCCTATTCTGTCAGAAGCAGGGTTGACATTAGGTCTGTACTATAACTTCGCAAGTGAAAAGTACTCAGCAAGTTCTCAGTAACCTCTCTCCACTAACTACAAAATAAGTTATTTTACTTACATTAATTTAATATTTTATTATTATTTAATTTATTTAATATTTTTTCCTTTTTTACTTCTATTTATTTTAATAACTAGACGTTTGTTTATGTTTTTTGTCAAGAAGTCCGCCACAAACATTCGAATTTAAATCAGCTGATCAAACTTGCAAATTCTTAGAAGAAATATTTTCCTTGCAAAAACTTAGCTCTGTTCCTTTACGTGCAAGAATCTTCAAGTTTTACTATTTTTAATCGAAAAGCGTTCCTTTACTTCAGACACAATACAATTCATATGGGAGCAGTTTGCAACTTTAACCACTTTTGCCGGTTTTACAATTTTCAAAAGTAAAGAAACATACCACTTGTAAACAAAACTCTCCAAAATTCGCTCACAATTGTCTCCAAATTCGCTATCTTTTACTTTACAAGTTTGTTATCGAACAGCATTTTGTAAAAGTTTGTGCAAATTTGTACAAACTTTTGGGTTATCGTACAGACCTATTTAGTAGATTCTTGTAGTTCAGGAACAGACCAACTGTTGTTGATATTCTGCAATTATAAAGGTAGATGCATCGGTGAATTGTTCCAACAAAAAACTGATATAACTCTTTTGCTTTGTTCCAGAACCTGCAAGAAACTACAATTTTTTACTGCGATAGCATTTTTCCCTTTATGTTATCGGAAAAAATAGTAAAAATTAGTAGATTCTTGCAGTACTGGAACAGACAATTCATTTTAAAATTGAATAGAAGTACAAGAAATTTTATTCGCGTGGCTAAATAAAATTGTTGATTTTTTTAATATGCAGTAACACTTGCGAATGAACGATTTGTCTAGTATTGACATTTATTGAAATTTGTTATAAAAGTACGGGAACAGAAAAATTACAAATATTGAATAATTTTTAGCAGAAATATCGCCGTATCTGCAAATCGGATGCCAGCAATCACGATGTTAGATCAGCCAAACTTTTCAAGTAGAAGATGAGAGAATGGCATTTTTCTTTTCGCTGTCTTAAGTTTTGGGTAAAACTTTTCCTATTTTTGGAACCGTTATCTAGCAACAATTGGTCTGTTCCAGAACTGCAGGAATCTACTAATTTTCACTATTTTTACCGATAATATAAAGAAAAAAGTTATCGTAGTAAAAAATAGTAGCTTCTTGCAGGTTCTGGAACAGAGCAAATATTCTGGAGGATAACTGAGGTGATTTTTATTTTTTAAGGCCTGGGTACATAAGCCGCTCGGCTTTCTTGCTTAATTAATTTCTGGTAAAAGACCAAAGACCAAATTCGACCTAATTGAAATGTAATTCTGACATTTCTTATTCCTTTCTTCTTCTTCTTTATTTGCCAATCCGATATTCGGATGTAAAGCGATCATACAATATTATTGTTTACATGTTTCAAAATGAATTTCAAATGTAGATATTATCTAGTTGTAGGTAAGTTTTCGATTTTTAGCGGCATTTAGTAAGTTGCCTTGCCTGCTTACCTTGCTTACTTCTGATAAAAGAATAAAAAAGAAAAGGGCAACCCAGTTCAAAATTTGCTCGGCCTCCTTTATTCTTTTATTTTTAGTATGTCAGAAATGAAGCAGGAAAGCAAGGCAATAAAGGCCTGCGTACATAAGCTGCTCTGCCTGATAGCCTTGCTTTCCTGCTTCATTTTTGACATAATAAAATAAAAGAATAAAGAAGGCCGAGCAAATTTCGAACTGGGTTGCCCTTTTCTTTTTTATTCTTTTATCAGAAGTAAGCAAGGTAAGCAGGCAAGGCAGCTTATGTACGCAGGCCTTAAAGGCCTGGGTACATAAGCTGCCTTGCCTGGTTGCCTTGCTTTTCTGCTTCATTTCTGACATAATAAAAATAAAAGAATAAAGAAGGCCGAGCAAATTTCGAACTGGGTTGCCCTTTCCTTTTTTATTCTTTTATCAAAAACAAGCAAGGTAAGCAGGCGAAGCGGCTTATGTACGCAGGCCTTTAGGCAAGGCAGCTTATATACCCAGGTCTTTATTCTTTTATTTTTATTATGTCAGAGTCCGATTATTGTTATCGATGTAACACCTTTGCTCTGTTCCTTTACGTGCCAGAGGTTACCATTTCTTACCATTTTAACCTGTAAAGTGTTCCCTTACTTTTAATAGCATACAATTTATATGATAGCAGTTTACCACTTTTACCATTTTCTGCCACTGTTACCATTTTTAAAAGTAATGGGTACTTTACACGGTATGTTTTTTACATATGAGTTGTCACTTCTCCAATACAGAATGTATATGCAAAGTGATAACTCATATGTAAAAAACATACCGTGTAAAGTACCCATAAAGGAACAGACCACTTATTATTCCACCATGGCCAGCAACATGGTACAATAATACAGGTAGCATTATCATGCCAGCTGGTGGTAACATAATGTGTCAACTGCATTGAATTGATGTCAAATTTTGACACCTTATGTTACCCATGGTACAATAATACAGGTAGCATTATCATGCCAGCTGATGGTAACATAATGTGTCAACTGCATTGAATTGATGTCAAATTTTGACACCTTATGTTACCAACAATTGCCGATGCGGCTACCTGTGTATTTGTACCATGATGTTACCAACAATTGCCGATGCGGCTACCTGTGTATTTGTACCATGGCCAGCACTGACGGCGTGTACTAGAGCTGGCAAACCATCGATATTCTCAACATTAGATATTTTCGATATAATGTTTTAAAATATCGATAGCAATCGTTAAGTTGTCATCGCCATTAATTTGGAGATGAAAACGGCGGAAATGTCAAAAATTTTCTTGAAATTATGCAAAAGTAGTTTACAGAAATGTAAAGGGGAATAAACAAATGCTTTTATTTTATAAAAAATGTAAACAAATACATTTTATTTTACCGAAAAATGTGTACGTGTGACAACGGACTTACTTTTACACATACATAACCGAAAAGCAGCGAAAATTCTATCTATTTCAATGGATTTCAGGTTAGGGGTTTTTATTCCGATAATCGATATTATCGATAGTGCCATCGATTATTATTTAAAAATTCAATATCGATAGATAGTTTTGCCTATCGATATTATCGGAATAAAAACCCCTAACCTGAAATCCATTGAAATAAACAGAAATTTCGCTGCTTTTCGGTTATGTTTGTGTAAGAAAGTAAGTCCGTAGTCACACGTACACATTTTTCGGTAAAATAAATGCTCTGTTCCAGAATCTGCTAATTTTTACTACGATAACAATTTTCCCTTTATGTTATCGAAGAAAATAGTAACAATTTTCCCTTTATGTTATGCTAAGTTTACATTTACGAAATCCACTCGATTTCAACTGTCCATTCCATAGCTTAAACGTCAAATGAAATCTCATCTGGATTTCATTTGACGTTTAACCTATGGATTTGACAGCTGAAATCGAGTGGATTTCGTAAATGTAAACTTAGCATTATCGAAGAAAATAGTAAAAATTAGTAGATTGTTGCAGTTCTGGAATGGCAATGACAACTTAACGATAATATCGATAGCCATCGATATTTTAAAACATTATTGGCCTGGCCCCCTATTCTGTAACTTTTTAACAACTTTACTCATTGTTTAATTTACAACAATTTCATTTGTTTGTTTTGTAGTTGTTACAAAAACAAAAGAAATTTTAACAACTTTTCAATCGATAAAAGTTACAGAATAGGCCTACAGTTCCCGTACTTTATAAAGTGGTAAAAGTCGTAAACGATTTCCATATAAATTTTGTGTACGGGAACGCAAAATGTGTAAAGCTTAAAACAGATACAACGTTTGATTAAAGTTTTGCGTTGGGCGTCGAGAAAAAAACAACAACAACAGGGCGACGACGATACCAAAGTCCAGCGTTTATCTGTTTGTCGGCATATATTTCAAATGAATTTGAATTTTTCGGCATCATGCCCAACAGTGTAAAAACGGCCAAAACGACACAAAACTTTACCCAAACGTTGTATGTGTTTCCAGCTTTAAAGTGGTAAAAATTGTAAAAACTTTTTAGTTCTGGAACAGAGCTTATATCGAAAAAATCTAAGTCCCAATTTACATTAGGCGAGTTTACTTGCGGCAATTGTCAGTTTGTGGGTGAGAGAGGGTGCTGAGAGGCAAAGGGTTACCATATGCCTCACCTCTCTCTCCTACAAAATGACAATTGCCGCAAGTAAACTCGCCAAATGTAAATTGGGACTAATGTTGGGAATATCGATGGTTTGCTGCTCTAGTGTACCCCGCTTGCATCATGACATCTACCTTGTTTATTGTGGCATGGCCAAAAAAAAAGAGAATATACGTTTTGGCCGTTGTTACACTATAAGGAATCGATGTCGAAAACAAAATTTAAATTTCATGCTGCAAAAAATTTTCAACGACTAGTTTAAACAAGCTAGCAAAATACGAAAAACGAGAACGAATAGTGAAAAACACAATACTTTGATGCAACCGGCAAAAGCAAAGAATGAATACAATCCATTGGACAACAAGCTGATTCACTGCAAGATAAAGGAGGTGAATAAGTAAGTAGCTTTCCTTTTCATCCATTTGCTATTGCGTCAGTCGCATGAACATTTTAGGGGAGAGCCTTCTCACACAAAAACTCAAGAAATATCCATTGTCTGGTACAAGATGCACATCAAAAGTTGCACATATTATACACTATTGCTCTGTTCCAGAACCTGCAAGAGCTACTATTTTTTACTACGATAAAATTTTTTCCGGAACAACTCTAGTTTAGTAAAAACTCTCCCATTTTTTCCAGAGGTAGAAATTGTTGCGCTGATCATGGAAATGCATAATTTTCTTGGGGGACGGGTCCGGTTACCCGGTTTTTGGACCCGAAAGTCCGGGTACAAAACTTGGGTTAGACCCGGCTCTACTGAACCGATTGCTACAAAATGGGTATCATTGGAAAGCTTATGGAAATACCTATCTAACAAGTGGTCGGGTGATATAACCCAAAAACTGATTTTCGGACCCGGATTTTTACATAAAACACTCAAAAAGTCGAAAATGGGTCCATTATGGGGCCCCATTTAAAGTAAGCCAGATTCTAGCACTTTAACCTTTCCAAAATGGTCCTATATGTTGTAATACCTTCTCTGGATCCAGAGATATGGCCCTTAGAATCTTTATTCGGTTCTGTAGGGCTCATTTCTTTACATTATAGGTGTCTATGGAAAAATTTTATGTTCTAAACTGAACAAAATTTTCTTTTAAATTGTATTTTTTTCTCTAAATAGACGGCCTTCGGCCGGGGATTTAAGGCTTTCTCCTATGGACAGGCCCAAATCTCGGGGACGGGATCAAAATTTTCTTTTAAATTATAATTTTTTCTTTAAATAGTCGGCCTTCGGCCGGGCTCAACATAGCGAGCCTTCGGCCGGGTATTTAAGACTTTCTCCAATGGACAGGTGCAAATCTTGAGAACGGGAACAAAATGTTCTTTTAAATTATATTTTTTCTATACATAGCCACTTAGAGAAACCGGGTTGTCGAGATTCTAAGAGCCATATCTCTGGATCCAAGGAAGGTATTACAACATATAGCACCATATTGGAAAGGTTAAAGTGTGAGCTACAATCTGGTTTACACTAAATGGCACCCCATAATGGGACCATTTTCGACTTTTTGAGGGTTTTATGGACAAATCCGGGTCCAAAAATCAGTTTTTGGGTTATATCACCTGACCACCTGAAACTAACCCCATCGTATGACCACTTCTTAGATAGGTATTTCCGGGTTCGTCCCCCAAGAAAATTATACAATTTCGTGATCACCGCAACAATATCTACCTCTGGAAAAAATTCCAGAAAAATCGGAAAGTTTTTACTACTTGCAGTACTTGAACAGACCATATGTGTCCTATTTCAGTAAAATTCTCCTGTTTAAGAAAAATATTTCATTCATACGAGTCTCGTATTTCCAAAGTTGAGTTTACGCGCTAAGAGGACTCTAAAGTTCTGAATGCCGGCTACTTCGAGAAAACTTTACTAAAGGTTCTCATACCCAAGATTTGTACCTGTCAGTGGGAAAAACTTAACAATTTGAAGGAACATTTAGCCTTAGCTTAGCTCAATTTGAATTGATCAAACCATTCAAACATGGATTTGTTGTAGATCTTCGAATTCGTTCGTATAGAGTTTAACCCCCAGTTTTTGTAAAAATTTTTATTCTTCTCACACGAATTGTCAAATTTTGTAGATCGATTTACTCGCTTTAGCGTAAATGTAGAGCGCTGATTTTTAAATGAGGAATCCTTAACGATATATGGAACGGGTATACGAAAAATTAGATGTGTATGTCATCTGGGGGCTGAGCTATGAATGCCTAAATTATTACGAATATAGACGAACGAACAAAAATAAGTTACAAAAACAGGGGGTAAGAGCCTGTTTCTGTATGTCAATTCGAAAATGAATGAAAAAAAAAAACAAAAATTTGTGGCATATTTTTCCATTAGCATTCCAAACGACATATCTTGCAACGTCCGTTTCAGACAATTTGGAGTCGTATTATCCCTGCCCGTCCGTAAAACTGTCTGTCCGGGTGGCTGGATCAACCGATTTGGTCCAATTTTTGGGTATAGTATAAGTTTAAAGATGGGCCGTATGAATTACTCTTTCAGGTACCTTCCCCACAAAAGGATACAAATTATTTTTCCTAAAATGTTGGACAATAATTTCGAAGGGAGTAATCGATATGGTCCAAACTTTGCTCATCGCAATATTTCTTCCGACCCAGTTTGAATATGGTATATATCGGTCCTCTCCTTCAGATATGTACTTCCCAAACAAAAAATACAATTTAGTTACATTTACATTACAATACCTCTCTGGCCTCTCGCTATGCTTAATAGATTCATATCATCTCGCATACCAGTCCATTCCGTGGTGTTATCAAGCCATGTTAACTCTTTTCTTCCTCTAATGGGGTTTCCTTAAATTTTTATGTCGGTTATATTTTGTAATCATTTATATTTATGATTCCTCATAATATGCCCCAAATACGCAGTTTTCTCCTCTTGATGGCTCTGATGAGCTCCCTTCCGCAATGCATTTTCCTCAATACTTCAGAATATGAAACACGGGCAATCCAAGGGACTTTTAACATACGCCGATATATCCATATTTCTGAGGCTTCCAACTCTCGAAAGGGTCTCAATTGTAATATTTTGTCCAAACTTATATCATCTTCAATAATGGGCCATATCGGTCCACTTCTTCGGGTACCTTCCCCCAAAAGTTCAATATTTTTTCAATAATCATGCGCATGATTACTCGCGAACCGATCAAACCATTCCTTTAAACTTTGAATATCGTAATATTTCTTTCAATCGTCTTCTAATACGGCCTATATCGGTCCACTTCTTCGGGTACCTCTCGGACAAAAAGTAAAAATTTTTCGCAAAAATTTAGTTTATGGACATGCCTCTGATCTTTTGAAATTTTTACAGCAATGATGCAATTTTTTGCGGGGGCAAATCCATAAACCCTTTCTGTATCTCCCTTACAAAAATACAATAATTTCAATTTTAGGGCATTTTCGATGATCCTTTGGAAATTTTTAGAGAAGGTTTTTGTGGACAAGCCCATGCTCCTGACATAATTGCCCAAAAGCTGTAAATCCTACGCTGATCAATTGGGCGCCGGTCCATATATTCAAGTACCCATTCCGCATAATTTCAATACTTTTTCACTTTAATCTAAATTAAATGTATTAGCAAAATATGAACACTTTTTTGTGTATACTGTTGGCAGTATAATTTTTTACCCTTTATAGTTAATCGCGTACTTAGGAAGATACCTTTTTTAATTTCGCCTGAAAAACGTACACGCAAAGCCCAAAGTTTTGATCAAAGAAAACAAGATATCATCGTTTAGGGTTTGCAATTATTTATTAGCATAAATAAAATATTCGTATAAACACACACATATAAACTGTTTACGTTTAGTTTCATCAGTAGTTATTAAAAAATCAATGAAAAACATTAATTGGTTGCTTTATTTATTTATTTTTTTTTACATTTACATACATACATATATTTTATATGATAAAATATTTTTATTAAAAAAATCTTGGGTTTCGTATGATTAGAATTTTACCGATCAATATATGGTTGATGGTAGTAGTTGAAGTAGTAACAGTAGTAGTAGTCATATAATTAGTAGTAGTACACAATACAGGTATAAAATGATGGTATACAACGTTTTGGTTAAGACAACAGTAAGAAAACTGTAACCATTGACGACATTGATTAGTATCAGGCATTAAAGTTGTGCTTGGCACATTCAAATTTACTATTCGGGAGGCCATTATCTCAGACCTTATAAAACTAGACGACTTGTGCAGAACAACACACACACCTCCTGTATTAAACCCATCCACCGGTTAATTTGTGGAACATTTCTTCATTTAGGGTCTGATTAGTTTCCTTAGAACGCATCGACATAAAAATGTAGCCGCCAATAAATTCGTGAACCACTTTACAATCGGCTGACTGTACAGAGAAAACAACAT
Organism: Musca autumnalis; assembly: GCF_047663935.1. Lineage (NCBI taxonomy): Eukaryota > Metazoa > Arthropoda > Insecta > Diptera > Muscidae > Musca > Musca autumnalis. The sequence continues at coordinate 15,288,566 of NW_027411977.1, read as the reverse complement.
TCTCGTCGTGAAATTGAATCATCATGCACTTTATGCCCCAATTTACATTCCATGCTTTCATGTGATTATAACGCCAGGTTTTTATGTGATCGCCTGTGTTCAAGTCCATACGCATAATGCGATTGTAGGCAACACCCAACAATTCCTCCTTCTTATGACCATCGAATTTGATAACGAAAAATGAGACACCGAAATTGGGTAGTGATTGCCAGGCTTGTATGTATTTTAGTTTCGAATCAATTAGCGAAAGCTGACTCACATTTGCATGGGCTTCGAGTATGCGTTGGCCGGCTTTACTTGAGAATTTACGTAGCATTCTGGGCGATAAGTATTCGTTGACATCAATGGAACGAGGGTCTATGTTGACAGCCACACCATGAGCTGGTTTTTGTAGATTCAATAATGTTTTGATGTTTGAAACTTCGCTATCATATGAACTGTCCGCCAATGAGCGTCCCTTCGAAGCTAAACGACAAGCTGCCATCCATTTGGCATACTGATCCTCATTTTCACATCGTATCCAAACTTCATTGTTGGGTCCATTTCCACCTTCGGGCGGAACCTCCAAACGTATGGAGAACTTTCCCTGTGATAAAACGATATCTGGCGTGACTTCGCATCCTTTCAAATTGATGGTAATAGCAGGAGCTGCACGTCTTGACTCTTCGGCACTTTTATAGAGATGTAAGTGAAGATCTCGGTATGTAAAATAATATCTTTTGTAACCCTTCAGGGTAAACTTTCTCGGCTTTAAGAAGCGCAAATAGTCCGATAGCTCAGGTATCTTTGTAATATTGGCATCTGTATTTGTTTGCCCACCCTCCAAAGAGATTTGCAATTCATTTAGGGCTGAATCGATGTCATCATCTGTTCCACCCCCACCACCATTATCTGTATGGGATGAATCGAGTCGAGAAGAATCCATGCCTTGATAAGTTTCATTTTGTTGATTGATTTGAAATTGCAAAGCGGCAAACATGAGACTTTCTTCGTCGGTACAATCGATTTCTTCGTTTAATATGGACCATTTTGCCTGTTCGTACAACTGATTTATACGAACTTGATCGTATTTCGGATTTAAATCGAAGAAAGTATAGTATTTGAAGCGAAGACACAATGTGTCATATTCGCGTATTCCCTGTTCCATAATAGACAACGAGGAATCTAACCACCCAACATTCATGCGGGCTTTTTCAATCAGTGTTTTTGGTCGCACCAAACGTGATCTTACATCTGGGCTGGGACAACGTGGAGATGCGGCCAAATTCTCTTGGAAATCTCCGAGGCTAGAACCGGATTCATATGTTGCATAGCCGTTGCTACTTGCTTTCCAGGTTCCAGTTGGCGAGCTTATAGGCGTACCCGGTGCTGTACCAGCCGTTCTGCGTGGTGTTGTTCCATACGGTGACACTGGAGCACACAGGAAATTGCCATTCTGTGTACGATCCAAGCTACCATTGCTACCACGATATGCTGAATTTAGGGGTATAAACGAATTGGTATCTGGAGCTGGTTGCAAATAAACAGTGCCATTTGGCTCAACAATGGGTACTTTTTTGTGAGGGAATTTTCCAAAATTTTTCTTCAAATGTTCAGCTTCCAAAGGTTTGCAGAAAGACAACTCTTCCGGATGACGAATATCTAAATCTTTGCACAAGTTAACAACGGCAGCAAAAGTCTTTGTTGAAAAATCAACACGGCAGTCTAGGTAACGCAAATCGGGTAGCTGTACACGCAGCACTTTATGCATGGGTGTGAAATGTAACAAGGTATCCGCTTGAACACCCACTTGATCCAATGTTGACCTTGTACGTGTAAGCCATATATTTTTCTCCGGCCACCAAAGAGCATGATCTGACCAATCTTTTGGATTCTCAGGATCGACCAATTGTAGCATAATCCCGCCAATATGTTGGTCACCTTTAACCCTAAGGTGTTTTTCCACCTGAAGATCTGTTATGAAGATCCTCAGATTCCATGTATTCTCACCGACGTGAATCATCTTGTTCGTCGTTGAGGATGCTGGCTGACAATTGCGTTCAGTGCCTAAAATAAACAAAAACACAGTTGTTGTTGTTATTTGTTGTTTTTTGATTGGCAATATCTCAAAAAATAAGAAGAATGATGACGTAATTTCAGTGTATATCTTACTAAACTAGTATGATTGCGCAGCTGGCTGAATGAATTACTTCACTTAGAATGTTTTCGCAATTCGAGCAAAACTTATCATCTCCCGTACACAGCAGACCAGAGAACAAGAATGTTTACACCACACACAATATACAATTGAATTGTTGTAATGATTGGTGCAGCCAGAAAGACAGACAGCTAAGTTGCAATGCTATGTACTCCCACAGTTGCTCCACTTGGATTCAATTCCACAAGGGGATTAAAATGCAAAGTGCATACAACAATAATAGTCAAGATTATTTGTTGGGGCTATGGCCTCTTGTACTGTTCCAAGGTTATCTGCTCCTCCTCTCCATGGAAAATGCTGCAAAACATACGCTGTTTGCTTTTTCTTTTTATCTGCTGCGATGCCTGTGCTTTGCTGCTAATAAAACGTTCAAATGAAATCCGCAAATTTCTAAAGCGACTGATCGTGGTTTCACTACGACACAAAAGACAAGCAAATCGCAAATACCATACCACTAGCTGGCTATGCGGGCTGCTATGAATACCGGATCGGATAGCAAAAATGAAAGTATATGTGTATGTACATAAAATCCAGATCAGAGCACATCAACAATTAATTCATAATTCAACACAGCGCACTGAAAATCGATCGCCCTTTAATTTACACACTCATTGTCTGTCCGTCAGTCTGCTTGCCAATATCATTTCACTATTTGTATCTTCCACCACCACCAGCCAGCCAGCACCATCACCACACCACCATGAAAATGTTCTTGATTGATGTTTGTTGTTCTTACTGTATTTTGTATGTCGGACACTGGGTGGGTTTGGGTTTGTTGATTGTTCTGCCCCTCTGTGTTGTCGTCTTTGAATCGATCGTTGTTCGTTCGGTGGTGTATTCAATTAATTTTAATTTAAATTACACGATGACGCAGTTAAAGAAAATGTTTTTATTTTTCTCCCTCACGCTCAGTCTGCTGCTGTCATAACACTAAACGGAGCAGAGCTATTAATAGAAGAGAAACCTGCACATATTTTATTCCAAAACACTCTATTCGCAGCGGAGCAGTAGCAGCACCATTGTGATCTGAAATTCATACGTTTTTGTTGGTTGTATGTTCAATGCGATATGGCAACATTTCAAATTATGTTTATTAATTCAAAATGATATGGTAGCATGCTGATCTCGAAACCGTTACTTAATTTTGGGAAAACTGAGAAATTTGTATTTTTTCAAATGACAATATGCAAGCATTGGATTCTTCCGAACAGATTTCCACCAAATTTTGATGGTTGACAGCGCGGTGTGAAAAATTCGGATACAAATTCCAATTTGAACCGTGAACCGTTCTTATATCAATTGTAGCTCTGTTCCATTGCGTGCAAGAATCTTCAAGTTTTACCACTTTTTAATCGAAAAGCGTTCCCTTCAGAGAGCAGTTCAAAACTTTTGCTACTTTTTCCACTTTCAAAATTAAATGAACAGACCATGTATGTGTCTTAAAAACAGAACACTTTTCGAGTAAAAAGTGGTAAACTGGCAGATAGTGTCGCTCTGACATCCTTTGAAGGCATCAAACGGCCTGTTGTTTACAAACGATAATTTTAGGCAGAAAAATACGAAAATATTTTGAAAACAAACCAAAATTGATTGCAATTAATATCGTAAATATAGAGCCGTTGCAGTAGGTATTCGATAAAGTTACCGTGGAAATGGTATTTCGGTAATGGTATATGGTTTCGGTATATTTTTATCACTAAAAAAAATCCTTTGTGTTATTTTATTTGTATTGTACTGAGTAGTTTAGTTTAAGTGCTGATTTTTTTTTTTTTGGAAAACTTGTGATTTTTTTTTTTTGTTCAAATGTTAATTTTAATGATTAACACCCAGTTTATGTATTTCGAAACGAAAATGTGTGCGCATGAAACACACCCAAACTTTAGTTTTTGAAATATTATTGCCTTTGCTTTTGCTTCAAAACAAAAAACAAATTTGAAAAACACACTCAAATTTGGTAGTTTTTCTTGCGCATTCATTTTCTTGTCGACATACATGAACAGGCCCTTAGTCTAGCTGGAGTGGTAGTCTAGGTCAGAAATCGATTCGATTTCGCTCCGACATTTCATTCCGAAATTATGACAACCACTTCATACAACTTTTTTTAACTGCTATGCCTAAATACGTCCGTATCCCCAAAACGTATGTGGTGAAAAAAGTAGAACACATGTATTCTTATGAGAACTACCGAAATACGTCGAGCGTATACTTTTTGTAAGTTGAACAAATTTAACTATGACAGAACGTTTTGTATGCATGTATGTGTGTGTTTTGTATTTTGAAAACAAAAGCCCAACAAAACCTGAAATACAATTTATTGCAAACGAAAATTATTTATTTTACGAATGAAAACATTTAAATAAGTTTTAATCGCGGATTTTGTGTTTGAATTGTGATTTTGGACTCAACGTATTTGGGCAATACGGACGCTCAGAGAGCGTTGATGTGGTAGAAAGGTGAAATATTTGTATACGTCCCGTCGTTAATTAGGTATAGCAGTAGGATATCCCAACGATTTCGGATCCGACATCGGACGTAGCGTCCGAATTTTGTTCCGATTTCGTTACGACGTCGGTACGATTGTTTTGCTGGGTACTACGCTTTGTTCTTTTGATTGTGTACGAAACAGACGTAAACAAAGAAACTAAATTTGGTACTTTCTATTTTTATTATATCATATTTTGCTAAGAAAGTTAAATAAAACAACATATAACAAAACATTTAAACAAAAATAAATAAATAAATTAGAACTCACCAAAATTGGGTGTAATGTGTGTTGCAGAAACGCTCTGTGTGTGTACATTTCAGTTGGACGGGTGATGTGAATGGTGCCGTGACATAACTCCCAACGGACATAACTCCCAAAACGATTTTAGGAGTTATGTCCGACCCCCCTTAGCAAACATAAGTCCCAATGGGATTTATGTCCGTTTTTAAAATTTAAGTGATTTTTATTTAAATACAATTTTTATTTCAAATGTATAAGAAACAAGTAAAAAAGTATCCGTCGGCTTTGTCGACAGAGATATACCCTCAGCCTATCCTAATTTAAACTATCATCTACGGTCAGATCGAATGTATTAGGGTCTTTTCAGTATTTTGTGGCCCCTTTTTGGACATTTGAGCTTGTCGATAAAAATGTGGATTAGGATTAAAATTCAAAAGTGTTGCGGAGGAGGTACTTGAAGGAATGGACCGACATAGTCCATTACGAAAGTTGATCTTATTTTTGATTTCAGTGGGTCATCGCATAAATTTTGGAACAGAAAATCGATATCGGTCATTTTGGAAGTTAAACTAATGGGCCGATTCCGTACAGCGAGGCGAGTCATGTCGCGTCGTCTATCGTCTCTGTGACAAAATTTAAAAAATGCACTACGTACAGCGATAGAAAATAATCGTCGATAACAAGTTATTTTTATTTTTTTTATTTTATTTTTATTCGTTGGTAAAAATGTACGGCGACAGCTAATTTGTTGTCGCCGGAAAATGAACATTTCGGCGACAAAATTTGACGACGTCAGGCGATATTGCCATACGGAATCGAAAAATTGCATTTGACAACGCGACACGACTCGCCTCGCTGTACGGAATCGGCCCATAAATTTGGACAACATATTTGGAGATCCAAAGTTTTGAACAAATTGGTTGCCACGTTCAAGATACATCGAGCATTCAATTTTGCATTTTTAGTGAAATGTTTTAAATATTGAGGGGAAGTACCGTAAGTTGTTGCCTATCTTCGAACTGAGACTTATGGGCCGATTCCGTACAGCGAGGCGAGTCATGTCGCGTCGTCTATCGTCTCTGCGACAAAATTTAAAAAATGCACTACGTACAGCGATAGAAAATAATCGTCGATAACAAGTTATTTTTATTTTTTTTTTTTATTTTATTTTTATTCGTTAGTAAAAATGAACGGCGACAGCTAATTTGTTGTCGCCTGAAAATGAACATTACGGCGACAAAATTTGACGTCGTCGTGCGACTTTTGCCATACGTAATGGAAAAATTGCAACTGGCAACGCGACACGACTCGCCTCGCTGTACGGAATCGGCCCATAAGTTTGGACAAAATATGACTAGAGCCAATATGACCAAATCGGTTGATCAGTTCGAGAGTTATAGTTCTCTCCAGCGACTACATATGGTGCTATGGGGTTTTTACACCTTTCGGGCAGTTTTATCAAGAAGAATGGACTTCTACCGTCGTATTTGAGGCGGCGAATGCATGTTGCTTCACAGAAATAAAAGTGATTCGACGGCAGCTCTTAAAGTGAACTTATGCGAAATTTGGTGTAGGAGGTACGGAAAGGAGTGGACAAATATAATCCATATTCAAAACTGATATACATCTGGTAGATATATTCGGGTGTGTAATGTATGGACCACATCGGTCACTCTCTTCAAGACTTATCATGCGCACAATTTTTCCGAAAATTTTTGAAGTTTTGTGGGGGAGGTACCTGAAGGAGTGTACCGATGTGGCTTATCTTCGAACTTAAGCTAAGTTTGGACACAATATGACAAAAGTCAAATTTTGGACCAAATCGTCAAAACCGTTCGAGAGTTATCTTGCGCTCCAACCACAACACAGGGGTTTTTATACTTTTCAGGCTATTTTCTCAGGAAGTATGGACTTGTCCCAGATAAAACGTGTACCGCCGTATGGGAAGGGTGGTAAATACAAGATGTTACAACAAAAACCTAAGCGATTCGGGAGCTGGTCCTAAACTGAACTTTTCCGAAATTTTGTGTGGGAGGTACCCGAAGGAGTGGACCGATATAACCAGAGCTGAGCAAAATCGAGAGAGAGGCAAATTTAAGGGAGAATTAATATTTAATTTTTCTTGATGTTTCATTACTTATTTCAACCTTTTTTAAACGTTGATGTTGTCTAAAATCGTTCACAATACAAATTATTAAAAAATATAAATAAAAAATTGCATAAACTTTTAATTGTTTATGGTTCAAAAAAAAAAAAACTAAGAGTACGTGCTAGCACACAGGCGTGCTCACCCCTAGATATAACCCATCTTCGAACTTAAACTAAGTTTGGACAAAATATTACGAAAGGCAAATTTTGGACCCAATCGGCTCATCCGTTCGAGAGTTATCGTGCGCACCAGCCAGGCAGACAGACGGACAGACAGACGGACGGACATTGCTAAATCGACTCCAAATTGTCTGAAACACATTTCGTCCAAACATACTTATTTCGATGAGGCACATTTTGCCCGTATGAAAGTGTATATACCCTCGTTAGCATAAATGCTGAGGGTATAAAAAATTAAAAATTAACTTTAAGCAAAGACATAAATACAACTAAGACTAGACAAAATGCATGCAACAAAAAAATGTTTACGAAACTTTGTATAGAAACATTACCCTTAACAGGTTGCAGTTAATTCAAAATCGCAACCAAGGAGGAACATTTCATGTAATGGTATCAGAAACGAAATTTATGAATTCAAGGATCTATTCAAGAATAATTCTATGTCAATTGGATCGGTAAATTCGGTTAAATACGTAAAAATGTATAAAAGAAAAAAATGTTATATCACCATATCGTGATATAACATTATGTTAAATTCAAAAGCCATTCACTGAAGAGTGATAGCAAACAAAATGTCCTATCTTGTTGTATTTATGTCTTTGCTTTAAGTTCATATGTATTTTTCATTTCACAAAATAATTTATAATTGATTTAAAATTTTTAAGAAAATTAAGTACAAAATAAGTAGTAGCCATCTCAAATCGAACTATATTCAAGATTTGCCTTCAAACCTATTTTAAACGAAAAATGCTGCCTACAGGAAAATCAAAAGTTTTTGTTAAAATTCGCAAATACTTTCTGAAAAATAATCGTGTGATTTGTTACAAAAATATTTTCACATTTTAAGGAGATAGAAAGATTTTGCAAAAATATTGAAATACTTTCTAAAAAACGAAAACGCCACAGGCGAAAAAATTATTGAAAAAAAAATCGCGCGATTTTTTACAAAAATATTTTCACTATTTAAGAAAATAAAAAGTTGTTGTAAAAATATTCAAATACATGAAAAACAAAAAGCGCCGCAGGCGAAAATATTTTTGAAAAATCGCGCGATTTTTTACAAAAATATTTTCACAATTTAAGAAAATGAAAAGTTTTTTTTTAAAAATATTCAAATCCTTTCTGAAAAACCAAAAGCGATACAGGCGAAAATATTTTTGAAAAAATCGAGAGATTTTATTACAAAAAGATTTTCACAAGTTAAGAAAATAAAAAGTTTTTGTAAAAATATTCAAATCCTTTCTGAAAAACCAAAAGCGATGCAGGCGAAAATATGTTTGAACAGTTTACTCTCAACACTCGTTGTGAACAGACTACTTTTTTTTACTGTGCGCTTTGTTTAATTTCTCTCTTTGAAATAATTGCTTTGTGATAAAAGTCGTAAATAGTGAAATTCATCACCTTTTTTTGACATGGCATCCTCCTCTGGAGGCAATTACTATAAGGACTTGGATCCTGACGGCGGCACGAACTCTCCTAAAAGGAAAAAACAAAGGACAGGGCCTTTGGCCTTAGGAAATTCCATGGAATTTCCGATATTGTCACAACAAAAAAACAAGAACCAAACATGTCCAAAATACGTGATAATGAAAAGTAAAAACACAGAAAAAGCTCTAAAATCTTTCAACATTTTCATTTTGTCAAAAGCAATACAAGGTGTTTCTGCGGAACCTACTCTCAAAACAATTTTTACAAGAGATGGTAATCTTCTTTTATTGACAAAAAATGAAGCTCAAGCAAACCGCTTTATAAAAGCCAAAAACCTTGCTGGAATCGGTCCTATAGAATGTACTTATCATCCTACACTCAACACCATAAAAGGTTTCGTATACTGTGATCTACTCACAGACCTTTCTTCAGAGGAAATAGTAAATGGATTGAAATCACAGGGCGTTGTCGGTTGTGAAAAGATTACCAGATTCAAAGATGGTATTATTCATAACACTCCATCCCATATTATCAGCTTCAACTCATACGAACTACCAAAGACTATTGAGATTGGAATCATAACTATTAAAGTAAAAGAATACGTTCCCAATCCAATACAATGCAAAAATTGTTTTAAACTTGGCCATACAAAAAAATTCTGTCAGAACACTCCAGTATGTGATGTATGTGCATCTGCTGTACATGACCCCACTCTGTGTTTAAAAGTCCAATGCGTAAATTGCAATCACCAACATAGAGCTACCAACAAACAATGTCCAGAATTTCAACAAAGGAAAATGGTACTCAAAAACAAAATCTCAAATAAATGCTCGTTCAAAGAAGCATTAATAAATACACCCAAATTAGTCCCAAAAGAAATACCAACTGAGAGCCTCTCTGAAGCGATCGAAGAAAGAAAAAAGAGAATTGCACATAACAGTAAATGTAATAGCATACAAAATCCATCAAACGTTGATCCATCAATCAACAACAACAAAACCCACAGAAAGCACAAATCAAAACAACTCAGAACAACCCACCACGAGTAAAAATACAACACACAGTACTAAAACGAACGAAATACTAAAGAAACCCGCAATAAACTCAGAACAATTACACAAAAAGTTAAACTCAAAAATCGAATCTATAAAAAATGCAAACAAAACATCAAAAGATACATCTTCATCAAAAGCATCCACAGAATCTGTAACAGAAGATAAAGATACAAAAAAGACTGCACCAGCAAAAATTTCTGCGAGAAGATCTGCGATAAGCGACGACACATTAATGTCAGAATAGTGTTAGTCAACAACTAACATTATTCTTTTTTTTATTATTTTTATTTTTAATGATTAATTTCAATATCCTACAATGGAATATAAAAGGCCTAATTAATAATTATATTAATCTGCAATTACTAATGCACGATCAATCTCCACATTTCATCTCACTCCAGGAAACACATATTCCATACCAAATGCAAGCAATAGCTCCCAACTCTTATAGTTCATATTCCCTAAATCACTCATGGAACACAAGCGCGAAAAATGGTCTGGCGGTGTTTATAAAACCCCATATTCCGCATAAAAGAATATATAATTCATCCAAACTTCTCAACATTGTCATCGAAGTTACTTTAAACATCAAAGTAACCATAATATCTTTATATATTCATCCCAACGAAAACTTTAACTCAAACGACATATCAGCACTGTTTGAAAACATTCAAACTCCGGTAGTATTAATTGGAGATGTAAATAGTTGGAACATTTTATGGGGCTCCGCAAAAAATAACTCTAGAGGGATTACTATAGAGCAGGGTCGAGCTTCTTTGCTTAGATCGTATAGTGAGGGCGCCCACTGAGTTGTTTTTGCATTTGCTTCTCTCTCTCTCACGTACAGTGTAATTTAATGAAAACAAACAAAAACATAATGTGGTTGTTGCTTTTTTCACTCATACGTTCATACATGTCTTCGCTTTGGTTGTATTTCTGTGGTCGTCGCTGCTATAGAGAATGCACTTAACACACATAACATGTGTATATTAAATGATGGCCATCCCACTCATCTATCCACTTTTAATTCAGTGACCAGTATCGACATTGCTTGCTGCTCTAACACTCTAATACCAATCATATCAAGCCATACTATAGACGGACTTTATGGTAGCGACCATTATCCTATTGTAACCACCATCAAAACCACCACTACGTGGTCTTCAGTAAAACGTAACCTAATGTATAACTTTAAGAAAGCAAATTGGCCTCTCTATAGTTCTGCTGTAGATGTAGAGTTAAACAACAAATACTTTGATAAGAACGCGAATAAAGTTAGTGCTAGTATTACCAAGGCAATCAGGTCTGCTGCATGTAAACATATACCTATAAAAAAATTCCACAGAAAACACTACGTTCCTTGGTGGAACAAAGAATTATTCACCTACCGCAACGACAAAATTTTGAAATACCGCATTTTTCGCAGAAATCCAACAATAAGCAACAAAATCCATTACAAAAAATCCAAAGCTAAATTTAGGTATGAATGTAAGAGAGCAAAAATGCGGTGTTTTATTCAATTCACTAGCACAATCAGCAGGGATACTCCTCTATCCAACATATGGAGTAAAGTAAACCGCATGGCGAACCGTTATACGTCTCATATCTTTACATCAATTGAAGGAAACAATTGCCTGTTAACCGATCCTATCGACATTGCAAATTTTTTTGGACAACAATGGTCAACAGAATCTGCAGACGACAACTTTCACCACGATTTCTGTACATCAAAATACCAAGTACCCAACTCTTTCGCAAATACGGCTTCCAATAAGTATGCGACGATCATCGAAAAATCTATTAATCTTCCGAATTATATTTAGCCCTTAAAAAGGTTAAAGGAAACACACCTGGGCACGACCGAATTACATATTCTATGCTGGAAAATCTTTCATACGAAAGTAAAGATAAAATACTTAAATTGTATAACCTTATCTTTGATACTGGTGTAATACCTTTTTCTTGGAAATCCGCTATAGTTGTTGCCATACCAAAACCCAATAAAAACAAGACCATTTTCTCCGGATACAGACCTATATCACTACTTCCATGCCTTTCTAAATTACTCGAACGCATTATTTCTAATCGGATTGCTTGGTTCTTAAAAAGAAATTAATCAGCCCACATCAGGTAGCCTTCAAAGCAAAACAAGGTTGTGATGATGCTCTGCTTCATTTAGACTATTACGTCACTAAAGCACTCTCTGCAAAAAACCACACTTCAATACTTGCAATCGACTTTGAAAAAGCATTTGATCGTATTGGCTTACATGTCATTTTAGACTCCTTGTCGTCCTGGGGATGTGGAGCTAAAATATTAAACTACATTAAGAGCTTTTTAACTGACAGAAAATTCCGTGTTAAAATCAACAATTTCTTCTCTAAAACATTCCCACTAAAAAACGGTATACCTCAAGGATCACCCCTTTCGGTAACACTGTTCCAAATTGCTTTCAATCAAATAAGCATTATAATCAACAACCACCAAAAAATATACCACTGTCTTTATGCTGATGACGTATACATCTTAAGTCAACAAAAGGATAACACCGACTCTAACAACACGTTTTCTAAAATAATATTAGAAATTTTAAACTGGTGTAAAATTTCGGGAGCAAGAATTTCCCCATCTAAATCATCTATACTACACGTTAGCAGAAAACAGAAATGCCAACCGAATGATTTCTCAGTCAACAACATAACATTTCCATATGTAACTCAATTGAAAATTCTCGGAATAATATTTGAGAAAAATTATCGCTGGAGAACCCATTTATTAGGGCTAAAAAAGGATCTTATACCTAGATCAAATATAATTCAATACCTTGCTAACAAATCTTACGCTCATATTAACACACTCACTTATCTTGTTAAAACACTTGTTTTAAGCAAAATAGATTATGGCCTTTATCTCTTCGGAAACAGTCCAAACTCTTCATTAAAATACATTAAGTCGGTTTACCATGGTTCTGTTAGATCCAGTATATACGCATACAGAACTACGCCTATTAAAACGCTTTTTATTGAATCAGGTTTACCGCCCTTAGAGGAAAGGTACCTTGAAATAAGGAACAGATTATTACCTAAAATTCTTTCCATAACCTCCTCAATAATCAATCAAGACGTCAAAAAAGTAATTACATCGAAAAGGAAGCCCAAAGTTCCATCTATAATATATGAATGTGTTAAAAACAATGTATTAAACTTTGTGGGAAAAACAGAAAGCTATACTGAGAAATATCCTGTTTGGATGTATTCCGAAGATTCCTGTGATATATCTTTATCTGTGTACAAAAAAGATAACACACCCAATGAGATATATCCCAGCAAAATGTTCGATGCCAAAGATGACATTCAATCATGGGTGCAAGTGATCTAGCATGTCATCTTTTTAGCATCTTCATCGATGAATTTTATATGAGCGTGGACCCCAAAAGATGACGTTCTTTTCTGGATCCTAAGCATGTCATTTTCACCCATGCTTTGACATGTCATTTTAACCAATGCTTTGGCATGTCATTTTCACCAACCCCTTGGCATGAAATTTTCATGTCTTGTTTGGAAAATGGAAATGCTGTATTGAAATATGGTTTTCATGAAAAACAAAACTCTTTATTAATTCAAACGAATTCATGAAATAGCTACAATTAATTTATCAGTTTAGTTTTTCAAAAGTTTACATCTAAAATTGCAATGTAATCACCACCGCTGCAACGCAAAAGATTACTTCCTCCGTTCTCCGCAACTGATATTCTTTTATCTTACAAAAGGTTTTTTCAATTATCTTCCCATCACCAGTTCAGATTTCAACATGGACTCCAAATGCACTCCTTTAAGTATTTTTATTTCGAAAAATAACTTTTATTTTATAATTTTGTTATTTTATAACAACATTTTGGTAATTTATACTCTTTTGTTTAGTGACGGAAATATGTAGGGATCTACAACCCGGCTTGCTTTAGGGATCTCTAAGAACAAAATGTAACGAACGGGGAGGAGAGACTTTTTATGGAAAATACCATTTATGCTTAATTAATTTATTTTTAATTGTTTCTTTCCAAAAGTAGTTTCTTCTTTATTTTCAGATTCTTGTTCCTTTTCGTTTCGGACTTTTTTTTCAAATTCCAAGAAGCGAGATTTGATTGATTTCATTCTATGTCAGATTTAGAACAGACAAGGGAACTTTTAAAATAGCAATGTGTGCAGTCCGATTCTATTTTTAGCTCGATGGTTGGGACTTCATATAATACCAATTGTTTAGAAGTTTTAGTTGTTTGATATGCAGGAAATGTAAGACAACATCACGACGACAGTTCTAACAACTTTGGTCTGTTCCAGAAAAAATAGTAAAAATTAGTAGATTTTTGCAGTACTGGAACATACCAAAATGAAAATAAACAGGTGTGTAAATAAAAACACAAACATCATCTCTATTGTATCGATGGAATGGGTACAAATGCTGATGAAAAGATCGGATCTTTCACGACTTCCTTCGCATTGGTTCAAATCCTAATGAAAAGATCGGATCTTTCACGACTTCCTTTGAGCCAATGCAAAAGATGACATGAAATCACGTCATCGCAAAGAACCCCTTCCGTCAAATTTTGCTGGGTATATAACCAATTTTAATCGTCTAATTGCACAACATACAAACTGGGACACTCTGTTTACAGATGCTTCAAAAAACGACTTCATCACGGCATACGCAGTAGTGAGTAGTGCTGGTAAAGTTCTCTCATCGAAAATACTATCAAATTATTGCTCAACGTTAACAGCGGAAGTAGCAGGTATACTCGAAGCCGTTAATATCGCTAAAAGAACCAAAAGTAAAACGTTAATTCTATCCGATAGTTTGTCGGCGATGAAATGCATAGGAAATATCTCTAATACAAAATGGACTGGTATCAATAAAATCAGAGATGAGCTAATATCCAGTAATAATAATATTAAACTAATATGGATTCCTGGCCATGTTGGCATAGCAGGGAACGTTTTCGCTGATACCGCTGCAAAAAATGCATGCAAAGCACCTCTTATAAAAAATGCCATAGTCGAAACCCTCGATATTAAAACTCACATTTTTAATCGACTGCGTCAACTACATAAGGACAACATGAGCAACTTTTATCATAATCACTACAGTGAAATTAATCCACTTCACAATATCGCATTATATCCCACCAACGTTGACAAAAAGAAAATCAAGGTTTACTCCCGATTACGTATGGGTCACACCATATTAACACATGGATACCTAATAAACAGGAATATTGACAACAGATGCCCAAAATGTGGCGAAATGGTCAGCATTAAACATATTCTCGTAACATGCAGATTTCTATCTCACCAACAACGAATCATTCTACAAAACCAAGGATTGGAAATGCTTAAAAATATCAACATCCAAAATATAAATTGTATATTTCAATATATTAAGCAAAATAATTTAATTATTTAAAAATTATACAAACACAATGTATCAGCTGATGGCCTTTGTCGCTAATGCTGTATCTTGTATATTAGTCTTATATTTACTATAAGCCTAATTATAAATAAATAAATAAATAATATGTTTGAAAAAATCGCGCGATTTTTTTCACAAAAATATTTTCACAATTTAAGAAGATAAAAAGTTTTTTTTTTAAATATTCGCGATTTTTACAAAAATGTTTTCACAGTTTAAGAAAATAAAAATTTTTTGTAAAAGTATTCAAAAATATTTTCACAATTTAAGTAAATAAAAAGTCGGAAATATTTTTGAAAAATATATGTTCATAATTTAAGAAGATAAAAAGTGTTTGTACAAATATTCAAATACTTTTTGAAAAACGAAAATATTTTTAAAAAATAACGCGATTTTCTTAACAAATATTTTTACAATTTAAAACTTCTCCTAAGTAGTGCGATTCTTTAACTCATTTTTTGAGTTACCGACAAATTTCGGTAAAATTATAACGCAAAATATGAATGAAAAGTTTAAATAAAAGTTGACAACACTCTTCCTATAGGTAAAACCATGGTACAAATAACCAGGTAGTGGCATCGTAAAATTTTGAATATGTTATGTCAAAACTTTCTTTATGTTGTTGGGGAAATTACAACAAAAATAATTTTTTTATAAAGGGATTTGACTTTTCATATTCGATCAGCTGGTGTGATACCACTACCTGGTAGTTCTGCCATGGGTAAAACTTTACGACTACTTTCTTTTGGTAGCTAGGTCCCAATTTACATTAGGCGAGTTTACTTGCGGCAATTGTCAGTTTGAGGGAGAGAGAGGTGAGGCATATGGTAACCCTTTGCCTCTCAGCCCCCTCTCTCACCTACAAACTGACAATTGCCGCAAGTAAACTCGCCTAATGTAAATTGGGACTAACTTACCAAAAAATATCGTTAATTACCGAAATTATAAGCATTTTAATTTTACCGACATTTGTCGTTAAATCAAAAAATGAGTTAGAGAATCGCACTATAGGCCTGATATATTGGCGTAATCAGCAATCCAAGACCAAAAAATCCAAATTTTCTGAGTCCAGCCACTAAATTCATCTTATGCCAATTTTTCATTTGAATTGTCTATTTCATGGGAAATATGAAGTTAAATAAAACACATATTTTACAGAAAAGCGCATGTTTTAGGCTCCGGTATAAACGCAGCTTAATTTTACAACTAAGAAATCCCATCGACGCCGTTGACCTCTCTCCAATAGCGACTTTGTACTCTGCTTACGTCATCATCAAACTTCAAAGTTGATGATTTCAGAATCGATAAAAAACACGGAGACAAAAAAGGAAAAAACAAAGACAACAAGGAAAAAAATCTGAGAAAAAAAACTTCCACAGCATCCGTGAAAGAAATCATAATCGTATTCATGGTCATCTTCAAATCCTTTCTGTCGTCTAAATTACTTTCGAATTGGGTGTAAATAAAATAAAACAACGAAGATGATTCATGTCGGTGAAAATACTTGGAATCTGAGAATATTCATAACTGACCTCCAAGTAGAGAAGCAGTTAAGGGTCAAAGGTGATCAACATATCGGTGGAATTATGTTGCAATTAGTTGATCCTGAGAATCCCAGAGATTGGTCGGATCATGCTCTTTGGTGGCCGGAGAAAAATATGTGGCTTACACGTACAAGGGCTACATTGGATCAGGTGGGTGTTCAAGCCGATACCTTGTTACATTTCACACCCATGCATAAGGTGCTGCGTGTTCAACTTCCTGATCTGCGTTACCTTGATTGTCGTGTCGATTTCTCAATCAAGACATTTACAGCTGTGGTAAACCTTTGCAAGGATTTGGATATACGGCATCCAGAAGAGTTGTCCTTCTGTAAACCACTGGAACAGGAGCATTTGAAAAAGAATTATGGGAAATATCCTCAGAAAAAAGTTGTAATACCCGAGCCTAATGGGCCCTGTTATTTACAACCAGCTCCGGATACCAACTCCTTTATTCCCATCAATTCTGCATACAAAGGTGGTAGTAGTGGTAGTTTGGATAGAACACAAAATGGTAATTTGTTATGTGCTCCAGTCTCACCATACAATACAACACCCAGAAAAGGCGGTACAGCTCCTGGAACACCTATAATGTCTTCGCCCACAGGTACTTGGAAAAATACAAGCAGTAACTACGATTCATCATCGAGTCTGGGAGATTACCAAGAAAATTTGGCAGCCTCCCCCCGTTGTCCTAGTCCAGATGTAAGATCGCGACTTGTTCGACCGAAAACTTTAGTTGAAAAAGCCCGAATGAATGTAGGTTGGTTGGATTCTTCCCTGTCCATTATGGAACAGGGTATACGTGAATACGACACCCTATGTCTACGTTTCAAGTACTACACTTTCTTCGATTTGAACCCTAAATACGATCTGGTACGTATTAATCAGCTATATGAACAAGCAAAATGGTCCATACTAAATGAAGAGTTGGACTGTTCGGAGGAGGAAAGTTTAATGTTTGCCGCACTGCAATTTCAAATAAATCAATTAAACGAATTCCAAGCCTATCAAGATTCAGGATTAGATTCAACATTTAATGAAAATGGAACAGACGATGACATCGATTCGGCATTAAACGAACTACAGATTACACTCGAGGGACCAAATTCTAGCCATGATTGTAATATTACCCAAATTCCAGAACTTTCTGACTATTTGAGATTTTTAAAGCCTCGAAAGTTTACCATGAAGGGTTACAAGAGATACTTCTTCGCCTATCGTGACTTACATTTGCACTTGTACAAAACAGCAGAGGACTCTCGGCGCGGAGCTCCAGTTATAACAATTAATTTAAGGGGTTGTGAAGTAACTCCCGATGTCAATTTATCGCAACAGAAATTTGCTATACGCCTTGAAGTGCCACCTGAGGGAGGAAATGGACCAAATACTGAAGTATGGATTAGATGTGAAACGGAAGATCAATATGCCAAGTGGATGGCAGCTTGTCGATTGGCCGCCAAGGGCCGTTCACTGGCCGACA
Organism: Musca autumnalis; assembly: GCF_047663935.1. NCBI lineage: Eukaryota > Metazoa > Arthropoda > Insecta > Diptera > Muscidae > Musca > Musca autumnalis. Next base: position 15,270,346 of record NW_027411977.1, on the reverse strand, counting down.
GTTCATATGATGCTGAAGTGACCAATATAAAAACACTATTGAATTTACAGAAACCCAATCAGAAGGCAGCCGTCAGTGTTGACCCCAGAACAATTGATAGCCAAGATTATCTATCTCCTAAAATGTTGAGAAAACTTTCGGGAAAAGCTGCCATCAAAATCTTAGAAGCTCACGCCAATGTTACAAAGCTTACACTCATCGAAGCCAAAATGAAATACATTCAAGCCTGGCAATCGTTGCCCAACTTTGGGGTATCTCTGTTCGTTATCAAATTTGACGGCCATAAGAAGGAGGAACTATTGGGTGTTGCTCACAATCGCATTATGCGCATGGATCTCAATACCGGAGATCATATTAAGACTTGGCGCTACAATACAATGAAAGCTTGGAATGTCAATTGGGGCATTAAGTGTATGATGATTCAATTCCACGATGAAAATGTTGTATTTTCATGTCTATCGGCCGATTGTAAGGTGGTTCACGAATTTATTGGGGGATATATCTTTATGACGATGCGTTCAAAGGAAAATAATCAGACGCTGAATGAGGAAATGTTCCATAAACTCACTGGCGGTTGGGTTTAAAACAGTATTGAGTATTTGGAGTGTAAAATTTTGTAACTTTTAGCACAAAATTATTGTAACGCACATTTAATCTCTTTCCAATATAGTACTAAAAGTTAACTTTTTTCTTACTTCCAGTTAATTGAAAACAAAACAAAAACAAACAGATACTAAACGAATTCTTAAAGAATAAAAAAAAAAATGAAAAAAGAAAGAAAATAACAATTCTAATTTATATATTTATTATTATTATTTTTTAATTTATACTGATTCTGACTCTGTGTGTATGTAATTACCAAAGTGTGCCTATGTCGTCTATCTTATCAAGCCCCCCAGATCCCCCAGATTGTGTCAAAGAAAACAATAATTTTAAATATGCTATTTTCTATTTTTTGGGCATTTATTTTATCTACGACTGACTATCTGTCTTGAACGTGAGCGCATTTTGTCAACCTTTGTTTTAAGGATTATCCTTAATAATTTTCTATCGGTATTAAAACGTAAAATTATGTTTTATTTTCTATATATTGTTTTTTCTAATTTAGAAGAGAATTGTTGTAATTTTATATAATAAAGCAAATAATTAACTTATGCATTATAAAGTAATAAAATTCAAAACTAACATAAAGGAATGTGGTTTTTCTGCTTGTTGATGGGGACAAAAAGTTGTTTAAAAAAAGTATTTATAGAGGGTCCTAAAAGCCAAATATTCCTAAAAAATCCATTGCTGTCTTACATGCATACATACAAATCGTCACCATAAATGCCCGAAGACGTAACCCACAAAACTAAAACTTTACAGGTGAAGCAAAGAACGTTATAAAAAAAGGTGTTATAAAATATGGAGCAAGTGTCGTTTAGGGGCACCTTTCGGATCCGTCCGAAATTTTTACCATAGGTAGCCCTTGGGACCCTGATTCCAACGATATATAATTTTCCGGCGGGAAGTAGATAGCCCTTGGCATTCTGAATACAACGATATATAATTTGCCGGGGGGAAGTCCATACTTCACGAGATATGGGTCTTGACATATCGGAAATTTCGTACTTTCACACCTTTATGTTCTTTATGGGCACCTCTCGGATCGGGCTGAAATTTTTACAGTAGATAGCCCTTGGCATCCTGAATACAATGATATATAATTTTCCGGGGGAAGTCCATCCTTCCCGAGATATGGGTTTTGACATTGTACAATTCTAACGTGGGCAATATGGGCATCGTTTTAAAGCTTATGGAGAGTACTTTTATGTACGCGACATATTTTTACACCTGTTTATAGGAGAATGTATTAAATTCCTGTTCAAAGCCGGCTACATAGGAAACTTTAAATTTACAAGAAAGTTTTGTTTGCCTAGCCCACTTGTGTCATTGTCCATAGGAGAAAGTCTTAAATCCCCGGCCGAAGGCCGTCTATGTTGGAGCACTTTCAATTTAAAAGAGAGTTTTGATCGCGTAGCCCACTTTTGTCCCTGTCCATAGGAGAAAGTCTAAAATCCCCAACCGAAGGCCGGCTACTTAACACTTTCAATTTAAAAGAGAGTTTTGATCGCGTAGCCCTCTTTTGTCCCTGTCCATAGGAGAAAGTCTTAAATCCCCTGCCGAAGGCCGGCTACTTAAGAACACTTTCAATTTAAAAGAGTGTTTTGATCGTGTAGCCCAATAATAACTTAATAAATTATTATTAGAAAATCTAATTACCATTATTAATTATTGGGGGCGTTGGAAAGCACTCTTCATGAGCTTTAAAACGAGTCCTATATTGCATAGGTTTTAAAAATAATGGTGATAAAAGTAAAAAAGTCAAGACCCATATCTCGGGAAGTACCGACTTCCCCACGGAAAGCTATATATCGTTGTGTTCAGTGTGCCAAGGGCTATCTACTGTAAAAATTTCAGCTCGATCCGAGAGGTGCCCATAAACAACCTAAAGGTCTTATAAGTACGAAATTTCCGAAATGTCAAGACCCATATCTCGGGAAGGATGGACTTGCCCCCGGAAAATTATATATCGTTGTATTCAGGATGCCAAGGGCTATCTACTGTAAAAATTTCAGTCCGATCCGAGAGGTGCCCATAAACAACCAAAAGGTGTGAAAGTATGAAATCTCAAGACCCATATCTCGGGATGTATCGACTTCCTCCGGAAAATTATATATCGTTGTATTCAGGATGTCAAGGGCTATCTACTGTAAAAATTTCAGACCGATCCGAGAGGTGCCCCTAAACAACATTTAAGCCTAAAATATCGGAAGTTTTTAGTATCGTGTTTTAAGACAGAAAAGAAATATATTTTTGGAAAAAAATATTTTTTTCAGAATTTCAGAAGCTGTGTGGGTTACGTCTTTTGGTATTGCATTTTTCTGAAATGCCAAAAGACGTAACCCACAGTTTATTGAGCATACATTTAAAGAACTGACTTATTGGCCTTCGCTGTTAAGCGAACTATATAACTAGCAATCTGAAGGTGTTGGGTTCAAATCCCAGTCTTAACGGTGATATTTCAATGGACCACAATTAGGTGAACTATGAACTATTCCAACCATCACTATAATAACTTGTAATTTCAATTGTATTAGACGATATTTAAAATATTATATTTATTATTGTATTCAACTTCAGCATAAGTAACAACTTCGGCATAAGTATGTATTTTATACCAGCTTTTTCAGGTGTTTCAGACGTATGAACTTGCCGGCAAAAATATCAAAACTTCTCGGGTATCTATGTTAAAAATTGTGGGCCTTCCATAAATGCTTAAGTTCTGCTAGTAAATTTGATTTGGATTAAAGGGCCGAAGTTTTACGGAGGATGTACCTGAAGGAATGAAATGACATAGTCCAGTGAATCTTTTTTTTAGGAATAATTTCCTATGATAGTTATCGCTCCCACCAGTTGGTCACAGTAGGATTTAGAGATTTTGGACCATTATGTGAGGATGCTTGGACTTATCCATGACAACAACTGCACTTAAACGAGAATGATAAACCTCTGTTAGAGGGGTGCCCAATATTGTATTCATGGAACTTGATGTACGTTTGAAGAAATTGAGCGGAAAAAATCGTATATTCAATTCGTAATATCTAGTGCTCATCAATCATTTTAATTGGTGTAGGGTTTTTTAGAAGCTTTTGGTCCATTGGCCGCGAGAGAAACATACTGCGAACATTTTCAAAACTATCCGAGACATGTTCTTTAAATTGCATTTTTGCGAAACATTTTGAAATTGTGTTTGGGAGATCCCCGAAGAAGTGGAGTTGTGATCCATGTCTGAAGAAGGAAAATTACGAGGAACAAATTTCTGACTAAATCCATTCGATCCATTCGTACACTCCAGCAAACTTAAAAGCTTAGGGTATACAAAACAAATATTAAACTTCAATATATCATTTTTTTTAGTATTCAAGTTATATTTTTAAATCGTTTTACATTCATATCATCATATACATATATATTTTAATTGTGTTGACACATGTTTTAACCAATCGTGTGATTCTAAAAGAAATTTGCTAGCAATGATTACAACATTTAAAATACAAATCAAAACAATGAGAAATAATATCAAGACAAATTAAAGTCAATACAAACTAAAGTCGATTTGAAACAAATCTTATCAGCGCAAAGAAGGAAAAATAAAATACAAATCAAACATTGCAAGAGTAACAGCAGAATAGCCTCTTGCTTCAAATGTGTATGTATGTATATAAATGGAGACTTTTTTTAGTTCATTAGTAAATTCCATGCATCATCTTCAGCAGATTTGTTATTGGACGATGTTGTTGTTTTGGGTTTTGCACTTTTAACATCTAAACTATCGAAGCCTTCACTTAGTTTTTGTGTTGTTGTTGTTGTTGATGATAGTTTCATGTTTCTACTTGTCGTTGTTGCTGTTGTTGAATTTTGATAAGATGTTGAAGAATCTTGATAGCTATCAAAGCCGGACCAATCATCGTCATCATTGACAACATTGTGATTACGATTGGATGAAGAATAGTTTTGGGTGCCAGCACCGCCTGAATTACTGCTGAATTGATTGTTGAACGATTTAGAAGATGACATTTGTTTTTGTGGGCTATCTTGCCAACCCCAATCATCATTGGTATTCGATTGATTGCCTAAACCAGATGAAATATTGCCACCAACAGAATGTGAACGTTGATAGGAATTGTCATTGTTGAAATCGCCATAACCGCTGTGGTCGCTAGTTGGTGAAGCAAAATTGCTGCCAGATAAATTATTCCAGCCGCGTTTGCCAATATCGGTTACCTGCAAAATGTTGGGAAATAGTTTTATGTTATTAAGTATTTCATTTCATTTATTTCATACATAGTAATGCATAAGCTAAACATAGCCATAGTACATATCGTCACCATAAATGCCGGAAGACGTTACCCACAAAAAAAAAAACTTTACAGGAAAAGCAAAAAACGTTATAAAATGAAAACGGCGTTTAAAAATATCGAAAATTTTTAGTATCGTGTTTTAAGACACAGAAGACATATATTTTTAGAAAAAAATTTAATTTTTTTCCAGAATGTTAGAAGCTGTGTGGGTTACGTCTTTTGGTATTGTATTTTTCTGAAATGCCAAACGACGCAACCCACAATTTATTGAGTATACATAATTGAGTATACAATAATTAAATTAGAACTAGTTTATTGGCCTACGCGGCTAAGCGAACTTTAAACTTGCAATCTGACGCTGTTGAGTTCAATTCCCAATCTTAACGGTGATATTTCAGTGGATCAAAATTAGGTGAACCGTCTATTCCAACCAGCACTGCAATTACTTATAATATCTAGTGTATTAGACGATATTTAAAACATCAGATCCAGAATATTATATTTATTGTGGTATTTAAGTCAATTTATCGACAAAATATAGTTAATATGAATTAAGTGATGTGTAACAATTTAAATGTAACTTTTAATTCTCATAAGGAATGTTGCCATAAATGTAATGACAATCACTTGTGTTATGTGTTTTAAGTCTAGCAGGTGCTGAAGTTTCTTTTTTGAAACTTTTAGCCTCTGTGCGTATATCTATGGAGGACCCATTGCCCCAAAATCTCCGGATCAAACGCTAATGTTTGCAGTTTATTGGATCTCCTGTCTATTTGCATAAGTAAACAATACATAAAAGTTGCGTTTTTCTCTGGACCTGTTTGAATATCATTAAAATCAGTTGAGTTTATCCAATCTCAAGCCATTATATATGTTATACCACGGGTTGATAAGAACATTTTTCGGCAAACTTACACTATAATCGTAGTTGTCTTAAAAAAACATCTTTGTTTTAGACCGACGAAAAATTTGAGATATATACGTTTTCGGATCAACGTCTCATAAGACTTGTCACTTGCATCAGTTTTTGTTGCCATTTCTCTTCAAAATAACCACTTACTTCTTTGTTGTTCTTGGGAGGTTTATCTAAATCATGGCATAGGTCGGTCTTCAGACATCATCTTCAATTAGGCACTTCAATCACTTTTTTATTAAAACTTTCGACATTTGACCAAACCTGGGTTTTGCCTATGACCTGCGTATAAGGGGAAATATCCAAAATTCCCACACATCTGAATTTTGGTGCAAAAAGTTATTCGAGTTACAAAAACCGTCCAAAGTAAAAGTTGTAGATGTAAAAATTAGCAACAAGAATGGTCTTTATAATTTTTAAAACGGAATCACCAGTCATGACGTATCGAGAGAGTCAAACTAAACATATAGGGAAATAAGCCTTATGCGGATAACCGGATCCGCCCCAAAGGAAATTATACATTTCCGTAATCAGCTCAATATACCCTCCCTCTGGCATTATAATTGCTGCAAAAATCAAAGACTAAATTGTTCAAATAATGTGGATTACGCCTTTTGTGTTTTATGAAAATTACAGAATGCTGTTACGTCTTTTGGCATTTCGTGAATCGGACCGCTATTTTTAAACGCAGAACTTTGAAATTTTGGCAGAGCATGTATTTTAGCTTAATGTATCAGATTCCACCAAAAAACGAATTTCGATTTTCATGTCGGTTACGTCTTCCGGCATTTATGGTGACGATATTTAATGATAGTTTTCTCATCTAAATCTCTAAAAAATAATACGAGTTTTGAAAACAAATACCTACCTTGGCGGCTACATCAGTAACAGATTCTAATATACCACCTTCTTTAATCTACATTTCAAACGAACAAAAAAGAAAATAATATTACAAAAAAATATTTAAAAACCAAAAAATAAAAAAAAACAGTATATCAAAAAAATAAAAATATTTTCTATAAAAATAAAATGCTTTTAAATAATTTAAGAAGCAAGGCAAAAATTAAAAAAAGTTCTAGTTATTGTGCTTAAACTCTTACCATAGTGTACCGAAACTAGTTTACTTTACAACTGAAAATTTCCTACTAACCTTTGATGAAGCTATACTGGCAGTTACGGCAGCTTTCTCTTTAGCAATAACGGCAAATTTAGATGCTCCAGCTGACAATAAACTCCAACCCTATATGATGGAATTAAAAAGAGTATAAAGGAAGCAATTCCCATCCATTTTTTGTTATTACAACTTACCGAAGCTAAAGATGACAATGTAGTATCGATGAGTTCTTGAGATTGTGTTTTTGGTGGAGGTTCTCGAGAATAGCCAAACCCACTATATTTACCTCCCTGGCTGGGTGGTAAGTTGCTGAAATAGGCAAAGACAAAGTAAAAAAAAAAAAAACGTTAAAAATGTATTTCACTACGTTTTCAACAAATATATTTAGCAAACATTTTAGATTTGGAACTAGTTTAGGGACACCACTTGGATTTCTATGGATTTTGAAACACTTCTCTTTTAAATTTTTCGGCCTGATTTTATGATATTCACTTCTTACGCGCATTTTATTTTCTTTGGAATTTTGAGTCCTTTACTTGCTCAAATTTCGGAACGTAAGGACCTCAAAGATCATTATTATCTGAACCTTCTCTTCGTCCTCTGGCAAAAGGTTCAAAGTAATTTTACTTGTGCCCCTAAACGCGAGTTATTTTTAAATGTTACAAGCATAACAACTAGCGACGTATCTTTGCCTTACTCAGGTCTAGTTGCATTTTCCATTTGTTTACGCGAAAAGAATTCCTCTTTTTGATCTTTGAATTCTTGGCTATTGAATTGTTGATAACTATCAGCATTGTAACCACCACCACCACCTCCATTTTGATAACCAGAACTGGAAGCCTGTTGATAATTGCCACTATTTCTGGAATGTGAATTGTTACTACTGGAACTGGACATGCTTGAAGATCCACCATAATTCGTAGATGACGAAGATGCTAAACGTTTTTTTGCCTCATTTATATCCCAACTTTTGCCTTGAGCTAACGATGAGATTTTATCGCGATATAAAGCAGCTGCTTTTGAATTATATTTTTGACTAATTGGTGCACGATCATTCCAATCGTCTTGGTCTTCTAAAAATTCACGGGCATTACGATTTCCGCCAACTTTCATTTTTTCCAGTTCAATATCTTTCCATTTGTCCATAGTCACCGAACGAACGAATGACAAATGAACACCGAGACCACGATGTTTACCGGAACACTCAAGACATATCCAAATGCCATAGGTAACCGAAACCCATTGTGGATTGTGGGTACCACATTCGAAACATTTCTAAAAAGAAGCAAAAAATAAGTGGAAATTAAACATCATTTTGGACATGTTATTAAAAAGAATTGACCATTATATTTAAATAGGAAATAGATTAGGTTTAATCTCAGTTGTCGGAAAACATTTGTAATTTTTTTTACCCTGATTATAATAACAAATGATTAAAATAACATACTTTATGAAATATGAACATTTAAAGTTTAAAGCTTAACAGAGTATCTTTCGTTTTCGTTCGTATTAGTGATCCTCTAATGTTTACGGACCCCGCAATCAATCTAAGGAGTATGTAGTTCTGACATTGACGACAAACATGTGTATTTTTGTGTATTGTATATAAATTTTCATTACCATTTCGTATAAACTTCGCAACTAATGTATGCCAAAACTTGTGGCTGAGTTGCCGCCCGTTTATTAACGGACGTACGCAGCATGCCTGACCATTTCAAAAACTTGTAATGTGATTCTGTAACTAATTTTCCTTTAACGAAAAAATGGTACAAATGCTTATAATTTCTGGGAACAAGTTGATTTTATGTATTAAGCTCGGATCAAGACCAAAATTTCTCCACAGGTAGGTCTCGTCACCCTCATCACAAGCATGTATAACATTTATTGCGGAAGTGCATACTTTCCGAGATATGAGCCTCTGAAGTTCCGAAAATTCCTTTTAACATAAATTCGCTACTTTTGAACGGCTCTTGTTCGAGGATTTAAGAAATCCTATGGACAGGTACAAATCTCGTTAGTGGAACAAAATATCTTTAAAATTGTAAATTTTTCTCTTACTAGCGAAATTACCGACGAATTTCGTTAATTATGCTTAACTTTCTTATCAGAAATTTAAGAAATCTGTAGTTGAAGATGTTGCAACTTGGCTCAAACTTTTGTGTTGAAACATTTGATAGAATAATACAACAATAACACTGTTACTTTGTCTGAATAAACACAACTCAAAATTAAACAAGTTCTAAACAACTATGAGAGTATGGCACATGACCTTGACTACAATAAAAAAACATCTCGGCAATAAAAATAATTTCGAACAAATATTAAGTTTAACTTACTGAATTGTCATCTTGAGGTTTAAGCTCTTGTAAAACACGTCTTGTCCTTGGACTGGCCATTTCCTGTCTTTGTATTACGTCAGTAGGGAGGGAGGAGGGGAGTTGATTTTGCAAAAAAAGAAAATTCTCACAAAACACCAACTATCGGCCAGATATTAAAACTCCGAATACTGATGTGGTTGCGGATGCTCCAATTCTAATTGAGCAAAATACTTCGTACAAACGTATTTGATGAAAACCACAATACCAACAACAGCAAATATTGTAATACCCAATACTTGGGCCTGATAACTTCTCGACACTGTTTCACAATCTCCTCTGGGCGACGAAGTTGCAACAACAGTTGTCCGTGTTTTAGACGAAGTAGTCATTAAAATGTATTAAGACAAAAAACACCAAAACAGGTATTTTTCACACAAAAAAATATCGGCTATAGTAAAAGTTGCACTTTTAAGAGATTATTGTGTCATGATCCTTTAAGGATATTTTTCAGTAAATCACTTATTGTTGGTTAGCGAGCGAAACAAATTCACACCAAATTCTTGGAAAAACCAGCTTGTCAAACTCGTACAATGAAGAAAATTTTTTAATTTTGTTGACGTGTGAAAGGAATCGACTTGACATAACGTACTGCTGTTTGCGTATCGTGAGAGCGTATGACTGAATTTAAATGAAAGCGCAAAACGCGAAAGAGGGATTTACATCAAATGGGTAATAGTAGGTTTAACTTTATTTATTTATTTTTTATTTTATTTATTTCGAATGGGTAACCAAGCCTATAAGGCCATCTATGTTACAAAAGCAAAGTTATCCTAAACTACACCTAACTCTGAACTTAATCCTAAAAACTAAATAAAGATATAAACATATTTAATAACAATTTCTAATTAAACGGGGTTTAAGCATATACTACTCCAAACAAATATAAAAGCATATCATATATTAAATTTAGCTTCGTTCCAGAACTAAAAAGTTTTTACACGACAAATATTGGCGAGCAAAAATGTGCAACATGTTTGCCGGCTTCTGATTGGTTGATTCGCCGACTTTGACATTTGTTCTAGTTTTTTGACATTTCTGTCATTTTTACGTTCCCGTACATTTTGGAAAAATGTGTAATACCCCGTTTATATATAACCGGATTTAACAAACCGACTGGGTTTTAAATGTCAATTCCATTGCTTATATTTCAAACAAATCCTTATAAAGAAGGTTAACCCTGCAAAAAGCTCTAATATAAACAGCATATATGTGGAACTCATTTTCGACAGTTTGCTCTTTTGACACTTTTATCATTAAAAAAGTACTGGAACGAAGCTAAAATAGTTTGTGGTTGCTGGACAGATCGTGTGTACCCCGCTTAACCCATTTTTTGAGTTACCGACAAAAATCAGTAACATAAAAAGGCAAAATTATGAATGGAAATTTCAAATGAAAGTTGACAACACTGTTGCTATTGCTTGGTTTACATTTACGAAATCCACTCGATTTCAACTGAAAATTTCTTTGTCCGTGTTTAGGGCCTGGCCTCAACCATTATTTGGTATCGAACTCTGTTGTGCGATGCGATGCAACATCTTGTAGATCTGCGTCGATCGACCTTCTCGACGTTTTAGCTGGTGCACCAACACGCCGGCCTCTACCCTGGGGATTGCAACGAAGCGTTTGACGAGCAATGTTTTCGGCAGGTCTTCATAGCGTGTGGCCTATCCAGCGCCATTTCCGTTGACAAACCTCAAACCTATTTGATTGGTCCCGCAGGAGCATTCCTCGGAGCGAGCGGTTCATTGGTCAGCGGCTGTTTTCCCATGTTAGGGGTGGCTGAGTACTAAAACACCTGCAGCGTCTGTCTGCCAGGTTAGGTGCGGCTGCAAGTGAGCGTCTGCTTCGGATCGAACGGCCCGCTATATAAATATTCAAAACGTGTCTTTGGACTCATCACCCATCGACCTAGTACACTGATGTTTTTAAGCATGGAAAGAAACAATTATAGAGAATACACTACTCCAAGGGGTATTCCTATGAGAATAAGTAAAGTAGTAAAGAGGTAGATCTAGATGAAAACGAATTATAGAACCCTGTTTTTTTTCCTGAATTCCTAAAACGTCAAAATTACTAAACAAAAAAGCAACAAGTGGCTTTGTTTACAATACATTTCTTGAGCATTTTATAAAACGAGAAAAATGAATGAAGTGTCAAAGTTTCTCCACATAATCGAATTGTGGATATGATGAAATTATTGTTTCAATGCAAAGTTGAAGAATTTCTTCCATACAAATGTTCCATGGTAGAACAAGAAAAGGTAGCAGCAATACCCAGCTGACTGAACTGGGTTGTAGTGTTAGTGTCAAATTTCATATGACATTTTATACATTCATTTCTATTTCGATGTACATTAGGGACATATATTTTTTGAGAAAAAAATATATCATTCGGAAAAAACCATTTCCCAGAAAGACTTCTTCATATCAATGATATGTAACCTCCTCCAAGTTCGAACGACAAGCCGCGCAGTAAATCACCGCTTGTAGAGGCGATACCACGTTTGTTAATATGTGAGGTATTTTGTTAAAATTTAAAAAAATAAAGCCCTAATAAACATGTGCTTCTTTGATTTCTAAAACAAAACATTGAAACAGCTTCTCCTTTTTCTATGAATTTCCAGCGACCCCAAACTTTTCTGCAAGAATTCAACTTTCTGCGAGAATTTATGCATTTAGTGGAATGATGTGGAACCATAAAAATTGAAAATGTAACGAATTTTCATTCATGTTTTCCAAAATATTCAACCAAATGTGAAAAATTATTAGTTTTTTAAATTCCAATAATTTATAGACATTTCCTTGTTTTGTTTACAAATACAACTGGCAGTAACGTTACAAAAAAAAAAAAACAAATTCCTTTGTGGTTGTTGTTCGAGTTGTATTTGTTGTATTTGTTCTACCATGCAAATGTTCTAAAAACAAATTTAAAAATCATTGAATTCGACTGCTTTTAAAATTGTTTGACATATTTTTCAAACAGCACACACCCATATACAATAGCTTTGTTCCCGTACTTTTTAATAGTAAAACTCGTAAAAGAGAGAAAAATTGTTGTCACACAAAAGTTTTTTCAAAAAGTTCGGGAACGCAAAAATGGAAAAAACGTCAAAAAAGCTGGAACAAATGTCAAAGTCGGCATACCAGCCAATCAGACGCCGGCATCCATGTTACTATTTTTTACACACTCAAATTTGTCGAGTAAAAAGTTTTTAAAGAGAGCGTCGTTCAGCGCCATTTTTGTTTAAAGAGAAGTGAACATTTTACAACTTTTTTGTGTACGGGAACGCTTTTTCGAGCAAAATGTGTAAAAGTCGTAAAAATTGTAAAAACTTTGTAGTTCTGGAACACAGCTTATGTTTACATTTACGAAATCCACTCGATTTCAACTGTCAATTCCTTTGCGTATACGTCAAATGAAAACTCAATTGAAATCGATTCGATTTCATTTGACTTTTGAGCAATGGAATTGACAGTTGAAATCGAGTGGATTTCGTAAATGTAAACATAGTAATACACAGATTGCGTATATAATTTTGAAGTTTTAGGAACACTCGAAAGAAAAAATTTAAACTGACAGATAGCTTTAGCTAACCTTTTTAATTGCACCATGACCGAACTCAAATAACGAAGAATGAAAATTTTTAAATAAAAACATTTTAAAAAACATTTTGGAGCGGTGTTTTTAAAACTATGAATCCTGTTAAGTGCAAACGGGGTTTTACGTAACATCTTTTTATTGGTTTTATTGGGCCATCGTTTGCATATAACCGGATTTAATAAGTCCCGGTCCACACTAGAGTGATTTCATTGAAAAAATTTTATGAAATTATGCGTTTCTAGATCCAGTTCCATAGTCCCGGGCCACACTACAGTAATTTCACTGAAATTTTGATATGAAATTATGAGTCTCTAGATCGACGTCCATAGTAGAGTAAAATCATAAAATTGCTGTAGTGGGGAATTCGATTTAAGAACACCTAATTTCATGAAATTTTCAATGAAATTCACGCTAGTGTGGACCGGGACATAGTAGAGTAAAATGAAATGAAACTGCTGTAGTGAGGAATTCGATCTCTGAACGCATAATTTCATGAAATTTATTAATGAAATTCACTAAATACACTATAGCTTCGTTCCAGAACTAAAAAGTTTTTACACATTTAACACATTTTGCACATTTTTGCCCAAAATGCGTTTCCGTACACCAATAAGGTAGCAAAATGTTCACATCTCTTTGAACAAAAATGACGCTGAGTAGCTTTCTCTTTAGAAACTTTTTACACGACAAATTTGGGCGAGCAAAAATGTGCAATAGGGATACGATTTTCGAGTAATCGATTCCTCGATTCTTTGATTTGAAGAATCTAAAAATCGGAATCGAGTTTTGACTTCATAGAGAATCGAAAGATCGATTTTCTATTATGATTCTTCGATTCTTCGAAAGATCAATTCTGTTTTGACTTTTTGATGTACCACGAAAATGAAATATACAGATTACATTGGTAAGAGCAAGACAACAATATTACATTATTTGTTGTACTGATGAACAAAGTTAATCTATCGGTACGACAGTGTTAAACGCGAAGCATTGTACACTAAAACGTTCACATTTTCAACTAAAGTATAGTACACATTGACAAGCAAAACTGACAGTCATCGAGGTCTATTTCGTGAATATCAAAGCCTAATTGAAAAATTTCTTTTATATTCTCTAAATAATACCGTAAATATTGTATTTCAAACGTTTTTAGCGAAATAAAAGTTGTTATTTGCCGGAAAATTGTCCTTAAAGTACGTTGACTGTCAGTTTTGACTGTTAGTGTGTACTCCCCTTAAGGAGTCATCTCGATCGAACGATTCTTTTATCCAAGTGAGTTTTAAGTAAGAATCAAAGGATCGAAAGATCGATTTTTGATTCCTACGTAAGAATCGAAAAATCGATTTTTGAGTTCTAATTAAGAATCAAAAGATCGAAAGATCGATTCTTGAGTTCTAAGTAAGAATCAAAAGATCGAAAGATCGATTTTTGCTTGGTAATACGTATCGCTAATGTGCAACTTGTTTGCCGGCTTCTGATTGGCTGACATGTCGACTTTCACATTTGTTCCAGATTTATTGTCGTTTCTGCCATTTTTTCCATTCCCGTACATTTTGGAAAAATGTGTATTGCTACGTTTATATTTACGAAATCCACTCGATTTCAACTGTCAAATTCATTGCTTAAACGTCAAATGAAATCCAATTGATTTCATGAGTTTTCATTTGACGTGTACGCAAAGGAATTGACACTTGAAATCGAGTGGATTTCGTAAATGTAAACAAAGCATAAGTTGGGCTCATTTTCGACATTTTGCTCTTTTGACACTTTTATCATTAAAAAAGTACTGGAACGAAGCTTATATTTCAAATGTCAATTCCCTTGTGTATACGTCAAATAAATCATCTTAAAGAAAATAAGTTCAAATGCAAACGGCGTTTGAATGCCCTGTTCCAGAACATCCAAGAATCTAATATTTTGACAAATTTATAAAAGAGAAAATTATCAGAATTTAAAAAATAGTGGACTCAAGCAGTTTCTGGAACGGATCAAAAATTTTGAAATGTCTACCTACTCAACCAGTAAGTCACATTTACTTCTACCTTGTTAAATATACCATGGAACACATGTCAACCACACAGCTGTTCTTGTAAGTCAGTCTGTTTAGATAGTTGGTGGAAACATATTTTTAACATAGGATTCAAGATTTAAGTAAATAAGGATTTGTGATTTTTCCTTATCAATCAAAAAAATTACCTTTTTCACAACATCCCAGTTTCAATTTGTTTGTTGTAGTTTAATTTAACAAAAATAAACAATGGCCTGTTATGATGGTGAAGAAGACGAAATCATTGAAGAGGTAGTATTGTATTTTTACAATAAAATGAAAAAAATCAACGAAAAGCCTATTTATGTTGCTCCATTTATAGATACCGGTCTTCCTTTCAAAAAATCTTCAAGATAATTTATTTCTTTTCCAATATCCAACCAAAACCCAAGTGTCTAATTTTGAAACTGCCGCAGTTGTTAATTGTTGTGTGAAACCCATTAACAAAGAAGTTAAGGTCGATTTTGCCCTAGACACTGACTCAATATTTTACGATCATTTCAAGGGAGAACAAATGGCACTGGCTGCTGATGGTAAGACACAAGCCAAGGGAGAAAGGCCAACATTCAAGAGAGGCATTATGGATAAACAGGCATTTGTAAGCTCAACCTCATTGGATGATGTTAGCAAATATATAGTTGGAATATATGCCGATAAGGAAATACATTTATCTCCTTTGAGTTCAATTTTACAACTGAGACCATCATTTTCGTATTTTGACAAGGAAGATAAGCGTAATAAGGCTGAGCAAAAAGCCCTTAACGAAGAGGATGATGATGAAGAGCTACAGCAAGTAACAGTAAAATTTGCCAGGGCTGGTACAAAAAAGGTCAAAGAACGTCAAGGTTACGATAGTTTCTTAAAGAAGAGTGTAGATGAACCATGGTGTGAAACTTATTGGCATTCCAGGACTTCACCAACAGCAGAATTAGAACGTCAAAAATTATTTGCAACAAACAGACAAAGCAGTCAATCATTGGGTCTGGAAACACAAAAGTATGTTGAAAAACTGTTACCGGATGCTGGACAAGATCAGGGTATCGATGCTGTGTTACCAGCTCGAGTTATAAGCAAAGCAAAATTGAAATCAATGCCATTAATAGATCAGCTGAAGGTTATATTAAAAGATGCAAAAATGTTATCGTTTGACGATATTATGTCTATAATACAAGAGGGTGTGGATCCTAATATTACAGCCGAAAAGCTTTTGAGGAATCTGCCCCAGGTGGGCATATTGATACACGGCAATTGGGTACCACAGTCGGAAATTTTATATCCCACTGAAATGTTATCGAATGCTAACGGTGTTAAATCTGAACTTATGATTAGGGCGAGAGACTATGTGGTAAGTTACTACAAATTATTTAAACGATTCCATTTAAGATAGTATTCTTTTGTTGTAGCTTTTTCGTTTTTCCCGTACAAAATATTTGTACAGACCACAGGTGATCTATGCAACCCAACTGCCAGCTGAAGAGGCAACAGAAGTTTTAAAGTCAGTGGCAAAAGTAAATTCGGAAAAGAAATGGGAACTACTGCTACCACCCGATCAACAATTCGAACAACGTTATCCGGATCTAGTGCAACGTCAGGAGATGGTGTGGCGTGCAACGGAACAAACTTACAATGAAATGGATCATGAAAAGTCACCAAAAAGAGCACGTAAAAGATCACAAAGAGATTCCAAGACGTACACATCTCTAAGTACAGAGCATATCATGAATATTACGTAGTTATTTGCATTTGATGAATTTCTAAAATACATTTCATATAAGTATAAAGTTTGGCCTATTCCCTATGATTGTTTATGGCGGGCCAATATATATTTACTGTCGCCAAAATAAACGTAGAAATTGGCGATGTATAAAATAGAATTTAATGGTAACAAACTCTTAGGTAAAAAGTCGTTAGTGTTTATATTAAGGTACATAGTTTTTGTTCCATGATGGAGAAATGTACGTTTATGCGTACTTTTTAACTGAAAGTCGTAATAGTACATTATAGGGGGTGCCAAAAATTCCATTTTATGTTTGATTTCGGGACCCATTTAAAATAACATTTATTTACTAATCATTTTGAGTAAAATATCAACAATTTCATTTTGAAGATGATTACGATTTTCTTTTGTTACCACAATTGTCTTCGCTTTAGGATGTGTTTTAAGTTTTTCAACCAAAGGTAGTGGTTGCCTCATTTCAAAAGGAACTGTTGCAAAAATGGTTGCTCCAACCTCTACACAATTGTATACTGCACTTTCAAATCTTTTACTTTTTAATTCCATTTTACCAATTTCGTCCATTACCAATAGTTGTAGTGTTTTACTTTGTCGTAACAGTGGCAGGGCCAAATCTTCAAATTCCTTTACAAATACAGCGTATTTTCCAACAAAGGGACATTTGATGTTAGCATCCGTTCTGTGGGTAAAAATATTAACAATTTATTTCAAATTTCGCTGCCATACTCTTTTTGGAGATTACCTTGCTAATTTTGAAGACTTATTATCTGTAATTGTTATAACATCGAATCCAATTCGTTGTCGGTTGGAATCTCGTACCTCCTCAGTATAAAATCCATCACAATTTATATTGTGCTTTTCCAACAGTTCTTGGCACACTTTGCGAATAAGGGTAGTTTTGCCAACACCTGGAAGACCACTCAATAATACTATGGATAGATTTTTGTCAACCATTATGCTCATTTGGGTTTCGGTCCCCTTATGTTCTTCCGTGGTCATTCATCTAATCAAACAAAGTTATACGCATCATATGTTTTTGTTTGTAAACAAAGTACTGTCAATGTGATATATTGGGTGTGATAGTTGAATTTTGCAATAAAAATAATTCAACATCATGGCACAATTACTCAGGTAGTGCATGTAAAATTTTGAATATGTTATGTCGAAACCATGGCAGAACTACCAGGTAGTGGTATCACACCAGCTGATCGAATATGAAAAGTCAAATCCCTTTATAAAAAAATGATTTTTGTTGTAATTTCCCCAACAACATAAAGAAAGTTTTGACATAACATATTCAAAATTTTACGATGCCACTACCTGGGTAATTGTGCCATGGTCGAAACTTTCTTTATGTTGTTGGGGAAATTACAACAAAAATCATTTTTTTATAAAGGGATTTGACTTTTCATATTCGATCAGCTGGTGTGATACCACTACCTGGTAGTTCTGCCATGTTCTACATAGTCCCGTTTTCAGTCAAAAATTGCTTCCACATACAAGTTTGTTAAAAAAAAAAAAACATGGGAAGGGAAAGGGACATATGAAAAATCTATCAAAAATATCAAAATCAACGTAACACCAGATGCAAGCCAAACAAGCTACTGGAATCTACCTACGCCGTGAAATTTGTCTAGTGGAAAATATAATAGCATTTGTTCACTGTGTTAAGTTTGGATACAACTTTCGCTAGAGCGCAATATTGTTCTATTTTGCAGGTTCCGAACCGAGATAGAAACAACTCTAGTTCTCTAAAAGCTCTCCGGTTTTATTGAAATTGTATCATGAGGGTAAAATTCCGTTGGTGGGACGGACGCGCTTACGCGGTTATTTGGCCCGAACGTCCATTTGCGAACCCTGGTTTAGACCCGGTACTACTTTACCGATTACAACAATATGGAAAGCTATTGAAAATACCTTATCACACACAAGGGCTATCTGCGATATATATCTCAAGATCCGGAAAATACATAAAGACATATGGGCCGATTCCGTACAACGAGGCGAGTCGTGTCGCGTTGCCAAATGCAATTTTTCGATTCCGTATGGCAATATCGCCTGACGTCGCCAAATTTTGTCGCCGAAATGTTCATTTTCCGGGGACAACAAATTAGCTGTCGCCGTACATTTTTACTAACGAATAAAAATAAAATAAAAAAAAAATAAAAATAACTTGTTATCGACGATTATTTTCTATCGCTGTACGTAGTGCATTTTTTAAATTTTGCACAGAGACGATAAATGACGCGACATGACTCGCCTCGCTGTACGGAATCGGCCCAATAATGGAGTTATTTTCTCCAATTCAGAAGATATTTTTGGACCCGTGTTTTTTTATAGTCGAAAAGGGTCCACTGTAGGCAACCAATAAATGTATGGAAATCAGCCCGGTGAAAACCACTTATTAGTTAGTTATTAGCAATAGAGATATTGTCCATTTACAACCGGATGGTAATTCCATAAACTTTCCCGCGATAACCAAGAATCAAACAAGAGTTTCTTCTTTTTTTTTCGCATTTTTTGCGAAACTTTTTATATTTTTATACAACACTTACATAACTAAAATAAAACTTATTTAACAGCTATATTCTTAACGTCGGCATTTCCTTCAATGATGGCATCTGCTGTGACCTCTAACTTGGGTGACATTTTTATATCTCCAGTAGAATTTTGTAGTGATTCTTTTTTAACCTCTACTTCTTCATCCTCAGTTTCCGATTCGTATTTCTGCAAAAATAGATTGAGAATAAAACATACATTAACAACAATGTTTATCTTTACTGATTACCTTTTGAATATATTGTCTTTGATGTGGTATATTCAGATGAAGGACACATGTGGAATCATCAAATATGCATGGTATAGGTTCTTGACATACAACTCCGGATTTCTTAACTTCACATGCCTTAAACAATATCTGCTTCTTATCCTCTAATATATGCTTACGGCAATATCTGCTTTGTAGTAAAGCACGTTCGCCACATTTGACACCACCTTCTGTAAAAACGCACTTGGGAAATGAAGCTTTAGATGCTGCATCAACGGCACGGCTACGCTTCTCCTTGAATTTCTTATAAAGGACAGCTTCTACGCCATGACGTCTATGATAAGAATTCAATGCTTTTAATTGTTCGTATAAAGCTCTTTCGCGTGGAGTTTCTTTCAGTTGTTCATGTATGCTGCACAAATGTTCACGTTCCCGGCGCATGGCATGCAAGTAACGTCGTCTTTTTTCGCGTAATGTATGATGTAGTCGATTGATTTGATCTATATAGAGACCCTGGAGTTTTGTCAGTTTTGCTTCTGAAATTCGTATAGCTTCCTGTCGCGTATATACTCCGGCATGTTTAAGCAGATCTTCATCTTGAGAGTCAACACTTTCATTATCAGATTCATTGCATTCATAGCCGCGAGCTGTGTTACTCATGCAAATGACTTCTTCCTCCGATGAACTGTCCGAAGCATAATCCAGAATACGTTTGCGTTTACGCATTGTGTTGACAATATCGCCGATTGTATTGACTTGGTCATGACAATCTAAAAAATAGAAACAATACATTGTGGTGCATGTAGGCCAAAAAATAAGAAGTTCTAGAATGGTTGATTTCCAGGCCTTCCCACAAAAAATGGTAAGCATAAGGTATATTTAAATATTTGTTTATACTAATTCCAATGATATATACACTTCTCGTGGCCTTCTAATGTCCGACTTGTAACTTTGGCTTAACTGGAGTTTAGCCGCTCAGCTCCGATTTTGATGAAATTTTTTTTACAAGTAGATTTCACTTCCCTGATCACGAATGTACACATAATTTTTTTGGGAAGTATATACTTCCCGAGATATGGGCATTTGAAGTTCCAAAAATTCCCTTGTAAAAAGCCACTTAATGAGAGAAAATTTTTAAATTAGAAAAAAATTGTGTTCCCTTGCCCTAGATTTGCTCCTGTCCATAGGAGAAAGTCTTAAATCGCCGGCCGAAGGCCGGCCAATTAAAAAAAAACTGTAAATTAAAAAAAAAAAATTGGGATGAGCGGCTAAACTCCAGTTGCTCCGTAACTTTTTCTAAAAAGATTTCAAATTGATATCGGAGCTTTCACAATCTCTTCGTTCGGCATTTAAAACTTAAACTAGCATCTCAAAAAATTCCGTCTAGAACATCATAGCCATCTCGGACACAACAACCCATCAAGCCCTTTAGATTCTAAAGTGAATTCTCCTATCTCAGCCTTTACAAATTTAGTGTTCAACTATCTGTTTTGCGAAATTCTTAATGCAAAATCGTGCTTCCTTCTGTTCTAAATTAAATGTCCACTTAACGATGTATGGTACTCAAATACTTACTAAATGGTGTAACATGTGGTGAAACAACATCAATTTCTTCATCCTGTTCACAATTTGTTTCCTTTTTCTCGGGTATCTCCTCAACGTGTATGTGATGGGCCAAACTATTAAGCAATGCTTCGTTTGTATCCACTTGCTTTAGCTTTCCCACGGAGGCATGCGTCTTTTGCAACTGAACTTGTCTATTATGTTCGAAGCATAGCGTTGTCATATTTGGATCTTTCTTTAGATCATGCTTTGGCAAAGCATTTGTACACTTCTTATTGTTACTGTACGTGAACGAGCATTGTCGGAAATGTCCTTTCGGATCCCTGAGAATATGTCTCATACAATAGTCGTAGCCATCAATACGAGGAATATTACATTCGTAGGTTGGATTGGAACAGAGTTTCGATTTGTTTTCAATCTCCTGTTGCAGCTGGTCACGCAATTCCTTATCGCCCAGGGAATTATTAGGAATTCCACAATTAGCAACTCCGCCACGGCCACACTGACGCGGTAACATTTTCGACATATCAGAAGAAAATAGAAATTTATTAGAATTTGTAATTTTTTCGCCTCTTGTAGGTTTTTAATAATCTTTGGGCACAATAATACAATAATTGTCAGGGTTCTATAACAATGACATATGCCGGACATTAGGGTACTAGAAATTGATTTTTATTTGGTTATCGAATAATGGGTACTTAAGACAATTGGTCTGTTCCAGTACTGCAAGAATCTACTAATTTTTACAATTTTTTTTCGATAACATAAAGGAAAAAATGTTATCGTAGTAAAAAATAGCATACCCATAATGGGT
The DNA here is from genome assembly GCF_047663935.1 of Musca autumnalis. Lineage (NCBI taxonomy): Eukaryota > Metazoa > Arthropoda > Insecta > Diptera > Muscidae > Musca > Musca autumnalis. Next base: position 15,248,511 of record NW_027411977.1, on the reverse strand, counting down.
ACTTTACACGATATGTTTTTTACATGTGAGTTGTCACTTTGCATATACATTTTGTATGGGAGAAGTGACAACTCATATGCAAAAAACATATCGTGTAAAGTACCCATAAGGAAGTATTCATGGCATGGCAGAACTACCAGGTAGTGGTATCACACCAGCTGATCGAATATGAAAAGTCAAATCCCTTTATAAAAAAATATTATTAGCTTCGTTCCCGTACTTTTTAATGGTAAAACTCGTAAAAGAGAGAACTGCAAAAAATTTGTTGTCACACACAAGTTTTTTGAAATAGTTCGGGAACGTAAAAATGGAAAATACGTCAAACCGGAACAAATGTCAAAGTCTGCGTATCAGCCAATCAGACGCCGGCAACCATGTTACTATTTTTTTAAGGCCTGCGTACATAAGCTGCCTTGCCTGCTTACCTTGCTTACTTCTGATAAAAGAATAAAAAAGAAAAGGGCAACCCAGTTCGAAATTCCTCGGCCTTCTTTATTCTTTTATTTTTATTATGTCAAAAATGAAGCAGGAAAGCAAGCAAATTTTTCGTGTAAAAAGTTTTTAAAGAGAGCGTCATTCAGCGCCATTTTTGTTTAAAGAGAAGTGAACATTTTACAACTTTTTTGTGTACAGGAACGCTTTTTCGAGTAAAATGTGTAAAAGTCGTAAAAATTGTAAAAACTTTTTAGTTCTGGAACACAGCTATTGTTGTAATTTCCCCAATAACATAAAGAAAGTTTTGACAAGGCATATTCAAAATTTTACGATGCCACTACCTGGGTAATTGTGCATGATTCATGGTATAGCTGGCAAAAAATCGATGGTAATATCGATAATATCGATTATTATTTAAAAATTCAATATCGATAGATGGTTTTGTCTATGGATATTATCGGAATAAAAATCTGAAATCCATTGAAATATATAGAAATTTCGCTGCTTTTCGGTTACTTTTGTGCCAGACTATGCAAATTTTCATGAAAATGGTTTGAGCTTATGGGTAAGAAGTAGAGCTGGCAAAAAATCGATGTCACTATCGATAATATCGATTATTATTTAAAAATTCAATATCGATAGATAGTTTTGCCTATCGATATTATCGGAATAAAAACCTCTAACCTTAAATCCATGGTACAATAATTCTTAGGTAGGCCACAGCTAACAGCTGATTACAATTTTTTTTTTGTTATGGCTTAATCTGTCAAAACCGTGTTGACATGCAGAGTTGATATTTATTATTGATCAAAAAATTCAACTCTGTTTTGTTTTCATTTCAACACTTCGTTCTTCTTCTTCTTCTTTGTATACTCATCCGTTATCATTCATCAAAACAATTTTGACGTTTTAAGCCATAGCGACAGGGTTGTATTTTTTTGGCGATTCTCATACCTGGCCTACCTATGAATTATTGTACCATGCTTAAATCCATTGAAATAAATAGATATTTCGCTGCTTTTCGGTTATGTGTGTGTAAGAAAGTAATGGGCCGATTCCGTACAGCGAGGCGAGTCATGTCGCGTCGTCTATCGTCTCTGCAACAAAATTTAAAAAATGCACTACGTACAGCGATAGAAAATAATCGTCGATAACAAGTTATTTTTATTTTTTTTATTTTATTTTTATTCGTTAGTAAAAATGAACGGCGACAGCTAATTTGTTGTCGCCGGAAAATGAACATTACGGCGACAAAATTTGACGTCGTCGTGCGACTTTTGCCATACGTAATGGAAAAATTGCAACTGGCAACGCGACACGACTCGCCTCGCTGTACGGAATCGGCCCATAAGTCCGTAGTCGGTAAAAAAAATGTAGTTTTTTTACATTTTTGTATAAAATAAAAGCAGTTGTTTATTCTCCTTTACATTTCTGTGAACTACTTTTGCATAATTTGAAGGAAATCATTGACATTTCCGCCATTTTCATCTCCAAATTAATGGCGATGACAACTTAACGATAATATCGATAGCAATCGATATTTTAAAACATTATATCGAAAATATCTAATGTTGGGAATATCGATGGTTTGCCAGCTCTAGTAAGAAGGGAGCTCATTCAGCGCCGCTCTCTCCCAAAAGCTAAACAATTTTCGGCATAAACAGAATACTCTTCCAGCTGGCGGAAAAATCTGAAATGTTTACCACAGGTAGATCTTTACGTCCTGATTACAAAAATATAAAGTTTGTTGAGGGCAGTTCATACTTCCCGAAACTTCCCCTGAAGTTCCGAAAATTCCCTTGTTAAAGTAAGAAAAAAATTAAATTAAAAAAATGTTGTTTTCGTGCCCTAAATTGGCTTCTGTCCATAGGAGAAAGTCTGAAATCCCCGGCCGCAGACCGGCTACTTAGAAAAAACTTACAATTTAAAAAAAAATCAGGTTTTTTCCGTCAGCTGGTGGAGTATTCGATTTGTTCCCAATTTTCATGTGTTATTTTCAGTGTCTGGCACAAGAGTTTTGTGTGTGTAAGAAAGTAAGTCCGTAGTCACACGTACACAATTTTCGGTAAAATAAAATTTATTTTTTTTTTAGATTTTTTATAAAATAAAAGCAGTTGTTTATTCTCCTTTACATTTCTGTGAACTACTTTTGCATAATTTCAAGAAAATCGTTGACATTTCCGCCATTTTCATCTTCATATTAGCTATGTTCCTTTACCTGCCTGAGGTTACCATTTCTTACCATTTTTAACCTGCAAAGCGTTCATTTACTTCAACAAGCATACAAATACAGTTCACCACTTTTACCATTTTTTGCCACTGTTACCATTTTTTAAAGTAAAGGAACAGACCAATTAATGGCGATGACAACTTAACGATAATATCGATATCAATCCATATGTTTGGTTTACATTCGGCTTCGTTTCGTGATTTCACAGGCTTTTCGTGATTTCGCACGGAATCAAGCAAAATTTATCATGATTTCGCATACAAAAATGAAATCATCTCATTTCGTGATTTGAGCGAAATCAACATCGAAATCACAGTACACATGATATACAACCTTGCTTTTGCCTAAAAAAGTACCAAAAGTTGCAACACTTTTCACGTATGACAATAAATAAGGTAGATGTGCGAATTGCTGCAACAAAAAATGTTAGTATCAAAATTTGTAAACAATGTGAAAAAATATTAAATTACTTTGTTACAATGCTATTTTTCATTGTGTTCCCGTAATTTGTTAATGATTATTTTAGAAAATAGAGCGAATTGTCAAAAGTTGCTTCCCCATACAAATTTCCTAAAAAATACGGGAATGGAAAAATGACGAAAATTACAAAAACTCCAGCAGAAATGTCAAAATTAACGTATCAGATATAATATTAGATACCAATTAACATTTGAACATGCTTGCTGCTGGTTTCTACTAGGCCAAAATTTTATGGCAGAAAACAATTTTTGGTTAAAGAGACTTGCTAGTCTTGCTAGATTTCGGTGTACTGGAACGCATTTTTAGCACTAAACGGAAAAACTACTGCAAGTACTAATATTTTGCAGGTTCTGAGCACAACTTTTATCTATCAGAATTTATTATTATGATGTCTCAACGATAAAATCATTATTTTTTTATTTTTTGGTACTATACACAATTAATACGATATATAGATAATTTTACGATAATTTTCGAAATAAAGTTGTAAAGTTCTATATTGTCTTATATTTTTGATGTTTAATTCAATTTACAGCAACTTGTTTTGAAAATTCATGTTCGCTCAGCTGCGCATATGCATCTACCTTGATCATTGCGATATGTTTGAAATCAACAAAAAATAAGTGTAAACACCGGGGTGTATTTCAGGATTTCGTGAAAATTTGGAGCGCAAGTGTAAACTTGGCAATATTTTAAAACATTCTTGGTTTGTTCCAGAACTGCAATAATCTAATTTTTACTATTTTTTCCCGATAACATAAAGGAAAAAATTGGTCTGTTCCAGTACGGCAAGAATTTACTATTTTTTAATATTTTTTTCCGATAACATAAAGGAAAAAGTGTTATCGTAGTAAAAAATAGTAGATTCTTGCAGGTTCTGGAACGGAGCAAATGTTATCGTAGTAAAAATTTGTAGCTTCTTGCAGGTTTTGTAACAGAGCAAATGTCTAATGTTTGGTCTGTTCCAGTACTGCAAGAATCTACTAATTTTTACTATTTTTTCCGATAATATAAAGGAAAAAATGTTATCGTAGTAAAAAATAGTAGCTTCTTGCAGGTTCTGGAACAGAGCAGTTATATCGAAAATATCTTATGTTGGGAATATCGATGGTTTGCCAGCTCTAGTACCATGCGTGTTACCATGTCATGATGCATGTGTCGGTATGCCATTTTCTCTGAATTACCAGTTTTAAAGAAGAAGGAGAAACAAAAACATTTTCTGGACTTTTATTAATAAATTAAGATACTTTCGTACTTTACCATGTCACTGGTTGCTTATGATGATAGTAGCGAGGGCTCGGATTGCGAGGAACAAAATGAAGAGCCAGTTACGCCCACAATCACTGCGGAAATACCTGCAAAATCACACAAACAGACTGCAGAAAAAATTGATGAGCTGACAACGACAACGAATGGGCACATCAGCGATGATGAAGATGATTATTTGGAGCACTCAGAAGACCACTTAAAATCATCCACATTTTCACTGTCACTTCCACCGCCAAAGCAAGAGACAACAATACAAGAACTTGTAGGTACCTTATCCACTTTTTCCGTGCTGCCAATGCCTAAGAAGCTAACGAGCAATCAGGAAATCATCGAAGAAGAAGACGATGAATTCTTGCACAAAAAAGATAAATTTGTCAGCTCTGACGTTAAACCCACCCCAAGCACAGTTACAAACAAAGGGCCGGTGAAAATCTCAATACCATCACTAAAAGACTTTGATGATGTTAATTTGGAAAAGAAAGAGAAGGCAAAGCAGGCACCTGGCAATGAAGACAAGGTTAAGAAAGGTTGTGGGCTTCTAAGTATTTTACCAAAAGCCAAATCAGAAAGAACATTTTCCAAGGACAGTAATGCTGCTGTTCCAAAAGCCGTTATACCGAAACCTTCGTCATCATTAATTCCAGACACCGTTAAGTATCGTCGACCTGCCCATAATACCGAAGGAATTGAATCAGATAACACTGTAAAGAAATTAAACCCGCAAACAAAAACAAAAGTAACCGTTGCAACAGAAGAAGACGATGAAGATGATGATAAGATGGCAACTGGTAATGATTTCTTTTCCCTTCAATCAGATGATGATGTCAAGCTTCCTGATGTTAGTGTTAATGAAATATCAATGTTAGTTGCAAAGAAGGCAGCGAAAATGGCCGAAGTTACAAACAAATATCTCAAAGAATGTGAAACTAAATCTGCCCAAGAACAAGAGGAGCTGCAGCGAAACCAACAGGAATTAGAAGCAGTCAGAAAACGTTATCATCAAAGCCAACTGGATTCCGAAGCAACACAAGCACTCGTCGGAAGTAGTGCAAAACGAAGGAGAAATGAACCGATTAATATTGTTGATTTAAACAGTGATCAGATTTTGCCAGACAAAGACGAATGGATGCGCACAGCACTGGCTTCTTCAACAACATACCAGCCCACAGGGGTGTTGGTAGATGAAGAACCTGTTGCTGGTACTCGGCGTAAACATCAGATAACATATCTTGCCCACAAAGCTAAAGCAAATGAGGCCGAGTTACAGGCAATGTGGGCTGCAAATCGTCAAAATAGACGGGCCACTCAAAGCAAATATGGTTTTTAATAAAATAATCAATCTAGTAACTTAATAGGACAGCTTTAAATAATGTTTTTATTTTTGACGGATACTTATGACTATATTTCCTTAATACTACAAATATTACTAAAATGAGAAATTTAAAGGATGTTAGAAACGTTTAGTTTTACTTTTACGTTTCTTCTGTAAATTTACAAACTAAATAAGCGTTCAGTACATTCATCATTATTTTCTTTTGGATCTTGACGTCACCATGATTCAATTTTATGCAATCTTCCAAAGACATAAACCACCGATGCTGAAAGCAATATCCATATTGGTATCATTGTTACGAAAATTGATATTTCCAATTCGGGATACTCCAAAGTCAAGCATATCATTAGCTGAGATGCAATTTTGAGAAGTACTCCTCCTATATACCATTGATAATTAACCAATAGCTCCTTCAGTCGTTTCAGATTCCTCCATTTTCTTACGATTTTTATAATTACATATATAATGAGTATACCATCAAATATCCACAACGGTATAAAAACGAGGAACCAATTCCAATGAGTGCGAGGATCTAGCCTCAGACAAACAAGAATTAAAAATACCAAAACAATGAACCATGTAAAAAGAGCTCGGTGAGCTAGAGTCATATCGTTACTGCTCAATCACTTGTAATAATTCGATTAGAGACACTTCGAATAGTCTCCGTAATCTTAAATATTCGTAATTTCTAAGACGGATTTAATATGCATTAAAATCTTCGTAATTTTGTTGACTTGGTTCATGTGAAAGTCCAAATTGTAAACAATCTGGGCCACCTGGTTCAATTAACGTATCTCTGAAATGAACTATCGGTATTGAGGCAGTTATTTTCAAACACATGTGTGGCCTGTTCCCGTACTTTATAAAGTGGTAAAAGTCGTAAAAGTTGTAAAAGTCGTAAACGATTTTCATATACATTTTGTGTACGGGAACGCAAAATGTGTAAAAGTGGTAAAAATTGTAAAAACTTTTTAGTTCTGGAACAGAGCTGTGGTCTGTTCCAGTACTACACATTTTACTCCGATAACAGATTTTTCCTTTATGTTATCGAAAAAAAAATAGTAAAAATGTGCAGTACTGCAAGAATCTACTAATTTTCACTATTTTTTCCGATATCACGGTACGTCGTTCGTTCTCTATCTTTTGCTCGACACATTTGCTCTGTTCCAGACCCTGCAAGAAGCTACTTGCTCTGTTCCAGAACCTGCAAGAAGCTACTACTTTTTACTACGATATCATTTTTTCCTTTATGTTATCGGAAAAAATAGTAGAAATTAGTAGATTCTTGCAGTTCTGGAACATACCAACTATTTTTTACTACGATAAAATTTTGTTCGTTATGTTATCGAAATAAATAGTAAAAATTAGTAGATTCTTGCAGTACTGAAACAGACCAATTACTACCATGGTACAAATACACAGGTAGCCGCATCGGCAATTGTTGGTAACATAAGATGTCAAAATTTGACATCAATTCAATGCAATTGACACATTATGTTACCATCAGCTGGCTTGATAATGCTACCTGTATTATTGTACCATGATTACTACGAATATATTAAGCTGGGTACACATTGTCAGTTTTGACTGACGATTTTTCGAAAATATCGATTGCTTCAGTTTTGTTGGGTTTTACGGAGCGGCCACACTATCATTCATGTTGGATGCCAAGCCGTCAGTCAAATTATAAAGTTTGCTCAATAAATATGGGCGCTGGCAACCACAAATAAATTAAAAAATAAAACAATAAAATGATGCATATTAATAAATACATATGTATATGGCTATTTTCTATTCACTTGAGAATGTTGTAAATGAAAATCCCTACTCAGCGACCCATGACTTCCCATTAATATGAAAAATACACATATGTATAATGCACATATTTGCAAAACTACAAGCATTTATTTATTAATACAGCACATTTATTAGTATAGCACAATCAATTTAGACACTGGAAGATATTGAGCACATTTTTCCATTGGCACAATTCAAACTCCGGGAGATTTTTATATTTGTCCAACAGCACAATGCACAAATTTATTTTTGTCGTCATCCACAGAACCATTTGCTTTTTTCTTTGTTATGCCATTCACTCCATTTGTTATGACCGTGTTATTCACTCCATTTGTTATGACCGTGTTATTATCGCTAATTCCAATAGTAATTCTCCAAATTTAATAAAAATACGCGAATTATTCATTTTTATTTGATATTTATAATGCAAATTTATTCCTTGAATGACGTTTTGGGTTCACACTGTCATACCATCATACAACCAACACCTGACTGTCCAACAACCACAATATTTTTTGTGGTTGCATGATGAATGACAAAAATGAACGGTCACACTGGCAAGCAACCGATTATTTGAGCAAAGCTGTCATTCAAAAATGGCAATGTGTACCTAGCTTTACTTATTTCCCCACACAAAATTCTATGAACGAACGACGATTTTCGGCTTAAGACGGGTATACACGCGCACGCCCCATTTTTTTGAAATTTCTGATTCAATTAGTGTCCAAGGATTATATAAGACCATATTAAAACACAATTCAAGGTCTTCTCTATGTAATTTGAGCCAAGAATTCCGAGGAATCTATTAACTTCCTGAGATATCCCAGAAAAATGTGAATTTTTCGACACCCAGGAAGGTGTGTTACGCACAAGGTAAACTAAAAAGCTTTCTAGGATCTCAAAATCTATAATATGACACTAATATTAGGTGTGTTCGTTTACTCAACAATTTGTACAAATTTGTACAAGTTCAGTAACCTCTTGTAATCGGCTAAGGTCTTTTGCATTGTACTGTAGAGTAAACGAACAACATCCAGTAACAATTTGTACAAATTTTGAGTAAACGAACACACATATTGTGGCTTTTGTATACTCAAATACCTAAGACGGAAAGAAATCAGCAAGGGTCCGCTTTAACGAGCTATACAAGAAGTTTGGCATTAAATAACGGCATTTAACACCCAAAAATATTTTTTTTCTCTAAAATATATCTCGGACACCCAGACACATTCGCCAAAACAATAAAATGTATAAATTTTGCTGCTAATTCCACAAATTGTACGATAAGACCATGTTTATATTATAGCCTTTTGCAGGGTTAACCTTCCTATAATAAGGATTTATTGAGGATTTATTAAGGATTTATTTGACGTATACTCAAAGGAATTGACATTTGAAACCCAGTGGGTTTGTTAAATCCGGTTATATAACGTATATCAACATTATTGAATTAATTTTTTTAAATGGCCTTCTGCCATGGAATCTAAATTTTAATTGTAATCTCACAATACATGTATAATTGGCCTTGTAGGCTTTCTTTGTATTGATAGCGAATAAATAAATAAATGAAATGAAATGAAATATAAACGTACTATAATACTCATATTTCCTTGGGGCGTACATATACTTTTGTAAGTATAATTTTTTGGTTTTTGTAAAATTTACCGTTATTTATATTATGGAATATACTTTTGTTGTATTAAATATTTTTTATTAGTGAGATTAAATAAACCTGTGTACTTGAAATTTAATAAATAGCATTACTTTTTCTAAAACCCGAGATTTATGGGGCGTACGTATACTTATGTAAGACTGTGTATATTGAAAATACAAAATTATTCAGAATATATGGAAAAAATGAATGAAATGTGTGTAGATAAATATAGAAGATACATTTGAAGGAAAGTCTATTGCTTTTCCTATTCATTTAATGCAGCTAGGCACAAAGCAGTACTCTAGCGTCGATTCATGGCACAAATACTGCAGTCACACATATTATTTTGTGCATGTATATTTTATGTGTTTTCGGTTCAAATTTTCGTGAAAACGAGGAAACAAAAATGAAGGAAATTTTGTTTATGTTTCTGTTAATTACGAATGGTGGCGTGGAAGCGGGTTAATTCGTGTACATCATTCGACAGGCGAACAACGTAATTGAAACGCTCGTGTGAACATGACATTAGTACGAAGAACAAGACATAAAAGTTTGTACAAATTTGTAAAACTTTTGGGTTATCGAACAGACTTTTTGTTGAAATGTCAAAAGTCGACTTTTCGATTTTCTCTGTAATCAAAAGACGTCTTCGATTTTTAGATTCTTAAACAAGTTATCGACTAATCGAACGTCGATTTACTTATCCCTAGGAAAAAACAAAAAAAAAAAAAAACCATTAGAAATTAACAAATTTTACTTGGCTAATACACGAAAAGAAAGTGCGTGAAAGTGTACACAAATTTTACTGTTTTTGCAAGAAAACTAAAAGAAAATTCCTGGCAGAATTTAGTGTCCATTTTTAATTGAAAATACAACACGATTTGCCAATAAATCAGTATTGAAAAAATCTAGACAGAGTCTGCTGTCTCCAATACCTATATAGTAGTGAGAATTTTCTTTTTCATATTCGGTACGGTAAGAAGATTTGCAACATGATTTTTTTTGGTACAACAACAATTGCCAAAAGTCTGTACATTGTTTGTTATTTAAGTTTCTTCAAGTGAAAAAGGTGTTTCCTTGTTTTCGGCATACATGAAAATTGATTTTGTGGACAAATCAGCTGGTATTTGGTAATTGTCTTGCCTCTTATTTTGCGAATCCTACGTCCCTCTGTGTTCAAGACCAACACTTTTCAAGGTTCGCGGAAGCGCGTGTGTGCAACCTTCAACCTTATTCTTTGTGGCATGGATAAAAAAAAAAATCAATTTTGACTTCGTCATAGTTTCCCTACCTGCCTCACGGCCAAAGTGACAATGATGTCATTTCTTTTATATGAAAACTTTTACCACTGTCAAGAGGAGAGGCTTTATTGCTTAAGCAAACTTCAAAATTTCGCAGCTTCTTTAACAATTGTTCAAGAATTTTCTTTTCTAAACAACTGTATTGTGTTTGCTTAAAACGTAACAGAAAGAGAACAGAAAACTATAAGAACTCACTTTAGCAACATATTAAAATTTAAGTATAAGGCATGCTTTCGTCGATATCTGTTGATTCAGCTAAAGTTTTGGTTATATATAATAGAGCCTTTAAATGAAAGTACGAAACTTAAGGTTTATAGAAGTGTGTTGTAAAACGAAACCTTTAAATGAAGCAATTTACGACAAATATTGCTAATGGCATAAGAAGAATGTAGTGGCTGGACTCAGAAAATTTTAAAATTTTGTACACAGGTAGATATTGGAATGCTGATTACGCCAGATCTTTGACAAAAACATAATTTTGAAAAAAATTATGATCGCATTAGCCCTATTTAGCATCTGTCCATAGAAGAAAGTCTTAAATCCCGGCCGAAGTCCGGCTGTTTTCAACAAAAATTTAATTTTTGAAAACTTTCTATGGAAAAAATTAAAATCGAGGCACTACATTCAACTTGCTGCTTGCTAATTCGAGATTTATATTTGCATAAACAGAAATCGATTTTGGCAATCGAAGAAATTGTCGTATTAACCACAATTCTATAGAATTCTGAATCATTATTCATACAGCAAGGGATGCCACCGCCAATTCAGGTGGCGTCCTTTCTGAGCTTGGAGCTGGAGGCAGAGCCGAATCAATAAAATAAAGATTTACATGTACTTGTAGAAGCTGCTAAAACAACAACAACCGCCTGCACGCTCAATGTCCGGGTTCCATTCCCAGGCCCGCCAATACCAAAATACTCCTCGTGTAATATTGACGACAATCCTTGAGTATCTCAGCCATGTAAAACTTCTCACCAAGTGGTGTCATAAGACACGCCTTTCGGACACGGCCATATCGTTGATGTAATATAAATTGGGTTGCACTCATTGATATGATAGAAGTCTGCCTTGTCTCTTCTGGAATGTTTGTGGAACAATTATATTATAATATAGTATGGGCCTTGTCAGAAGGAAGGCCAAATGTATGGATTCCAATACCATCTATAGCTACACCGTAAAATTCTTTACCGGACATGTATAGGTGTTGTATTTTGCTTTCATGATTAAGCTGTCTCTACCAAGAACTATTTAGTAAGCAACATATTACGTTGCCTTATTGACATTATCTGGCGTCCTTGGGTTATGATAGATATGTATTTGTTATTTGGACTCAACCATGGACTTGTATGTCCCCAGCTAAGTTTTCATTTTCTTTATCCCAGATATTCGGACATTTAGGACTTTGTGTCTGGTTTTAATTTTTTTTATCTTGTTACGACTACACTTTTTATTAGAAAATCTTTTGATTACATGCAGAAATCCTTGTAAGAGTTAAGTTTGGTCTCGTTGTTGTAGAAGCCTTAGATGTGAAATTTGCCTTCATAGGAGTGAATGTGGTCGAATTCTACCATTCTTTTTCCAACGTGTCCACAATTGAAATCGTATAAATATTCGCCAAGTGTTCTTTTATCCTCCCATGGCTGAACGATGAACTGGAATGTACCTGTAGCCGGGTTCTTTAAATCGTTTTTGTTTATTACTGAAAAAAATCGGTAAAAATAAATTGTTTGTAATTTCGGTAATTAACGAGTTGTCGCTAAGTCCTATCATTAGCAGTAGTGTTTTCTACTTTTATTGTTACTTTTTATTCATCATAGGTCTGTTCGATAATTTCGCAAGCAAAAAGTATTTGCCAGTTCATGCAACTACTTCTCATATCTCTTTTATTGAACAAGTTTGTTATCAAACATCATTTTGTAAATGCTCTGTTTCAGAACCTGCAAGAAGCTACTATTTTTTACTACGATAACATTTTTCCTTTATGTTATCGGAAAAAATAGTACAAATTAGTAGATTCTTGCAGTTCTGGAACAGACCAAAAAGTTTGTACAAATTTGTACAAACTTTTGGGTTATCGAACAGACCTAATTTTATTTTAATTTTACCGATTTTTTGTCGGTAAAAATGAGTTACAGAATTCCACTACAGAACACCTCTTGAGGTAACATCAGTTGTTGCAAACACTGTAGCTTACTGAGCTATTAAAAGCTAAACTGTAACCAGGGGCCAACAATTTGATTTATTTTGAAATTTATGGTAAAATATAGATCAAAGCTCAGCTTCCGTGTCGTTGTTGTTGCAGTTGTAACAGCATTTATTATGTTTGAATGTTTGTTCTTCTGCTCAATCTGGCTCTGGGTCTTTCTTCAGTTCCAGGAAAGTGGCTGCTTGGATGTGATGTAGCCACAGATACACTGAAGTTAGATGAGTATGTTTGGAGGGGCAGTTGAAAATGTGCCTTGTGTCGTGCGGCGCCATGCCGCATACGGGGCAGATGTCTTGCTCGGCGCAATCGATTTGCGCCCAATAAGAATTTAGATGACTGCAATATCTCGAGCGTAGTTGAGCCAAAACTACTTTGGTTTGTCGTCGAAGCTGATCGCAGCTCCTCAGCTGCGATAGATGGGGATGTACTCCGAGGACTTTATTCACGCTATACTTGCTTATGGCCTTAGTAAATGCATCCGTGTGAATGCTATTTAAACCTGCTTGATATGCCTGTTGATCTAGGGGTTCTCTCCTGTATCGTTGGACCTCTCCGTCTAGGGCGTGGATATTCTTCCTGATCTCCCTGAATGGGCCGCGTCTACCCACAACATGGTGATTGGGATGGCCCTCACGATAACATCCAAGCAGGTACTGCAACGAAAGCATCTCATTGTGTTGCTTTACAGGAAGAATTTTTGCCTCCTCATGTAGATGGTCCACTGAAGTTTTGAGGAGGCACCCTGTCGCTGTTCTCAGGGCGGCATTCTGGCATGTAGTGTCGAATGTGACCCCTAAAATTTTAGGGCAGTTTGTGGTCGGAATTCTGCTACCGTCGACCACGACATTCAACTCACGTCCAAACTGCGCTGTCCATGTAGATTTTGTGGCGGAAATCTGCATATTCCTCGAATGGAAAAATGTAAGAACGGTTAAATAGTTGTTCAGTCTCTCACAGATGTCATCAGGATAGGTACCCGACGCCAGTATCGTGCAATCATCCGCATACGTCACGATCTCAATACCGTCTGGAGGGGTGAAATACAGGAGAGGTAGAGGTTAAACAGTTCCGGAGATATCATCCCATCTTGTGGAACTCCATGTTTCACTCTACGGGGTTTGGACTTCTTATTCCTGAATTCCACGTACGACTGGCGTCCACACATATAGTTGACTATCCAACGTTTCAAGCTTGGCCACGGTGCTCTTGAAACAATTTTAAATGGAAGGTGCTTACACCTCGAAAGTTTTTGCGGATTCTGAAACTACAATGTTAGTAGATGAGTAAAATCAAAAAACAAAAAAAATCGCCGGAGCGCTTTTTAAATAAATCGCGATATAAGTTGACATTTTTAGGGGTTGTTCAGGTTTTCACGATTTTGTAGAAACCGCAAATCCCATCAAAATGGGACTAAAGAAAATGTTGTAGCTATAAAAATTCTCTACAAGATCGACCTTTATGGTATTTTCGTAGTTTTTACGATTTTTGAGATATAGAAGTTCAAATTGGGACAATGCACTGACTGTATCGCCCCCTTATAAAACAATGTCATGTAGGGTGCGCCATAACTAACTTTTGATGAAAACCGCTTACACATGGAAAGTTTTTGTGAATTCTGAAACAGCAGTGTTCATAGATGAGAAAAATCCAAAAACAAGGAAAAATCGCTGTAGGGATTTTTAAATAAATCGCGGTCAAAATTCACATTTGTAGGTGTTTTTTAGGTTTTCACGATTTTGCTTGGAAACCGCAAGTCCAATCGAAATGGAGCTAAAGAAAATGTTGTAGCTGTGAAAATTCTCTAGAGGATTGACGTTTATCATTTGTTCCCAGCATGTACCATTTTTGAGATAAAGAAGCTCAGTTTACATTTTTAGGTTTTTTTGTTAGGGTTTCGCGATTTCGCTTGAATACGGTAAGTCTTATCGACATGGGACCTGAGAAAATCTTAAAGCCGTGAAAATTCTCTACAAGACTGGCTTAAGTAACTTATCCTAAGTTGTCACATTTTTTTAGATATATAAGTTTATGTTGGGAATTTGCAGTCATGTCATTGTTTTATAAGGGGCGATACAGAATTTAATTGATTTTGAATTGTCCCAATTTGAACTTCTATATCTCAAAAACGGTAAAACCGATGAGAATATTATAAAAGTCAATCTTGTAGAGAATTTTTATAGCTACAACATTTGTTTTAGCCCCATTTTGATAGGAATTGCGGTCTCTAAGTAAAATCGCGAAAACCTAAACAACCCCTAAAAATGTTAACTTAAATCGCGATTTTTTTTAAAAGCGCTCCGGCGATTTTTTTGTTTTTTGATTGTTCTCATGTATAAACATTGTAGTTTCAGAATCCGCCAAAACTTCCGAGGTGTAAGCACCTTCCATTTAAAATTGTTTCAAGAGCACCGTGTGGCCGGAGGGTTGTCTTCTCAATGTCCTCAAACAGCGTGGAGTGCCTGACTGTATCAAAGGCTTTTGAGGGTGGCTAGCGGCAGTTGAAGACTTTGGTGAGATACTCGACTCCCGGCTCATCCAGCTGCTTCAACATTACCATGGAGATTCCATCAGGCACCAACGTTTTGGATGATTTAGCGTTCCTAATGGCATTGGCACATCATCCATTGTTAATTGTGGTGGCTCATCCTCGGCAGGAAGAGATCTGATGCGACGTAATACTCTTCTCTTCGCCCTGTCACTCTCGGGATGCTCGACAAACTGTCGATTGAAATTACTTGCGCACCTCTTCGGGTCAGTCAACGTGACTGAGGTCCTATCTTTCCTTCTTCCAGGGTTCGAGAGTGACTTAACTGTTGCCCACAATTCACCTATACCGGCTCCAATGTTGCAGCTCTTCAGATGATTTAACCATTTGTTCCGCTTATGCTCGCCGACCAGCCTGTTAACTTCCAGTGTCAGCTCCCTGACTCTGGGGTCATTGGGGTTGATACGACGAAGCTCATCACGCTCATTTGCTAATCCCGTCGCCTCTGCTGGGAAATTTGGTCTTACTTCGGGTATTCGACCAGCAGGGATATGGCGAGCGGCTGCAGCAGTGATGATGTCCCGGAACGTCCTTTCCGCTACCCGAACATCAGAAGGATTGGGCAATTCTCTGAAGCGGTGGTTGGTGAACTCTCAGAAACTCGGCCAATCAGCTTTTTTATGATTGACGAACGTGCGGCGTTCAGAGGTGATGAAGTCGGGTGGTCTGCTAATGAAGACAATTATGGGGAGATGGTCTGATCCAAGGGAAATGACGGGTTGCCAGGTAACGTCATTTGTCAGACCAGGTGACACGATGGTTATGTCAGGCGAACTGTGATTGACCGTGCAAAACGTAGAGCTATCAATCTGCTCAGCCAGCGCTGTACCTCTCTGGTCGTTTCCGAGGGCCGAAAGCCACATCTCATGATGCGCATTAAAATCCCCCAGGACCAGACGATTATCACCTTGCAAGAGCGGGCTAATGTCAGGCCTATAATCAGGGATACAGCTATTTCTCGGCGGGATGTATACATTCAGCAACTCTATCTCGGTAGCTCCACACCTGACTGCTACCCCGATACATTCCATGTACGGGTCATCAGAGACAGGCTCAAGCGAGATAGGCCTGTATTGGACAGACTGGTGCAATAGGAAAGCCAATCCCCCACCTCCACTTCTGGTGCGACCTTTCCTCAGAACATTGTAACCATCACAATGCTCTAAGCTGTGGTTGTTGTTCAGCTTTTTTTCCTGCACCGCCGCGACCTTGATGTTCTTCCGACTCATAAAATCTCCTCGATCTTACTTCGGAGTCCATTGCAATTCAATTGCAAAAAGGCTGCATTTTCGGGGATTGGGACAACAACGGTTGGTGTTAAAGGCTGCATGTACGGTTGTCGAGGGGACTGTGGGGGAGTCTCATAATCAGACGACGAGGGAGTTTCGTAATCCGATGACGACTCACTGGTGACTGTTATCACGCAGCATGCAGCAACATAGTCCCTGTCGTAGTCCCTTACGTGGACGAGTCCAGAGCAACCCCTTAGATGCACCCACTCCTGACATCTATTGCATCTCACCGAAGGTTGGATGTGGGTGAAGATGCGGATGTTACAAACTGAGCACAGATATATTGGTCCTGGGTTTTCCTCCGTCCCGGCTCGACCAATAGAATTCGGAGCAGGCATTCCGGGATATGCTGCTCCCAATACAGAAAAACAAAACAAATACAAACATGTACATACTGAGGTGGCAGCCTCTGGCCGGAACATTGGTTTTGTGTTGTTCCGGGTCAATCGGGTACGAAAGAACCCGCTGCCTTGGGATCCAGTGGGCATCGTCTCATTCTCATGACTTTATTCAGATGACAGCTAATCTACTGAACTCTAAGCAGTAGTGATTGTAGTTATCCTATATTAATAGTTGTCGAAAATAGTTATCTAAAATAGTTATCCTATATTAATTATCACTAAAGTTCATGATTTCCAGAGTAGGGTATGAATATATGCTGCCAAGGTGATTTTAAATGAATTACATATCCAGAGAAGGTCTCCTTTTTCCCTTTGGGTTGTATGTTGAACAATTATTATACATATCCAGAGTTTAAGAATAGTAGCTGTTTTAAATATACATTTTAGAAAAATTGTTTATATAGTTTTATTTACAATACACTCATCTCGAAATTTGCAATTTTCCCTTAAGTGCTCAGCGATCTTCTTATATTCATAAATATGTTTCTATTGGCTGGCTTCCGCAAAATATGATTGCAAAGAATGCGAAACTTTTGTTTATAAATGACAATGGCATATCCCAGACCTTTTCTAAATATGCTTTTTTTAGTTCTTTTGTTTTTACAACAAAAAAGGTTAAATATTTCAAATGAATTCAATTTGTTTTATGACCACAATCATACATACTCGTACTACATTTGTACATATACATTTTTACACAGTCACATATCTACATACAGAATTTTGGTATTGTTTAGAAAACCTCCTCTGTGAATAATCTTAAAAAATGCTAATGTAAACAATTTTTGGTGTGTACTTTTAGATTTTGCATCTACACATAAACTTACCGTGTCAGCAGCAGCAGGCTAAAGCAAAATAAAAATAATTGAACGGCGGAAGGCAACACTACTGAACCATTCATTAATTTAAAATAAAGTCACATTGAAATCGGAGAAGGCCAGAAAAATATACAACGCCCTATTAGCAGGACTATTGGAGACTCTGAATATATTTCGTATATGAATTTTAGCAAGGCGAAAAATAATTGAAAAATAAATCGAAAATGACACCGTAGACCAGAGACTAAAGCAAAAGGAGAGGGTATTTCTTCAGTTGAGGACGAGTTAGATTATCAGGAAAGAAACAATCAATCCATTGTAGTGCACAAAAAATCTGAGAAAAACCAAAGAATATTAACATAACTTTGTAGAATAAAAAAATTATCTTATCTATTGAATAAAATCGGAAGTTTTTTATTCAATAATCCCCAACGGAAAATTCCCAAACAAATATCACCAAGCACCAGAAGAAAGAGAACGATACTCGAAAAAGTATTTAGAATGGTCAATACGCAAGAGCGCAGCAACAAGAGTGCAAATGTTAATGAAATTGAACAGTTGAAGGGTTCGTCGAATTCCAACGGCAGTGTAGGTTCCCCGTCGTCGTCCTCATCATCCCAATCGACATCATCCAGTTCATCTTTGTCCAATGTTGGCTCTTCATCATCTTTGTCACAGTCACCAGTTACATCAGCTAGCTCTGCTGCGCCTGTAAAATCGGCTTATACAAATGCTTCAGCACATACCGCTGCAACGGCTGCTGCACAATCCCATCACAAATTGATACCCATACAAAGTGTGCTAAATACAAATTCAACTGCTGATCATCATCACCAACATCAACAACAGCAGCAGCAACAAAATTTGCACAACAACAATCATAATACCACCTATCATAGTTCTGCCTATAATCATCATTCATCATCCAATAATTTACAGTTTCCCCAAGGTGGTGCTGGTGCCACTCATCTCAATGTTCCCAATACGACGTTGCAAAATTTTTTGTCTGGTGCCGCAACACATGCCCAATTGCCCACAGAACTGCCACACGAGGATGAAGAACGTTTGGCTAATCTTTTTAAGCAACTCGATCGTGATGGCAACGGTCGCATCGATATACATGATCTCTCGGAGGCATTGCGAGAATTTGGTCTATCAAGTGTATATGCTGAGGTAAGTGAAGATGTACAAGACAGTGAAGAAGAAGGAAGTGTGTAGAAAGTAGAAAATATAAGGCAATTTGTTGAATGTGTTGTTGTTGTGTTTAAAGAACACCTGTTTCTTGTCGCATACTATTTTTGAATGGATAGGCTAGATAGAAAAGTAAAAATGAGTAAAACAATGGAAGGTGTTGTTGGGTAGTTTACAGATTAGGTATATTTTTTAAAAAAATTCATTGAGTAGTACCCTACGACTATCCCACTAGAGACCATCCTAGTAGTAGGAGCAGCAGTTCCAGTACAAAATGATTTTAACATTCTTTTCAAAGTGTCACAAACTTCGGATAATTCGTTTAGCGTTTCTCCATCACCAATCATTGACGCCATGCATTCTAATAGCAATTGTTCAACAAGCTGTGTTCCTTATTCATTTATTCGTTATTATCGTACAATAGTATAGTATTTCTTTGATATATGACATTAAATGTATTTTATTTATAAGACCATAAATGTACATTTATGATTACAATACTCAACAAAATTGAAAAAGTTGAATGTTGAAATTTTTGTTGTTTCTAAATGAATCCGAGTTGTTTTCAAATCCGGTCACTTTTTTTCTCCATCAGCTCTTGTTCTTGAGATATGGCTCAAAATCGGTTTTTACGAGTTTTACCCAGAATTTCGATATTTCCGGATACAAACAAATATTTTTTGTGGGTTTTTCGACACTAATACATATATTAAGGAGATGTTGTACGTTCGATACAAACAGTTTTTGAAATAACTACAGTGAATAAATAACGAAAAAATATAGAAAACATACGACGGACCTTGTAAAAATTGCATATTTTGCGCACATTAAGCTGTAATTACGTCATCGGGGGAAGTCATAGGATCTCCATATGGCAATGCAGATATGCTTAGTCCAGTATTCAAATATATAATATAAAGTTCATAGCGCCCTTGATTCGGCTATAATCTAAAAATCATTATGAAGACTGCTAAAGGGATATCATTTACCAGTGATATCATTACCACATATATCCGCAACGAAGACTTATTACCAAATTTCAAACATTTTGATGGGATAATGAAGCTAAAACCTTCAAAATACCGAATATCGGGAGGTACCGTTCTATGGGGGCTATATGAAGGCGTGAACCTACACCAACAAATTTCAGGCGGAAAGTTCTATACACCCAACGATAACTAAATACCCAATTTCAGCCATTTTGGTGGGATAATGAAGCTAAAACCTCCAAAATACCGAATATCGGGAGGTACCGTTCTATGGTGGCTATATGAATGCGTGGACTTATACCAACAAATTTCAGGTGGAAAGTTTTAATTTTTTTACATTTAATACTAATCCCAAATGTATAGAAAGCTTCACACATACTCGTACTCCTCACTTATAAATGACAGTTTTTCTACAAGTTTCTGTAGACCGGATATGCTCCTAGACAGTAAAGTGATATCGTCTGTATATCTTATATTATTCACCTTTCCAATATTTCTCCCTGTAGTGTTTCCTTAACGTTGAGAGAAGTCTTCCTTGTCCCGCCTAGGATGTTTGTGGAACAATTATTATTATGTCTTGCTTATACGTAAATGTATTCCAATTAGTGAGTTTTTATTCCCTACACCACCTTGTGGTAAGGGGCATTATGTCTTTGTGTATTAATTTGTAACATGCAAAAGGAAACGAGATAAACCCATAGTTCCTTTTAGGGATATACATAGAATCACTTTCTGAGTCGATTTACGCATGTCCGTCTGTCCATGTATTTTTGTAAACTAAGTACAGGTCGCATTTATTGTCCGATTCGCATGAAAATTGGGGAAGATAGTTTTTTTGGCCAAAGGACGAACGCTATTTATTTTGGTAAAAATCGGTTGAGATTTGGATATAGGCCCCATATATATCTTCGCCCTATTTAAGGCATTTGGTGCACGAAACACGCTATATGTGTCCGATTTCAATTAAATTTGGAATTTGCGACGGTATTTAGTCTAAAAATAAGTGTGCCAAATTATATAGAAATCGGTTCAAATTTGGCTATAGCTCCTATATGGCGAATAACAAAATTCCTTTACAATTCCATTTGAAAAAAAATAAAAAAATTTTTTGCGAGCACATCTTCGATTTTTGGTATAGAGGTAAACGAAAAAAATCCGGTTTCAAATCTGCTTGCGTTCACGAAATTGGCCAATGCGCGCAAAAGTTATAGCGGTTTTTATTCTCATATAAAGGAAAAATATTTAAAAATATATTTTTTGTTGTTATAAGAAAATGTATGCATAATTCGTTAACAGCATTCCATATCTATTCGTAGATGTTTAAATAGTTATTAAATTTATTATTATTTTCGCGGAAAATCAACAAATAATAAAAAAATTTTGAAGTACATCCAAATTATCCTGTCCCAGAATCCGCACAAACCCTCCAAAAATAGATTAAAAAATATATGCGAAATCTAGACAATGCGTAGAAAAATATGATACCAAATTTATAGAGATTGGGTACATAAATTGCATATTATAGCAACAACAAAAGAGAAAAACTTATTGTTGGAAAATATTGTTGCAAATATTTTTTTGGTTTGATTCTAAAAATTAGAAAAAAATATTTGGGAGTTCTCCAACTATATTGCTAAAATCCCATAGAATAATGAATGTATACTGCTAAAACTTCATCAAAAAATATGGTTTACCATCGCTAGAGTTTAACTGATTACTGTGATAACTTATAAGGGTGGGAAATTAAGAGTAATATTGAAATTACAATCATTCAATTAATATTAAAATTAAAAAGCCTGTTATTCGCGAATTAGTTAAAGTCGGTTGATGCGCATCCGTTTTTGGGTACAGCGAATCAATCTCTTTCAAAATTTATGCATATTTCGATGTTTCACTCAGGGGCCATTGTGTGCCGCCAGTTGCATCATACACTGCAAAAAACCTTAAAGTTGGTAAAAGTCGCGCAATGTGCATACGATTTTGATGCGCATCCGGTTTCATCAGCGCCTATCAAAAATAAGTCAAAATATACCAATTTTAATTAGATTCTTCAAGAACCGCGGATGTGCCTCCACATTCAATTTTTTGTGAAAGACCCATATTACTCGCGTATCTATTTTCTTTTATGACACGCGTTTTCGCAAATATTATAATCGCCAGTAAAGGATTCCATTTATGTAAAAAATTTGAAAGAAAATCGCGATTTAGTACGCGGATTTGTCAAAATATATTTTTGCTGATTTTCCGATTTTGAAGGTATCTATATCCGCGGTTTTAGTAGATGGATTCGATCGCGGAAGGCTTCATTAGAACCGTCGCGTAAAAAAACTAAATTCACGCGGGTTTCAAAGGAATTGGAATGACAGTTGTAAATTTTACACGCAAAAAATAGGTTTTGTAAGAAAATTCACGCAACAAATTTTGGTCTTTCGACTCCAATTACTAGGATGCTGTAAGGAGCACACTCATGAGATATGCATCAAACGACGTAAAATCACGAGTTCTATAATCGTGTAATATAGGTTTTGTAAGAAAATTCACGCAACAAATTTTGGTCTTTCGACTCCAATTACTAGGATGCTGTAAGGAGCACACTCATGAGATATGCATCAAACGACGTAAAATCACGAGTTCTATAATCGTGTTAAGAGTTTGGAATATTATCTTCTTGCGCGTCTGGATTATTAAAAAAATTCAAAAAACCCCGAAATTCCGGCTTCAAAGTGTCAGCATCAATTATAGGTGGATGCAGTGGATATATCGAAAAATCATACACTACAATCTTGTTGCCCATGGAGTATTCTGTGATTCTTTCTTTGGAGATAGGTTGTAAGGATGTAAGGTTAAGCCAGAAATCGCATGGGAACATAAAAAAACTTGTTGGATTCAACCCATTTTTACCAATTTTTCTACATTGATGCCAACACAGCTTCCTCGAAAATTAATTTTAATGGTCGACATTATAGGATCCCTCCTAAAACTCTTCATTTTAAAGAATTGTAGTCATACTTTATAGAATATGTTAACAGTTCGCGAATTCTGAATGGGTGAAACTCGGATTCATCGATTGTAAAACATTTTTGTTTTTCGCCATATATATTCTCGGCCGATTGTAGGTATTTGATGAACGAAACCCGTTATATAAAACCGATTTCAATAAAATTTGGAATGTTTGCCAGGATTTCGCCTAGAAATAAGTGTGCCAAATTATATCGAAATCGGTTCAGATTTGGAAATAGCTCTCATATATATTTAGGCAGATTTGAGGTATTTGATGCACGAAACACGCTATATATTTCCGATGTTGATGAAATTTGGACTATGTGACGGAATTTGGTCTACAAATAAATGTGAAAAGTTCTATCGAAATCTGTTCTGATTTGGATTTAGCTCCCATATATATTTTACATATTCACAGTGGTGTAGGGTATTATATAGAGGGCCCCGCCGACTTTCATCCTTTCCTTACTGGATCATATTGTTGTCGTTGATCATCCGTTAAAAGTTTTTCTATATTTCTTTATACAGGCCAATCGTGAATATTTCCCTCGGAATTTTCCAAACGTAAATGTTTTTTAAAAGTGAAAATCTATTTTTTGAAACGTTGAAAACTACTAGAATCACTTAATTATAGAAAATTCCCGCCGAATCGACAAAAGAATCCCATTTTGGACATATGTAATTATGGAAATAAAAAAATGTAAAATTGGGGAAAGAGATAAAATTCCGCACGAAATGTTTATTCATCATTTCTTTCATTCTATCCTCCATATCTACTGCAAGTATGTCGAACGGTGTCTCTTTTATTCAAAATGTAGCTAGCCAACACAATGGTTGTAACTCGATAGGTGTCACAGTCGTACAATGGGGTAGGTTAGGTTAGGTTAGGTTTGGGGATGTGTAGTCAATATATATGTATATTGACTACGCCACTCGGAGACCTTTCGGTCCATTGTGATCATCCATAAAGAAAAAGGAGGTTCAGAATTACCTGAAAAGAGAAGAGAAAAGAGAGAAGAATAAAGAAAAAAGGGGGGGTGTGGTGGAGAATAATAATAAATGAATTAATTATAAGAAATAATGAAGATGTAATAAAGACAGAGAGGGTGGTTTTTTGGCGATGGTGGAAAAAACTGTCAGAGAAGTAGTTACGCTTATGGGTCGCGCCGTCCCAGCCACTTCAGATTTTTAATGATGTTGTTTATGATTGTTGGTTCCATGTTTGAGTAGAAGGTTAGGCTTGGAGGAAAGCGTACTCCTGTTAGTCTATACCGCTTTCGAGTTAACATCGGGCAACGACATAGAATATGCTCGATCGTCTCCGTTTCCTCCTCATCTTCACAGAGCCTGCAATAGTCCACTCCATCATCCTGCCATTTGCCGATAAAAGCTCGGATGTAGCAATGGCCGGTAATGACTCCCGTCAATACCCTGATTTCTGATTTACTCAGACTTAAAAGCGAAGTTGTTCTCTTTGTTGAAAGATTCGGCCAAATGGCCCTTGACACGTTGCACCTTGGTTCATTATGCCATAGTTCCTTGGCCTGTTCTTCAAAGAACGTCTCCACCTTCCGAAAAACGTGACATATGGGTGGTTTAATAGAAACAGTGATAGCTTGACTTGTCGATTGAGATCCGTGTCTTGCCAATTCATCTGCCTTCTCGTTTCCCACAATGTCACAGTGACCCGGTACCCAGCAGAGTCGGACAGCGTTAGTTAGGTTCGCCAAAGCAGTTCTACACTCAAGAACGGCCTCAGACTTGATATTGGGGGATTTGATGGCTTTAAGAGCCGGCTGACTATCAACGAAGATAGTCACCGGTTCAAAGATTTCAGCATCCAGACTTTTTATCAACTCTGCGGCCATTTTGATCGCGAAGATTTCTGCTTGGAAAACGCTACAGTCGCTGTTCAACCTATAGGAGTACTCGAGGCAAAGCTTTTCGCAGTAGACGCCAGCTCCGGTACCTTCTTCCATCTTGGAACCGTCTGTATAGAAAGCCAGACCGTCCAGAGGAGGGTTACCACGGATCCAGTCATCTCTACTAGGGATAACGACCTCAAAATCATCAAATCTATGGATTGGTGATAAGTAGTCGCTGAACTTCCCCTGCTGATTTAAGCCAAGGTTTGGCCCTAGCTCTCGAAGAATGCATGCATGACCATAGGTGCTGTCACGCCAACGATTCAATTCATGTAGTCTTAGAGCACTACGTGCTGCTTGACCTTTGATGCTAATTCTCGTGGGCAAGAGGTTTAGCATCGCGTTCAGAGCTGCTTGTGGTGTACTTCTAAAAGCTCCAGTTATCAGGATCGAGGCTGCCCTTTGCACCTTGTCTATGCTGCCCGAGTTCGACTTGTGTCGAAGCGCATGCCACCAGACAAGACATCCGTAGGATAGGATGGGTCTCACCACAGTATTATACAACCAGTGTATAATAGCTGGATTTAGACCCCAACTTTCCCAATCGAATTCTTACATGAATAGAGTGCGATCATACCTCTCTTCGTCCGTTCCTCGACGTTCCTTTTCCATCTCAGTTGAGAATCCAGGATTGTACCTAGGTATTTGGCCTCAGGAGATAGATGCAACTGCACTCCATCCAATGTTGGTGGTATGAAGTCGCCAAGCTTACGCTTTCTGGTGAACAATACCAGTTCTGTTTTCGTTGGATTTACACCAAGGCCATTTGTGGTGGCCCAACGAGACAGCTTTGATAAGGCTCCTTGCATAAGCTCCGAAATAGTGGACAAGAATTTGCCAGTTATTAGTAAAACTACATCATCCGCGTATGCGACAACCTTGATGCCCTGATTGTCGAATTCCGCCAAAATATTGTTTATCACAAGTAGCCACAGCAGCGGTGAGAGTACACCTCCCTGGGGAGTACCTCGTGTTACTGTCTTCCTTGTTGTCAACTCCCCGATACTGGAATTTATGATCCTGCTCTCCAGCATTCTCTTTATCCAGCAGATCAGGGTTTCCGGGGTGTTGACCGATCTAAGCGAGAGATGAATGGATTCAAGTTTTACGTTGTTAAAGGCTCCTTCTATATCCAGGAAAGCCGCCAAGGTAAAGTTTGAGTTCTCCATATTTCTCTCAATGAAACCCACGACCTCATGAAGAGCAGTTTCGGCAGATTTACCTTTCATGTAGGCATGCTGCGAGTCGCTCAGCGAGGCAGTGTCTACAAAGCTCCTAATCTCCAGATCGATCAGTCGTTCGAGTGTCTTGAGGAGAAAGGAGGATAGACTAATAGGTCTGTAGTCTTTCGGTGCAGAGTGACTGACTTTCCCCGCTTTGGGGATGTAAGTTACCTTTACCTCTTTCCACAGATCTGGTACGCAGGAAAGAAACAAACAGGCCCTAAAGATCTCCTCCAGAATTTGGTATATCTGCGGTGCAGCAAATTGAAGCATCGCAGGAATTACTCCATCTGGACCAGGTGACTTATAGGGTTTGAATGTACTTACAGCCCACTTTATTTTGTTTCTGCTTACAACCTTATCGATGAGGCTCTCGTCCACTGACTCTTGGACTTGGAAGTTGTCACATTCAATGTGAAGGTTACTGGCATCCGTGCAGTCAGGGAAGTGGGTCTCAGCTAGAAGGTTTAGAGTCTCAAGACCTGAGTCTGTCCACGTGCCGTCCGGTTTTTTGACACTACCGATGGATTTGGGGTCCTTCGAGAGTATCTTACGGAATCTGGCAGCGTCGTTTACCCCTTCTACAGACTCACAGAAACAAACCCATGACTTCTTTTTGGCGCGCTTGATTTCACTCTTGTATTTGGTGAAACTCGCTTTATACGATTCCCAGTCACTGTCAAGTTTCGTCGAGTGCGCCTTGTTGTACAACTTTTTGGTGTTTTTCCGTAGTTCGCCAAGATCCTTGTTCCACCACACCGGTTGGGATTTCTTCCCAGGATAAGTTAATGGACAGGCATCCTTATGGCAGCGAAGAAGGATTTCTGTTAGGTTGGACACCTTACTGTTAAGCTCAGCAACTGTTTCTATCCTTCCGGGAAGTGTCAGTTGATGGTTCGTCAGATCAGTGAACCTTCCCCAGTCCGTCCTTCTCGGGTTCCTATAAGGATTTTGGCGGACTCCGTCGAAAGAGATTTCAAAGTATATCCTCATATGATCCGAAAAGGAGCATTTGTTGGATACCCTCCAGTTCCTGACGACAGAATCATCTAAATTAGACAGGGTTAGATCAATGACCTCCTCCCTGCCTCTAATTTTAAAGGTGGGATCGTTTCCTATATTACATATTCTTAGATTGTAAGATAATATAAAATTGAAAATCGACTCACCTCTAGTGTTTGTGTCTTTGCTGCCCCAGTGAAAATGGTGGGCGTTGGCGTCACATCCAAGGATAACGTTACAAACGCCCAGGTTCTCCTTCAGCAGCCTGTGTACCCCCTGATTTGGTGGATCAGGGTCCTCATACGGCATGTAGATTGAGGACAGGAGAGTGGCCTTCTCCCTGCCGTTCTCCAGTCGCACCGTGCACATGTCTCCATTACTGTAATTAGATAGAAAGATTAGATTGAGGTTCTTCCTACCTACCACACAGGTCCTCACCTTGTCCCCTTCGGACGATGCAAAGACCTCGAAGTTGGCATTGTTCAGTCCAGAGACCTTATTTTTATATATATAAGGTTCCTGGACTAGAACAATGTCTACCTCTGAGTTCGTGAGGGACAGGAGTAGTTCGGCGGCAGCTGCTTTACAATGATGCAGATTAATCTGCAAAATGCGTAGCACCTGCCGCCTGCCTACTCCTACTGACTTCCGCGAGGTGGACTCAGTCGGAACCGAACCCATCCTGAACCGAAGTTCAGTTTTCCCTCACGAATCTTAAGGTACTCCTCTCCTGAGGAGTCTACCGCCATCTTAATGTCCATCCCTCCATTCTCCTTACAAGGGGTGAGACTCATTACAGTCCAGTCCTTAGTAAGGAGACCGGGGTTCTGGAGCTCCAGCATCCTCAGCAGAAGTTCCTTATCCACGGTAGGTGGGGGAACCCATGCTGGGAATACCTTCCTGGACGGAATCTCCGTTATAGACACCGCAGCAATTTTTGCCCCCTCCCAAAGTTCATCAAAGCCATTAACTGTCTTCTTAAGGTACTCTTGCGAGCTCCTGTTGAGACATTTAATGACTTTAACTCCCTTGTGAAGGAAGGCGCCACCAAACTGACGGTCACCCTGGTTCGCCTCAGTGGACACAATGGCTAAACGAAGCCGAGTCTCGAAGAGCAACCAGTGACTTTCGCTGATTTTCCCGAAGGGGTCAGCTCGGTCGATGATTGCTACTAGGAGCTCGTCATCGTTTGCCACCGTGGCCGTTTTGGCGTAGGGTTTCCTACGTCCTCGCTCACGTGCCTTGGTAACAGCTTTTCCTGAGGAGGTGGACGCCTTCTCAGTACTGGTGCTGCTTCCCTTGGCTTTGTGAGCAAGGACACCAGCATAGGAGTTCGCCGTGTTGACCGTCTGAGAGATCATCGTCTTCTTTGGCGAAGGCTGAGGGCCTTCTGAAGAGCGAACTCGCTTCACAGTCTTTGACTGCGAGGACTTGTTCGTCTTCTCCGAAGTCGATGGTGTCCCAGTCGATCCACCCGTCGTTACTCCCGAGTGGCTTGCGCAGGTCTTAGGCACCTTCTGTTCGTCCGCTTTACCCTCATTAGTTGGGGTAGGAGCCGGATTTGGGACAGTCACCTTCTCCAGTTGACTACTCTTACGAGAATCATTTGGAGTCGGATTATGCCCCTTATCCTTTTCCAGTCCCTTCTGGCTCGGGTTCGGCTTCGGAACAGCTTTAGGTTCCACCTTGCTGTCAAAAGCAGCAGGCTTCACCTCCACCTTTTTGCTTGTCGCCGCAGTCTCTACTGAGTCTTTGGCTGAAGCTGAAGCAGGGTTCGGGAGAAAGATTTTGTCCACCAGGAGCTCGCATCTGGGTGCATTTGGATAAATTCTTTCGAATTTCCGCATGTACTTCAGCTTGCTCTTGATGAACATGATCTCTCTCCTAGTATGCGAGCTCGCGTCCCTTCCCACGAACTTGCGCAGATACGAAGCTGCACGCTTGTAGTGCCTCGTATCTGAAGCCTCTTTGGCGGAAATTGCGTCTGCGTCGGTGTCCGTCGATGAGGTTTCCTTGGATTCCCCAACGCAGGCCGGAGACTCAGAGTCAGTGGCAATTGTTGGAGCTTCCGTTGATTCCCCCTCGATGGTCATCGACTTAGAGTCAGTGGCTGTTGATGGATCATCTCTAGGTTCTCCATCAACATCCATTGACTCCGTGGCAATCTGCCTTCGAAGCTTAGTATCGGCTGGTGCCGATACAGGACCAGACTGGTTGCGACTTGTCTGTGGTTGCGAACCAAGGTTCACAACCTCTTCGACCACATCACCGTCAGTGGACATGTCGTCATCAGACCTTCTTGTTGACTCAGCTGGGATCACCGTAATGTCCAGTTCGTCGTCAGTGAGGGTGAGATTGTTGAGCATGTCCTCTGGTGGTACGGTCGGAACAAGTCTCTCCAGTTGGTCAAGGAGTTCCCTACTCTGTCTCTCCAGACTGTCCCCAATCACTTTGAGATGTAGGTCGTCCCCGCCCAAAACTTCGGTCCTGTCAGCCGTGGACTGATTAACACCAGTTTTGGCTAAAGCATTATCCTTTTGAAAAACCGGTCCGTCAACAATAATTCGGGTTGTATATACTGCACTTGTAGCAGTTACGGCTGTAGGTGCCAAGGCATCCACACCTGAGACAGCCGGATCACAATCGCTTGATCTCGACGGTACGTGGCTTGTGATCTCACCAACGCTTACCGCCGGTACTGGGTTATTAACTCCCTGCACCGTAACTTTACTCCTTTTACGTTTTTTACCCATCTTAGTTGATTTATTTAAGGGAACTACCCCGATCCAATTTTGGTCCACGGGGGGTTTGAAAGAGAAACAAACCCCCAGGGTTTCTGAGATATGTGGAGACAGTAAACACCTTCAGTTTCCCTCGGCCCCGCATATCTCAGAAACCCCCTTCCCATCCGCCACCCGGGAAGACGCGCCCAGTAGAAGATTGGCAACTCCCGTGGGCGTACAATGGGGTAAGCACAGTCGCCTTGTGCACTAAATGCACATCACATTGTGTGATGTAACTTTAGTTCATGTATCAGTTCCGTCTGTTTCGTGCTGTACTCCTTGATAAAATTTTCCTACTTTAGCTTTGTTTCAGAACCAGAAAGTTTCTACTAGTTTTGCATTTTTTGAACCTTTTGCGAAAAAGTCCGTTCCCGTACTCCAAAAAGTTGCAAAATGGTCACTTCTCTGTAAACAAATATGAACCTGAATAGATTTCTCCCATCAAAAAAAAAAAAAAAAATAAATAAATAAAATAAAATAAATAAATAAAAAATTCTTAGCAATGACTTTATTCAGTAAATTTTAGCAGTAGTAACTACTTACAAATTGAACGTAAAAGTCATAATTTTTACATGGGGATGTCATAGGAAGGAAGTTCTTTCTTAAATATGTTTTTAAGTACACATGTGGTTAACCACATATCGAGAATTGAAAAAAGCTAAAAACATACGTTCTATTTTAAGACCATTTTTCTCGTTTTTCTTTATCTTTAAATTTGCTCTCTGCTGGTTTTGAACACCCGAACTCTGATTTATAGCCAAACACTACGAACAGTTAGGGTTGTTTAAAGGTTTGCGGCCTTTGCACAGTGATTCAAAAGTCGATTTTCGCAAAAACCTTACAGCTTGTTTCTGTATGTCGAAACGAAAATGTGTGCGAATGAAACACGCCCAAACTTAAGTTTTCGAAATATTTTTACCTTTGCTTTAGTTTCAAAACAAAAAACAAATTTGAAAAACACACACGAATTTGGGCGTGTTTCATTCGCACATTTCGACATACAGAAACAGGCTGCTAATGTTTTGTCATCTCCGATTTCTAGTTTATATATTCAATAGTAAACATACTTTGTGAAAATATTGCAATGTCGTGGCGTGTCCCTAACGAAGATTATTTTTTCTTATTTTTACTATTTGGATAAAAAGGAGACATTTTTTGGTAGGTAGGATGGTTATCTTTAGGAAACGGTAAAATAAATTCCTGTAACCAATTAAAAAAAAAGCTACCAAACATTGTTGTACGTCAAAATGTTTTTATGGGAGTTTTCTGTCTAACCTAAATGCAAAATTACGGCCGATAAATAAAGGAACGCTTACATCGTGCTTTCGTTATAATGCGGGCCATACACTATGGGCATGCACGACAGCAACCGATGAACCCTTGTGTAAGTGTGTGATTGAATAGTGTGTGGCATTCCTTCAATCCATATTGCAAAAATGATGAATTTTCCTCCAGAAATCGATTTTGGGTTGAAGTTTTCCAAATTTATAATTTTATCACAAATTACATTTTTCAAATGATCGCCGTTGGGAATCACAGAAGACTCTTCTGGAAGAGCAACAGATGATTGTTACTAACATTTTTGATTTTGTTGCATATAATTCTTATATACATTTTTTACGGAACTTTGATATAAATGGCACGTATAATATTATGAGTATTGACAAACCACACATGTCCAGGTTTTGCCAAGTTTAACCAAAAGACAACATAGTGACTGAAGAAACAGTACTGAGTACAGTGCCTATAACAAATAACCACAACATAAAGGAATAATTAAAAACCATAACAAAGCAGAAAACTAAACAACAAATAAAAGAAACAAAAAACAATTGTTCTATTCTTTTTTTAATTTTTCTTTACATGCTGATCTTCTGAAGATCTTCCAGATGATTAATCTGCGATTCTTCCTCGCGATTCGCTTCTCGGACACAGTTACTTTATGTCGGCGATTCGCAGGTTATCATTAGGCGCGCATTATATAATGCGGGCCATACACTATGGGCATGCACGACAGCATTTGTAATAGTATTAGTAAATTTTGAAGTTTTTGTCAATGTATGTGGGAGTATTTTTAGCAGGATTGAAATCAAAATAGTTTTGATTTTGGAAATGAACCCCTTTCAATCCAATGAATTTTGTTTATTTTCCAAGTAACCAACAAACAATTTTTGAAAAACAACAAATATTATTTGTGAGGAAATTAAAAAAAATTGGAAAACTTCAACCCAAAATCGAGTTTTGGAGGAAAATTCTTCATTTTTGGAATATGGATTGAAGGAATGCCACACACTATTCAATCACACACGTACATGTACGTACATGACAATTGTCAAAAAGCAATTCTGGAAAAAAAAGAACATTGTGTTTGTGAAGATATAAAAAAAAATAAGTTCATTAATTTTTAGAGGATAATTTGAAGATTTCGATTGCAGATTGAAGGCTGATTGAATGTTTTGCTACACACTTATCAAGCACACACGTACGTAAGGGGTTCATCGGCTTGGCAATCAAATTTGATAGTGTATGCCATGCTTAAGGTACCAATCGAGAAACATTTTTATATACATTAAACCAAAAGAATGCCAGTTTGGTTAGACAATTTGCCTTAAAACTTCAAAATATACCATACAAATTGGGAAGTATTCCAAGAACGTTTTTCATATTTACAGTGTTTTATTTAGCTTGATTTGGTGTCCGTTTAGTTCAATTCTAGAAACTCATTTACCACACAGTTGCAGTTGACCAATCATAAAACCAAAAATAAAACTTTGCACACTTTTCAGATTTGGATAACAATACTTGCATATGAAACCAAAACCAATATGGGTCCATTTTTTCCTATAGCCCCATATAACGGTACCAACCGATTTAAAGTATTTTAAGGATTCTATCTTCATTTTTAGGCCGAATTGCCTGAAACTTGGAGTTCCCAATGGTGCAGAAACTTCCCCATGAAAAATTACGGACATAAGTCCAGGTTTTTTATAGCCCTTTTATAACGGTACCACGCGATTTCAGGCATTTCAAGTTTATAATAATGTTATTATGATCTCTTCAGTGTTCAAAAAATTTATTACTGAAAAGTTAAAAATAAAAAATAATTTTAATTTTAATTAATTAATTTTTTTTATGATGGAATCTCTCAAAAAGAACGCTTGCATTTGTACTAAAAATTGTGACAATATTAAACGGCAAGCGTTTTATTTGAGAGATTCCATCATGAAAAAATATTTTCTAGTTTTAAGTACGTTTATAAATAAAACACTGTAACTTAATTTTTTTAATAGTTCAATTATGACAAAATAAGCATCTGTTAACAAAAACAGAACATTAAAAAAACTGCATTACAATGCAAAATTAAAAAAAAAATCAAATTCCTCATCATCTTATGAAAAAATTATTAAAATATCCTCCTGAATTAAAAAGTTACATTCTGAATCCCTGAGCATTGTTAACATATAGAGGAACTATAGTCAATTCACAGCTAGGTATAGCTGAATATCGTGATAGATGCAACAAAATCGTAAGAACATAAAAAACATCCTTCTGCAATTTTAGGTGGTGAGCAGATACTTCCACTGCCAACATCCTTTCCTCTCCCAACATCCAACTAATGTTATTTTCTTTAACTTTATTCTAATAGGAATTACGAATTCTTAGACTGATTTTGTAAGTTTTGATGCTCCTATTGAATGAGTGATTGTATGTGGTTAGTCAATTTAATATTACTAACAAAACATTTTCGGCTGTTTGGGTTTTACCCCTTACATTCTCCATCTGATCTGCATATTGTTTTATACTTATATTATCTACTTACTCCACTTTATTCGTGCCCAGCTTCTGTTTCTGTATATGCATTTATTTTATTTCATATATTTTAAATTTGATTATTTCTTTTTTATTTATTTTCTTATTTTTCAATTCTCAGAAATTCTTGGAACATTCAGACCAAACACAAAGTGGCGATGTGGGTCTTGCTGAATTTGTACATTATGTTCGAGAGCATGAGAAAAATTTGCGTTTGCAATTTTCACACTTGGACAAAAATCGAGATGGTATGTTGTTGTTGTTATAATCAAAATGCTTAAAACAAATACCACAACTATAATCGATATTTTGTGTTACAGGCAAAGTCGATTTGGAGGAGTTGATATCGGCGTTTATGGACTTAGGAATCGAAGTAGATATGGAAGAAGCCAAAAATTTGCTCTCCAGGTTGGCTATTTCCATTTATTTTCTTATATTTATTTTTTATAAACATTTTTTATAAATCTTTTTGTAGAATGGATCAGGACGGTAGCTTAAATATTAGCTATAAAGAATGGAGAGATTTTCTATTGTTGGCACCTTCTTCCGATATTCACGATTTAATAAAATTTTGGCGGCATTCTACTGTAAGTAATGCATAAAGCTTCATATGTTAACGCCTTTGTTATATTTGAAAAAAAATTTTCTAGCCTTTTTTAAATATTGCTTTAGTGTGGTTCTTAAAACAATTGTATTGTTTGTGTGTACATAAACATACAATAAGTATATACATACATTTTTTAAACTTTCTTTTAAATTTTTTCTTAAATTCCTTATCTATACATAATATAAAAGTATTTTGCTAAAAACTACTCATGATTAAGTCAGGAAAGTTTTTTAAAGGTATTTTTAGTTTTGCTTAAACAATTATAATCAAATTACTGTTGTTAAAACAATAGTTAGATGGCTTTATTGGTTAAAAGAATAGTTGAAAAAACACTGTCCTTCCTCTTCATTAATCTATTCTTCATTGTTTCATAATTATATAAGCCTTGTATAATAATCGCAGACCCACACCTCCCTACATTCACAGCCTACACATCTTTCTCTTTTGTTGCTATTACATCTTGTTATGGTTTATTGACTATTAGTTCCATTTCATGCGTATACGAGTATATGTCTGTATATGTTTTCCAATGCACTGGCTTCTAATTAGTCATGTAAATTAAATGAATATTAATTGCATTTCTAAGGATTTCAATCAAGATCCTTGCTGTGAAATATCATTTCTAGGGCCAGTTTGCAGGTCATTTGCATTTTGTCATTGTTGACTAGGTTACCAAGTAATGATAATAATTCTAATACTAATTTGGTTTTTAAGAAAGACACAAAACATATTTAATCAATTATGATTAAACTATCATAAAAAATCGATTTTGAAGTACCTTAAAATATTACGTAGTTATGTGAATATTGTCGTCAATTAAGTTGCGGTGAGTAAAATTGATTGTGTGAAGCAAAAATGGAGATCAATTTAATTTAAGGGTATAAAAACTCAAACTTAAAATAAATATATTACAGTCAATGTTAGTAAAATTAGAATTTATTATAGAAATAGTGTTTTCAGTTCATTGTTGTCATATTCAAATTTTGTAAAAACGTTGTATGATATTTCGAAAATGTCGACTGTAGAAACGGAACTATATTGAAGTCTAATGGTTTTAAGTGGTTCTAACAATAAAAGCTCGACTCTAACGAGAAATTAATTAAAAACCAGTAAGGAAAGGATCATAGTCTAGAGGGGCCGACTATATGATACCCTACACCACTGTGAATATGTAAAATATAGGAGATATATATCAATTTGAACTGATTTCTATATAATATGGTACACTTATTACTAGCGAAAATTCCGTCACACATTCCAAATTTCATTAAAATAGGACAGATTGGGCGAAAATATACATGGGAGCTATATCCAAATCTGAATCGATTTCGATGTAGTTTGGCACATTTATTTTAAGACCGAATTAAGTTACAAATTCAAAATTTCATCAAAATCGGACGTACACTGGTGTGCGAAATAATAGAGCCACAGAAGTTACGACACATTAAACGTTTCTGAATCAATTCTGAAAAGTGTTTATGGCGCAAATTGCATTTTAATAGTGGAACATTATCTCATAAATAAAATGCAGTCAACATTTGTCCAATTTGGGGGGTTGACCTTGTATTAGGCAGGGCAGAGCCTGTAAAGAGCTGTGCAAAATAATAGAGCCATTTTAGGTAAATAAGACAATTTCTTAAGGAAATTTAACTTGACCGTCAAAATCATTGGGAAAACTTTAGTTTTTCTTCCTAACATTATTTTCCTGAATGAACCTGCACCAAAAATTTAAATTGTAACTCCCCTTCTAGAGTTAATGGGGCTGAAAACCCATATGGGCCCAGAATCAAAGATAATGCCCCATAAAGACCTCCAATATATCGCAAATATCAATAATAATTGGGATTGTGAAGAAAATGTGCTAAACTACTATCAAAAATAAGAAACATCAAAATCCGGTCGAAAAAAGTTAAAATTTTTATGATTTTAGAACAAAAAAATGGTGGGTCCTGTAAGGAATATTACCCTTTGTAGCTCCTCTGCACCAATAAACGAGTAAATAATTGATTGTTATCAACTCTAGCAGATCTTAGGGGTTATTTAAGAACAGCCTAAAATTATTTATGGGTACAGAAATCACGAATCTTAAACATAAAGAGAGAGTATGTTTTTAACAGTTCTCGAAGAATATCCATATGTGGCTATCTCCTTTAGTGCTGAGTATTTCTGGCCTTATAAAACATCGAGGTTAGCTTTATTAAATGTCCAGGCTACCAGTGGTGAATGAAAATGATATCCGAAGCTGTTCGTTCAAATTAAATAAATTTACACCACCTGTCAAGGAAAATGTTCAGCCATAGGCCAACCCACGCGTTCATCTATGATCACGTGTAAACATACTCTGTCTTTATGTTTAAGATTCGTGATTTCTGTACCCATAAATTGTTTTAGGCTGTTCTTAAATAACACCTACGTTGTGTTAGAGTTGATAACAATCATTATTTACTTGTTTATTGGAGCAGAGGAGCTACAAAGGGTAATATTCCTTACAGGACCATAAAAATATTTACTTTTTCAGACCCGTTTTTGATGTTTTCTTATTTTTGTAGTAGTTTAGCACATTTTCTTTACAGTCCCAATTATTACTGATATTTGCGATATATTGGAGGTCTGTATGGCATTATCTGTGATTCTGGGCCCATATGGGTTTTCAGGCCCATTAACTCCAGAAGGGGAGTTAAAATTTTAATTTTTGGTACAGGTTCATTTACGAAAATAATGTTAGGAAGGAAAACTAAAAAGAAAACTATGATTTGGATGGTCAAATTTAAATTACCTTAAGAAATTGTTTTATTTACCTAAAGTGGCTCTATTATTTCGCACACCTCTTTACAGGCTCTGCCCTGCCTAATACAAGGTAAACCCCCAAATTGGAAAAATGTTGACTGAATTCTATTTATGGGATAATGTACCACTATAAAAATGCAAATTGCGCCATAAAACACTTTTCAGATGTAATTTAGAAACGTTTAATGCATTGTAACTTCAGTGGCTCTATTATTTCGCACACCAGTGTACGTTTCGTGTTTAGAAAGTGGCAATAAAAGTAGATCAAAGTGTCCCTATTTGGAAATTTTATTTTTTTCTCTATATTCAAGTTGTTTATTAAAATGTTATAATATCCATACATATTTAAAGTGTTTTGATGTATTCTACAACCCATAGTAAAATTTTACGGCGAACAAATTTCTAGAAAATTTTGATTTGATACGATCACACCTTGTAAGAGATTTTAAGATTTGTGGAAAAAGGGACCAAAAAGACCCCTTTTATGAATCACAAGAAGGACCATTTTTTTAAGAAAAATATTCCTCGCATACTTGTCAGTAAAGTTGCCAAAGACACAATATACCTAAAGTACAAGGATTCCAACTAATCTTAACTCAAATGTTTCCAAAACTGTAGAAATGGTAGAAGCTTGCACCCCTATTTTAGTACCTTGTTTATTTTTGCAAAAATGATCGATATTTCCTTGGTATATAATGCAAATAGAGATCTCCTTTGTTTGGAGACTTATAGTGAAATTTAGCGGAGAACATTTTTGTCCTTGACGCCATTCTTCTGAAATGATGTTTTGTATGCCAATTTTGCCAAAACTCACATGAAGTACGGCTTTAACCCTAAAAAGTTTTTTTAATTTTGCATATTTCTGGAGTATAGGTATGATATAGACTTTTGGTGTACTCTAGGACCTATAGTAAAAATTGATGGCAAACAAATTTGTAGAATATTTTGATCTGATACGATCACATTTTATAGGAGAAGGGACCAAAAAGACCCCTTTAATCACCGTCTAAGGGTTAAAAAATGTGAAAAATTAAATCAGCGACCCGAAAAAAAAAACATAAGAATCCAAGATTAGTTCTAATTCCACTCATTTTTAGTGTTTTGGCCAGGTTTTTCGTAAAATTGGCCACTGTGAAATGAAAAGTTCGATGACAGAGAAGCCATTCCACAGCCGATATGTCTGATGAGCTGCTACCAACAGCGAAACATATCACATAATGGTGGTTGTTTGGGTGCGAATCTTCGGCTTTTCCTTTTTCACTCGCAAGAAAATCATCGGCCATAAAGCTCGACTCTAACGAGAAATTAATTTAAAAAATAGGCAAAATTTCAAATAAATATTAAAGTGTATATACATATATCTTATTTCAAAAAGAACGCTCGAGACGTTGTTCGCTTCTGGGTTCCGGGTTCGATTCCCAGGGCACACAATATCACATTTCATCAATGTTGGCGACATTTCCTGAATATTTCAGCCGTGCAGCCCCAAAAAAAAACAGTTTTAATGTTTTTTTTTCATGAAAAACTAACAATGTTTTTCCATTTGAAAATGCACATCTTGATCTACTCTAGGATTTTTTTAAAAATATTAGATAATTTTGTGAAAAATGACCGCTGTTTAAAAAAAAAAAAAGTTTTGCGGTGTCCTCTCTAGCTTGTCTTTAAACGAAAACCCAGTATCGAACAAAACGCGCTTTAAGCAGCCGATTGAAATTTGACTTCCCAAATTAAAAAGATTATTACACAAAAAATAGAATAACCACTTGTACCATATTTTGCAAACCGCTAGCCAGATATCAGTGCTAAATTTCAAGATCAAGCATGATTTTAAGTGTTTTAGTGCTCCATAAACTGAAAAAACTGTTGAACTATGCCAAAGTCGTAGTAAAAGATCCGTGACTCGGTGTGTTTTAGAGATATCAGCATGAAAATTTGACACAAGATAAATTAGAAGTTTAAATCGGTTGAACATTTCGAGAGTTATCGTGCTCTCCGACCGCCACATATGGTGACATAGGGGTTTTTTACAACTTTTGGGCTGTTTTCCCACGAAATATGGACTTGCCCCTGAAAAAACTTTTACCGTCGTAATGAAGGTAGCGAATGCAAATAGCTTCAACAAAAATCAAAGTGATTCGACAGGTCTTAAAGTGCACTTATCCGAAATTTTGTGTGAGAGGTACCAGAAGGAGTAGACAAATATAGTCCATATTCGATCCTGATCTATATCTGGTAGATATATTAGGATGTGCAAAGTATGGATTACATCGGTCACTCCCTTCAAGAGTTATCGTGCGCAAATTTTTTCCGAACATTTTTGAAGTTTTGTGGGGGAGGTACCTGAAGGAGTGGACCGATATAGCCCATCTTCGAATTTAAACTATGTTTTGATAAAATATTACGAAGGCCAAATTTTGGACCGAATCGACAGATTCGTTCGAGAGTTATCTTGCGCTCCAACCACTACACAAGGTGTCATAGGGGCTTTTTGCAGCTTTCCGGCAATTTTCTCAGGAAGTATGGACTTGCCCCTGATGAAACTTGTACCGTCGTATGGGGGAAGTGAATACAAGTTGCTGCAACAAAAATCAAAGCAATTCGAGAGCAGGTCCTAAACTGAACTTATCCGAAATTTTCTGTGGGTGGTACCCGAAGGAGTGTGCCGATGGAGTCCATATTGGAACCTCATCTAAGTCTAGTAGAAATTTCACGATGTGCAAAGTATGGACCAAATCGGTTACTCCCTTCAAGAGTTATAGTGCCCACAAATTTTCCGAACATTTTGAACTTTTGTGGGGGAGGTACCGGAAAGAGTGGACCGATATAGCTCATCTTCGAACTTAAATAAGTTTGGACAAAATATTACGAAAGTCAAAATTTGAACCGAATCGGTTCATCCGTTCGAGAGTTATCGTGCGCACCAGCCAGACAGACAGACGGACGGACATTGCTCAATCGACTCCAAATTGTCTGAAACACATTTCGTCCAAACATACTTGGGGTCTAAAACCATTATTTCGATGAGGCACATTTTTCCCGTATGAAAGTGTATATACCCTCGTTAGCATAAATGCTGAGGATATAAAAAGTCAAAAAACAAGTAAGAAGGGCGTTAAGTTCGGCCGGGCCGAACTTGTTATACCCTCCACCACGAGTTGTATTGAAGTAAAATGGAATAATTAGTTTCCTTTCATGTATGAAGAAGACTTAATACCAAATTTCAGCTATTTAGGTAAATGTGAGGCACGTCGATCTATACCGACAAATTTCTGGTGGAAAGTTTTTAAACTCAAAGAAGACTAAATACCAAATTTCCTATATTTCGGTAAGAGAATGTGGCAAAAACCTAAAAAATACCGAAAATCAAGAAGTACGCTCCTATGGGGATATAGGAAGACGTGGACCTATACTAATAATAATCTTCCGACCAAATTTCACCCATTTCGGTGGAAAATTGAGGCCACATCGTTCAAACGGAAAATCGGGAGGTACAGTTCTATGGAGCTATATGAAGGCGTGGACCTATTCCGACACATTTAAAGGGGAAAGTTGAGTAGGCTCAACGAAGTCTAAATACCAAATTTCAGCCACTTCGGAGGAATATTAAGGCCACTACTTTCAAAATACCGAAAATCGGGAGCTACTTTTCTATGGGGGCTATGTGAAGGCGTGGACCGATACCGACAAAATTCTGGGGGAAAGTTTTATACCCCCAAAGAAGACTTAGTACAAAATTTCATTTTCATTTCGGTGTGATAATGAAGCTTAAATCTTCAAAATACCGAAAATCGGGTGGTACCGTTCTATGGGGGCTATATCAAAACGTGGACCGATATAGCTCATTTGCAATACCAAACATCCTAGGAGTAATAGAAACTTTTATACCAAATTACAAACCTCTATCTTAAAAATTGTGAGCTGTGTCTTGATTTCAACAGACGGACGTGGTTAGATCGACTTAGAATTTTACCCTGATCAAGAATATATATGGCGAAAAACAAAAATTTTTTACAATCGATGAATCCGAGTTTCACCCTTTCAGAATTCGCGAACTGTTAACATATTCTATATAGTATGATATACATTCTTTAAACTGAAGTGTTTTAGGAGGAATCCCATAAGGTCGACCATTAAAATTAATTTACGTGGAAGCTGTGTTGGCATCAATGTAGAAAAATAGGTAAAAATGGGTTGAAGCCAACAAGTTTTTTTATGCTCCCTTCCGATTTTAGGCTTAACCTTACATTTTATAGACAAATGCCCAAAGAAAGACTCAAAGAATACTTCATGGGCAATATGATACTAGTGTATCATTTTTCGATATATCCACTGCATCCACCTAAAATTGATGGTAACATTTTGAAGCCGGAATTTCGGGGTTTTTTGAATTGTTTTAATAATTCGGACGCGCAACAAGATAATATTCAAAACTCGCATTAGGATTATAAAACTCTTGATTCTACGTCGTTTAATGCATATCTCATGAGTGTGCTCCTTACAGCATCCTAGTAATTGGAGTCTAAAGGCCAATATTTGATGTGTGATTTTTTTTTAAAAAACCTATTTTTTGCGTTTAAAATTTACAAGTGCCATTCAATTTCCTTTGTACCCCGCGTGAATTTAGTTTTTTTACGCGACGGATCTAATGAGACCTTCCGCGATCGAATCCATCCACTAAAACCGCGGATATAGATACCCTGAAAATAGGAAAAGCAGCAAAAAATTATTTCGAAAAATCCGCGTACTAAACCGCGATTTTCTTGAAATTTTTTTACGTAAATGGAATCCTTTATACGCGATTATAATATTTGCGAAAACGCGTGTCATAAATTACTGAGATTCGCGTGTAATATGGGTTTTTCACCAAAAATAGAATGTGGAGGCACATCCGCGGTTCTTGAAGAATCTAATTAAAATTGGTATATTTGGACGTATTTTTGATAGGCGCTGACGAAACCGGATGCGCATCAAAATCGTATGCACATTGCGCGACTTTCACCAACTTTAAGGTTTTTTGCAGTGTATGATGCAACTGGTGGCACACAATGGCCCCTGAGTGAAACATCGAAATATGCATACATTTTGACAGAGATTGATTCGCTGTATCCAAAAACGGATGCGCATCAACCGACTTTAACTAATTCGCGAATAACAGGCTTTTTAATTATAATATTAATTGAATGATTGTAATTTCAATATTACTCTTAATTTCCTACCCTTATAAGTTATCACAGTAATCAGTTAAACTCTCGCGATGGTAAACCATATTTTTTGATGAAGTTTTAACTGTATACATTCATTATTCTATGGGATTTTAGCAAAATAGTTGGAGAACTCCCAAATATTTTTTTCTAATTTTTAGAATCAAACCAAAAAAATTTGTTGCAAATATTTTCCAACAATAAGTTTTTCTCTTTTGTTGTTGCTATAATAAGCAATTTATGTACCCAATCTCTATAAATTTGGTATCATATTTTTCTACGCATTGTCTAGATTCCGCATATATTCTTTAATTTATTTTTGAGGGTTTGTACGGATTCTGGGACAGGATAATTTGGATTTACTTCAAAAATTTTTTATTATTTGTTGACTTTCCGCGAAAATAATAATAAATTTAATAACTATTTAAACATCTACGAATAGATATGAACTGCTGTTAACGATTTATGCATACATTTTCTCATAACAACAAAAAATATATTTTTAAATATTTTTTCTTTATATGAGAATAAAAACCGCTATAACTTTTGTGCGCATTGGCCAATTTTGTGAATGCGAGCAGATTTGAAACCGGATTTTTTTCCTTTACCTCTGTACCAAAAATCGTAGATGTGCTCGTAAAAAAAATTTTAATTTTTTTCAAATGGAATTGTAAAGGAATTTTGTTATTCGCCATATATATGTACTTTATAGGGTCTCCGATGAATATTTCGATGTGTTACAAACAGAGTGACAAATTTAATTATACCCTTAAAAATTTCCTCATTTAAGCAATATTGTGATCGGTAT
Organism: Musca autumnalis; assembly: GCF_047663935.1. Classification (NCBI taxonomy): domain Eukaryota; kingdom Metazoa; phylum Arthropoda; class Insecta; order Diptera; family Muscidae; genus Musca; species Musca autumnalis. The sequence continues at coordinate 15,205,424 of NW_027411977.1, read as the reverse complement.
AGCCGTTCTAATAAGTAGGTGCCATATCAAGAACGAGAGAAGTCTCTATGCATCTTCGGGGATGTTTGTGGGAACATATCGCCCATTTACGCAAAGAGTGACACGTCTCAAAAAACCCAGTTTCGAACAAAACGCGCTTTAAGCTGGCGATTGAAATTTGACTTCCCAAGATTATTACACAAAAAATAGAATAACCACTTGCACCATATTTTGCAAACCGCTAGCCAGATATCAGTGCTAAATTTCAAGATCAAGCATGATTTTAAGTGTTTTAGTGCTTCATAAACTCAAAAAACTGTTGAACTGTTGAACTTGATGTGTTTTAGAGATATCAGCATGAAAATTTGACACAAGATAAAGTAGAAGTCGTAGATAAAATAGAAATTGCTAACTAAGAAAACGTGTTTTTAAGTTATGGCACTCATTGAGTAAATGATCGATATGTATATATTGAGCAAATACGAATCGGACTGTACTTAGTGATATAAGAAAAAAATAGTGGTAGTAGTACATTAACAATGAAGCGCATCACTACCTCTATATTAAATGATGTCAAGCGATAAATTGCCGAAAAAGATTACAATGGGTTCCTTGCATTCCGATATTTGTGTACGGAGAGGTGGAAATCAATTCTTCTAAAACTCGGGTCGTAACGGATCATTAATGGTTTTGTTGATATGATATGTTTTTATATGTCCCGCAGGCCTAATGTTATTGAATATGGTCTATATTGGTCCAAATTTGAGTGTATATTACATCTAGCAATGCCGCTTTATTTTCAGTGTTTTTAATAATTTTGCTACATTTTCTGACCGAATTAGCTGCTTTTTGACATTTAGGATTCCAAGAGGTCAAAAAACTTCTCCACAAAATTTGTAGGACATTGATCCATGTTTTGGTGAAACGCCATATATAGGTACTGTCCGATTTTAGGTATTTTAAGATTTTTAATAACATTTTCTATTCGACTTATTTGTATTTTTGCATTCGTATACGTAACGATGCCACATGAAGGGTACAATACAGGAAAGGTAGAAATTAAACAGTTTCGGAGATATCATCTCACTTTGGGGAAAATTCTAAGTGGCTTCGTATTCTTGTTCCTGAATTCCACATAAGATGGGTGCCCACACATACATACATATATGTAATTGCTTATCCAACGTTTTAAACTTTCAAACAAAAACCAGGAGTTTTCGGCCAGCGACACAGCAAACAGTGTAAATCTAAGATCTTTAACATTCGTATGTATGAACGTTGTATAGGGTATTTTATGGGCGTATATTTTAAAAATGACTACCGCAGAATCCTACTAATCTAAATTCCACCGATTTTTAATTGAGGCTAGCATAAGTGTCCTCTCCCAGCACATTCATTTTTCCAACAATCAAACCTTTTCACTAAACGACAAATAAAATTGAGCTTCCACAGAGCTTTTGCAACAACAAGACTTATATTTTTATTTCTTCTTTATTTGCGCATCCGTGTTTCGGATATATGCGATCATATAATAATTACAGATTATTTGTTGATTTACAATTTTTCTTATGTTTAACAAAAATGGATTTTTATACGGTCATGTATTTTGTTTTCTTTTTGTTGATTTTCAATCCATACGATTCACTTACATCTGTGAGTTTGTCAATAAGTTTTTGTAGACCGGATATGGTGCTAGCGAATATTGTTGTATCGTCCGCGTATCTGATATTGTTGATAATCCTCCCATGTATTTGTACTCCTATTCTTTGGTGCTCTATAGCCTCCATAAATATTCGTTGGGAGTATATATTAAATAACAACGGCGAAAGGATACATCCTTGTCGTACCCCCTTTGAAATCGTTACTTCTTCCGTCATTTCTCCGTTTATATCGATGTATGCCGCCTGTTTCCAATATAAATTTCGTATACATCGTATTTCCTTGTCGCTTATGTTAATCGTTTTCAAAATTTCTATTAGCTTATCATGACGAACTGTTTCGAAAGCTTTTTCGTAGTCAACGAAACATATAAATATATCCTTTTGTACTTCTCGGCATTTCTGAACTAGTACCTGTAAGCTAAGCAGTGCTTCTCGAGTCCCCATTCCTTGTTTAAATCCGAACTGTGATGTGCCCATATACTTTTCACATTGAGGATATATTCGGCTATGGATTACTCTTAGAAAAAGTTTTAATGTATGACTCATGATACTAATTAGTCTATATTCTTCACATGTTTTTGCGTTGTTCTTCTTTGGTATCGGTATGAATTTTGAAATGAGCCAGTCTGGTGGATATTTCCCCGTGTCATATACGTGGTTAAAGAGTATTACGAGTAGTTCCACATTTTCATCATCTATAAGTTTTAATACTTCAGCTGGAATATCGTCAGGTCCTGTTGCTTTTATATCTTTGAGTGTTTTTATTGCCTGCTCTACTTCGCACTTTGTTATTGGGTTTCCAGTCAGATTGTCTTCTGTTTCTTCGTAAGGGGTTCTTTCGGCATCAGTGAATAATTTTGCTACATATTCTTTCCATATTCGTTTTTTCTCCGCTAATTCAAATATAGCTTTGTTATTTTCATCTAACAGAGTGGCTTGCGCTGTTTTTTTTATATACTCCTGCTGCTTCCTTTAACTTCTTATGAAGGTTGAAGTCATCGTTTAGGTTCTGTAGAGTTTCAATTTCTTGACATTTTTTATTAAGTAAATTAATTTTTGCTGCTCTTGTCAAGGTTCTGATTTCTTTATTTATCTCCCAGTATCTTTCGAAATTTCTATTTTTCTGTTGGCTTCTTAGGATTCGTAATTGTATTTTTATTTAATAACATTAAATAGACATATCTCCTCTAGAATGGCTAAAATGTTAGGAGGGACTATTCAACGTTTATGACGTTTGAATACGACATTTTCGTGTTTTCATACACTTGCCAAAAATAATGTTGACGAAAACATTCTATTGTGGCAAAAAGAAAAGGAAAGGAAACAAAAGGAATTGTGTGTATGCTAAAAGCAACGGCATGGAATTTGCAAATATTTTGTTTTTGTAATGTGTGGGTTGATTGTATTCTTTGTTATTTCTGTTATTTTCAATGCTAATACAATTTATTTTTCACAGTCATGTGCTTTGGTTACTTTTTGTTTTCCTCTTTTTCGTGACTACAACGCAAATATGACGTATTTTTGTCTAGACCAATGTTCAAATATTTTTTTTTTGATAATAATAACCTTGTTAATTTAACTAATTAACTTTGTAGGGTGTTGAGGATGAGGAATTTGGATTAATGGTTAAATTAAATACCAAAATACCAAAAACATGCAAAATATATGTCTAAACATATGCAAAACTGCTTTGTTAATTATTTGTACTGCTACGTTAACCTTTACTGAAATTTTCGTTTTGATATCAACATCAACATTTTTGGGCCCTTTTTCCATAAAAGTGCGACCATACCCAGCAAAAATACTCCTTACAACACCCCCTACTAACGCATTATTTTAACGAGGCCATGTCGCGCGATATAAATCCCGGTCCACACTAGCGTGAATTTCATTAAAAAATTTCATGAAATTAGGCGTTTTTAGGTCGAATTGCCTACTACACCAATTTTATGATTTTACCCTACTATGGAACTCAATCTAGAAACGCCTAATTTCATGAAATTTTTTAATGAAATTCACGCTAGTGTGGACCGGGACTAAGAAGTTATTTCCGATATCGATTTTTTTAAAACCACACTAATATATGATATATAAATTGCGGCGAAGGAACGGAACGAGAAAGATCGAAGTGAGTGTGGTATTAAAGGAAAGCGAGAAACTATACGAATTAAATGAACTATGTACAGGGGACTAATCACAGTATTCGATTCGATTTGTCTTAGTAAATGTTTGGTTGGTTCCGCGAATAGGTTTTCATAGTTCGATTTTTTCATTCACGAGCAATTACTCGATCGAATGCCGTAATTAGGCCCCAGGATCTATATATGTACTAAAGGAACTATATGAACGCAAGATCTGGGTATAGTTCCAATAGTTGCTGGTGCGGAACGGGATAGCACGCCCTGAGTAGCGTGACCACAATGTCTATTTTTCAGGCTTCGGGAACTTTAGTGTGGCTAACGATAAGTCGATGACTGAAAGATACTCTACTCCTGGTTAATCAGCGGCTTTATATTACCCTTGACGTTCTGTCTGCGTCTCAGATAACATCTGTAACAACACTTATCGTAATCACCCCTCGGCTGGAGGAATGCCTAATGCCTATTTTTTTTTTCAATCGACTTACCGTTGCCCGTCTCATTCTGACTTATACTCTTTATACCGTATTTTGGGATTGATTGTGATGATTCTCGCAGACCTGTAGGTATTGTACAATCGGTATACCCGGTTATTTACCATTTTTGTTTAAATAATTTTACCATTGGGTACTACCCAGCAAAAAATTGGATCCGTAATTCATTAGCTTTGTTTCTTTACTTTTTTAATGGTAAAATTGGTAAAAGAGAAAAATGTCAAAATTGTTCTCTCGTGAACAGTTTTACCAGAAAAGTAAAGGAACGGAAAAATTGTAGATAGGGTAACAATGTCAAAAAGAAACAAAAAAATAAATGTTCTTTTATTTCACTGTTTTTAATTTTGTTTTTTTAAGCGTTCGCTTTTTTCTTTTGTTTTGGGTTAAGGATGGCAAGAAATGGCAAAAAGTAAAGAAACACAACTATTATGTAACCCATTACAAAGTAATGTAACAAGGTAAAACTACTTACTTCACTACTTACTATGTAATGAGTACGGTGTCACAGTGCGTGTGTGTCCATCTACAAGTTCTAGGGTTGTGTGTTCAGCGCTCACCATTGGCACGCGAGTTTTTTGGTGGTGCATGTGTAAGCGTTTATAGCGTTTAATCAGGCATAATCAAACACCACAGATTGCAAAATAAAATAAAAATAGGAAGTGTGATGAAATTGAAAACAAATTCCACCTTAAATCATCTAAAAATAGAACATATGTTTTTAGCTTATTTTTCAACTTCTAGTGGCCACTATTATATAACCACTAGTTATTCTAGTGGTTATATAATAAGTAGTTATTCAATGCGACATGTCCTTGTTAAAATAATGGGTTAGTAGGGAGTTTTGTAAGTACATAGTTACGACTACTAAAAAGTACTATAAAAACCCATTATTTGGTAATGATTTTGTTCCATAAATTGTGGAGGATAAATATGATGCCCCATATCTGGTATGATGCATGATTATTTTGGCTCTAAACATCAGCTGATCAATCATACGTATAAGTAAAATTGTAAACAACAAGTAAAGAAGTATCAATCGGCCACTAGGAAAACCTTCGGTAAAAATGTCCAAAGGATCCTCGAACCACACAAAAATTTTGAACATTTGTGTGGGTGGTACCACAAGGATTGCACATATATGGCCCAAATTTCAACATAAACTAGACAGTATTTAGAGATCCAAAGTTTGGTTGCTACGTCTATGAGAAATCGCGCGTACCATTTAAGCGAATATTTTCGAACTTTTGTGGGGGAGGTACAGGAAGGAGTGGACCTATAAGCACCACCTTCGAATTTCATCTAATATTCGAAGAAATATTACAATATCCAAACTGTGGACGAATGCAGTATTCGGTTCGAGCCCTCCAGCCACTACATATGGTGCCATAGGGGTTTTTTTACAACTTTCGGGCTGTTTTCTCAAGAAGTATGGGATTGCCCCTGAAAAAACTTTTACTGCCGTAATTGAGGCAGCGAATACAAGTTGCTTCAACAAAAATCAAAGTGATTTGGGAGCAGGTCTTAAAGTGAACTTATCCGAAATTTTGGGAGGTATCCGAAGGAGTGGACAAATATAGTCCATATTCAAACCTGATCTATATCTGGTAAATATATTAGTATGTGTAAAGTATGGACCAAATATATCACTCCCTTCAGGAGTTATCCTGCGCACAATTTTTCCGAACATTTTTGAACTTTTGTGGGGGAAGTACTTGAAGGAGTGGACCGATATGGTTTATCTTCGAACTTAAACTATGTTTGGATAAAATATTACGAAGGCCACATTTTGGACCGAATCGGCAAATCCGCTCGAGAGTTATTTTGCGCTTCAACCACTGTACACGGTGTCACAAGGGCTTTTTGCACCTTTCAGGCTATTTTCTCAGGAAGTGTGGACTTGCCCCTGATGAAACTTGTAGCGTCGTATGAGGGGCGGTGAATACAGGTTGCTACAACAAAAATCAAAGCCATTCGAGAGCAGGTCCCAAACTGAACTTTTCCGAAATTTTGTGTGGGAGGTACCCGAAGGAGTACACCGATTGAGCCTATATTGGAACCTCATCTAAGTCTGGTAGACATTTTACGAGTTGCAAATTATGGACCAAATCGATTGCTTCCTTCAAGAGTTATCGTACGTAAAATTTTCCGAACATTTTCGTACTTTTGTGGGGGAGGTACTGGAAGGAGTGGATCGATATAACCCATCTTCGAACTTAAACTAAGTTTGGACAAAATATTACGAAAGCCAAATTTTGGACCAAATCGGTTTATCCGTTCGAGAGTTATCGTGCGCTCCAGCCAGTCAGACAGACAGACGGACATTGCTAAATCGACTCCAAATTGTCTGAAACGGATTTCGACCAAACATACTTGGGGTCTAAAACTATTATTTCGATGAGGCACATTTTGCCCGTATGAAAGTGTATATTCCCTTGTTAGCATAAATATTGAGGGTATAAATACTTGTTTCAATAACACAAATGTTTTGTTGCTCAGCTCTCAGCTCCCACATTGAAACCCCTGCCTTTAACAAATGTTTTATCTGTTGAATGATTCAACTCAACAAACCTGATTGTATTATGTGCAAAAATGTAACATTGGCAACTGCTTTTCCCTAACATCTAATAAGCCAAGCAAGCCACTTATCCCTTACGCTATCATGTTGCTCTATTATGCCTTCCATGTCTATATGGGACACACGAAATGGTTTAAAATTAGTTTTGAATTATTATGTAGTATGTCATACAATGAACGAATGTATAGCTACAACAACGACGGTGGTGATGATATGACATGCATTATGTATGGATGTATGAACGCGGAGGGGTATGTATTTTATGGCATAACAAATGGTTCATAGTATATGCACACGTTTGGGAGATTACACACCAATTGTGTGTATGTAACAGTTTAGTTTTCACAAAAACTTGTGAGCTTTTTTTATTGTTTTTTTTTTTCTTCTTGAAAGTTTTCTTCTACTTGTTGTTATTAGTCAGCTGTTTGGTCTCAACAAACAACCAATCAAAATGTGCTATTCAAAACGAGCCCCCTAAAACACTAACACACACAGATACCCCTAATAAAATGTGTATTTTTGAATTTATATGGTTTCTCTCTCATGACAGAGGCGCGCGTGTACAACCTCAAATTTCAGCTAAACAAACGAATATACCATACTCTATTGTTGTTTTTAACAATACGTGAATCAACAACAGCCACAGACGTGTCGAGGCTTAATATATATATATATGTGTATGTATTTACGTCTAGTCTTCAAGATTTTCAAAGGTCATATACTTTTTCTTCTTTGAGTATTAATTGGTATCAATGTATGTTTGTATTGGTCTAAAGTTAATACTGGATTGTTGCTAAGCAACAAAGCCGCTTTAAACGGGATTAGGTGTATAAAGCATATGAACAAAATCTTTTTTTATAATTCACCACACGGTTTCTGCGTCTTCATTTTTTATTTAATTTTGGCGAACTTTGTTGATGATGGGCAGACTGTGAGTGGGGAGGAGGAGTGGAGGGGAAATAGATAAATATTGCAAACTAGACAATATTCAAATTAGATTAGAAGATTCCCCAGAAAACAGTTAAAAATCGTGCCCCATTTGAAAGTAGTATGTATAAAAAGGGGGGTTGTCGGTGTAAAAATGTAAAAGCGGGAAGTCCCTTCTCTTTTTATCAGTATATGTGACTAACCCCTTGTTTTTATACCCTCAGCCTTAAAGGCATGCGTACATAAGCTGCCTTGCCTGGTTGCCTTGCTTTCCTGCTTCATTTCTGACATAATAAAAATAAAAGAATAAAGAAGGCCGAGCAACTTTCGAACTGGGTTGCCCTTTTCTTTTTTATTCTTTTATCAGAAGTAAGCAAGGTACGCAGGCAAGGCAGCTTATGTACGCAGGCCTTTAGTCTAAAGAAATAATAATCGAAATAATGGTTTTAGACCCCAAGTATGTTTGGACGAAATCCGTTTCAGACAATTTGGAGTCGATTTAGCAATGTCCGTCCGTCCGTCTGTCTGTCTGGCTGCCTGGTACCCACGATTACTCTCGAACGGATCAACCGTTTTGGTCAAAAATTTGTCTTTCGTAATATTTTGTCCAAAATTAGTTTAAGTTCGAAGATGAGTTATATCGGTTCACTTCTTCCAGTACATCCCCCACAAAAGTTCGAAAATGTTCGGAAAATTTGTGCGCACGATAACTCATGAAGGGAGTAACCGATTTAGTCGATACTTTGCATATGGTGAAATTTCTACCATACTTAGATGAGGTTCCAATATGGTCTCAATCGGTCCACTCCTTCGGGTACCTCACACACAAAATTTTGGAAAGGTTCAGTTTAGGACCAGCTCTCGAATAACTCTGATTTTTGTTGTAACAACTTGTATTCACTTCCCGCCATACGAAGGTAAAAGTTTCATCAGGGGCAAGTCCATACTTCCTGAGAAAATAGCCTGAAAGGTACAAAAAACCCCTATGACACCGTGAGTAGTGGTTGGAGCGCAAGATAACTCTCGAACGGATCTGCCGATTCGGTCCAAAATGTGGCCTTCGAAATATATGGTGCAAACTTAGTTTAAGTTCGAAGATAAGCCATATCGGTCCACTCCTTAAGGTACCTCCCCCACAAAACTTCAAAAATGTTCGGAAAAATTGTTCGCACGATAACTCTTGATGGGAGTGACCGATTTGGTCCATACTTTACACAGCCTAATATATCTACCAAGTATAGATCAGGTTTCGAATATGGACCATATTTGTCCACTCCTTAGGGTACCTCCTAGGCACAATTTTGGATAAATTCACTTTAAGACCTGCTCCGAATCACTTTTGATTTTTGTTGAAGCAACTCGCATTCGCTGCCTCAATTACGGCAGTAAAAATTTTTTCAGTGGCAAGTCCATACTTCTTGAGAAAACAGCCCGAAAGTTGTAAAAGACCCCTATGGCGCCATATCGTCGGTGTCATGCTTAAGGGCGCCATTTGCCCGTTTTGAGATAATCGCATTTTAATGTTTTGCGTCACAACTGTGTGGAGCTGGCCAAAGCGAATATTTAAATTTTTGACTTGAAATATTAATAGTAGAGTATAGAACACATTTGCAAAAATTTAGAGGAATATGTATTGAAATATAAAAGTTATAGAGATTTTTTAAAAAAAAAGAATTTTTGTCGATTTGTTCCATATCCGCACTTATGACACAAATGTGAAATATTGTAAATCACATGGAACAAAGTGACAAAAAAATTTTCCATCTTTGCCTCAATAAATTAAATACTTCTATATCGAAAATTAAAATTCTGATTTTTGAAATGTTTTTTTAAACTTGTAAATTTTTAAAGTATTAATTTCATAACTGAAAAATGTTTATGCTTTCCCGTCGAGCCGTGGATATCTCGGAAACTAGAGCAGATAGGAGAAAGCCGAATAGAAATTCAGAAAGAGCATACCGAAAAACCCTAGAAACCACCTGTATCTCAAAAAGTCAAAAATGGCGTATGGAACACTTAAGCATGACACCGACGATATGTTGTGGCTGGAGAGAGCTCGAACCGAATACTGTGTTCGTCCACACTTTGGATATTGTAATATTTCTTCGAATATTAAATGGAATTTGAAGGTGGTGCTTATAGGTCCACTCCTTCCGGTACCTCCCCCACAAAAGTTCGAAAATATTCGCTAAAATGGTACTCTCGATTTCTCATAGAAAACAACCGATTTGGTCCAAACTTTGGATCTCTAAATATTGTGGTACCACAATGATTGGACAGATAATCCTTGTGGTACCACCCACACAAATGTTCAAAATTTTTGTGTAGTTCGAGGATCCTTTGGACATTTTTACCTAAGGTTTTCCTAGTGGTCCTGTTTACAGCGATATTATGTTTTTCGTAGGCTAGTGTGATAAAAAGCCCTATCTATCGATATCCCGTCTTTTTTTTTTTGAAAACCCCACGTAAATACATTTATTTTTTTTTTTTTTGGGAAAAAAGTATTTCAATCCACACAGGCTGACTGTATATCTCTGCAGGCAAAGCCGACTGATACTTTTTTACTTGTTAAATGTGACAAAGGGAAGTACCCCGCCCCCCGTAGGTAAAGTCGGAGACACAACCACAATTGTCCCGCAGATTAATTTCCAAACCGATACATTCGTAATTATTTTAAATATAGCATTTTTAAAAGATAGGGTATAGAGGAAGTCCGCCGCTCCCTCCGAAACTAAATTTGTAGTCTATTTTCACCGGGGGTCATCCAATTTCAATGACAATTTCAGGAAAATCAGTTCCGTAGTTTTTTGTAGAAAAGATTAAAATTGAAAATTAAAAAAAGTGGGCCGTGGTCAAATTGTCTTTGCATAAAAACCTAAGTTGGGTTATCATGAACATTTCAAAAAAAGAGTTATCCAAATCGGTCCAGCCGTTCTCAACTGATGCCATTACCAACGAACAACATTTGATTTTTATTTTTTTATTATTGTTACCAACTGAAATCTGCAACCTTTCATTCCAGCTCGTTTACATTTTTATTATAAAATATTCGCTAATAATTTGCAAAATCTCTGTTTCTAAGAGTCTTTAAGACTTTATTTTTTATACACACATACATATGTATATCGTATGCAAACAAATCCAATTCAGTTTTTTTATAAAAAAATAAAACCGCTAGACCGTTAAAATAAAATTCAATTTTTTTTTATTCAAATGAGAACAACAGAATTGCTTTTTGCCATTTGACGTGATGATTATTTATTTGTTGCTAAGTATTTGTTTTATTAATTTTATTATATATTTTTTTGTTCTTTTTTTTGAGTAGGTGTGTTCTCTGGTTGAATGGAAAATAAAATACGATTTGGAAAAACAAACAGTAATCAGAGGCAACTTCTGTTTTCATGTTGTGAAATAATTTCATCAGATTTTCTCGCTTGTTTTTCATCTTTTTTTAAATACTTAATCACGTGGTATAATCGTAAATTAAAGTCTAAAAAATACATATATAAATGCCTATAAAGGCGTTAAATATGTATATATTCTAAATATAAAAAATCTCAGACCAAGATTTTTTTTGGCTCCCAAACATTGCCTTATATGTAAAGACACTTCAGAATAATAACATAAATTGATTGTTTTTGATATATATATAAAAAAAAACAGAAAAATATATTAATATTCTCGAGTATAGATGAAAGGCTTTTTATGTCTATTAAAATATACTATACAATTTATAACAATATATTTAAATTTAAACAAGTAATATAAATAATTTTAATTAATTCATTCTACAAAGAGTTGTCAAGATAAGTCTAGGTCTAATGAAACATGCCATTTTTAGGGGTCAAAAATTTTTTGAAAAAAATTTCTTCAAATATCCACGATTATTGAAAAAATATTCTTCAAAAACCAAGATTATTCTTTAAAAATCCACGATTATTGAAAAAAATATTCTTCAAATATCCACGATTATTGAAAAAATATTCTTCAAAAATCCACGATTATTCAAAAATTTTTCTTTAAAAAATCCACGATTATTGAAAAAAATATTCTTCAAAAATCCACGATTATTGAAAAAATATTCTTTAAAAAATCCACCATTATTAATTTTTTTTTAATCCACTATTATTGAAGAAAATATTGTTCAAAAATGTACGATTATTGAAAAATATTCGTCAAAAATCCACGATTATTGAAAATTATTCTTCAAGAATCTACGATTATCGAAACTATTCTTCTTGAATAATCCACGATTATTGAAAAATATTCTTCAAATTCCACAGTAATTGAAAAAATATTCCTGAAAAATCCACGATTATTGAAAAAAAATTTCTTCAAAAATCCACGATTATTGAAAAAATATTCTTCAAAAATCCACGATTATTAAAAAAAATATATATTCTTCAAAAATTTACGATTATTAAAAAAAAAAAATCTTAAAAAAATCACGATTATTGAAAAAATATTCTTCAAAAATCCACAATTATTGAAAAATATTCTTCTTCAAAAATCCATGAATATTGAAAAAATATTCTTTCGAAAAAATATTCTTCAAAAATTGACGATTATTGAAAATATATTCTTCAAAATCCACGATTATTGAAAAAATTGAAAAAAAAAATCTTCAAAAATCCACGATTATTGAAAATATGTTTTTCAAAATCCACGATTATTGAAAAAATATTCTTCAAAAATCCACGATTATTGAAAATATATATTCTTCAAAAATCTACGATTATTGAAAACGTGTTCTACAAAATCCACGATTATTGAAAAAATATTCTTCAAAAATCCACAATTATTGAAAAATATTCTTCTTCACAAATCCATGAATATTGAAAAAATATTCTTCCGAAAAATATTCTTCAAAAATTTACGATTATTTAAAAAAGATATTCTTCAAAAATCCAAGATTATTGAAAATATATTCTTCAAAAATCCAAGATTATTGAAAATATATTCTCCAAAATCCACGATTATTAAAAATATGTTTTTCAAAATCCACGATTATTGAAAAATATTCCTCAAAAATCCACTATTATTGAAAAATATGCTTCTTCAAAAATCTATGATTACCGAAAAATATTCTTCAAAAACGATTATTGAAAATATATTCTTCAAAAATTCACGATTATTGAAAATATATTCTTCAAAAATCTACGATTATTAAAAATATGTTCTTTTTCAAAAATCCATGAATATTGAAAAAAATATTCTTCCGAAAAAATATTTATCTATTACCGAAAAATATTTTTCAAAAATCCACGATTATTGAAAAAATATTCTTAAAAATCCACGATTATTGAAAAAAATATTCTTCAAAAATCTCCGATTAATGAAAAATATTCTTCAAAAATACACGATTGATAAAAAAAATATTCTTCTTCAAAAGTCCGCCATTATTGAAAAAATGTTCTTCAAAAATTCACGAGTATTGAAAAAAAATCAACGACTACTGAAAAAATATTTTTCAAAGATCCATATTCTTCATATATATTCATCAAAAATGTGCGATTATTGAAAAAACATTCTTCAAAATTCCACGACTATTGAAAAAAATAATCTTCTTAAAAAATCCACGATTATTATTGAAAAATATTCTTCAAAAATGTACGATTATAAAAAATATTTTTCAAAATTTTACGATTATTCAAAAAATTTTCTTCAAAAATTCACGATTATTCAAAAAATATTCTCCACGAGTATGAACAAATATTCTTAAAAAATTCACTTTTATTGAAAAAATATTCAAAAATCCAAGATTATTGAAAATGTATTCTTCAAAAATCAACGATTATTGAAAAAATATTCTTCAAAAATCCATGATTACCGAAAAATATTCTTCAAAAATTTACGATTATTGAAAAAATATTCTTCAAAAATGTTCGATTATTGAAAAAATATTTTTAAAAAATCCACGATTATTGAAAAAATATTTTTGAAAAAATCTACGATTATTGAAAAAAATATTCAGAAATTTACGATTATTGAAAAAGTATTCATTAAGAAATTGTTTTAAAAACTTAAAAATATTTCTAAAAATTCTTAAAAAATAATTCTTAACATCTATGAAAATTTTCCTAATGCCTTCAAAACCAAATATTCAAATTGTCATAGTATAGCAAAAAAAGACTAATTCGTGTTATAAGTTTTAAATCCCCAAACATACTGGTTTCTGAACTCCTTTTTCCGAAGACTACATTTTTGTTTTTTGAATCTTAACTAAATTTAAATGTTCATAGAAAAAAATAAAAAAAGTAAATCTAAAAAACAAGAAAAGATCGCTAGAGGGATTTTTAAATAAATCGCGGTCAAAGTTCACATTTTTAGTTTTATTTTAGGTTTTCAAGATTTTCTTTGGAAACGGCGAATCCTATCAAAATGGGACTAAAGAAAATGTTGTAGAGGATTTTCACTGCTACAACATTTTCTTTAGTCCCATTTCGATAGGACCAAGCAAAATTGTGAAAACCTTAAAAAATCCCGATTTTTTTCGTTTTTTGAGTTTTCTCATCTATGAACACGAATTGACATTTTTCAAAATATCGACAATAATTATGTTAAAATTATTTGTATTGAAACCATAATTGAAGGATATAGGGTGTTTTTTTAAGCCCGATAGAACTCGAAATTGTAAAAAATAACACAAAAAATTAAATTTTAATCAAAATTTATTTTTTATTCGAAAGATCAATACGTGACATTAACATTTGAAAATGATTTCGGGCATATGGGCACCGCGGCTGTTTTTGACGAAGTGCATTCTGGACGTCCAATTTTTGGCCATTTTTCGAGCACTTCTGGCCGTATGTCACGAATAACACGAACAATGCTGGCCTCCAAGCCATCAATTGTTGCTGGTTTATCAGCATAAACCAGTGACTTCACGTAGCCCCACCGGAAATAATCGAGAGGTGTCAAATCGCACGACCTTGGAGGCCAATTGACGGTCCACTTCTCGAAATCAACTTATCGCCAAATTTTGATTTCAATAAGTCGATGGTTGCGTTCGCAGTATGGCACGTAGCGCCATCCTGTTGAAACCACATCTCCTCCGGATCAATGTCATCCATATTTTCAAACAAAAAATCATTGATCATGGTGCGGTAACGATCTCCATTGACCGTAACGCGAGCTTCGGCCTCATTTTTGAAGAAATAAGGTCCGATGATGCCACCAGCTTGAAAACCGCAACATACGGTGAATTTTTCTGGATGTAATGGAGTCTGTAGGGTCTCTTGTGGATTGGTCTCACTCCATATGCGGCAACTTTGCTTATTAACAAACCCGAAATCTATCCACAGTTCAACGAATGGCTTGTTCGGATGGACGATTATGTACGCCATACAAATGACGAAGTCGTCTATAAGTTGAGCGAACAGACGACTGATTTTCAAAGTAAATTTGGATAATTTCGTAGCGTTGTTCAAGCGTGAGTCTATTCATGATGAAACAAATAAAAAAAAGTTTCATCAAAATTTAATTTTTTGTGTTACTTTTTACATTTTAAAGTTCTATCTAGCTTAAAAAAAAAACACCCTTTATAATGGTACGGGTTTAAAATGACAATTTCAAATAAATCCTCATAAATAAGGTTAACCCGGCTAAAGGCTGTAATATAAACAGGCTATAATATTCTGAAGACTACATTTTGAGTGTGTTTCCTTGAACTTCCCTAAAGTTTAGCAATTTTTTAATTATACAATTGTCAAAATGTTAGTAAAAGGACAAAATTCACAAATATTTTGTATTTATTATTACAAAATATAGAGTACACGGACGGACACATTTATTGTAAAATTGGCTGTATGTTATCCAATGCACAATAAATATTGTACAATATTGAATTGATTACTTGTTTGTAGCTGGATTTATAAAAGTACTTCCCAGTAATAATTAACAACAAACCATTTTGATCCTATAAATATCCAAACCACCAGAAATAATAAAACAGAAATATCCAAATCAACAGACATTAATATATGTTTGTATGAATCATTTAAAAAGAAAAGCGTGATAATAAAAATAAAGTAGTTAAAAGGAATTCTCAGCGACCGGTTATATCCGTATTAGGGTTTAAGTATTTAAGTATAATGACAAGGAAATACCCGCTCCTTAAATTACTCTATAAATAGCAAGTAAAAGAGTATTAGTCAGCTCTGCCGCCAGCCTGTGATTGTACAAACCAAACTGAAAATGAAACTAAATGTTCTAAGATCTGCTTTTAAATTAAATTGCATTTTCTTAAGCTAGGGTCACATTAGGCAAATATTTGTTTTAGATACCGGCAGTGTGCGCTTACTGAGAGCAAATGAGCGTAAATAATTCATTGAAAATTATGCTCACTTGCTCTCAGTAAACACACACTCCCTGTCGCTGGAGCAAATATTTGCCTAGTGTGACCCTAGCTTTAGGTGAGTAAAGAAAAATTATAGCTTCGTTCCAGAACTAAAAAGTTTTTACAATTTTTACGACTTTTACACATTTTACCCGAAGAACCGTTCCCGTACACAAAAAAGTTGTAAAATGTTCACGTCTCTTTAAACAAAAATGGCGCTGAATTACGCTCTCTTTAAAAACTTTTTACTCGACAAATTTGAGCGTGAAAAATAGTAACCTGGTTGCCGGCGTCTGATTGGCTGGTACGGCGGCTTTGACATTTGTTCCAGTTTTTTGACGTATTTTCCATATGTCCGTTCCCGAACTATTTCAAAAAACTTTTGTGTGAGAACATTTTTTTTTACAGTTCTCTCTTTTAAGAGTTTTAGGAAATTCGGACTAAAAGTACTAAAAGGTACTAAATAGGGTACTTTTTGTATTATTCAAATGGAAAGAGCTATAACACTGGAATTTGGATGAGGGTCACTAATGGATAGTTAGAAAGATGTACCAAAGTGGTTTTGAAACTTCGAACTACAAGGGCACGAAAGGTACTAGATTTAGTACGATTTGGATTTTGGTGAACGGGTAGAACTATAATTCTGGAATTTGGAGTGAGGGTTACTGATGGAGAGTTAGAAAGATGTACCAAAGGGTTTTTGAAAATTCGAACTACAAGTGTACGAAAAGTACTAAATGGTACTAAATTTAGTACAATTTGTATTTGGGTGAAGGGATAGAGCTGGAATCCTGATGGAGAGTAACAAACAAAGGTTGTTATAGGCTATAAGTGTACGAAAAGTACTAAATGACACTACATTTAGTACAATTTGTATTTGTGTGAACGTATAGAGCAGCAAATCTGAAATAAGGGTCACTGATAAAGAGTAAGAAAGATGCACCAAATGGTTTTTGGAAATTCGAACTATAAGTGTACGAAAAGATCTAAATGTACTAAATTTAGAACAATTTGGATTGGGGTGAACGGATAGAGCAGCAATCCTGAAATTATGAATAAGGGTCACTGATAGAGAGTAACCAAGAAAGGTTTTGGAAATTCGAACTACAAATGTACGAAAAGTGCTAAATGTACTAAATTTAGTACAATTTGGATTTGGGTGAACGGTTAGAATTGGAATCCTGAAATTTGTAATGAGCGTCACTGATGGAGAGTAACAACGAAGGCTGTTGGCAATTTGTACTATAAATGTACGAAAAGTACAAAATGGTACTAAAATTAGTACAATTTGGATTTGGGTGAACGAATAGAGCTGGAATCCTGAAATTTAGAATGAGAGTCACTGATGCAAAGTAACAAAGATTTTTGGAAATTCGAAAAGTACTAAATAGCACTACATATAGTACAATTTGGATTTGTGTGAACGAATAGAGCTTGAATCCTGAAATTTGGAATGAAGGTCACACACTGATGATGAGTAAGAAAGACGCACCAAATGGTTTTTGGAAATTCGAACTATAAGTGTTCGAAAAGTACTAAATGGTAGTAAATTTAGTACGATTTGGATTTGGATGAATGGATAAAGCTTAAATCCTGAAATCTGGAATTAAGATTACTGTTGTGATATAGGATTCAGATATGAGGGTAGCTTTGGAAATTCGTACGTAAATGGTACTACATTCGGTACAATTTGTATTTGCGTGAACGGATAGAGCTGTATTACTGAAATTTGGAATTAAGATTACTGTTGGAGTATAGGATTGGGATAGTTTTGGAAATTCGTCCCTATGTGCATGAAAAGTACTAAATGGTACTTGATTCTCTATAATTTGGATTTAGGTGAACGGATAGAGCTGAGATATAAAAGTAGTTTTTGGAAAGCCATGTGAAGGGGTGAGGCAAGGCTTAGTGTTTGGAAATTCGTACTGGAAGGAAATACTGCGTTGGTGAATTTTGCATTGTGAGTCGCTGTAATAAAGGTTGTAGTTTGTTGTTTTGCAAATTCGAAATTAACAAGTAAAAAAGTATCAGTCGGCTTTGCCGACAGAGATATACCCTCAGCCTGTGTAAATTGAAATTTTTATTCATAACAAACTTATGTATTTAGGGGGTTTCAAAATTTTGGTCGAATGAACCGACAAAAATGTTGATTAGGATTAAAGTTCAAAAATTTTGCGGAAAATGTACTTAAAGGAATGGACCGACATAGACCATGGGGGTGCCATAGGGGGTTTTTACACCCTTCGGGCTGTTCTCTCAAGAAGTATGAACTTGCCCCTGAAACAACTTTTACCATCGTGATTGCGGCAGCGAATGTATGTTGTTTCAACAAAAATCAAAGTGATTCAATAGCAGGTCTTAAAGTGAACTTATCCAAAATTTTGTGTGGGAGGTACGGGATGGAGTGGACAAATATATTACATATTCGAACCTGATCTATATCTGGTAGATATTATGAGAATGTGTAAAGTATGGACCAAATCGGTCACTCCCATCAAGAGTTATCGTGCGCACAATTTGTCCGAATATTTTTGAACTTTTGTGGGGTAGGCACCTGAAGGAGTGGACCGATTTGGCTTATCTACGAACTTAAACTAAGTTTGGAAACAATATTACGAAGGCCAAATTTTGCGCTTCCTCCCATAAACATGGTGTTATAGGGTTTGTTTCCAACTTTCAGGCTTTTTTCAGGAAGTATGGACTTGCCCCTGAGGAAACTTGTACCTTCGTATAGGGGACAGTGAATACAAGATGTTACAACAAAAAGCAAGACGATTCGAGAGCAGGTCCTAAACTGAACTTCCGAAATTTTGTGTGGGAGGTACTCCAAGGAGTTTGCCGATTGAGTCCATGTTGGAACCTCATCTAAGTCTGGTAGAAATTTCATAATGTGCAAAGTATGGACCAAATCGGTCACTCCCTTCAAGAGTTATCGTACACACAAATTTTCCGAACATTTTCGACCTTTTGTGGGGAGGTACCGGAAGGAGTGGACCGATATAATCCATCTTTGAACTTGAACTAAGTTTGGACAAAATATTACGAAAGCCAAATTTTGGACCGAATCGGCAGATCCGTTCGAGAGCTATCTTGCGCTCCAACCACTTCACACGGTGTCATAGGGTTTTTTGTAACTTTCAGGCTATTTTCTCAGGAAGTATGGACTTGCCCCTAATGAAACTTACAGCGTCGTATAGAGGACAGCGGATGCAACTTGTGTATACAAAAATCAAAGCGATTCGAGACTAGGTCCTAAACTAAACTTTTCCGAAATTTTGTGTGGGATGTACCCGAAGAAGTGGACCAATTGAGTCCATATTGGAACCTCATCTATGTTTGGTAGAAATTACACGATGTGCAAAGTATGGACCAAATCGGTTATTCCCTACAAGAGTTATCGTGCGCACGAGGCACATTTTGCCCGTATGAAAGTGTATATTCCCTTGTTAGCATAAATGCTGAGGGTATAAAAAATGGGCTTTGCAAGTGGTGGAAGACCCCAGTAAATAGTACGCTAAGAGGTAATCAACGACAAATTTATTTTAGTGAAGTTGACCCCTTAAGAGTAATTAAAACACAATTTTGATGGTATATTAAACGTAGGAAAGTTTAAGACACCACATATAGAGAAGTTTTCATACATAGAAAAAAATATTTCAAGAATTTTTTACATATTTTCGTTGGTGATGTAGTACTGTACAAGTACCTCACATAAGATACATGTGAAGTTTCTTATATCCATCCGAAAGCCACTATGTTTTCAAAAATATTTAAGATTTTCATGAGATGCAAAATCACTTTCCTATTTTTCCCAACTTTGCTCTCATATTTCCTCTCTTATTTGGTAAATGCTCATAACATTGTTCTCTTTTCCTTTTGAATGGTCTCGTCGTCTCACCAACGCATTGACAATGTATCAACAAAACACAACACAACAACAAATCAACAAACCACAACACCAGCTACAGTGCGGTTGGTGTCGAAAAAACAAAGTGTTCGGCTGTATAATTCGCAACTACAATTTTTTTATTTTCTTTAATATAAAGGCAACATCTAATATCTGCTTTGATTGACGGTGTTTGTTGTGGTGTGGTTGTTACCCAGCAAACCAATCGTACCGACATCGTAACGAAATCGGAACAAAATTTGGACGATACGTCCGATATCTGATCCGAAATCGTAACGATATCTTAACGAAAGTTGTATGAAGTGGTTGACATAATTTCGGAACGAAATGTAGGAGCGACATCGGATCGATTTCGGTCCGATTTCCTAACGAAATCTGAAGAAAATCCTTGGGAAATTCGGAAAGGAAATTTCTTACCGACATTCGTTCCGAAATGGGAACGAAATCGGTACAAAATCTGAACTTTTTCCTCTCCGAAAAATCGTTTAGAAATCGGAACGAAATCTTAACGACTTTGCTTCCGAAATTGTTCAGACATGTCGGTCATCAAACATTTGGTTTGCTTGGTAGTCAATAAAAACTAAAACAAATTGCCAAAATTGTTTTTTTTAATCTCTCAGAAAAAAACAGTATTTTTTTGCTTTATAAAAGGCGTTCATGAAATGCAGAAATTTGAACCTTGGCAAGACTTTATGAACACTATTCCTGAAATGCAGGAATTATTTTTTTCTGTGTAGTAGAAATACTCAGAAAATGTGTCAACATGATATTTCAGAATTACCTGTCTGCAATTGTCTAAACTAAAATAATATGTCGAATAGACTGCTGCAGAAATATGTTTGTATTTAAACTGTTTAGATTTTCTTCAGACTTGTCTGGGGTTTGTTTGTTTCCCAAATACATTTTGCAATTTCCTTAGTAAATATTAAGAAAGAAAGCTTTGATCAAAGTGACTAATTTGAAATGTGTTGTTCCAGAATAATGTGATGACGATATATTTTTATTGCACTATTTTTATCTATATTTTTGTACTTTGAATCTACACATAATTGCCTCTTTTGTTTTGTTGAAATTTGATCGAGTTCAGAGAATTGCAATTTAATAAAAAAAAAAAAAACATTGTAAAATGTGAAATATAATTTTGATATAACATTTCGATAAGAAGGAGGAGGGTACATTATACTCGACTACAAGATTTGCAGCAAATGTTTGAAAACTTTCTTATCATCAATACCAAAAAACAAACATTGGGTGTGTCTCTGTCTATAACACCACGGCACTTTGACATAAGCGTGTTTCATTTTCCTGGCAAATTTTCAAAATATTTTCACAGGTCGCTAAAAATGTTGGCAAAAGTCACATGAATAAGCTATTCATAAATGAATATTTTATTTACAAAAAAAAAAAAAAAAACAACTGTTTTTGCTTTCGAATTTATTTGGTTGAATGTCCTAAAAACAAAAGCAGCTGCCTGTCGCCTGCCTTACATTTAGACTCCTCTCTTGCCTCCCACCTTATATTTATATCACATCATTGTTTTATTAGCCGTTTAATTTGGTTCATTTCCTTCGATAACGTTTTGTTGGTTGCTCTCATTTCTAACGTATAGGGAATTTGTATTGAAAACAAAAAATCAACTTGCAGATTCTATTTTTAAAATTTGTTTCGTTTCTTATTTGGATTGTTGCCAACTAAGTCGTTGCGATTTTCAATATTCCACATAGAGTAGCAAAATTCGATACTCATGCTGAAATTATTATGCTCTTTGCAAATCCAAAAACAAAATGTGAAACTTTAAAACAAATATTAAAAGTGACAAAAAAAAAACAAAAATATGAAAATAACAATTTTAGAAACTTATATTGAGACTGTTATCACTATCATTAAATATTTAACGATTGTTTGCCAATTATAGTTGTCTTTTTTAATTATTGACTTTATATGTCTCTAAAATCAATTAAAATATACAATTAGCAATTTTATCGATCGATAATTGTCGCCGTTAAATTCCTAAGGGTTAAAAAAAAAAGGGTCAAGAAAAATTCTCTCAGATATCCGAGGATCTGAGTGGACAGCTCTCTGATTGGTGATTGGTAAATTCTCTGAACGCTTGTCAATCAGAATTTCCATGGTTCAGAAAAGCAAGGCGGTCAGACGTTATGAAGTGGTGGTCTGCTAACGGAAACGATCATAGGGAGGTGATCTGAGCTAAGAGATTGGCAGCACACGTAATTGTGATGTCTGACACGCTGTGGTAACAATCAATTTGCTCGGCCAAACTATTCATTGGTGTCATGTACACATTAAGCAAACCTACATCGGTAGAACCTTTACTGCTACCCCATACATTCAATGTATGGTTCACTAGAGTCGAGCTTAATCAATATAGGTATGTAGTGGATAGACTGGTATATTGGGAGACAAGTCCTCAACCTCCGCTTCTTGTTCGATCCTTTCGCAAAACTCTGTAACCGTCGCATAACGATAAGTTTTGTTTGCTGGATCGAGGCGACCATGATGTTTATCCAATTCATAAAATCTACAATTTCGCTGGCTTTGCTGAGGACAGGACAGCACAGCAACTGAATTGTGCGGGAACGATGCATATCCGGTGCGCTGAATAACAACGTATGTGGTGTAACATGCTGTATTTGTTGTTGGATAGACTGCCTCGTATTCCGACTACAACAATAAATTCGACGGCGAATTTGGAGACATGACAATGGGAGATGTTCTGGAACAGCAACATACTCGTAACTCCTATCGCAGTAATCGGATACTTAATTTATAAATTATCTTGTTGTAGAGCCAGATGGACGTTTGGCTAGACTTGCTGGCCAATTACAGAACATTTGTTCCATCCCAGCAAAAATCCTAATTACAAACCTCCTTTCCCACCCATTATTTTAACAAGGGCATATCGCGCGAAATATCTGGTTATTTTGTAACCACTGAAATAGGTAGATGGTAACCACTGAAATAAGTAGATACTGAGTAGATTCTGACTACTTATTTCAGTGGTTACAAAATAACCAAAATAATGGGTGGGAAAGGAGGTTTGTAATTAGGATTTTTGCTGGGATTGACCTAACTAAGAAAATATCTCCAATCCTCTCTGTTTAGTGCTTCGCTTTCTGGAATACCGCGCCTTGTCTTCATCCACTTGTTTGAGCCATCTATTCTTTGGCCAGCCAATTCTGCGTACACCGCCATGTGGCCCGAATTTATAGTGGGTTCATCATCGCTCATTCTTATTATATGGCGTAGCCAACGCAATCGCTGCATCTCTTTACGTTTAACTATATTGATGTCGTTGTATAGCAGATACAGTTCGTGGTTCATACGACGTCGATATTCACCGTCAACGCAGATTGGTCCGTAGATCTTTAGAAGATCTCTCAACACATGCCAAGCACTGCTTTATCTACTTGCGCAAGTACCCAGGCTACGGAACCATACATCAGCACGGGTAGTATCAGTGTTTTGTAAAGCGTTATTTTTGTTTCACGAGTTGTGGCTTTGTTTTTGAAGTGCTTACTTAAGCCAATGTAGCATCTGTTGACCAATTCAATTCTTCTTTTTATTTCACAACTGATGTCGTTTGTTGTGTTTACGGCGGTGCCGAGGTATACGAAGTCTTTTACTACCTCAAAATTATAGGAACCAACTTCAACAGTTGGTCCGATCTCAATGGACGCATTGCGCGTCGACACCATCAACTTGGTCTTCTCGCCGTTTACCGCTAGACCCACTTTAGTAGATTCTCCTTCGACCTTCATAAAGGTATCAGTTACACCAATAGCCACATGTTACTTGCCTATGCTGATGATATAGACATCATGGGACGATCAGTAAAAGGTCCCATGATGTCTATATCATCAGCGTAGGTAAGTAACATGTGGCTATTGGTGTAGATTGTGCCACTTCTTTTGACGTTTGCCTCTCGTATAACCTTTTCTAGCAGGATGTTGAAAAGATCACACGAAAGGCTGTCTCCTTGCCTGAAACCTCTTTTGGTACAAAACTCTTCGGAGAGGTTCATTCCTATTTTAACTGAAGATCTTGTGTCAGTTAGAGTCATTTTACAAAGCCGAATGAGCTTTGCGGGGATACCAAATTCAGACATTGCTTGGTGGAATACCTTTGAATGTAGCGGGCTGTCGAAGGCTGCTTTATAATCGACAAAAAGGTGGTAGGTGTCGATATGCATCTCTTGGGTCTTCTCCAGGATTTGCCGCAAGGTAAATATCTGGTCAATGGTGGACTTGCCAGGTCTAAAGCCACATTGGTATGGTCCAATTATTTCGTTGACCATGGGCTTTAGTCGTTCGCACAATATCCCTGACACTATCTTGTAGGCGATAGGGAGAAGACTAGTTGGAGCATAAAGTCTTATCTGCTTTCTTATGGACGGGACACAGGATGCTCAGGTTCCAATTGTCGGGTACGCGTTCTACATGCCAGATGGAGCTAACTAGCTGATGCATACACCTTATCAGGGTGTCGCCTCCGGTTTTAAACAGCTCGGCTGGTAGGTCATTAGCTCCTGCTGCCTTATTATTCTTCAGCCGGTTTATTGCTGTCTTTACCTCATCTTGGCCGGGTGGTATACATTCAATACCATCTTCTGGGATTGGATCTGTGGTATCTTCGTCGACTTCGCTACTATTGGATACCAACAGTTTGGAAAAATGCTCTTTCCATAGCCTTAGCACACTATCTGATCAGTTACCAGATCACCTTGCTGGTCTCTACAGGAGGATGTGCCAGTTCCAAAGCCATCAGTTTGATGTTTCACTCTTTGGTATAATTTGCGGACTTCATTCTCTTTCCTGTACATCTCGATTTGTTCGCACTCCCGCTTTTCCATATCTCTTTTTCCTGCGGAAAAGACGTTTCTCCTCTCTCCCTTTCTCCCGATACTTCTCTCGTGCGCTACGCGTTGCTACGGATTGTAAAGTAGCCCTATATGCCGCATTTTTCTCTTCGGTGGCAGCACGACACTCCTGATCATATCATGGATTCCTTGGTGGAGGTCTCTGGTATCCAAGTATGGATTTTGCGGCTGTTTGCATGGAGTGGACAATGCTTTGCCATTGTGCTGATATGTTATCGGGATGAGGAGTGCTTTGATTAAGCAATTGGGCTAGTTGAGTGGAATATGCTGTGGCTATCTGTTGTGATTGCAGCTTACCGATGTCTAACTTCCGTGTTGTGCCTGTTCGTACTTTGTTTGCTACGTTTAATCTGGTACGTACCTTTGCTGCAACAAGGTAGTGGTCCGAGTCTATGTTTGCACCTCGGAACGATCGTACATCCAACACGCTTGATGCATGTCTTCCATCTATCACTACGTTATCAATTTGATTTCTTGTCCTTTGAGCTGGCGAC
Organism: Musca autumnalis; assembly: GCF_047663935.1. NCBI lineage: Eukaryota > Metazoa > Arthropoda > Insecta > Diptera > Muscidae > Musca > Musca autumnalis. The sequence continues at coordinate 15,180,014 of NW_027411977.1, read as the reverse complement.
AGCCAGGTGCCCTTATGAATATCGAGATGCTTGAATCTGGTACTGCTAACTACCATGTTTCTTTCAGCTGCAAAGTCTATCAGCCTCATACCATTGTCAGATGTTTCACTGTGGAGACTGAATTTCCCGACTGTTGGGCCAAAGATATTCTCCTTTCCAATTTTGGCATTAAAATCGCCTGGTATAATTTTAATGTCGTGGGCAGGGCAACGGACATAAGTTTTTTCTAAGCGCTCGTAAAAAATATCTTTGTCTGTTCGTCTTTGTCTTCAGTGGGAGCATTAAAGCAAATAAAGCTGATGTTGAAGAATTTTGCTTTTAGTCGAATTGCAGCGAGTCTTTCATTCACTGGGGTGAAGCTGGAGACCAGATGTTTTAACCTCCGACCAACAACAAATCCGCAACCAAACTCATGCTTTGTGCCATACAGTGCGTCGCCTTCAGGTGTTGTTGTGATGCCTTTCCCGTTCCATTACTGTATGACAGTAATGTCGCGAAAACTGCGCCTTCTCTATTAAGAGTGCGAACATTCCAGGTGTAGATTCGAAGATCATGGCTCTTGCGGGTTTCGTCAACTTTAGAAAGGTTTGTTTTTCTTTTCTTTCGTTTTTTTCATAGTAGGCTGTTTTTTTCTAGGGGAGGGTTACTAACCCGACGCCCAAACCCAAGTTTTTAACGCGGCACATGTTAGCTCACTACCTTTAACGGGTGTTAATGGCAGTTCCCCAGGTGACGCCACGGGGAGGTCAGTGTCCACTTGAGATGAAAGAGGGACCAAGATTAATCCTGGGCTTTGCCATGTTAAAGCAGGTCAGGACCGTTTCTTGGTATCTTCCATCCTCTACGTCACCCACGGTTGGCTAGAACGATATCGAAAATAGGTATATGAAACCAATTTCTAGTCTTGGAAAAGATCCACAAACAAATTATATAGTTTATTAATCAGCATCACGTTGGTGAAAATTTGAAAATGAACCTCGAATTTAGCCATTTTTTGCATCATACTCGTATATCTATATCGTAATATCGTATAGTATAATTTATCGTATATTGCAATTTAAAAGTTATCAAGAAAATTCCCCCGCTATTTCAACTTACTCGTAAAGGAGAAAGTGAGAAAACTCACGGGGAATTTTACGCTCACTGTATATTGTCGTTAGAAATTTGTTATATTTACAAACATGTTTTGGTGTTCACTATATAAAAAATCGAGGTATTTGTGATGCGAAACATTTGAGGTGGTTGACTGATCTTCAGGGTCATATATTCCAGTATTTATTTGGTTTTTATTAAAAATACAAACAAATGCATAGTTTTTGTTAATCTTGGCTGTCTCCAAGTTGATTATAATTTCCATAACTATTTTTGCCCAGACTTGATTATTATTCCCCAACTATTATTGGCCAGACATTATTGCAAAATTAACATAAATAGCTGATAATCTGCTTCTATTTTGTGCAGAAAAAAGTCGAAATAGGTAGACGAATGCCATTCGACATTATCACAACAAATTGAGGGCCTTATCAATTGATTATTGGCCGTGGTGGTAATGATGATGATAAGCAGACTTCTTTTCACTTTTGTCGAAACAATTATCATAAATGTCACGCGCCCCTTTCTATTATTGTTGTTATTTTGCTCCTTTTATTACTTTTTTTTTTTGGCATATTTGTGATTAGAACGTGCAAATTTTTTTGCAAATTCACTGATTATATTTGAAATAAGCAGCAAATATTTACGTAAATCGCATGAATTACAATATTCTAGGTGATTTATTATTTTAATATTTTTTTACGTTTTTCCTCCTAATAGATATGATAAGTCACTTGTTTCTAAATATATCGCATATTATTATTATTGATAAAGAATGCTTTGCCAGAAAATGAATATGCATATTTTTTATATATATTGCTGGCACATACATATGAATAACATTTCATAGGTATTTCATTTTGCAAGGGAGAGTGGGAGTTTTTACACCCACCTTTATTAATATGTAAATTAATTCATGGATTATTTCAAACGTTTTAGAGAAATTTCTGAAATGTTAGTAGCAATTATTCCCATGTAATTATGACACTTCTGTACCACTTTCATTCCACATTTTTGGATACCACAAATCCAATTGGATTTACTCATTTGACAAAAATGTCACACCTATATTTTGTTTAAACACAAATATCTGTGACCTGTTGTCTCTTCTCTCATGTAAACTCATTGTAATCTGTTCCAATATAAAACAAAACAAAAACACCTTGACAATGTAATACCCAAATCTTGTAATCCATTTTATGAGTTTGACATTCGTGAGAAGAGTAGGTTATGTTATGTGGAATGGAATGAAATGGTATTACTCATTCTGCATATTCATCAATGCCAATGAACTTGGCTTATGTATCTCCCCAAAGCAACATAAAAAAACTGACCTTAACTAACAACAACAGGTCATTGTAACATAAAAATAATAAAATTAAGACAACAACAACATCAACAACTTGAAATAAAACAATAAATAAATAAATACATATATTTGGGTTTTCCTGATTCCGTTTCGTGGTAGATGGCAGTGGAACACTTGTTGAACAGCAGTCTAGAGCGCACATTGAAATCATTCATTAATTTGTGTGTGTTCGTGTGTTTGTTTATATTTTCAATGTAAAACTGATATAGAACAACAATAATATCGTCAACCCCACAAGTCAATAACTAGGAGAACTTTGGACGCCAGCCTGCCTTACAATACGACGAGTAGTAGTAACAGCGTACCCAGTTGTGCTTGGCGAAAAAAGCTCTATATTCTTCTTGATAATGCAAGAAGAAATACCCACGGACACCGCTGTTTGGTTGTTCTTTAATTTGCTTGTATTGTTATCAATTGGTTGTGTGTGTCTGTGAGTTTGAGTTTATTAATTTTTGTTAGTGTTGGTTTCGGTGATAAGTACACAGGTCTACAAAGTGTTTTTTATGAAGAAGCAAAGATTAAAATTTAAACAAAATTGTCAAGGGAAACGAAATTAAAGAAGGAAACATATTCAGTCGGGTTTGTGGACAACTTAACACATTCGAACCAGAAATCAAACGTACAGCAACCACAAAAGAACTAAAGAAATTGAGAAATATAATAAACATCCCTTACAATGCAAACAATCTTTAATAACATGAAACAAACATTTTTACAAACAAGTAAGAAAGTATCAGTCAGTTGTGCCGACAGAGATATATCCTCAGCCTCGGACCCTAAGAAAAGAAGTAAACACACAATACTTCTGACGTCTATACATAGTGGGAAAAATCGATTTTTTTACCACGGCTGTTGTCATTTTTTGAATCTGACCACGAATGGTGTCAATATGAGCACATGCGTGCTCAATTTTTAATATTTCGTCCACAAACGTACTCACTTTGACCACGGTACGTTGTCAATTCTCGAAACCGTTGACCCCATCTCGTTTTCAAATTGACAACGGCGCACCACAGCGGCCAAAAATTATCAAAACCAAATACCTCAGAGTACAAATATGTTGATGAGAGTCAATAGAATACATTCCAATTAGAAGTATTTTGAATTTGTTACGTCAGTCTTGTCAATGTGAGGGTTCAAATCCGACAATTATTGGCTATGTGCATCTTTTCTCGATATTTTCCCAAAATTGAATATTTAAAGTAACGGTCATTAGGATTTTTTATGTTGCTTTGAATGTAATAAACTTGGCTTCACATTTGTTTGTAAGTAAATAGTGATCATATGGTGATTACAGTTACCCAGGCCTGTAAATCTTAGTTCATCAACTTTGTGAAGCAAATTTTAAAATTAGTGGAGTGGGGAAAAATTGTATAAAAGTGCATATCGATATTATTTGCTGTTTGAGTTGTGGAAAGTGAGTATTTTGAATGTATATAAAGGTGACAGCTGCAGAGGTTTGCAGGCGAACATGTTATTTAACTTTTTCAGTGACCACCTCATTAACAAAGCCTTAAAACGTGGAGCAATACCAATAATTCTCTGTATGAATATTTCGCAGCCCTGGCTTAAACTAAATACCAAATATTAGCTACTTTGGTTGGATAAGCTGGCTAAAACATTAGAAATACCGAAAATCGGGCGGACCTATGTTCATAATTTTTATCAGAAAAGCTTTTTTGTTCACTGAGAACCCTCAATGCAAAAATTCAGCAAATTTGGTCGAGAAACTTAGTTAAAATCTTTAAAATACCTAATATCGGGAGGTACCGTTATATGGTTGTGCAAAAATTCATCCACCTATGCCAATTTATTCTATTTTTGGCCACCGTTTATATGAACTCGCGACATAGTGCGGCGTGCCCATTTCGACCACAAACAGTATTGATACACTATCGTCAACGGATGTGGTCAGTTTGACCACGTTGGTGTAATTTTTCTCTTGGTATAGGGTTTTTTTTTTAATTTTTGGCCAAATTTCTCAGGAAACTAATTTACTGTCGTAACTAGGGCCGCATAATCCGAGCCTGTAAGAAATAATACGATGTAAAACGTTGGGACCAAATCTGTTGTTAGTTGGTGCCAACATGCTTATTTTGGAGCTTTTGGGCCATTACCTCAGGAAGTATGGACTTGCTCTCGAAAACAATTGTGCCGTCGTCAAGGCCCAAAAAAAACTTGTTGAAAAAAAATCAAAACTATCCGAGACGAGCTGTTAACCTGTACTTTTTCTAAATTTTGTGTGGGAAGTACACGAAGGAGTATACCGATTTAGTTCATATTCAAACCTGATCTATGCCCGGAAATAATATTACCATATGCAAAGTGACGTAGGGGATGGAAGATACCAAGCAACGGCCCTGACCGGTTTTAACATGGCAAAGCCCAGGATTGATCTTGGCCCCTCTTTCATCCCAAGTGGACACTGACCTCCCAGTGGTGTCACCTGGGGAACTGCCTTTAACACCCGTTAAAGGTAGTGAGCTAACACGTGCCGCGCATTCACCCATAAGAACGTTAAAAACTTGGGTTTGGGCGTCGGGTTAGTAACCCTCCCCTAAAAAAAACAGCCTACTATGAAAAAACGAAAGAAAAGAAAAACAAACCCCTCTACAGTTGACGAACCCCGCAAATGTTTTAAGTAGCATGATCTGCGAATCTGCACCTGGAATGTTCGCACTCTTTATAGAGAAGGTGCAGTCTTCGCATTGGCAGACGTACTTGAAAAGTACAAGGCCGATATTACTGCCATACAGGAAATACGATGGATTGGAAAAGGCGTCACAACAACACCTAAAGGTGACGCACTGTATTATAGCTGCCATGACACAAAGCATGAGTTTGGTTGCGGATTCGTAGTTAGTCGGAGGCTAAAACATCTGATATCAAGCTTCACCCCAGTGAATGAAAGACTTGCTGCAATTCGAATAAAAGCTAAATTCTTCAACATCAGCTTTATTTGTGTTCATGCTCCCACTGAAGAAAAGGACGAACAGACCAAAGATATATTTTACGAGCGCTTAGAAGAAACATATGACCGTTGCCCTGCTCATGACATTAAAATCATTCTAGGCGATTTTAATGCCAAAATTGGAAAGGAGAATATCTTTGGCCCAACAGTCGGGAAATTCAGTCTCCACAGTGAACATCTGACAATGGTATGAGGCTGATAGACTTTTCAGCTGCAAAAAACGTGGTACCCACAGATTTAAGCATCTCGATATTCATAAGAAAACAGGAAATCAAATTGATCATGTTGTGATAGATGTAAGACATTCATCGAGCGTGTTGGATGTACGATCGTTCCGAGGAGCAAAAATTGATTCAGACCACTACCTTGTTGCAGCAAAGGTACGCACCCGCTTAAACGTAGCAAACAAAGTACGAACAGACACAACACGAAAGTTAGACATCGGTAAGCTGAAATCACAACAGATAGCCACAGCATATTCCACTCAACTAGCCCAATTGCTTAATCAAAGCACTCCTCATCCCGATAACATATCAGCGCAATGGCAAAGCATTGCCCACTCCAAGCAAACAGCCGCAAAAATCATACTTGGATACCAGAGACCTCCACCAAGGAATCCATGGTATGATCAGGAGCGTCGTGCTGCCACCGAAGAGAAAAATGCGGCATATACGGCTACTTTACAATCCGTAGCAACGCGTAGCGCACGAGAGAGACACAGGGAGAAAAGGAGAGAGGAGAAACGTCTTTTCCACAGGAAAAAGAGAGGGAGATGGAAAAGCGGGAGTTTGAAAAAATCGAGATGTACAGGAGCCAGAATGAAGTCCGAAAATTCTACCAAAGAGTCAAGCATCAAATTGGCTTTGGCTTTTGTACAGGCTCATCCTCCTGTAGAGATCAACAAGGTAATTTGGTAACTGATACAGATAGTGTACTCAGGATATCGAAAGAACATTTTTCAAATCTGTTGGTATTCAATAGCAGCGAAGACGACGAAGATACCACAGTGCCAATCCCAGAAGATGGTACTGAATGTATGCCGCCCAGCCAAGATGAGGTAAGGACAGCAATAAATCGGCTGAAGAATAATAAGGCAGCAGGGGCCGATGGCTTACCAGCCGAGCTGTTCAAAACCGGAGGCGATACGCTGATAAGGTGTATTCATCTGCTAATTAGCACCATCTGGCAGGAAGAACCTGAGTATCCTGTGTCCCGTCCACAAGAAAGGGGCTAAGACCGTATGCTCCAACTATAGGGGCATAAGTCTACTCCCTATTGCCTACAAGATCGTGTCAGGGATATTGTGCGAACGACTAAAGCCTATGGTCAACGAGATAATTGTACCATACCAATGCGGCTTTAGACCTGGCAAGTCCACCATTGACCAGATATTTACCCTGCGGCAAATCCTGGAGAAGACCCAAGAGATGCAGATCGACACCTACCACCTTTTTGTCGATTATAAAGCAGCCTTCGACAGCCTGCTGCGTTCAAAGGTATTCCAAGCCATGTCTGAATTTGGTATCCCCGCAAATCTCATCCGGCTTTGTAAAATGACTTTAACTGACACGAGGTTTCAGACAAGGAGACAACCTTTCGTGTGATCTCTTCAACATCCTGCTGGAAAAGGTTATACGAGAGGCAAACGTCAAAAAGTGGCACAATCTACACCAATAGCCACATTTTACTTGCTAAAGTGGCGGTAAACGGTGAGAAGACCAAGTTGATGGTGTCGACGCGCAATGCGTCCATTGAGCTCGGACCGACTGTGGAAGTTGGTTCCTATAATATTGAGATAGTAAAAGACTTCGTCTACCTCGGCACCTCCGTAAACACAACAAACGACATCAGTTGTGAAATAAAAAGAAGAATTGTGTTGGCCAACAGATGCTACTTTGGTTTAAGTAAGCAGTTTAAAAACATAGCCACATCTCGTCAAACAAAAATAATGCTCTACAAAACACTGATACTACCCGTGCTGATGTATGGCAGTGCTTGGTGTGTTTGAGAGAAAAATACTTCGAAAGATTTACGGGCCAATCTGCGTTGACGGTGAATATCGACGTCGCATGAACCACGACCTGTATCTGCTGTACAACGACATCAATATTGTTAAACGTATCGAGATGCAGCGATTGCGTTGGCTAGGCCATATCATAAGAATGAGAGATGATGAACCCGCTAAAAAGGCGTATAAATTCGGACCGCTTGGCGGTGCACGCAGAATTGACAGGCCAAAGAATAGATGGCGCAAACAAGTGGATGAGGAATGGAGATCTTTTCTTAGTTAGGCCTATGGAACAAATGTTCCGTAATGGGCCAGCTAAGTCAGTAAGTAAGTAGTATATGCATAGTTATTACCAATTCGGTTACACCCTTCGTGTGTTATCGTTCGTACGATTTTTGCGAAAATTGTTGAGGTTCAGAGGGGGTAAGTTACCGGGAGGATTGGACTGACATGGTCTATCTTCGTATTTAAACTAAGTTTGGACAAAATATTACGATACCCATAATTTGAACCAAATCGATTGATCCCTTCGAGAGTTATCGTGCGCCCCAGCCAGACAGATGGACTTCCTCCTCTTTGGGACCCTCATCAACCACCAAATTTCAAATATCGTGACAATCCGATCAAAATGACGACCTGTAGCGTGATTAGATGGGGCAGACGGATACACATAGACAGATCGACTCAGCTCGCGGATATGTAAATTTTGGTATATAATGGCCTGTTTCTCTATGACGATTTGAATTCAAATTCGTTCGAATTACTACAAAACTCCTGTTGTTGTAGGAAATTTTTGTTTCATTAAAAATAAAAACAATTCAAATATATTTCAAAAATCGAATTTGTATTCCAATCGTCTTAGTGAAAGAGTCAATAAGTATAGATCTAAGACCATTATTTCAATGTGTTACAAACTTTTGGGTCAAAACCAACGTATATAGGAGGAGGGTATATCCTCACATAGTGGCGTATGATATAAAAATCATAAAATCTAGTGGTAGGGTTACGTATGGATTATGGGGTGGTTTTAAAAAAGTCGATGTCTGATTTTTATGCGGCACCACCCTAAAGTGTTTAGTTTTGTTAGATTTTATGATTGCAGTAACTACATATATTGTTGTAGCAGCCATACTCTGCGAACTAAATAGAGTGTTTATAATATTTAAAATATATTTGCAACAACCGCATATATTGTTGCAGCGACCATATATATTGTCACAGTAATCATATATTTTGTGTCCAAATATATGATTGTTCTAACAATATATATTTTTACATATGTATATAGAAAATCCTATGTTGTTTTCAGAATAAGTTTGCTTCAACAATATTCCTTCTCTGAGTATAGATCTGCCAAGATCACCCATATACGTTAACGTGACTGCAACAACAACATATGTTCTCTTTATTCTCTTCTTCTGTTGTGGTTTAGCAAGGGAAAGACTCGCTCATAGAGACTAATGGGCTGTGCCGGAACGTGGCCGAAATGACAAATTCAGATAGTTATTACTTTCTCCTCGCATTCTTACTTTAAAACTTAATGCCTTTTAATTGATTTTGTTTAAATCCATCTGCAAGGATAGTAAAACTCGCACCTGGAGTATTATTTTACCACAAACATTAACGTATCCGTATGTCAGGGTCATTTGTCTCAAATTCTATTACAGGTAACTGGAAACAAAATTAAAACAACAACTGTTTTTAGTCATTATCCTACTAAGACTACATATGTTTAACTGTAGTTTAGTGTACTTATCAGCTGGCTGCCTAATACAGAGGAGACTCACTCTCCCTGTACTCTGGTGTCTATGTATGAGTGCCATGTGTTGTTTAATTTAATGATGACTTGACTGCTGCTTGCCTGTCAGCAGGCGGCACTTTGTGCTGGTTTTTTGCCTTTGAAAATTGTTGTAATCAAACAAAAAATGTGTAGCTGTGTGTGGCTGGCTGGGTGACAAATATGTGTGTATTCGACTTTTGTATAGCTGCTCTTAATAACAATCAACTAGCCAATTCATTTTCAAATCAGTCTCACAGCAGCTGTTTCGCGTGTAGGACGTGTTGTCTTCTCAACATTTCAAAAAAAGAAACAAGACGGTGGCGGATGTTGTTATATAAGAGAGAGCAGCAGCAGTAACAAAAGTTTAAACAAATTGAGAAGGAAAATTCAGTTTAACTTATTTGAATTATATCCATTTCTCTAAACTAAACAAATCCCATTTTATACTGTATTTCTACCGTGCATAAAGCAAAAAAAAAATTACGCCCGTCCAAAAAATTTGTTTTATGAATGAATTTTTAAATACTGAAATAAATAAACAAAAAAAAAAACACTACACAAAAATCCATTACAAACAAGTGAAAGTTTTAAAGCCAAAATCTTAAATATTTTTTTGGATTTAATTAAGACTTGCAAAACAAGTAAAAAACAAACTGTGATTTAATTTTTAAATAGAATTTTTTAATAATTGCTTTATAAGCAATTATATATAAAAACACAAAAAAAAAATATTACAAGTCACTCAGTGGCTCGCGTCTAAACAAAAAACTATTCTCACCAAATTACAAAAGACAAATAATATTTATATGTCATAATGTTGCGAAGTAACAATCAATACCAAACGCCAAATGAATATTACAATATTCATCAAATGGCGGTGGCCGGTGATGTTCTGGAGGATTTTATTGTTATATTCCGAGAAATGATGAATCGGGTATGTAACACAATTAATTTATATTTTATTAATTTTAATTGTAATAATATTGTGGCATAAACAACAGGCCCACCCTAATACATAACTTAAGTTTTTTTTAATAACGTTGTGAAAAATTTGTTTGCAATATTTGTGGTATTGAAAAATGTAAAATGTAAACTTCTGAAAAGAAAATTGTTTTCAAAATGAAATCAAAAGAAATAAAAAAATCTTAAAGGATCCGAAAGTATTGCAAAAATTTTTGAAATATATAAAAACAAAAATTTCCCTTTATAGAAAATGGAATTAAAAAAAATAAAACAAAATTTCTCACTCAAATCATCCTTTTAATTTTTTGTCGGCAATGTATATGTAGTTCCAAATAAATTTACAAAAATGTTAGAAAACAACAACTTTCTTCCAGAAGAAATTTTTATTGTTTTTATTCTAATCAAATCCAGAAACACAACAAAATGTTTTAAAATAAATGATAATGGACATTTATTTTAAAACATTTTGTGAAATTTTTATTAATGCCTAAAATGAAAACAAATGTTTTTTTTTTAATATTTGGCTTTAAAATTGATTTTTAATTTTTTGGTCCGCAATGAACATTTGGTTTCAAATTTTTAAATACATTTCCAAAAATTGAAAAAAAAAGCAAAATTGTTACATTTATATTTTTCACATGATTGTTTTTTTTTTATTTTTTTTTTATTAATTTTCTTTTATGTTTCAAAAAATACAAAAAAAAAAATTAAAAAACTAAAAACAAAAAAAAAAAAAAAATCACTGTGGCAAATTTTTATTGAGAAATTTAATGAAATATAAAACAAGTAAAAAAGTATCAGTCGACTTTGCCGACAGAGATATACCCTCAGCCTGGGTATATTGAAACATTTTTTTTTTCAAATAACGTATGTATTTAGGGGGTTTTAAAAATTTTGGGCGTTTGAACCGACAAAAATGTTGATTAGGATTTAAGATCAAAAGTTTTGCAGATGAGATACTAAAAGGAATGGATCGACATTGACCATTATGGAAGTGGATCTCCAGCCACTACATATGGTGCCATAGGGGGTTTTTACACCCTTCGGGCTGTTTGCTCAAGAAGTGTGGATTTGCCCCTGAAAAAACTTTTAGCATCGTAATTGAGGCAGCGAATGCAAGTTGCTTCAACAAAAATCAAAGTGATTCGATAGCAGGTCTTAAAGTGAACTTATCCGAAATTCTGTTTGGGAGGTACTGGATGAAGTGAACAAATATATTCCATATTTGAACCTGATCGATATCTTGTAGATATATTAGGATGTGTAAAGTATGGACCAATTCGGCCACTCCCTTCAAAAGTTATCGTACGAACAATTTTTCCGAATATTTTTGAAATTTTGTGGGGGAGGTACCTGAAGGAGTGGATCGATATGGTTTATCTTCGAACTTAAACTATGTTTGGACAAAATATTACTAAGGCCAAATTTTGGACCCAATCGGCAGATCCGTTCGAGATTTATCTTGAGCTCCAACCACCTCACACGGTGTCATAGGGGTTTTGTGCAACTTTCAGGCTATTTTCTCAGGAAGTATGGACTTGCCCCTGATGAAACTTGTACCGTCGTATGGAGGGCAGTGAATACAAGTTGCTAAAACAAAAACCAAAGCGATTCGAGAGCAGGTCCTAAACTGAACTTATCCGAAATTTTGTGTGGGAGGTACCCAAAGGAGTGGACCGATTGAGTCCATATTGGAACCTCATCTAAGTCTGGTAGACATTTCACGAGTTGCAAATTATGGACCAAATCTGTTACTTCCTTCAAGAGTTATCGTAAGTACAAATTTTCCGAACATTTTCGAACTTTTGTGGGGGAAGTACCGGAAGGAGTGGACCGATATAACCCATCTTAGAACTTAAACTAAGTTTGGACAAAATATTACGAACGCCAAACTTTGAACCGAATCGGTTTATCCGTTCGAGAGTTATCGTGCGCTCAAGTCAGCCAGACAGACAGACGGACGGACATTGCTCAATCGACACCAAATTGTCGGAAACACATTTCGTTCAAACATACTTGGGGTCTAAAACCATTATTTCGATGAGACACATTTTGCCCGTATGAAAGTGTATATACCCTCGTTAGCATAAATGCTGAGGGTATAAAAACGTACACAAATCGGAACTCATTTCACCAAAAGTTATTTATTTAATTTTTTAAATAAATTTTTAATAATTCAAAATGTCACCCTTTAGAAAGTTGTTTATTAATTTATTTTTTTTTTAATTCTTTATTAATACACACTATTATTTACTCATTATTTATTATTTCTTCTAAAGAACCTTCACATCACAAACGACCAGTTTTTTTTTTGTTGGTAACATCCATTCCATTTTTACCTTGACATTTTTCAATAACTACCAAATATTTTAAAAATACCAAAAGTTCCCCCTTCAGACATCATTAAGTGGGTTAAGCAAAAAAACTGGTTATTATTTCTTCAAAACTTACTAAACGGAAATGATTCATGAATTGCAATTTAATGGTTAAGAGTTGTCTTCGCTGTAATTTTATTTATTTTGGGGATTTTTTTTCAAGATTTCTGTGAATTTTCTTATCACTTTTTTTGCAAGCATTTGTAACATTGCTGCTTTTTGAAGAGCTTCTTCCTCTTTCTCCTACTCTTCTAAAGCTCTTTTCTTTCTAGAGAAATCTAGTGAGATCTTTCTTCTTCCTTTTCATGAATAGATAAAAATATCCACTAAGGCTTTTTATTGCTGCTCATTCATTGAATGCTCTTAAATTTTATTTGCTTTTCATTGTAGTTGTGAAAATGTTTAGTCGACTCTTTTTTTAGTGTTTTGCCATGTATTTTTGCTTTTTTGTTGGTATTGGTGGGGAGCTCATAAAATGCCAACTTTATGTGGGGACCTTATAAATTGTTTGTGTTTCTTTTTTGCATTTGTGTAGGCATGACTGACGACAACTCAGGGATGGAAAATTCAGTACAATAGTACTTTTTTCAGTACCATTTCACTATAAAAAGTACCGAAGTACCCCCGCGGCCAATTCAGTACCATTTCACATACTATAGTCCCACACATTAACAAATTTTATGTGAAACTAAAAATGCAAAATTCACACTTTGCTTCCAAGATTGAGACTTTTATATAAACAATTTGCTAGAAAGTTTAAACATCTGGATGAATGTACCTTCATATTAGAAATATACCAACATTTGGACCAATATTGATAATTTTCTTCGTGAAGTTCTTCCACCAATTGAGAATCCGAAATACCAAGTTACAGTCACTACAGTGGACTTATCATTTAAAAGTCTTCACATAGAGCGGTATCGTAGTACCTTCCAATCTGATAACCTGCAACACCTCTTCTATGGGGGACATAATTAGTATCAACCTAGGAGTAATTAAAACTTCTGTACCAAATTAAAAAGCTCTATCTTATATTGCGAGCTGTATCTTTATTTTAACAGATGCTTTTGTACTTTATAAGGTCTCCGAATATTCCGATGTGTTACAAACGGAATGACAAAATTAATAATATCATACCCTTTTGCAACATTCTTCTGATTTCATAGATATAAGCAGTTGTTGTTGTTGTTTTTTACTGAATAGAAAGTTTTAATTTTTTCTTAAAAATACAATAAAAAGTACCTTTTTAATGAAAAAAGTACCATTTTAATACTTTTTGAAATTTTTAATTTTCCATCCCTGCGACAACTGACTGGTTGGCAAAAAAAAAAGAAACACAAAAATTGCGGCACAAACAATTTTTGCCCCTAGCAACAGTTGAGAGAAATATGTGTGATTTTTTTAATGAGCAAAACAGTGGAACCTCTTTGTAGGAGAATTTTAAAAAAATTGCAATTTATGTTAAACAGCTACCACAACCACAACAGCTGATCATGAAGAAACGCATTATTGTGCATGAATACAGTATAAAATGTAAACAAATAGTTACAATAGGTGTAACATGGTGGAATAAGAAGATGTTACATTAAATCATAACAAACGTCAAAATTTTTCACAATAACGCCTTGCTGTGGATTGCTTGTTTACATTCTGTATGTGGTTTTATTCGCAATAATGTATTTTGACAACTAGTGTGATAATCAGCTGTTTTCCCGTTGCACCTGTATTATTGTGCCATGAGGTGTAAACAAACAAACGGTTAACAGGCACCACAACAAAAACAGCTGATCATGATTTTATTTGTAGAAACACATTTCTACGAATGAACCGGTGGAACAATTATAAAGCTGATTTCACACAATCTCTCACATTCTTTGCTATTATGAATTTATCATATGAAAATGTAAACAATTTGAAGTATGTCAATCACAATAGTCATTTTGTAGCAGTTACTCGTTTACCTTTAAGATGTTTATAATGCTGTCAAATTCATTGTAATTGTTAATTAATCGTATGAAAATGTAGAAATGGAGATATTTCAATCACAATAGTTATGTTGTACTTTTTATGTGGCCTTATTAAATTGCCCTTTTGTTAACCTTATATATTGGCATCATGGGGAAGACCAAGTGACGTATGATTATTATTGTTGACACTTTACCATTAGTTATACGTCATAGCACTCGTTTTACATTCTAGTAATTGCATCTTAAATACTCCACTGTAACCTAGAAAGAATAAACTGTTTAAAGTTTTTTTTCTTGTTTAACATTACCATTGACCCATTGAGTTTTAAGCGATAGTACGAAGCACACAAACGTTATGTGTGTGTCCATAAGTATGTATGCTGCCGCCGGCACACACATAAACTTATTCTAGGTCTCAAAAGTTGGCGCGCAGTGTAGCTGAAAAAAAAAACCCAACAAAGTTGGACTTTTGTGCGGTTTGTGTTTTCCAACTGTTGCTAAGTGGAATTTTTTTGTAATGAACTGGAAAAAATTGTGTGTGTGATTCACATTGTGTCTATTTTGAAATTTTATTTTCACACATAGCATTCATTGTAGATATCATAGCCGGGGGGACAAACTACAATAACAAAAATATTTGTATCAGAGAGTTTCATTGATAAAATTTCATACATACCTTTATTTTTCCATGAAGAATTTTCAATCCCCCACCCTTCCCCTTTATAAGGCATGCGTTTTTATGGTTTAGTTGTTGTTTATTGGTTTGTTGACTTATTTGTTTGGGGGGCTTGTCTGCGTAAACAACGACCTCTACCCTCCACATACTGCTTTTCTGTTGTTGTTAACTTGTTAAATAATGCCCACATTTGGCGAAAGAGTTAATCTCTCTGACTGCAGGTGTGTGCGTGTGTGTTTGTGTATAAAATATTTAACCAGACCAGGGATGGAAAATTCAGTACAATAGTACTTTTTTCAGTACCATTTCACTATAAAAGGTACCGAAGTACCCCCGCGGCCAATTCAGTACCATTTCCATACTCTAGTCTAGAAAAATTTTATTTGGAACTAAAAATGCAAAATTAAAGATTAAAATTACTAGAAATTTTATAAATCTGGATATATGGGAATATACCAAAATATGAACCTATGTTGATCATTTTCTTCGTGGAGCTCTTCCACCCTTTGAGAATCCGAAATCCGAAAGTTACAGTCACTATCATTTAAAAGATTCACATCGAGCGGTATCAAAGTACATCGAAGTATATTAGTGCTGGAAAACTATCGACAGTCTAACTATGGTTTTGATTACTGACGAAAAACAAAGTTTACATTGGCCACCAAAACATTTTTTTGGACTATCTGTCACGAATTATTTAAAAAGAAAATCATTTGTTCAGAATTCAATATAAATAAGGCTTTACGACAGCGATCAAAACGATAGTCGGACTATCGATAGTTTGCCAGCTCCAGGCTATTTAAAACGAAAACAAATGGCCTGTTTCCGTACTTTATAAAGTGGTAAAAGTCGTAAAAGTTGTAAAAGTCGT
This sequence comes from Musca autumnalis, assembly GCF_047663935.1. Taxonomy (NCBI): domain Eukaryota; kingdom Metazoa; phylum Arthropoda; class Insecta; order Diptera; family Muscidae; genus Musca; species Musca autumnalis. The sequence goes on along the minus strand of NW_027411977.1, from coordinate 15,163,942 downwards.
AAACGATCTTCATATACATTTTGTGTACGGGAACGCAAAATGTGTAAAAGTGGTAAAAATTGTAAAAACTTGTTAGTTCTGGAACAGAGCTAAAGTATCTAATTTTAGTCATTTCGTCTATTAGGGCTATATCAAAACGTTTACCCGCACTGACAAATTTCTGGGGAAGAGTTTTGTGGCCCCAACGAAGACTAAATACAAATTTTTAATAATTTTGGTATGATAATGTGGCTCAAACCTTCAAAATACCGAAAATCGGGAGGTGCCGTTGTATGGGAGCTATATCAAAACGTGAACCGATAGAGCCCATTTGCAATACCAAACTTCTAGGAGAAATTAAAGCTTCTGTACCAAATAAAAAAGCTCCATATTAAATATTGAGAATCGTATATAAAATTCAACAGACGGATGGACCTGGTTATATACTTTATAGGGTCTCCCACGAATATTTCGATGTGTTACAAACAGAATAACAAAGTTAATTATACCCTCCAGTATGGTATAAAAAATATACCATTTTGGAATATTCTTCAGATTTCATAGATTTAAGCCTTTGTTGTTGTTTTTTACTGAATAAATTTTTTTTATTTTTTTTCCTTAAAAAATAATAAAAAGTACCTTTTCATTGAAAAAAGTACCATTTTAGTACTTTTTGAAATTTTCATTTTTCCATCCCTGAACCAGACAAACAACAAGCCATTGACGCAATTAAATATTTTTACGTCTAAACCTCATACAAAATAGCTGTGGGTAGGCAGCAACAGCATCATCATCATCATCGTGACTTCACCTTTCGTGGAATAACAACGAAAACAAACGTCACGGCAGTAATGTTGTTGTTTGTCACTTTTTCTCATGGCTAAATGTTATCTCTTTTTTTTAACAAAAAATTCATTGCATTTTACATTTGATTTCACATTCCTTTCCATTAAAAAGAAACAGCAAAACAAAAAAACTTTGAAATAAAACCTGTCTGTAAAGCGTTTTTGGAACAACCACAACCATTATTGCATAAATAAATACTGCGAAAAAAACTCAATTGAGGCCATTATCAAAAGCAGCAGTTTGGACTTTTGTAGTTTTTCAAACAACTTGTTGCCAAGTGTTGGCAAAATTGCCAACGTTTTCACAACAGGTTTTATTTTATTCAAAGAGTTTTTATTTTATTTTAGCCACTCACAGAGTTTTGTTTGTGTCTCTCATTTGTTTTCACAGATTTCTTTGACGGTTCTTTGTGCCAATTCTCTTTGAAATAAAATGCATAGGAACTTTTGAAGAGAGCAAATCTTAGGGAAATTTTAATAAAATTTTTTGCAAAAATATTAAAATTTTTGGAAAATTTAAACAAATTATTATAAAAAAAGGCTTTTATAATGTTCGCGAAGATATTTTTTGTAAGGCAATGTTTTCAAATGTATAATTGGTCAATGTATTTTTCTAAACAAACAATTTTTTGAAGAAGTTCTTCCAAATAAAATTAAAATTAAATGAAAAAATAAAAGTTAAAAGAAATTAAATTTAAATTAATAAAAAAATAAATAATAAAAATAAAATTTCGCAAATAATGACTTGGCCGAATAAGACAATAATAAAAAAAATATTTCCATTCATATTATTTTCGTATCTCCTTTTTTTTGTAGAAGCCCTCGTTCCCAAGTGGAATAAATAAAGGATAAAAAAATCTCCCTTAATAAAATGCAAACATCCTTTGTATTTTTAAGAATTTTTTGAGAAAAATATGCATTCCTATAAATTATTTAAGTTTATCAAAGGAGTCTCCCTTGCCATTTCTGAGATGTTTTTATTATTTTATAAACTTATGACTTTTAATGTTAATTTGTTTACTTGTTGTTTGTCAATTTTCATTATTTTCCACCACGTAATTGAATTGATTTTCTCCACCAAACAATTGATTGATTAGAATAAAGCAATGAAGTTTGAACATTCCAGAAAAGTCCGGTTGGTAATATGCCGTTTTTTGTTTGGCAAAAAATTTTTTTGCCAATGTCACAGTTAATAATTGTTGAAAAATACAACAATTTGTTTATTAATTTTTTTCTTTGTTGCTCTCTAATTGTCTAAGGGTAGTTTCTTGATGATGGGTGTTAATGAAATTGTTGTGATCGCGGTGGCTGGTTTTTTGACATTTTCTCGTGATTTTTGTGTGTGCAAATAACATTACTGCTGGCCATATAAATAACAAACAATTAGAGGTACACTACACTTGTTTTTTAAAAAAAAACACTTAAAAGATAAAAACAAATGTCTGGGTGTTAAAATTCCATTAGAAAAAAATTTACACAATTAAAGGAAATGGGACCGGGGTGGAGGGAGTATGAGAGGAAATTTCTTTATTTTATTTTCATGGGCATGTACGTGAGTCGTGTGTAAGGAGGAAGAAAAAGAACAAAAAGCAACAATCTAATAACATTGAAATCGCAAATTTAAAGTGCAGTGTCAATGTTATAATAACATACAACAACAACAACAAAAATCTTATTAACAAAGAATTTCTTGGCAAAATGTTTTTGCTAATATTAGGCCTGTTCGATAACTTCGCAATTAAAAAAGGAACAAATTTCCTTTACCGACAGTTTGCAATTTTTTTGTTTTTTCAAAAATCGTAAGTTTCTTTTAATAGCCGGCCTTCGGTCGGGGATTTGAGACTTTCTCCTATGGACAGGAACCAATCTCGGGAACTGGAACAACATTTTCTTTTAAATTAAAATTTTTCTCTAAGTAGCCGGCCTTTAAACAAGGGAATTTTCGGAACTTCAGATGCCAATATCTCGGGAAGTATACATTTCCCCAACAAAAATTATACAGTATTGGAATCAGCATGAAAAGCACTATCTATGGTAATTATTTCATATTTTTTCGTATACTGTCGGTAAAGGAAAGATATGCCGTAAAAAGTATTTGCAAGTTCTTGCAACTACTTCTCATTTCTCTTTCACTGAAAAGATTTGTTATCGAACAGCATTTTGTAAAAGTTTGTACAAATTTGTGCAAACTTTTGGGTTATCGAACAGACCTATTATTATTGGCCAACCATGTCTCTACACAATTTGTGATTTTTTTTTGTACAATAATTTATAAATTTTTTTATTTAAATAAATTTTGGGAGCGAATATCGAATCAAAATTACAATTTAAAAAATGGGAAATTTTTGGTTTTCAACAATTCTCATACAAATATTAAATTCCATTCGTAATTAACAAATCACCCAAATAGGAAATTTTTGTTTATTAAAATTTTTAAGAAATTCTTTTAATTTTACCACTTTTATCGAAATCTAATTTAAATGAAAGATTTTTAAGATTTAAGATTTTTTCTTTTGTACAATAATTTATCAATTTTTATATTTAAACAAATTTTGGGGGCGAAAATCAAATCAAAATTACAATTTTAAAAATGGGAAATTTTTGGTTTTCAATAATTCTCATAAAAATATTAAATTCCCTTCGTAATTAACAAATTAACCAAATAGGGAAATTTTTGTTTATTAAAATTTTTAAGAAATTCTTTTAATTTTACCACTTTTATCGAAATCTAATTTAAATGAAAGCAAAAAAGAGAATTTCCCTTTTGGGACATTTTTGTTTTCACTGGATTTTTATAATTTTCATCGAAACAGACTAACCATAATTGAAATGTTAAATTTCGTGCATAAATAATAAATTTCCCACAGGGGGATATTTTTGTTTATTTAGATTTTTAAGATATTCTTTTTATTTTAGCCTTTATATCACAATCTAATTTAAATGGAATAAAAAAAATAAAAATTTCGTATTTTCATTCGTAATTAACAAATTACCAAATAGGCAAATTTTTGTTTATTAAAATTTTGAATAAATTCTTTTAATTTCACCACTTTTATCGAAATCTAATTTAAATTAAAGCAAAAAATGCGAATTTCCCTTTTGGGAAATTTTAGGGAAATTTTTGTTTTCACTGGAATTTTATAATTTTTAACGAAAAAGACTAACCATAATTAAAATTTTAAATTTCGTGCATCAATAATAAATTTCCCACATGGGAATATTTTTTTTCTTCTTTTTATTTTAGCCTTTATATCAAAATCTAATTGAAATGGAATAAAAATAAATAAAAATTGCGTATTTAGAAATTTTTGTTTTTAGTGAAATTGGAAAATTTTCAACAAAACAAACGTAATTGTCTCTCAAATTTTAAATTTCATGCATAAATACAAAATTTCCTTGAAGGGAAAATTTTGTTTATTTTGATATTTAAGAAATTCTTTTATTCAGTCATTTTTATTGAAATCTAATTTAAATAGAAATTAAAAATAAAAATTTCCCTGTTGGGAAATTTTAGGAAAATTTATGGTTTCACTGGAATTTAACAATTTTCAACAATATAGGCATAATTAACTTTGAAATTTTATATATAAATAACAAATTTCCCTTAAAGGGACATTTTTGCTTATTTAATTTTCAAACAATTCTCTTGTTTTTGACTTCATTACAATCGCACGTCAAAAAAAATATAAATTTCCTTTGTAAGGACATTTTTGTCAAATTTAACAAATAATACAATAAATTTTAGAAATTTTAATTTTTAGCATTCAACTTTATCCCATCCAAATTAAAACAATTTTGTTTCAATGGAAATTTTTTATAGCTGCCATCATAAATTGTATTATTTGTCAACTAGTGTAAACACTCGAAATATTTATTAATCTATTTATGCATGTGTTTGTGTATTTAGCATTTGCCTACACCTAGCGTGTCTATTAATAGTTAACGTCACCGTTGTTGTGTTTTCCTATTTATTTTTTTTTTCCCGGCATATGCCATCGATCTTTGGCCAGATACATATCTACATATACATGAATGACAACCAAAAGTTGATGCTAACAAAAAGAAAATAATGAATATCTACATACAAAAAAATCAAATACGTAATTAACGTAATTTTTGTCTCGTCCAATAAAAGAAAGAAAAAAACTAAATTAAAAAAAATTGGCAAATGTACAAGTGAAAATAATTTGTTTATATACATGTGTGCTATACATAAATACGTATACATTATAGACTTTCATACATATGTATATAACGGAAGACAAAATAGAAACGTTATAATTTCTAGTTTCTATTATATTGCTGTATTTTATTATTAAGTGCAAACAAATGCCAAGCGATTTATGATAAGACTTATCACAAAAAAAGTTTAATAACTGTCTGGAATAAAATAAAATATTTTTCTCTGTTCATAAAACTAACGACAATCACGTGAAGTACATGTTTGGATAGCAAGGGATTTAAAATTTTTTACAAAAATCTTAATATTTAATTGACTAACCCCAAAGCCTTATTTTAAATTTCAAACTACAACATATTTGTTTATAGTTGAGTTTATTTGCTGTGCAAATAAAATTACTTTTCTCAAACAGCCACACATTATTTAGTTAATGCGTAGTAAAGTGGCTGATGAAATACTCTATATGAATTGTCTCAGCTTTTGGGAGAACATTAGCATTGTTTTATTTAAGAAAAAAAAAAAATAAAAATTTTGAATATATATTTTTAGAATTTTTTTTTGTGGGCAAATGAATGAATTTGCTGAAGAAAATGCGTAGTTTTATGTTTTTGAGGAACACTTTTTCACTCCTTCAAGGTGAAAATATGATAAGGAGGTTTTTTGATACTCCTAAGATATAGTTTTATCATCATATTTTAAGGTATATTTTGATACGCTCGGCTTAGGACAAGTACATAGTTTAATAGGTATGTCAAATAATGAAATAATAGTTTAATATGAAATAATGCGTTCCATTTCAGACAATTCACAAACGATAGCCACGTAAAGTCTTGGAGGGAGCTCTTAATTTTGTCTAATCTCTATAAATCGTCCTGTATCTCCACATTTAGGATGTTCCCACTTGAAATCCCCGATAAACGCTCAAAAATGTTTTTCAAAATAGTTTAAGGAATCTTCTCGGACTATTTTGAAATTGATCTGTTTATTTATTTCTTGAGGAATTCCAAAGTTCCTGAGATAATAGCTCAAAAACTATAAACCTTATCAAAAGGAATGACTCTCTAAATAGGATCCATTTAGTCCGCGAAACTTTAAACCCTATGGGAAGAAAGAAAACATAAATAAAAAATACGATTCACAAGGCTTTGGGCCTTAGTGCAGCTAAGGACTACTTTCCGATCATTTAAACAATTTTGACGCAGATAGTACTTGTGATTCCAGGCATACGGTACAATTTTTTTCTTGGTGGCACCTGAGAAAATGATCCGAAAACGAACGCTCCAAGCCCTATATATCCCCGTATTAAGTTGACATTTCTCTCACGATTTCTTCCATACATACCTTTCAATGTTTTCATTCATTTCCACAAGAAAGATTGACTGCAATTAAAGGAATCATCCTAAGAAGAGATAAAAAAAATGATTTGTTTTATTTCATGACAAAAACATCAAAATGCTACCTTTATAATTATACACACATACATATACCCCCATTATTATAAGTCTTCTTTTGTTATATTTTGGATTTACCGAACAGATTTATAGCGTCCCGGTTAACCTAAAGTTATAAGTGATGATTGAATTTCAAAGAGGAGCTTCTTGGCATTAACTTTCAATGTAAATATTATATTTTTAATGCCTCCAAATTGGTTTATTTTGCGTTTTCAAATCCATCAGATAGTAAAAGAACACATATAATGATGGCCCATATCCAGGCATTATTTCCACGAAAATATTTTAAAACCAAACCATTCATGCATTCATTCATGTGTTGCACATTAATGTGACGCATTTTGTATTTTATTCTCTTTTGAATAGAATTTGTAGAGATCACGAATCAGCTGTCAGTTAATAATGTATTTTTATGCCCTCTCATCGATTTCTCTGCATTTTTTTTCTCTTCATTTTCATTCATCTCCACAACATTTATTGCAAAGACTGCCTTTTTTACTCCCTTTAATGAAGGAATTTGATTATTGTTTTAATCAAAACAACAACATCATTAATGTTTAGTTTTGTTTGTTTTCCTTTCAATTATATCCGTTGTACATTACCACCGATTTCCCCATCAATTTTTGTGTTAATTCCAAGCCTTGTTATCAATTCATGCATTAGTTGTTTACTCTCTTAACGTCAAAATAGACGAATAAAAAGAGCCAACAATTGGCCATTATGTTGTGGTGATGCTCTTTGATTTTGCAATGCTGCTGTTATATTGCTCACATGTTGGGAGCTCTTCCATCTCCTCACACTCTTTGGCTTTTTAAAAAGATTTCGTTTTTCTTTTTTTTTTGTTAATTTTTTCGTTAATTTCATTTCGTTTTGAACTGGCAATTTTCAGTTTGAATTTAGCCATGCATTATTATTGTGTGCATAACAATTTGCGGTGTGGTGCTCTGATGTGTTGTTATTATTAAACAGCGCAAGCCAATCAAACCAAGCAACCAGCCAGCCAGCCGTGCAGCCAACCAACTAGTCGACAACAAAGCGGATAGCACTTATTGCATATAATGTTGTATTACGTGATTTTTTGGTTGTAATATTTTTCCTTTTTATAATAAATTGCGATAAAAATCTTGAAAATTGAAAACTTGGCTTGGCTTGTGATACGCAAACGAAAATTAAACGTGTTGCTGGCGCGCGTGGCAATCACATAGAGTGGCCTCCCCCACCAAACAAACAAATATCTATCAACTACCTCGCTCTCTCTAATTTCTTGTGAGAAGTTGTTTTTGGTTTCCTTTATTTGACATAACACAAAAATGCTTCAATTACTTCAAGATGAAGATGAGCCTGTATGTATGCTTTAATGTTTGTTAAAATAAAACAATTATTAAGAAACTTTATTATTTGCAAAACATTTTTAAAACCAAATTTTAACAAACAATTTTCCTTTCTGTATTTTTAGTACCTCGATATTGGTGAGGACATGAACGTACCTGATGATTTTACACCAACAGAATTACAAAGTGGCATGTGGTGGCGTCATTTGGCAGCTGGTGGTGTTGCTGGCGCTGTATCACGAACATGTACTGCTCCCTTAGATAGAATAAAAGTGTTTTTGCAGGTAAATATCATCATCGGCGGCATTATCACTCTCTTTTCTGTTTTTATTAATATTTTTCAATCTCTCAGGTTCAAACACATAAGACAGGAATCTCAGATAGTTTAAGATATATGCTAAGAGAAGGCGGCCTACGGAGCATGTGGCGCGGTAATGGTATTAATGTTTTAAAAATTGCCCCCGAATCCGCACTTAAATTTGCCGCCTATGAAAAAATCAAACGACTGATACGTGGCGATGATAAACGACAAATGACCATTGGTGAACGTTTTATTGCGGGTGCAGCAGCCGGTGGCATCTCCCAAACGGTCATCTATCCCATGGAAGTATTAAAGACACGCTTAGCTTTACGAAAAACTGGCCAATATACGGGTATTGTGGATGCGGCGAAAAAGATTTACACACATGAAGGCTTACGTAGTTTTTATCGCGGTTACATTCCAAATATGCTGGGCATTATTCCATATGCGGGCATTGATTTGGCCGTCTATGAGACGCTGAAAAAGAAATATTTAAGTAGTCATAATACGGAACAGCCAAGCTTTTTGGTATTGCTGGCGTGTGGCAGTGCATCGAGTACTTTGGGCCAGGTGTGTTCATATCCATTGGCATTGGTGAGGACGCGACTACAAGCACAAGGTGAGTTTGGAAGGAAAATAACTATAAAGGCCTAGCTACATAAGCTGCCTTGCCTACTTGCTTACTTGCTTCTGATAAAAGAATAAAAAAAGAAAGGGCCAATCCAGTTCGAAATTTGCTCGGCCTTCTTTATTCTTTTATTTTTATTAATTCAGAAATAAAGCAGGAAATCAAGGCAAGCAGGCGAGTTAGCTTATGTACGTAGGACTTAATTCAATAACAAAAATCGGAATGTATTTAAATATCGATGGAAAATATTCAAATAGTTTAGGAAATTGCTCACAAAAAAGATCAAAAATTTCGCTTAAATGCAATTTACAGGCTTTCGGGGATTGCTATCAAAAGGAATGACTCTCGAAATAGGATCCATTTCGAAAATGGACTATGTCGGTCATTCCTACAGGTACCTACTCCTCGAAATTGCAACACTGTTGTGGGATCATGCGGCTGAGGGTATATCTCTGTCGACCAATCCGACTGATTATTTTTTACTTTGTTTTTTTATCATATTTTATTCACTTCCATCCTTTATCATATTAATTTGTATCTCTACTTTTCTCTCTTTCTCTCCATTTCAGTCGTTGCAAAATCCAAGCAAAGTCCGCCTATGGGTGCTATACCATTAAAACAAGCCGGAGCCGCAAATGATGATAATATGATGGGAGTTTTCCGCAAAATTATACGTACAGAAGGCATTTGTGGTCTTTACCGTGGTATTACACCGAATTTCATTAAGGTTCTACCTGCAGTCTCCATTAGTTATGTTGTCTATGAATACTCCAGCAGATGTTTGGGTGTTAACATGACGTGATTTGTTTGCCAGAGACCAGCAACAGCAGCACATTGTCGTTACCAACAACAATGCCGCACTGCTGTAGCAGCAACAACAACAACCACAAATAGTAATGTTGAACAAAAATCCGAGAAGAAATCAGCAGCTGTGCTTGCTCTCTTTTTATTAAGTCTAGAAATTATCCTCGATTCCTTAATTAGTCTCTTCAGTTATTACCACAACTACTATAAAATAATTATTATTTTTATGATAATTAACTCCACAAAAAGAAACAAAAAAAGAAAAACAACAACAAAAAGAAAACAAAACTTTGTCTATGTCTCTAGATATGATGCCTAATTCTATTCTATTACTCTACTTGTAATCTACTCGTAAACTTAACTTAGCCTTAATATAGTTTAATTTATTTTAATTATTTTGTATTGTATTTCATAGTAAACTTTCCAAAAACAAAAATACCACAAAAAACCAAACGGAAATCAATGCATAGACAAAAAACGTCAAGGCTATGGAATGCTTAATGAAATTGCCCAAAAAACGAAAAGAAATGAAAGCAAAGACATACAGACCGAAAGAAATAAAATTAATTTACAAAAAAAAAAAAAACAAAAACAAGAGAGAAGAAAAACTTTCCTAAGTGATACTATTGCTAATATATAAAATAAAAAACAAAAAAAGTAAATTAACAAAAAATAATGAGATTTTGTTTTTTTAATTATAAAACAAACAAGAAAATAACCTCCTACAAATAAATTGAAAAAATAACAACAACATTATACATTAAAACAAACAAAAACAAAAAAACGTATTTATTGCTATGTATTTAATAATTGTTATTTTTTTTATTTTATTTATTTTGTAATTTATATAAATAAATGCTACTCTCTATTCAAATCATTGACACAAATTGAATTACAAAAAACGTTTTTTTACTAAAATTTAGAATGTTTTGTTTTTGGGGTTAATACTTGGCTATACGTGAAAACTTAAACTAAAAAAATATAGCAAATTTTTATAATTAAAAAACCAACAAAACAAAAGCTAAAGAAGAATACATTTTCTAATTTATGGTTTTAACAAGATTCCAAAAGAATTTGTTGTGTGGCATTTTTATGAGGCTGAAAGTTGCAACTTTTGTTTTTCTTTTTGAAAAATTACTTGATTTTTTTTTTTGTTAAAAACAAAACAAAAAAGGTAAAGAGACAAAGTGAAAATCTTAACTAAAAACCACAAACACAAGAAACTCAACGATATTATTATTATTATAAATAAACAAAAAAAACCAATTTCAAACAAAACACAAAAGTTAAATATTAAAAAAATAAATACTAAGCTGTACAAAAATAGCCAAAATTCTTAACAACATTTAACCAATCCAAAAATATTAATACAGTTATTGAAAACAAAAATTACCAACTCTAATTGAATTGCATACAATATATCTTTTGTCCAAACCAGATAAACCAATACAATTTCTATAACTATTAAAAATTTATATCCAAATATTGTGAAAATATTAAAATAATAAAAAAACTATTTTACTTTTTACAAAAGCATTTACTCTTGGATTTGTTTCTCAACAGCAACAACAACAAAATTCTTCTTATCCAACAAACAAAAAGTGAACCAACCACATTCATAAATGCCTTTTTATGTAAACGTAAATTGTTTCAAATTAAATATACCTATAAACAAAATTGAATATGAATTTTTTTCTCTTTTTCAATTCAAATAAAGGAAACCTATTATGTTTTGTGTTTGAAAAATACATACAATATATTTTTGGAGTTTTATTTCCTGTTTAAAGAGGGATATTGGGATGACAATGGAATTCTGAAAGAAATGTTACAATTTTGGACCATATCGTTAGATTCGTTTGATGGTTATCGAGCGTTTTATACGAAGAACGAAGTCTAAATACCAACATTTCAGCCATCACACTAATGGGCCGATTCCGTACAGCGAGGCGAGTCATGTCGCGTCGTCTATCGTCTCTGCGACAAAATTTAAAAAATGCACTACGTACAGTGATAGAAAATAATCGTCGATAACAAGTTATTTTTATTTTTTTTATTTTATTTTTATTCGTTAGTAAAAATGAACGGCGACAGCTAATTTGTTGTCGCCGGAAAATGAACATTACGGCGACAAAATTTGACGTCGTCGTGCGACTTTTGCCATACGTAATGGACAAATTGCAACTGGCAACGCGACACGACTCGCCTCGCTGTACGGAATCGGCCCATAAATACCAAACTTCATACCGAAAATTGTGAGGTACAGTTCTATGGGGGCAATATGAAGGCGTAAACCTATACCGACATATTTAGAGGGGAAAGTTAAATACCCTAACTAAGACTAAGGGGTCGATTGTGGATAGCAACTCAACTGTAGTTGCGTTGCCAGAATAGAAAATCATACAAATAAAATAAGACAAACGACAGAAATGCTTGAAAAATTCATTCAATATCAGTGTTTTGAACCTTCAGCTACTAATTCAATTGTAAAAAAGTAAGAATTTCAATGTAGAAATTGGATTTTTTATCATTTAATTTGCTATCGGCAACCCAACTCCAGTTGGGTTGTTATCCAAATCGACCCCTAAATACCAAATTTCAGCAATCCCACGGCGGCCGGTTCTATCCACCGGATTGACTCGGAGGAATCTTCGACCAAGGGCCGTCACCTCAACAATTATGTGTTTGTGTTCGTGTATTTTTTTCACCATGGGAGCGGCAATTTATCCCGGAATGCCTGCTCCGAGCTCTTCTTTATCGTCGTCGGAATACGAGACGCCCCCGCAGTCACCCCAACAACAACAAATGCAGCACCTAACACCACAAGCTGTTGTTCAACGGCCCAGAAATGCATCTTTCCTACAATTCAATTGCAACGGTCTCCGCAATAAGGTCAGCGAAATTGTAGATTTTATGGGTCGGAAAAACATCATGGTCGCCGCGATCCAAGAAACAAAGCTCACCGCCACCTGTAGCTTGCGTTGTCATGGTTACAGCGTTTTGCGAAAGGATCACACAAGAAGCAGAGGAGGAGGACTTGCCTTCCTGATACACCAGTCTGTCCAGTACAGTTTGTCTCTAGTGACCCATACATGGAATGTGTGGGGGTAGCAGTAAAGTGTGTGCCGAGATAGAGCTGCTTAATGTGTACATACCGCCGATGAATAGCTGTGCCCGACGTTATATGCCCGATATTAGTTCGCTTTAGAGGGCAATAACTGTCTGGTGCTAGGGACTTCAAAGCTCATCACGAGCTTTGGAATTCCGTCCTAGGTAATGACCAGAGGGGTACACGCTGGCTGAGCAAATTGATAGCTCCACGTTTTGCACGGTGAATGAAGACGCTCCTACGAGGATTAGAGGAGACTGCCACAGCTCGCTAGATATCACCATTGTGTCACCAGGTCTGATAAATGACGTATCCTGGCAATCTGTTATTTCCCTTACCTCAGACCACCTCCCTATCATCGTCTCCGTAAACAGACCACTCGATTTCATAACATCTGAACACCGTACGTTCCTGAACCATAGGAAAGCTGATTGGCAAGGGTTCAGAGAATTTATCAATCATCGCTTCAGAGAATTGCCCACTCCCTCAGATCCTCGGGTAGCTAAGAAAACTTTCCGGGACATCATCACTGCAGTAGCCGCTCGATACATACCTGCTGGTCGAATACCTGAAATAAGACCAAATTTCAAAGCAGAGGCGATGGGACTAGCAAATGAGCGTTATGAGCTTCGTCGTATGAACCCTGAAGACCCAAGAGTTAGAGAGCTTACTCTTGAAGTCAACAGGTTAGTAGGCGAACATAAGCGGAAAAAGTGGCTAGACCACCTGAAGCAATGTAACATTGGTGCAGAATTAATTCAATCTCGAATGCGGAAAAGAAGGATGACAGAACAGCAGTTACTTTCAACGGCGTGACAGTAACTGACCCAAAGAGGTGCGCGTGTTATTTAACCGGCAGTTCATAGAGCACCCCGAGAGTGATAGGGCGAAGAGAAGTGTGCTACACCGTATAAGAAGAGCCCTTCCAGCCGAGGAGGTACCACCACAATTTACGATGAGCGATGTTGCAGATGCCATCCGAAACTCGAAATCATCCAAAGCGTTAGGCCCACACTGAATATCGATGGTAATGCTTAAGCAACTGGATGAACCTGGAGTTGAGTATTTAACAAATGTCCTCAACCTATCGTTAGCTACCCATATCATACCAGAAGCAAAGATCCTAGAGGTACTATCCAGTTGCCCAATATCAACATGGATTTCGGAAATGCATAGTACTACAACAGCATTAGACGCCATATCCACACATATCAGTAGAGGACTGAACCAGAAAAGGACGTGCGACCGAGCAGTCATGGTGGCTCTTGACCTATCGAAGGCTTTCGATACCGTCAACCATGCCAAGCTGTTCGAGGATATAGAGAAGACTAATCTCGAGCCATGTTTGAAACGTTGGGTAATCAACTATATGTGCGGACGCCAGTCGTATGTGGAATTCAGAAACAAGAAGTCCAAACCCCGTAGAGTGAAACAGGGAGTTCCCCAAGGAGGGGTGATATCTCCGGAACTGTTTAACCTCTAAATTTCTGAAATTCCACACCCTCCAGACGGTATAGTGATCGTGATGTATGCTGATGATTGTACGATCTTGGCGTAGGGACCTATCATCATGACATATGTGATAGATTAAATGTCTACATAGCTGACCTAGTGCAGTTCTTCCATCTAAGGAATATGAAAATATCCGCCGCTAAATCCACTGCCACACTGTTCACCACATGGACGGCTGAAATGAGGCTCCCACTGAACATATTGGTCGATAGTGCACTGATTCCGACCACTAACTACCGCAAAATACTAGGTGTAACGTTCAATAGCATGTTTAAGTCGTCCGCCACAGCTATTTGCGATAAGATCAGAAGTACGAACAAGGTGCTCAAGTCGCTGGCCGGCAGCACTTGGGGAGCTGACAAAGACACCTTGTTGACCACCTACAATGCAATAGGCCGGTCTGTGGTAAGCTATGCGGCACCAGCGTGGTCTGCAAAGGTTACCACTACGCAGTGGAAGAAGATTCAAACCTGCCAGAATGCTGCCCTGAGGAGGCACCCCTCATGACACCAGTGGACCATCTTCATGAGGAGACGAAGATTTTACCGGTGCGTCAACACAATAAGATGTGGTCGAAGCAGTACCTGCTTGGGTGTTATCGCAGTGAGCATCCCTGTCACGATTTAATGGACAGGCTTCCTCCACCCGGGCACGTCAGGAGAGATCTTCATGATATAGAGAGAGAGAGGTCCAAAGGTATAAAAGAGAACCTCTAGACCAACGAGCTTATCAGACAGGCTTGGATAGCATTCACACTGACATGGTTGTGCAGGCAGTACAGAGATACAGTGTGAATGCCGTACTTGGAGACCACCCCCCATCCATCGCAGCAGAAGAACGCCACCTGCCCAGGCAAACACGAGTGGTTTTAGCCCATTTAAGATCCGGACGATGCAGCCGCCTCAATTCGTATTGGGTCCGAATTGACGCCACGATACCCAACAAATGCCCAGCATGTGGTTGGGACCACACTATACACTGCATTTGTTTAGCTGCCCAGCGAACCCCACTCAGCTGTCTCCTGATTCCTTATGGACGCAACCAGTCCTTGTTGCAGAATTCTTGAATTTGGATACAGAGGAACCTGCTAACTGAGATAATAAACGAAGGAACACATTTGCGTTGCTACAACAACAACCAAATTTCAGCCATTTCGATGGATTATGGTGGACATAACCTTTAAAATACCGAAAATCGGGGAGTACCGTTCTATGGGGGTTATATAAAGGCATGGACCTGTACCGACACATTTCTGGAGGAAAGTTTTATACCACCAACGAAGACTAAATAAAAATGTCAGCCATTTGGGGGGAATATTGAGGCCACAACCTTCAAAATACCGAAAATCTGGAGGTTATCGTTCTATGGGGGCTATATGAAGGCGAAGAGTAAGTAAATTTCAGCCATTTTGGTGTGATTATGAAGCTAAAACTTCTAAATACCAAAAATGGGGTGGTACAGTTCTATGGGGGCTATATCAAAACGTGGACCGATATAGCCCTTTTGCAATACCAAACATCCTAGGAGTAATATAAACTTCTATACCAAATTACAAAGCTCTATCTTAAAAATTGCGAGCTATATCTTGATTTCAACAGACGCACGGACCGACGGACATGGTTATATCGACTTAGAATTTTACCCTGATCATGAATATATATATATATATATATATATATATATATATATATATATATATATATATATATATATATATATATATATATATATATATACTTTATAGGTCTCCAATGAATATTTCGACGTGTTACAAACGGAATGACAAATTTAATTATACCCTCCATATTATGGTGGAGGGTATAAACATGATCTTCGTCCTAAAAAGGCATAATTTTCAAACAAAAATGTCTGTCGTTTCACATATTTTATTTGTACGATTTTCTCTTCTAGCAACGCAACTAAAATTGAGTTGCTATCCATAATCGACCCCTTAAGTCCTCTTAGGAATATGTATTAACATATAACCCAAAAGGCCTTCCTGTAAAATATCGCCGTGTAGGTTAACAAAGAAACGCGTATATTGGTCCTCAAAATATCTTAAAAAATCCACGTTGATGTCCTTCTAAAAATATTTATTCCAATCCTCTAAGGTCCACCTAAAATCGTTTAAGTAATTGATACTTGTGATCTTCTAAAAATCTTTGGAAATCTTAAAACTCAATAAAAATTCAATCCATGTTATTATCCTCCATCCATCATAAAAATCTACGTCTACGATGCCCTTTCTTTACTCCTAGGCTAGGTTTACATCAAACGGTTTTGGTAAAACTTGTCATTTAAATCCTCAATACCATTGAACATGCTTTAAATAAAAAATATTCTTAAACAGGTATCTAATGCAAACATGCCTCCAAAAACATAGAAAAATATAAGACCTAACGAATATTTTCCCAAAACAAAAACCATTCCCTTACAGATAAATGCGTTCTCAAAACATTGTTTTTCTAACGGACCAATCCGTTGTCCGTTCACTGAAAATTTTCTTTTTAGTTTTTCATTCACAATTTTCCTCTGTTTGTTTCGCCGGGTATTTATAAATTCGGTATTGTAAAGAATAGAAAAAGAAAAAACATGAGAGTTTTTATTTTTAGAATCCACAGAGAGCATGATGCTGCTTTAGAAACGAAGAAAACTTGGAAAATGTTTCTCATTTAAGTTTTATACGGTGGAGAGCTAACACGAATCGGTGAAAATTTTTTCGAATACTTCGTGATTATTTAATACAAAACTAAAATATCTACATATTTGAATTAAAGTAACTCTGAAAATTACCAAACGAATAAAATATGGATAACTCCGATTATATGTATCAGCAAATCTGTAGTGCCCGCACCGTTCAATCGGATAAAAAGGGTTTCTTCAATGAATTCTATTTGGAAGTGAAACAATCATGTGGCGAAAAATGGCTAAAAAATTGTTTCGGTTGTCTTAAGTCGAACGAGGCACGCATTCTTTCGGTATTCAGTGATCGTGAAATATGTGATCCCGTTCTGGGTGTTCTGGAGAATGTTGTGCCAGTGTATAAATTAAAAGATGCCGTATTCTCTTCACAACGTCGTCTGCAGGCCGATAAATACCATTTGATGTGGACATCGTCACAAAAGAAAGAAGAACTGCAGCATGCCTTGGCATTGGCCAATTTGGCTGTCATGCGTGCCCCCGCTAAGGGTAAGAAAGAGATTGGTGATTGTTCTCTTTTTGATTTGAATATTGTGCGAAGTGTATGTGATTGTGTTTTTGTTTGTATCGACAGATCAACAGGTTTCTGTAGAAAGTTTTACGAATTATTTGAATGTTTATCCAAACATGTATTCTATTCTCTACGTATAAAGTGATACTAATATTTCAAGCAATTTACTCGTCCCTATAAGAAAGAATTTTAAAATTGATTTATAGAGTTTTGAATTTAACAAGGTATTTGGGCGGTGGAAATTTCCCTTTGTGGATGAAACCCTTGGTGAGTAACTTAAGAGCCCAAAACAGAAATCTTGTGATTATCGCCCTATTGTGCTTGAGAAAATAGCATCATATCCCTGGGGGGTTACTCTGTATTGCGATGCGTTTGCGTTTGGTATTTTGTTAGCGCAAGATATTTGCGTTAGTTAACACACGACTTTGACATACGCTTTTGTATTACAGATAGCGGAGGTGCCAGAAAGGAAAAAAGGAAGAGAAATAATGGCGAAAGGAGATACTAAAACGTATTAGAGACGCATTTAATTACCTTACGCATCGCATTTTTCTAACGCATCGCAATAGAGAGTAACACCCCTGTTTAGCCTTATTGTAGATTAGTTCTGAGAAGAGCTTCAATCGAATGGGGATTCATTTTGTAGAACATTTCTTCCTTGTAATTCAATCCCTTCCATGTCCATTTTCCATTGAACCGTATTAAAAGTACCACAAGATGCAATTCTGCAAACATGTTGATCAGAAGATTTTAGATACGGTTCTCAAAGACAACTAATCTAAAATGTTAAAAAACATGTTTAGATCCTCCTACAAATGTTAAAAAAACAACGTATAGGTCCTCCTACAAATGTTAAAAAACCAACGTATAGGTCCTCCGAAAATGTTTAAAAACCCCACGTTTAGGTCCATCTAAAAATGTTAAAAAACCCACATTTAGTTCCTCCTAAAAATTTTTAAAAACCCCACGTTTAGGTCCTCCTAAAAATGTTTAGAACCTTCACGTTCTCCTAATAAAGTTTAAACCCCACGTCTAGGTCCTCCTAAAAATGTTTCCAAACCGCACGTCTAGGTCCTCGTAAAAATGTTTACAAACCGCACGTTAAGGTTCTTCTAAAAATGTTTAAAACCCCCACGTTTAGGTCCTCCTAAAAATGTTTTAAAACTTCTCGTTTAGGTCCTCCTAAAAATGTTTAAAAAAACCCACGTTTTGGTCCTACTAAAAATGTTTAAAAACCACCACGTTTAAATCCTGATAAAACTGTTTAAAAATCCCACATTTAAGTCCTGATAAAAGTGTTTAAAAAGCCCACGTTTAGGTCCTCATAAAATGTTTAAAACCGCACGTTTTGGTCCTCCTAAAATGTTTCAAAATTGCACGTTTTGGTCCTCCTAAAATTTTTTAAAAACGCACGTTTAGGTCCTCCTAAAATGTTTAAAAAAATCACGATTAGGTCCTGATAAAAATGTTTAAAAAGCCCACGTTTAGGTCATCCTAAAAGTGTTTAAAAACCCCACGTTTAGGTCTTCCTAAAATGTTTAAAAACACACGTTTTAGTCCTCCTAAAATGTTTAAAAATTGCACGTTTTGGTCCTCCTAAAATTTTTTAAAAACGCACGTTTAGGTCCTCCTGAAATTTTTTAAAAACGCATGTTTAGGTCCTCCTAAAATGTTTAAAAAATCACGTTTAGGTGCTGATAAAAATGTTTAAAAAGCCCACGTTTAGGTCCTCCTAAAATGTTTAAAAACCCCACGTTTTGTGTTGACGTCATTGTGTTGCCGTATTGGAAGAATCTTCGTCTCCTAATGTCGATAGTCTACGGATGATATAAGGCTGACTGATTTTAATATCCACACTGGTGACGGAAACACACTGACCTATCACGTTATATGTGGTTAACAAGGTATCTTTATTTACACCAAAAATTTTGCAGGCCTTGAGGACCTCGTTATTTCAACTCAGCTGGTCGCTGATAGTCCTGTCATATGCGGACGACGTGAATGTACAACTGAATGTAACCATTATAATCTTGGGCACTATCAGTGCTTATCTGCGCTGTCAATGTTATGAAGTGGCTGTAGATTTAGTGGCCTGCCTTTCGCAAATGACATTAGGGAGGATATCCGACGCCAAGATGGTACAAATCAAACTCATAATAAACGATTTCAATGCTAGGAAAGGTAGAGGTTAAACAGTTCCGGATATATCAACCAACCATGGGAAACACCTTGTTACACAGTTCAACTTTCGACTACCGTCCATACTTTTAATTGATTACCCCACGTTTCAAACTTGGGAGAGTAATCTGCTCGATATTTTTAAACATCAAAGTTTTTCTTTTAATACGTTAGACGCCACCAACACTGTACTATCGCACCACTTGTTCTGATTAAGGCCTTGACTAATATGAGAGGTGATGGTATGCAGCGCTTTTATAGGTCTGTGCTGCTTGCGAAACTGATGCCTATGTTTGGCAACTGGATAGCTATTTTTGAGACTTGATAGCAGTAAAACCTCAATATTCTTTGCTACGGGCGAAAAAAGCTAAAGCTGCTGACATTCTGGCCTGACTTCAGTAGCGCAACCCCCTTTTGATACCCTACACCACCTTGTGGTAAGGGGTATTATGTCTTTGTGCATTAGTTTGAAACATGCAAAAGGAAACGAGATAGACCCATAGTTCCTTTTGGGGATATACATAGAATCACTTTCTGAGTCGATTTACGCATGTCCGTCTGTCTGTCCATGTATATTTGTAAACAAAGTACAGGTCGCATTTATTGTCCGATTCGCATGAAAATTGGGGAAGATAGTTTTTTTGGTCAAAGGACGAACGCTATTTATTTTTGTAAAAATCGGTTCAGATTTGGATATAGTCCCCGATTTTAAGGCATTTGGTGCACGAAACGCGCTGTATATGTCCGATTTCAATGAAATTTGGAATGTGTGACGGAATTTAGTCTAAAAATAAGTGTGCCAAACTATATAGAAATCGGTTCAGGTATGGATATAGCTCCCATATATATTCTCGGCCGATTTTAAGAATTTGATGCACGAAACGAGCTATATTTGTCAGATTTCAATTTGATTTGGAATGTTTGCCGGGATTTGGCCTAGAAATAAGTGTGCCAAATTATATCGAAATCGGTTCAGATTTGGATATAGCTCCCATATATATATTTTAGGCAGATTTGAGGTATTTGATGCACGAAACACGCTAAATTTGTCCGATTTCAGTGAAATTTGGAATGTGCGACGGTGGTTAGTCTAGAAATAACTGTGCCAAATCATATCGAAATCGGTTCAGATTTGAATATAGTTTCCATATATATTTTCGACCGATTTGAACAAATGACACTGCATTAAAGTTCCCCAAGACTAGAATAGACCTCCCTAAAGCGGGTTATTTTTGAGTCTATAACCTGTAGTAGAACTATTTATAAAAGATATGTATACGTCAGTAGTGCGATTCTGTAACATTTTTTAATAACGAACCGACATCGGTAGTTAACGAAAATATTCGGTTGAGTTAACGAATGTGCTATTCTGTAACTTTATGTTACCGATTGTAGAAATCGTTAGCACATATCGACGAATATCGATGGGAAGACAAATTGTCAAATAATATATTTTAGTATTTATTAATGTATTTTTAAGTTAAAAATACTATTTCTTCGCAATTACGAATATAAAACGCGCAAAGGAGTACAAATATCTTCTCTTGGAAGGAAGGTGTCTACAATTAGTGTCTGCAAGTTGGGATACTTGCCATGCGAAACCCAGGAGTAACTACAACTTCAAAAACTTCAAGTGCGTATGTGAGTACTTCTAGGAGGTAAAGGAACAATACACAATTTTCATATATTTTGGTGGTTTTATTCCAGGATATGAAGAAATATATCATTAGCCGCCACCGTAATAGCTCGGCGAAACAAAATATAGAATATCCCCAATTTATCAATTTATGGTTTTGAAGTGGACAAGAACTTGTCTAGACAAATAAATATGAATGTGTGCATCTACACCGTCTTATGTGAATCAACAGAAGCTGCATTATTTATGTTTACAACAGATTCATATTTTTAACGTATTACTGGCATAAAATATATGTATGTAAGGATCATTGGTCAAAAGGTCACTTCCTTTTGTAGTGAATTGTATTTTATAAATGCATGAGTTAAAAATTATAAATTTGGTAAAATCCTTCCTATTTGTATGTGAAGCGCTGTTTTATTTTTTCTAACTACAAAGGTAGGGTCATATTTTGGGTTGTGGCGCTTTGTGCGAAAATTCTGAACAGCGCAATAAAAAGAAGAGCTATGTAAAAATTGAACTTTGAAGTTTCACATAATTAAGCTCCTTCGGTGACATTCGTGGATCCACGTTACCGCCATTTGAATCATTTATTCATTTCACGCCCATATTAAATAGCATTTCTCATGACCTATAGTTCGGAAATCCGAACTTATAGCATTTTGGCTTCAATACGGCATAAAAGCCAACGAACGCCTCTTAGAAAGATAGTGTTAGGGGAATTGGTATAAGCCTTACATAACAGTACCACACTTGAGTTCTTTTGAAGCGTTAGCTTAAGATTTTCTTCTTTAATAAGTAAGACAAAGGTTAGAGCAGCCTCCAAGGTAAAGTTATGAGTTAATCGAAGTTCTACAACTTTCTCTTTGGTGGTCTTTATACAGCTTCAATAAAATCTGCGCTGGCGAAAGCACAACAGTGGCGAAGCTGACCCATGTTATCATACATAATTAACCCTTATGTAAACGCTTTAAGAAGATTTTTCTCAATAAGGCAGAATTTACCTTGTGTACACTCCTCATTAACATAACATATGCTCATATAAAATGCCGGTTCTAAAAGAAATCAGCAAAATATTGCAATAATGTACTGTCGTTAAGACTTAACAACAACTTTTTTTTGGTTGTTAACTTAACGATAATTTTCGGTAATTAACGACAAAATTTACCGACAAAAATCGTTAAAATTGGTATACAGAATAGCACTTACCGAAAATTATCGTTAACTACCGACATTTGTCGTTAATTCTGTCGTTAAGTAGTTACAGAATCGCACTACTGGTAACTCTACCCAGGTTTGTTCCTACATTTCAATTTTATTTCTTCTTTTAATAATTTCTCATTGGAATCGAGCTTAATGATCAATAATGCAAGTGAAAAAGGAAAGCCGACGATTCGAACCCACACACCTACCACTATGTGACATGCCTGTTTCGCCTTCGGTAAAAGCTCTTCTGACATATCGGATATGGAGCAGCCACACATTCCACGGCAAAAACTCAAGCTACGAACAATTCTATTGTGACACACCGAACAGAACGTGACCTCGCCGGTTGTGATCCCGAATTTTGCTTTATGTCGGTCATTATCAGCATGGTCGTGGAAAAATATATTTGTAAAGCTAAAAAAATATTTTTATTTGCTAAAGTACCAAAGGTCAATAAGCTAATCAAATAATACAAAAAAAGCTGTAGCAACGTTGACAGTCTCCGGCCGTTATGAACACGAATCGTTCCGGAGCATAGATCCTGTTCTATGAACATTCTTCTACGGTTATTTTAGTGGAAGAAGAAGAGCTTGTGTCTTAGAATCCAGTGAGACTGTCTGGACAGATGTGGATCTAGGCTGCCCTTAGGGATCCATCTGCGGTGCATTTATTTGGAATATCATGATGGAATCTCTACTACGAGTGTAGGCGACAACTGATAAGACCTGGCGTATGTTGATAACCTGCTTATCATGATTGAAGGTGTGACTCGTGTCGAGTTGGAACGACGTGTTGAGCATGCGTGACGGTCTGGAGTGATCAAGTATGTGTTGAGATGGCTGACTGGGGCTTGAGCAGGCCCTCTGTGTATACTATATATTGTGGGCTTTTTGTTGCCTGTGCACTAGGCCGGGGCGATTTGTATGGAAGGAAAAAAGTGTTATCGGGCGCCTGGGGATTCTGATTTTTGGGATTGTACTGAGCAAAAAAGTCAACTAGACCATATGTCTACGGTGAAAATCGAGCCCCCGGATTTTGACTTGAAGTGTTTTTTCAAGGATTTTTGGACATTTTGGCATATAACAACCAAACCACTGAGATATTCGATCCAACACAAAGACAACAATTGTAGCCAAGACAATAATAAAGAACTCTCCAGAACATCGCAAAAGCATTGGAACGCTCCTTCAGGTAGTTATGGCCTCGAGAAGGTGCACATTTTTTGAAAAATATCGATAAACGACACTGTGATGCAAAATGGAACTCAAAGTCAGTGGGTGGAAAATTTCTTTTGGAGATGAAAGCCCTTGGTGAGTATACTGAGAACCCAAAAGAAAATTTTCACCATAGGTCAAGTTTCCGAGATATTGCGTGATTAATGGTTTAATTTTGGCCCCTTAATTTGTGAACAAATAGCTTTATATCTCTCTAAAGCGTTATTGTAGCTTCGTTTTGACATTACATGTCTTCAGTCAAATCGAATGGTGAATCTTTTTGTAGAATATTTCATCCCTCTAACTCAATTCCTTTCATGTCCTTTTCGTCCTTTATTTTTTGAACCGTAGTAAAAGTACCACAAGGCGAGATTTTACAGCATCCAAATATTCTACAAAAATGTTGTTCAGAAGATTTTAGGTACGGTTCTCATTGATGACCAATCGATATTTCCCCGTTTTCATGGTCCTTTTTGACATTTTACCGGTTTTTGTTCAGAAAACTATGTTTTGTTTTTATGTATATTCGTTATTGGTCTGTGGTGCTTCTGAAATACTTAGTATAAATAGCTCTTGTAATGACGAACACGTTAATAACAAATTTTATTGGAGGAAAGATCCGGTTATCTAAATTTTTGAACCGGATATTCTGATATTAAAACCGATTTTGGAACCGGTTTTAAGTAACCGATTAACCGTATATGTATATCATTAGAAAGCTAATAAAATGGCCAATCAAATGACAGCAAGTAGCTGATTACAACTTTGTTGGTTACGAAGCTTTTCAAAATAAATATTGAACAAACAGAAAATATAATAGTTTTGGATAAAATGTAGGAAAAATAGAAATAGAAAATTTTATAATTTTGCGGTATTGAAAAATAAAAATGATAAGGACAGTTATTGACGTGGTTCAAACTTCTGAGTTATGGCGAAATTAATTCATTCTTGATAAACTTTAAGTGCATGATAAAAAAACAACATAACACAAATTCATCTCGCCATAACTCAGAAGTTTGACCTATGACATAACTGCCTTTCCAGATTTATAATATTATCTTAATCGACTTTCATCGCCAAATAGAACCCAGTGATATTTTACATCAAAATCGGTTTAAGAACGCCGTTTTTTTGTTCTAGCTTCGTAACCAACAAAGTTGTAATCAGCTACTTGCTGTCATTTGATTGGCCAATTTATTAGCTTTCTAAAGGCCTGCGTACATAAGCTGCTTTGCCTGATTGCCTTGCTTACCTGCTTCATTTCTGACGTAATAAAAATAATAGAATAAAGACGAAATTTCGAACTGGGTTGCCATCAGTTGGAAATTGGGTCGGCCTTCTTTGTTCTTTTATTTTTTTATTGAAGCAGCAAAGCAAGGCAATCAGGCAAAGCAGCTTATGTACGCAGGCCTTAATGATATACATTTACGGTTAATCGGTTACTTAAAACCGGTTCCAAAATCGGTTTTAATATCAGAATATCCGGTTCAAAAATTTAGATAACCGGATCTTTCCTCCAATAAAATTTGTTATTAACGTGTTCGTCATTACAAGAGCTATTTATGGTAAGTATTTCAGAAGCACCACAGACCAATAACGAATATACATAAAAACAAAACATAGTTTTCTGAACAAAAACCGGAAAAAAGTCAAAAAGGACCATGAAAACGGGGAAATATCGATTGGTCATCAATGAGAACCGTACCTAAAATCTTCTGAACAACATTTTTGTAGAATATTTGGATGCTGTAAAATCTCGCCTTGTGGTACTTTTACTACGGTTCAAAAAATAAAGGACGAAAAGGACATGAAAGGAATTGAGTTAGAGGGATGAAATATTCTACAAAAAGATTCACCATTCGATTTGACTGAAGACATGTAATGTCAAAACGAAGCTACAATAACGCTTTAGAGAGATATAAAGCTATTTGTTCACAAATTAAGGGGCCAAAATTAAACCATTAATCACGCAATATCTCGGAAACTTGACCTATGGTGAAAATTTCCTTTTGGGTTCTCAGTACACTCACCAAGGGCTTTCATCTCCAAAAGAAATTTTCCACCCACTGACTTTGAGTTCCATTTTGTAGCACAGTGTCGTTTATCGATATTTTTCGAAAAATGTGCACCTTCTCGAGGCCATAACTACCTGAAGGAGCGTTCCAATGCTTTTGCGATGTACTGGAGAGTTCTTTATTATTGTCTTGGCTACAATTGTTGTCTTTGTGTTGGATCGAATATCTCAGTGGTTTGGTGGTTATATGCCAAAATGTCCAAAAATCCTTGAAAAAACACTTCAAGTCAAAATCCGGGGCTCGATTTTCAACGTAGACATATGGTCTAGTTGACTTTTTTGCTCAGTACAATCCCAAGAATCAGAAACTTCAGGCGCCCGTGATGGTGTTCAAATCGCCCCACTCTACTGTGCACATATGGTGCACCTCTATGGTATGTCACGACTGAGTGTGTTTTTGGGTAGGCGAAAGTTTTTGTCGCGTTAATGTGTAGTCATATTAGTATGTCTGCCTGTCGTACTCTTTCCACGGATGTACTCCAGGTGTTAACTGGCGCCCTGTCCTTTGGTCTGGAAGCGAGATGTAGGACTATTTTGTATAAGTTGAAGTGTGGTTTGCAAATTGCTGAGGATAATTGGATCGGACCTTTTGATCTAGTGGATGTTAATACTAGGCGGCGTAGAACAATCCTTCTGCAGCATGCTACTGATAGGTAGTGGGCTAGGTGGACGAACAGTGATAATGTAGAGTGACGTACGTTCTTATCCGTCCAGACTTCAGCATGAATCTCGGATTCTTACTTACAGGGCATGTCTCTCTGAATGCATTTGCACTTAAAAGATCTGTTCGGGACAGATTTAAGCGGGTGTAGGATGATTCAGGACTGGAGGAATGTCCTTACTATGATGACATTATAGATTTAGTATATGTGGATATAACGTAAGGAGTGGCGTAGTGGGTTTTGGATAAAGTCGGGCGCTTGGGTAAAGTCGGACCATTAGTTGTTTAGGTAGTTTTGTACGTGAAGTGTTTGTTAGGAGAAGGACGAGACTTAGTGGACGTAATTCTTTCTACAGTTGGGTATGTTAGTGCGGCATTGTGTTATTCTTGCGAATGTCGTGCCATTCACCCGTGAGGATACTCTCGTTAATTGTTGTGTTGTCTGTTGCGTGTTGTCGGCTGTTAAATTGCTGTGGGCCACCAGTCTCGGGGAGTTTGGAGTCAAACTGGTTGTTGTTGTAGCTGAATAGTACATGCTGGGTAGGAAGCATCAGGCCGTGTGAATAGACTACGAATCAAGGCCGGGGTTATATTCTAGTAACACGGGTGCCAGGTGCCTCTTCGGATATAGTTTGGCAGTTGGTGGTGATCCCCTTGTAGGGTCATCGCGTTTTGCGCGTAGGGCTTTTGGGCAACCGTGTGCCTGACCAAAAGGTACGAATTTAGATGGGCTCCGCTCCTAGCCAAGGAGGCGATCACGTCCAAATATCTTTGAGCGAATTAGTACTTCAATTTGATCCGGTTATCCCTTACAAATTTCATTGATATATTTTTTATTTTCCCGTAGGAGTTGATATGCAAATCGATGAAGGTCTAACCTTGGCTTTGGCCTTAAGATGCCGCGCTGTAATTTTGATTGCTTTGGGAGAAGGTGAAGCTGCCATAAATGATTTGAAGTTAGCTGTGGCCAATGGTTTGAATACCAAAAATAGCGTGGATTATTATTTGAAAATGGCCAAAGCCTATGCAAGTAAGTTGGAGAACAAAGTCAAGATTCAATTGCTTTCTTATTATGAAAATTACTTAAGGCTAAGTGACTTATGACCATTAAAAACATTCCCTTTCTTCTAGCAATGGGTGAAATGAAACGTGCTGAAATTTCCCTCAAAGTAGCTGAAAATATTTCCGGGGGTGGTAGTGCTTTAATAGATGCGTGTCGCCAAGAATTACCCCACATTAAGGTCATGCAAAAGAAATCGTCAGTACAAGCTCCTGCTTTGACACATGGCGAAAATAAAGATTTAAAGGGAGCATCAAGCCTCGTTAAACTCGCAGAAACCAAAGATAAAGGTCGTTTTATAGTGGCCAATAATGAAGTCAAAACTGGGGATGTGGTGTTAAGTGAAGATCCAGTGGCAGCTTGTTTATTACCTGCATTTTATGGCAGTCACTGCCATCATTGCTTAGCCAAGTAAGAACAATTACCAAGATGTCCTCACAGGCTGCTACCCGCCCAATGATATGTAGTAAATCCTTACTATTAAATTTCTTTTGTTCAGACTTTCCATTCCAGTACCATGCCAAAATTGCTCTGGTATTGCCTTTTGTTCAACAGAATGCATGAATCAGGCCTGCAGCACCTATCATCGTTATGAATGTCAATTCATGGATCTGTATATTGGTAAGCCCTTCAACCATTTATTCACAATATTAATTTTAAATATTTTTTATCTCATATATACATATATATTTCAGGCTCCGGAATGTCAATCTTGTGTTATATTGCCCTTCGCGTATTTACCCAGGCCAAAGACATAGATAGTGCTTTGAAAACTGCCTCCCAGCTTTATGAAAACCTCTGTACCCATGAAGACTCAAGACAAGCTGATGATTTGTTACAACGTTCCTTGATGGCGGCATTCTTAATGAGAACCTTACAGAAAGGCAACTACTTTGGGCGCCGTAAAACCGAATCGCCGAATCCGACTGCAGTGGAATTGCAGGTCGCTACTGCCTTATTGGGTTTATTGGAAGTGCTGCAGTATAATGCACATGAAATCTATGAAACTGTCACAACTGATAAACACTTATTTGAGGGTTCCAAAGTGGTTTACATTGGTGCTGGTCTATATGGAACAGCTGCCTATTTCAATCACGAATGTTGGCCAAGTGTTGCACGTTATTTTGTGGGTAAGAAGTTGGTATTGGCTGCAACAAAATTGCATCGGCCCAATGAGGTGGTGGCTGAAAATTATGGACCAGTATTTGTTAAGGCCAATCTAAAGGAGCGACAAAGGGCTCTAAGGGCACGTTACTTATTCGACTGCAATTGTATGGCCTGTCAGGAGAATTGGCCAACATTACAGAAATTGGATAAACAAGTTAGATTTTGGTGGGTATACAGAAACAACAGCATTTTACCCCAATATTTATACTCACCTCTTTTTCAGGTGCCCTTCGGCAAATTGCAACAATGTCTTACAATTCCCCAAGGATCTGAGTAAAGATGTTCGTTGTATACGTTGCCGCAAAAATGTCTCATTAAAGGAAAGTGTGGCGAAAATGATTAAAATCGAAGAGTTATACCGCGAAGCTGCCCAAAATATGCAAGACCAAAAGGTTGAAGAGGCCATTGCAATGTTTAAGGAAGGCATTGATCTATTCTTTGAAATTGCCGTATTGCCTCACAAGGATACACTGATAGCCCAGAATTCACTGACCAAGTGCATGGCCACGTTGGCAAAACAAAATTAATTCTTTGCATTTTCGTATTATCTATATATATATAAAAATGGTGTAAAAAATGTATAGTAATTCATAAAATGAGAACGGCTAGGCCGATTTCTGTAAATTTTTTGTCAGTTATTCGCATTTTCGAGGAGAAGGTCTTTACGGAAGAAAATTTTGGAAAATCCCTCTGGAAAAGTCGGAAAATTGCAAAAATCGAAAATTTGAGTTTTTGTATGAAATTTTATTCCTTAATAGCGAGACGAAGTACGCCGGGTCCGCTAGTTTTCTATAAGTCTTTCTTTTTTCACAAATATAATATTTTTCCACAAAATTCAATAAAGAAATTATTTCATTCGCAACTCTACTTCAGAGTTGGTCAAGGCATAACATGTTACATAATCATGTGTTCCATTTAATCTGTGTTTGTTTCATTCAGTAATGTTGGCGACGTTTCCTGTGTATTTCAGCCATGTAAAACTTCTCTACAAGTGGTGTCTTGAGATACGCCGTTCGGACTCGGCGAAAAACAGTAGGCCCCATATCATAGAGCTAATGTAAATCGGGTTGCATGATATGAGAGAAGTCTCCGTTGTCCCATCTGGGATGTGGAACAATTATATTCTTTCATTGGCAAGAATTAGGAAAGTACGTTCTTCCATCAGTGGATCTTTATCTGCACAACCGCCATGGCGAATTATGTGACAGCTGCATCCAGAACGTAGTTGAGACAAAACTATTCCCGTTAGACTAGGTAGCTGATGTTTTTCTGTTGCAATAGATGGGACATGCACTTGATGGGCAACATTCCCACGGCGCAATAACCTTTCTTCGCTTCATAAGTTCTAAGAACGGCATTTTCTTCCATTGGGTTGCCCTCATGGTTTTCAACAGTCAGAGATACTCTATTATAAAGAGTTCAATGTTTCTATATCCGTACAGAAAACTCGGTCGGTTAGAACTAGAGCACATCCTACATTACATAGCGATCGGAATACATTTTCAGCTTCGCATTGCGCATTGTTGTTAAATATTTCCATGGAAAAATTTGGTACGATTGATTTAATAGGAGTTCATTCGTTCACAAGTCTTTAAATGTAAGATTCAAAACCGTAATCTTACAATTATCGGTATTCCTAGCAATCGTCCAGTAGGCTGGTGAATACCGGATATATAGGGATTAAATGGCTGGGGAAATATTATTATATTGTGTATAATTTTTAACTCCTAGATCTCAGTACGGAGCTTTGACTGTTTAATCATGCTAACTTATAACAACTTTCAATTTGTTTCAATTGTTTTTCTATTTACTTAATTCTAATAAATTATATTCTATTTATTAAATTTTAAATTTGTCGTTTAAAAAAGAAGCACCCTCTTCTTAAACTGACACTTATTGTGATTAATTTTTATAACAGCTAATTTACTATTGTGATTGAAAAGTGTCTTCATTTCATGAAGAATGCTGAGCTACCATTCCTTATAGAGTGTCTCTCTGTTTTGTTTTAGCTACCCATATTTATTGGTTTATCTCTTTTGTCTCTTATTCGTGCCTTCAATGAACTCTTATTCATCAAAGCGAACTAATGTGCCAATTTTATGCCTCATTCTTTTGATTTGTTGATTCTTGTGCCGGTTGAGTCGTTTGCAGGAACTTTAACTTCTCAAAGAACTGTTGCAAGTACATAATAAATAATTAGCAAGAATGATTAAACGGCCAAAACCTGGAGAAACTGAGGAAGATATCCTGCGCATGCAAGAGGAGTTTCTGGCACAAAAAGCCAAAAATCCACAAATGCAACCGTCGGCGCAGATCGTAAAGATAGATAAACGTGAGATGCAAATTCTTAAACTTTTGGAACAATTAAATTGACTATATTATATTTCTAGCTCCCAAACAATCTCTGTTTGCCAAAGCACGCCAGCAAGCACAAACAAAACCATCCAACAACCCCGCTATTACAGCTCCTAACAACCAAGAAAATGCCAATATAATTCTAAAGGAAATACATCAAAAAATTGTTGGAGATGTGGCTGATGGTGAAACGAGTAAAACCATTAGCGACATTGTAATGGGTGATATTGTGGAGAAATCTTTTGATGCACCCAAATTAGTGAATTACACACATGAAGTGGAAACAGCTGCATTCCCCAAAATCCAAAAGATATCATTGGGAAATATCACCCCTTCGCCACAGAAAAAAGGCAAAAGTATTTTCGCCCAAGCATTAAGTAAAAATAATGTTGATGGTTGTGGGCTTGAGAAGAAGTCAGAACCAATGGAAGTCGATGAAGCTGTAGTTGTGGAAAAACGTAATGATTTAAGCGATTTGTACGGCAAATCAAGTATAATTGTAGAGGATTCAAAAACTGCCAATGAGGTGCACAATGAAAATCTCAATTTATTAAGTAAAATGCGAGAGGAAGAGATATTGGCGGAAAGGAAGAAACTAATGGAGTCTATAGGTAAGTTCAATAACATATTTAATTAATTTCCTTAACAAATATACATATTTGTTTGGTTTCCAATCAAGAATTTAAGACTTGGTGTTAGCCCAGTTTGGGGGATCATTTAGTTAGTTTACTGCAAGCCGCAGGGACTGGTAGACTTCTCTAATATGATATGTCACATACCTTTGCTCGCAGACTCTGAAAGGGTTTACGTAATTGAAATGCTGAAAAAATGTTGCTGCATTACGCTGAGGAGTATTTTCAGCAACGTTAAAAATGACATGTTTTCTGGCCTGGTAATCGAGCAGAGTATTCCGTCTACAAGGTGTGTTTGATTACCATTGCACCATAGTGACACCCGGGCCATTGCCTAGTAAGACATGTCGTCGATATTCCCTGTATTAAAATGATAAATTGTTCTTAGTTCTTAAAGATATGAAGTAATCTTTCTCTTCGTGATCGTAAGAGGGCTCTGCTCAGCCGCATAGTACTCTTTGATACCTATTCCTCTAAAAATAAATCGGCGCCGCCCTGTGGAGTTATTTGGCACTATCCTCGACATAATAGGTTAATCGGTATCCACGATGAGTTACCAAGCAGCACCTGCGATAGTTAAATGTAAAACAAAAAATGTATTTCGATTTCACAAATCTTTCTTCTTTTCGGCTTAAGTCAGGTTAAAGGCCTGATTGCGGATCACTCATATGTACCGGTGGTAGCCTTTGGGGCACTGATTACAAAGATAGACAATTTGTCTTGTGTCTTCCTAAGATATGGGCCTTCCGTAAGTATCCACGAAAACTTGAACTTTTTTTAAGAAATTATATCGCGCCGGTGATGGACTCTGTCCATAGGTGAAAATCTCTAAATAACAAACGAAGGCCGGTCTTCCACGAAAGCAATTGATTATGATTTGATTTAAAATGACAACTATACTCGTTGGCTGGAATTTGAAGGCCTATATCTTGGGAAATGTGGACTTCCGCAACATAAAATGTATATCGTTGTAATCAGGGTACCAAGGGCAAGCGATGGAAATGTGCCAAAAAGATCCGCTTTCTTTGGGCTCATCCAGTTGTTTCTCTATTACTTTCGTTTAGACGATTCTACTATTGAACAGACATACATTTTCATATTCCCTCCCATATCTTTCTCACATCCCAAATTAACTGACCTCCATTATTTTTTACAGATCCAGCCATTGTTGCCTTACTGGCTAAAAAACGTCAAGAAAAGGCTCAACAACTAAAATCTCCACCTGCTAAGATAAAATCCGCACCACCCAAAGAGTCACCCACCAGCACTACACCTCTGGAAACCGAAGTTGACTCATTGCCACCAACAAATCCAGCCGTGGAAATTCTACAACGTTCTGCCGCCGAACAATGGATACATTTTGATGTTGTGGAAAAAGATAAATTAGAATGGATGCGTGATATACCGCTGCAATCGGCTAAATTAAAACCAGGACAGAAATTTGAGGCTCGTTTTGATTGGAAAGGTGTCTTGCTACCCTATACCATGGATGAAATAACAACAAAAGAGCAAGGCCCCGAAAAAGATGATCGTGAATTATATATGCATGGTGATGAACCTCATCGTCCTGGTTATACTCTACAAGAACTGTTCAGATTGGCACGTTCAAATGTTATGCAACAAAGGGTAACGGCCTTTAGTGCAATTGCTGGCATCCTAAGCATATATCAACAGGGTTTTTATGACCAAGTTTTAGATTTGCCCATTAGCAAAATATTCTTTTTGCTGCGATTTGGATTTGATGATAATACACCAGCAATGCTGGAAATTGTGGGCAAGGCATTGGCATATTTGTTCTACAATGAAACCGATGAGGTAAGTAATACTTTCACATGGGGTTTTATCTCTCAATTTATCATGATATTCTTCTTTAGACTCTCTTGGATTTTAGTTATGAAAACCCAGGATGCCAATGGCAGCCATGTTTGGAAATATTAAATTTGGAAACCAATACTGATGATGAAATGAAAACCATTGAACATTTGCAAAAT
Organism: Musca autumnalis; assembly: GCF_047663935.1. NCBI lineage: Eukaryota > Metazoa > Arthropoda > Insecta > Diptera > Muscidae > Musca > Musca autumnalis. Next base: position 15,130,420 of record NW_027411977.1, on the reverse strand, counting down.
CAAATGCAACAGTTACAGCTATCGTTTAAGGGTGCAGCCCACACCGTCAATGCCAATGTGGAGGAAAATGAAGAAGAAAGTAAAACATCCATGAGTGATTTCCAATTAGCCGAAACGGATTTAATTGATTGTCTATTGCGTACAAATATTCTGCAGAGAATTTAGTAAGTTTATTCAGTTAAAAAAAAAAAAACCTTGAGGAATTTAAAAAAAATGTATTTAAATTTTTCAGCTTCATCCTAAATGTTGTGAGACCTGATAATGCCACAGTATCATCTTGCCTTAAATTACTTATAAGACTGGCAAGATCGGGCAAAGAAGTTGCTTTGCAAATAGTCAATAATGATGACTTAATGCATTGCTTGTTTGAGAACTTTTTACCCGGCTTAGAGAAAGTTGGTACGTTTGTTCTTATTGTGTTTTAATAAAAATGGCATACGGTTTATTTCTTCTTACTTCCAGATACCTGCCTGCAAACACCACCATTCTACAATTATCCCCAATATCTGTGTCTAAAACTTATGCGAATTTTAATATCCTGTTATTTAAGCATTGCTGTGAAATTAATTAAATTCAAGTTAATTGATATTTTGGAAAATTATCTCTTCAATCGGGAAGATAAGAAGGTAAATAAGTCTCAATTTTTTTTTAAACAATGAAAATAAATTTTTCACAATGTTTTATTATTTTATAGGGTAATCTTATAAAAGTTCAAATTGAAGCATTGCGCTGCCTAAGATGTTTATTACTGCTGCGCATGGAAAACAATACATTGCACAAGTAAGTGTCACACACATACCATAAATTTTGTTTTGAATTTTTACTCTAACAATAGCTTTAATAGTTCGGCCATAAATAAGCCATCAAAATCCACATAACACAGCACTGTATTGTAGACAATCTTACACTTGTCCTCGCCATCTGAATATAAACAGAAAACAGTTATAATTAATAGTTTTATAATTGTATACATATTAAACAAAATAATTGCGTACCTTTCGTGCCACATGCATCTGCTAAGGCCATTACACTTGGATGATATGCTTCCGGCAGCACATGCTGCAAGTTCTCGAAATGCATTACGTTGTTTCCATCTATCTATACAAAGAAACAAAGCAAAACTTTATAAACAAAGCAAAGGTTTATGAAGTGCCACTCACAAGTCCAACCATATCGTATATACAATGTAGATAGCACGGAAAGTTATTATCTTTAGGTAATGATCCACTAAAACTTGATTTTATAACATCTGAAAAAAAAATAACACAAAGTTATTGCTCAAAAACAACGCAATATTTTAGAATGATTTTTATACAGTCGAACTTCTTTATAAAGGATTGTCTTATGTACGATAATTATACATTTTCGTCAAAAATAGTATATTAATATTTTTTCCTGATCAGCTAAATTATAGAGAAGTTCGACTGATGTAAATTTCGAACCTCAACTACCCACCTTCGGCTGTGTTAGTTTGATTCTGACAACGGTTATGTAGCTTTCTGGCGTTTTTTCTAAACGTCTCAGGAAGTTCAATCTGGAAATAAATTAAGCTATTAAATTATTACTTAGATACAATGTCATAGGTGGTGCAAATATCTCGTACAAGCCACAAAGGACAATGAATGGAAAATTCGTTTCACAAGTACTGACCGATTGTATTTTTTACCGCATAATTGGACCATTTCAGTGCATTGTTAGATGTGCCAATTCCACAATTGACAAGATATTTATTACGCCTTATTAAAATAAGACTGAAAGTCCACCCTTATAGTCTCGAAAAAATGTGGAATGTTAATGACATTAACGATTTTTCATGTATATTTATACCCTCAGCATTTATGCTAACGATGGTATATACACTTTCATACGGGCAAAATGTGCCTCATCGAAATAATGGTTTTAGACCCCAAGTATGTTTGGACGAAATGTGTGTTCAGACAATTTGGAGTCGATTGAGCAATGTCTGTCCGTCTGTCTGTCTGGCTGGCTGGAGCGCACGATAACTCTCGAACGGATGAACCGATTCGGTTCAAATTTTGGCTTTCGTAATATTATGCCCAATCTTAGTTTAAGTTCGAAGATGGGCTATATCGGTCCACTCCTTCCGGTACCTCACACGCAAAAGTTCGAAAATGTTCGGAAAATTTGTGCGCACGATAACTCTTGAAGGAAGTAACCGATTTGGTCCATACTTTGCACATCCAGAAATGTGTACTAGACTTAGATAATGTTCCAATAATGTTCCTTCGGGTACCTCCCACACAAAATTTCGGAAAAGTTCAGTTAAGGGCCATCTCTCGAATCTCTCTGTTTTTTGTTTTAGCAACTTGTATTCATTGTCCTCCATACGATGGTACAAGTCCATACTTCCTGAGAAAATAGCCTGGAAGTTGCAAAAAACCCCTATGACACCGTGTGAGGTGGTTGAAGCGCAAGATAACTCTCGAACGGATGTGCCGATTAGGTCCAAAATTTGACCTTAGTAATATTTTGTCCAAACATAGTTTAAGTTTGAAGATAAGCCATATCGGTCCACTCCATCAGGTACCTCCCCCACAAAAGTTCAAAAATGTTCGGAAATTTTTTTCTTACGGTAACTCTTGAAGGGAGTGGCCGATTTGGTCCATACTTTACAGATCCTAATATATCTACTAGATATAGATCAGGTTCAAATATGGACTATATTTGTCCACTCCATCCGGTACCTTCCACACAAAATTTCGGATAAGTTCACTTTAAGACCTGCTATCGAATCACTTTGATTTTTGTTGAAGCAACTTGCATTCGCTGCCTCAATTACGATGGTAAACGTTTTTTTAGGGGCGAGTCCATACTTCTTGAGCAAACATCCCGAAGGGTGTAAAAACCCCCCATGGCACCATATGTAGTGGCTGGAGATCCACTTCTATAATGATCAATGTAGATCCATTCCTTTTAGAATATCCTCCGCAAAACTTTTGGTCTCTAATCCTAATGAACATGTTCGTCGGTTCACATTCCCAAAATTTAAAAAACCCTAAATACATACGTTTTTTGGGAAAAAATTGTTTTAATATATACAGGCTGAGGGTATATCTCTGTCGGCAAAGCCGACTGATACTTTTTTACTTGTTTGTATCTGAACATTTTGCCGACGAAACGCCAAATTATTCGCGCACTGGATTTTTGGGGAAATACTTTGTAATCCGGTGTGAAATGGTACTAAATCAGAGGTGGCGGTTATTCTTGATATATTTTGTACTGAATTGTTCAAACCTATTTGTTACTTGTAAACATACGCCGTTTTTATTAGATTATAAATAAAAGTAGTAGGTATATACGAGGAGAACTAGAAAAGTTTGCGGCCTAGACAGACGCCATTTGAAATTTTTGGAAAGTTTGACAGTTTTTAGTCGAAACGTAATCAGAACAGTTTGACATACGATCATGTGTTGTGTTGTTTACAGTGACTTGATTGAGACACCTCCAAAACATGGGTTATGAAAGCTATTTTTATGTTCGGGAATCAAATGAAATTATTGGGTGCCAAGGCAGGGCTGTACGGCGGATGACCGATCAATTCCACGTTTTGTCCGGTCAAAAAGGCGCTGCTTTGATTCGATGTTTGAGAGCTCGCATTGTCAACACAACACATGATCGTATGTCAAACTGTCCTGTCCAAAAAAAGTGTCAAATGGCGTCTGTCAACACTACGTATTGCCTAGGCCGCAACTTTTCTAGTTCCCTCGTAACTTGTATTTAATAAATCAACCAAACTATTTTAACACTCACCGATGCACTATGGGTGATATAGGATATCAATATTAAACCCAAAACAGCAAATACAAATGATTTCATATTGAATATTTCTTTTTGTTTGTTAAACTTTAGTATTTCTTAATCCCGTTGGAGTATCACAACGATTTGAAACTTGAATCGATATCACAAATGACCTTTATATACAGTTTAGTGCATTTTGATGAATGATTAAGCATATTTTCTAGCCCATATTGAATAATAACATTATTATATTGTTTTAATTTTGTTTTTGTTTTCATCCTTTGTTATTTTATTCGGAAGAAAATTTGTTACCGCCTTTCGTTATATGCTCGATTGGCACTACAATCATGTAACTTATGAAGAGGGCGGACCATTTTTGATTCGACAACACGCAGCTGCTTTACTGGCAACCATTGCCAGCATTAACAGTCCAGTGGGTTCTGAAGTAACGGCATTATTGGGAGATATTTTGCATGATTGTAGCTGCAATTGGTTCCACAAGGCTACGCGTTTTGGTGTGAAAGAGGTAATGTAGATTTCTAATATAAATCCAAGCAATATGTATAATTAAGTTGTCAAACACCATTTTAATTGATATCAATCTCTTCTTTTAATTGTCAGTTTTCCCAGGCTACCCTGTTAAGTTCGTGTCTTAATGCTGTTACCTGGTATATACGCAATACGGATACGGCACGTTTTTACAATTTTGTTAGTAAATATTTGTGTGAATTTATAAAATCGGAAAATTGTATAAAATTCATTAATACTGTAAGGTAAGTTTATAATTATTAATTATTTTAATATGTCTCTGTTAGGAAACAACGCCCCTTACAATTTTTCGCATACCGTTTTTAATGTATTTTGTCTAGTCTTTAAATTTAGTATTTAATTTAGTTTAGGCTCAAATGTTTTTATATATACCAAAATGAATGTCTCAAAGAGCTAATGCACCAAATAACTCTAGAAGGGATCGGAGTACCCGATCTTACTTATAATTCGAAAATGAAATATGTATGTCTTCTTTCGGTATCTCCCCCACAAAAGCTCAAACATTTTGGGTTAAGCACAGTTTGAGGCCTGTTTCGTATAGTTCTTGCTGGTATTATAACAGTATAACTTTTTTTAGGGAAGTTCAAACTTACCGTGATAATGGCCCTCTTATAACTAAAGAGCCAAAAATGTGCCAAATTGAAATAATGGTTAAGAACATAACTGATTAAGATAATTTCGAGTAGATTTGCGTATGTCCGTTGTTGTTGTAGCAGCTACTACACGCGTGTAGGTTATTATTTAACTGATTCGGCTCTGCTTTCAACTCCAAGTTTAGAAATTACGCAATCTGGATAGGATAACACCACAATGAAATAGGAGTTGGTTTGGTTTGGCAGTTGAACTGGTGTAGCGGATTATACGAACCGTTATTATTGCATGCTGAGTAGATGTTCTGATTTACACCATCAATCCTGGACCAGTAAGAATTGAGGCGGCTGCACCAACCAGATTTTAGTTGCGCCAAGACAACTTTCGTTTGCCTAGGCAGCTGTTGTTCTTCCATTGTTATAAATGGTGGGTAATCCCCGAGGACGGAGTTAATATGATAGGCGGCACGGCATCAATATAAATACCACGTAAACCTACCTATTATGACTGTTGATCTAGAGGTTTTGTTTTGTATCGTTGGTCTTGGGTTCCTACTTCTCATCTTATCGCAGAAAGCTGTGACATGTGCGAACGACTTTTGGCGGATACTTTCATATTCCTCGCGTGCAAAAATTCAACAAGACCTATGTATAAGATAGGCATTTAGCCTGGCTCAAATGTTTTCAACGGTGGGACCTGACGCCCTGAGTCTACACTCATCCGCGTATGTAATAAAGTCAATGCGTTAGGAGGTCGTGTAATTGCAGAAAGGTTGAAATTAAACATTTCCTCCTTCTGGAACTCCCTGTTTCATTCCACGGGGTTAGGACTTCTTGTTTCTGAATTTCGCGTATGGCTGGCGGCCACACATCTAGTTGGAGATCCAAAGTTTTAAACAAGGACGGATGGTAGTCTTATCGAAATCCTCTAACAGCTTGGCAAGTCTTTAGTCTGGTCCATTGCTACCATCACTGTTCTGTGCACGACCTCTTATGATATTTGTGGAAATTGCGTGAAGTTCCGTTGTGGTACTATGCTGCTTCCGGAACTGGAATTGGTGATCCGCAAAAGGATAAAACGCTCTGATGCTGGAGAGAAGTAACGGCTCCAGTATCTTTGCTACTGGTGACAAAAGATCGACCTGTAGTATTCACCTTTGCTGGCATCCTTACCAGGCTTCAGTAACTGAATCACCCCGTCCATTTTCCAGCATTCGGGAACAATTAGGGTGGCCATCGATGTGTTGAGGGCTTTGCTCAGATTCTCGACTCCTGTTTTAGCTTCACCATTGAAATTCCATCAGCTCCAAGCGCTTTAGATAATTTTGTGCCTAACATCAGCCATAGTAAAGTGTGGTAGTTCCTCCTCGACGGAAAGATATCGCAAACGGCGTAAAACATTTCTCTTCGCCTCTAACCTCTCTGACTCGAGGTTCGCCCATCGCCTCTGTTGGGAAATTATAACTTATTTCAGGTACATATTTGCTGCAGTAGTCATTGAATTGGACAGTTCTCTAAAGCGGTTGTTAGTGGATTCTCCGAATCCTTGCCAATTAGCTTTTCCAAGTACGGCGTTCAGAGGTTATGAAGTGATGTGGTCTATTGACGGAGATAAGGATAGGAAGATGGTCCGACTCATGTGAACTTACGTGTTTCCAATTCCCGTTACTTGTCAGACAGTCCTCTCAAATCCTGCTGGTTTTCGGCTTCCAACAGTGGCCTGAGGTCAAGCGACGGACGCGGAACACAGCCATTAATCGGCGGCATATACATATTTAGTAATTCTATATCGACGGATCACTAGAGTCGAGCTCAAGCCAAATAGTGGACAGAATGGTGTATTACGATTGCAATTCCATCACCGACACTTCTCGAATGATCCAAGTGCAGTACGTTGTGTCCATCACAGCTCCGATGACTGCAGGTGCTGTTTAGCTTCGTTTCTTTAATCATCGCTGCCTTCGCCAACTCATAAAATCCACAATCTCATTGATCTTCCCACGAATACCCTTGAACTTAAACTGCAGGAATGCCCCATTGTCAGGAATTGGAACAGCAATTCTGATTATTAAGGAATGCGTGGAATGCATGGTCCGGACCAAAAACATTGTCCGGGTTTTCTTTCTATCCGGGCAAGGAGCAGGCATTCCGGAACATACTGCTCCCAAAATGAAAACAAAGACGAACGCGAAAATGTCGTTGCTAGGAAGACGACCCCTGGCCGAGTCAATCCGGTACATAGAACCGCCCTATAGCCTAATAAATATTTCTGCCAAATTTAGTTTATGTTCGAAGATGGAAAATATAAGGCAACCTCTTTTGTGTTGGTCCCACATAACGGTACCTTCAGACTTAAGGTATTTTGAATTTTTAACCACATTTTCCATCCAAATTATATCTATGAATCAGATGTCTGCTTGGCACACATTATTGGCATAGACCCCCATATAGCCCATATAGCGGTATCTACTCATTTTCCGTGTTTTTAAGATATTTTCGCCATTTTGCAATCGAATTTGCTTCTCCACGGGCAGGAAACATCTACGTCAAATGCTGTTGATATAATATTTATAACATATAATATTTTGGAGAAGCCACCAACTTTTCCAGTTCTCAGTGGATAAATCATTTTCCCCAAAATATTGTTGTTATTGGTTCATATTTTAGTATGATTTTACATTTCAAGTTCTCTGTGGACAGGAAATATCCTTATCAAACTTATGTCAAGGGTCCGCATTTATTCAGAAAGTCCACAAAAGTTAAAAAATGCCTACATTTTTGTCGGCAATTTCGTAATTTCTGAAAAAGGTTAAAAATTTCTGAAACAGAGTTTTGGTCCCTAGGTTCAAATATGCTGAGCCGCGAAACTTACATACGTCTACCAGAAACTTATGTCTAGGAGTAGTCGTGTAGGTTATGGTCGCATATATCCAAAAATAGTCCTTTATTATACCCTCAGCCTTTAGGCTAAGGAGGGTATATACACTTTGATATGATGAAAATGTGCCTCATCGAAATAATGGTTTTAGACCCTAAGTATGTTTGGCCGAAATGTGTTTCAGACAATTTTGAGTCGATCTAGCCAAGTCCGCCCGTCTGTCTGTTTGTCCTGCTGGCTGGAGCGCACGATAATTCCGAACGGATGAACCCATTAGGTTCAAATATTTTGCCCAAACTTAGTTTAAGTTCGAAGATGAGCTACATCGTTCCACTGCTTCCGGTACCTCCCCCACAAAAGTTCGAAAATGTTCGGAAAGTTTGTGCGCACGAAAACTCTTGAAGGGAGTGACCGATTTGGTGCATACTTTGTATAGCGTAAACTTTCTACCAGAGTAATATGAGGCTCAAATATGGTTTCAATAGGTCCACTCCTTCGGGTACCTCCCACACAAAATTTCGGAAAAGTTCAGTTTAGGGCCATCTCTCGAATAGCTTTGATTTTTGTTTTAGCAACTTGTATTCACTGCCCTCCATACGGCGGTACAAGTTTCATCAGGGGCAAGTCCATACTTCCTGAGAAAATAGCCTGGAAGTTGCAAAAAACCCCTATGACACCGTGTGAGGTGGTTGGAGCGCAAGATAACTCTCGAACGGATCTGCCGATTTGGTCCAAAATTTGGCCTTAGTAATATTTTCTCCAAACATAGTTTAAGTTTGAAGATAAGTCATATCGGTCTACTCCTTCAGGTACCTCCCCCACAAAAGTTCGGAAAAATTTTTCGTACGGTAACTCTTGAAGGGAGTGGCCGAATTGGTCTATACTTTACACATCCTAATATATCTACCCGATATAGATCAGGTTCAAATATGGACTATTTTTGTCCACTCCATTCGGTACCTCCCACACAAAATTTCGGATAAGTTCACTTTAAGACCTGATATCGAATCACTTTGATTTTTGTTGAAGCAACTTGCATTCGCTGCCTCAATTACAATGGTAAAAGTTTTTTAGTGGCAAGTCCATACTTCTTGAGCAAACAGCCCGTATAGTGTAAAAACCTCCTATGGCACCATATGTTGTGGCTGGATGTCCACTTCCATAACGGTCATTGTCGATCCATTCTTTTTAGTATCTCCTCCGCAAAACTTGTGATTTTTAATCCTAATCCACATTTTTGTCGTTTTAAACGCCCAATATTTTGAAAACCCCCTAAATACATACGTATTTTGGGAAAAATTGTTTCAATATACATAGGCTGAGGGTATATCTCTGTCGGCAAAGCCGACTGATACTTTTTTACTTGTTATTTGTTATTTCTAATATACCCCCCAAGCCTCGCTTGACCCAACAAATATTCCAATCCTTAACACATTCTCATTTTTTCTTCTCTAGTTCCTCATCCATTGTTCTTCGTAAATCTGTTGATAGACGTAACGTCCATAATCCCCTGCCCAATGTTGGTTCGGTTATAATGAATTCGTATGGACCGCAATTGGTTATCACACAAACGTATCCGATTTATGTTATCACTGCGATATGGCGTATAATGGAATTGATGTTGGAAAGAGGAGAAAAACAACTATTCCATGTATTATTTGATCCCAAAATTTTAGATCCAATGGTGGAATTGTTACGTGGTCTAAGCAAAAAATGCAATACATATTTGGCAACAAATTTCTTTGCAAAAATGGAAATTAAGCTCTTGTTCCAACTGCTGTGTTTCGAGGGTTTCAATGAATATTTCAAACCAGCAGAAATGTTACAAATTGTCTATAATTATTTATGCTGTTTAACAGCCGAACATATACCCGAAGTTGAGGAGCTCTTTGAAAGAGTCATTTTCAATGCGAAATATATTTCCGTAGAGGTGGAGACATTAAATAAATGGCGCAAGAAATGTTTGGAATTGGTGTATACACGTTATATTGTGGTGGTAGGTGTGACAGTTTATTGATATAAAATAATAACTTCTATTTATGGGTTTTTCTTTCGCAGTCTCCTACTGAGCTGACACTGTTCCTACCATATAGTCAAGTACCAATTCTACCCACCGATTGGCCCTATTTCCAATTGAAAATAATTTTACAGCATTATTTGGAGAATGTTAAACAGAAAACGGATGCTGATTTTTCAGGTAAGTGTAGGTTTTTTGTTAAGTTATTTGCTTTTTAAACTATTGTTGTTTTTTTAGAACGTGAAATTCTGCAAATGACATTGAATTTTGTTACTCGACTGGAAGAGAGTAATGAACACATAAAAATTGTTTCACCCACTGAAAAGCTCATGTATTTAATGATAGCTTTCATGGGTCCAGATTCTCAATTTCTAGACAAAGATGTCAATCAACTTTTAAGACAACATCTAATGAAATTTTATCGGGAATGTGAAAACATACAATTCCAATTTGATACAGAGTATCAAGGTAATGAACCAAACTTTTTGAATGTCGCTCACTATTAAAAATTAACCGCTTCTTTTCTTTCAGGAAAATGTAAATTTGAAAATCTCTATATTCTGTTTTTGGATCATTTTCAAGCTGCCAGTTACGGCGATGAGCTGTTCAGTTCATTGCTAATGGTTCCCTTGGCCCAAAAATATGATAACAAATGGCGTCGGCGTGTTTGGTCTGATCATGTTTCGGCGCTAAGATTTCTGGATTGTAAAGAAGAATTGGTAAGTTTTGGAATATTTGGAAAATGTTGTTGTTGCACATGTAAATTGGAATAAAATATTTTTTGGAATATTTGGAAAATGGGTAATAATATTTGTTCAAATTTTTGTTTGCTTGCAAATAGTTTTGTTTTCCCAAAATCATTTGGTGGTCAGATTGTGGCAAAGAAATATTTGTCACTTTTGAGCAAATATTTGCCCAATGTGGTCTTACCTTAAGTCTTAACGGCGGTACATTACTGCAATATTTAGCTGATTTCTTTTAACAAATGCGTTTTTATTTGAATAGTTTATTGTTTGGTTATAAAAAACTTTTTTCAATATGATGTTTTAATTTCTTTTAGCTTATTGGCGGCCTCAAAGCATATTTAGAACCCTTGGAAGAGGAAGAATCTCTGCTTAAGGAATACAACACAGCCTTAAATTTAAATTTGATACGTCCAAATACCCTACCCTACACAATAGCCAAGCACCACTTAGATAAGTTCAAGGAACGTTTAAACAAGTGATAAATTTTATAAAGCATATAGGTGTTTTATAAGTAAGTACTGCTTTTTTATTTATTTCTTTTTATAAAACAATTAATTTTGTTCTCAATAAATACGTGTCGAATTCGATTAAAATGACCTTTTCAACTATTTCATTAATTTAGAAATTAGAACATTTTCACCCATTAGAACAATAATAATTTCCTTTTAGTGGAAAAACTAGCTTTCTTTGGAAAAAGTATCAGTCGGCTTTGCCGACATTGATATACCTCAGCTTGTGTGAATTGAAACTCTTTGTTCGTAAAAGTTTTGTACTTAATAATTAGTGGCCCACTTTTGACGTATGAACTTGCCGACAAGAATATGGATTTGGATTAAAGCCCAAAAGTGTTGCTTGTGCAGGAGGTATCAGAAGGAAAGGACCGACAAAGTCCATTTTGGAATTGGATCTTTTTTTTGGTAATTTCTTTTGGCAAATATCACGCACGCCAGTCATTTCAGTTGGTCACCGTAGAATTTAGAGTTTTTGGACCATTATGTAAGACGTCACGGGCTTACCCAAGAAAAACATAATATCTATGTAAACAGGTGCACAAGGAGTACCTTCGGTAAAAAGAATCCTAGGACATAGAACTGCACTTAAACAAAAATGTTTGTTTTGTTATCGTTGAAGACAAACAAAAAAACAGTGAGACACGGGCAAAGGGAATAAATTGCAACAACTCGCTCAAGTAACTGTGTTGATGTTTTTCAACTTATAGAACTCGATGAGTTTTTAGTTGAAATGTGCTGATAGTGTTGCAAATATTTTGTTCTGCTGTTTTTTGGGAAAGGCACACTTCTCGCCTTATTCTCATTTAAATGGGAATATTCTACACTTTTCACCAAAGATGCATCAAATCAAAAAACTGAAAAAATTAATTGAAAATTCCCTTCGACGGGATGAAATCATGATATTGGCAGCGATCAACAAATTTTGCAACACTGTCAGTTCATTTTTAAGCATTACTCTCTATAATTCAGAGTTATATGAAAGCAATCAAAAAATATTTAACTTTTGTGAGGGTCGTACCTTAAAGAGTGGACCAATATGGTCCATTTTCGAACTCAAATTAAGTTTGGACGAAATATTACACGATCCAAAGCTTGGACCAAATCGGTTGCACCGTGCAAGAGATATCGCGCTTACCATTTTAGCAAACATTTTTGAAGTTCTGTTAGGGAGGAGGAAAAGAGTGGATCAAACTTTATCTAAGATTGGTAGAAATATAACGAACGATATGCAAAGTTTAGAGCAACACAGTATTCGGTTTGAAAGTTGTCGTATGACCCTGCCGCTACACTGGTGGCCGTCAGGAAGTAAAATGGTGCGAAAATGGATTATATCGGTCCACTCTTTCGGGACCTCCTACACAAAATTTCAAAATTTTTCGTAAAAGTTTAGTCTAAGACCAGCTCTCGGATCGTTTTAGGCTAAAGATGGTATGTATATACACTTTGATACCACAAAAAAATGTGCCTTATCGATTTAGCCATCTCCGTCCATTCGTCTTTCTGGCTGGCTGGTGCGCACAATAACTCTCGAACGAAGCAACCGATCTGGTCCAAAATTTGGCATTCGTAATATTTTGTCCACAGTTAGTTTCGAAGATGGGCCATGTCTGTCCACTCCTTCCTGTACCTCCCTCACAACAACAGTTCAACAATTTTCGCTAAAAAGGTGTAAGGGAGTAAGTGAAATGGTCCTAACTTTGCATATGAAAATATGGACTTTATTGGTTCACTCCTTCGGGTACCTCCCACACAAAATTAGGAAAAAGTGAAGTTTAAGAGCTCCTCTCGCATCGTTTTGAGATTTTTCAGTAGGTTGTCCTTGCGGACCCCTTTGCGACGGCAAATCCATACTTCCTGAAATAATGGCCTAAAAGCTCCAAGAAACCTTGACGGTACCAACTAAAATTACAATCCACACGATAATTGCCGCAGGGCGTTTCTGATTGGTCCAAATTTTGCACATCGTATTGTTTCATCTAGTCATGTATCAAATTAGGATATGGACTATATCGGTCCCGTCCTTCGGGTACCTCCCACACCAAATTTGGGAAGAGTACAGATCAATAACTTGTCTCGAATCGTTTTGTATTTTTTCAAAAAGTTCTTTTTACGGGCCCTGTTACAACAGCGCATTTTTTTCGGGGGAAAATCCATAGCCTTCAGAACCATTGTGTTTTATTCTTTTCTTTAGGTCCGAGGCTGAGGGTATATCTCTGTTGCACAGCTGAATGATACCTTCTTACAGCATGTTGTCCTCATGGCCCCTATTACGACGGTAAAACTTTTTTCATGACGACAACTCAATACTTCATGAGATAATGTCCCAAAAGTTCTAAAAAAGACTGTCGTATCTTATGAGCACGATAACAAACGAATTATGTATCAAATTTGGCGGAACATTTTACTAAACGTACATCAAGTTCCAATAAGGTCTATTTTGGACAACATCTTCGGGTAACATCCCCACCCCCCTCTTACATAATTTCAAAATTCCCGCTTAAGTGCAGTTTAGGGTTTGTTCGAGGATCATTTCCAAATGTTTATGATTTAATCCTGTTTATAGCTTCCTGACATGACGGTCCACGTAATTATGAACCTAACGAAAATAGAATATATTTGGTATTGTAGGAAAACTGAAATTTTCGATTCCGAACAACCTAATTAATATGACTTTCCACTTATCTTTCCGTTCTTTCCCGTGCCATGACGGTGTCTTTAAAAATCGTTCCAGCCCATACTTTTAAAATATTTATGCCAACAACTTTTTTAAAGTCAAAATTATTAAAGATATCTTTTTAATACTATAATTGTAAGTCCATATTTATATTAGGCAATTTTCCCTTGCGGCAATTGTCAGTTGGATGGAGAGAGCCGCAAGGAAAATTGCCTGATATTAATATGGACAAACAGCTTTAATTTTTTTTCTGTTCGAAGATGGACTAAAGTGTCGGCCAAAACTAAAGCACCCCCTCAGTACATTTTTTTAAAATGGTAATTGTTTAAGAAAACGATGTTGTAAATTTGTTTTGTATTTTTTATACCCTCAGCCTTTAGGCTAGAAAGGGTATATCACCAATATTTTTGAAAATTTAACATAGCCAAGGTTTACCCTTTTAGAACACGCGACTTGTGATTGTATATTATACAAATTAAATATTTTTGGATAAAATGAAATGTTTTTGGACGTGGCAAAAAATATTGGCCTTAAAAGATAATTTGCGTGGAAGCTGTGGCTAAATTTATGTTAAAAAATGGGTTGAAGCCAACATGCCTTTTTTTGTTTTCTCTCGATTTGTGAGTAAACCACACTTCTCTCGATTTTCCTGTCAAAGTAAAAGTAGAAGCAAACTAAATAAGGATCATCTCACTAATGTATTATTTTTCAAAATTTTAACTGCTTCTACCATTAAATGATGCTGACATTTTGAAGCCAGATTTACAGTGTTTTTTGAAATTTTCTTCTAATTTCATTCCGCAAACAGGATTTTCAAAAAATCATATATAGGATTGTAGTACTTGCGATTCTGAGTTATTTGATACGTATATTGTGAATGTAGTCTGCACAGCTTCATTGAAATCTGCATCCAAATGAGGAAATTTTGTGCGAACATTTTTCAAAAAATCATATTTTTCGGGCTTAATTTTTACAATTGTCATTCGATTTCCTCTTACTCTATTGCACATTTTATTTTTTACGTTCCGGATCCAATAAATCATTCCTCGTGAAAATCCATCTACTAAAACGCGAGTTACGAGAAATTCCAAAGTAGAAAAATCACCTAAAATTGTTCTTGAAAATATCGCGTATTTTATCGCGTTTTCTGTGGATTGTTTCCACTGCAAAGAAAAAACTAGTGCAGCATCTTCGTTTTAGCGGAAACAGAGATTTGAAAACTTCACTGATAAGGAAGCTACATTCATTTTATCCCAAAAAATAGTGTGTGATGCTGCATCCACGGTTCTTGATTGATCGCCTTCATATAGATATATAGCGATGTAGATTTTCATGGTGGACACTGAAATCGGATGCGGACAAAAATTGTATGCACTTTGTGCAAATTAGCGATATTTTATAGGTTTTTTAATGCTTAGATGCAGCCGATGCTACATCTTAGAGTCCAACTTATATTTCGAAAAATATATACAACCTAATGGATATGGTCTTGCTGTACATGAAAATCACATGCGGACAAAATGATTTTGATAATTACGCGATTTACACGTATTTTAAAATGCATATAAATTAATATGGGTTATTTGACCTCTATTTCCATTTCAGAAGCTTTGAGATATATCGTTATCAACCCAATTACCTTCCCTAATGAGAAAGCTTTAATATAAATAGCAAAATCCGTCTATTTTATTGGGAGATTTAAGCAAAATGAAGGAAGTATTCCTATAGATTTTTACAATATTTTCTACTACATAATGCATGTGAAAAAATATTTTTTCTAACAAAAAATAATTTTTTTGACCAAAATATGTGCTTATTTTGGCTGTAATATCGAAACTATAACACCAATCTGTATGATTGTAGTCTCATTTGATTCGCCGTGAAGTTTTGATCCACAACAAATGTTTATGTAATTTTATGACCACTAAATGGGCCTTAATTTTGAAAAAATTTACTTATATTCATTAATTTATCAATTTTATGTACATTCCGCGAATTCTGTGTAACATTTTGCAGGTATTATGCAATCTACTCGCTTAAGTCACTTCGAGAGAACTTTTTTGTAACAATTGTGCTCATTAAAATAATTAGCGTTTTTTATAATATTTTCTTTCTTAAAAAGCGAAATAAAAGCGCCATATCTTTTGTCCGTAACAACCAAAAATTGGCTCGAGACCAGATTCGTACTGGGAATTTTTTTCTTAACCTACATATCAAAACTCGTTGATGTAGCGCGAATAAAAATGATCCTTTTTTCTGAAATGGAATATGAAATAATTGACAATATTCGTGATATACACTTTCATGCGGGCAAAATGTGTCTCATCGAAACAATGGTTTTAGACCCCAAGTATGTTTTGTCGATTTAGCAATGTCCGTTCGTCTGTCTGTCTGACTGGCTGGTGCGCACGATAACTCTCAAACGGATAAGCCAATTTGGTGCAAAATTTGGCTATCGTAATATTTTGTCCAAACTTAGTTTTGGCGAAGATGGGCCATATCGGTCTATTCCTTCAGATACCTCCCCCACAAAAGTTCGAAAATGTTCGGAAAATTTGTGCGCACGATATCTCTTGAAGGGAGTAACCGATTTGGTCCATACTTTGCACATCGTGAAATGTGTACCAGACTTAGATAAGGTTTCAATCTGGACTCAATCGGTCCACTCCTTCAGGTACATCCCACACAAAATTTCGGAAAAGTTCAGTTTGGGTATTGAAAGCGGGCTATGTAGGTCCACGCTTTCGTATAGCCCCCATACAAAATGACGTGTGACCAGTGTTGCCGAATTTGACGATTTATCGTCATTTTGACGATTTTTTGGCCTAAAATTGAAAAATGACGATTTGACGATTTAATGGTCCAAAATGACGATTTTTCACGTAATCCTGAAATGCATGAAATAAACACGATAACTACATGTTGACCAGAATTTCACGAATGTCTTTAAGGAAAACAATATCCCAAACTCGATTTCATGAGCTATTTTAATGTTTTTAAACAATTTCGAGACGGATTGGCTTTATTTAGTATCTGGAATAGATGTATTTTCATAGTTTTTCCTTCATCTTGGATTTACATCAGCTAAAAATTTTCATGTAGGATTGTTAAAATCTTCTTTGAACATTTTTCGAGATAAAATACTTCCTACCCATGTCACCTTTAATGAGATTTTTTGACGATTTTCGACTGCCCATCAACCAAATGTACGTGTACCGACAAACATGGACGGTCACACTGTCCAGCAAGCGATGTTTGAGCTAATCTGTCAATCAATGCTTGCAATGTGTACCCAGCTTTACCTTACTGCATTACTGCAAACTAGATAACCACGGGGAAAACTATCATCTTCTGAAAGCTGTTCTATAGCGGTATTTAAGGGGTAACCCCTACTATTAGCTTATTTTGAAGTACAGGTAGTGTAGAGTATGCCGCAAAAAATTTCAAGTCGATCGGAAAAAATTGTCTGATATATGAGAATTGGAAGGGAACAATTTCTTGAGATTTGTATGTAGCATAGATACGTTAAACGCGTTTTTCTCGAAATGACATTTTTGAAGTCGGTGCCAACGATAGCTCGAAACCGAATTGACCGATCTTTATATGGTTTGGTGAGCATATTAAATACATAAAAGGCTTGTCCTTAAGCGAGACAGTTTTTTTTTAATTGCCCGTTTTTTGACAAAAACAGTCAAAACGAAATTTTGACTTTGACTGTCAATTTTTTCTAAAATGTTTGTTTAAAATTATGTTTCGCCTTAAGGAAAGTTCAATAGAATAAAATGCTAACAAACAAAAAAATTGGTAGTGTCTTTGAAAACAATTCAAGAAAATTATTTTTTTTGGTCTGCCCAACTGGGGACAACCCTTTAAGTGAGATTGGGTTATATTTATTGCTTTGGGTTGTACATTTTATGTTGTCAGTCTCATTGACAAAACTATGGGCTAAACAATCGCATTAAACGGTAACCAAAACTAGTTTTGGATCATGATGACGATTTTTGACGATTTTCCAAATTTTGTTGACGATTTGACGATTTTTTTTGACGATTTCCGACCAAAGACTGTCGGCAACGCTGCGTGTGACGCGTCGTCGTTTTAAGGAATTTTTAAGATATTTGTCCCATTTTACTACCTAATTGGTTGTAAATTGGTATTTTGTGTCTCCAGAGGCCAAAAAACATTCCTACCAAAGTTGGTTTATATAGGTCCACGTTTTGGTATAGCCCCCATATAACGCCCCATATAAAGTACGCGTCATTTTAATATATTTTGAATGTATTAGTGCCATTTGACAACAGAATCGGTTGTAACTTTGTATTTTGTGTTTCCAGAGGCTAAGAAACATTTCTACCATAAAAATGTTTATATAGGTCCACGTTTTGATATAGCCCTAATAGGACGATATCTCCCGATTTTCGGTATTTTGAAGGTTTTGGCCTCATTATCACACCGAGATGGCTGAAATTTGGTATTTAGTCTTCGTTGGGGGAATAAAACTTTCCCCCAGAAATTTTTAGGTATAGGTCCACGCCATCATATAGCCCCCATAGAACGGTACCTTCCGATTTTCGGTATTTTGAAGGTTGTGGCCACATTAATCCACCGAAATGGTTGAAATTTGTGGTGGAGGGTATACAAAGTTCGGTCCGACCGAACTTAACGCTTTTTCTACTTGTTTGAATTTTAACTTTTGTTTATTAAATTCTGAATTCCTTATGTTTGTGTTTTCCAATAATAAATATATAAATAAATAAAAAGAAAAATAAAGAAAAAAATACAACTTTGTTTTCTTAAAAAAATTATCATTTAAAAAAATGTACTGAGAGTGTGCTTTAGTTTTGGTCGACACTGTATATCCTCAACAATGCTATCCAACTCCTAATGAATGTACTTTTTTAAATGAACAAAATGAACTTTTCGAAACTACTGTATCCACTGATTCCTAATGATGGAAATTATGATTCTATGCAAACAATAACAATATTCGAAAAAGTTTGATGTTAAAACATTTATACATGAGTTTATGTAAACGTGTGTGTGAATACAATTGTGTGTGTTCATGTCAAAATCTCCTTGGTACTTACAAAAGTTTATCTAAAAACTGCACCCCCTGCCCTCTATTACTTATTCATACATAAATTTATTTATAGTATAACTATTCATAGATAATAAAATTTGTTCCAGAAAGAAAATTAATCACGTTTTCCATTGATGACATTATCAGACACCGCTGACTCTGTGTGGCTTCTTGTCTTGTCAGCCACATTAACAATTAGTGCGACACCCTTCTTCTCCTTCGGCTGAAAGTTATAAATCACATGGCAATTGATTTGTTTTATTTTTAAATTCAATTAATTATGCTTATTCTTTTCGTTTTTTTTTTTTTTGATAAGATAGTTAGTTGTTGGATGTTTATAGGTGTCATACTATTGTTACAAAAATAACCTTTGTATGTATATAATTAGCACATTAATTTTTCCCTTTATTGTTTAGATACCAAATGAATTGTGGTTTGTTAGATGTTTAATTAAAGAATAAAATGAAATATTTTTACTTTTAATTAGATATGCTGGTAAAATGTAAATTGTGGGTGTTCCTTTTTATTTATTTCTTGTAAGTGGGTCGAGATAGAAAGAATGTTTGTTCCATAATCCGAACTTTCAAATATCATGTTACTTAGCTTAGGTTTTGTCATTTCTTAATGGGTGAACCGTCACGAAGATAATGTTTAAAAGAAATCATCATTCATTTGCATAATATGACCTAGCCAACTTAGTAGTTGTTGTAAATTCATACTATGATGTCCTCTGTTATAGGACGCACATTTCACTGACAACGAATATTGCCCCGTAGATATTTCAACAAAAACCTTATCGACACACATCTGCTTGTACAACTAACCATGTCTATGATTTATTTGAACGTGTAGTATCTGCGTCGTGCAGAGTGTTATTATTTGTTGGACCAAATGTGGCTTTGTTTCCAAATTGCCGAACCGAAGTAGCATCTGTTGCCTAGCGTTGGTCAGTGTTCTTTTTATCTGTGGTTATGGTGCAAGAATGAAGGTGATACAATAATTGGTCTCTTCCAGAACTGGAAGAATCTACTAATTTTTACTTCTTTCAGGTTCTGGAACAGAGAAAATATCAACTGATGTCTTCATTTGCTGTTAAAACATATTTTTAATCAAAAATAAATAAGTAATATTTGACTTCTATAAAGAATATCTGTGTACTTTACAATCAGTAGCAACTCGTAGCGCACGAGAAAGGTATCGGGAGAAAAGTAGAGAGGAGAAACGTCTTTTCCGCAGGTAAAAGAGAGAGATAGAAAAGCGGGAGTGTGAACAAGTCGAGAAGTACAGGAGACAAAATGAAGTCCGAAAATTCTACCAAAGAGTGAAACATCAAACTGATGACTTTGGAACTGGCACATCCTCCTGTAGAGACCAGCAAGGTAATTTGTTAACTGATAGAGATAGTGTGCTAAGGATATGGAAAGAACATTTTTGCAAACTGTTGGTATCCAATAGTAGCGAAGTCGACGAAGATATTGAATGTATAGCACCCGGCCAAGATGAGATAAAGACAGCAATAAACCGGCTGAAGAATAATAAGGCAGCAGTAGCTGATGGCCTACCAGCCGAGCTGTTTAAAACCGGAGGCGACACGCTGATAAGGTGTATGCATCAGCTAGTTAGCTCCATCTGGCAGGAAGAACGGAACCATGAGCATCCTGTGTCCCGTCCATAAGAAAGGAGATACGACTTTATGCTCCAACTATAGGGGCATAAGTCTTCTCCCTATCGCCTACAAGATAGTGTCAGGGATATTGTGCGAACGACTAAAGCCCATGGTCAACGAAATAATTGGAACATACCAATGCGGCTTTAGACCTGGCAAGTCCACCATTGACCAGATAATTACCCTGCGGCAAATCCTGGAGAAGACCCAAGAGATGCAGTTCGGCACCTACCACCTTTTTGTCGATTATAAAGCAGACTTCGACAGCCCGCTGCGTTCAAAGGTATTCCAAGCCATGAATTTGTTATCCCCGCAAAACTCATTCGGCTTTGTAAAATGACTCTAACTGACACAAGATCTTCAGTTAAAATAGGAAAGAACCTCTTCGAAGAGTTTTGTGTCAAAAGAGGTTTCAAGCAAGGAGACAGCCTTTCGTGTGATCTTTTCAACATCCTGATAGAAAAGGTTATACGAGAGGCAAACGTCAAAAGAAGTGGCACAATCTACACCAATAGCCACATGTTACTTGCTTATGCTGATGATATAGACATCATGGGACGATCAGTAAAAGAAGTAACCGATAGCTTTATGAAGGTCGAAGGTGAATCTGCTAAAGTGGGTCTGTCGGTAAACGGCGAGAAGACCAAGCTGATGGTGTCGACGCGCAATGCGTCCATTGAGATCGGACCAACTGTTGAAGTTGGTTCCTATAATTTTGAGGTAGTAAAATACTTTGTATACCTCGGCACCGCTGTAAACACGACAAACGACATCAGTTGTGAAATAAAAAGAAGAATTGTGTTGGCCAACAGATTCTACTTTGGCTTAAGTAAGCAGTTTAAAAACAAAGCCACAACTCGTCAAACAAAAACAACGCTTTACAAAAAAATGATACTATCCGTGCTAATGTATGGTTCCGAAGCCTGGGTACTTGCGCAAGCATATAAGGCAGTGCTTTGCGTGTTTGAGAGAAACATTCTTCGAAAGATCTACGGACCAATCTGCGTTGACGGTGAATATCGACGTCGTATGAATCACCAGCTGTATCTGCTATACAACGACATCAATATAGTTAAACGTATCGAGATGCAGCGATTGCGTTGGCTAGACCATATAATAAGAATGAGCGATGATGAACCCGCTAAAAAGGCGTATAAATTCGAGCCACATGGCGGTGCACGCAGAATTGGCAGGCCAAAGAATAGATGGTGCAAACAAGTGGATGAAGAGATGACAAGGCGCTGTATTTCAGAAAGCGAAGCACTAAACAGAGAGAATTGAAGATTTTTTCTTAGTTCGGTCTATGGAACAAATGTTCTGTAATGGGCCAGCTAAGTAAGTGTACAACATCATTATTTAAGTATCGCAAAGAATATTTTACCATTTTCTTCAGAAGCTTCAAAATACCGAAAATCGGGATGTACTGTACAATAAGGGCAGTCCTATACCTAAAAATTTCCGGAGGGAAGAAGACTAAATACCAAATTTCAGCCATTTCGGAGGAATATTGAGGCCACAACCTTCAAAATACCGAAAATCGGGAGGTACCATTCTATGGGGGCTATATGAGGGCGTGGTCCTATACCGACAATTTTCGTATGAATAGTTTTCTACCCCAAATGAAGACTAAATACCAAATTTCAGCCATTTCGATGGATTATTGTGGTCACAACCTTCAAAATACCGGAAATCCGGAGGTACCGTTCTATGGGGGATATATGAAGGGGTGGACCTACACCGACGAAATTCTGCGGAAAAGTTGTATACCCCTTACGAAGACTAAGTACCAAATTTCAGCCATTTCGATAGATTATTGTGGTCACAACCTTCAAAATACCGAAAATCGGGAGGTACCATTCTTTGGGGGCCATATGAGGGCGTGGACCTATACCGCCAATTTTCATATGAATAGTTTTGTACCCTAAACGAAGACTAAATACCAAATTTCAACTATTTCTGTGGAATATTAATGCCACAAACTTCAAAATACCGGAAATCGGGAGGTACCATTCTATGGGGGCTATATGAGAGCGTGGACCTATACCGACAAATTTCATATGAAAAGTTTTATACCCCAAATGAAGACTAAATACCAAATTTAAGCCATATCGGAGGAATATTGAGGCCACAACCTTTAAAATCGGGAGGTACCGTTCTTTGGGGGCTATATGAAGGCGTGGACCTATACCGACAAAATTCTGGGGGAAAGTTTTATAACCCCAATGGAGAGTAAGTACCAAAGTTTAGCCGTGTCGGTGTGATAATGAAGCTAAAACCTTCAAAATACCGAAAATCGGGTGGTACAGTTTAGTGGTTGTTATATCAGAACGTGCACCGATATAGCCCATTTGCAATACCAAACATCCTAGGAGTAATAGAAACTTCTATACTAAATTACAATGATCTATCTTAAAAATTGCGAGCTGTATCTTGATTTCAACAGACGGACGGACAGACGGACGGACAGACGGACATGGTTATTTCGACTTAGAATGTTACCCTGAATATACATACTTTATAGGGTCTCCGATGAATATTTCGATGTGTTACAAACGGAATGACAATTTTAAATATACCCTCCATATTATGTTGGAGGGTATAAAAACATACATCTATCGCAACTATTGAGCGTCAGCTGCCACAACAAACGAGCGTAGTTTTGGCTCAGCTACGCCACTGGGTCCGCTGCGTTCTGGAGCAAAGTTGTAAGCTGTTAATCGGTCATTGAAGTCATGGAGATTAGTAAATCAGCTGTTCATCCTCTTCAGTGCAGCATCGATTGTGGCTAGGTGAATGCAGGTAAACATAAAGATCCATGCAACCTTTGAATTAAACCTCTGATAGAAGGTAGATTCATAATGTCTCGAACAGGGCTGTTGCCACCTTTCGGTGTTTTGTTTCCTGTTATAGTTTTCAAGTACTTCCATCAGTGCTTACAGGACATTCCATGATTAATAACCTCACGCTTTCATCTCAAGGCTTTCATTGTTCTCAGTTGGCAACGTGGTTGGTTATTATAGGGGAGCCAGAAACCGTCTCCATCAATTTAGTGATCATTGTCACTCAGTCATTTTCTCCAAGTTTCTCCCCCCAAATCCGCTTATTGGATTCTCATCTATCCAATGTATGAACATGATATTCCATTATCTACATCTAGCGACGCAACTGTTAACACACAGCAGTGCTCTCCCTAAGCGCGGGAATAAATACATAAGTTTCCACTAATGTAAACATTCTTGATTATCTGCGGATCTCCAATGGAAAATGTCTTTAATATTAAAACACTATTCAAGCTACATGAATACATCTGTATGCATCACTGTGAGCACGTGTATATCGTCTGTTGATGACATGTCAATTAACATCTCCAAAATGTCTACCACGAAAATCCAGATTAACACCTTTAAAATGCTAATGTTCGGTAGTTTGGATAAAGTAATTAATTAGCAATTTCATGCAATAGACACATTTTGAAAACTAGTTAATTATGTACGAGTATTGAAAATATGACGTGGCTTGTGAAGTGACCTCCACCATAAACTAGAACTGTAATTAAACATTGTCATTTGCTATTCTCATTTGTGGTTTCCTATGAAAAATAAAGAAGAAGATGCACGAAAGCCCAAATGTCGCTTGTCCTATCAAGCATGAAATTTAATTAATGAAATTTGTTATTTTTTTCTCCTGCCATGTCGGAATTTGGTTTCCTAATTTTAGGCTATTTGTATTGTTGGCTGGCATGCTGCTGCTGACCGACCTAAATGCCTGGCTACGTAATCATGATAGCCTGAATCATTTATAAACAGATTACGGGGCACATCATAAAGAGGGCCCTGTGCACTCTACCTTCAAAAAATAGAATGACATGAATGGAAAGGAAAAAACAATAACAACAATAATAACAACAACATATTTTCCTCTACTCGTAATATCATTGACAATGGAATGAGAAAATTTTACTTTTCAAATTCCATATTAATTAACATCACTTGACTTTTCTGTCATAATGCCGTTACTCTTTCTTGTGTCACCCCTACCACCATTTATTGTGGCTTTTCTGTAGTCATCTGTTATTGGAGAACACTAATTAAATTATTTCTAGATGATTGAAGCACTCTCTCTCCATTCCCTCTCAGCTACCAAGCAACTGTATCAACTGGAAGACACTCATCATCGCCATCATCGTCATCATTCGCATCGGTGCGACCGAGATGCCGAGAGCAATTGATAAATGAAATAACATCACCCTCACCCAGTAATTACAATTAGAAGAACACCGTTCATAACCCTCAAAGTTTATGTCTAGCGTTTAATTGTTTTGGACAATTTTACGATTCCGCCTCGCAACACACAGATATGTACATTAGGGCGATCCATAAAACTTTTTTTTGGTTTGGAACACATATCCCCTAAATGTTTTCCATTTGATCCAAGAACGTTAACCTTAACCCGTGCCACCCGAGCGATCTTTGTTTCCATAGTAATTTGTGTGGGATCAAAGGTGGGTGACGTAGGGGATGAAATATACCAAGCAACGGCCTTGACCGATTTTAACATGGCAAAGGTCAGGACTTAAATCGGTCCCTCTTTCATCTCAAGTGGATACTGACCTCCCCGTGGTGTCACCTGGGGAGCTGCGTTTAACACCCGTTAAAGGAAGTGAGCTAAAATGTGCCGCGCGTTCACCTATACGAACGTTAAAAACCTGCTCCTGGAATGTTCGCACTCTTTATAGGGAAGGTGCAGTTTCCGCATTGGCAGATGTACTTGGAAAGTACAAGGCCGACATTACTGCCATACAGGAAATACGGGAAAGGCGTCACAACCAGGGTTTCGGAGTCGGAGTCGGAGTCGGAGTCTACGAGTCGGAGTCGAGCAATTTTGCTGGAGTCGGAGTCGGAGTCTGAGTCGAAAAAAATAACTCGACTCCGACTCCGGGCAACATTTTTTCCACGTTATAGAAATATAACATTAAATTTGAAACAAGAACTTTTTTTTAAAAATAATTATTTATTTTAAAAGAAAGGTATAAGAATATTTATATGCAAATTATATATTATACTAAATTAAAGGACAATTCACAGGATATTTACTATCCTTTGAAGTGTAGTCTTTTCATCCCTATTTTGTTGATCCAATTGATTTGTTACATTTTTGCAAACAAAAGTAAAGTTCTATGACATTCGAATTAAGACTGGACCTTTAACCTCTTTCGTCAGAAGTCTTACTGGTGTTCTCACAAAGGTCTATTGGTATTCTCATTTTGTTTTTTAGGAGAAGTCATCCTTGTTTTCTATTAAAGACATTGTGATATCTATGGGAAATCTTACTGAATACCCTGTGACACAAAATGGAAGTTAAGATCTGGGGGATGAAAATTCCTTTTGGGAATGAAAGCTCCAAATGAGAACCCCAAAGGATCCCATAGCTGAAATTTCTGAGTAATGACATAATGTTTTTTTTTATTTGACCCCCATCAATCATTGAGAAAATAGTTTTATATCTATGTTTGGAGACATTGTTTCAACATTTTTAGATGACAAAATTAAATTTTTTATAAAAATGTTCCACCGAAAATTATATGTAGGTTTCCCATATCCAAGAAATCGACATTGTCAAGTTTTCATTGTCCTTTATCAGTTTTACCCGTTACTCCTCAAAAAACAGTATTTTTATGTATTTCGGTAAGTTTCGCATAATCTATTAACTATATATCAATTTCGGATGGTTACGCTTCTGAATTAGGCATCATAAATTCGTTGTTGGTTAACGATAGATTTATCCCGCTATAACTCAGAAGTCTGACAAACGGTGAATCTTTCTTCTAGGATGCATTATATACTCAATGAGGGCTTTAGATGTAGACATTCAAATAACCGGATCTGTCCGGCGGGAGAAGATATAGTTCATGTGTATCCGAGTTTTCTACACAATCAATTGCATATACGAAATTCAATGAAATATATA
Source organism: Musca autumnalis (assembly GCF_047663935.1). Taxonomy (NCBI): domain Eukaryota; kingdom Metazoa; phylum Arthropoda; class Insecta; order Diptera; family Muscidae; genus Musca; species Musca autumnalis. The sequence goes on along the minus strand of NW_027411977.1, from coordinate 15,103,982 downwards.
ATCATAGAGTTTTCATAAGAAAGTATCGGGTAAAAGTGATAAAGGACAATGAAAACATGGCAATATCGCTTTCTCGTCCTAGGGAACCGACCCTACATAAAATGTTCCTAGCAACATTTTTGTAGAATATTTTCATGCATGAAATCTCATCGTTTGCTAATTTTTCAGTTCCAGAAAACATCCATCTGCCTACGTGCTGAGTGGTGTACACAATATATCTCAAATATTTCAATAAAATTATACACACCACACCAAAGTTCAAAATGTGGGCGATGAGTTTTAGTTTAAGGCTGATCTCTACTTATAATTTTCAGAAAAAAGTAGTAAGTATAAATAGCATAGAATATGTGGTCAAATTTTTAAGTCGATTGGAACAATATTGCCACAGTATGAGCGTTAGATGGGAACAATTTATTTTATTTTGTGTGCAGCATATAAACTGTGTATTTCTCGCGATAGTTTTCGAGATAGAGTTGGCACCGCAAAATGCTTTAATAAAAACGAGGTTTCGTAGACGACCTCAAAACTTGGTTATATTTTTTTCTTTCAGATGAAGAAACAAATCTGCAAAAAAGTTACGTAGTTTTCTCGGGAAAAAATTATGAAAAATGGTTTTTATTGTGCTTTACAACTGGGGGTCTCTCTTTGAGGCTAAGCATGTTGGCTTACATTCAGTTTGAAACTTGGTCGTGAATTGCTTATATTTTTTATTGCATGTAGTCCTTACGATTTGTATTGCCCCATCATTTTCACATATTTTGAAGGCTTAAAGATTCTCTCAAGCGGAAGAATTCCGTCCAGAATATACTCGTGCAAAAAACGGAAAACCGACAAAAACTTTCTAACTTTGCTATTTGTCAATGTAAGATTCGGCAGAAACAGTATTGATATGTTCGAATGTATTCAAACGAATGCCCTTTCTAATAAACATGTAAGGAAAAACTAACATATTAGCCTTTATAGGCCAAAATATAGGAAAAAATTAGAATTTTGTGCACATTTTATTCATTTTTAGTGGTATAGGAATTCGCTCTCGGAGTCGACCCGGAGTCTGAGTCGGAGTCGGAGTCGTGAAAAAAACTCGCCTGGAGTCGGAGTCGGAGTCGAGCCGAAAATACCTCGACTCCGAAACCCTGGTCACAACAACACCTAAAGGTGACGCATTGTATTATAGCTGTCATGACATAAAGCAAGTATTTGGTTGCATATTTGTAGTTGGTCAGAGGTTAAAACATCTGGTATCCAACTTCACCCCAGTGAATGAAAGACTTGCGCTCATGCTCCCACTGAAGGCAAGGACGAACATACCAAAGATATATTTTACGTGCGCCTAGAAGAAACGTATAATCTTTTTCCTGCCCGTGACATTAAAATTATTCTTGGCGATTTTAATACCAAAATTGGAAAGGAGAATATCTTTGGCCCAACAGTCGGGAATATTCTGCCTCCACAGTGAAACATCTGGCAATGGTATGAGGCTGATAGACTTCGAAGTGGCAAAAAACATGGTAGTTAGCAGCACCAGATTTAAGCGTCTAGACATTCATAAGGGCACCTGGCTGTCTCCAGATCAGAAACAAGAAATTGGTCACGTTGTGATAGATGGAAGACATTCATTGAGTGTGGTGGTTAATGTAAGTTCGTTGCAAGGATCAAACATAGACTCGGACCACTACCTTGTTGCAACAAAGGGACGTACTCGGTTAAACGTAGCAAATAAAGTACGAACAGACACAGGCACTAAAGTTAGACATCGGTAAGCTGCAATCACAACAGATAGCCACAGCATATTCCACTCAACTGGCCCAGTTCCTTAATCAAAACACTTCTCGTCCCGATACCATATCAGCACAATGGCAAAGTATTACACACTTCAAGCAAACATCCACAAAATCCATACTTGGATCCCAGAGATCTCCACCAAAGAATCTATGGTACGACCAGGAGTGTCGTGCTGCTACCGAAACGAAAAATGCGGCATATAGGGCTACAGCCACATACGCATCATAGGTTTGTAGCGATTTTTACCTTGAAACAGTTGACATTCCTGCTTAAACAGTGGTTTTTGTACGTCAAAAATCACCACAAGTAGAGGGAAAACCACCAACTTGGCATCCCTGCCAAGTAGCAACGCGTAGCGCACGAGAGAGATATCGGAAGAAAATGAGAGGAACAACGTCTTTTCCGCAGGAAAACGAGCGAAATGGAAAAGTGGGAGTTTGAAAAAATTTAGATGTACGGGAGCCAGAATGAATTCGGAAAATTCTACCGAAATGTGAAACATCAAACTGATGGCTTTGGTAACTGATACAGATAGTGTGCTTAGGATATGGAAAGAGCATTTTTCCAAACTGTTGGTATCCAATAGTAGCGAAGACGACGAAGATAACACAGATCCAATCCCAGTAGATGGTATTGAATGTATACCGCCCAGCCAAGATGAGGTAAAGACAACACTAAACCGACTGAAGAATAATACGGCGGCACACGCAGAAAGAAAATATGATTGATCCAACAATATTCGAAGAGCAAAATATGTATTGTAAAGATATTGTTAGATTCCGCATGTAGTATTGTGAGTCCAACAATCGTTTTTGTTAATTTCAACAATTGTTTTTGTCATATCCAACAATAGTTCTTGTCATATACAACAATAGTTTTTGTATGCTGGACAATATTATTCTCCTTTCTTCGACAATTTGATTCTCTTCTCTCGGTAACCGATGCCGTGGTGAAAACAATTGTTGGTGAGTTTTGTTTGTACGAGTTCCCCTTATCTTTGTTTTTTTATCTTTGTTCTTTTTTGTGTATGTACACCATGAGATTCTTGTTTTTATTTGTTTCTTCTTTCTCATTCTTCTTTGTGTTTTGACAGTTGAGTTACACCACAATCTGAGAAGTGTTTTTGGTCGTAATTTGTGTTTTCTTTTCATATTTTTTGTGGTTTTATGGTATTCCTTATGTTGAGGTAGGTGCTTGGAGGATGCGCAATGGAGTAGTAGTTTTATGTTTCCTCATTCAATTTGTTGTCTTTTTAGTTAGACCTGGCAAAACCTGCCATGTGTAGTGTTTGTCAATGCTCATAATATTATACGAGTACGTGACATTTATACCAACGTTATGTGGTTTTCTGTGCTGACAATAGTTTTTGTAAAAATTCTAGATTATGATAGTTCCTACCATAGGTATTATCAATGATTTTTACAATATTGAGGAATTTCGCATGTTGTTTTTGTTTTGTATGTTTGGAGCAAACGATGGTATTTTAGGATTTGCAATTGCAATGCTTGAACAAAACAAATAAATTGTTGGAACAAAAATAGATATTGTGTTCCAACAAAAGCGAAAAATATTTTTTCTCTGCCTGCAGGAGCCGATGGCATACCAACCGAGTTGTTCAAAACCGGAGGCGACACCCTGATAGGTGTAATCTTTAGATAGTTAGCACCATCTGGTAGGAAGAACGCGTACCCGGTGATTGGAACCTGAGTATCCTGTGTCCCGTTCACAAGAAAGGAGATAAGACTGTAAGCTCTAACTACAGGGTCGTAAGTATTCTTCCTATTACCTACAATATAGTGTAAGGGATATTGTACGAACGCTATGGTCAACGAAATAATTCGGACAAACCAATGCGGCTTTAGAACTGACAAATCCACCATTGACCAGATATTTACCCTGCGGAAGACCCAAGAGATGCAGATCGACACCTACCATCTTTTTGTCGATTGTAAAGCAGCCTTCGATTTGAATTTGGTATCCCAGCAAAGTTCAATTAGCTTTGTAAAATGACTAACTGACACTCGATCCTCAGTTAAAATAGGAAAGAACCTCTTCGAAGAGTTTAGTACCAAAATTTCAGATAAGGAGACAGCCTTTCGTGTGACTTATTCAACATTCTGCTGGAGAAGGTTATACGAGATGCAGATGTTAAAAGAAATGAAACAATTTACGGCAATAGCCACACGTTACTTGCTTATGCTGGCGGTAAACGGCGAGAAGACCATAGAGCTCGGACCAACTGTTGAAGTTGGTTCCTATAATTTTGAGGTAGTAAAATACTTCGTCTATATCGGCACCGCAGTAAACACAACAAATAACATCAGCTGTGAAATAAAAAAATAATTATATTGGCCAACAGATGCTACTTTGGCTTAAGTAAGCAGTTTAAAAACAAAGCCACATCTCGTCAAACAAAAGTAACGCTTTACAAAACACGTGCTAATGTATGGTTCAGAAGCCTGGATACTTGCGCAACCAGATATGGCAGTGCTTGGTGTCTTTGAGAGAAAAATTCTTCGAAAGATTTACATGCCAATCTTGGCGGTGAATATCGACGTCGTATGAACCACGAGCTGTATCTGCTATACAACGACATCAGTATAGATAAACGTATTGAGATACAACGATTGCATTGGCTATGTCATGTCATAATAATGAGCGATGATGAACCCGCTTGAAAATACGGCCCACACGGCGGTACACGCAGAGCTGGCAGGTCAAGGCTTCGATGGCGCAAACAAGTGGAAGAAGAGACGGAAGCAACAAATAGAGAGGAATGGAAATCTTTCTTCGTTCGGCTTATAGGACAAATGTTTTGTAATAGGCCAATGAAGTAAGTAAGAAAGTAAGTAATTAAGTAAGTAAGAAAGTATGTATGTTAGTAAGAAAGTAAGTAAGTAAATAAGTAAATAAGTAAGTAAGTAAGTAACTAAGTAAGTAAGTAAGTAAGTATGAAGTTAAGTAAGTGAGTAAGTAAGTAAGTAAGTAACTAAGTAAGTAACTAAGTAAGTAAGAAAGTAAGTAAGTATGAAGTTAAGTAAGTAAGTTAGTAAGTAAGTAACTAAGTAAGTGAGTATGTAAGTAAGTAAGTAAATAAGTAAGTAAGTAAGTAAGAAAGTAAGTAAGTAATTAAGTAAGTAAGTAAGTAAGTAAGTAAGTAAGTAAGTAAGTAAGTAAGTAAGTAAGTAAGTAAGTAAGTAAGTAAGTAAATAAGTAAGAAAGTAAGTAAGTAAGTAAATAAGTAAGAAAGTAAGTAAGTAAGTAAGTAAGTAAGTAAGTAAGTAAGTAAGAAAGTAAGTAAGTATAAAGTTAAGTAAGTAAGTGAGTAAGTAAGTAAGTAACTAAGTGAGTAAGTAAGTTTGTAAGTAAGAAAGTAAGTAAGTAAGTAAAAAAGTAAGTAAGTATGAAGTTAAGTAAGTAAGTGAATAAGTAAGTAAGTAACTAAGTAAGTAAGTATGTAAATAAGAAAGTAAGTAAATAAGTAAGTAAGAAAGTAAGTAAGTATGAAGTTAAGTAAGTAAGTGAGTAAGTAAGTAACTAAGTAAGTAAGAACGTAAGTAAGTAAGTAAGTAAGTAAGTATGTAAATAAGAAAGTAAGTAAATAAGTAAGTAAGTAAGAAAGTAAGCAAGTATGAAGTTAAGTAAGTAAGTGAGTAAGTAAGTAAGTAACTAAGTATGTAAGAAAGTAAGTAAGTAGGTAAGTAAGTAAGTAAGTAAGTAAGTAAGTAGCTACATCGAAATCCAATCCGATTTTCACATTTTTTTGTTAGGATTCGTTTTTTTAGCCATCCGAGCTTACGGGATAAAGTTAACCGATCACCATAAAAGTTCATAGGTGGTGGTAGAATTTCCAAACAAAAAACTTTTTTTTTGGGTCGCCCTAATGTACATATTTTATTACAATCAAAGAAAAATAATAGTAAAGATTAAATCGGCTTTAATATTGTAAACTGTTTTATAGCTCGTTTACATAAGAGCTTTTTGCTGGGTTAACCTATTTTGTGAGGATTTATTTGAGGTACATGTAATGAAATTGACAGTTTGAATCCACTGGATTTGCTAAATCCTTTAGAATATAGCCGTACTTTGACATAGACTATTAAATTTGTGTATAACTATTTAATTTTATTTTTTTAATTATATGTCAAAAAAAATAAGGTTTTAACGCTTTGTTTCCAAAAACCCAAAGATTACAATTGCCATTTTGTTTTTCATTTTGCCAACATTTTTACTGAGTGTATTTTATGACCCAAATTAGTTTTATTTGAATTGAAAAAAAAAAACAATATCTTTCACTTTTCTATCGTGCTCTGTCCTATTTTGCACAACGCCTCTCGTTCTCAATTAAGACTCAAATATTACAAACAACCATCTATCCGTCCATCTATCGGGGCCATTAAATAATGAATTGACATAAAATCATGTAAGTTTTTAATTAAATTTCAAATGAAATAAAATGTCAAATGTTAAAACTTGCCATGAGAATCTTGAATCGAATCGAATTACTTTAGTCATAAATGAAATTTCCACAAACGATGATGATGATAAACGACCAATCTGTCGTCAATAAATTTTAATGCTGGAAATGATACCTTAACGGCATTAATATCAATTATGCGGAAAAGTGAAAACTACGCGCAGAAAAATATATGTTTGGATCTAAACAAATATATCTTTGGGACTGATTGTCAACAAATATATGTTGGCACCCAATCACATATGTATTTGCTTGGATATATTTGACCCAAAGATATAACATATCTAATGTTAGGGACTGTTGCAAACATATATATGTTTGCTGCAAAATTTGTTTGGGACATATTTTAGAGAGGCCCCTAACCTGTACTTAAGTGAAAATTTTGGACTCTTGTGAGGTAGTTATGCGAAAGTGTTGTCCAATTGTTGTTTAGGAAACATTGCAAATTTTTTGCCAAGTCGGATACTCTATTTGCAAATTATCGTGCTCATCAGTTGTTGTTGTAGCAAAGAGTCCAGAATGCTTGGATGGGATGGGTGGGCTGCATAAGGAATAAGGAGTCAGATGCGTGGGTTTAGCTCGGCAGTAAAACCAATGCAGCGTGTCGTGCTGGGTCCCCAGAACATGTGTTGGGTATCGTGCTATGAATTCGTGCCCAAAACGAATTGAGGCGGCTGCATCGTCGCGATCTCAATATGGCTACGATAAATGGGAGATGATCTCTGAGTTCGGCATTCACACTGTATCTTTGTACCGCATGCGCAACTGTATCAGTGTGAATGCTATACAAGCCTACCCGGTTGCACCTTTGGATCTCTATTTCTAGATCTCTCCTGACGTGTCTGGGTGGGGGAAGCCTTTCCACTAGATGGTGGCGGGGATGCTCACGGCGATAACACCCAACGTTTTCTTGTGTTAATGCACCGGTGTCATTCTGGCAAGTTTGAATATTCTTCCAATGTGTATCGCTAACATTTGCATACCTCACCGGCGTCGCATTGCTTATCACAGACCGGCCGAGGTCAACAAGGTTTCTTTTTCAGTACCCCAAATGCTGTCGGACTTGTTCATGCTTCTGATCTTGTCGCAAATAGCTGTGACTTTAGAGGACGACTTGAACATGTTATCGAACGTTACACCCAATATCTTGGGATAGTTAGTGGTCGAAATCAGGACATCATGGATCAATATGTTAAGGGGGAGTCTCATATCAACCGTCCAGATGGTGAACAGCGAAGCAGTGGATTTAGCTGCAGATATTTTCATATTCCTCACATGGGACAACTGCTCTAAGTCAGCTATGTAAATATTTGACCTGTCACATATATCATGGACGATAGGAGCCCACACCAAGATCGCACAAACAGCCACAGACATTACGATCTCTATGTCTACGTCCGTCTGGAGGATGTGTAATTTTAGAAAGAAGAAGGTTAAACAGTTGTCAAATATAACCCTGCTTTGGGGAATTCCCTGTTTCACTCTACGAATTTTTGACTTCTTATTTCCGAATTCCACAAACGACTGACGTTCACAATATATTTGATTATCCGACGTTTCAATCATGCCTGGAAAGAAGTCTTCTTTCTCTATGTGCTTGAAGAGCTTTGCATGGTTGATTTTACCCCGGATTCATCCAGTTGCTTAGGTATTATCATTGAGATAGATTCCGGGTGGAACCAACACTTTGGATGATTTCGCGTTTTGCTAGACATCTGCAAGATCGCTCATCGTTTGTGGTGGTGGTGCTACCTCCTCGGCTGAGTGGGCTCTTTTGCGGCGTAACACACTCATTTTCGCCCTTACACACTCGATGTGCTCTATAAATTGCCGATAAAAATATAAATAAGTATCATATCTGTCATTGTCACGAAGTTGAAAGTAATAGTCATTCCATCATCCTTCTTTTCCTGCACCAATTTTGCATTTGCTTCAGGTGGTCTAGCCACTTTTGCCTCTTATGTTCGCTTACTAGCCTGTTGACTTCAAGAATATGTTCTCCAACTCATGGATCTTCGGGATTTGTCGTACGAATCATTTGCAAGTCCCGTCGCCTCTGCTGGAACCAGGTATGTAGTAAGTGGCTACAGCTGTGAATATTCTCTGAAATTCTCTCAGCTACCCGAGGATCTCTGAACCCTTGCCAATCAGCTTTTTGCTGGTTCCGAAATCTCTAATCTCCTTTTATCCTCATAAGAGCCTCCCGAGGATCTCTGAACCCTTGCCAATCAGCTTTTTCCTGCTTCCGAAATCTCTAATCTCCTTTTATCCTCGTAAGTGCCTCTTTGTACACCGTGCAAAATGTGGAGCTATTAACTTGCTCGGCCAGCGCTGTCATTTATTGAAACATAATGCCAAAGCTCATGATCAACATTGAAGTTCCCCTCCAAAAGCGTACTAATGTCAGACATATAACGCAGGGCAACGGCGTTATGTAAAAATTATGTAACTCGACAGTCGCACACTTTACTGCTACCCTCATACATTCCAAGAGAAAAAGGTCTGGTGCGGCGACCATGATCTTTCTCCGACTAGTAAAATTTACAATTTCATTGATTTTTTTCGGATACCGTTGTAATTGAATTGCAGTAACGATGCATTCTCGGGGCGCTGAACAACAGCGCCTGGTGTAAGATGTAATAAACGCTGTTGTTGGAGAGACTGCGACGACGACGAATTTCGGGACTCACCAGGAGATTATTTGGAGCAGGATTGGCCATTTTATAATTTTAGTTGGGTTTTTTGAACTTTTGTTAACTTCTATTTGGATTGGATTTATTCCAGCGATCTGTTAAATCGACTTGCCCCTTTTTTAGGCCGAGAGTATAAAAACTATATATCGTCGATATACCCATTTAACGACGCAGTTCCTGATTAGTCAAAATCCACGGAACCTGGCAAGACTTATTGTAAAGTGCCACAGCTGCCCTTCACAAATGCCATGATTCTGAAATTTCTCAATTCATCGTTCACAGATCATAATGGAATAACAGACGTGTGCTATAATAGGTATAATCAACCAAAAGCATAGAGCTTCGATCACCACATTTCTAAAGGAGAAAAATTCACAGATGTCGCCAATTGCAACAGATGACGTCAACTGCAACCATATTTATAAAATAAAAATCTGAGACGGGACAATTCCAATTTCCTACAACCCAAAAATACTTAAAGTTACCTTTGACAGTCTCTTGTCATTCTGAAACGGCAAAATATGTTTAAGACCATCTCGGACACCACGTGATGTAAAGACAAGGGGATACTATTGATCTTTATGACCAATAAGGGCATCTTTTCTCCGTATGGACTTTTTTATAAGTGACATCATCCGATGGAAGAGGGGGTGCAGACAATACAGAAAAATGCCCTTCGCACCGCTGCCGGATGTGTTCAAATGTCGAATGTGGATCATTTGCGTCAGGAGGCAATGATACTATCAGTGCAGCAACACAATGTTTTGCACCTAAAAAATTCTACTGACCAAGGATCCCAAACACGATATATACCCAGCAAAAATACCCATTACAAAACCACCTTCTATCCCATTATTTTAACAAGGGAATGTCGCTCAGAATAATTAATGATTTTTTCACCCCTGAAATAAGTAGTTAAATAACTAGTTACTAAAAGTCGTGACTACTTATTTAAGTGGCCAAAAAATACGCAATTATTTTGCGTGATATAGTATGGGGTTTTGTAATAGGTATTTTTGCTGGGTAGTAATTTGAAACCCATCCTCTCTACTACAGGTTATTCATTCTTAAGCAGGCCAGCAGCTGTAAATGACCGGTCGCAGAAGCCGGAAGATCTCAACCCACATACCTACGTTACATAGTGGGGAACTTTTATAGCTCCCAACTTTTTATCAACTTCCATTTTGACATCTTGTCGGTTTATGTCCAAGACGAGACAGCCAAACAGTTACTGCAACAGTAACCAACCAGATCTGCATTGAATTTGTCGGGCGTTTGTTAAAGGTATTTCGTTCTGAATCCTTTCAACGAACGAACATTTGTGCAGACCAAAAACTCGTTTTTTCAGATTTTTTTTTCAAAGAAACTAACAATATTTTTAAGTCGTTTTTTCTTCTATCTGAAAGAGCACATCTTATACTACATTTGGAATTTTTGTTGTTGAAAAATATTGCATAGTCTTGTGGTAAATCGCTACCTGCGAAATCCTTTTTCTGTAAAAGCGTTTTGCGGTTCCAACGATAGCTCGAAAACGGATGGGCCGATTCTGGTAATTTTTGTGAGTGTTTTAAGAACCTAATAATCTTGACTTTAAGTGAAACAGAATTTAAAAAATCGATTTAAACAAATTGTAAGCTGTCAAAGTCAAAATTTCGATTTTAACGAAAAAAAAATCGGGCAAAAAAATTAAAAAAAAAAACTGTTTGCTTAAAGACAAGGCTTTTATACCCTTAGCGAAATAATGGTTTTAGACCCCAAGTATGTTTGGACGAAATGTGTTTCAGACAATTTGGAGTCGATTTTTCCATGTCCGTCCGTCTGTCTATCTGTCTGGCTGGCTGGAGCGCACGATAACTCTCGAACGCATCAATCGATTCGGTCCAAAATTTGGCTTTCGTAATATTTTGTCCAAACTTAGTTTAAGTTCGAAGATGGGTTATATCGCTCCACTCCTTCCGGTACCTTCCCCACAAAAGTTTAAAAATGTTCGGAAAATTTGTCCGCACGATAACTCTTGAAGGGAGTAAAAGATTTGGTCCGTACTTTGCATATCGTGAAATTTCTACCAGACTTAGATGAAATTCCAATATGGGCACAATCGGCCCACTCCTTCGGGTTCCTTCCACACAAAATTTCGGAAAAGTTTCGTTTAGGACCTTCACTCGAAACGCTTTGATTTTTGTTGTAGGAACTTATATTCACTGCCCCCGATGCGACGCACAGTGGTCCCACTTGTATGGAAAAGAGTGCCAAAAATAGTTCTAATTGAGCTACCGCCTCCAAATTTTAAACGTAGGTTTATAACAAGCCAAAAAGATAGAAAACCATTTTTAGTGGATGTAGGTCCATATTTGGGTAGAGCTTCCATAGAAAGGTACCGCCCGATTTGTGGTATTTTGACGATTTTAGCCAAACTAACCGACCAATTTGGATGTTATTTTGCATTTTGAGTTCTGAGTGAACCAAACACCTCCATGCAAAAAATGGTCAATATCGGTCTACGTTTAGGTGTAGCCCCCATAAAAACGTACCTCCCGATTTTCGAAATTTTGACGATTTTACTCACATTTTCCAACTGATTTGGCTGTAATTTGGCATTTTGAGTTCTGAGTGAACAAAATACCTCCTTGCAAAAAATGGTCAATATCGGTCTACGTTTAGGTATAGCTCCCATATAAACGTACCTCCCGATTTTCGGAATTTTGACGATTTTACGGGCGTGGTGTAAGAGGAATAACTCAGCGGGTGGCAGGTGGGGGCAGCTAGACTTTTTTTAATCGTAAACTAGAGACTTGCAAATGCTCACAACATTAGTAAAATCAACATAAATTAATAGTAATTATATTAAAAGTAGCAGAAAAAGTCATTTATTAAGAATTTATTTTTAATGAAGTTAGAAAACGAATTATTGGTTTGTCTTTTTACGTACTGAACTTTACTGAACATTATTTCTTCAGTAAAGTTTTGACAATTGTATAATTGAAATGTTGCTAAACATTACTGAAGAAACAATGTTCAGTAAAGTTCAGTACGTAAAAGGACAAACCTTATGAATTTGTTTGTTGTCAAACATTGCCAATGCCATCACCTATAAGTTTCATTTTGAAAATTTCACATTTACCTCTCCATTTTTTTATAATTTTACTCATAACCTACTAATGCTTTGCGGGAATATTTTTCGTTTTTAAGGCCTCATATACTAATCACAACTTCTTCGACATAACTTGGCATATAACCGCTGTAAATTTACAAAAATAAGGCTGGATGTTAAAAATTTGATATGTTTAAAGAATATTTATTTCAATCGCAATAAAATTTGTCGCCATCAATTTTTCGATTTTTGTCCACGGGCGGAACCACTGTGCGACGGTACAAGTTTCATCAGGGCAATTACATTCATCATGAGAAATGAGAATAGCCTGAAAGGTTTAAAAAACCCCCTATGACACCATGTGCAGTCGTTGGAGCGCAAGATAACTCTCGTACGGATCTGCCGTTTCGGTCCAAACTTTGGATCTCTAAATATTGTCGAAACTTAGTTTATGTTCAATTCTTGGGGTACGACCCACACAAATGTTCAACATTTTTGTATGGTAAAGGGTCTGTTCGAGTATTCTTTGTATATTTTTACCAAAGGTTTTCTAAGAGGCCCTTTTTACAGCGATATTATATTTTTCGTAGGCTAGTATGGTAAAAAAGCCCTATGTATCTATATCCCCGCTATCCATATTTTTTTCGGTTTATAAGCCCAAAATTTTGAAAACCCCCCTAAATATATACGTTTTTTTTTTGAGGAAAAAAGTATTTCTGTCCACAAAGGCTGAGGGTATATCTGTCGGCAAAGCCTCCTGATACTTTTTTACTCGAGAAACACGCTTCACAATAAATTGTTCCCTTTCAATGCTCATATCTCAGGTAATTTTGCTCCAATTTTTTGCGGCATACTCTATACTACCTTTGCTTCAAAATAAGCCAATAACATTTTTTTCGATTTTTTTAAAGTGACAAGTAGAGGTAACCCCTTAAGCAGTTACATTATTTGAATCAGTTTTACAACAACAACTATTGTATAGAATCTTCTACAATCATGCAATTATTGCTTAGTCTCAATTTATTTAGCTACAGCTTTTGTTATACTCTCTCCCATATTTGCTTTGATCATTCAGTTTTATCTTAACTATCCTTATACTCTCTCTCTCTCTCGTATTTATTACATCCCTGTCAGCATTTGGAAGTGAATGAGTGAGAACACTGCCTCGCCTAGGAAGTCACTCCGGAGACACGCCAAGGAAGATCGTTGGTGAATTACATAAACAATTTCTATATCCTTATTGTAATTACCTTCTATCGCGTATGCCGACACTTCGGAGTGACTTCCCAGGCGATTGTTTACATTTATTTAATGATTCAACACATTTGAACAAATATAGAACATTTTGCTATCTGATGATTATATGAGACGGTGGTGCAGTGGTAAGCATACTCGCTTTGCACTCTAAAGGTCCGGGTTCACTTCCCAAGTCAGGTAACAAGACCTCACATTTTTAAAATGACAAAATTAATGTAGGCCGAAATTGCAAAGAATAATTTCTATAAAACAGAAGAAAAATTAAAAATAAATAAAAAATTTATTTTTTTTAATTCCAAGAACTATCGCGGAAATGATCTTCTAGAATTGTCGCTTGAGTGACTTCCAAGACGACACGCCGGCGTGGTTCGTTTCTTCACAACGGAGGTCACTTCACTATTATTTTTTTTCCGGGAAACCGGTTTTTGTGCTTTGCCTATAAATATGTTGTGGTTTTGCTTCTATTGTTTTTGTATATCCTCCCCTCCATCGTATTTACACGCACATTGACTCCGTGTCAACAAAGCACAACAGCCTAAACCAGCATCCGAACAACCACCATTCAGTCTTCCTTCAGAAGTCAATGAAGAAGGTTCTGCTGTCGCTTTTTAATTTTAGCAATGCATTAACGCACACGCTGTTTGTGGAGAGAGCGAGATAGAGTCATATGCGTCAGACCACAAACAATGCGTTTGTATTGGTGCCGATACCTGGCCTAAACAACCACCACTACCACACTAACAAACCAAACATTTATAGATTTCGTTTGTTGTCAGAAAACACTCACTATATCAATAGCATTATTTCGCATATACAATTTTTGAATTTCTTTAATATAAATGCAACATCTAATAACTCAAGCTAGTGCTGATGGACTCAATATGTATGTACATATGGTTTACATTGTTCTGATTTACAAGATACATAATTCATTAGGAAAAATCAATTAGAAGAGGAACGTTTAAAGAACAATCATCACAAAATTAAATAAAAAAACTAATTTCAAAATAAAATAAAAAAAAACTAATTTCAAAATAAAAAAACAATACTTGTATAGAAAAAATAATTTTATAAAAAATATAAACAGAGTTTTGAATATAAGTAACTTTTCCTTGCTTTAAAAAAATTATTTTGAAATGAATGAATTGGTTCATATTTTGCAAAAAAAATAGACATATATTCCATGTTTATGTCTCATAATTAAAGTGTAACCTAAGTAAAGTAAAGTCGTGTAAAGTAATTGGAACATTGTATAATCGAAATCCAAACGAACCCGAGTTTTATTTGCTACAAATCGTATCGGTGAATAAAAGAACGTCTACGTCTCAATGTGTCTTTTCCATTGCAATTGGTGGTTAAGAATTAACAGGAGATATTTAGCTTTCTTGAATGGATTTAATTCTACACCGATCCATTAAAATGTTAATCACTACCCGAATTGTTGCTCTCCTCTGGATACAAACATTTAAGGCATAATTTCTACATACACACTGCGTTAATAGTTTCTCATACATCATTGTCATAAATTTTGAGGGGTTTTTGTAGCACGTGCTTATTCTGTAGATAGTGATTGCCGCACCAAAAGCCAAAAGCAATCAATTAATTATTTCAATAGCCTATTTTGTAATTTCCTTAAACCGCTGATGACTGGCACTTAGTTTCTCGTTATCTCGTTATTTACCAGTTTCATTCTTATCTTCATCCAAATATTTCCATTTTGCCCAATTGTCTTTTCTATCGAAGCGAAAACAAAGTTTCCTGGAAGATAATGAAGTGTTTACCTAACTGGCAGGAGGTGTTACCTGCGGGTGTTTGTTGACTGTTTGACGGCGATAAGGCTTACGACAGCTGGTCATCGTTTGTTTAGTGGCGAATGGAAGAAATTCTTGAGTATTCTTTTCTGAAAAGTGTGGTGGTGTTGGGTATGGGTCTTCTGTTTCTATTTCCATTGCTGTTGGTGTTGTTGTAATTCTCAATTTAATATTAATTGACAAATCTTTAACTGATATCGCGTTTATAAACGCTAAGTGCTCTTAAACAAAAAAGCAAACTTAACATTAATTAATATTTTAATGACAATTAACTCATTACGAGGGAGGAGTTTTGTTTTTGTTTGCCTCACAAATGTCACGCTTCACAAGAAGTCTTTATTTAGTTATGACGTTTTTTGTGACAGCATTGAAAAATTAATAACAGGTCACAAGCCCAAATGTTATGTCATGCCTCATAGGAAAAATTACATTAATGGCTTTAATTACTGCCATAGTTAGTGTAAAAGCAGAACTATTGAACTTTTTTTCATCTGCGGTCATGTTCCTTTCAAATAAGAGAAATATACGAACACGGTTTTAATGGTAAAATTGTGCGGCATATGCGGTCTGTTTATAGATTTCGGGGTCAAAAGGAATACGTTAGTGGGCATTACCAGATTCAAACATCACTATCTAAACTTGAAAGCATTTGAAAAGAAGCACCCTTTCCTTTGGAAAGGTTCTATAGAAGCACCATTCCCTTTGAGAAGGGTCTATAGAAGCACTCTTTCCCTTAGAAAGGTTCTATAGAAGCACCCTTTCCTTTGAAAAGGGTCTATAGAAGCACTCTTTCCTTTGAAAAGGGTCTATAGAAGCACTCTTTCCTTTAGAAAGGTTCTAAAGGGGCACCCTTTCCTTTGGAATGGTTCTATAGAAGCTCCCTTTCCTTTGAAAAGGGTCTACAGAAGCACCCTTTGGAAGGGCTCTATTGAAGCACCCTACTACTATAGAAGCACCCTTTCCTTAGGAAAGGGTCTATAGAGGTACCCTTGCATTTGGAAAGGGTCTGTAGAGGTACCCTTGCCTTTGGAAGGGGTCTATAGAAGCACTCTTTCCTTTGGAAAGGGTCTATAGAAGCACTCTTTCCTTTGGAAAGGGTCTATAGAAGCACTCTTTCCTTTGGAAAGGGTCTATAGAAGCACCCTTTCCTTTGGAAAAGGTCGACAGAAGCACCCTATCCTTTGGAAAGCGTCGATAGAAACATTATTTCCTTTAGAAGCACCCTTTCCTTTGAAAAGGGTCTATAGAAGCACCCTGTCCTTTGAAAAGGGTCTACAGAAGCGCCATTTTCTTTGGAAGGGGTCTACTGAAGAATCCTATCCTTTGGAAAGGGTCTATAGAAGGACCCTATCTTTTGAAAAGGGTCTACAGGCATGGACGTAGCCAGGAATTCTGTAAAAAATTATAAATATTACGAAAAAACAAGCCCCTCCCTAGCTATTCCTGGCTACGCCCATGTCTATAGAGGTACAATTGCCTTCGGAAAGGCTCGAGATTGCCTTCGGAAAGGGTCTATAGAAGTATTCTTTCCTTTGGAAAGGGTCTATAGAAGCACACTTTCCTTTGCAAATGGTCTATAGAAGCACCTGTCCTTTAAAAATGGTCTATAGAAGCACCCTTTCCTTTGAAAATGGTCTATAGAAGCAACCTTTCCTTTGAAAATGGTCTATAGAAGCACCCTTTCCTTTGAAAATGGTCTATAGAAGCACCCTTTCATTATGAAAGGGGCTATAGAAGCACCCTTTCCTTGGAAAGGGTCTATAGAGGTACCCTTGCCTTTGGAAAGGGTATATAGAAGCACCCTATCCTTTGGAAAGAGTCTATAGAAGCACCCTATCTTTTGAAAAGGGTCTACAGGCATGGACATAGCCAGGAATTCTGTAAAAAAATATAAATATTACGAAAAAACAAGCCCCTCCCTAGCTATTCCTGGCTACGCCCATGTCTATAGAGGTACAATTGCCTTCGGAAAGGCTCGAGATTGCCTTCGGAAAGGTTCTATAGAAGTATTCTTTCCTTTGGAAAGGGTCTATAGAAGCACACTTTCCTTTGCAAATGGTCTATAGAAGCACCTGTCCTTTAAAAAGGGTCCACAGAAGCGCCCTTTTCTTTTGAAGGGGTCTACTGAAGAATCCTATCCTTTGGAAAGGGTCTATAGAAGGACCCTATCTTTTGAAAAGGGTCTACAGGCATGGACGTAGCCAGGAATTCTGTAAAAAATTATAAATATTACGAAAAAACAAGCCCCTCCCTAGCTATTCCTGGCTACGCCCATGTCTATAGAGGTACCATTGCCTTCGGAAAGGCTCGAGATTGCCTTAGGAAAGGGTCTATAGAAGTATTCTTTCCTTTGGAAGGGGTCTATAGAAGTATTCTTTCCTTTGGAAAGGGTCTATAGAAACACCCTTCCCTTTGAAAATGGTCTATAGAAGCACCCTTTCCTTTGAAAATGGTCTATAGAAGCAACCTTTCCTTTGAAAATGGTCTATAGAAGCACCCTTTCCTTTGAAAATGGTCTATAGAAGCACCTGTCCTTTGAAAATGGACTATAGAAGCACCATTTCCTTTGGAAATGGTCTATAGAAGCACCTGTCCTTTAAAAAGGGTCCACAGGGAAGGGGTCTACTGAAGCACCATATCCTTTGGAAAGGGTCGATAGAAACACCCTTTCCTTTAGAAAGGGTCGATAGAAACACCCTTTCCTTTAGAAAGGGTCGATAGAAACACCCTTTCCTTTAGAAAGGTTCTATAGAAGCACCCTTTCCTTGGAAAGGGTCTATAGAGGTACTCTTGCCTTTGGAAAGGGTATATAGAAGCACCCTATCCTTTGGAAAGAGTCTATAGAAGCACCCTTTTCTTTTGAAAGGGTCTATAGAAGATACCTTTCCTTTAGATAGGGTCTATAGAAACACCTTTTTCTATGGAAAGTGTCTATAGAAGCATCCTTTCCTTTTTTAAGGGTTTATAGAAGCACCCTATCCTTTGGAAAGGGTCTATAGAAGCACCCTATCCTTTGGAAAGGGTCTATAGAAGCACCCTATCCTTTGGTAAGGGTCTATAGAAGCACGCTTTCCTTTTAAAAGGGTCTATAGAAGCACCCCCCTCCTTTAGAAAGGGTCTATTGAACCACCATTTCCTTAGGAAAGGGTCTATAGAAGTATTTTTTCCTTTGGAAAGGGTCTATAGGAGCATTCTTTCCTTTGGAAAGGGTCTATAGAAGCATTATTTCCTTTGGAAAGGGTCTATAGAAGCATTCTTTCCTTGGAAATGGTCTATAGAAGCATTCTTTCCTCTGGAAAGGGTCTATAGAAGCATTCTTTCCTTTGGAAATGGTCTATAGAAGCATTCTTTCCTTTGGAAAGGGTCTATAGAAGCACCCTTTCCTTTGTAAAGGGCCTATAGAAGCATTCTTTCCTTTGGAAAGGGTCTATAGAAGCACCCTTTCCTTTGTAAAGGGCCTATAGAAGCGCCCTATCCCTTGGAAAGGGTCCGTAGAAGCACCCCTGCCTATGGAAAGGGCCTAAAGTAGCATCCTTTCCTTTGGAAAGGGCCTAAAGTAGCATCCTTTCCTTTGGAAAGGGCCTAAAGTAGCATCCTTTCCTTTGGAAAGGGTCTATAGAAGCATTCTTTCCTTTGGAAAGGGTCTATAGAAGCACCCTATCCTTTGGAAAGGGTCTATAGAAGCACCCTATCCTTTGGAAAGGGTCTATAGAAACACCCTTTTTTTGAAAAGGGTCTATAGAAGCAACCTGTCCTTTAGAAAGGGTTTATAGAAGCACCCTATCCTTTGGAAAGATCCTATAGAAGTACCCTTTCCTTTGAAAATGGTCTATAGAAGCAACCTTTCCTTTGGAAACGGTCTATAAAAGCGCGCTTTCCTTTAGAAAGGGTCTATAGCAGCATTCTTTTCTTTGGAAATGGTCTATAGAAGCATTCTTTCCTTTGGAAATGGTCTATAAAAGCATTCTTTCCTTTGGAAAGGGTCTATAGAAGCATTCTTTCCTTTGGAAAGGGTCTATAGAAGCACCCTATCCTTTGGAAAAGGTCTATAGCAGCACTCCTTTCCTTTGGAATGGGTCGTTAGAAGCACCCTTTCCTTTGGAAAAGGCCTATAACAGCACTCCTTTCATTTGGAAAGGTCCTATAAAAGCACCCTTTCCTTTGGAAAGGGTCTATAGAGGTACACTTGCCTTTGGAAAGGGTATATAGAAGCACCCTATCCCTTGGAAAGGGTCTATAGAAGCACCCTTTCATTTGGAAAAGGCCTATAGCAGCACTCCTTTCATTTGGAAAGGGTTTATGGAAGCATCCTTTCCTTTGGAAAGGGTCTATAGAAGCATCCTTTCCTTTGGAAAAGGTCTATAGCAGCACTCCTTTCCTTTGTAAAGGGTCGTTAGAATCACCCTTTCCTTTGCAAAGGGTCTATAGAATCACCCTTCCCTTTGGAAAGAGTCTATAGAATCACCCTTTCCTTTCGAAAGGGTCTATAGAATCACCCTTCAACTTCGTTTGGGATGACGGCTGCACAGTCTTATTTCCTATAGGGCAAGGATTGCAGACACCAAAGTATATACAGAGCATGCTGTATATGTTCGCACAACATACTACACCTGTAAAACTGCCCTGCCAAACCTACACTCAACTGACTGCAGTAGCTTTGTGATTCATATTAGATCAATAATATGGGACCTGTCTTTTATCGCCCAGTCCGAACGGCATGCCTTACGACACCACTTACGATATTCAGGAAATGTCGCTTTCATTACACTGAGGGGATTTGCCACCGCCAAAAATGTTGATGATCTGGTCAGGGATTGAAGCGCAGACCTTCTGAGTCCAAGGCGTACATGCTTAACAGTGCATCAAGATGGCCGTACACATGGGCACTTTCCATCGGTTTTGAAAGAAGTACTTCTGGTCCCCATCCCATAGTCTGGATCTGATGCTCACTTATGGGGAAGTTATTGGGAAGTATTTAGCAGTACACTTATGCAATGGCTGCCATTTGTCCATGTGTGGCATGGGAACGATTGTACGACCGTTCAAAGTAGAATATCCTCAACGATCACTCATCGGATTAGTGTTATACAATCAGCTCATCAGCGACATGTCTGGACCACTTGATATCTTAGAATTCCTTCAGGTCAAATGGAAAGAATAAGAAAATAAGAGAAAAGAAAATAAGAGAAGAGAATGGCATATTGGATGTTTGGACACTCCTACTTCAAAGTTGTTTTAACCTGCTTTAACCTGCATAAAATTAACGAATATTTCTGATTATTTCAGCCATATTTTACCTCATCTGTGTTGCCTTTTGTGAGTTAAGCCACGGTTGCCCATCGAACATGTTTGATGTAACACACGCACACTTTCATGAATGTAATAACGGTTAATTCATTAAAAGTACATTTACATAATAAGTATGTATGTTTGTATTTTCAGTATAATTTGGAACAGTACATATTTGGTTCCTTTACCGTTAATTGTTTATTTATTTCACAAACGCACAAACTAAACACTGTAACACATAACACAAACAAACATCAAGTACGACTTTAGTTGTCCAAAATAATCCAAAAAGTTTGTGTGTGTGTTTCTTTTGTTGTGTAAGCCACTTCAAGTCGTGGGGTTGGAGAATTCTCTTATGAAATAACTTTTTCCTTCCTCCCCCACCCCCACCCCCACACTCATACCAAAGCAAACAAAGAAGCGATACAAGAAAACTAAGAAGTGGAAGCTAAAGAATTTCGAATGAAACTTTAAATTTTGTCTTCTTTTCACTTGTATTTGTTGTGTGCACAGAAGGTTACCAACAAATGCACACACACCTTCATTTAATATTTCATCCGAAATATGAATGCAAGTAGACCGGCAGGCAAGCATGTTGTTGACACAGCAAACACACTTGAGTTTACCGACAATTTTCTAAAGTATTCACTGGCTAACGGTTGCTACTAACCCAGTATTGAGGTAAAATAAATAAAATAACATAACCTCACACTTTAATAGATTTCATTGAAGTATTACGGATATGCATTTAAGAATTCGTATTTCAATAAAATCTATTGAAGTGTGAGGTTATGTTATTTATTTTAAGGATTTGCGGATGAAGTGAAATTCGGATGTACTGTATGCTGGCCAGATGTTTTGCACGGTGTGATCAATCTTTGCCCTATAGGAATTTAGGCGGCTGCACTATCCGAACCTAGTTGAGCCAAAACTACTCAACTTTGTCTTGGTAGCTGACGTTCTTAAGCTCCGATAGATGGGCGATGTACTGCGAGGACTGCATTCAAACCATAGATGTTTATGGCATCTACGACTGCATCTGTGTGAATGCTGTCCAAACCAGCTTGATAGGGTTGCTGCTCATGGAATTCCCTCTTGCAACGTTGGACCTCTCCCTCTCTAGTTCATGAAGATCCATCCTGACATCCTTGGGTGGGGAAGCCCTATCTAACATACTGTGATTACGATGGCTCCCACGCACTGTGGGCGAAATTCAAATCTAGCGGCGCATAAGTCCGAAAAGTAAGCTTAAGTTTTATGAAAATAATTAATGGTGTCTTATTCTAAAAATTTAGTTGGACCCAAAAATTATAAACAATTTTGTTGTTGTTATTGTAACAGTGTTTATTATTATGTTTGTATGTTCGTTCTTCTGTTCAATCTGGTTCTTGGTCTATTTACAGTTCCAGGAAAGTGGCTGCTTCGATGGGATGTAGCCACAGATCCACTGGAGTTAGATAAGTAGGTTTGGCGGGGCAGTTGAAATGGTGATTTGTGTCATGGGGGCCCGTGCCGCATACTGGGCAGATGTCTTGCACGGTGTGATCAATCTTTGCCCTATAGGACGGCTGTACTATCCCGAACCTAGTTGAGCCAAAACTACTGTACTTTGTTGTGGCAGCTGACGTTTTCAAGCTCCGATAAATGGGCGATGTACTGCGAAGAACGCATTCAAACCATAGATGTTTATGGCATCTACGACTGCATCTGTGTGAATGCTGTCCAAACCAGCTTGATAGGGTTGCTGATCTAGGAATTCCCTCTTGCAACTTTGGACCTCTCCCTCTCTAGCTCATGAAGATCCATCCTGACATCCTTGGGTGGGGAAGCCCTATGTAACATACTGTGATTACGAAGGCTCCCACGCACTGTGGGCGAAATTCAAATCTAGCGGCGCATAAGTCCGAAAAGTAAACTTAAGTTTTATGAAAATAATTAATGGTGTCTTATTCTAAACATTTAGTTGGACCAAAAAAATAATAAACAATATTGTTGTTGTTATTGTAACAGTTTTTATTATTATGTTTGTATGTTCGTTCTTCTGTTCAATCTGGCTCTGGCTTCCAGTTACAAGAAAGTGGCTGTTTCGATGGGATGTAGCCACAGATCCACTGGAGTTAGATAAGTAGGTTTGGCGGGGCAGTTGAAAAGGTGATTTGTGTCATGCGGTCATTAGGCGACTGCAATATTCCGAGCGTAGTTCAGCCAAAACTACTCTGGTTTGTCGTGGCAGCTGACGCTCCTCAGCTGCGGTAGAGGACTTTATTCACACTATATTTGCTTATGGGCTTAGCAACTGCATCCGTGTGAATGATATGTTAGCCTGCTTGATATGCTTGTTTATCTAAGGGTTCTCTCCTATATTGTTGACCTCCCTCTCTAGAGCATTAATATCCTTCCTGCTATGCATGGGTGTGTCGGGCCTGCCCACCAGTAGTGGGATTCTCTAACCCATTTTTTGAGTTACCGACAAAAATCGGTAAAATTATAACGCAAAATTATGAAAAATTCAAATAAAAGTTGACAGCACTCTTGCTAACGGTAGAACATTGCGACGATCTTTTTTTCGTTCTTAACTCACCGACAAACATCGTTAATTACCGAAATTATAAGCATTTTAATTTTACCGATTTTTGTCGGTAACTCAAAAAAGAGGTAGAGAATCCCACTACAGATGGTGATTGGGATGGCTCTCACGGCAACACCCGAGCAAGTACTGCAACGAAAGCATCTCATTATGTTGCTGTACTGGAAGAATCTTTGCCTCCTCATGTAGATGGTCCACTGAATACTTGAGGAGGCAACCTGTTGCTGTTCTCAGGCGGCATTCTGACAAGTTTGAATGTCTTTCCAATGCGTATCAACTAAATTCTGGACTAAACTGGCGCCGCATAACTTAACACAGACCGACCTATCGTGTTATATGTGGTCAGCAAGGTTTCGAATGTGACTCTAGAATTTTGGGGCAGTTTATGGTCGGTCTCTTCTATACGTGCAGTCCAAATGGTGAACAGAGTGGCCATAGACTTAGTGGCGGATATCTGCATATTCCTCGTGTAGAAAAAGGAAGTAAGATCGGCTACATAGGAGTTCAGTCCCTCACAGATGTCATCAGGGTAGGTACACATCAGTGTACATGTGTTTGTATTTGTTTCGAATACAGTACTTTGTCGTGGCAGCTGGCGTTATTCAGCTGCGACAGATGGGGGATGTACTTCGAGAACCGCATTCACACCATAGTTGTTTATGGCAGCATCCGGCAAAAAGGGGCACACGTGCCCTTGATGAGAATAACAACAGAACAACCACCACTCAGTCTTCATTCAGAAGTCAATGGAGAAGGTTCTGTTGTCGCTTGTTTCAATGATTTTTAATTTTAGCAATGCAATAACGCACACGCTGTTTGTGGAGAGAGCGAGAGAGAGTTGTATGCGTGAGGCCGCAAACAATGCGTTTGTATTGGTGCCGATACCTGGTTTATGGCATCTGCGACTGCATCTGTGTGAATGCTGTCCAAACCTGCTTAATAGGCTTGCTGTTCTATGGGTTCTCTCTTGCAATATTAGACCTCTCTCTGTAGATTTGGAATATCCATTCTGACATGTTGGGTGTGAAATTTCTATCTACCATACTGTGATTACGGTAATACCCGAGCAAGTATTGCAACGAGAGGATATGTTACCGTACTTTAAGAATCTTCGTCTGCCCATGCAGATGGTCCACTAATGACATGAGAAGGCAGTCTGTTGCAGTTCTGTGCAGATTTGAATATTGTTGCATGGCGTTGCACTTATGTTCGCGGACCATACTGGTGCCACATAGCTTACCACAAACTAAACTATCGAGTTATATGTGGTCAACAAGAATTCCTTGTACGTACATCAAGTGCTGCCATCTAGGGACTTGAGACACTTGCTCCTACATCTCACATTGTTCTAAATAGCTATGGCATGCGCAGAGGACGTGAACATACTGTCGAATGTCACCCCTATAATTTTAAGGTAGTTAGTGGTCGGAATTAGGTTAACATCTACCAAGACATTCAACTCTACGCCCATTTTCACAGTCCATGTGGTAAACAGAGTTGTCGGATTTTGCATATTGCTCGTGCGGAAAAAGTTGATATGAGGGATTATGTAAAAGTTCAGCCTTTTGCAAAGGTACCCAGGACGACAAGATCTCAATGCAGTCTGAAGGCGGTGGGATACAAGAAAGGTAGAGGTTAACATTTTTTGGATATATCAACCCACCTTGGGAAACACCTTGTTTCGCTCTTCGCGGCTCTGACTTCTTGTGCGTGAATTCCATGTACGACTGGCGTCCTCCACGTACAAAACTAACGTTTCAAACTTGGCTGGAGGGTAGTCTGCCCGATGTCCTCCCTCAAACAGTGTAGTGTTAATGACAGTATCAAAGTCTTTTGATAAGTCAAGGGCACCCACACTTCCCTATCGCATGGTGTTTTTCGCTTGCGTCCTCGATTAATATGTATGGAGATGGCATGCAGCGCAGTTGTAGAGTTGTACTGCTTACGGAAGCCATGCTGTTGATCGTCAACTGGATGGTTATTTCTGATGTTTGGGAGATGTTAAATCTCAAGACTCCTTACGATCCACATTTGCTGACATCCTTGTCTGGCTTAAGTTGAGGGTTCACCCTGCCCATTTTCCAGAACTCGTGCACGATGTATGTGACTAACGACAGGTTGGGAACTTTTATGATATACTCGACTCTCATCCAGCTGTTTCAGCATTATCATGGACATACCGACAGGGCCAAACACTTTGGATGATTTAGCCTTCGTAACATATCCATCCATTTGTAAATTGTGGTGGTTCCTCCTGGGCGGAAAGAGATCTAATGCGACGAAGTACACTTCGCTTGGCACTCGATAAATTGTTGATTAAAATAACTTGCACACCTCTTCGGATCAGTCAACTTAACATCACTAAATCTACCGAGGTCCTATCTTCTTTCTGGGGTCAATGCCATTTCACTCATTCGCGAATTCCGTCGCCTCTTCTGGGAAGTTTGGTCTCACTTCGGTTATTCAACAAGCAGGTATATTTCGAGTCGCTGCAGTAGTTATGATGTCTCGTAACATCCTTTCTGCCACCCGAACATCATAAGGGTTGGGCTACACTCTAAAGCCACACCCATGATTTTTGAAAGGGCAGCGTTCAGAGGTGTTGAAACAGGGCGGTCTGGTGATGGAAACAATTATGGGGAGATGGTCTGACCAAAGGGAAACTACGGCTTGACAAATTTTGAAAATTTCCCTTAATCCTGTAGGGGCGTCCTCATTGACCGTACAGCACCTTGAGATATCCATCTGCTGACTTAGCGGTATACCACTCTGGTCGTTTTCGAGGATAGAATGCCACAACTAACGATGAGCATTAAAGTCCCCCAAGACCAGAGGGCTATGACCGTCCAAAAGCGGGCCAATAACCCGGAGCCTGGCCTACTTATCGGCGGAATGTATACAATTAGGTATTTTACCTCGGCAGTTGCACACCTCACACTTGCACACCTCTTCGGATCAGTCAACTTAACATCACTAAATCTAACCGAGGTCTTATCTTCT
Source organism: Musca autumnalis (assembly GCF_047663935.1). Lineage (NCBI taxonomy): Eukaryota > Metazoa > Arthropoda > Insecta > Diptera > Muscidae > Musca > Musca autumnalis. The sequence continues at coordinate 15,077,995 of NW_027411977.1, read as the reverse complement.
TTCTTTCCAGGATTCGAGAGTGACTTAACCGTTGCCCACAATTCATTTATTCTGACTCTAATGTTACAACTCTTCAAGTGATTTAACCATTTCTTCCGCTTATGTTCACCGACCAACCTGGTAACTTCCAGTGCTAGCTGCCTGACTCTGGGGACAATGGGGTTGGCACGACGAGGCCCATTTCACTCATTCGCTAATTCCGTCGCCTCTCCTGGGAAGTTTGGTATCACTTCGGTTATTCAACAAGCAGGTAAATGGCGAGCCGCTGCAGCAGTTATGATGTCTCGCAACATCCTTTATGCCACCCGAACATCATAAGGGTTGGGCTACACTCTAAAGCCACACCCATGATTTTTGAAAGGGCAGCGTTCAGAGGTGTTGAAATAGGGCGGTCTGGTGATGGAAACAATTATGGGGAGATGGTCTGACCAAAGGGAAACGACGGCTTGACAAATTTTGAAAATTTCCCTTAATCCTGTAGGGGCGTCCTCATTGACCGTACAGCACCTTGAGATATCCATCTGCTGACTTAGCGGTATACCACTCTGGTCGTTTTCGAGGATAGAATGCCACAACTCACGATGAGCATTAAAGTCCCCCAAGACCAGAGGGTTATGACCGTCCAAAAGCGGGCCAATAACCCGGAGCCTGGCCTACTTATCGGCGGAATGTATACAATTAGGTATTTTACCTCTGCAATTGCACAGCTGACTTTTACCTCCATACATTCCAAGTACTGGGCATTAGAGCCAGGCTCAAGCAAGATAGGCCTGTATGGAACAGACTGGTGCTAATCCCCCACCCCACTTCTGATGCGATCCTTACTCAGTACGTTGTAACCATCACAACTCTGTTAGATGCAGTTGTTTGGTTTCCTGGACCGCCGCGACCCTGATATTCTTTCGACTCCTCGATCTTACCTCTGAGTCCATAGCAATTAAGTTCCAAAACTTATGCATTTTCGGGGATTGGAACAGCAACGACTGGTGTTAAGTGCTGCGTGTGCGGCTCCTGTTATGGGACAGCGGGTAAGTCTTGTATTCTGATGACTACTCATTTGGGAGCTGCGGGCTGTGTTTACGCAGCATGCATAATCCCTGTGGTAGATCCTTTACATGGACGATTCCAGAGATGCACCCACTCGCGGCAACTATATGATCTCACCGAAGTTTGAGTGTGGTGGATGCGGATCTGACAAACCGAGTACATCCATATTGGCCCTAGGTTTTCCCCGTACCGGTACGGACCACATGAATTCGGAGCAGCCATTCAGGGATATGCTGCTCTCAACACACAAAAACGATAGAACGATAGTACACTAGGGTTATAACTTTTTTACGAACTTGTATCTCTGTATTATATTTTGAGGAGTATTTATCTAATATTAGATAAAATCTCAATTATAATGTAAGGTGATTCGATAAAAATAGCTCACGCACAAAGTCACTTGAATATTTTTCTATGTGAGCTTTCTTGACAAACTTTTGAGAAAAAAGGTCAAAAAGTCATAACCCTAATGTACACTGAGGTGGTAGCCGTTGCACCGTGGTCCCACTTGTATGGGAAGGTGCGACAAAAATATTTATAATCGTCGGATCAATTTGATTTTTTCAGTATATGCTAAAAATAAGTAAAAAATACTTTAGCCAACAGATCATCAATATGGGTCCAGTTTTTCCTATAGCCCCCATGTAGCGGTACCACCCAATTTCAGGTATTTTGAAGCTTTTATCTACATTTGCGGCCCTAATTGGCTGTATTTTGGTATTTGGGGTTCCCAATGATCAAAAACCGTCTGCGCCAAAAATTGTGGTATTAGGTCCATTTTTCGGTATAGCTCTCATATTACGATACCTCCCGATTTCAGGTATTTTGAAGATTTTATCAACATCTTCGGCACGAATTGTTTGTAATTTGCCATTTGGAGTTCTCAGTGATCAAAACCCTTCTGCGTCCAAAATTGTGGACTTAGGTGCAGGTTTCGGTATAGCCCTTATATTACTGTACCTTCTGATTTCAGTTATTTTGAGGTTTTTATCTACATTTTCGGTTCGAATTGGTTGTAATTTGCTATTTGGAGTTCTTAGTGGTCAAAAAACCTCTCCAACTGGTACCGTGGACAGGAAAGGAAACAAATTATTCCATTTGAGGTCAGAATATTTCATTGTAGGGGATATAATAAAGTTCGAGACCGAACTTTACATTTTTGCTTGTTTTTCAGTAGATCCCAAAACAAAAATGTCTAAATCTTTAAAGAAAAAAACCAAAACAAAGAAGAAACTGAGAATATGGTATATTCACTGAAACGACCAGAGGCATCGTCAGTATTATTAATGGCACACACGGAAATGCAAATATATGCAGCTGGAACCAATTTTTTTTGTAAACTTGACACCATTTCAATCATGCTTCAAAAAGTGTGGAGAGTGGCGAAGGATGGCGAAGTTAGTAAAACTCAACTTCAATTTTTAGGACTTGGAAAAAAATCCACAAAAAAGTATTATAAAAAAAAATTTGATTTCCTGCACATTTTATGCGAATAATGTGTACAAATTTGTATGCAAAAGTACTTAGAAAACCTTGTACTAAAACTTCCATTTTCCCAAAAAAAAAATAATTTTATCCTTTCAATTTTAAGTTACTTGCCTTGTAAGAAGCCACAACCTTACTGATGTTTTTAAAGTTTTTAAGAGAGCATACGTAAATGTCAACTTCATCTGTTTTGTTTTGTTAAATACCGTTATAAATTAATATTAAAATAGATTAGAGACAATTTGCTGAATTGTTGCAGGGATTTGCTGATGTCGATTTTTCGATTTTTGTCTCAGGTTGGGACCATGGGTATTTTGCGGCTCCGTTAAATCCGGTATCGAAGAATGTTTGCTTCCCGAATTGATTATACGTCTATCACACTCCATGAGTGGTCCTCTACATATCTACACCAAGGCGATCAATGTAGATATTTGTACCTTGATCTGTTGGCCGTCATGTATCTCGAGGAGAATCTGATGTTGATAACTCTCATGTTTTTGTTTTGCCTCAGGGAATTCCAGCATCCTCATTGCCAAAGTTTTTGTGCGGCAGCTATTGTAAATCTTCATGTAAACGATTAATGTGTAGATTATTCCCACTTGTTAACATAGCTTTTTTGCCTAGGCAAATTTTATTTTCCATGCATCATCCATCCGTCACTCTTCAAAGTTTCTATTTTACAATGACTATTTTGTTTAGAACCAAATGAGTTTAGTCACGTTTTCCCAATGGGGACTTTAATTTAAAACAGCAATTTTATGGCATTTTAGCTTCTTTTGAGAAGACTTTGTTTCACAATGCGACGCACTGCTTTTGTTGGTTATTGACATTTGTTGACATAAGCTCACGTACGGAATACAGTAGAAAGAGAAAATTAAATTTCTTGTGTTGAGTGCAGAAAGGAATTAAATAAATATTAAATAAAATGCGATTATTTTCAATTAGAACAGAACAGAAAGTCCTTACCAGTCATCAAGAAATGTTGCGGATGTCGTAGCATTTTGAGTAGGGCGTCTTTTTAGATTTTCGACTTTCAAAAAGTTGTAAACGTCGAAAGCGAAAAAAAGTTTATGAAGTTTCCTGCGCAAGTTTTTTGGCGTTTGTGGGGTAGGTATCTTTAACAATGGGTCTAATTATTTCGCTGACAGATCCAATAAATACAGTCTACATTCTTGAGCGGGGTTTAATATAGTGCTGTAACAGAGACCACAAAGTAAAAACATTTAATTACCTACTCTTTTGTGTGTGAGGTATATGGAGTATTGGCTAAAGCTAAATTAGACTGTCCTAGTCATTATCATAAGGACAGCCCATTACAAAAACTCTATCGTGAAACAAAAATTAACCTTAAACCGGATTAAAGCGCAAATGTCAATTTTTGTGAGGGAGGGGGACTTTATCTAAGTTTGGTTGTCACTCATTCACCGTAGGATTTTGTAGAGCTTTCAACCCATTATGTCGGAAAGTATGGACTTGTTTTAAGGCTACAAAATGTTTTAGTACATATACCTGCCATAGACACAGTATACTAAACACACTACACGTCACTTTACACCAACACAAAAAACAGCCCAGTCTTAGGCATAACAGACTTTATATGGATTCAGTTCATTTCTTTAAAATTTCATCATTGACTTTAACGGCTTACAAGGAAATAATTCTCATTCACCCTATGTCACTGGTCATATACGTATTACGGCCAACGGCGGGCTTGCTACTGCAGGCAGCTAGCCACATGGGTTTTTAATACTTGTGTCTAAATAATTAGGTAGGTTCTTAGTCCATTCACCGACAATGGATTGTAACGAGTGTTGGGAATTTAGTTGTAATGGCAAATAAAATTTCCACCTTCAGGTGTTGTTCCACTCCATCATCGAGTTTGGACCAAAACGGTTACTCTGTTCGAGAGTTTTTGTGGCCATTACCCAGCCAGAAGTACATTTTTTACGTGAAGGATATTTCTGATCGTTGCATAGTCACAAGGCTGAGGATATAAAATGTTAAAATACATACCCTTATTGCGGTTTTTTGTCTTAGATTAATGTCGATAGAAAATTGTTTCTAAAACCCTTAACATACCTTAAACTGGGTTGTACCGTTAAATCAAGACGTGGACTTATATCTACAGTTATAGGTAATAATGCTTTGGGAACATAAAATTTGGTACCAATTCGGTATCGAAATTTAAAAATTTATGCAATTGGACGGACGGTGGTCTTACATATGTAAGAGCTATATCGAAATAAACCAATAAAGAGCTACTAACGGTCACCTTAGACCATTCCACACCTCCTTCGACAAGCTGTAATATCCTTCCAACCTTAACGTTTCTATTTAGTATCATCAAGCTTCTCGATACTCCACATTCGTTGTAGAGCAACATTTACATCGAATGTGAAATTCGATGTAAGTGTTGGGGAAATAATTTTCATTCACTTCGTGCTATTCGCCGAATATACATATATTCTGATTCTAATCGCCAACGTATTGAATACCGTGTGGCTGGTGCACAGTCTCAATAACTTCCACTAATCAGCCAAGTCTTCGATCCTGCGTTTAGGACGCACACCGTTCTTAGCAAGCTCCAAATTCTTAGAATGATCCAAGTTCATAGCCATCTTAACGCTCATAGTAAGTTTCCACTAACCGAACACTAACTGTTCTTAGCGTATCAGAAACTTCAGAGCCGAACAACTAATATTTTAGACCAGAGCCATACAGCAACAACCCTTTAGTCATTTTACCGATATCAACAATACGACCACTATCAAACCGGCATTAGCATACGACATCTGTCAGGCCTACATCAAGAACCCGATCACCGTCGAGCCGATAATATCAACCGGACCATTATCGAGCCGAATACAACAACCCTCCCGATTACCAAATTTGTATTGCACAAATATTTACATTGTAAGCACTCATGTTTCACTTAATGTTTGTGTTGTTCTTAGGAAGGGACTGAGCTTACTTTAGCCCTAGGCTTCTGCTTGTTTACCAGCCTTTTAGATCTTTAAGCCTCGTAAGACAAAGCTCATTATAATTTTACGGAATTAGATTTAAGTTAATCCCATGTAAACGTTGTTTTATTTCCCGATACGATTTTTACCAAATAAAACTAGGATTCGTTTAGATTATGATTCTATTACAATGCTTTATCGACTTTAACTATTCGTAGCCGACTTTAATTAATAAGCACACAGCTTAACTATATTCAGCACACAGCTTTCCTTTCCAGCTTTCTCGGTCTGATTTACAACTGATTTAAAACTGACTGACTGCCTCACAACTCTCCGGTATTTATGCCCAATCGCTTCTGGTTGGTGATGTTTTTAGACGGAAGATCTGGTAACATCTCGAATCAGTGTGACAAACACACAACACAGACTAAGCGAACAACAACGCATACATAAATGAGCGAAAGGGTGAGAAATACAAGACCAATAATAAAAGAACAACAATTACGTCACTGAACTATCAAACGTAAACAAAAACAATAGGAAAACTGAATGCAAACAAATGTACATTCGTTCGCATGGACAGTAAGAACTTGAATGATTGATGCCCGTAATTTCTAGCTCTAGGTAACCGGGTAGGTAGCTACCTATTACTTATCTTTACCTATGCGTTTGGTAATTTCTACGTGCCATTTACCGAGGCGTGTAAATTTTGAAAACATGTGGTAACATTGGTGATTTTCATTCATGATTTCATGAAAACATTGCCACATATAAGTGTTTTACAATTTTTAACACATTGGCAACGATCAACCAGGCGAAATCCTTGGTGTAAGTAACACGGCCGTTTTCGACCCGGTAACGTTACCTATGGATTGAAATTATAAAATTTTGGTTACACGGGGGATATCTATGAACTCATAGATAACTACGCGTAGAAATTACGGGCATGAGACAATTATATACAGTAGTTGTTGTCCTGACCATGACATTAAATTATTCTAGGCTGTTTTAATGCCGAAATTGGAAAGGAGAATCTTTGGCCCAACAGTCGGAAAATTTAGTCTCCACAGTGAAACATCTGACAACGGTATGAGGCAGATAGATTTCGCAGATAGACATGTCTCCAGATCAAAGAACAAGAAATCAAATTGATCACGTTGTGATAGGTGGACGACCTTTATCGAGCGTGTTGGATGTACGATCGTTCCGAGGAGAAAACATAGATTCGGACCCCTACCTTGTAGCAGCAAAGGTACGTACCCGTCTAAACGTAGCAAATAAAGCACGAACAGATACAACGATAGGCTGCAAACACAACAAATAGCCACAGCATATTCCATTCAACTGGCCCAATTGCTTAATCAAAGCACTTCTCGCCCCGATAACATATCAGCACAATGGCAAAGTATTGCCCATTCCATGCAAACAGCTGCAAAATCCATACTTGGACACCAGACACCTCCACCAAGGAATCCATGGTATGACAAGGTAATTTGCTTACTGATACAGATAGTGTGCTAAGGATATGGAAAGTGCATTTATCTAATAGCTGCGAAGACGACGAAGATATCACAGATCCAATCCCAGAAGATGGTATTGAATGTATACCGCCCACCCAAGATAAGGTAAAGGCAGCAATAAACCGGCTGAAGAATAATAAGGCAGCAGGAGCCGATGGCTTAGCAGCCGAGCTGTTCAAAACCGGAGGTGACACGCTGATAAGGTCTATGCATCTGCTAATTAGCACAATCTGGTAGGGAGAACCCGTACCCGATTACTGGACCCTGATCACCCTGTGTCACGGTCACAAGAAGGAGCTAAGACTATGTGCTCCAATTACAGGGACATAAATTAGTCTGCTCCCAATTGCATATAATATAATATCTGAAATATTGTGTGGGCGACTAAAGCCTATGGTCTATGAAATAATTAGACCCTATGAGTGCGGCTTTAGACCGGGCAAATCCACCATTGACCAGATATTAACCTTGAGACAAAACCTGCAGATCGACACCTACCATATTTTTGTCGATTATAAAGCAGCCTTCGACAGCCCTATACGTTCGAAGGTGTTCCAATCCATGCCTGATTTTGGTATCCCCGCAAAGCTCTTTCGGCTTTGTAAGATGACTTTAACTGATACTAGGTCTTCATTTAAAATAGGAAAGAGGTTTCAGACAAGGAGGCAGGCAGCCTTTCGTATGGCCTGTTCAACAACCTGCTGGCGGTGGGTCTGGCGGTAAACGGCGACAAAGTTGACGGTGTCAACGCGCAATGAGTCCATAGATTACCAACCATTAGTGGCTTCTACAATTTTGAGTTAGTAAAAGACTTCGTCTACCTCGGCAATGCCATAAACACAACAAACAACATCAGTTGTGGATTAAAGAGAAGAATTGTATTGGCCAACAGATACTACTTTGGCTTAAGTAAGCAGTTTAAAAACAAAGCCACATCTCGTCAAACGAAAACAACGCTTTACAAAACACTGATACTACCCGTGCTGATGTATGGTTCCGAAGCCTGGGTACTTGCGCAAGCAGATAAGGCAGTGCTTGGCGTGTTTGAGAAAAAAATCCTTCGAAAAATCTACGGACCAATCTGCGTTGACGGTGAATATCGACGTCGCATGAACCACGAGCTGTATCTGCTTTACAACGACATCAATATAGTTAAACGTATCGAGATGCAGCGATTGCGTTGGCTAGGCCATATACTAAGAATGAGCGATGATGAACCCGCTATAAAGGCGTATAAATTCGAGCCACATGGCGGGGCACGCAGAATTGGCAGGCCAAAGAATAGATGGCGCAGCAAGTGGATGAAGAGATGACAAGGCGCGGTATTCCAGAAAGCGAAGCACTAAACAGAGAGAATTGGAGATCTTTTCTTAGTTCGGTCTATGGAACAAATGTTCTGTAATGGGCCAGCTAAGTAAGTAAGTCAGCTCCCACTAATCGAACTCTACCCTGACAGTACCCGAAACTTCAGAGCCGAGCAACATACGCAGATTACCTGCAAACTGACAGTGTCCTAATACTTCAGAGACGAGCCATAAAGCAGCATGCCGATTAGAGTGGGGCGATTTGAACATCATCTCGGGCGCCTGGAGTTTCTGATTCTTGGGATTGTACTGAGCAAAAAAGTCAACTAGACCATATGTCTACGGTGAAAATCGAGCCACCGGATTTTGAGTTTTTTTTCAAGGATTTTTGCATATTTTGGCATATAACAACCAAACCACTGAGATTTTCGATCCAACACAAAGACAACAATTGTAGCCAAGACAATAGTAAAGAACTCTTTAGTATATCGCAAAAGCATTGGAACGCTCCTTCAGGAAGTTATGGCCTCGAGAAGGTGCAAATTTTTCGGAAAATATCGATAAATGACACTGTGCTACAAAATGGGACTCAAAGTCAGTGGATGGAAAATTCTTTTTGGAGATAAAAGCCCTTGTTGAGTGTAGTAAGAACCCAAAAGGAAATTTTCACCATAGGTCAAGTTTCCGAGATATTGCGTGATTAATGGTTCAATTTTGGCCCCTTAATATGTGAGAAAATAGCTTTATATCTCTCTAAAGCGTTATTGTAGCTTCATTTTGACATTACATATCTTCAGTCAAATCGGATGGTGAATCTTTTTGTAGAATATTTTATCCCTCTATCTCAATTCCTTTCACGCCCTTTTCGTCCTTTATTTCTTGAACCGTAGTGAAAGTACCACAAGACGAGATTTTACAGCATCCAAATATTCTACGAAAATGTTGTTCAGAGGATTTTAGGTACGGTTCTCATTGATGACCAATCGATATTTCCCCGATTTCATGGTCCTTTTTGACATTTACCCGGTTTTTGTTCAGAAAACTATGCTTTGTTTTCGTGCATATTCGTTATTGGTCTGTGGTGCTTCTGAAATAATTACCATAAATAGCTCTTGTAATGACGGACACGTTAATATCAAATTTGATTGGAGGATAGATCCGGTTATCTAAATTTTTGAACCGGATATTCTGATATTGAAACCGATTTTAAGTAACCTATTAACCGTATATGTATATCATTAGAAAGCTAATAAAATGGTGAATCAAATGACAGCAAGTAGCTGATTACAACTTTGTTGGTTCCGAAGCTAAAACAAAAAACCGCTAACTCAGAAGTTTGAACCACGTCAATAACCGTCCGTCCTTACCATTTTCATTTTTTCATAGCGCAAAATTTTAAAAATGTTCTATGTCTTATTTTTCCTACATTTTATCCAAAAATATAATGTTTTTTGTTTTGTTCAATATTTATTTTGAAAATTATGAGAAATTCATTTAAAGTATAAAGTGATTACATTGGTAGAGCCAAGGTATGAATTAAAAAGAAAGTATTGTTTTAAACGATTTCACATTCAGTGTATTTTTCATTTAAAGATTGCCTTCTAAATCTTTTTTAGATTCCATACGAGGCGCTTTCTTTCGGCCTTCACATACAGATGCCAGTACACCTTCACGGTTTTTTTTTTCAATTGAGCGCTTAGGAACACTAGCTAGTAGCTGGACATGACGCTCCGTACCTTGAATATGACAAGGTATTAGTGGGTCTGGGAATGGTGGATTTTCATCATCTACACATTCTAGGTATTATTTATGGTAATTATTTCAGAAGCACCACAGACCAATAACGAATATGCATAAAAACAAAGCATAGTTTTCTGAACAAAAACCGGGTAAATGTCAAAAAGGACCATGAAATCGGGGAAATATCGATTGGTCATCAATGAGAACCGTACCTAAAATCTTCTGAACAACATTTTCGTAGAATATTTGGATGCTGTAAAATCTCGTCTTGTGGTACTTTCACTACGGTTCAAGAAATAAAGGACGAAAAGGGCGTGAAAGGAATTGAGATAGAGGGATAAAATATTCTACAAAAAGATTCACCATCCGATTTGACTGAAGATATGTAATGTCAAAATGAAGCTACAATAACGCTTTAGAGAGATATAAAGCTATTTTCTCACATATTAAGGGGCCAAAATTGAACCATTAATCACGCAATATCTCGGAAACTTGACCTATGGTGAAAATTTCCTTTTGGGTTCTTACTACACTCACCAAGGGCTTTTATCTCCAAAAAGAATTTTCCATCCACTGACTTTGAGTCCCATTTTGTAGCACAGTGTCATTTATCGATATTTTCCGAAAAATTTGCACCTTCTCGAGGCCATAACTTCCTGAAGGAGCGTTCCAATGCTTTTGCGATATTCTAAAGAGTTCTTTACTATTGTCTTGGCTACAATTGTTGTCTTTGTGTTGGATCGAAAATCTCAGTGGTTTGGTCGTTATATGCCAAAATATGCAAAAATCCTTGAAAAAAACTTCAAGTCAAAATCCGGGGGCTCGATTTTCACCGTAGACATATGGTCTAGTTGACTTTTTTGCTCAGTACAATCCCAAGAATCAGAAACTCCAGGCGCCCGATAACACTTTTTTCCTTCCATACAAATCGCCCCGGCCTAATGCCGATAGTCATCGAAGCGACGTCAACAATTTGACCATTGTTAAACTGGCATCAGCACCTAAAAACTGTCGGGCGGACAACAAGAACCAGATCACCAACGAACCGATAATATCAACCGGGCCACTATCGAGCTGGCTGCAACTATCATCCCGATTACCAAATTCGTATTGCATCCATATTCCTGACACATTTTTCGCATTATAAACAACAAAAGACTATAAAAAATATTTACAACGTAGGCAGCGACTGAGCCCTGGGCAAAACCACTCTTTACAACATTTAAAATTAGTTTCCGCTTCTGCTTGTCTACTAGCCTGTTAGGAAGTTCCCTTCCTCTCAGATCTATAAGCCTCATAAGGAGAAGCTCATTATATTTATTTCGTTACTTCTGCTGAAATATACATCCAGGTATAAAGCCAGCACCCGCATCGCAAACGTTGATAATATCAAGATTTTCCACCTACTCCACTAATGTTTTATTGGATTATCCCCTTTTTCCTTTCAACGGTAGCATCCTTATTTGACATCTGTTGAAATACTTGCACAAATGTTAAATTGTTTGGTGTCTTCTTAACTTTATGTCTGTTTGCGTGTTGCCTAACAAAGACTTGCACAAAAGGACAAAAGCGAAAGTCATGAAGTTTAAGAAAGTTTTAAACGTAAAAGAAGTGCTGTAGATATTTATAGCAATACAAGTGTATGTATACATTGCATACGTGTGTGTTTATTTATGATTATTGCCAGTCATATAGAAGCATGTACGAAGATGTGTGTCATTATATTTTTCATTTCTTTTAAAACACACATACAAAGACATACTTTTAAGCATCATACAATTTTTTTTAAATTTCTTTCAAAATAAATTCTCAAATCTTCAACTTCAGGCGCATATGGCGCACTACATTGGTGTACAGTTGTTATGGCCAAGTTTCGTTGAAAGAAATGGAGTCATTTGACAATGATGGTGATGAAGACGCCATGTTGGTAGCTACTAAACATCTGCATCACTTTGTAAGATGAATATACACATTTATTTACATACATATGTATGTATGTACACGCAACCACATATGCAATACATGTACATTTGTTTGTAATAGGATTTATTTTGTCATCAATTATTTGCATTGATTGAAATTCTATTGGGAACAATCTCTTAACGGTACCAAAATGCTATTGAATTCGAACTTTTAATGGTCACAAAACGCATTTGGTTTCTTTCACTTTGTGTCTCTTGACACAAGGCTTGGGAATAGTATTTCAATATCTATCGATACGATCGACATGTAACGACAAACCAAACCACATTTAAATGTTACAATTGTTGTGTTGAGGTTTGAGTGTGAACTATTTTAATAGGATGAAAACACCACGGCAGATGGAAACTGTATGTATGAATAAAAACAACATATAGCATAATTCTATTAGAGCGCTTCATTTCCTACATACAATGAAAGAAATTATATATTTGTATGCCATTGATAAATAAATGTTCCAATATTTCTATAGATATTTTCACATTCATCTTGCGGTTTCATTAAAACCAACAAAATATCATGCGATTTTGGGATCAAGTTCATGTGAGAATTGGCACACTGTGCAACACCGAAAATATCTTTTAAAAGTTTGCGTCGCACAGACGTTCAGAATCGTTTTTCCTGGTCAAAACTCAGTATCTTTGGAGCGGATAGAGATATTTTCAAATGTTCAACAGGTAACACAATCAGCTTTCGGATGCATTAAATTCAAGGTTGGTTCAATGTTAAAATATTGAGTTTTGCATATATGCAAAATATGAGCTTTTTTATACCGTCCCCGATTATGTAGGGTATAATTAAATTTGTCATTCCGTTTGTAACACATCGAAATCTTCATCGGAGACCCTATAAGGTGTGTATATTCTTGATCAGGGTAACATTCTAAGTCGATATAACCATGTCCGTCTGTCCGTCCGTCTGTTGAAATCAAGATAATTGTGTATAGAAGTTTCTATTACTCCTAGGATGTTTGGTATTGCAAATGTGTTATATCGGTCCACCTTTTGATATAGCCCCCATAGAACGGTACCTCCCGATTTTCGGTATTTTCAAGGTTTTAGCTTCATTATCACACCGAATTGACTGACATTTGGTACTTTTTGGGGGTATAAAAATGTTCCCCATAATTTTGTCGTACCTCCAAATTCGGTATTTTGAAGGCTGTGACCTCAATATTCCTCCGAAAAGGCTGAAATTTGGTATTTAGTCTTCCTCGGTGGTATAAAACTTTCCCCCAGAAATTTGTCGGTACAGGTCTACGCCTTCATATAGCCCCCACAGAACGGTACCTCCCGACTTTCGGCATTTTCAAGGTTTTAGTCTCATTATAACAGCGAAATTTGGTATTTAGTCTTCGTTGTGGGTACAAAACTCTTCACCTGAAATTTGTTGGTATAGGGCCACGTCTTCATATAGCCTCCATAGAACGGTACCTCCCAATTTTCGGTATTTTGAAGGCTGTGGCCTCAATATTTCGCCGAAATGGCTTAAATTTGGTATTTTTTTTTTTTTTTTGGTACTTTCCTCCAGAAATTTGTCGGTACAGGTCCACGCCTTAATATAGCCCCCATAGAACGGATTTCGGATGAATATTGAGTCAACAACCTTCAAAATACCGAAAATCGAAAGGTATCGTTCTATGGGGGCTATATCAAAACGTGGACCGATATAGTCCATTTGCAATACCAAACATCCTAGGAGTAATAGAAACCTCTACATCAAATTAAAAAGATCTGTCTTAACTTAAATTAGCTCTATCTAAAATTTAATTGCGAGCTGTATCTTGATTTCAACACACGGACGGACGGACGGACGGACAGATGGATATGGTTATATCGACTTAGAATTTTACCCTGATCAAGAATATATATACTTTATAGGAATATTTCGATGTGTTACAAACGGAATGACAAATTTAATAATACCCTCCATATTATGGTGAAGGGTATACAAATTAAAAAAAAAAATAAATTTATTAATTTGTTTATAAAACTAATTTAAAAAAATTAAAATTTTGTTTTTTCAAACAGAAAAAACTTCAATGAGAAGTTTTCCTTTGACAACCTCACACAACTCCGACGAAAGTGTTTATAAAACAAACCAAACCTTTTCCATTGTTATGTGTTGTTGAATTACATAAAGGTGTGGACCTATAACTGAAAAAACTTGCACCATAGTAATAGGGACCTTGCGTGCAACTTGTTTCAAGAAAAATCCAAACGATTCGAGAGTAGGCCCTAAACTGCATTTTTCCGAATTTTTGTGTGGGAGGTACCCGTTGGAGTTGAGACATATAGTCCATATTCTAACCTGATTTATGTCTTGTAGAAATATTACGATATGCAAAGTATGGTCCAAATCGGTTATTGCCTTCGATAGTTATTGCGCGCACCATTTTAGTGAAAAGTTTTGAACTTTTGGGGAATACCCGAAGGAGTGGACCGACCGATAACGTAAAGCCCATCTTAGAACGTGATTTAAGTTTGGGCAAACTATAACGAATGCCAAATTTTGAACCGAATCGGTTTATCCGTTTGAGAGTTATAGTCCATATTCGAACTTGATCTATGTCTGGTGGAAATATTACGACGTGCAAAGTATGGACCAAATCGGTTTGTCCTTTCGAGAGTTATCGTACACAACATTTTAGCGACAAGTTTTTAACTTTTATGGGGGGTACCCGAAGGAGTGGATCGATAACCATAAAGCTTTAAGTTTGGGCAAAATATAATGACTGCCAAATTTTGGACCTAATCAGTTTATTCGTTCGAGAGTTACAGTGCGCTCCGTCCACAACACATGGTGCCATAACTGGTTTTTACAGCTTTCAGGCTACTTTTTCTCAGGAAGTATGGACTTGCCCCCCGAAAAAACTTGCAAAGTCGTAATGGGGACAGCAAATACAAGTTGTTACTTACTTACATACTTAGCTGGCCCATTACAAAACATTTGTTCCATAGACCGAACTAAGAAAAGATCTCCAATTCTTTCTGCTTAGGGCTTCGCTTTCTGGAATACCGCGCCTTGTCATCTCTTCATCCACTTGTTTGCGCCATCTATCCCTTGGACTGCCAATTCTGCGTGCACCGCCAAGCGGCCCGTGTTTATACGCCTTTTTAGCGGGTTCATCATCGCTCATTCTTATTATATGGCCTAGCCAACGCAATCGCTGCACCTCGATACGTTTAACTATATTGATGTCGTTGTATAGCAGATACAGCTCGTGGTTCATGCGACGTCGATATTCACCGTCAACGCAGATTGGTCCGTAGATTTTTCGAAGGATTTTTTTTCTCAAACACGCCAAGCACTGCCTTATATGCTTGTGCTACCACCCAGGCTTCGGAACCATACATCAGCACGGGTAGTATCAGTGTCTTGTAAAGCGTTATTTTGGTTTGACGAGTTGTGGCTTTGTTTTTAAAGTGCTTACTTAAGCCAAAGTAGCATCTGTTGGCCAATACAATTCTTCTTTTTATTTCACAACCGATGTCATTTGTTGTGTTTACGGCGGTGCCTAGGTATACGAAGTCTTTTACTACCTCAAAATTATAGGAACCAAATTCAACAGTTGGTCCGATCTCAATGGACGCATTGCACGTCGACACCACCAACTTGGTCTTCTCGCCGTGTACCGCCAGACCCACTTTAGCAGATTCTACTTCGACCTTCATAAAGGTATCGGTTACTTCTTTTACTGATCGTTCCATGATGTCTATATCATCAGCATAAGCAAGTAACATGTGGCTATTGGTGCAGATTGTGCCACTTCTTTTGAAATTTGTCTCTCGTATAACCTTTTCTAGCAGGATGTTGAAAAGATCATACGAAAGGCTGTCTCCTTGCCTGAAACCTCTTTTGGTACAAAACTCTTCGGAGATGTTCTTTCTCTCTTGTGTCAGTTTGAGTAATTTTACAAAGCCGGATAAGCTTTGCGGGGATACCAAACTCAGACATTGCTTGGAATACCTTTGAACGTAGCGGGCTGTCGAAGGCTGCTTTGTAATCGACAAAAAGGTGGTAGGTGTCGATCTGCATCTCTTGGGTCTTCTCCAGGATTTTTTGCAGGGTAAATATCTGGTCAGTGGTGGACTTGCCAGGTCTAAAGCAGAATTGGCATGATCCAAATATTTCGTTGACCATGGGCTTTAGTCGTTCGCACAATATCCCTGACACTATCTTGAAGGCGATAGGGAGAAGACTTATGCCCCTATAGTTGGAGCATAAAGTCATATCTCCTTTCTTATGGATGGGACACAGGATGCTCAGATTCCAATCGTCGCGTACGCGTTCTTCCTGCCAGATGGAGCTAACTAGCTGATGCATACACCTTATCAGCGTGTCGCCTCCGGTTTTAAACAGCTCGGCTGGTAGGCCATCAGCTCCTGCTGCCTTATTATTCTTCAGCCGGTTTATTGCTGTCTTTACCTCATCTTGGCCGGGTGGTATACATTCAATACCATCTTCTGGGATTGGATCTGTGGTATCTTCGTCGACTTCGCTACAATTGGATACCAACAGTTTGGAAAAATGCTCTTTCCATATCCTTAGCACAGTATCTGTATCAGTTACCAGATTACCTTGCTGGTCTCTTCAGGAGGAAGTGCCAGTTCCAAAGCCATCAGTTTGATGTTTCAGTCTTTGGTAGAATTTTCGGACTTCATTCTGTCTCCTGTACATCTCGATTTGTTCACACTCCCTCTTTTCCATCTCTCTCTTTTTCCTGCGGAAAAGACGTTTCTCCTCTCTCATATTCTCCCGATACCTCTCTCGTGCGCTACGCGTTGCTACTGATTGTAAATTAGCCCTATATGCCGCATTTTTCTCTTCGGTAGCAGCACGACACTCCTGGTTATACCATGGATTCCTTGGTGGAGGTCTCTGGTATCCAAGTACTGATTTTGCGGCGGTTTGCATGGAGTGGGCAATGTTTTGCCATTGTCCTGATATGTTATTGGGACGAGGAGTGCTTTGATTAAGCAGTTGGACCAGTTGAGTGGAATATGCTGTGGCTATCTGTTGTGATTGCAGCTTACCGATGTCCAACTTCCGTGTTGTGTCTGTTCGCACTTTGTTTACTACGTTTAATCTGATACGTACCTTTGCTGCAACAAGCTAGAGGTCCGAGTCTATGTTTGCACCTCGGAACGATCGTACATCCAACACGCTTGATGCATGCCTTCCATCTATCACAACGTGATCAATTTGATTTTTTGTTCTTTGATCTGGCGACAGCCAGGTGCCATTATGAATATCGAGATGCTTAAATCTTGTACTGCTAACTACCATGTTTTTTGCCGCTCCGAAGTCTATCAGCCTCATTCCATTGTTAGATGTTTCACTATGGAGACTGAATTTCCCCAAGGTTGGACCAAAGATATTCTCCTTTCTAATTTTGGCATTAAAATCGCCTAGTATAATTTTAATGTCATGGGCAGGACAACGGTCATAAATTTCTTCTAAGCGCTCGTAAAATATATCTTTGTTCTGTTCGTCCAGACCAGATCAAAATCCGGGGGCTCGATTTTCACAGTAGACATATGGTATAGTGGACTTTTTTGCTCAGTACAATCTCAGGAATCAGAAACTCCAGGCGCCCACTATCACTTCCATACAAATCGCGCCGGCCTAGTATGTATGTCATCTTAACTTATTCATTGGTATAACATTCCGTTGATTTTTTGACATGGCATCAATTCACGGCATGCATGACTTGTTCATCATTTCCTGCCATTTTCGGCAATGACATACAAATAAATCTTTAAAAAGCCTACTTTACATTTAATTATTTCCAAGATACTACTTGAATGTGCTTTATGGTAATTGAAATTCAATGACTTTATTTGGACTCATTGAAATGAACCGCACAGCTAATTTCATTTGGTTTTGCGGAATATGTCACAGCATTTAGAATTTCCCCAATTCTAAATTTAAAACAACTTTATTTCTATTTGCTGACTTCAAAGTATTTCATTTGAATTTGAATATTATTAGGAGAAACATTCCAATGAGCTCCAGAGAGTTTCAGTTTCGCTATGAAACATTAATAAGAAATTGGCAATTTATATTTTGCATATTTTCCTTATTTTACGCTTTCGTCATTCTTTTGGGCCACTAAACTAATAAATTCATTTTACGTTCAGTGTAGCATAGCTTATTGTGTGTGTGGCCAAACCAACTGCCATTGCTGCTCCACCGCTCCTCTTCCACACCATTTCGTTTTGGAAAATGACACTATCAGATGTCAAATTAACCGCAACAATAACAGCCACAAAGAAACTTGACTATCGAAAGTGATGTCTGTTTTGAGTTAGTATTTATGTTGTGTACGAGTATATATAAGTGTGTGTGTGCGTGTGTATGAATACTTGTTTCCTACAATGCTCTTCCTTCCCAGTGATTTGGAAAATTTTCAACTAAACTCAACTGTGAAACATAAGTGGAAGGAAGATGAGGCGAACAAATGTACAAAAATTTAGGTTACAAGGTTATTGGGAAAAGCGGAAGTTGATTTTCTCTCGTTTTCTTTCCTCTTCAATGGTGTCAGTTTGTCTATTTCTTCGTTCAAGTCGTTTCCGCAATGATAGCAACGATGTTTCTATAAAGAAACTAATTTTTTTGACTTGCTAATGTTGGTTCTTTTGCAAACGAAGTTTGGCCATGATAGACAGATGGCATTGAGTTTCATTTAGCCGTATCCATGTCCATTGATATGTAAGGCTTCAAGGAGCATGGATTGATATCACTAATTTTGGGCTAGTAAAGAATACTTCAAGCAAATGCAGAGTGTAACTTTTTCAGTTAGTTGTTTCCCCCCGCACCAACACACTATCGAAATTTACAGTTTCTAGAAATCAGCAAACATTTGGGAGCCCCATTAGTCGAATGAGTCATTACAAACCCAGCAAAATTTTATGGAAGTGGTTCCATGAGATGCCATGATTTCACTGGATCTTTTGCATTGGTTCAAATGAAGTCGTGAATGATCCGATCTCTTCATCAGCATTTGAACCCATTCGAAGGAAGTCGTGAAAGATCCGATCGTTTCATCAGCATTTGAACCAATTCAAAGGAAGTCGTGATAGATCCGATCTTTTCCTTAGCATTTGAACCCATTCCATTGATCCAATAGAGATGAATTTTGTGTTTTTATTTTTACACATGTATATATTCTTTTATTTACCTAAATATGTACGTTTAAAGCAATGTAAGATTTATTATGCTAGGAAAGCCCAATCATTGAGCTAAAGATAGAGTCGGACTGCACTCTTTGGTATTAGTCGTGTTCCTTTACGTGCCTGAGGTTACCAGTTTTTACCCGCAAAGTGTTTTCTTACTTTTAAAAGCATACAATTTATATGAGAGCAGTTCACCACTTCTACCATTTTTGCAACAATTACCATTTTTAAAAATAGTAAAGGAACAGACCAATTACTATATTTTCCTTGCCTGCTCTAGAGAACCCTGCTCAACAAGTCGATTTGTAGATCCCTAGAAAACAACAAACATTTCCAAAACGTTGTAAAATAAAATTCACGAAATAGTAATCCTCAGTTGGAGCCAATGTCGAAATCTGCACTGCACTGATGGGAAGTAAAATCCTTTTGTAAGATGAATCAAAACCTGTTGCGGAGGAAGTAAACTCTGTTGCGTGCAGCGGCGGTGTTTAGACTGCAACAGCTGGGACGGCCGGAAGTCAAGTTTCTTACTTAAATTTACAACCTGTCGCTTGCCAAACACATCGTTCCCGAAGTCTGGAAAATAGGCCAGCTACTGAAGCCCGAAAAGGATGCCAGCAAAGGTGAATCTTACAAACCGATTTCGCTTCTGTCGCCCGTAGCAAGGACCCTTGTGGCTGTTGCCGATCAATAGCATAGGATCCGTAAGCAGCACAACAACTGCGCTGAAGGCATCTCCATATTAGCAGAGGACTCACTCAGAGCAAGCCGTGCTCATAATCTAGAAAGAGAAGTCTAACGTTACAAGTGAGAACCTCTAGATCAACAAGCCTTTCAACCAGGTTTAAGTAGCATTCACACGAATGCAGTCGCAGATGCAGTAAACAGTTATCGTGTGAATGCGGTCCTTGGAGAACATCCACCATCTATCGCAGCTGAGAAGCGCCAGCTGTCAGGACAAACCAGAGTAGTTTTGGGTCAATACGCTCGGGATGGTGCAGCCGTCAAAATTCCTATAGGGCAAGTACTAATGACACCGTGGAAAACATCTGCCCAGCATACAGCACAGGCCCCCACGACACACTGCTCCTTTTCAATTGCCCTACCAATCCTGCTAAGAAACTTAAGTTTGCAGCTTTGTGTTTACAAACCATATAAATAGCGAAATAGCCACATTCTTACGACTGATAGACCCAGAGTCAGATTAAGCACAAAAATGAGAATACAAATATATTAACTACTGTTACAACAACGAGAACAAACTGCAATTATAGATGTAAACTTTATGATGATAAATAAATTATAGTTATTTCATTAATTCCTTTGAATAAATAAAATAAAAAAAATAAAATCATTTTTCAATACAGCATTTTCCATTTCCCGAACAAGACGTGAAAATTACATGCCAAAGGGTTGGTGAAAATGACATACCAAAGATTAGTGAAAGTGCTATTTTTGGGAATTGGTTAAGATGCCATGCCAAAGGATTGGTATAGATGCCATGCCAAAGGATTGTTGAAGATGCAATTCCATCGAGTTAGTAAAGATGACATGCTTAGGATCTGAAAATGAATTGCATCTTTTGGGGGTCACACTCTTGTAAAAAGAATGAGTGAAGATGCTGAAAAAATGACATTCCATTTCACTTGCACCCATTCTTGAATAGCATCTTTGGCATCGAACATTTTGCTGGGAAGCAATGTAAACGCGCTAGCTCATCCATTACTAGTAGGCTAAAAATAATGGGTAAATGTTACGCAGTAAAACCTCTTAATTTACCATCACTTAATTTTCTCATTGTTATTAAAATTGTTATTTTGTTGTTTTTTTATATTTTAAAACAACTAATTCATTAGCGGAGAAAGTTTGCATTGTTCGCCAAGGGGTAAGGCATGGAAGACTAGTTTCGATCCTCGCCACTGGATCTCATCACTTCCCTTGTTCCTTGTTTGTGAATATTCTCCACCGAAGTTATTTTTCTACCCTCAGCATTTATGCTAACAAGGGTACAAGGTGGTGCAAAAGTAATCCTCCTATCAGAAAATGCTATAAATTTTGCGATTGGCCCCTAATGTCAGTTCTGTTTTGACATTTGTGTAGTAAACACATGCGAAATACACGTTAATAAACAATGTTACGCTACACTGCTCCAGAACGCGGAATATTGGTGACTATTTATTTGACCAATAATCGGTCGGTGACTTTGGTACACCGTGAATTTCGTCGCAGATTTCGTGGCCTTCTTCCTGGACTTCTTTTTGTGGGGCTTTTTGAAGTCGCGGGTTTATGTCAACAAGACTCAGACTCTTTCAGCTCTTAAAGACAATATCCGTCGAGAATGTGAGGACCTATCGCCGGAAATTTTGGCAAAAGTGATGGAAAATGCCATAAAAAGGGCTCAAATGACAATAAACTGTGGCGGCGGCCATTTATCTGACATCATATTCTCTACTTGATGTAAAAAAAATTAAAAGACCAAATAAAAATAATTCAAAAGCAGAATCAAAATTTTTCATTTTTTTTTTAAATTGCAGCCAAAAAACTTCGGAATTTTACTTTTGCGCCACCTTGTGTATACACTTTCATACGGGCAAAATGTTCCTCATCGAAATTACGGTTTTAGACTAGGGATACGTAAAATCGCTTTCAGTTAATCGATTATTAACCGTAAAATTTCGACTATTGACTGTGCGAAAACCGAATAATCGCTTATTCTTAGTCGACATTCGGAAGACGGAGTCAACTATTATTCGTAGTCAACCATTAGTCGTAGTCTATTATTATTCGTAGTCGGCTATTAATCGTGGTCTAATATTAGTCGTAGTTGACTATTGGGTGTGCTAAAACCGCATACTTGACGGTACTTTTTTATACATATAACCATCACGGATCGCATCAACGAAAATGGTCGATTATAATCGGTTTTCGGCGGTTAACGATTAATCGAAAGTCGACTTTTAAAACACTCTCAAATAATCGACTAACTGAAAATCGAGTTTTAAGTTTTTCACGAAAACCGAATAATCGAAAAACCGATTATTGCAATTTACTCTGTATCCCTATTTTAGACCCCGAGTATGTTTGGACGAAATCCGTTTCAGACCATTTGGAGTTGATTTAGCCATGTCCGTCCGTCTGTCTGGCTGGAGCGCACGATAACTATCGAACGGATCAACCGATTCGCTTCAAAATTTGGCTTTCGTAAAATTTTTCCCAAACTTAGTTTGAGTTCGAAGATGGGTTTCGGTCCATTTCCTTCCAGTACCTCCAGTACCACAAAAGTTCGAAAATGTTTGTGCGCACGATAACTCTTGAAGGGAGCAACCGATTTGTTCCATACTTTGCACAGCGTAAAATTTTTACCAGACATACATAGATGAGACTCGAATCAGTCCACTACTTCGGCTACCTCCTATACAAAATTTCGGAAAAGTTCAGCTTAGGACCTGGTCTCGAATCGCTTTGATTTTTGTTGTAACAACTTGTATTCACCGCCACCCCTACGACGGTACAAGTTTCATCTGGGGCAGGTCCATACTTCCTGAGAGAAAAGCCTGAAAGTTGCAAAAACCCTAATGAACTGATATTGAACGGATCTGCCAATTCGGTCCAAAATTTGGCCTTCGTAATATTTGTCCAAACTTAGTTTAAGTTCGAAGATAAGCCATATCGGTCCACTCCTTCAGGTACCTCCCCCACAAAAGTTCAAAAATGTTCGGAAAACTTGTGCGCACAAAAATCTTGAAGGGAGTGACCGATTTGGTCCATACTTTACACATCCTAATATATGTTCCAGGGGGGTTACTCTGTATTGCGATGCGTAAGAAAAATTGTAGCGAATCGAGTAATTGGTACTCTGTAATTCGTTTTCGTATCTCCTTTCGCATCTAGTTTTCGCAAATCTGGCATTACCGCACTCTGTAATACGAAAACGTATGTCAAACTCGTTCGTTAAATGCAAATATCCTGCGCCAACAAAATAGCAAACTCAAAGGAAACGAAACATGTAAGTAAGCACAATTAAATAATTATATTTAAATCTAAATTGTTTATTTTTTAGGGAAAAGCCCTTACAGACAAAATTTCAAAAAATAAAAAACAGGCTGAGCCCGACTGGGATTTGAACCCACGTCCTTGAAAACATATAAAAAAATGTTGTCACGGCGTGTTAGTGTTCAAAACCAAAACTCATAACTTCAAAGGCAGCGCAAAAAAGCGTTAGTCGTGAAGAAAATACATTTCTGTGGCCAAGTATCCGCGTAAATGTACAAAACACATTTGCATTTGAAAAACGATAAGTTCTAGGCCAGAGAAGCCTGTAATGGCAACATTTTAGTCGATACGTCCGAAGATTTGCTTTACCACCAATGAAACCAGGTAACGTAATTTGGTGACTATGTGGGTTCGAGTCCTTGGCTTTCCTTTTTCACTTGCAAATAATTTCCGATCATCAAGTTTAACTCTAAACGAGAAAATTAATAAAAGCAAAAGAAGTTACATACTCAGCAACGTCAATTCGAAACCTTGGTTGATTTTATGGTTCAACACAGCGATTTGGCCAAGGGACAGTTGCAGAGTGCAAATGCGAAACAACGCGCCAATAATTTGTGGACAAAACTGGCTGATGATCTAAATTCAAATGGACCTCCTGTAAAAGATGTCGCTGGTTGGAAAAAGGTAATGTATTATATCCTTTATATAAAATGTGAAACTAACTATGTGTACATATTCACAGGTTTGGTCTGACCTTAAAACCCATACAAAGGTTAAGATGCGAAGGAACAAAGTCAGTATTTCCAGCACGGGAGGTGGTGTCTCAAATTATTGCCCGCTTTTACCCTTGGAGGAACAAATAATAAACCTTCTGCTTATGGAGGAAGCCGTAAGCGGACTGCCAACATCGACGTGCTTTGGTACAAGTAGTAATACCAGTCAAGATGTCTCAACAATAAACGATATTGTGGAAGAGGTTTTGCGATCGTCCCAAGATGAAAACATCAATTTAAATGAACCAGCGCCCGCGGCCAGACGTAGCTGCTTGGATGAAAGCTTCCAGTCAGCCAAACGTTCACGACTGTCAAACCAAAATGAACGTGATAATCTTTTAAAAACACAAGTGGAAACTCAAGGGATATTTCACAAAGAATCCACCAAACTTTTGGGCGATATCCATTGTACCATGAAGGAATTAGTAAGGTACAATCGAAAAATATTTGAATTATAAGAAAAAAAAACTTGCTTTTTCAAAGGAAAAATTTGAATATAAAAAAATACAAGCTCCAAAAACAACAAAATGCTATAGAAAAGCTAGAATTAAAAAAGAAAATTTTAGAATTGGATCTAAGTAAGACAATGTGATATTTGTGATATATGTATATAAGCAATGTTCCTTATTTCCTACAGTAAGTTTTAATTTTCCCAAATGTATTTCTTTATAATGTTTTTGTTTGTTTTTATTAATAAAAGTTATTTTATTTAAATCAAATTGTTTCTAATATTAGTGCTAGTGCTTTTTGAAATTTTTCTTTATTATAATTTATAATTATAATAAATATATTCGTATTGCTATAAACAGACATTTCAATTTCATTAGGACCTTCGGACTCAGCAATTTCGTGTGTTGACAGCTGTAAATTAAAATCTACCAAATATTGTGCAGGGCTGAGAAAACGTTCATCATTTGAACCACTCTCTGGTGCGTAATGTAACTCCCTGGCTGCTAACAGACACCGAAATCTGCCTTTCACAACACCAAACACTCTCTCAATTATGGACCTTCCTTTGCAAAACTTTTTATTAAAACAACTCTGGGATGAGTTTTCCGTCGCGTTCATGTATGGAGTAAGTAGCCAAGGTTCCAGTTGGTAGCCCGAATCGCCTTTTAGGTGATTAAAAAATAAGTAAGAAAAAAATATTTTAAACTTGTTGTAAGTTTACTACCAAGAAGCCAAAATCCCCTTTCTCCTCTTTTGAAACGTTCTTTTAATTTTTGCTTTGCGTTGGAAAGGGCCCAAACATGTGAGTCATGGCTAGCACCGCCATACCGGCAATCTATAAATGTTATTCTCATTTGGTGATCACATATCTAAAAAATTAAAGGAATGTAATATTTTATAAGCGGCATTCACACATAAAAACATACATACCACCATTGCGTTCATACTGTGTTTTAATTTCCTATTGAAGTACAGGTGTTCGTTCCTGGCCGGTCGAATCATTTGTATATGGGTGCCATCAACGCACTGTGGGTGAAATCCAAATCTAGCGGGGAAAAATTAATAACTTTTAAACTAGTTAAGATAGACTATTGAAATTTTGATCATATGTTTTTTATGACCGTAGGCCCCATGTTATGGAATATGGTCTATATTGGCCCACATTTTGGTGTAGATCCCATATAGCGGTACCGCCCGATTTTCGCCGTTTTGAATAACTTTGCTAAATTTTCTGGCCAAATCAACTGTATTTTGACATTTCGGATTCCCTGAGGTCAAAAAACTTCTCCACAAAAATTGCGGACATAGATCCACGTTTTGGTTTAGCCTCCATATATAGGTATTGTCCGATTTTACTTATTTTGAAGTTTTTAACAAATTTTTCTGACCGACTTAGCTGTATTTTGGCATTTAGGGTAACCAGTGGCCAAAAAAACTTCTCCCAAAAAAAGTGGAGGCATAGCTTCACGTTTTGGTATAGGTTCCATGTAATGATATCCAAACTGAACGACTTTTTTACTTCAAAATAAAATGGCGATAAAATGAAGAGTTGCAAATAGTAGCAGTCGGAATTTTCGGAGTAATTACCTCGGAGTATGTATTTTAAGAAAAACAATATTCGGAAGTGATCCCGGTTTATCCCCGGTTAGTTGTACTTTATATAAGATACTTAAAGTCGAAAAGTTTTGTCTTAATAATTAAAGATTATTTTTTTGAATATTTACAACAGTAAATAATTAAGCAATCACTTTCTTTTTAAAGCAGCACATCCAAACTGTTGGAAAAAAATCAATTATGCACTCTTTACTTTAATTTTCCCACAATTTTTGACGATCAAAACAAATACCAAAAAGTCGATTTAGCAATCACGAATAAAAACTCCCAATGTATGTACCGCTATAACAGCCAACTACAATAAAATACAAATTTGTTTATTGTTTTCGGGTGCCGCAAGATGTTTAGAACAGGACGCCATTATTTTTTCCATATAACATAGTTTTCGGACTTTTGCTCCGCTAGATTTGAATTTCGCCCACAGTGCAACGGCCCCAATCACCCTAGGAATGCCACATGTATGGAAAAACCTTCTCTTTATTTCAATTTCCTCTTCCGCAGTTACCTCAAATTGTATGTGCTTGGGACAAAGTATTCGGTCAATCACCTCGCAAACTTCTTTTAAGCAACGCGACATAGATTGCTGTGATAATCCTAAAAGATGGTCTTGGCCGATTTGGTGTTGATAACCACCTTGTCCAAGCAATTTCAAAGCCGTGGCCACTTTTATTGGAGTTGGAATGGCTGTGGATCTATTTGGAACGACGAGGGCGTCTTTAATAGCGTTTAATACATACATAAAGGCATCTTTATTAAGACGAAAATTTTGTATAAATCTACAAAAATTAAATATTTGAAAACGTTTGTCACATAATTTGTGCTTCTATTTTCTTACCCGTGGTCACTCAGGGAGAGTATATTTGATCGATCTCTTAAAATTCTTCTTGTAATTCGTTCTTCATGTTCATTTTCCTCAAACCATAATGCTACCGAATCCATAATTATTATTTTTTTGTCAATAAATGTTTAAAAGTTTTAAAAAACACACGTACCGCTCAAAAATGTTCTGTAACATGTTTTTATTTACAATTTTTTTTGACATTTCGTTTTCTCATTCTTCGTTATTGTTTACTTTGTGGAGCCAGTGTTGCCTTATTTTCGATTTATTTTGCGAAAGCGTTTTAGTTAGTGATACAGAGTACCAAATTGTACTCTTAACGCATTTAACTTTCGCATGGCATTTGCTTTCGCATCGCAATACAGAGTAACCCCCCAGATATAGATCACGTTCGAATATGGATTATATTTGTCCACTTCTTCGAGTACCTCCCACACAAAATATCGGGTAAATTCACTTTAAGACCTGCTCTCGAATCACTTTCATTTTTATGAAAGCATCTAGCATTCGCTGCCTCAATTACGACAGCCCGAATGGTGTAAAAACCCCTATGGAACCCTATGTAGTGGCTAGAGAGCACGATAACTCTCGAACTGATCAACCGATTTTGTCCAAAATTTGGGCTTCTTCATATTTTGTACAAACTTAGTTTCAGTTCGAAGTTGGGCAATATTTAAAAAATGTCACTAAAATGGTATGCACGACCAATTTGGTCCAAACTTTGGATACCTAATATTTTGTCCAAATTTAGTTTAACTTCTAAAATGACCGATATCGCTCTTCTCCTTACGGTACTTCCTCCACAGAAGTTCAACATTTGTGTCTAAATGCAGTTTAGTTTAAAGATCCTTGTGGTCCTGTTTACAGCGATATTATGATTTCCGTGGACAAGTCCATGCTTCCTGGCATACTGGTGCAAAAGTTATACGATGGCCGACTGAAATGACTAATGGGCGCGATATCTATCGAAAAGATATGACTCCCAAAATAAGATTCTCTTCCATAAATGACTATGTCGGTCCATTACTTTGAATACCTCCTCCACAACACTTTTGTACTTTAATCCTCATCCAGATTTTTGTAGAAAAGTGCAAATGTCCAAAAAGGGCCTCAAAATTCTTACAATCCACTAAATACATTCGATCTGTCCCTAGATGAAAATTTCATTTCACATAGGCTGAGGGTATATTTCGGTCGGCAAAGCCAACTGATACTTTTTTACTTGTTCAATAACTTCTTCAACAAAAAACTTTTTATACCCATACTTGTGGCAACATCTTGCAATGGAATGAGGCAGATAGACTTTGCAGCGGCAAAAAACATGGTAGTTAGCAATACCAGATTTAAGCATCTCGATATTCATAAGGGCACCGGGCTGCCTCCAGATCAAAGAACAAGAAATCAAATAGATCACGTTGTGATAGATGGAAGACATTAATCGAGCGTGTTGGATGTACGCTCTTTCCAAGGAGCAAACATAGATTTTCATTGGAGTTTTTTCTTTGGTCAACCTTATACTTCGAGGTGACGATTGATGTTTGATTATAAAAAGTTTTTTGTTGAAGAAGTTATTGAGAAATAACTTCGGTGGAGAACAAGAAACAAGGGAACTGATGAGATCCTGTGACGAGGATAGAAACTAGTCTTCCCTGCCTTACGCCTTGGCAAACAATGTAAAACTTTCTCCACTAATAAATTAGTTGTTGTAAAATATTAAAACAACAACAATGGGATTAACCCAGACTTAAATAAAGAAACAAAATTGTAACAGCTATCCCAATAAAAACGCCGCCAATGTTCTACTAAAATTGTTATTTGTCAGAGTTTTTTTTTTATCATTGTAGGATCAATTGAACACACAAGAAATTTAAATCTTCACATTGTCATTCGAGAATATGAACCTCATACCCCAGTTACATTTAACCGGATTAACCCAGTGGGTTTGGATTTCAAATGTCAATTCCATAGCGCAAACGTCAAATAAAACCTCTCGAAGTGGGTTAACCCGGCAAAAAACTCTAGTGTAACCGCACTATTAGTTGGAGGTTGTCCTTCTTGCGGCAGGAGTCGAGTAAATTTTGCATAACGTTGATCACCCGCTCACAGCACAGGTTTCTCTGGGCAATCCATCATTATTCCCTTGAGTCTCTAAGCATTTGAGAGCTTTTGGGTAGTCATTCAAAGCTAAATATAGTTCTTCAAAACGTTCAGCGCGGGAATAATGATCAGTCCATAAATAAGAAAGGAATGAACAGATTTTACGAAAACTTTTCCGGATTTCAGGCATCAGAATAAAGTCAAGAAAAGCTAAAATGGCACGAAAGTTCCAGCGTACATTGCGGATGTTTGGGATCTGCTTAAACTTTACAAATGGGAGTTCACTTATTTCAGTGCAGTGACAGAAGAGTGCGATGGGAGGGAATCTTCATGCCATCTCTCCAGCTGTCTGTTTCCTTAATTCTAGTTTTAACATTGCTAAAGGTTGCTTTGCATTGCTAAAGCTGCCTTTAACACCCGTTGAAGGTAGTGAGCTAACATGTGCTGCGCGTTCACCCATAAGAACGTTAAAAACTTGGGTTAGTAACCCTCCCCTAGAAAAAAAACAGCCTACTAAGAGAAAACGAAAGAAAAAAAAAAGAAACCCCTCTAAAGTTGACGACCCCCGCAAACGTTTTAAGGGTCATGATCTGCGAAACTGCACCTGAAAGGTTCGTCCTCCTTATAGACGAGATGCGATTTACGCATTGGCAGATGTACTTAAAAACTACAAGGCCGTTATTACTGCCATACAGGAAATACGATGGAACGGGAAAGGCGTCACAACAACACCTAAAGGTGACGCACTGTATTATAGCTGCCATGACACAAAGCATGAGTTTGGTTTGTAGTTGGTCCAAATATATATTTTACGAGCGCTTAGAAGTTGCTTATGACCGTTGTCCTGCCCATGACATTAAAACTATTCTAGGCGATTTTAATGCCAAAATTGGAAAGGAGAACATTTTTGGCCCAACAGTCGGGAAATTCAGTCGCCACAGTGAAACATCTGACAATGGTACAATGCTGATAGACTTTGCAGTTGCAAGAAACATCGTAGTTAGCAATACCAGATTTAAGCATCTCGATATTCATAAGGGCACCTGGCTGTCGCCAGATCAAAGAACAAGAAATTAAATTGATCACGTTGTGATAAATGGAAGACAGGTATCAAGCGTGTTGGATGTACGATCGTTCCGAGGTGCAAAAATAGACTCGGACCACTACCTTGTTGCAGCAAAGGTACGTACCAGATTAACCGTAGCAAACAAAGTGCGAACAGACACAACACGGAAGTTGGACATCGGTAAGCTGCATTCACAACAGATAGCCACAGCATATTCCACTCAACTGGCCCAACTGCTTAATCAAAACACTCCTCGTCCCGATAACATATCAGGACAATGGCAAAACATTGCCCACTCCATGCAAGCAGCCGCAAAATCAGTACTTGGATACCAGGGACCTCCACCAAGGAATCCATGGTATGACCAGGAGTGTCGTGCTGTTACCGAAGAGAACATGCGGCATATAGGGCTACTTTACAATCAGTAGCAACGCGTAGCGCACGAGAGAGGTATCGGGAGAAGAGGAGAGAGGAGAAACGCCTTTTCCGCAGGAAAAAAAGGGAGAGATGGAAAAGCGGGAGATACATCGAGATGCACGGGAGACAGAATGAAGTCCGAAAATTCTACGAAGGAGTGAAACATGAAACTGATGGCTTTGGAACTGGTACATCCTCCAGCAAGGTAATCTGGTAACTGATACAGATAGTGTGCTAAGGATTGGTATCCAATAGTAGCGAAGTCGACGAAGATACCACAGATCCAATCCCAGAAAATGGTATTGAATGTATACCACCCGGCCAAGATGAGGTAAAGACAGCAATAAATCGGCTGAAGAATAATAAGGCAGCAGGAGCTGATGGCCTACCAGCCGAGCTGTTTAAAACGGGAGGCGACGCGCTGATACGGTGTATGCATCAGCTATTTAGCTCCATCTGGCAGGAGGAACGCGTACCCGACGATTGGAATCTGAGCATCCTGTGTCCCGTCCATAAGAAAGGAGATAAGACTTTATACTCCAACTATAGGGGCATAAGTCTTCTTCCTATCGCCTACAAGATAGTGTCAGGGATATTGTGCGAACGATTAAAGCCCATGGTCAACTGAATAATTGGACCGTACCTACGCGGCTTTAGACCTGGCAAGTCCATTGACCAGATATTTACCCTGCGAAGACCCAAGAGATCCAGATCGACACCTACCACCTTTTTGTCGATTATAAAGCAGCCTTCGACAGCCCGCTAAGTTCAAAGGTATTCCAAGTCATGTCTGAATTTGGTATACCCGCAAAGCTCATTCGGCTTTGTAAAATGACTCTAACTGACACAAGATCCTCAGTTAAAATAGGAAAGAACCTCTCCGAAGAGTTTTGTACCAAAAGAGGTTTCAGGCAAGGATACAGCCTTTCGTGTGATCTTTTCAACATCCTGCTAGAAAAGGTTATACGAGAGGCAAACGTCAAAAGAAGTGGCACAATCTTCACCAATAGCCACATGTTACTTGCTTATGCTGATGATATAGACATCATGGGACGATCAATAAAAGAAGTAACCAATACCTTTATGAAGGTCGAAGCAAAATCTGCTAAAGTGGATCTGGCGGTAAACGGCGAGAAGACCAAGTTGATGGTGTCGACACGCAATGCGTCCATTTAGGTCCGACCAACTGTTGAAGTTGGTTCCTATAATTTTGAGGTAGTAAAAGACTTCGTATAAATAAAAAGAAGAATTGTGTTGGCCAACAGATGCTACTTTGGCTTAAGTAAGCAGTTTAAAAACGAAGCCAAAACTCGTCAAACAAAAATAACGCTTTACAAAACACTGATACTCCCGAAGCCTGTGTACTTGCGCAAGCAGATAAGGCAGTGTTTGGCGTGTTTGAGAGACAAATTCTTCGAAAGATCTACGGACCAATCTGCGTTGACGGTGAATATCGTCACATCATATTCCACTCAACTAGCCCAATTGCTTAATGAAAGCACTCTTCGTCCCGATAACATATCTGCACAATGACAAAATGTTGCCCAATACATGCACACAGCCGCATAATCCTTAACTTAACTCCAGTAGCTTTTGGTATAGGTCCACGTCTTCATAAGCCCCCATAGAACGGTATCTGCCGATTTTCAGAATTTTGAAGGTGGAGGCTTCATTTCCCACGGAAATGGCTGAAATTTGGTATTTGGTCCTCGTTGAGGGTATACAACTTTCCACCCGAAATTTGTCGGTATAGGTGCACATCTTCATATAGCCCCCATAGAACGGCACCTGCCGATTTTCGGTATTTTGAAGGTGGAGGCTTCAATATCCCACCGAAATGGCTGAAATTTGCTACTTAGTCTTCGTTGAGGGTATACAACTTTCTACATGAAATGTGTCGATATAGGTTCACGTCTTCATATAGCCCTCATGGAACGGTATCTGCCGATTTTCGGTATTTTAAAGGTGGAACCCCTAATATCCCACCGAAATGGCTGATATTTGTAATTTAGTCGTCAATGGGGATTTTAAACTTTACATCTGAAATTGTTAGGTATAGGTCCACGTCTTCATAAGCCCCCAAAGAACGGTATCTGCCGATTTTCGATAATTTGAAGGTGGAGGCTTTCATTTCCCATCGAAATGGCTAAAGTTTTCACGTTTTCATACAGACCCCACATAATGGTACCTCCCGATATTCGGTATTTTTAAGGTTGTGGCCTACATATCCCACCGAAATGGCTGGCATTATGTGTTAACTCTTCGTTGGGGGTATAAAAATGTCCATCTGAAATTGTTCGGTATATGTAGGTCCACGTTTTCATAAGCCCCCCATAGAACGGTATCTGCCGACTTTTGGTATTTTTACTGTGGAGTCTTCAATTTCCCATCGAAATTGAAAAGGTTTGGTATTTAGTCCTCGTTGAGGGTACACAATTTTCCACCTGAAATTTGTCGGTATAGGTCCAAGACTTTATATAGCCCTCATAGAACTGTACCTCCCGATTTTCGGTAATTTTAAGGTTGTTGCCTCAATTAAGTCAATTAAGTATTATGTCTTCGTTTGGGATATAAAACTTTCCACTTGAAATTTGTCGGTATAGGTCACGCCTTCGTATAGCCCACATAGAGCGGCAACTCCAAATTGTTGGCATTTTAAATTGCTGAAATTTAGTATTCAGGATTCGTACTTACTGTAAACGAGGGAAGAGCAGCCCGTTACTTATTTGGACAACTCCAGCTAGGGCAACTATCTGCAAACTCGTTGCCAGTTTCCCTAATTTCTTTTTTAACTTATCATTATCTCTTGTCAACAGCTGTAAATGCGTACAAATTATTTCCTTCCCTGTTACATCATTTACCACAGAACAAACTCCAAACAAGAAAAAAAGAAGAAAATAAAGAACTCCATTAAATAATATGAGGATAAATTACGCACGTGCTGATATCTTAACACTCCCACACTTCATTGGTAATTTGGTCTAGAAGCATTCAGTTATTAAATTTGCTTGCTTAACGCATTTACAAATCCTGAATAAGCACGTCGAGTACTATTTTAGCTTAGCAACTTCCTTATGGGGCACATCTGCCATTGCTCTTTTCAGATTTTCACAAATTAAAGCCAAACACCGCTTGATTTGGGAACTTGTGTTTGTTGTTGTATATTATGTAATAACAAAATTGTATTAGTTGCACACACACATACATACATCCAACATTTACTAAGAGTTTTACTGT
This sequence comes from Musca autumnalis, assembly GCF_047663935.1. Taxonomy (NCBI): domain Eukaryota; kingdom Metazoa; phylum Arthropoda; class Insecta; order Diptera; family Muscidae; genus Musca; species Musca autumnalis. The sequence continues at coordinate 15,044,296 of NW_027411977.1, read as the reverse complement.
TGTTGACATATTCAAGAATTTCCTTCCAAGAAAATCCTATTTTGAGAGGCTCATATTTTTTCGAAAATTATGCTTGTTGTTTGGCAACGTGGGATGGTTGGTTATAGGCGCTTTATATGGAAATCCAACAAAATAATTTCGATTTTAGGATGAATTGAAAGTAAGAGGTAAGAGTAAGGTTAAGTGTCGGATAATCGAATGTGACAAGTAACTACACCAACACAAATATTGTCCTATTTGTTTCATTCGAATCGTTCGTTACGGCGATTTCAAATCAAAGATTTAACAAGAAATTTGTTGATAATGAAAATTGATATTCCAAGAAAGAAGGGAATAGAATATTTACAATAATATTAATGCATGACGTTAGTTGAAGACTATGTCAAAGCATGTTTGCTTGGTTTATATGGTGGCTATAATCTTCAGTGCCTCAAATGGAATGTTTAATATACCGTTTTGAAAACCACACAACTCGTGTAATGATTACACTGTGACACAAAATGGAACTCAAAGTCTGGGGGTTGGAAAATTTCTTTTGAATATGAAAGCACTTGATGAGTATACTAAGAACCCAAAAGGAAATTTTCGCCATAGGTCAAGTTTCTGAGATATCGCGCGATGAAGTTTTTGATTTTTTCCCTATAATACTTCGTAAAATAGCTCCATATCTCTATTTGGCGTTGTTGTAGCTTCATTTTGAGGTGACATGTCTTCAGTGAAATCGATTGGCGAATCTTTTTGTAGAACATTTCATTCTTCTAACTCAATGCCTTTCATGTCCTTTTCGTCCTTTATTTCTTGAACCGTAGTGAAAGTACCACAAGATGAGATTTTTCAGCATCCAAATATTCTACAAAAATGTTGATCAGAAGATTTTAGCTACGGTTCTCTTTGACAGCTAATCGATTCTGTCACATTTTCATTGTCCTTTTTGACATTTAATCGGTTTTGGTTCAGAAATAAACTATGTTTTGTTTTTCTGTATATTCGGCATTGGTTATTTATCGGTATGTAGACATAACAGTTGGTTATTGCTTATGTAGACATCTGGGGTGCTTCTGAAATATTTACCACAAATAGCTCTTGTAATGGTGAACACGTTAATAACAAATTTTCTTGGAGGATAGATCCGGTTATCTCAATTTTTGATCCGGATATTCAGACATTAAAACGGATTTTTGAACCGGTTTTAAGTAACCGATTAAACTTATATGTATACCGTTAAAAAGCTTATAGAGTTGTCAATCAAATTAAATTAATTCGTTTCTGAAAACTTTGTTAGTGGCAGTTCTAGAACAAAAAAACCGATTTCTTAAACCGTTTTTAAGGAAAAATATCAAAACGCGCAAATATGGAGATCAAAGGCTGGGGGGCGAACAATTCTTTTTGGCGATGAAAGTCGATGAAGATAATAATACGAACGCGGAAGGACAGTTATGCCGTAGGTCAAACTTCTGAGTTATAGCGAAATGAATTCTTTCTTGACAAACTATACATACCTACATGACAAAAAACAAGCGAAATTTGATCGCGCCATAACTCAGAAGTTTGACCTACGGCGTAACTGTCCTTCCGCGTTCGTATTATTATCTTCATCGACTTTCATCGCCAAAAAGAATTGTTCGCCCCCCAGCCTTTGATCTCCATATTTGCGCGTTTTGATATTTTTCCTTAAAAACGGTTTAAGAAATCGGTTTTTTTGTTCTAGAACTGCCACTAACAAAGTTTTCAGAAACGAATTAATTTAATTTGATTGACAACTCTATAAGCTTTTTAACGGTATACATATAAGTTTAATCGGTTACTTAAAACCGGTTCAAAAATCCGTTTTAATGTCTGAATATCCGGATCAAAAATTGAGATAACCGGATCTATCCTCCAAGAAAATTTGTTATTAACGTGTTCACCATTACAAGAGCTATTTGTGGTAAATATTTCAGAAGCACCCCAGATGTCTACATAAGCAATAACCAACTGTTATGTCTACATACCGATAAATAACCAATGCCGAATATACAGAAAAACAAAACATAGTTTATTTCTGAACCAAAACCGATTAAATGTCAAAAAGGACAATGAAAATGTGACAGAATCGATTAGCTGTCAAAGAGAACCGTAGCTAAAATCTTCTGATCAACATTTTTGTAGAATATTTGGATGCTGAAAAATCTCATCTTGTGGTACTTTCACTACGGTTCAAGAAATAAAGGACGAAAAGGACATGAAAGGCATTGAGTTAGAAGAATGAAATGTTCTACAAAAAGATTCGCCAATCGATTTCACTGAAGACATGTCACCTCAAAATGAAGCTACAACAACGCCAAATAGAGATATGGAGCTATTTTACGAAGTATTATAGGGAAAAAATCAAAAACTTCATCGCGCGATATCTCAGAAACTTGACCTATGGCGAAAATTTCCTTTTGGGTTCTTAGTATACTCATCAAGTGCTTTCATATTCAAAAGAAATTTTCCACCCCCCAAAAATGCTGCTGCACAGTGTTATTATTCCGAGAAATCTCTGAGTCTCAGCGAAATCGTGAAGGCACAGGAAAGACCAAAAAACCTCTACAAACTGCATATTGAGAGTAAAGCCGCATTGGTTAATACAGCGACAAAACTGCTGATGCCAATACCATCTACCCATTCAAGCAAAAGATGACAATGAAAACGATACGTGATTGTTGCGAAAGTAACACAGACCCATCCGACAGTATTACAGATAGTTCTTATGAGGATGACAAATGCAGCATTAACGAACAAAAGGAAACATAGCCCAAAAGACATTGCAATACGTTGTAAGCTCAAATCTGTCTTTCCACAAAACAGCAACGGTGAGCCAAAAGCTTTTCGCTCTGGGCATTGAAATCTCAAACCCATGTCAATCAGGATTCCCTAAGACTATCTACAAGGAAGCTGCTGGGTGAAGAAGTACTTATTAAGCACGCTTTATCTGGAGAAGTGAAGCATGCATTTTAAGAGTTTTGAATATCACACCGTGGTCCTCAGGAATGAATCTTTTATGAATTAAGTTGGCTGCGCTCTAATTGAAAGGTGGAAAAGATTAAACAATCGCAGAAGGACTCCAGAATGTGTTCAACCTGTGGAAAGTCAATTGTTGTTGTTGTAACAGCATATTATATTTTTTAAGGGGTTATGTCCACTTATCGGGCACGAAGAAAGCCATTTTTCATGAACTTTTTACAAGAAATCTAACAAGCTTTTTTTAGAAGATTATGTTTTCACCTGAAAGGTCACATCTTGAGGTACAGTGCACAGTGTTCTGAAAAATGGCCGTCTACGCACAGCAGTTTGCGATGCCCACTGTAGCTCGAAAACGAATAAAACGATCAGCATATATTTTTGTGGGATCATTAAGAACCTAATATATTGTCCTTAAGTGAAACGGAATTAAAAAATATCCATTTTTCTAAAAATTGTGTACCGCCAATGTCAAAATTTCGATTTTCACTAAAAAAATGGGTAGTTTTTTGCCAAAAATCCGTAAAAAATGTTGCTTAAAAAGTCTTTTGCTCAAGGCCAAGCTTTGTATGTGTATAATCCCACAAAAGCATATAAAGATTGGATCATCCGTTCTCTAGCTACAGTTGATACCGCTGTCAAAAATGCCATTTCGAGAAAACCGCGTTAAAAACGTTGATATTACATACAAATCACAATGATTTTTTACATTCTAACGCTCATATCTCAGCCAATTTTTGTCCGATCGACAAATTTTTGCAACAAATTCTATCTGTACTTTAAAATGAGCCAGTAAACAATATTTCGATTTTGTAAAATTTAAAATAAATAAAATAACCCCTAAAAGTTAAACTGACTCTGGGTCTATCTCCAGTTATAGGAATATAGATGCTTGTATGGGTTGTAACCACAAAGCTACTGGAGTTAGTTAAGTAGGCTGGCAGGGCAGTTGAAAAGGTGCGGTGGGACGTGCGTGCCTGTGCCGTATGCTGTGCTGATGTTTTGTACGGTGTCGTCGATCCTTGCCCTAAAGGAATTTAAGCGGCTGCATCATCACAATCGTAGTCGAGCCAAAATTACTCTGACTTGACGACGCGGCTGACGCTCCTCAGCTTCTTCGAGGACCGCATTCACACGATAGTTGTTAATGGCATCTTCGACAGCATCTGTGTGAATTCTAATTAAACCTGTTTGATAGTCCCTTGTAACGTTGGACCTATATTTCAAGATCATGGAAATCCCTCCTGACATACCTGAGGGCAGCGTTGGTGACGTTTCTGTCTACCCTATGGTGATTTGGATAGTTCTCACAGTAACAACCGAGCAAGTACTGCAGCTAGAGCATATCATTATGTTGCTTTACTGGAAGGATATTTGTCTCCTCATGTAGATGGTCCACTAAAGACATGAGGATGCATCATTCTGACAGATTTGGACGACGTGAACATGCTGTCGAAACTCTAGTGAGATCCCTTTTGTAAAATTTAAGCGAATCCCAAACATCTGCAATGTACGCTGGAACTATCATAACATTATAGGCAATTCTTGCATAAAAAACCGGAACTCTTTGTCACACACTTTGTTAGCTGTATATGGGGATTTCTGAGTAAAATCTGATCGAAGAGTACACTCATTGATAAAAATTGATTTTAAATATAAAATCGCGAAAATTTCATCCAAGCCCACTGTGCATTTTTTTGTATTTTTTATTATATAGCTTTCTATTTCGACAAATATTAAAGAAGTTATGAGTATTCCTTTGCATATAGTTTTTGCAGAATTCGACTTTTTCATGGCGCGATATCTCTGAAACCTGTATTCAATAAATAATCTGAATATATTTTGCTGATGAGCAACATCACAACAGCAGAAAATAAAGGAAATCTAAAACCTCATTTTGAAAAAGTGTCCGATTTAACTCAGAAATCCCCGTATAATAATAATTGTTCCACAAACATCCCTGAAGGGACAAGGGAGACATCTCGCATATCACTGAGTGCACCCTGATTCATATTAGCTCAATTATATGGAACCTACTGTTTATCGCCGAGTCCGAACGGCGTGCCTTAAGACACTACTTGTAGAGAAGTTTTACATGACTGAAATACTCAGGAAATATTGTTGTTGTAGCAACGCAAATGTGTTCGTTCGTGTATTATTTCAGTTATCAGGTTCCTCTGTATCCAGATTCAAGAATTCTGCAACCTGGACTGGTTGCGTCCATAAGGAATCAGGAGACAGCTGAGCGGGGTTAGCTGGGCAGCTAAACAAATGTAGTGTATCGTGTGGTCCCAATCCACATGCTGGGCATGTGTTGGGTATCGTGGCGTCAATTCGGGCCCAATACGAATTGAGGCGGCTGCATCGTCCGGATCTTAACTGGGCTAAAACCACTCGTGTTTGCCTTGGCAGCTGGCGTTCTTCTGCTGCGATACAAGGAGGTTGGTCTCCAAGTACGGCATTCACACTGTATCTCTGTACTGCCTGCGCAACCATGTCTGTGTGAATGCTATCCAAGCCTGCCTGATAAGCTCGTTGGTCTAGAGGTTCTCTTTTATACCTTTGGACCTCTCTTTCTAGATCATGAAGATCTCACCTGACGTGCCTGTCCATTAAATAGTGGCAGGGATGCTCACTGCTATAACAGCCAAGCAGGTACTGCATCGACAACATCTTATTGTGTTGACGCAGCAGTAAAATATTCGTCTCCTCATGAAGATGGTCCACTGGTGTCATGAGGAGGCACCCCCTACTTCTGATCTTATCGCAAATAGCTGTAGCATGCGCGGACGACTTAAACTTGCTATCGAACGTTACACCCAGTATTTTGGGGTAGTTAGTGGTCGGAGTCAGTGCACCATCGACCAATATGTTCAGTGGGAGCCTGATTTCAGCCGTCCTTGTGGTGAACTGTGTGGCAGTGGATTTAGCGGCGGATATTTTCATATTCCTCAGATGGAAGAACTGCACTAGGTCAGCTATGTAGACATTTAACCTATCAAATATATCTATATCCTCGAACAGCTTGGCATGGTTGACGGTATCGAAAGCCCTCGATAGGTCAAGAGCCACCATGACTGTTCGGTCACCCTGCCTTTTCTGGTTCAGTCATCTGCTGATATGTGTGGATATGGCGTCTAATGCTGTTGTAGTACTATGCATTTTCCGAAATCCATGTTTATGTTGGGCAACTGGAAAACACCTTCTCATCGTGGGGAGGATCTTTGCTACTGGCGACAGGAGCGAAATCGGCCTGTACGATTCACCCTGCCAACTTTCCAGGCTTTTGGTATGATATGGGTGGCTAACGACAGGTTGAGGACACTTGTTAAATATTCAACTCCAGGTTCATCCAGTTGCTTAAGTATTACCATCGATATTCGGTGTGAGCCCAACGCTTTGGATGATTTCGCGTTTCGGATGGCATCTGCAACATCGCTCATCGTAAATTGTGGTGGTACCTCCGCGGCTGGAAGGGCTCTTCTTATACGGCGTATCACACTTCTCTTCGCCCTATCACTCTCGGTGTGCTCTATGAACTGCCGGTTAAAATAAAACGCGCACCTCTTTGGGTCAGTTACTGTCACGCCGTTAAAAGTAACTGCTGTTCTCTCATCCTTCTTTTCCGGATTCGGGAGTGATTTAACCGTTGCCCACAATTTACTTAACCCTGCACCATTGTTGCATTGCTTAAGGCGGGTTAGCCACTTTTTCCGCTTATGTTCGCCTACAAACCTGTTGACTTCAAGAGTAAGCTCTCTAACTCTTGGGTCTTCAGCTCATCACACTCATTTGCTAGTGCCGTCGCCTCTGCTGGGAAATTTGGTCTTATTTCGGGTATTCGACCAGGAGGTATGTATCGAGCGGCTGCTGCAGTGATGAAGTCGCGGAAAGTTATCTCAGCTACCCGAGGATCTGAGGGAGTGGGCAATTCTCTGAAGCGGTGATTGGTAAATTCTCTGAACCCTTGTCAATCAGCTTTCCAATGGTTCAGGAAAGTGCGGCGTTCAGAGGTTATGAAATCGGGTGGTCCATAGGGAGGTGGTCTGAGCTAAGAGAAATGACGGATTGCCAGGATTCGTCATTTATCAGACCTGGTGCCACAATTGTGATATCTGGTGAGCTGTGGCAGTTTCCTCTAATCATCGTAGGAACGTCTTCATTCACCGTGCAAAACGTGGAGCTATCAATTTGCTCAGCCAGCGCTGTACCCCTCTGGTCATTACCTAGGACGGAATGACAAAGCTCGTGATGAGCATTGAAATCCCCTAGCACCAGGCGGTTATTGCCCTCTAAAAGCGAACTTATATCGGGCATATAACGCCGGGCACAGCTATTCATCGGCGGTATGTACACATTAAGCAGCTCTACCTCGGCAGTACCACACTTTACTGCTACCCCCATACATTCCATGTATGGGTCACTAGAGACATGCTCAAGCGAGATAGGTACTGGGCAGACTGGTGTATCAGGAAGGCAAGTCCTCCTTCTTCGCTTCTTGTGAGATCCTTCCGTTTTAGTTTTGTCGTACCTAATATATTTTCTTGATTATTATACGAACAAATATTTAAGAATCCTCCATTTATATTTTTCATTTTTTATGTTTTTATATTTGTGTGTATGTATGGAATAGAGCAATATTTATGAAGTGTGTGTGTGTGTGTTATACAAATTTAATACTCTTTGTATATACAGAATATGCATTGCATTTTTATAGTACAATGTTGTTGTTGTGTTGAATCTCTGGTAACTAATTTGCCATGTTGTTGCATGAAGGAAGGACAATTTTATTGAATCTGCAAGTAAAATATGTACAACAAACCGAAAAACAAACATTCACTGCATGGAAGAATATTAGCAACTTAAGACATCCCAGCAAAATAGAATTGTACATGAAGTACAATTTTAAAAGCTTCTTCTCGAAGCAGTCCACAGAGAATTCGCTTTTACTATTCAAAAATAGTCAATAAGTGATGAAATAATCACGTCTTATGCAAAGTAGACTATATCCTCGCTGCATCCTGTCCTTGTAAAAACCATGATTTCTTTCATGTAAAAAGATGTGTTCCGAAATTAAACTACATTTTTCGCTACAAACATTTTGCTGGGATTGGATTCATTAGATGTGGACAGAAGCACAAAAGAGTCATGCGTGCATGCATGTATTGCTAATAAAGACCAATTGAAGTTTGTTGTCGTTAGCACTGTGCACAGTGGTTTAGCTTGTATGGGAGAGAGCGACAAAAATATTTCTAATCAAGATATCGATCGATAATTTTCCCCAAAAATCGTCAGGATTGGTCCACTTTTAGGTATAGACCCCCCATAACGGTACTTCCAGTTTTTATTAATTTAAGATTTTATCTATATTTGGATTTATGCTAACGTGGGTATATACATTTTCATACGGGCAAAATGTGCCTCATCGAAATAATGTTTGGACGAAATCCATTTCAGGCAATTTGGAATTGATTTAGCCATGTCCGTCCGTCTGTCTGGCTGGCTGGAGCGCACGATAACTCTAGAATGGGTCAACAGATTCGGTCCAAAATTTGGCTTTCGTAATAGTTTAAGTTCGAAGATGGGCTATATCGGTCCACTCCTTCCGGTACCTCCCCCACAAAAGTTGGAAACTGTTCGGAAAATTTGATCCAAACTTTACACATCGTGAAAATTCTACCAGACTTAGATGAGGTTCCAATATGGACCCAGTCGGTCCACTCCTTCAGGCACCTACCACACAAAATTTCGGATAAGTTCAGATTAGGACCTTCTCTCGAATCGATTTGATTTTTGTTGCAACAACTTGTATTCACTGCCACCATACGACGGTACAAGTTTCATCAGGGGCAAGTCCATACTTCTTGAGAAGTTAGCCTGAAGTTGCAGAAACCCTTATGATACAATGTGTAGTAGTTGGAGCGCAAGATAAATCTCGAACGGATCTGCCGATTCGGTCCAAAATTTGGTATTCGTAATATTTTGTCCAAACATAGTTTAAGTTCAAAGATAAGCCATATCGGTCTACTCAATCAGGTACCTCCCCCACAAAAATTCAAAAATTTTCGGAAAAATTGTGCGCACGATAACTCTTGATCGGAGAGACCGATTTGGACCATACTTTACACATCCTAATATATCTACCAGATACAGATCAAGTTCGAATATGCACTTTATTTGTCCTCTCCTTTGAGTACCTCCCACACAAAATTTCGGATAAGTTCACTTTAAGACATGCTTCCGAATCGCTATGATTTTTGTTGATGCAACTTGCATTCGCTGCCTCAATTACGACAGGAAAAGTTTTTTTAGGGGCAAGTCCATACTTCTTCGTCATATTTTGTTCAAACTTCAGTTTCAGTTCTAGGACGGATACAGGTCCACAGCTTCCGGTACTTCCCCCAATATTTAAAAAATATCACTAAAATGGTATGCACTATGTCTCTTGAACGGGTCCACCGATTTGGTCCAAACTTTGGATTTCCTACCATTTTGTCCAAATTTAGTTAAACTTCTAAAATGGCCCATATCGGCCCTCTTCTTAGGATACCTTCCCCAAAAAGTTCAACATTTGTGTCCAAGTGCAGGTTAGGGTCTGTTCGAAAATCCTTTGGAAATGCACAACGATGCTGTTCGATATAGTCCTGTTTACAGCGATATTATGTTTTCCGTGGATAAGTCCATGCTTCCTGGCATACTGGTCAAAAAGTTTTACGGTGACCCACTGAAATGACTAGTGAGCGCGATATCTGTCGAAAAGATATGACTCCCAAAATAAGATCAACTTCCTTTAAGTACCTTTTTCGCAACGCTTTTGAACTTTAATCCTAATCCACATTTTTTTCGGCAAGTTCAAATGTCCAAAAAGTGTTTCAATTCACATGGGCTGAGGGTATATCTCTGTCGGTAAAACTGACTGATATTTTTTTTCTTCTTTCAAAGTGAATTCGCTGTAATTTGATATTTTGTGTTCTTTGGTGGTATTAAACATCTTGCGTAGGTCGATGGTCGTTAGAGGTCCATGTTTTGAAAACTGAATACCGCTCGGCAACTTTCGGCAGAGGAGATAATTTTTTTCTAATTCTGGACATTTCCACGAACATTTATTTCGGAAATATTGATAAATGTCAAACTGTCCAGCCTGATGACTGCAACCGATTATTTGAGCAGAACTGGCAGTCAAAATAGATCGTGTGTACCCCCACTTTACGCTAAACTTTGCTCCACTGTGTATCGTATTGTGTCCATCATTGAAACTGGATATTTCCAAAGAAGATTAGTTTTTCAGTCCTCATTGAACATTCTTTTGGACTTTAATTGTCGCTTGTTAAGAGCAAGTGTTGTATGCAGACAAATGCTGAGACTTGAAGTGCCAATTCATAGTTTTAAAAATCAATTAACAATTTATAAACCAATATTTCTGGAAGGACAAAAACATAGATGGTAGGTAGAACAAATATTAAAAACTAAAAAAAAGAGAAAAGAAAACAGAGAAAATCACAACTAACGAAAATTTATACAGATTGACTGATGCTAAATATTTCAAAACTTGTTAAATATTTCAAAACTAGAAAAGCCAACAAATTTCATGTAAAAATATTTGTGTGTTTGTGTCTTCAAATTGCATGCACATTTATGCAACGTTAGCATGAATTTCTACCAAATTTAGCAAGCATTTGCATCAATGTTTTCATGGAAAATAGTTGTTGATACTGTTTTTCACCTGTTCTTCAATATTCGGAGAAATGAAGAAGAATTTACATTTACCGACATACATACATACCTTCACATGAAAGTCATTTTTAACATTCATTGAACGTGAAAACAGGTTCGTTCGGTTGGCACATGAAGTGGGAAGTATCAACACTCTTCAAGCATTTGAAAGTTAGTTTCTCACTCCTTCGCCTCCAAACTGACTTACGCAGAACTACCTTTTTGAGGAGATTAGCCTTTGGAAGGATGACAATGCAGTAAACGGAAGCATAAGCCAACATGCATTGCAAGACGCTTTGTTATAAGATCAAAGCTGTCGTCCCACAAAGCAGCAACGGTGTGCCACCAGCCTTCTGCTGAGAGCATGGAAATCCAAACCCCACGTCAGTTAGGAATTCTGCAAGGAAGCTACTCGGGTGAGAAGTACTTAGTAAGCATGCTTTATCTGGAGAAGTGGAGCATGCACTTTGTCGACAAACACTTTGAGAGCTTTGAAATTATGGTTTATTCAAAGAATTTATGTTGGCTGAGCTCAAATTGAAAGATGGAAAATCTCAAACAGTCGGATGAGAACTTCAGAATGTGTTAGATGTGTTCGATTGGTGGTTTTCAATTGTGGCGATTGTTGCCTATACAACAAACGTGAAAACCGGCGAAATTACAGGCGTTGTAGTTCGACTGTTGCAAATGTTAGTGTTTATTCTGATGCCGGAAACCCGGGAAAGGTTGCTGAAAATCTATTCAATGGTTCAGTCTCAAATCAGCATTGCCTGAAACAAGTCGTATACAAAACAAGTAAAAAAGAATCAGTCGGCTTTGCCGACAAAGATATACCCTCAGCCTATATGAATTGAAACTATTATCTATGGATAGATCGAATGTATTTAGGATCTTTTCAGAATTTTGTGGTCCCTTTTGGACATTTGAACTTGCCGACAAAAAAGTGGATTAGGATTAAAGTTCAAAGGGCTGCGGAGGAGTTACTTGAAGGAATTGACCTAACATTTTGGAAGTGGAATTTAATCTGCGGGTCATATCGATCATTTACTCAAAGAGTGACACATCTCAAAAATCCAGTTTCGAGAAAAACGCGTTTTAATTTGGAGATTGAAAATTGACTTCCCAAATTAAAAATATTATTACACAAACATAAAAATAACCACTTGGATCATATTTTGCAAAGCACTAGCCACACGTCGAATGTTGTGAAATTTTTTTGACGAAAATGTTAATTTTTTTTTCAAAGTGATTTTTTCAAGCGACTGTAAACAACACAGCACATGATCGTATGACAAACTGCCCTGAGTATGTCTAGGCTAAAAACTGTCAAACTTTCCAAAAAAAAGTCAAATGACGCCTGGCGACACTGCGTGTTGCCTAGGCCAGAAGGTTTTTAGTGCCTCTCGTATCATGGCAGCTATAGTACAGAAGCTCACCTTTAGATGTTGTTATGACGCCTTTCCCAATCAATCGCATTTCCTGTATGGCATTACTGTGCAAGAACATCTGCCAGTGCGTAATCTGCACCTTCTATACGAAGAGTCCGAAAATTCCAGCTGCAGATTTGCAGATCATGGTCCCTGAAACGTTTGCAGGGGTTGTCAACTTTAGAGGGTCTTCTTTTTATTTTCATAGTAGTGTTTATAGAGGTGGGTTATTACTAAACGGACGGCAAACCAAGATTTTGTCGGTCATGTTAGCCCTCTACATTTAACCGGTGTTAAAGCAGTTCCCCAGGTTGGCACCACAGGAAGGTCAGTGTCCGCTTCAGATTAAGGAAGGAGCAAGATACGTCCTAGACTTTACCATGTTTAAGTTAGTCAGAACCGTAGTTTGGTATCTAACAACCATTCAAGAATATCATTCGCCTAACACAAGCCTTGAAAAGCAATATGTTTGCTCAGTTTTCATTTTCATTTCTGAAAATATATACATTAAATATTTTCAATTATTATACCTTAAGCTATTCAAACTCAAATAAATTAAAAATCTGCTCAGTTTTCATAAACCTACATCATCATTTGGTGATTATCATCTAAGTTGGTGATTTAGAACTCCTAAAATATGACCAAATTATTCATATGCAAATATTTACAAATATCAAATATGCAAATGAATAATGAATATTTGCATTTGTTTGACTTTAGTTCATAGTGACTGAATACCTGAATTGACTATTCGCCCACTACTGATTATGTTTGCAATCATCTACTTATGTAGTCAAAGTATATTTTCATCTCAATCTAATATAAACGTTCTGTTTATATAAGAAGAAGATAGTCAATTTTAAAGCAAATAAACAACCTGTGCTCATGCATTTTTCGTAGTTCGTGCATGGAAAAAGGAAACACATTTTGAGTTCAGGGATAACAAAAATTCTAAAAATAAATGTACACACATTCCAAAAGAAACTACTAATCTACATAAATATGAAAATTAGAATTTGAGTGTGTGTGCTCGAGTGTTATTATGTTTAGTTAGAGGTTTGTATTGCTTCTTTGTCAAATGAAACATTCCATACCAATTGAGAATGCAAAGATATGACGACGATTGTACAAAATCATCACAGATATACATATATTTAATAAATATGAAAAGTGATTCAGAATCTATGATTTCTTGCCGAAATAAACGTAAATATATTTAGAATGCAAAGTAAAAATGGCCATTAAGCCCATCTATCCTACGATATATGGCCTTTGAGCCCATCTATCCAACGATATATGGCCATGGAGCCCATCTATGCAACGATAGATGGCCATGGAGCCCATCTATCCTACGATAGATGGCCATGGAGCCCATCTATCCTACGATAGATGGCCATGGAGCCCATCTATCCTACGATAGATGGCCATGGAGCCCATCTATCCTACGATAGATGGCCATGGAGCCCATCTATCCTACGATAGATGGCCATGGAGCCCATCTATCCTACGATAGATGGCCATGGAGCCCATCTATCCTACGATAGATGGCCATGGAGCCCATCTATCCTACGATAGATGGCCATGGAGCCCATCTATCCTACGATAGATGGCCATGGAGCCCATCTATCCTACGATAGATGGCCATGGAGCCCATCTATCCTACGATAGATGGCCATGGAGCCCATCTATCCTACGATAGGTGGCCATGGAGCCCATCTATCCTACGATAGATGGCCAGGGAGCCCATCTATCCTACGATTGAAGGCCATGGAGCCCATCTATCCAACGATAGATGGCCATGGAGCCCATCTATCCAACGATAGATGGCCATGGAGCCCATCTATCCAACGATAGATGGCCATGGAGCCCATCCATCCTACGATAGATGGCCATGAAGCCCATCTATCATACGATAGATGGCCAGGGAGCCCATCTATCCTACGATTGAAGGCCATGGAGCCCATCTATCCAACGATAGATGGCCATGGAGCCCATCTATCCAACGATAGATGGCCATGGAGCCCATCTATCCAACGATAGATGGCCATGGAGCCCATCCATCCTACGATAGATGGCCATGAAGCCCATATATCATACGATAGATGGCCACGGAGCCCATCTATCATACGATAGATAGCCATGGAGCCTATCTATCCTACGATAGATGGCCATGCAGCCCATCTATTATACGATAGATGGCCATGGAGCCCATCTATTATACGATAGATGGCCATCTATCATACCATCATAGGAGCCCATCTATCCTAGGAGCCATGGAGCCATACGATAGATGGCCATGGAGCCTATCTATCATACGATAGATGGCCATGGAGCCCATCTGTCCTACGACAGATGGCCATGGAGCCCATCTATCCTACGATAGATGGCCATGGAGCCCATCTATCATACGATAGATGGCCATGGAGCCCATCTATCATACGATAGATGGCCATGGAGCCCATCTATCATACGATAGATGGCCATGGAGCCCATCTGGCCTACGATAGATGGCCATGGAACCCATCTATCATACGATAGATGGCCATGGAGCCCATCTTTTATACGATAGATGGCCATGAAGCCCACTACGATTGAAGGCCATGGAGCCCATCTATACTACGATAGATGGCCATGGAGCCCATCTATCCTACGATAGATGGCCATGGAGCCCATCTGGCCATGGAGCCCATCTATCATACGATAGATGGCCATGGAGCCCATCTATCATACGATAGATGGCCATGGAGCCCATCTGGCCTACGATAGATGGCCATGGAACCCATCTATCATACGATAGATGGCCATGGAGCCCATCTTTTATACGATAGATGGCCATGAAGCCCACTACGATTGAAGGCCATGGAGCCCATCTATACTACGATAGATGGCCATGGAGCCCATCTATCCTACGATAGATGGCCATGGAGCCCATCTGTCCTCCGATAGATGGCCATGGAGCCCATCTATCATACGATAGATGGCCATGGAGCCCGTCTACCATACGATAGATGACCATGGAGCCCATCTTTTATACGATAGATGGGCTCCATGGCCATCTATCGTATAAAAGATGGAGCCATGGAGCCCATCTATCCTACGATAGATGGCCATGGAGCCCATCTATCCTACGATAGATGGCCATGGAGCCCATCTATCCTACGATAGATGGCCATGGAGCCCATCTATCCTACGATAGATGGCCATGGAGCCCATCTATCCAACGATAGATGGCCATGGAGCCCATCTATCCAACGATAGATGGCCATGGAGCCCATCTATCCAACGATAGATGGCCATGGAGCCCATCTATCCAACGATAGATGGCCATGGAGCCCATCTATCCAACGATAGATGGCCATGGAGCCCATCTATCCAACGATAGATGGCCATGGAGCCCATCTATCCAACGATAGATGGCCATGGAGCCCATCCATCCTACGATAGATGGCCATGAAGCCCATCTATCATACGATAGATAGCCATGGAGCCTATCCATTATACGATAGATGGCCATGGAGCCCATCTATCCTACGATAGATGGCCAGGGAGCTCATCTATCCTACGATTGAAGGCCATGGAGCCCATCTATCATACGATAGATAGCCATGGAGCCTATCTATTATACGATAGATGGCCATGGAGCCCATCTATCATACGATAGATAGCCATGGAGCCCATCTACCATACGATAGATGACCATGGAGCCCATCTTTTATACGATAGATGGCCATGGAGCCCATCTTTTATACGATAGATGGCCATGAAGCCCACTACGATTGAAGGCCATGGAGCCCATCTATCCTACGATAGATGGCCATGGAACCCATCTATCCTACGATAGATGGCCATGGAGCCCATCTATCCTACGATAGATGGTCATGGAGCCCATCTGTCCTACAATAGATGGCCATGGAGCCCATCTATCCCACGATAGATGGCCATGGAGCCCATCTACCATGCGATAGATGGCCATGGAGCCCATCTATCCAATGATAGATGGCCATGGAGCCCATCTATCCAGTGATAGATGGCCATGGAGCCCATCTATCCTACGATAGAGGGCCATGGAGCCCATCTTTCCTACGATAGATGGCCATGGAGCCGATCTATCCCACGATAGATGGCCATGGAGTCCATCTATCCCACGATTGATGGTCATGGAGCCCATCTGTCCTACGATAGATGGCCATGGAGCCCATCTATCCCACGATAGATGGCCATGGAGCCCATCTATCCAATGATAGATGGCCATGGAGCCCATCTATCCAATGATAGATGGCCATGGAGCCCATCTATCCAATGATAGATGGCCATGGAGCCCATCTATCCTACGATAGAGGGCCATGGAGCCCATCTTTCCTACGATAGATGGCCATGGAGCCGATCTATCCCACGATAGATAGCCATGGAGCCCATCTATCCCACGATAGATGGCCATGGAGCCCATCTATCCCACGATAGATGGCCATGGAGCCCATCTATCCCACGATAGATGGCCATGGAGCCCATCTATCCCACGATAGATGGCCATGGAGCCCATCTATCCCACGATAGATGGCCATGGAGCCCATCTATCCCACGATAGATGGCCATGGAGCCCATCTATCCCCCGATAGATGGCCATGGAGCCCATCTATCCCACGATAGATGGCCATGGAGCCCATCTATCCCACGATAGATGGCCATGGAGCCCATCTATACCACGATAGATGGCCTTTGAGCCCATCTATCCTACGATAGATGGCCATGGAGCCCATCTATCCCACGATAAATGGTCATGGAGCTCATCTATCCCACGATAGATTGTCATGGAGCCCATCTATCCCACGGAGGCCATGGAGATAGAGGGCCATGGAGCCCATCTATCCCACGATAGATGGCCCTGGAGCCCATCTATCCCACGATAGATGGCCATGGAGCTCATCTAACCTACGATAGACGACCTGGAGCCCATCTATCCTACGATATATGACAATGAAGCCCATCTATCCTATGAAAGATGACCTTTGAGCCCATCTATTATACGATAGATGGTCCTTAATCGGATGTTTCGCTGTTGCAGCTAAGTTTTCCAGCTGTTAGACCGAAGGTACTCTTCTCTTCAGCATTGCCTACAGAAAAATGTTTGGTAAGGAAAGCTCTCATATGCCTATATTTGCCCAATGGACAAATTTTTACACTAGTCTGTATAAAATATAACCTCTATTTGATATGGAATGGCTCACAGATTCACACATTTGGTGTTTAAGCAGTCATTTCGCTACACTGAAATGTGTTGACGATGCCAATGCAGAAAAGGGAAGAGAATTAATTTACATATAAGTGTGCCGGTGTATTACATAATCACTAATTCATTACCAGGCAAGTGCAAACTGTTTTTAGCACCCGTAACGTGTAGAGGAAGGATGCACGTGGGTATGTTAAACAAACCCTCAAAAGTGATATTCTGCTTTTAAGGAATTCCGGTATAGAGCTAAGCAAATAAACTGCAAGTGTCAAAGGAAGCAAAGCAAATAAGAAATGTGTGTAATTGGGTTTAGTTAAATAATTAAAAATTCGTTACCGGTTTCGGTGGGAATATGAATAATTTAAAAATAAATGTAACATAAGCTTTAATCTGTTTAAATAATGTTTTAAAGAAGACATCATTTAAATCTTAAAGAAAAAATTTTGGATATTGAGAAGCAAGAAAGGAATGTGCAGGGTTGATTATTTCGGTGTACTTCAGGCTTGAATGCTCTTTGCCGGCTATTCCTCCAGGAATAGTAACACGAACTATTCTGACCTCAAATGGAATAATTTGTTTCCTTTCCTGTCCACGATACCAATCGGAGACGATTTTTGGCCACTAAGAACTCCAAATAGCAAATTGCAACCAATTCGTGCCGAAAATGTTGATAAAATCTTCAAAATACCTGAAATCGGGAGGTACCGCAATATGAGGGCTATACCGAAACCTGGACCTAAGACCAACATTTTTAGCGCAGAAGATTTTTGACCATTGGAAACCCTAAATACCAAAGTACAGCCAATTAGGGCCGAACATGTAGATAAAAGCTTCAAAATACCTGGAATTGGGTGGTACCGCTACATGGGGTCTATAGGAAAAACTGGACCCATATTGATGATTACTTGGCTAAAGTATCTTTTACTTATTTTTAGCATATACTGAAAAAAATCAGATTGATCCGACGATTATAAATATCTTTGTCGCACCTTCCCATACAAGTGGAACCACTGTGCATTGTGTTGCTGTACTGGAAGAATCTTTGTGTCTTCATGTAGATGATCCACGGAAGACATGAGAAGGCATGCATCTCGTTGCATCTACACTGGCGCTCACTTGAATAGAACCCCCCCGCAAAATTTAATTCAACCTCCATTTTTTTCCGAATTATACAAGATATGAAGTTTTTAACTTTTATTATATTTAGCTTCATGTGTTTGGAGTAAACTTAGTCATTCATTTCCATTCAAATCCAATTTATATAAAAATTATACAAGAAAAACAAAATAAAGTCAAACATTGGAGTAAAAAATTTGGCTCATTTGAATAGAACCCCCCTTTAAAACTTGCGAATACAGAAAGATTGTATTAGAATATCGATGCATATTTACTCTATATTGAAAACGAAGTACTTTCAGTACTATTCAGTAAAAGGATATCCCTCCTGATTAAGGATACACCCGTATATCCTGCTTTGGTAAGGATTCTTTAAATAATCGGGTGTAATGCCATACAAAGCTTGCTTTTTTCTGTCAACAAGTTTATTTTTGGAAGCGTACTGTCTCCTAGAGTCGTATATTTTACGCTTAAGTCATTCCCATACAGTTTAGAGAACATTTACCACTGTAGAATATGGTAGCCCCTCCAGGATATCCGCATTTCTATTCAAATCTTTAAGTTTTGATGACTCGAAGTGTACAAAAGTTTATAAAATCGTGATGAAATTGCCACTCGGGATATCCGAAAATGTTTCTCAATACTGAAAATTCCTGTTTTAGAACTCCTTTATAAGTTGTCGTGCGCATTTAGGGTTTACTAAATTGACGCCCAAGTCCTTGATAATTAGTAATGCGTTCCAGCACAATAAAAACACATTCATCGCTACAGAAACAATTTAGAAGATGGTCTTCCATTCAATTGAAGTGAAAATAATAGTTATAGAGTTATGCAATTGTTTACTTAATGAGGAGAGTCCTTACTAATTATGAAGGACTTGGGCGTTAATTTCTTTCACCCTAAACGCGCACGACAATTTACAAAGGAGTTCTAAAACAGGTATTTCCAGTAGTGAGAAACATTTTCGGATATCCCGAGTGGCAATTTCATCACGATTTTATAAACTTTTGTACACTTCGAGTCATCAAAACTTAAAGATTTGAATAGCAATGCGGATATCCTGGAGGGGCCACCATATTCTACAGTGGTAAATGTTCTCTAAACTGTATGGGAATGACTTAAGCGTAAAATATACGACTCTAGGAGACAGTACGGTAGTACAGTAGGAGACAGTAAACTTGTTGACAGAAAAAAGCAAGCTTTGTATGGCATTACACCCGATTATTTAAAGAATCCTTACCAAAGCAGGATATACGGGTGTATCCTTAATCAGGAGGGATATCCTTTTACTGAATAGTACTGAAAGTACTTCGTTTTCAATATAGAGTAAATATGCATCGATATTCTAATACAATCTTTCTGTATTCGCAAGTTTTAAAGGGGGGTTCTATTCAAATGAGCCAAATTTTTTACTCCAATTTTTGACTTTATTTTGTTTTTCTTGTATAATTTTTATATAAATTGGATTTGAATGGAAATTAATGACTAAGTTTACTCCAAACATATGAAGCTAAATATAATAAAAGTTAAAAACTTCATATCTTGAATAATTCGGAAAAAATGAAGTTTGATTAAAATTTTGCAGGGGGGTTCTATTCAAGTGAGCGGCAGTGTATGTATTTTCGCTGACCAAACTGGAGCCACATAGCTTACCACAGACCTATCACGTTTTATGTGTTCAGTCAGGTTTCTTTATTTGCACCCCAAGTGCAGCCGCCTAAGAAACAAGGTCCTCGTTCCTACATCTCAGCTTGTCGCAGATACCTGTGGACGACATGAACATGCTCTCGAATGTGATGCCTGCTACCATCGATCATGACATTCAACTGTGTTTTCACCTCTCCCTCTGGCTTTTTGCATTTTCCTCGCGTGGAAAAAGGTTGTAAGATCAGTCATATAGAAGTTCAGTCTTTCACAAAAAACATCAGGTAAGGTACCTGACGCCAAGATCGTACAATTATCCGCAAACGTTACGATCTCAATGCCGTCTGTGAGGGGGCGGAATACAGGAGAAGTAGAGGTTAAACAGCTCCGGAGATATCACCCCACCTTTGAAAACTCCCTGTTTCACTCTACAAGGCTTGGACTTATTGTTCCTGAATTCCACGTACGACTGTTTGAAGATTATTTGGCAATGAAGAAAAAAATTACAAAAACAAAAGAAAAAACGAACGCTGACAAAACAAAATTAAGAACATCGAAATAAAAGTAGAAAATTAAATTTTTATGTTTCTACCATTTTCCGTTTCTTTATTTTTGTGCTAAAACTGGTCACGAGAGAGCAATTTTAACAGTTTTCTCTTTTACCATTGTTACCATAAAAAAGTAAAGGATCAAAGCTATAATTTGCGCACCTCTTCGGATCAGTCAACGTAACGTCTCAAAACGTGACTACCTTCTTTCCAGGATTCGAGAGTGATTTGACCGTTGCCTTACTTACTTACTTAGCTGGCCCATTGCAGAACATTTGTTCCGTAGACCGAACTAAGAAAAGATCTCCATTTCTCGCTGTCTATTGCATCGCTTTCTGGAATACCGCACCTTGTCATCTCTTCATCCACTTGCTTGCGCCATCTATTCTTTGGCCTGCCAATTCTGCGTGCACCGCCATGTGGCATGTATTTATTCGCCTTTTTAGCGGGTTCATCATCGCTCATTCTTATGATATGGCCTAGTCAACGCAATCGCTGCATCTCGATACGTTTATCTATACTGATGTCGTTGTATATCTGATACAGCTCGTGGGTTATGCGACGTCGATATTCACCGTTAACGCAGATTGGTCCGTAGATCTTTCGAAGAAGTTTTCTCTCAAACACGCCAAGCACTGCCTTATCGGTACCATACATCAGCACGGGAAGTATCAGTGTTTTGTAAAGCGTTATTTTTGTTTGACGAGTTGTGGCTTTGTTTTTAAAGTGCTTACTTAAGCCAAAGTAGCATCTGTTGGCCAAAACAATTCTTTTTTTATTTCACAACTGATGTCGTTTGTTGTGTTTACGGCGGTGCCGAGGTATACGAAGTATTTTACTATCTCAAAATTATAGAAACCAACTTCAACAGCTGGTCCGAGCTCAATGGACGCATTTCGCGTCGACACCATCAGCTTGGTCTTCTCGCCGTTTACCGCCAGACCCACTTTAGGAGATTCTCCTTCGACTTTCATAAAGGTGTCGGTTACTTCTTTTACTGATCGTCCCATGATGTCTATATCATCAGCATACGCAAGTAACCTGTGGCTGTTGGTGTAGATTGTACCACTTCTTTTGACGTTTGCCTCTCGTATAACTTTTTCAAGCTGGATGTTGAAAAGATCACACGAAAGGCTGTCTCCTTGCCTGAAACCTCTTTTGGTACAAAACTCTTCGGAGAGGTTCTTTCCTATTTTAACTGAAGATCTTGTGTTAGTTAGAGTCATTTTACAAAGTCCAATGAGCTTTGCGGGAATACCAAATTCAGACATGGCTTGGAATACCTTTGAACGTAGCGGACTGCCGAAGGCTGCTTTATAATCGACAAAAAGGTGATAGGTGTCGATCTGCATCTCTTGGGTCTTCTCCAGGATTTGCCGCAGCGTAAATATATGGTCCATGGTGGACTTGCCATGTGTAAACCCGCATTGGTATGGTCCAATTATTTCGTTGACTATTGGCTTTAGTCGTTCGCACAATATCCCTGACACTATCTTATAGGCAATAGGGAGAAGGCTTATGCCCCTTTAGTTGGAGCATAAAGTCTTATCTCCCTTATTGTGGATTGGACATGTGATGCTCGGGTTCCAAGCGTCGGGTATGCGTTCTTCCTGCCAGATTGAGCTAACTAGCGGATGCATTCACCTTATCAGTGTGTCGCCGGCCATCAGGTCCTGCTGCCTTATTATTCTTCAGCCGGTTTATTGCTGTCTACCTCATCTTGGCCACATTTAGTACATCATTTAGGATTGGATCTGTGGTATTTTCGTCGACTTCGCTACTACTGGATACCAACAGTTTTAAAAAATGCTCTTTCCTTAGCACACTATCTGTGTCAGTTACCAATTTACCATTCTGGTTTCTACAGGAGGATGTGCCAGTGCCATCAGTTTGATGTTTCACCCTTTGGTAGAATTTTCGGACTTCATTCTGTCTCCTGTAGATCTCGATTTGTTCACACTCCCGCTTTTCCATCTCTTTCTTTTCCCTGCGGAAAAGACGTTTCTCCTCTCTCCTTTTCTCCTGCGCTACGCGTTGCTACTGATTGTAGTGTAGCCCTATATGCCGCATTTTTTTCTTCGGTAGCAGTACGACACTCCTGTTCATTCCATGGGTTCCTCGGTGGAGGTATCCTGGTATCCAAGTACTGATTTTTCGGCTGTTTGCATGGAGTGGGCAATGGTTTGTCATTGTCCTGATATGTTATCGGGACGAGGAGTGCTTTGATTAAGCAATTGGGCCAGTTGAGTGGAATATGCTGTGGCTATCTGTTGTGATTGCAGCTTACCGATGTCCATCTTCCGTGTTGTGTCTGTTCGCACTTTGTTTGCTACGTTTAAGCTGGTACGTACATTTGCTGCAACAAGCTAGTGGTCCGAGTCTATGTTTGTACCTCGGAACGATCGTACATCCAGCACGCTTGATGCATGTCTTTCATCTATGACAACGTGATCAATTTGATTTCTTGTTCTGTGATCTGGCGACAGCCAGGTGCCCTTATGAATATTGATATGCTTAAATCTGGTACTGCTAACTACCATGTTTTTTGCAGCTGCAAAGTCTATCAGCCTCATACCATTGTCAGATGTTTCACAGTGGAGATTGAAATTCCAGACTGGTGGGCCAATGATATTCTCCTTTCCAATTTTTAATTGAAATCGCCTAGTATAATTTTAATGTCATGGGCAGGGCAACCGTCATAAGTTTCTTCTAGGCGCTCGTAAAATATATCTTTGGTCTGTTCGTCTTCAGTGGGAGCATGAGCGCAAATAAAGATGATGTTGAAGAATTTAGCTTTCAATCGAATTGCAGCAAGCCTTGAAGCTGGAGACCAGGTGTTTATACCTCCGACCAACTACAAATCCGCAACCAAACTCATGCTTTGTGTCATGGCAGCTATAATACAGTGCGTCACCTTTAGGTGTTGTTGTGACGCCTTTCCCAATCCATCGTATTTCTTGTATGGCGGTAATTTCGGCCTTGTAGTTTTCAAGTACATCTGTCAATGCGTAAACTGCACCTTCTCTATAAAGAGTGCGAACATTCCAGGTGCAGATTCGCAGATCATGGTCCTTAAAACGTTTGCGGGGTTCGTCAACTTTAGAGGGATTTGTTTTTCTTTTCTTTCGTTTTTTCATAGTAGGCTGCTTTTTTCTTGGGGAGGGTTACTAACCCGGCGCCCAAACCCAAGTTTTGAACGTTCTTATGGGTGAAGGGGCGACACATGTTAGCTCACTACCTTTAACAGGTGTTAAAGGCAGCTCCCCAGGTGACACCACGGTGAGGTCAGTCTCCACTTGAGATGAGAGAGGGACCAAGAAAAATCCTGGACTTTGCAGGACCGTTCCTTGTTATCTTTCATCCCCTACGTCACCCTGTTGGAAGATTTAAAAATCCAAAAAGGGCCAAAAAACCGACCAAAACCGATGAAATAAGGTGGCAATGCTAAGACCAATTATTCTTCACCTAAGTATTTCTCTCTTCTTAGATCGCTACTTCCGTCACTCTTTTGTTTCTTCCGAAAAAGGAATAAAAGAGAATTAAAAAAGAGACACATTGTTCTGGGGTTTAAAAGAAAGAGTTGTGTTATTTCAAGACGTTCTCCATCTCTTTTCATGCTTCTTCTTTATCCATTTTGCCGGTATTTGTGTTTGTAGAAATTAAAAAAAAAAACACAACAAAAATAGCTTAGCTTCGGTTTCCCCCTGTTTGTGTGTAGCACACACAGCTGAGTTAGTTTGCTGGCGGACTGCGTGACTCTTTCCATTATTGTTTGCAAGATCGCTTCGGTCTGTGGCGGTATGTCGTCTCTGTGCGCCTTTAGTTAAACAGGCAGCCCAACTAAACAAAACCAACCCAACCAATAATCATTTTTGTCCATGTGTTTATGGTTTCTCTGTAGCCAGTCAGTTAGGCAGCCAGCGAGTGAGTAACTAACTGGCGACTGACTGAGTAAGTGATGTTGAATAGAAGAGAATGAGGCATGGAAATTTTGAATTGGAATTGTAGTGTGGTATTGTTGTAGTAGGCACGATCATCATCATCATCATCCTCATCGTTATTATATTTTTTCAATATACGAACCTGGTTCTCGTCAGTCTAATTTGGGCTCTTATTGAGTACGGTTCGGTTTTCTTAAGAAATTCAACTCGAAAGAAGTCAACGTGTTTTATGTTTTCCGAATTTGTTTTAATTTTTTGTGTTTATTTAAATAAACAATTGTGAGACAAGTGATTTTGAAAAAAAAAACAACAAAAATATCGATTCTTTAAAGTGGTAAAATTGTTTTTTTTTTGTTTTGTATAAAAAATCCATAAAAAATAATAAAAAAAGACATTGATTGTGAAAATAGAAATTGAAAACATACGTTGTTGTTGTTAGCTGCGTACTTTCATTGCGAATTCACTCACGTGTTGTGAATTCCTTTGTTTCAATACAAGAAAGGCTGCTGCTGCTGCCTGGCATGGCCTGGTGTGCAGAACGACAACGTATTTGTAATTTAAGAAAATAAAAACATAAAAAATAAAACATCCCCAAAAAAAGAAGAAAACAAAAAAAGATGAAAAATAAAACAAGAAAATATCTACATTGAGTGAAATTTTCGCTGTTTATTTTTTGTTGTTGTTGTTTGGTTTTGTTTATTTTTGCTATTTTTGTTTTCAATACAAACGAAAAAATAGAGTTTCTTAGAAGTGGTGAAGCAGTGTGAAATTCTTTCCTTTCTGTTCAAAATTTAAGATTTGTTGCTTGTTACCAAGTAGTGTTAAATATTTAAATTCCAATTTTTTATGTGAAAAAATTTCGTTAATATTTTATAAAAAATTTATTCTTTGTGTTTTCTTTCATTCTTCTCCTTTTACTCCTCTGCATTTGTATTTGTATTAATTGCTGTAAATTCTTGGCCGGTCGGTGTTTAACAAAAAATAAAAAAAAATATTCTTATTATGCTATTCAGGCATCCAGTGGATACTTGTCCAACAACATTATTCTTCAATAACAACAACTCAACGCCAATAACTCTGCAAGCCCTCCCCAACGTTGTTGGGCCCCATTGACAACTCTCAATTAAAGAGTGGAAACGCCAAAAGAAACCAAGAGAGGTAAGTTAAATATGAAAAAAATTCTATGTTTTTTTTTTGTTTAGTGGAGTTTTTAGCTACGATGCCCTTGCCAGAGAATTTTTTTTAAAAAATGTAAAACTTGTTTCCAATTACACAATGAATGACGCATACATTTTGTTAAAGATATTACCTGCATCATTGGCTTTAATTGAATTTTAATACAAAAAATAAAGAAGTTTAATTACATGTACATATATAATTTAATAATTATAATTAATTTTATAATTACAATATTTTTTTTTTCTTATTGTCAAAATATGGTGAAGCTTGTAAAAACTCGAAATTCTATGTTGATCCAGCCAGGTCCGCTTGTCTGTTTGTGGAAATCGAGATCGAATTCAATTTACATGGATGGTTAAAAGTATGAGATGGAATTAAATAAAAAATCCCAGGATATTATGTATTGAAAATGTCAACTGGGGGCCCGTTTCAAACTGCGCAATTAATTAGGAACGAGCTAAGATGCGAAATATCAAAGAGGACGGTCAGACGGTGTCTAGTGAAAAAAGTTGTAGGGAAAATCATCCTGGAAGTCCCATTATTGTCCCAGCAACATAGACAAAATCGTATTAAAATTGCAAAATCTCACATAAGTTTATAAGGAACGATATCAGGGAAAAATAGGGATATATCTCATAGTCAGACGGATCGAAAATTTGATTGGTTGTGATGGTAAAAAAACTTTTATGAAGAAATCAATGACTTACTAAGATTAACAAAATCTCACGAAATTACCATTAACCAAGGTGATTTTAATGCGAAAGTGGGAAAACACATGATTCCTGGAATTACGGGTCAATACGGTTTAGGATCAAGAAACGAAAGAGGTGACAGACTTGTACAATTCTGTCAAGAATACAAAATGATAATAACTAACACCTTGTTTAGCTTGCCTGTAAGACGTCTTTATACATGGAAATCGCCTCTTGACAGAAATGACAATGTTATTAGAAATCAGATCGATTATATTCTCATAAACAAGCGCTTTAGCTCAAGCAAAAAAAACCAGTAAGGAAAGGATCAAAGTCGGGCGGGGCCGATTATATGATACCCTACACCACTGTGAATATGTAAAATATAAATCGGAGCTATATCCAGATCTAAACCGATTTTGATATAGTTTGGCACATTTATTTCCAGACCGAATTCAGTCACACATTCCAAATATCATTGAAATCCGACTTATATAGCGTGTTTGGAGCAGGAAATACGCGAAATCGGCCAAAAATATATATGGGCGCTATATCCGAATCTGAACCGATTTCGATATAATTTGGCACATTTATTTCTAGACTGAGTTCAGTCACACATTCCAAATTTCATCGAAATCGGAAATATATAGCGTGTTTGGTACAGAAAATACGTGAAATCGGCCGAAAATATATATGGGAGCTATGTCCAAATCTGAACCGATTTCTATATAATTTGGCACACTTATTTCTATACCAAATTCAGCCAAACATTCCAAATTTCATTAAAATCGGACGTATATAGCGTGATTGGTACATCGCATACGTGAAATCGGGCGAACATATATATGGGAGCTATATCCAAATCTGAACCGATTTCGATATAATTTGGCACATTTATTTTTAGACCAAATTCAGTCACACATTCCAAATTTCATCGAAATCGGACATATATAGCGTGTGTGTTATAGAAAATACGTGAAATCGGCCGAAAATATATATGGGGGCTATACCAAAACTTGGACCGATATAGCCCATCTTCGAACTTGATCTTCCGACGGCTAAAAAAATGGTATTCCCCAATTTTCAGCGAAATCGGTCAACAAATGCGACCTGTATGTTGCGAACGGACGGACGGACGGACGGACGGACGGACGGACATGCATAAATCGACTCAGAAAGTGATTCTATGTATATCCCTAGAAGGAACTATGGGTCTATCTCGCTTCCTTTTGTATGTTACATACAAATGCACTAACACATAATACCCCTTACCACATAGTGGTGTAGGGTATAAAAATACGTCGACATACCCGGGGGCGGACGTGCCATCGGATCATAACCTATTAATGTCTAACGGACCAAACAAAAGAAAAATGTTGATATACAGAAACTACAGGATCAAACAGTTCGAGCCAATGTGAAACAACTTTAAAGCCACGAACTAACCTCAGTCAACAATGAAAATGGAGAAAATATTTGGGGATCCATAAAATGCGCCATTAAAACTATTGCTGACAATAATCTGTCCTATACAGAAAAGCCACAAAGAAAAGATTGGATGACAAAACAAATACTGGACTAAATGGAAGCACGGCGAAAAAATAAGAATACCAATTACGAACTGTACTACGAAATAAATAGAGAAATACAGATTAATATACGCCATGCCAAAAATGAATATCTTAATGATCAATGCAGAGAAATAGAGAGATTGCAACAATTACATGAAGACGTCAATCTTCATACAAAAATTAAGGAAGCTGCTGGAATATACAACAGAGGAATACCTAAAGTACTATACAATGAACATAATGAACCTGTCTTGGATACTATAGACAAGAAAAACATCCTTTTTACTGACGAAAATCGGTCCATCTACGAAAGGTCGGTAGATCAATAATTATCTGGGACATCTATCACAAGAACGGAGGTTGAAACAGCAGTAAAGGCGCTAAAAGATAAAAAATCATGTGGACCAGACGAGATTCCTTCCGAATTGTTGAAGTTAATTGATGGTGAAAACATTAACCTTCTGACGAAACTTTTTAATTATGTTTACGAAACTAGTAAACATCCCAAAGATTGGCTCACATCCATTTTTAAAACCATTCCTAAGAAAACTCGTCCAACATTTTGTAATTACTATCGATTTATTAGTTTAATGAGCCACGTACTCAAAATATTTCTAAAGATTATTCACTCCAGAATTTAACGGAAATGTGAAAATGCAATGGGGACCACCCAGTTTGGTTTTAAAGATGGGATGGGAACCCGCGAAGCTTTATTCGCCTTACAAGCGTTAGTTCAAAAATGCCGAAATTCGCAGAAGGACGTGTTCATATGCTTTATTGATTATGAAAAAGCATTTGACACGGTCCAACTTGACAAAATGATAGAGATTTTATTGTCCATTGGAGTAGAAGGCAAGGAGCTTGAATGCATAAAAAGTTTGTACTGGCACCAAACAGCGCAAGCCAACGTCAATGGCGAACTGACTGAAAATATTAATATTTCTAGTGGTGTTAGACAAGGTTGTGTCCTGTCCCCTCTACTTTTCAATATATACGCTGAACGAATATTCAAAGAATCAATAAATGATATCCGGAAAGGAACATATGTAAATGGAACGTTCATTAACAACATAAGGTATGCCGATAACACCACTCTTATAGCTGATAATATGTCAGGACTTCAAGAACTCGTCAACAGGCTGACCACTTGCAGCGAAAAATACGGTCTTAAAATTAATATCAACAAAACGAAGTACATGGTCATCTGTAAACGCTATACATATACTAATGCGACCCCATTAAAAATTAATGAAATAAATGTGGAAAGAGTCCAAAGCTTTAAATATCTGGGAGTTATAATCAACAACGAATGGGACATTTCCAAAGAAATGGCCTGCAGGATTGAAATGGCTGGAGACACATTCTTTAAATATAAAAAAGTCTTTACAAGCCATAATGTAAACTTAAAAACTAAAATAAGATATATTAAAACATATGTATGGTCTGTCCTATTATATGGCGTGGAAACGTGGACCTTAAAATCCGTAGATATGAAAAATCTCGAAGCCTTTGAGATGTGGACATATCGACGCATCCTAAAAATATCGTGGACACACTTCATATCAAATAATGAAGTTCTCAGAAGATTACACAGAAAAAGAGCTGTTGAATAACATAAAGAGACGAAAAACATCATACTTGGGACACGTTATGATAAATCAAAAATACAAACTGCTGCAAAGTATTATCCTTGTAAACTTTGAAGGAAGGCCTACAAGAGGGAGGAAACAACTTCTGTGGATCAACAACATCCAAGAATGGACCGGCATACGTGACGTCATAAACCTGCTAAGCGAAGCTAGAAACAGAGAGACTTTTGCCGATATTATAAACAATATTTAATAATTCCAACTATTGTAATACTATAATTATATTTGCATTTTGGTCGCCAACATTCGAAAATAGGCAAATAAAGAAGAAGATGGTAAACCACTGGTTAAACTCCAAAAAGATGAGGAAATAGGTTCGCGCTATGCCGCTAATATAAAAATCAAAATTACGAATTGTATCACAACATCAATAAGGAAATGAAAGCCGAAATCCGAATTGCCAAAAATAAACAACTAATTTTGCAGTGTCAAGAAATCGAAAAGCTTCAGAGTCTACACAACGACTTCAATTTACATAAAAAACTAAAGGAAGCAGTGGGAGTGTATAAGAAAAGACATCCAAATGTCTTACACAATAGTAACGACAAACCAATATTATCAATAGAAGAGAAGGAGAAAGTCTGGAAGGAATATGTTCAACAATTTTTCACAGATAATAGCCGATCAGACAACAGCCATTGCAACATTCTGGAACCCCTATAACTAGAAGTGAAATAAAGTCCGCTATAGCATCACTTAAGGACACCTGATGCGATTCCATCAGAAATATTAAAACTTATAGACACTAACAATATTGAGCTACTAACAATACTGTTTAATCCGATTTATGAAACAGCAATATATATCCTCAAGATTGGTTAAAAACAACATTTGTAACCATACCCAAGAAAAGCTATGCCAAATCATGCAATGACTACAGGCTAATAAGTCTAATGAGTCATGCTTTAAAAATATTTCTTAGGATAATACACAAGAGAATTTATCCAAAATGCGAAAAATACATGGGTATATCACAATTTGGGTTTAAAGAAGGTATGGGTACTCGTGAAGCCTTACTTTCCCTGCAAATTATAATCCAAAAATAGAAGATTGTATTTCAACTTTAAGATTTCAGAATTTCAAGACTACTTGTTTGAAATTCACTACAGAAAATGATCGACAAACTTGAAGAATACTGTAATCTGTGGAGCTTGGTAGTAAACTTATCCAAGTCCGAAATAATTGTTTTCAGAAATGGCGGAAAACTAAGCAAACATAAAAAATGGACATATAAGGGCACAGAAATAAAAATTGCTACCGAATTCAAATACTTAGGAGTAACTTTTACCCCAAAGATGAAATTTAACAAGCATGTTCAAAGAAGATGTAATGAAGCAAAAAATGCCATC
Source organism: Musca autumnalis (assembly GCF_047663935.1). Taxonomy (NCBI): domain Eukaryota; kingdom Metazoa; phylum Arthropoda; class Insecta; order Diptera; family Muscidae; genus Musca; species Musca autumnalis. Next base: position 15,013,258 of record NW_027411977.1, on the reverse strand, counting down.
ATGGAGTCAGTTCATAGGAAGAGAAGATATAAGTATGAACTCCAAATGGAAATTTTTCTTAGCTGTCTGCAGATCAATACAAACATATGCTGCTGAAGTTTGGGGTTTTTCTTACTTTGAAGAAATAAATACAGTTCAAAGATATTTTATAAAGCGACTTTTAAAAGTACCTAGTTTCACTCCAAATTACATACTGATGTTAGAAACAGGTGTCAAGGATACACATATATATTCCTTGGGTTCACATTTAAACTATATCGGAAGAATTATGTTTCAATACTCAAATAAAAGGCTCCCAAAACAATTATCAGGACTTGTTATGGCCAAAAATGTTTTCTGGGCAAAAGAGTTACTTGAAATATCTCAGAATCTCAATCAACAAATGCCTCAAAGAATGTCCGTGGACATTTGGAACGATTTTTGTATGAACATAATACAAAGTATGAAACTACGATTACGTGATGAACGTTTAGTAACTAAAGCTAATAGTCAGAGCTTACGTATTTATAAACACCTAAACCCAAACAGCGCACATCGTTAGTTAAATGAATCTTATTCATATGATAAAATTAGATGGATCTTCAAAGCCCGCAGCGGAATGATACCCTTGGGATACAACAAATTTGAATCCGATAATTCGAATAAGGAATGCCAACTCTGCAATTTGCGAGAAGTGGAAACATTTCAACATTTTCTGGGAATATGGCCAATATTGAGACTGATGTTTTTTCAAAAGGCGGAATTAGATGATAGAGAGATTATTATGATACTTGATGGCCAAGAAGAAGGAGATTGAGATAAATTAGTAAGCTACCTGAAAATGAGTAATCAATATCGGCAATTATTAATAAATGAATTCAACTAAATTAATTTTGTATATTTTTGCTATGTACGACAGACGTACTTTAACATTGTCGTAAATTTTACTACTTCTTTAATTGAAATATGTATGAATTTATATACTCTGAAAATTTGAATTGTAAACACAATGAAAATATATATCAATAAAGAAGTCACTACTACTACTACTAAAAATAATCCAAAAATGCCGAGATGTACAGAAAGATGTTTTCATATGCTTTGTCGACTATGAGAAAGCATTTGATACAGTGCAACACGACAAACTAATTGATATCCTTATATCAATTGGGATTGACAGTAGAGAAATCCGATGTATCAAAAATCTGTACTGGTATCAATCCGTACAAGTTACTATTGATGGAGACAACACAGAACCTATCCTAATATCAAGAGGCGTCAGACAAGGATGTATATTGTCTCCTTTGCTGTTTAATATATACTCCGAAATTTTTTTGGAAGTATCAATAAAACTTAAAATGGTATAGTCATTGGTGGTAGATACATCAATAACATACGGTACGCTGATGATACTACAATACTAGCTAATAGTATCTCAAATCTGCAAGAATTAATGGACAAATTTGTGGTATGCAGCAACCAATATGGACTAAATATAAAAACAAGAAAAACAAAATATATGGTTGTGAGCAGGAAGAATAGTCACAGCAATATTTCCCTAAAAAATTCTCAATGGAAAGAGTCCAAAACATTAAATATCTCGGAATAACTTTAAATGACGAATGGGATTGCTCCAAGGAAATATGAAGGCGTATTGAAATTACAAGAGACTCGTTTTTCAAATACAAGAGAGTTCTGTCCAGCCATGATATAAATCTTGAAACTAAATGTAGATTTATAAATGCATATACATATATGGTCAACCTTACTATACGCTATGGAGGCATGGACAATAAAATCATTAGACGTCAAGAAATTAGAATCCTTCGAAATGTGGATCTGCCGCCTTAGTTTCAAACAATGAAGTGCTTCGAAAAATGAATCGAAATAGAGAGATAATGATAAACATCAAAAGACAAAAAATTGACTACCTTGGACATTTCATGAGGAATTCAAAATACAAGCTCTTGCAGGATACCTTAAAATCAAGAATAGAAGGAAAAACTTCTAAAGGCCGAAAGGAATTGTGTTGGATTGCGAATATTCATGAATGGACTGGAATACGAGACATGGGATACCTACTTAATGCTGCCAGAAGCAGAGACATATTTGCCGATATTGTGAAAAATCTATGAATTTATTTGAATTTTTTATTTAAAATCTGTTTCTTTGTAATTGTAATGATCGCCAACATTCGTATGACGAATAGGCAAAGAAAGAAGAAGAAGATGCCGCAAAAACAATCAAGCATGGTGCAGAAAATATGTTGGTCTGGTATTGGATCAATATATTGAATATTGGGAATGTACGCGCAGAGAAAAAATATTTTTCGCTTTTGTTGGAACAAAAATGTATGTTTTGGTTCCAAAAATGTATTTGTTTTGTTCAAACATTGTAATCCAAATCCAAAAATACCATCTTTTGTTCCAAACATAGAAAACAAAAACAACTTTCGAATTTCCGCAATATTGTTAAAATCGTTAACAATACCGATTTTTGGAACTATCATAATCTAATTTTGTTTACAAAAAGTATTGTCAATACAGAAAACCAGCCCAGAAATTTTTGATTTGAGTGCATATACTTCTCATATACACTTTTCGCATAACTTGGATATAAATGTCGCGTATAATATTGCAATCATTGATGAACACAATACATGGTTTGCTGCATTGGCTGACAACAAAGACAAACAAAAAGCACAAGAACCCACCACAACATAAGGAATAATTAAACACCATAACAAACATGAAAAGGAAAGAAGAATGAAACAAAACAGAAACAAATAAAAACAAGAGTCTCACAAGTACATACACACAAAAACAAAGGTAAAGGCAGCATGTCATACAAACACACCCACAACTCACCAAAATTGTTTTTTCAACACGGCATCGAATAGCGAGAGAAGAGAAACAAATTTTCGAAGAAAAGAGAGAAATATTGTTCAGTTGACACAAACTATTTTTGGATTTACAATACTACATGAGGAATCCAACAATATGTTAACAATACATATTTTGCTCTTGGAATATTGTTGGATCAAACATATTTTTTTCTCTGCGTGTATGGACAAAAATTTGTAGTGTCTTATCTTAAGTAATGCAATGCTTCCTTACCGCGAATAGTGAATAGTAGCAAATAGTTTAAAGAGAACGGCGTAAATGTACTGACGTTGACATGTTTGGAAAATAGCCAAAGATAAAATTAGACAGAAAAAAATACACACAATAAACACGAAATAAGGGAAAAGGTTCAAGATGTTCGGTATTCTAAATCAATGGAAACCTGTAAGGCATTCTTGGAGTCAAGGAGGTGTCATACAAACAAGTGAAAAAGTATCAGAGATGTACCCTCAGCTTTTGTGAATTGAAACACATCTTTACCAAAAAACCTATGTATGTATTTAGGGGGTTTTCAGAATTTTGAAAGTGTGGATTTGGATTAAAGCTCAAAATTCTTGTCGGGGAGGTACCTGACATAGTCCAAATTTAAAGCGGGTCTTATTATAGGAGTCATTCGTCTCGATAGATTTCGGGCCCACCAGTTATTTCAGTTGGTCACCATACAATTTAGACCTTTGGACCATTATATCAGGAAACATGGACTTGCCCACGAAAAAACATGTAATCACTGTAAACAGCGTTCAGTAAAAATGTTCAAAGGATCCTCGAAATCTTTTGTTTAATGTTGAACGTTTGTGCGAGGTGTGGACCGATAGAGTTAATTTTTGTACATAAAGTATGGACACGATGCCAAAATACCTCTTCTCGTAATATAGACGGCATTTCCTGAGTATTCCAGCCATGTAAAACTTCTCTATAAGTGGTGTTGTAAGACACGTAAGCCAATGCGTACACAGGACAGTTTGACGTACGACCATGTGTTGTGTTGTTTACAGTGAATTGAAAAAATCACTTTGCAAAGAAATGGAATTTACTTGGGAACATTTTCGTCCGTTAATTTTTTACAACTTCCGACTCGGAAAAATGGCCGCAAAAATGGATTTTTTTCGTTAGATCCATCACAATTTGACAATCGCTCAAAAAAGGATCTCATCGATTTGTGCAAAAAATTGTGAATAAATACGATCGCGGTGTTTCAAACGAAGTTTATAAGAACGTCACGGACGACGAATCTTGGATCTATGTGTATAAACTCGAAACAAAGCCTCGAACGACCGCGGGTGTCTTCGAAGGCGAGCCCAAATCCAACGAAAGTTGTTCATGCACTTCGAAGCAAATGGTCGCCTGCTTCTTGCACTATACTGACCATGTGGCTACTACACGGCTCTAGGAACGTAGGACGGTTAATTCTGAGTGGTACACTACAATTTGTTTGCCTGAAGTCTCCTGAGAAATTCAAAAAAAGGAACAAGAAAGGGCGAATCATTGTGCACCATGACAATGTGAGCTCTCACACATCGATTCAGACAAGCGCCATTTTGACCGGATAAAACTTGGAATTGATGGATCATTCTCCGTACAGCCCTTAATTGGAACCTAGTGACTTCACTTAGTTCCTTCACATCAAGAAAAAAATGCATGGACAACGATTTTCGTCGCCAGAAGATGCTGTTCAAGCGTTCAACAGCCACAGTTTGAAGGTGTCTCAATCGGAGTGGAAAAGGTGCTTCGACAATTGGTTTGAGAGCATGAAAAAGTGTATAAATCATGCTGGAGACTACTTAAGAAAACAATAAGCCTATTTTTGATAGTAAAACTTTTCTAATTCATACGGGCAAAATGTGCCTCCTGAGTAAGGCAAACTTAGTTTAAGTTCGAAGATGAGCCATATCGGTCCATACCTTCAGCTACCTGCCTCAAAAAAGTTCGAAAATGTTCGACGATAACTCTTGAAGTGAGTAACCGAATTGGTCCAAACTTTGAACATCTGGAAATTTCTACCAGACATAGATGAGATTCTAATATGAACTCTATCGTTCCACTCTTTCGGGTAGCTTCCACACAAAATTTCGAAAAAGTTCAGTTTAGGACCTGCTCTTGAATCGCTTTGATTTTTGTTGTAACAACTTGTATTCGCTGCCTCCATTACGACGGAACAAGTTTTATCAGGGGCAAGCCATTACTTCCTGAGAAAATAGTCCGAAAATTAAAAAATCCCATGTGTGGTGGTTGGAGCGCACGATAACTCTCGAACAGATCAGCCGATACGGTCTAAAATTTGACGTTCATAATATTTTGTTCAAACTTATTTTAAGTTCGAAGATATACCTTCAAGTACCTCCCCCACAAAAGTTCGGAAATGCTTGGGAAAATTTTGTGCACGATAATTCTTGAATGGAGTAATCGATTTGGTCCATACGTTTCGTTTCGTAATATCTCTATGGGACATAGATCAGGTTCGAATATGGATTATACAGGCCAACTGCTTCGGGTACTTCCCACACCAATTTTTTGAAGAGTGCAGTTTAAGGCCAGCTCTCAAATCATTTTACTTACTTTTGTAACAACTTGTATTCGCTGCCTCCTCCATTACGACAGTACACGTTTTTTCATGGGAAAGTCCATACTTTCTGAGAAAATAGTCTGAAAGGTTAAAAAAATCCTATGTGTAGTGGCTGGAGCGCACGATAACTCTCGAATGGATTCGCTTTACCCATTACGACGGTACATGTTTTTTTTAGGGACAAGTCCTTACTTCTTGCGCTAATGGCCCAAAGCCTCCAAAAAAGTCTGCCGGCACCAACTAAACTGCGTAGAACGTAATAAAACCCTCTAAGGGAGAAACCAATTTGGTCCCAACGTTGTACATCGTATTATATACACGTCAGAAGTATTGTGTGTTACTTCTGTTCTTTAGGTTCGAGGGTTGATTCCGTCAATTTTGTGTTTTGTTGTCAAACTTGATGTATATATTTTCTTGATATATATTGTAACTACATATATAATTTATTCAGCGACCTTTATTGAAATTTGATGGAGACTTAGATAAAGTACAACATTAACCCTAAAACGTGATTTTACTTTTGGCAGATTCTTGGCGTTTAGGTACGATTTAGAGTTTTGGTGTATTCTGGAACCTATAGTAAAAGTTTATGACAAATAATTTTGTAGAATATTTTGATCTGATACGATCACATTTTAAAGAAGTTTTTATAGGTTTTCAAAAAAGTGACCAAAAAGACCCTTAAGTGACTCGCATGAGGGTTAATTTTTTCCATAAAAAGATACCCCGCATTGTTGTCAGTAATTTTGCCAACGACACTTTATACCTAAAGTGCAAGGATTCTAAGGAATCTGATCTCGAATATTTCAAAACCTGTAAAAATGGGCTGAATTTGCCACGCCTCTTTAGGTTAATTCCCGACTTAAAGTTTCAAAACGCCGATACACGTGTCTTCTTTTTTTCGGTCCACTTTCGTAATCTGTGCGGGGTTTCTTGTAATTTTAGTTAAATTTTGTTGTACAGTGTAATCTTGTCCTTAAGCAAAACGGAAATAAAATATATCCACTTTTAACAAAATTGTGATCAGTCAAAATTTCGATTTTAACTAAAAAATTATAGTTTTTTTGCCATAAATCCGTAAAAATAGTTTAAAAAGTCTATCGCTTAAGGACAAGCTTTTTATGTGTATAATATTTCCACAAAAACATAAGAAGATCGGATCATCCGTTTTCGAGCTACAGTGGGGGGCACCGCGTTAAAAATGCCATTTCGAGAAAACCGTGTTTTAAATTTCGATATTACATACAAATCACAATGAATTTTTCCTTTCTAACGCTCATATCTCAGCTAATTTTTGCCCGATCGGCTCGAAATTTTTTGCAAAACATATTATTTTCTATCTATACTTTAAAATGAGGCAATAAACATTTTTTCGTTAATTGAAATAATCGAGCTAACATGACCTAAGGAAACAAAGGGGGTTTCCTTAATGAATTGTAATGCCTTCCATTTTGGAAGTTTGATATGATCGATTACCAGTGGCTTAGAACGCTAAGACCTCGACAACATTGCCGGATAGTGGCCATAACCCCTTAAATGGTTCTTCCAACTTCAGTTTTCCCATATTCAGCTTTATATATCTTTTCTTTAGAAACACCTAAAAACCGATTTTAATATATTCAGATTTTGTTTTACTTCTTAACTGCATTCACACACATGTTTTTATGACATTCTGCTAATTCGACTTAGCTGTGTTATCGCATAAAATATTCCCTCTTTATAAATATTCTATACATACCTACATATATACATATGTATTTTACATGTTTGTTTTTTTGTGTGTGCAAAAGTTTTGAAACTCGTCTAAATAGCGTTCGAAATTAAAAAAAAAAAAGAAAAGCAAAATGCAAATTGTGTCCATAAACTAGAAAGATATGTCAGACAAAATTTAAATTTGCATTGGCATATTTAATAGACTTCACATTGAGTGTGGCACGTTTTTTTTTCTTCGTTGTTTTTTTGTTTTCATTTTAATCTTTATAATCACCATTGAGATTCGAGTTTTGTTTTCAATGTGTGTGCCTTAGTGTGTATTTAATTATTAATTTCATAGATGATTTTTTGTTGTTGACTTTAGAGAATTACAATATTAATGACTTTTCTATTTGCTAAATCTCAAAAAAAAAAAAAAAAAAAAAAAAAAACAAAATAAATAAAAAATAAACAACAACAAAACGAAAACCTGACACATAATTTTTAATAATGCTGGGGATGCTGTTTGACTATTGCTTAGAGGCGAATTATGTGGTTTGTATATAAATAAATTGGATATCTTTAAAAAAACGCCATGAAACAAAACATGTTTTCTAGTAGCATTTAAGTGTTTTAGTAATTACTGGCATGACTTTTATTAATTTTGGGTTTATTATTTCCCCCTGAAGATAGAATTTTAAATTTACCGACGATAAATGGTTTTTAATATGCTATAAATAGCAGGAACATGCTTATTCATTGTCATGCCGTGACATATCAAAGGTAACCATAGCAAGTAGATAGATACTTTTAAACGTACGGGAATGTCAAAGGCATCCTTTTGGATGACAAAAATATGGTAAGGTGAAATATTTGATCAATGGCCACACTGATATGTCCCAATTATTTGTTCATAATAGCTTAATTGTTTACCCTGTACATTGGACATGAAATAAAGTTATGCCTCAGTAAGATGACATAAGGTACTCAATTCCACAGTGGCCAAATTTCCGAAAAACCTGGCCAAACATCGAAAAAAATTATATAAATTTACACTAACTAGTGTCAAATATTGTTTACAGGATCCCACTGTGTGTAGTTATGGAAAATATATACGTTTCTTGTTTAGTAAGTGCGTATAAAAACAAGTCAAAGTGATCCTATTTGGAATTTTTTCTCAATATTTACGTTTTTTTTTTAAATATCCAAAATAAAGAACAGTTTTTAATTTTTTTTTGTAATTGTAATAAAAGGTATGTGAAACGAATTTAAAAAGTTCAGTGTCGCCAATGAAATGCGCTTTTTTAAAACTGATGTCCTTGGTGATTATTTTCAAGGTCAATTTTCACAATAAATGATGAAAATGGTTGTGAGTAAGATCGAGTTGTGTTGTGTATCTTATCATTTCATAAAAAGGGAAGAGTTTTTTTACCAATTTCCATCGAAAAATCCTGTACATATTTGCACTTTTCGTTTTTACGTAATATTTTCGTCTTGCTGATATGTACAGATTTTCTTTGATTCAGAATACCAAAATATAGTATAGGGTCACTTCCTGGCGTTTGGGTATAATTTAGAGTTTTGATGTATTCTATGACCTATAGTAAAATTGTATGGCGAAAAAATTTCCCGATAATTTTGATCTGATACGATCACATTTTATATTCGATTTTAAAGATTTGTGGAAAAAGGGACCAAAAATACCCCTTTTATGACTCACACGAGGGTTAATTTTTTATGAAAAATATTCCTTGCACTCTTGTCAGTAAATTTGCCAAAGACACCATACACATAAAGTGCAAGGATTTCAAGTAATCTTAACTCAAATCAAACTCAAAACTGTAATCAAACTCAAAACTGTAGAAATGGTAGCAGCTTGCACCCCTATTTTAGTTTCTTTTTTTTTTTTGCAAAATTGATACAGATATTACCTTGGTATGTAATGCAAATATAGATTTCATTTCTTTGGTGAAATTTAGCGGAGAACATTTTTGTCTTTTACGCCATTCTTCTAAAATTATGTTTTGTATGACAATTTTGCCAAAACTCGCATGAAGGACGAACTTAACCCTAAAATGTGTTTTTAATTTTGCATATTTCTGGATGTTATGTAGGATATAGAGTTTTGGAGTATTCTAGGACCTGTAGTAAAAATTGATGGCCAACAAATTTGTAGAATATTTTGATCTGATACAATCACATTTTATAGAAGAAGGGACCAAAAAGTCTCCTTTAGTGACCGTCTCAGGGTTAACAAATATTAAAAAGGAAGGCAGCGACACGAAAAACATAGGAACCCAAGGTTATGTCTAACTCCATTCATTTTTTGAGTTTTATCCAGGTATTTCGTAAAATTGGCCAGTGTGGACTGATACAAATACTTTATCTTTGTGTCACCTTCGATAGTTCGGCTAGTACTCATATTCTTGACATACATTTCTGGCACATAAAACGTGCTTCGAATACGTGTACAAAAACAATAGATTTTGGCGAATTTAAATTTAAGAAGATTAGGTTGCGGTCATATATTAACACTGGTGGACGAGTCTGTCTATTTGTCTTAGTTCGGAAAATTACCGGAAAGTGTTTAAGATATTTGAGCGATTTGGGTGGAATATGAATTGGTGGTATCTTGTGCTAGCAGCCTTCCGATGGAAATATTTCAAAAAAATGAGATTTTTAGTAAATAAATACAACAACAAAGGCTTTAAGCTGCAAAGACACTTATTTTATTTAAAAACAACAACAAAATAAATAAATAGGAGCAAACATACGAACAAATAATAAAAAAATCTATATATTTAAATTTGTTTTTTTAAGCCAAAAAAAAAAAAAAACTATGATTAAACGATGTTGGACATCGATGGACATCGATAGGCTGCAAACACAACAGATAGCCACAGCATATTCCACTCAACTAGCCCAATTGCTTAACGCGAGCACTCCTTGTCCCGATAACATAACAACACAATGGCAAAATATTGCCCACTCCATGCAAACAGCCGCAAAATCCATACTTGGATTCCAGAGGCCTCCACAAAGGAATTCATGGTATGATCAGGAGTGTCGTGCTGCTATCGAAGAAAAAAATGCGGCATATAAAGCTACTTTACAATCAGTAGCAACGCGTAGCGCACGAGAGAGATATCGGAAGAAAAGGAGAGAAGAGAAACGTCTTTTCCGCAAGAAAAAGAGAGAAATGGAAAAGCGGGAGTGTGAAAAAATCGAGATGTACAGGAGCCAGAATGAAGTCCGAAAATTCTACCAAAGAGTGAAACATCAAACAGATGGCTTTGGTACAGGCACATCCTCCTGTAGAGGACAGCAAGGTAATCTTTTAACAGATACAGATAGCGTGCTCAGGATATGGAAGGAACATTTCTCCAATCTGCTGGTATCCAATAGTAGCGAAGACGATGATACCACAGATCCAATCCCAGAAGATGGTATAGAATGTATACCGCCCGGCCAAGATGAGGTAAAAACAGCAATCAACCGGCTGAAGAATAATAAAGCAGCAGGAGCCGAGTTGTTTAAAACCGGAGGCGACGCGCTGATAAGGTGTATGCATCAGCTAGTTAGCACCATCTGGCAGGAAGAACGCGTACCCGACGATTGGAACCTGAGCATCCTATGTCCTGTCCACAAGAAAGGAAATAAGACTGTATGCTCCAACTATAAGGGCATAAGTCTTCTCCCTATTGCCTATAAGATAGTGTCAGGGATATTATGCGAACGACTAAAGCCAATGGTCAACGAAATAATTGGACCATACCAATGTGGCTTTAGACCTGGCAAGTCCACCATTGACCAGATATTTACCCTGCGGTAAATCCTAGAGAAGACCCAAGAGATGCAGATCGACACATTTCACCTATTTGTCGATTATAAAGCAGCATTCGACAGTCCCCTCCGATCAAAGGTATTCCACGCAATGTCTGAATTTGGTATCCCCGCAAAGCTCATCCGGCTTTGTAAGATGACTTTAACTGATACTAGGTCCTCAGTTAAAATTGGAAAGAACCTCTCCGAAGAATTTTGTACCAAATCCTATTCAACATTTTGCTGGAAAAGGTAATACGAGATGCAAATGTCAAAAGAAATGGCACAATTTACACCAATAGCCACATGTTACTTGCCTATGCTGATGACATAGACATCATGGGACGATCAGTAAAGGAAGTAACTGATACCTTTAGGAAGGTCGAAGCAGAATCTGCGAAAGTGGGTCTGGCGGTAAACGGCGAAAAGACCAAATTGATGGTGTCGACGCGCAAAGCGTCCATAGAGCTCGGACCAACTGTGGAAGTTGGTACCTACAATTTTGAAGTAGTTAAAGACTTCGTCTACCTCGGCACTGCCATAAACACAACAAACAACATCATTTGTGAAATAAGAAGAAGAATTGTATTGGCCAACAGATGCTACTATGGTTTAAGTAAGCAATTTAAAAACAAAGCCACATCTCGTCAAACAAAAATAACACTATACAAAACGCTGATACTACCCGTGCTAATGTATGGCTCCGAAGCATGGGTACTTGCGCAAGCAGATAAGGCAGTGCTTGGTGTGTTTGAAAGGAAAATTCTTCGAAAGATCTACGGGCCGATTTGCGTTGACGGTGAATATCGACGTCGTATGAACCACGAGCTATATAAGCTATACAAAGACATGAATATAGTTAAACGTATCGAGATGCAGCGATTGCGTTGGCTAGGCCATATAATAAGAATGATCGATGATGAACCCGCTAAAAAGCCGTATAAATTCGAGCCACATGACGGTGCACGCAGAATTGGCAGGCCAAAGAATATATGGCGCAATCAAGTGGATGAAGAGATGACAAGGCGCGGTATTCCAAAGCACGAAGCACGAAACAGAGAGAATTGGAGATCTTTTCTTAGTTCGGTCTATGGAACAAATGTTCTGTAATGGGCCAGCTAAGTAAGTAAGTAGGAGAATGTACCTGCACCATACCCTTCAGGTTGGTGTTTTACACTCTGGAATAACTTTCCGACTTCATTCAGACTCCTGAATTGTTAATTTTCCACCCTCACGTTTTTCTTGCTCTTTCTTCCTTCTCCTGAAAATACGCTTCGTGTTTGTGCAGCCTACAGGGTTGTTCTTCAGTACGTAGCCTTATAATGTTTGGTACCCATGTATAGATTTTGCCACAGTTTGATGATAGTGGGCTATTCTTTGCTTGGGTGCTACAAGGAATAGTCCGAAGCGATGTTCGCTCACCGAATCGATCGGACATCCAGCACACTGGAAGTGTGTCATTCGTCCATCATAACATGATCAATGTGGTTTGAGGTTTATCCATCTGGGAGCATCCACGTGGCATTGTGTATGTTGAGGTTTTGGAAACTGGTGGTGCTCACCTTATCAAAATACTATCCGATTTTCAAAAATTCGTAAGATTCGTTTTTAAGCCACAAAATTCTGGAAGTTTTTTTTTATGAAAACCAAAATCGTTCAGTTGGCTCGGGTTAACGATCGCCATAAAATTTCATATTTGGCTCATGTGGTTCCTAAAGTTTTGCTGGGATATCTAGAAGAAAATATCTTAGTTGGGGAATTATTAGTCAGCGGTACGGTGACAAAGTCAATAGTAGGTCAGTAGTGGTGATTTACTATCCACATTTCCTACAGGGTAATTACAAGCCAATTTCGTGTACTTTTGGAAGTGATGTCCTCGTAGTAGAAACAAATTTTCAATTGTGTTTCAAAACACCAATAAGGGAAATCGGTACCAATGATAACACTGTGCAACATTTTTAAGGTAATCTTGTGCAAACAATTTGAGCTGAGGATTTTTTAAAGTACAGACCCAAACGACAAAAAAGCCCAGTTGGGTTTTGTTGTGTCAGATCCAGCTTGGATTTTATGGCCCCATCTAAACATGGTTAAATATTGACTTTTTAATGCAATTCTCTGAAATCTTTGTGAATCTTTATTTGACCTCTGAAGCTAATTTGTATATAAGGGCAAGGAGAAAATACTCGGAGAAATAATGAACTTGAAAACCCACATTTATTGACTCAAATTTTGTAAAATTACGAAAAATTCCATAATTTGTATACTCGTATATTTCGCACCACTTAATTTTTTTTCTTAATGTTTTCTATTGGAATGTAATACACAACTCTTCAGAACAATAATATATTAATAAATATATCAATAATGCGGTGAAATTCGAAATGCGAGAATAAACAGTTGATGTGAACTGAAATACGTGTTGTAAAAAATATGATGCAAAATACCGCTGAAGCAACATGAAGTAAGTAAGAGTTTCAGAATGTTCTGAAAAATTGCTGAACTTTATTTGGAAGATTTTTGCAAAAGGTTACTTGGTTCAAATCCCAATAGTTTAGCTGATACTGTCCAGAATTTCAGCAATTATGTACAATTTTCTATATTTGATCGATTTTGATGCCCTAGATGGAATTTTTCTTATGTGGTCTGTTCAAAAGATAAATTCCACTAGTTTAGGGCTACAATATTGCCAAAGGTCAAATTTCTAATCATTTCTGAGTTAAAGGCCCGATAAATGCAAAAAAAATGTAGTTTTATCTCGGTGTAGATGAGACCATAAAATCCGAATTAGATCTGACGGGACAAAACCCTACTAGGGTTTTGTAGTCTCAATATGTACTTTCAAAAATTTATACTAGAAGTTGTTTGCATTTTCATTGTTGCATAGTGTAATAATATGTAATGGGTTGATTAGAATGTTAAGTGGGATATTGTCACAATATGTTGACACATTTTTTCTTAGATGTAATGCCGATTGACCTTTTTTTAACCAAACTTTTCAACATTCTTTGCCTGTTAAAGGACAACAAGAAATGAAATAAAAAAGACGGTAATCTTATTTTATTACCACATCCGCAGCAGTGGTATAACTTTTTCATCTATGGAATTTCCTTATTCTAATTCTAATGAAACTCTAATGTAGACAAATTGTCAATGTGGAAGTTCTGGTGAATTTGCCATGACTCAAATACCTTTTTATGTAGGCAGGGGATTTACAAAGCAGAGCAGAGTGCAGAGATTTGTTTAACTTTTCACACTTTTTATCAACAAACAGCGCCGTGCCGGGTGGTGGTGTTGTAAAAAGGGACCCGTCATAAAGATAAACAGGTTAAATAAATAAAAAATAAAATCTTGGAAAAATCTTTTACTCTCTGTCTCTCACTTTCTTGGAATGTGTCATAATCACACAGAGTGTCGATGAGGCATTTAATGACGGTGATGAATGTTGTTTGTCTATTTACTTTTCCATTCAATTACCGAGTTCAAAGAAATGCTTCCAAGCAACCGGCGGGCATTGCTTAGTAAAAAATAGCTGCTACTCAAACTTCAACAACTTTTTTAACAGTAGTTAATTACTTATTGAAGGTTTCAAAAGGTAATTTTAAACAAAAAAGGTTTTTATGCGGCATGTTCGATTTATTGACAAATGAAAAAATATACTAAAAAATATTACTTTTTTAAGTTCGTTTTTATTGATTTTTAGTTTCGTTTAGAGAATCGTCACCACCTAACTAACAACCTTTCCACCACTTCGAAAGTAATAAAATAAACATTTTCTTTGGAGGAGTAGACGAAACGTTAAGTGATTTTTTGTTTTTTTTCTATTTTTTGTTGTTTTCAATGAATCGTTGAACAAAAAAATCTATTCAAATAAATAAACAATATTTCTACTACTATTGACTTTATGTACGTTTGCCATTGCCATCGCAGCTTCGACCTCCAGAGATAGTAGTCAACGGAATTAGTTTGAGGTAAAAATATGAAAAAAAAATAATCGAAAAAAGTTAATTAATTATTCACATAATATAAATAAACTTGTTGCGGTTAGTGGCACGGTGGTTTGAAACACTAATACATTGGAGATGAAAGTTCAGAATTTTAGCACGGCATTCTAGCTTACAAGTGGGATTTTTTTATAATAGAACTAGAAGTTTTTAGAACTATTCCCTTGTACCATCTCTGGTATTGCTCTATAACACATATTATTGTTTGTTTTTGGTTCGGCAGAAGAGCAAAGCTCTTTTCCTAAAACTCTGGTATTTTAATTTAATGCAATAATTGTGATTTCTTTTCTTAATTAATTGTAGTAATAGAGTCGCCACACTGTGTCATTAACACAAACAAAACGCATTGATAACAACAAAATACATTTTTTCTAATGAAAATTTAAATTTTCAGAATATCTATACAGAGGTGTCTTATCTATGGCAAGGTATTGCTAGCTCTAAAAACACACACACACCTACGCTTGAACAAATCGTTTATTTACTCGAAGAGTGTCATAACTCAAAATGCATTAACAATTTCTATTTTTTCTAAGCATGTTATTTTATTTTGTGTCAAAAGTACATGCTACATGAGTTAGAGCTAATTTACCTGTTATAAAAGTCAAACAACTGATTGTAGTTTTCATTAGGAATATTGGAAATTGGTAAAAACGTCGTTAAGTTCAGCCAGGCGGAATTTGTGTACCACTGTCAAATTTCAAAATTTCAAATTTCATATTATTAAAAAATACTCACGATGCTTTTGAAACAAATTTAAATGGAAGGTGCTTGCACCTGGGAAGTTTTTGCAGATTCTGAAACTACAATGTTCATAGATGAGAAAAATCAAATAACAAACAAGTAAAAAAGCTTAAGTTCGGCCGGGCCGAACTTTTCATACCCTCCACCATAAAATATTCTGAACTAAAATGGAATTATTAGTTTTCATTCCTGTCCCTAACTTTACGTGGGTACGTTAAAATGTCAGATAATGTACATAAAATGCTTCATTCGGGAGGCCCTTTTTTATGGTGCCTATATCTAACTATGTATGTTGACAATTTTTGGTGGGCTAGAAATTGGGAGGTACCGTTATATAGGGGATATAATAAAACATGGACCTATGTTGACAGTTTTTGATGGGAGTCTTTAATGTCAAATAACTTCTAATTCGGCTAAAAATTGTAGCTAAAATCCTCAAAATACCGAAAATCCGTACATAACGTGGGAACTTCAAATGCCATTAACAGCTAGTTCGGAGTTACCCCTATATGTGGGCTATACGAAAATATGAACTTAAATGAACAATTTTTGTTGCAGAATTTTTGTTGGCTCTTAAATTTCAAATTACAGAAAGTTCGTCCAAAAAATAAAGCTAAGGTACGGAAAATCGGGAGGTTTGTTTTGAGGCTATACCAAAACTTGGACCTACGTTCGGTTAAACATTTTAAGTAAAATCCTCAAAGTACCGAAAATCTGGAGGTATCGTTATTTTGGGGCTATGTTGACAATTGTTGATGCAGATGTGTAGTGACCACTACAACCTTCAAATGTCAAATTACAGTTAGTTCGGTTTAATATTGTAGCTAAAATCATCAAATTACTAAAAATCGGGAGGTACCGTTATATGGGGGCTTTATCCATACATGGACCTTTCTTGACAATTTTTGGTGGAGAGGTGTGGTGACCACTAAGAACTTCAAATTACAGCTAATTCGGTTAAAACTTGTAGGTAAAATTCTCAAAATACCGAAAATCGGGAAGGTACCGTTATATGGGGCTATACCAAAACATGGACCTATGTTCATAATTTTTTCGAATATAAGTTTTTTGGTCGCTAAGAACCCTAAATATCAAATTATAGCTAAATCGGTCTGAAAATGTAGCTAAAAACGTCAAAATACCGTAAATCGGGGGGTACCGTTATATGGGGGCTATACCAAATCGTGGACCTATGTTCACAAGTTTTGTTATATAAGTTTATTGACACTTAAGAACCCTAAATGTCAAAATATAGCTAAATCGGTCTGAAAATGTAGCTAAAAACGTCAAAATACCGTATATCTGGGGGTACCGTTATATGGGGGCTATACCAAAACGTGGACCTATGTTCACAACTTTTGTTATATAAGTTTATTGACACTTAAGAACCCTAAATGTCAAATTATAGCTAAATCGGTCTGAAAATGTAGCTAAAAACGTCAAAATACCGTAAATCGGGGGGTACCGTTATATGGGGGCTATACCAAAACGTGGACCGATATAGCCCATCATCGAACTTGACCTGCCTGCAAACAAAAGAAGCCTTTTCCCATCTTTATTTTTGTGGATGCTAGAGTGATTACCACAGACGGACGGACGGACGGACGGACGTGCACAGATCGACCCAGAATTTTACCCTGATCAAGAATATATATACTTTATAGGGTCGCAAATGAGTATTTCAATGCGTTACAAACGGAAAAACAAACTTAATATACCCTCCATACTATGGTGGAGGGTATAAAAATCGCCGGAGCACTTTTTAAATATATCGCGATTCTAGTTGACATTTTTAGGGGTTGTTTATATTTTCCCGTTGTTGTTGTTTATGCTTGGAAAATGTTGTAGCTATCAAAATTCTCTACAAGATTGACTTTTTTGGTATTTTCATAGGTTTCCCAATTTTTGAGATATAGAAGTTCAAATTGGGACAATGCACTGACTGTGCCGCCCCTATATAAAACAATGTCATAAAGGGTGCGCCTTAACTAACTTTTAACGAAAACCGCTTACACAGGAAAAGTTTTTTTTTTGAATTCTGAAACAGCAATGTTCATAGATGAGAAATATCCAAAAACAAGAGAAAATCGCTGTAGGGATTTTTAAATAAATCGCAGTCAAAATTCACATTTTTGGTGTTTTTTAGGTTTTCACGATTTTGCTTGGAAACCGCAAGTCCTATTGAAATGGTGCTAAGGAAATTGTTGTTGTAGCTGTGAAAATTCTCTAGAGGAATGACATTTATTATTTGTTCCCAGGTTGTACCATTTTTGAGATAAAGAAACTCAGGTTGCATTGTAAAGTTTTGTTTGCTAGTTTTTCACGATTTTTCTTGAATGCGGCAAGTCTTATCGATATGGGACCTGAGAAAATCTTAAAGCTGTGAAAATTCTCTACAGGCCTGGCTTATGTAACTTTTCCATTTATTATATAAGTTTAAGTTGGGAATTTGTATTCATGACATTGTTTTATAAGGGGGCGATACAGAATTGAATTTGAATTGTCCCAATTTGAACTTCTATATTTCAACAAGTAAAAAAGTATCAGTCAGCTTTGCTGACAGAGATATACTCTCAGCCTGTGTATATTGAAACTATTTTTTCCCAAAAAACGTATGTATTTAGGGGGTTTTAAAAATTTTGGATGTATGAACCGACAAAAATGTTGATTAGGATTAAAGATCAAAAGTTTTGCGGAGGAGATACTTAAATGAATGGCTCGACATTGACCATTATGCAACTGGATCTCCAGCCACTACATATGGTGCCATAGAGGGTTTTTACACCCTCGGGCTGTTTGCTCAAGAAGTATGGAAGTATTACCATCGTAATTGAGGCAGCGCATGCAAGATGCTTCAACGAAAATCAACGTGATTCGATTGCAGGTCTTAAAGTGAACTTATCCGAAATTTTGTGTTGGAGGTACCGGATGAAGCGGACAAATATAGTCCATATTTGAACCTGATCTATATCTGGTAGATATATTAGGATGTGTAACGTATGGACCAATTCGGTCACTCCCTTCAAGAGTTACCGTACGAACATTTTTTCCGAATATTTTTGAACTTTTGTGAAGGAGGTACCTGAAGGAGTGGACCTTCAAGAGCACCGTGTACTACGAATCGAATTTTTTTTATAAGATTTCCTTTCCTGTTGCTGACATTTGCCTTAATGACTAAAATAACTTTACTTACTTAGCTGGTCCATTACAGAACATTTGTTCCATAGGCCGAACTAAGAAAAGATATCCATTTCTATCTGTTTATTGCTTCGCTTTCTGAAATATCGCGCCTTTTCATCTCTACATCCACTTGTTTGCGCCATCTATTCCTTGGCCTGCCAATTCTGCGGTGCACGCAAGCGGCCCGTATTAATGCGCCTTTTTAGCGGGTTCATCATAGCTCATTCTTATGATATGGCCTATCCAACGCAATCGTTGCATCTCGATACGTTTAACTATATTGATGTCGTTGTATTGCAGATACAGCTCGTAGTTCATATGACGTCGATATTCACCGTCAACGCAGATTGGTCTGTAGACCTTTCGAAGACTTGTTCTCTCAAACACACCAAGCACTGCCTTGTATGTTTGCGCAAGTACCCAGTCTTCGGAACCATACATCAGCACGGGAAGTATCAGTGGTTTGGAGAGCGTTATTTTTGTTTTACGAAATGTGGCTTTGTTTTTAAAGTGCTTACTTAAACCAAAGTAGCATCTGTTGGCCAGTACAATTATTCTTTTTATTTTACAACTAATGTTTTTTTTTGGTGTTTACGGAAGTGCCGAGGGACCAACTTCCACAGTTGGTCCGAGCTCAATGGACGCATTGCGCGTCGACACCATTAACTTGGTCTTCTCACCGTTTACCGCCAGACCCACTTTAGCAGATTCTCCTTCGACCTTCAAAAAGGTATCTGTTACTTCTTTTACTGATCGTCCCATGATGTCTATTTCATTAGCATAAGCAGGTAACATGTGCCTATTGGTGTAGATGGTGCCAATTCTTTTGACGTTTGCCTCTCGTATAACCTTTTCTAGCAGGATGTTGAAAAGATCACACGAACGGCTGTATCCTTGCCTGAAAGCTCTACAAAACTCTTCAAAGAGGTTTTTTCCTATTTTAAATGAAGACCTTGTGTCAGTTAGAGTCATTTTACAAAGCCGAATGAGCTTTGCGGGGATACCAAAATCAGACATGGCATGGAACGCCTTTGAACGTATTGGGCTGTCGAATGCTGCCTTATAATCGCCAAAAAGTTGGAAGGTTTCGATCTGCATTTCTTGTTTCTTTTTCAGGTTTTGTCTCAAGGTAAATATCTGGTCAATGGTGGATTTGCCCCGTCTAAAGCCGCACTGATATGGTCCAATTATTTCATAGACCATAGACTTTAGTCGCCCACACAATATGTCAGATACTACCTTATATGCAATAGTGAGCAGACTTATGCCCCTGTAATTGGAGCATACAGTCTTATCTCCTTTTATGTGGACGGGGCACAGGATACTCAGGTTCCAATCGTCGGGTACTCGTTCTTCCTGCCAGATGGTGCTAACTAGCTGATGCATACCCCTTATCAGCGTGTCGCCTCCGATTTTGACCAGCTCAGCTGGTAAACCATCGGCTTCTGCTGCCTTATTATTGTTCAGTCGGTTTATTGCTGACTTTACCTTATCTTGGATGGGCGGTATACATTCAATACCATCTTCTGGGATTGGATCTGTGGTATCTTCGTCGTCATTGATGCTATTGGACACCAACAGTTTGGAAAAAAATGCTCTTTCCATATCCTTAGCACACTATCTGTATCAGTTAGCAAATTACCTTACTGGTTTCTACAGGAGGATGTGCCTGTACCAAAGCCATCAGTTTGATACTTGTCTCTTTGGTAAAATTTTCTGACTTAATTCTGGTTCCTGTACAGCTTGATTTTTTCAATCTCTCGCTTTTCCATCTCTCTCTTTTTCCTGCGGAAAATAGGTTTCTCATCTCTCCTTTTCTTCCGATATTTCTCTCGTGTGCTACGCGTTGCTACGGATTGTAAAGTAGTCCTATATGCCGCATTTTTCTTTTAGGTCATACCATGGACACACTCCATGTATTCTTTGGTGGAGGTATCTGGTATCCAAGTATGGATTTTGCGGCTGTTTGCATGGAGTGGGCAATGCTTTGCCTTTGCGCTGATATGCTACCGGGATGAGGAGTGCTTTGATTAAGCAATTGGGCTAGTTGAGTGGAATATGCTGTGGCTATCTGTTGTGATTGCAGCTTACCGATGTCTAACTTTCGTGTTGTGTCTGTTCGTACTTTGTTTGCCACGTTTAAGCGGGTGCGTACCTTTGCTGCAACAAGGTAGTGGTCCGAGTCTATATTTGCACCTCGAAACGATCGTACATCCAACACGCTTGATGCAAGTCTTCCAGCTATCATAACGTGATCAATTTGATTTGTTGTTATTTGGTCTGGCGACAGCCAGGTGCCCTTAATGGATGTCGAGATGTTGAAATCGGGTGCTGCTAACTACCATGTTTTTTTTTGCAGCTGCGAAGTCTATCAGCCTCATACCATTATCGAATGTTTCACTGTGGAAACTGAATTTTCCGACTGTTGGGCCAAAGATATTTTCCTTTCTAATTTTGGCATTAAAATCGCCTAGAATAATTTTAATGTCATGGGCAGGACAACGGTCATATGTTTCTTCTAAGCGCTCATAAAAAATATATTTGGTCAGTTCGTCCGTGTCTTCAGTGGGAGCATGAGTGCAAATGGAGCTGATGTTGAAAAATTTTGCTTTTATTCGAATTGTAGCAAGTCTTTCATTCACTTTCAAAAATTGACCAAAGTTCTGAAAAATAAAAACTTTAAAAACTTTTGGTGCGGAAGCTTTTTATCGAATCACCTTATAAATAAGATTTCATATAATCTTAGGTGAAAGCTCATCAAAATATGATACAGGGATATGAGGTTGTAAGAAAGTCATAACCCTATTGTATACTCCTCACTAACTTAGTTTGATGACTTTATATTCTAAACAGAACGATATGTTCCATATGCCGAACTAAGAAAAAATCAGTTACCAAATTCCCTTCATAATCTCTGTGGGAGAATGTGTCTGCACCATATCCTTCAGTCTGGTGTTTTACACTCTGACTTCATTCTGACTCCTGAACATCTCGAGTTGCCTCCTAAAATACGCTTCTCCTCTTCTCCCGATAATTTTCCTTCACGCTTCGTGTTGCTACTGACTGCAGGATTGCTCTATATGCCACGTTCTTATCTTCAGTAGGTTTACGACACTCCTGGTCGTACTATAATATCTTAGGTGGTAGTTTTTGGTACCCGGAGTAGGCTTGTGATATCTGTTGCATTTGCAGTTTCTCTACATTTTTCTCCTGTGTTAGATCGCATTTTTGCCGCAACATTAAGACGAGTGCGTACCTTGCCTGCTACAAGGAAATTGTCCGAATCGAAGTTCGCTCCTCGAATCGATCGGACATCTAACAAACTGGACGAGTGTCTTCCGTTTATCACAAAATGATCAATCTGATTTCTTATTTTCCCACCTGGGGATAACCACGTAGCCTTGTGTATGTCGAGGTGTTGGAACCTGGCGCTGCTCATTACCATGGTCTTTGCCGCTGCAAAATCGATTAGACGCATTCAGTTGCCGAATGTTACCTCATGAAGGCTGAACTTGCCGACCGTGGGACCATAGATATTTTCCCTTTCAATTTTAGTATTGAAATCTCCTATAATAATCCTAATGTCATGTCCAGGGCAGCGGTCATATGCTCTATTTAGGCGCTCGTAGAATATATGTATCCTTTGTCTGTTCATCTTCCTCTTCGGTCAGGGCATGGGCTCGGATGAGCCTGATGGTAAAAAACTTTGATTTTATACGGATTGTGGGAATTCTCTCATAAACCGGAGTGAAACTGGAGACGAGGTTTTTAAGCCACAGGTTTACCATAAATCCGACACCTAGCTCATGCTAGATTCGCAGATCATGGTCCTTAAAACGTTTACGGGCGTTAAAGGAAGCTCCCCAGTTGATACTACGGGGAGGTCAGTGTCCACTTGAGATGAAAGAGGGACCAAGATAGTTGCTGGGCTTTGCCAGGTTAAAGCCGGTTAAGACCGTTGCTTTTTTCATAAACGGATGGATACTGATTGCTCCTATTGACATGAATACAGTTCGTCGTAGAGGGTATAAAATGTTCGGCCCGGCAGAACTTAACGCTGTTCTTACTTGTTTGACAGTCATATGCTACCGACAAAGACTACTGATTCACATTAATTTGTTTTAAGAGTGGGTCACTGACCCAATTTATACAGCCTACTGGCAGCAAAAACTCACCTGATCGATCCAAGCATAGCAGAGAACATAAATACAGTAGTAGTAGTCACTTTTCTCATATGTATGTGTTCAAAATAAACTGTATAAAAATAATTTATTGAGTCTCGTTCTATTCTAACTAGGAAATCCACATTAAAAGCGTGTCACAATAAAACAGCATGGATTCGGAGACAATCATCGCCTGTCTTATAAGTAAATGGAAAATATTTTTTTTTTTCATTCAAATGTTTTGTTGTTTTTTTTTTATACTACAATAGCTCAATTCTAGTGCAAGTTTGTATGTTTGTTTTTGCAAAGTAAGGCATATTTCAGATGCAAATTGTCAACACAAATCTGACATTTATCTTTTACCTGCATTTCCAGGCCATTTATTTTGTGACATACATATTTGTTGTCTTAGATACGTTCATTGTATGCACCACATATGGCACATAGATTGTTTCTATGTACAAAAATAGTAATATATAAAAAATACATATGTACATTTATATGTAAAAATGTATGTTTGCAACCAAGTGTCTCTGAATGTAGGTGACATGTGTGTTTCAAGTGTCTGCTCAATGTTCTTGTTTAACCCACAAGACGAATTTTTGAATTAGAAAGAAAACCAAGAGCAAGGTAAATCGTCAGAGGGGTTAAATAAGTAAATTCATGGTTTGTGTGACTGACTGGCTGGCTGTCTGTCTGTATGGCGGGCTGGGCCGCCTGCCCAGCTGTGAATGAATGCCTAGGCTGCTATGAATACTTGTTTTTTTATTTTTCAATGTGAAGAACACTTTGAATTTAAGTATTTAAATTACCTTTGCTTTGAGTTCCATTTTCGTCAGTTTTCTTTTCTGTTCACCATCCATCCATCCATCCATCCAACATCATCATCTTCATTCCCATTTCTTTTGTATTTGCTATGAGCAAATATTATTTCGCTTTTTTGTGCTGTTTTTTTTTTTGAATTTCATTATTATTTCTGGTTTTCAATTTGGCAGCTCACACTGCTGGAGGTGTTTGTTTGTTGTCCACGTTTTCTTCTCGTTCCTCTGGATTCACAAATAGTTTTCGTTATTGTCTTCTTTGTGTGTGTATGCGAATGTATGCAAATCGTTAAGAATTCGACGACAAGTGAATGCCAGTGAAAACAAAAAAATAAAGGTTTAGGTTACAAATAAAACAAAAGCAACCAAAATGACGGGACTGGTCTGATGGCTGGCTATTTAAACAAAAGATTAAATAACAAATTATTTAGCTGCGCGCAGAAGAAACTATAGATGACACTTAATAGGTGTGGTTTTTTTTGGCGAGTATGGGTTAATGTGTGTTTAGCATTCACTACACTTGAAAAAAATTCCGGGGAAAGGTTTTATAAGCCCAAATAAGACTCAGTACAACTCTTCAACCATTTTTTCATTTAAAAATTCAAAACTAATTCAATAAAACAACAAATAAATCAAAACTGTTTACTTCTACACATATAGGGTAAGCGCCAGTGTTCGAAATTTCGAACACCATTTTCCGAGAAAACGAAAAATCGGAAATTTTTTTGAGTAGATTTTTGACATCAGCTTGTACTAATTACCCAAAAAATTTATTTTTTCTTAAAAAATAAATAAAAAAATTTTCTCGGGACGAAATGGGTTAAGTTGGGAAGTCAAATTTCAATCACTAACTTAAAATGTGTTTTTCTCGAAACTGGTTTAGGCGCTGGTAGAATATATCCTTTGTCTGTTCATCTTTCTCTTCGGTCGGGGCATGGGCTCGGATGAGCCTGATGTTAAAAACAGAGCTCCGATTTACTCGGGAGTGAAAATTTAGGGGGAGGGTGTATGTTTTGTTGGGTGCAATTTGTTGGTGTGGTTGGAGCAAGATTATTTGAGGCTGGGTAAGTTTTTGTTATTTGTGCGTAGGGGGCAATTTGTCCCCCCTCAAATTGCTCGAATTCAAGAAGAGTTTCACTCGCGAGTGGAATGCGAGCAAATTAGAGCGAGTATTCGGAGCTCTGGTTAAAAAACTTTGATTTTATAGCACATGCTTCGGTTCATGGCAGCTATAATATATTGCGTACTCGTTTGTGGTCTTTATGTCTGTCCGATTCCATCGCACTTCCTGTAAGGCGATAATATCAGCTTTGTACTTATCAAGTACATACATCCGCCAATGTGCAAACTGCACCTACTCTGTAGAAAGTCCTGACATTCCAGGTGCAGACTCGCAGATCATGGTCCTTAAAACGTTTATGGGCGTTAAAGGCAGCTCTCCAGATGTGTCACTCTTAGAGAATATGAGCGATATAGTCTTTTGAAATTTGCTTACATGGCCAAGCAGATTTAGAATAAATTCTTATTTGTACACCTTGGTGAAAGTTACTTATTTTTCTTTCGGGTCCTATATCATTGAGCTAATATGAACCGTGGGGCACTCCTCGATATGCGAGAAGTATCCCTTGTTCTTTCGAGAATGTTTGTGGGAACATTGCACATTTGTATATACTCACACGCTCACAGTCCACCTCATGTCTACTTAAGCGTTGTTGTTGTAGCAGCACATGTGAGTGCTAAGCTGGCAGTCAAAGACCAAAACCTTCTGGGTTTCGGATTAGTCCAATGGGTTGGTTTCTTCGGCCATAGTGCAATTCTGTTAATACCTCTCTTGTCTGCCTTGGGAGTAGTACTTCAGATCAGATTAAACTGTATTTTGGAACGGTGTTGTCTACAGCATCTATATGAATACCATTTAGTCCTGCAGTATAACCTTTTTGATCTAGATGTCCAGAGATACATTAGAGAACCTCTAGATTAACTAGCTTACGCAGGAGTAATTGGTATTTACAAAGATGCAGTAGACAACGTCACCCTAAACTGCAGTCTTATAAAAGCACTGGGAGACCATCTAACATCTCTATAGATCATGCCTTTCTTTCACGGGAATGATTTTCGCCTCCTCATGTAGATGATTTATTGGCGACTTGAAAAGACATCTGTTGCAGTTATTTTAAGAGCTTTTTTGTAGGTTTGAAGACCTATTCATGGATGTAGATTTAGATCATGAATATCTGGACGACTAGGTCGATAACACCCATGCAGATACTGCGTCGAAGGCACCCTGTTGTAGTTCTCAGGGTATCATTTTGGGAGGTTTGGAGCTTCTTTTTTTCTGCTTCCCTAGTGCTGGCGACTAGCGACTTGGGAACCTTGTTCCTGCTTCCTAGCCTATCGCAGATAACACTGTGCAACAGCCAATCAGAGATATGGGAAATTTTTTTTTTTGAATTTTTCACCATCCAGACAATATCGGGGTGCCACCGTGGTGCAATGGTATGCACGCCCGCCTTGCACGCAGAAAGTCGGGGGTTTGATTCCTCGGCCAAGCAACATCAATCATTTTTCAACGGTGGCAAAATACCCCTCAGTAATGTTGGCGACATTTCCTGAGTATTTCAGCCTTGAAAAACTTCTCCACAAGTGGTGTCTTAAGACACGCCGTTCGGACTCGGCGATAAACAGTAGGTCCCATATCATTGAGCTAAATATGAATCGGGGTGCTCTCATTGATATGAGAGAAGTCTCCCTTGTCCCGTATGGGATGTTGTGGAACAATGTTGTTTTGTTAGGGAACGTGCACTTGGGAGGTACCATTACATGGGGACTTTATCACAAAACAAAAAAATTACCTGAGAAACTCCATTTGGAATTTATCACACCTCCTAACAAATCGGTTCGGAGCATGGACTTGGTAGTTACCGTTATGGAAGCTATACCAATATATATTGCCAGATTGAAATTTTTCTGCAGGAAGGTTTTCTACACTCAATGAAACCAAATTAAAATTTTTCAATCAAATTGTTTGGTAAATGTTGGCCAAACCCTCGAAATAGGGAAGTACCTTTATATGAGGGTCACTAAAAAACCTTCTTCTCACGGTATATAGCCACTGTCAACAAACCAACACATGGTCATATGTCAAACTGTCTTGTCTTGGGCTAAAAACTGTCAAACTTTCCAAAAAAATTTCAAATGACGCTTGGCGGAACTGCGTGTTGCCTAGGCCAGAGATTTTCTAGTGACCCTTGTATAGACGCTACACCGAAACATGGACCTACATTTAAAGTTGTCTGCAAAAAAGTGTCATACCCCCAAGCCAAATTCCGGGGGAACTATACCAAAACAAGGACTTGGAAGGTGCCGTTATACGGCACTTTAGCATAAAACAAAAAAATTTTGCCTGAGAATTCAAAGTCCTTTTGGAATTTTTCCTCTTCTGGCCAAATACCATCAACTCCATTTGGAATTTATCACAGCCCATACCGAATTCCTTCGGAAGGATCATGGACTTGGTTGTTGTTGTAATAGTGTTTTTTTATTATGTTTGTATGTCCGTTCTTCTGTTCAATCTGGCTCTGGGTCTATCTCCAGTTCCAGGAAAATGTCTGCTTCGATGGGATGTAGTCACAGATCCACTGGAGTTAGATGGGTAGGTTTGGCGGGGCATTTAAAAAGGTGTTTTGAGTCGTGCGGGGCCATGCCGCATACTGGGCAGATGTCTTGCACGGCGCGATCGAATTAAGGCGACTGAAATATCCCAAGCGTAGTTGCGCCATACGACTCTGGGGGATGTACTCCGAGGACTGCATCCGTGTGAATGCTATTCAAACCTGCTTGATATGCTTGTTGATCTAGGGGTTCTCTCCTGTATCGTTGGAATTCTCCCTCTAGATCGTGGATATTCTTCCTGATGTGCCTGAATGTGTCGTACAAGATGGTGATTGGGATGGCTCTCACGGTAACAACCAAGCAAGTGCTGCAACGAAAGCATCTCATTGTGTTGCTTTGCTGGAAGAATCTTTGCCTCCTCATGTAGATGGTCCATTGAAGACTTGAGGAGGCACCCTGTTGAAGTTCTCATGGCGGCATTCTGACAGGTTTGAATCTTTTTCCAATATGTATCACATAATCCCGGAGACCAAACTGGAGCCGCATAGCTTACCACAGACCGACCCATCGCGTTATACGAGGTTAACAAGGTTTCTTTATCTGCACCACAAGTGCTGCCGGCTAGGGACTTGATGACCTTGTTCCTACTTTTCAGTTTGTCGCAGATAGCTGTGGCGTGTGCGCACGACTTGAATGTAGTGTCGAATTTGACCCCTAGAATTTTGTGGTCGGAATTCTGCTACCGTCGACCACGACATTCATGTGGTGAATAGAGTGGTTGTTGATTTTGTGGCAGAAATCTGCATATTCTTCGAATGGAAAAATGTGGTAAGATCGGTTAAATAGTTGTTCAGTCTCTCACAGATGTCATATGATGCCGGTACCATGCAATCAATACGTTACGATCTCGATGCCGTCTGGAGGGGGCGGAATACAGGAGAGGTAAAGGTTAAACAGTTCCGGACTTGGACTCGTTATATGGGGACTATATCA
The DNA here is from genome assembly GCF_047663935.1 of Musca autumnalis. Lineage (NCBI taxonomy): Eukaryota > Metazoa > Arthropoda > Insecta > Diptera > Muscidae > Musca > Musca autumnalis. Next base: position 14,984,785 of record NW_027411977.1, on the reverse strand, counting down.
AAATATTTACTTAAATTAAAAATCTTCTGCAGAAAGGTTTTCTATTCCCAAAGTAACCAAAATACAAATTTTCACCTAAATCGTTTGGGAAATGTGACCTAGAACCTCGGTAAAATCAGGAGGTAACTTTATATGGAAGCTACAGCGACCGACATAACCCATTTTTGGTATCGATGACTCTATATATAATCCAAAAGATTCTAACAAATCATTAATATTGCGAAGTATAGATCGTAATATTTGGGTTCCAATGCCTTTGTTTAAGGCAATTAAAAGTGACCCATAAAATCTTCTCTTAATCCGTCGACTTGTACATTCATTGAATGTACCCATCCGTTGTCCATGTGGTGAAGAGTGTGGATGTCGATTTACCAGCTGATATTGCCAGGTTCATCCGTATTTTGGACTTGATCTCAGTATATGGTGCAATAATCATTCGATGGATTTTTAGGTTCTCAGAGGTAGAAGTTAAGCAATTCTGGAGATACCATCTCTCCTTGGGGAACCCCCTTGCTCCACTCTATGGGCCTTTGACTTTACGTTTCCGAACTCCACACGGGTTGTTCTGCTTGAATCATCTGCCTACATGTGTAGTTGTGGCATGAACACTGTCGTATTCAGAGGGGCGGCCCGTGGAGTCGATCAGTTTTTAGACATTTTTTATATTTTATTTGTAAAAGTTGATCGCTACGTCCTGGGCGTGAAGGACAATGTCCTATACTGCTTGCATCGTCGTCAGATATGACAGATGACCGGTCGTTACTCTTACCAGTATTGGAAAGTGATTTTACCGTTGACCACAATTTCCCAGTAGCCGAACTGAAGTTGCAGCTCTTCAGGTCTTCTAGAGGTTTGTTTCTTTTTGTGATCTAAAAACCTAATAATCTCGAGTGTTAGTTCCTGATTAGGCCCTTTTAAGGCCTTCTTAAAACCCTATCTCAAATCGTTGCCGAACTTCTGAGACATTAAAACAACCCACTTAATTTCTTACAGTGTCCCATTTGTGATTTAGAACTAATTGGCGATTTTTTGTTCCTCATTGTTTGTTTTTTTATTTATTTATTTTTTGTTCATCGTTTTTCGTTGTCTAGTTTTGCGTTTGTGGTTTCAAAGTTTTCGCTGGAATTTAGTTTACGTTACGGGATAGTTTCGATAGCTTGAAATCCTTATGTTTGCATTAAAATAAAGTCACGTTTCGAATGGATACACCGCCGCCGCCACACCAATAAAAACAGCAACAACGAAAAACCGCCATTACTTACAATAACGAGAAATAACAAAAGAATCGACCAAAAAAAGAAAAAACAACAACAATTAAATATTTACTTAAATATTCGAACAAAAATTCGAGATATTACGTGAAACTATTGAATTTTATGACAACAAATATTTTTTTAGAAAGTGAATTTATTCGTTTTCATTATCTATTAGGAAGCTAAGAGCACGCAACAGTTCTTGCAAACAAATTCCATCAATTTCTATCATTCCGAAAAGTGTTAAATGCCATCATGCCTTTTTACGACATTGTCTTCGGCAATTTGCTCAATAATGTCAAATAGAACGTTTTGGTTTTTTAATCTATGCCGTAGCATGGAAGCGATTCTGTAAGGATTGTTGTTCCACAAAGTATGGAAATAAAGTAAACAATTCTATTTGTCATTCATAACCTCATAGAATCCCTAACGATATAATAATGTGAAACTGAATCGAAAATTTTGGAATAAAATTCACGGTCACCGAACCATGCTAACTAAAGGTGATTTGCTCGATTTAAAGGTACATACATATTAAATAATGTTACAATCTACATAACATTTCATTACTTATGATAGTCGCACTATCGATAGTTTGCCAGGTCTATACATAGGGGTAGGAACGCTTTTTCATGAAACCAAATGTTGCTGTACAATACCTTGCATTTCGATATTCTGCTCCATATAACCCTCTCACTACCTAAAACAATCATGAATTTTTACTGGAACGCATTTATTCGCTTACATGACATGTCCTATACAAGGTAACCATTGTAATTTTATGAGTTTAATCATGTAATTATCGGGCCATACTCCTGCAGCTCTTGATTCATATGAAACTAGTATTTTCCTATCAACGCCGAGGAGACAAGAAATATATCAGCATCCAACGAACATATGGGAGCCATGGTGTAATGTAAAAAAGCTATCCTTTACATTACCAGTAGGCTGCAAAATAATGAGTTATTTCTTTCAACTTTTACAAGAAAACATCACTCAGATTTTGTGAGCGATTACTACATGAACGAGAGTTATGAGTTTAGTGTTCACCGACTACCTTCATAAGAGGGCTGCACGAAAACTATTTGGCCTAGGCAACACCGCGTGTTGCTAAGCGCCAGTTGTTTTTTTAATCGCCGCACGGTGGTCGAAAGCGCTGATATAGCGGCGCGTCTCGATACGTCACTAATGGGCCAAATATGAACAATATCGGCTGATGTTTTGTATAGCCCCCATATAACGTTACCTTAAGATTTTCGGTATTTTGAGGATTTAAGCCACAATTTCGTAGCAAATTAACTGTAATTTGGTACTTAGGGTTCCTAGTGGTCACAAAATATGTTCACCAAAAATGATGGACATATGTGCACGTTTTGATATAGCCCCCATGTAACCTCCCAATTTAAGGTATTTTGAATATCGTGACCACATTTTAAACCAACTTGGCTGTAATTTTGCATTCCGTGTTCTCACTGCGTATAAAATCTTCTTACAAAACATTTTCAACACGGATTTATGTTTCGATGTAGTCCCTTTTTGGTACCCCCAATTCGTTGAATTTTTACTTGTTATCCCATATTTAATAACATATTTAGCTATAATATGGTATTATATTTGCAAATATTTGCAGCCCTAATGTGGTTATTCCGTATCCAGAGAGTCCAATTTCATTCCCCAAAAAATAATCGAACCTAAGTTCCAAGAATTTTTTGAAAATTTAAGTACCTCCAGACCCCAAACTAATTTTTATAATTTAAATCACACCCTCTGCTATTAATAAAAAAATAAATCTTTTCCAGTTTCATTACGAATTTATTTAACATTTAAACAAAAATCAAGTTAATTTTATTGCAACAGTTTTTTAAAATCTGATGCAGCAAAAACTCTTGTATTTGATAGTGAATAACTGAGTAAATATTTGAAAAAAACAAAATCTTTGTCGGCAAAGTGTCTGTAATCGATACAATCGAAAATATTTCGCAATTTTATAGTTCGATTTTTTACTTTCGCACCGCTAGATCAGTGGTTTCGACCAGTGTGCGCCGTAGCGCTTTTTATGCTCTCAGCATTTATGCTAACGAGGGTATACACACTTTCATACGGTTAAAATTTGCCTCATCGAAATAATGGTTTTAGACCTCAAGTATGTTTGGACGAAATGTGTTTCAGACAATTTGGAGTTGATTGAGCCATGTCCGTCTGCCTGTCTGGCTGGCTGGTGCGCACGATAACTCTCGCAGGGATCAACCGATTCGGTCCAAAATTTAGCTTTCGTAATATTTTATCCAAACTTAGTTTAGGTTCGAAGATGGGTTATATCAGTCCACTCCTTCCGATACCTCCCCCACAAAAGTTCGAAAATGTTCGGAAAATTTATGCGCACAATAACTCTTGAAGAGAGTAACCAATCGTGAAATTTCTACCAGACTTAGATGAGGTTCCAATATGGACTCAATCGGTCCACTCCTTCGGGTACCTCCCCCACAAAATATCGGAATAGTTCAGTTTAGGACGTGCTCTCCAATCGCTTTGATTTTTGTTGTAAAAACTTGTATTTACTGTCCCCCATGAGGCGGAACAAGTTTCATCAGGGGCAAGTCCATGCTTCCTGAGAAAATAGCTTGAAATGTGCAAAAAAACCCTATAACACCGTGTGTAGTGGTTGGATCGCAAGATAACTCTCCAACGGATCTGCCGATTCGGTCCAATATTTTGGCCTTCGTAATATTTAGTCCAAGCTTACTTTAATTTTGAGGATAAACAATATCGGCCCACACCTTCAGCTGCCTCCCCCACAAAAGTTCGGAAATGTTCGGTAAAAGTTTTTTCAGGGGCAAGTCCATAGTTTTTCAGAAAACAGCCCGGAAGGTGTAAAAAACCCCTATGGCACCATATGTAGTAGCTGGAGAGCACGATAACTCTCGAACTTATCAACCGATTTGGTCCAAGATTTTTTAAGGACTATTCGAAGATCCTTTGGAAATGTATACCGATGCTACTCCGAGGACAAGTCCATGCTTCTTGGCATACTGTTCCAAAAGTTATACGATGACCCACTGAAGTGACCAGTGGGCGCAATATCTATCGAAAAGATATGACTTCCAAAATAAGATCCACTTCCATAATCTCAGAAACACTTTTGAACTTTAATCATAATCCACATTTTTGCCGGCAAGTTCAAATGTCCAAAAAGGGTCACACAATTCTGAAAATACCCTGAGCACATTCGATCTGTCTGTAGATGAACGTAGGCTAAGGGTATATCTCTGTCGGCAAAGCCCACTGATACTTTTTTACTTGTTAACTAAATCGTTCACATTTTTAGGGTTTTTTAGGTTTTCATGATTTTGTTTTGTTTGTTTGAGATAGAGAAGGGACAGTGCACGGACTGCATAAACAATATAAAAAATGTCATGACTGTAATTTTCCAACTTAAATTTATATATCTCAAAAAATGGAACAACCTGGGAAAAATATAAACGTCGATCTTGTTGAAAATTTTCACAGCTATAAGATTTGTTTCAGTCCCATTTCGAAAGACTTTCCGTTTTCAAGCAAAATCGCGAAAACCTAACAATAAAACCTAAAAAAGTGACCTTAACTTCTATATCTCAAAAACGGTAAAACCTGGGAACAAATGATAAAGGTCAATCCTCTAGAGAATTTTCACAACTACAATATTGTCTTTAGGCCCATTTCGATAGAACTTACGGTTTCCAAATAAAATCGCAAAAATCTATAATAAACCTAAGAATTTGAACTTTGACCGCGACTTATTTAAAAAATGTTTTTAGATTTTTCTCAACTATGAACATTGCTCTTTCAGAATCCACAAAAACATCCCAGATGTAAGCGGTTTTTATTATTTATGGATTAATCGAGCATGATATTGTTTTATAAGGAGGCGACACAGTCAGTGCATTGTCCCAATGTGTACTTCTATATCTCAAAATTATCATAAAGGTCAAACTTGTAGAGAACTTTCATAGCTACAACATTTTCTTTAGTCCCATTTCGATAGGGCTTGCGGTTTCCAAGCAAAATCGTGGAAACCTAAAACACCCCTAAAAAAAGTCAATTTGAATCGCGATTTATTTTAAAAGCGCTCCGGCGATTTTTGGCTTTTTCCCCATCTATGAACATTGTAGTTTTAGAATCCTCAAAAACTTCCCAGGCGTAAGCTCCTTTCATTTAAAGTTGGTTCAAAGAAACCTTGTTTACCGCTTATAAAGCAATGTGCCAGTCTGTTGTAAGCTATGCGGCGCCAGTGTTAACGCGAACGTCAGCACTATGCAGTAGAAGAATATTCAAAACTTCCAAAATACCGCACTGAGGAATGCAACAGGTTGCCTCCTCATGACATAAGTGAACCGCCTTCATGAAGTGTCTATGATTTGACCAGTGCATAGAGTGGGAGAGAGTGATCCAATAGTACAAGAGAGCGAGGCTATCAGGATCGATTATTAACGACATTTTGCGGCAAATTAGCGACCAACAAATCATAGTCGTAAAGTTCTACAGTGTTGTCAACTTTTATTTGAATTTTTCGTTCATAATTTTGTCGTTTAATGTTACCGTCGTGACTCAAAAAATTGAGTTAGAGTATCGCACTACTGAATAGTTCGAGATAGTTCGACTATAGATAGTTTATCAACTCTAATTAGCACTGATGAAGCTGCGCAGTTAACACAAATGTATAGGTGAATGTCGTTCATCTTCCATCCATCGCATCTGTTTAGCTGCACAGCTCAACCCACTCACATGTCTCCAGATTTAGGGGCAAACAATCCATTAGTGTATCAAAAAATGGCTGCAATCTGGGCTGGCTTTCATGTCTGGAGATATGTTAGTGGGTTAAGCTAGGCAGTTAAACAAATGCAGCGTACTGTGCGGTCTTATTCCATATGCAAAGCATGTGTTGGGTATCGTACTGTCAATTTTGGCCCAATACGAATTGAGGCGGCTGCATCATCCAGACCTTAGTTGAACAAAAATCACTCCTGTTTGCCTTGACAGCGTGTGTTCTTCTGCTGCTAGTACGACATTCACCTGTACATTTGTATTACCTGCGCAGTATCTGTGAATTTTCGAATTCTAACCCCCCAATAATGCTATTAAGCTGGAAACTGAAAACGTTTATGAGAGAGAGAGAAGCTTATGACACTGTCCTCTTGCCCTATTCATTCAACATTAAGATTCCCATCTACACCTCCAACTCGTAACAGTACCGACTGTCGTGTGTTTCTTGCAGTTCCACAAGAGTAGCTACACAAATACCATTGATCCCGAACCATTCTTAGCTTAATATTTGTTGCCTATATAAGCCACGTATTGGGAGAAAATTGTATCCACATGGAGTCTTGTTGTCGGATCTGTTTGCCACAATTTTAAGTTCCTTATTTTGGGCCCACTGCAATTCTTTCAATGATCTGTTATGCTTACAGGCATAGATTCGTCACAAATTTGAGTGTACCAGAGCCTGATACAGCCCTGACTTGGAACCCAATGTCTTCATTTGATTCTGGTACATCAAGAAAAAAAGCGTGGTCAACGAAAGATGCCTAAAGATGATGTTAAAGCATTCAAAAACCGTGTTTTGGAGGTGTCCCTATCGGAGTGGATAAAATGCTTCAACAACTACACACTTTTTATACCCTCAGCATTTATGTGCCTCATCGAAATCATGGTTTTGGACCCAAAGTATGTTTCGACGAAATTCGGCTGGAGCGCATGATAATTCTCGAACGGATCAACCGATTCGGTCCAAAATTTGGCTTTCGTAATATTTTGTCCAATCTTCCTTTAAGTTCGAAGATGGCTTATGTCGGTCCACTCCTTCCGGTACATCCCTCACAACAGTTCAAAAATGTTCGGAAAAATTGTGCGAATGATAACTCTTGAGGGGAGTAACCGATTCGGTCTATACTTTGCACATCGTAAAATTTTTAGCAGATGTAGATGATGCTCCGATGTGGACTCAATCGGTACACTCCTTCGGATTCCTCCTCACACAAAATTTCGGAATGGTTCAGTTTAGGCGCTTCTCTCGAATCGCTTTGCTTTTTATTGTAACAGCTTGCAGTCACTGTCCCCCATACGACGGCACAATTTTCATCAGGGGCAAGTCCATACTTCCTAAGAAATTAGCCTGAAAGTAACAAAAACCCCCTATGACACTGTGTGTAGTGGTAGGAGCACAAGATAATTCTCGAACGGATCTGCCGGTTGGGTAAAAAATTTGGTCAACAATTCTGAAAACACCCTTAATACATTCAATCAATCCGTATAGGAAACTTTCAATTCACATAGACTGAGGGTATGTCTCTGTCGGCAAAGCCGGCTGATACCTTTTTACTTGTTTTTAACATTCTTCTTCAAAAATGTCATATTTGTTCTAATGAGCACCGGCTCACAGCCGGCTTAACGCCGCCGCCGCCAAATTTGCTCGGCGCAGGTCTCTGTATTGCAGCCCTAGTATTGCCAAACAACTATACAACTATTGACTGATGTCAAGTTTTTTATTACACCTCTGCTAGACTAGGAATAGGTCTACACATTGCAGTCGACTTTTGCCTGGGGGGAAACTTACATAATCGATTATTTTGCGATCGATTTTCGAGTATGCCCAGAGTTTGTTGACTTGGCGGTTTAATGTTTTTGCGGTTTTAAATGTTCAAAAGAAAACTCGAAAATCGACGAATAAACGATTATAAACGAAATAATCGCCTGAATGAAAAATTGCATTTTTAGTTTTAGATTAAAGTCGAAAAATCTATTATTGCTTTCCATTACATAACCCTATGTTGGACCAAACCTTAGTCATAATCAGTTTGGCGCCGCTTGAATGGAATTTTCCAACTCTTACATTCATGAATTCAATAAAGTGTCTATTCAATTTCTTTGCCTTGTCAATATTTGACAGAAGGATATTACACTGCCATCAACTATTTCTCCCAAAGGTTTTTTCCTCCCCTTTCCTTGCGTTATTTCACATCTCTCGTCTTGCATCTCTGTTTTAAATAAACGTAAACGTGGTATTTCAAATTGATTTAAAAGTCCGAATTTATTATTCTCAAATCACTTAAATTGCACGTGCCAAATGTTAACACACTTCTAGTTTGTTTGTTTTTTGTTTTGCAGTTTGGTGTTTTTGCTGAATTTATTTCACAAATTTTATGTGCAAATATTTTAGTTGAGTTTTAAATCAACAGATTTTTAAAGCATTACAATTTTTTACTGTCACTTTGTTGCTTTAAATGCCATTTGACATTACAATTGGAAATGTCGACATTTGTAAAACGTGCTCAATTTCCATATCTCATAAAAATGCGCCATGGCAAATTGAAGGAATTTATTTGCACAAATTTTGTTTGTACCTGGGCTGTGCTCTTCAATTTTGAATGTCAAAGCCTATTGGCAAATGTAATGCGGCGGCAGTTGCATTAGCATGATGGCGCGAACCACTCAACTAAAGACAGAACATAAATTCAATTCATGTTCCTGTTTGTGGGCCATAAATAAAACGATGCTAAGGACCACGAAATATAAACACATTCTATGGCCTTATTTGAATTATTGATTAAAATAGAGGTCCCAATGTTCTCAGGAAATATATATGTATGTAGGTGGCATTAGTGGTAATTCAGGATTGTGGTATTAAATTGAAAAGAAATACGGTAATTTTATTCTTATTTTTACAATAATTCTGGTGTTCATTTTTAAATTCAATGGTTGCACATGAAAATAACTAAGCGAACAACCTACTCAGTGTTTCTTCCTCTTCTTTTATGATTTACTTCGCATAAATATGCCGCAAAGTATCGTAAAGCGGATTGGTGAATACTGGTGGCCCGAGGGCCCAACCAAGTCTATTTTGAGGAGTCCATTGAGTATTTATAAGTGGAGTTCCATTTGTCGTCGTCATTTGAACTTTACGACTTGCCAGGCTGACTGTTTGGTATGCGAATGTCGTCTCCAAGAGGTCCACAGGCTATGTCACGGCAAAGTTTCACCGCCTTCCTGCTGTTTTATTTGAGTTTATTTGTTGTTTCTCTTTGTCTTCCTATTGTTTGTTACTTACCGTTGAGACTTTTAACTTCCAGCAGCATGACTTGGTATTATCCTCATCCGCACAACATCATTTATATTACGAGTTTTCGTTGTTGTATTTCGATTTTATCTCCACATGTAGTAAGATAATATTTGTTTTTGTAGTTTAAATGAAAAAATATTACAAACTTCGTGCATGACATTAAATTTCCCTGTGATATTATTATCAAATAGTATTTGTATTGAATTTAAAGGAGGTTCTACGTGTTAACGGTGGTATTATAAATGAAGGGGAAACATTTTTATTTTGTTTCCCGAAGTTATTAAATGTTGGACTCATGACCAAACTTAAATCAACTGCGAAGATGGACCATATCGATCGACTCCTTCGGATACCAAAAGTTTAGAATTTTTCGCACAAGTGCAGTTTAAAGAAATGTATAGGATCCCTAAACTTCTCTACAAAATGGTGTCTTAAGACACGCCGTTCGGACTCGGCGATAAACAGTAGGTTCCATATCATTGAGCTAATATGAATCGGGGTGCACTCATTGATATGAGAGAAGTCTCCCTTGTCCCGTATGGGATGTTTGTGGAACAATTATATGTAGGATCCCTAATACAAGGGTACATTTTCTTCGATTCGTTAGTCCATACTGTCACCTACTAAAATTACTGATGAGTGCGGCAAATTATGAATTAAGCATCTGACTTGGCCGAAAATGTTCACATCGCAAAATTTCTTTCATACATAAATTAAATTCTCGGAAGGTCTATACCGGACACCACCTTTGGGAACCGTCATCAAAAAGATGCATAAATTTCGCTTAAGTGCAGCAGCAACTACTCTCTTTGTATAATGGCCAAAAAGCTGTAGTAATCCTACGGTGACCAACTGAAATGACCAGTGGTGTATTACTTAGGACACGTCGTTCAGACTCGGAACTAAACAGTAGGTCCCATATGATTGAGCTAATATTAAACAGGGTGCATTCGTTGATATCAGGGAAATCTTGTTTTTCCCTTCTAGGAGGTTTGTTATTAAACTAGATCAATGCTATCAATTTTATCTCCAACTTATCATTCTTCCCTCATAACAGCAAAGAAAATGCATCATAAAGGACGTTAAAGCTAAAACTTTACTGAACTTCTATTAACGATAAAGAAAAATATCGATTTTATTATGAAAGCCAATAAAAAAAGTTGAAAATAAATGTTTGTCGGCAAAAGTTTTCATTTTCTAATAAGGGAAAGACCTTGAAGCCTTAGAGAGAATATAGGTATGTACATCTACCATGACTCGTGATCAATATTAGAGTATGTGCATCTGTACAATATAGCTATGCTTGTATGTACACATGTGTCGAAGCGAAAATAAGGTCCAAACATAACTTTTCAATTATTAACGCCATAATCAAAATATAGCGTTATTGGAAAAATACACTCACACATACCCATATACATATGCATCTTTGGTGTTGTATACATAAATACCCAGCAAACCAAATGTCGGATATAGAAATCGGAACGAAATCTGAAATTATTCAGACGTGTCGGACTTCTGAATAATTTCAGATTTCGTTCTGATTTCTATACGATTTTCCGAAAGGGAATTCGTTCAGATTTCGTTCCGAAATCGGAGCGAATGTCAAAAGTAAATTTCCCTTCGAATACACAAATGTTTTTCTTCCGATTTCGGTACGAATTCTGAGCGAAATGTCGGATGAGATGTTTTCTCCCAACAACCACCACTGTCACTACCGGTATAAAATTCGCAAAACAAATTTTAAATACAAATGCAACATATAATAACACTGTGACACAAATTGGGACTCAAGGCCTGCTGGGTATATTAAAAACCCAGAAGGAAATTTTAGACATAGGCCATGTTTCTGAGATATCGCGTGATCATTTTTTTAATTTTCCACTATAATGTTTGAGAAAATAGCGTTATTGGAGCTTCGTTTTGAGATTACATGCCTTAAGTCGAATCGAATGTCGAATATTTTTGTAGAACATTTATGAAGTAGAAAATTCATCATGCGATATCTCAGAAACTTAACATATGGCGAACATTTTCTTTTGGGTTCTTAACACACTCACCAAGGGCTTTTTTATCCAAACGGAATTTTCCACCGCACAAAAACATTATTTCATAGGGTAATTCAAGCTAGTGCTTATATGCTCAACATTTTCGTACACAAAGATTACATTGTTCTACTATAAGTAGAAAACCAGTAAGGAAAGGATCAAAGTCGGGCGGGGCCGACTATATAATACCCTACACCACTGTGAATATGAAAAATATAAATCGGAGCTATATCCAGATCTTAACCGATTTTGATATAATTTGGCACATTTATTTCCAGACCGAATTCAGTCACACATTCCAAATATCATTGAAATCGGACTTATATATCGTGTTTGGAGCTGAAAATACACGAAATTGGCCGAAAATATATATGGGTGCTATATCCAAATCTGAACCGATTTCGATATAATTTGGCACATTTATTTCTAGACTGAATTCGGTCACACATTCCAAATTTCATCGAAATCGGAAATATATAGCGTGTTTGGTACAGAAAATAGGTGAAATCGGCCGAAAATATATATGGAAGCTATATCCAAATCATAACCGATTTCGATATAATTTGGCACACTTATTTCTAGACCGAATTCAGTCAAACATTCCAAATTTCATCAAAATCGGACGTATATTACGTGTTTGGTGCAGCAAATACGTGAAATCGGGCGAACATATATATGGGAGCTATATCCAAATCTGAACCGATTTCGATATAATTTGGCTCAATTTAAGTGGCGAAATTTCGTGGCCACTGGGAACCACATATGTAAAATTTCAGCTAGTTCAAGCAAAAAATGTGGCTAAGATCCCTAAAATACCTTAAATCGGTAGGTATCGTTATATGGGGACTATACCGAACCGTGGACCTATCTTGACAATTTTTAGTGGAGCAATTTCGCGGCCATTGAGAACCTCAAATGTAAAATTTCAGCTAGTTTGGGCAAAAAATGTGGCTAAGATCCATAAAATACCTTAAATCGGGAGGTATCGTTATATGGGGACTATACCGAACCGTGGACCTATCTTGACAATTTTTAGTGGAGCAATTTCACGGCCATTGGGAACCTCAAATGTAAAATTTCAGCTGGTTTGGGCAACAAATGCGGCTAAGATCCTTAAAATACCTTAAATCGGGAGGTACCGTTATATGGGGGCTATACCAAAACTTGGACCGATATAGCCCATCTTCGAACTTGATCTTCCGACGGCTAAAAAAATGGTATTCCCCAATTTTCAGCGAAATCGGTCAACAAATGCGACCTGTATGTTGCGAACGGACGGACGGACGGACATGTATAAATCGACTCAGAAAGTGATTCTATGTATATCCCTAGAAGGAACTATGGGTCTATCTCGCTTCCTTTTGTATGTTACATACAAATGCACTAACACATAATACCCCTTACCACATAGTGGTGTAGGGTATAATTATAACAACAAGTAAGAACGGCGTTAAGTTCGCCCAGGCCAAACTTGTTATGCTCTCCACCACGCGTTGTATTGAAATAAAATGGAACAATTAGTTTCTTGTCGTTTATGAAGTAGACTACCAAATTTCAGCAAGTTCGGTAAAACAATGTGACTAACCATCGAAATGCCGAAATTCGGGATGTACAGTTCCATGGGGGCTATACCAAAATGTCGATATATACCTACACATTTCTGGCGGAAAGTTTTAAGACTCAAAGAAGACTAAATAAGAAATTTCCGATATTTCGGTAAAACCTTCAAAATATCGAAAATAAAGAGATACCCTTTTGTGACGGCTATAGGAACCCGCGGACCCACATATACTGATAAACCCAATGGAAGACTAAGTAACAAATTTCAGTATTTCGGTGGGATATTGACGTCACAACCTTTAGAAGTGCGGAAATCGCGAGGTACCGTTCTATGGGGGCTATATCGAAACGTGGACCTATACCGCTGAATTTCAATCAGAAAGGGTTTTACCTCTAACAAAGACTAAATACCTAATTTCAGCAACACACCTGTGGCCACAATCTTCAAAATACCGAAAATCGGGAGGTACCGTCGTATGGGGGCTATATAAAGACTTGGACGTATACCGACAAATTTCAGCAAACCGACGGACGGAAAGACGACATGGCTATATCGACTTAGAATTTTACCCTGATCAAGAATATATACTTCATAGGGTCTCCGGTTAATATTGCGATGTGTTACAAACGGAATGACAAATTGAATTATACGCTCCGTATTATGGTGGAGGGTATAAAAATGTGCCGCATCGAAATAACGGTTTTATGTTTGGACGAAATCCGTTTCAGACAATTTGGAGTCGATTTAGCAATGTCCGTCTGTCTGGCTGGCTGGTGCGCACGATAACTATCGAACGAATGAACCTATTTGTCCAAAATTTGGCCTTCGTAATATTTAGTCCAAACATAGTTTAAGTTCGAAGATGGCTATATCGGCCTACCCCTCAGAAACCTCCCCAACAAAAGTTCGAAAATGTTCGGAAAATTGAGCGAACGATAACTCTTAAAGGTAGTAACTGATTTGGTCCATACTTTACACATCGTGAAATTTCTCCTAGAAATATATAAGGTTCCAATATGGAATCTGTCGGTCAGTTCCTTCATGCACATCCCACACAAAATTTCGGAAAAGTGTAGGGCCTGCTCTCGAAACGCTTTGATTTTTGTTGTAACAACTTGTATTTGCTGTCCCCATTTACGGCAGTTCAAGTTTTATCAGGACCAAGGCCATACTTCCTGAGAAAATAGCCCGAAATTGTAAAAACCCCTATGGCACCAATTGTAGTGGCTGGAGCACACGATAACTCTCCAACGGATTTGGAGATTGGGTCTAACATTTGGCCATCGTAATATTTTGTCTGAACTTAGTTCATGTTTGAAGATGAGCCATATCGGTCCACTCCTTTAGGTACCTCCTCTACAAAAGTTTGAAACTTTTCACTAAACTCTCGATGGTCGTAACCGATTTGGTTCATACTTTGCTCATCGTTATATTTCTACGAGACATAGATCAGGTCCGAAAATCGGCTATATATGTCAACTCACACAAAATTTCGGAAAATGTGGTTTAAGGCCTGCAATTGAGTCGCTTTGATCTTTGTCGTAACAACTTTTATTTGTGGCCATTGCGACGGAACATACTTTTTCAGGGACAATACTTGCAGAGAAAGTAGCCCGAAAGCTGTAAAAAATGCTCGATATTATATTTTTCGTAGGCAAGTCCATGCTTTCAGACCAACTGAAATGACTGGTGGGCACAATATCTATTAAAAGGAATGACTCCCAAAATAAAATCTGCTTCCAAACTGGACTATGCTGGCCCATTCCTTTAAGTACATCCTCCGCAACACTTTTGAGCTTCAAACCAAACAAATTTTTTGTCCGTAAATTCCAAAAAGGGCCACAAAATCCGTTATCCGTAGATTCGATATTGTCATTAGGTGCATGTTTAAATTTACACAGACTGAGGGTATATTCCTGTCGGCAAAGACGAGTGAGTGATACTTTTTACCTGTTTTCCTTCGTTATTCATACGACATTATTCAGAAATCGTTCAGAAATCTGTACGACATCGAACCGATTTCGCTGCGACATTTCCTTCCGAAATTATGTCACACACTTTCGTTAGGATGTCTTTACGATTTCGGATCCGACATCGGATGTAGCGTCCAAATTTCGTACCGATTTTCTTACGATGTCGGTACGATTGGTTTGCTGGGTACATACATATGTACATGTACTTTGTATGTATGTTAGTGTGTTTTTTGCAGAGTACTGGTCATAACTTTCGATTTTGTTTCACATAAAATATTAATTTTTGATTTATGGCAAATTAAAAATATCCAACAAACCAAAAATACACAAAACTTTATTTTTATTAAATATTTTCACACAGCTGGCGGCCGACAAGTAATAAAACACAACCAACAATAACCAAAATAAAATAAACAACCAAAAATAACTCACGTGTTTATTCAATTATTTATAAATTATATTTTTTTGGTTTACAACCTCTGACTGGAGCGACCGACCGACCGACCATATACGCCAACGCCAATAAAGTAGCCTCAACCATAATCAACTGACGCACACACGACCATTTAAAATTAAACGGGGTTCTTTCTTATTTGTTATTGTACTTAATTTACTGATAAATAGAGTGTGTGTGTGTGCGGTCGGATGGACCGTTTAGTACTTAGTTCTCTGCAGTAACCCCCATCTAATTGAATTAGTTGGTGGCTTGTAATTATGATGTTTAAATAAAAATAGTATCCCATTAAAATGAGTCGTCAATGAGTTAATTTAATAACCAGCTGAGGAGACGCACTCATTGATGGGGGTAGGTACTGCCCGGGCATAACACACACCCGCGTGCATGTTCAAAATTGTTTAATAAGATTTTAATGGAAGGGAATTTCAAAGTTTTTTTTTTATGATGATGATATGGAAGTGATGGCGCTAACGTTAAAAATTATGGAAAGTGTTTGAAAGGGCATACATATGTATGTATGTACAACATGCGTGTATTACCCTTATTTTAGGAAACTGTCTTCACAAAACAACAATTTGTATTCAATTTAAATATGTAGTTAGAAAAAGTGAACATTTGAGAAGAAAAATAAATCAATACCTCTCTCCCCACACCGTCATCCACATCATTTGAATGCCAACAAAAAGGGGATTATGTTTAAAAGAGGAAAATTTGCAAGATAATATTCTTGTGAAAAAAGTGTGTTCCCTGAATAAATGCAGAGAGAAATATGAAAAAAAAAATTTAATGAAAAATTATGTATGCACGTACATTGATAATAATGAAACCATTGAGAAAAAAAAACAACAATATTAAAATAAAACCACACCTTCAAGAAGATACAAAACAAACAACAACACAAACACAACTCAAACATTTGGCACAATTTCGTAATAATTTCACACACCGAAATATTTGGCACACCCACCACAAAGCCGGCTTGTTATTTTATTACATATCATAATTTCAATGAAATAAACATACATATGTTTGCTTTTGGGATTATTATATATTCACAATGTTTCCTTGGATTGCAGTCATGTCTTTGTGGTTAAGTGAAATCTTTATTTCAAATTTTTACAAATGATAAGCCAATGCACGTGTGAGAAGGGTGTTTTGTTGTTTTAAAAAAAATAAAAAAAATCAATTTCAGCAAATCTCTTCATTATGGCTTTGGTATGATGTTGCGACCCCTGAATAATCGGGTAATCAATCATTTAAGTAATCGCTCATTCCTACGTTACATACAACAAGGATATTAAACGTCTATTTAATAGCTTTTTTCATTAAATTTCAATGTTGCCTATGTAAGATGTGCTAAGATTCGAATAATAAACGAGTTAAATGCACAATGTGACCAAATTCATGTTTCTACTACAGTCTCTAGCTCGTAGACTTTGGAAGATGGTACAAAGGGAAATTGTATGATAATTATTTATGTTTTACTAGCGGACCCGGCGAACTTCGTCTCGCTATTAAGGAATAAAATTTCATACAAAAACTCAATTTTCGATTTTTCCAATTTTCCGACTTTTCCAGAGAGATTTTCCAAAAGACCTTCTCCTCGAAAATACGAATAACTGACAAAAAATTTGACAGAAATCGGCCTAGCCGTTCTCATTTTATGAATTACTATACATTTTTTACACCATTTTTATATATATATATACATATATAGATATAGATTATAATCTCAGCATTTGTGCTAACGAGGTTATATACACTTTCAAACGGGCAAAATATACCTCGAAATAATGGTTTTAAACCCCAAGTATGTTTGGACGAAATCCGTTTCAGACACTTTGGAGTTGACTTAGCCATGTCCGTCCGTCCGTCCGATACACGATAACTCTCGAACAGATCAACCGATTTAGTCCAAAATTTGGTTCGTAATATTGTGTCCAAACTTAGTTTAAGTTTGAAGATGGGTTATATCGATCCACTCCTCCCGGTACCTCCTCCCCCACAAAAGCTCGAAAATGTTCGGAAAATTGGTGCACACGATATCTCTTGAGGGAAGTAACCTCAATATTTTTCACATTGTGAAATTTCTACCAGGCTTAGATGACATTCCAATATGTACCACGGTGCGCCTTAACTAATTTTGAATGAAAGGTGCTTACACCTGGTAAGTTTTTGCTTATTCTGAAACTATAATGTTCATAGATGAGAAAAATCGAAAAACAAAAAAAAAAAAAAAAAAAAAAAAAACGGCGGAGGGATTTTCAAATAAATCAAATAAATGCTTGGAAAACGCAAGCCCTATCGAAATGGGATTAGAGAGTTGTAGCAGTGAAAATTCTCTACAAGATTTGCCTTAATGATATATTCGTAGATTGTACCATTTTTGAGATATAGAAGTTCAAATTGGGACAATGTACTGACTGTATGGCCTCCTTATAAAACAATTGCTCTGTTCCAGAACCTGCAAGAAGCTACAGTTTTTTACTACGATAACAATTAGGAGATTCATGCAGTTCTGGAACAGACCAAATGTCATGCAGGGTGCACCTTAACTAACTTTAACTGTATACCGCTTACACCTAGAAAGTTTTTGCGGATTCAGAAACAGCAATGTTAATAGATGAGAGAAATCCAAAAACAAGAAAAAATCGCTGGACCGATTTTTAAATAAATCGCGGTCCAAGGTCACATTTTTAGATTTATTTTAAGTTTTTAGGATTTTGCTTGGAAACGGCAATTGTTATCAAAATGGAACTAAAGAAAAAGTTGTGGAGGATTTTCACCGCTACAACATTTTCTTTAGTCCCATTTCGATGCGACTTGCAGCTTCAAAGTAAAATTCTGAAAACCTAAAATAAACCTTAAAATGTGACCTTTGACGGCGATTTATTTAAAAATCCCTTAAGGGTTTTTTTTGTTTTTGGATTTTTCTCATCTATGAACATTGATTGCTGTTTTAGAATACGCAAAATCTATCCAGGTGTAAGCGGTTTTCAGTTAAAGTTAGTTAAGGTGCACCCTGCATGACATAAGGAGGCGATACGTTGTCCCAATTTGAACTTCTATATCTCAAAAATGGTAAAACCTACATTAAGGTCAATCTTGTAGACAATTTCCACTGCTACAACTCTCTAATCCCACTTCGATATGGCTTGCGGTTTCCAAGCAAAATCGTGAAAACCTAAAATGTGAACTTCGAACGCGATTTATTAGAAAATACCTCTGGCGATTGTTTCCCGATTTCTTTTTCTTCTATGAACATTGTAATTTCAGAATCCGCAAAAACTTCCCAGTTGTAAGTACCTTTCATTTAAAGTTAGTTAAGGCGCACCGTGAGACTCAATCGGTCCACTCCTTCAGACACCTTTTACACAAAATTTCGGAAAAGATCAGTTTAGGATCTGCTATCGAATCGCTTTGATTTTTGTTGTAACAACTTGTATTCACTGTCCTCCATAAGACGATATAAATTTTATCAGCGACAAGTCCATATTTCCTGAGAAAATACCCTGAAAGGTGAGAAAAAACCCCTATGACACCGTGTGTAGTGGTTGATTCGCAAGATAACTCTCGAACGGATTTGCCGATTCGGTCCAAAATTTGAACTTCTTAATAGTTTGTCCAAACTTAGTTTAAGTTAGAAGATAAGCTCTATAGGTCCACCCCTTCAGGTATATCCCCCACAAAAGTTCAAAGATTTTCGGAAAAATTGTGCGCACGATAATTCTTGAAGCGAGTGACCGATATAGTCCATACTTTACACATCCTAATATATCTACAAGATATAGATCAGTTTCGAAAATGGACTATATTTGTCTACCTGAACCTCCTACACAAAATTTCGGATAATTTTTTCTTTGAGACCTGCTCCCGAATCACTTTGATTTTTGTTGAAGCAACTTGTAATTGCTGCCTCCATTACGGCGGTAAAAGCTTTCTCAGGGGCAAGTCCATACTTCTAGAGAAAACAGACCGAGAGGTGTAAAGAACCCCAATGACACCATATGTAGTGGCTGTAGAGCACGATAACTCTCGAACTAATCAACCGATTTGGTCCAAAATTTGGCCTTCGTCATATTTTGTCCAAACATATTTTCACTTCAAAGATGGGCAATACCGGCCCACAACTTCCGGTACTTCCCCCAATATTTAAAAAATGTCGCTAAAATGATATGAACAGTGCCCAATTGGGTCCAAACTTTGGATCTCCTAATATTTTGTCCAAATTTAGTTTAACTTCTAAAATGGCCTATATCGGCCCTCTCCTTATGGTACCACCCCAACAAACGTACAACATTTGTGTCTATGTGCAGTTAAGGGTCTGTTCGAAGATCCTTTTTAAATGTTGCTGTTGGTTGTGGTCCTGTATACAGCGATATTATGTTTTCCGTGGACAAGTCCATGCTTCCTGGCATACTGGTCTATGTGGGCGCGATATCTATCGAAAAGATGTTACTCCCAAAATAAGATCCACTTTCATAATGAACTATGTCGGTCCATTCCGTAAAGTACCTCCTTGAAACACTTTTGAACTTTAATCCTAATCTACATTTGTGTCAGCAACGTCAAATTTTCAAAAAGCGACACACAATTCTGAAAAAGCCCTTAATACATCTGCCCGTAGATAAAAGTTTAAATTCACATTGGCTGAGGCAAAACCGACTGATACTTTTTTACTTGGTAGTTGTTAGATACATACGAGGGTTACTAAAAAACCTTCTGGCCTTGGTAACACGAAGTGCCGTCAGAAGTCATTCGACATTTTTTTTGAAAGTTTGACAGTTTTTGGCCTAAGTGTACTCAGGACAGTTTGAAATACGACCATGTGTGGCTTGTTTACAGTGGCTTGATTGAGACACCTCGCTTTTACAGCATTTACTGGGGACGAATATCGTTGACCACGCCTTTTTTCTTGATGTGCTGGAATCAGATAAAATCATTGGATCCCCAGTCAGGGCTGTACGCATGACCCATGAATTCCACGTTTTGTCCGGTCAAACAGACGTTGGTTTGAATCGATGTGCGAGAGTACGCATTCGTTCGTCTTCTCTTGTTCGTTTTTCGAATTCCTCAGGAGACTTCAGGAAAACAAATTGTCCTACATTTCCCCAGCTGTATAGTCGCCACACGGTCAGTTTTGCCAATAAAACAGGCGACCATTTGCTTCGTAGGTCTTTTTCCATGAACAGCTTTCGTTGGATTTGTCTCGCTTTCGAAGACCCAAACGGACGATTCCTGTTTTGTTTCGGGCTCCTATGCATAGATGCAAGATTCGTCGTCTCTGACGATCTTATAAATGTCGTTTGAAGCAGCGCGATTGTTTTTATTCACTATTTTGTTGCACCAATCCACAAGAGCCTTTTTTTGAACGATTGGCCAATTTCGCTGGATCTAGCGAGAAAAATGCATTTTTGCGGCCAGGCGTTCATGCGATATCAAATGTTAGTTGGTGGAAGAAATGCCCAAGGATGACTCTATCTCACGGTATATAACATGGCGACCTTGCATTATCCGTTCACGCACGGCTTTTTTCTGGCACAAAGGCCGATTTTGTGCGACCTTCGTTTTATGGTGAGTGTGAATTCATTAAACCTATTTTTCGTAGTGCTATAGGATGTTCCTTTATCGACATACATAGATTTAATTTGATCCATGTACCCTTGCCGTGATTATACACGTTGAAATTTGTGAAAAATTATCGGACGAAAATGTTCACAAGTAAATTCCATTTTTTGCAAAGTGATTTTTTCAAGTCACTGTTAACAACCAAATTTCCCAAAAAATGTCAAATAACGCCTGGCGACACTGCGTGATGCTTAGGCCAGAAGGTTTCTGAGTGCCCCTCGTATACAAAGTGAAGGTGGGGGTTGTTGTCCCAAGGGAATTTTGTTTCTGACATTTCGTACCGAAATCGGAAGAAAAACATTGGTATATTCGAAGGACTTGTTGCTTTGATAAATTTGCGCCAAATTGTCTTTGGTAAAGAATCCGAAGTTTCTAAGTGCAAAATCGAAGGTCATGGAGCTTAAAACGTTTGAGCAGGTCGTCAACATTAAGAAGGGTCATTTGTCTTCTTTTGTATTGCTAAGAGTGGGTTAGTAAATGACTTTGAAGGTACTCCTAGAACGTGGGTTAGGATATTCAACGAGCGCCAAGGACTCTCACCATCATCTCTGAGATCATTGGTCCCCTATATTTGCTCCAATACTCACCCTCGATGAATTACTCATGGCTGTTTAATTTATTTACAGCTACCCACAGCAACATATCTACTGGGAGTTGCAATATCCCCAGCCTGTGGAAGCGTTCGGTAGCACCCAGCTGGGATTCCCCGGAGCGGATACTAAATATTTATTGGTTTTGTGATTTGTTATTTACATAAATATATTTTACCATTTATTTGCTTGACCTTTTGTGGTTGCAAGACGTTGCTAATTGTCTGCTTAATTATGTTAATTAACTAAATGATTGTGGGAATTTAACATTTTATGTGTGTGCGTGAATGTGTGTGTTTTTGCGGATGTTTTTTTATTATTTCAATCAGACACCTTATTTACAAGCCAATGAAATAAAAAGAAAAACGGAAGGCAAAACATTAAATGAATGACCAATAATCATCATCAGTGTGCAGAGCAGCCTCACGGTGCGCCTTAACTACATTTAAATGAAAGGTTCTTACACCTGGGAAGTTTTTGCGGATTCTGAAGCTACAATGTTCATAGATGAGAAAAGTCAAAAAAATGAAAAAAACGCCGGAGGAATTTTGAAATAAATCGCGATCAAAGTTCACATTTTTAGGATTGTTTTCACGATTTTGCTTGGAAACCGCAAGTCCTATCGAAATAGGACTAAAGAAAATGTTGTAGCAGTGAAAGTTCTCTACAAGTTTGAACTTTAGGATATTTTCATAGGTTTTACTATTTTTGTTTTGAGATATAGAAGGTCAAATTGGGACAATACACTGACTGTATCGGCTCCTTATAAAACAGTGTCACGTACGGTGCGCCTTAACTAACTTTAAATGAAAGTTTTTGCGGATTCTTAAACAGCAATGTTCATAGGTGAGAAAAAATCAAAAAAAAAGTCTCACATTTTTAGGGTTTTTTTAGGTTTTTATGATTTTGCTTAGAAACTGCAAGTCCTATCGAAATGGGACTGAAGAAAATATTGTAGAGAATTTTCACCGCTATAACATTTTCTTCAGTCCCATTTCGATGGGACTTGCGGTTTCTAAGCAAAATCACGAAAACTTAAAAAAGACCTAAAAATTTGAACTTTGACCGCGGTTTATTTAAAAATCCCTCCGGCGATTTCTTTCTTGTTTTTTTTTTTGATTTTTCTCACCTATAAAAATTGCTTTCTCATAATCCGCAAACACTTCCTAGGTTTAAGCGGGTTTCATTTGAAGTTAGTTATGGCGCACCGTACATGACACTGTTTTATAAGGAGGCGATACAGTCGCACTTTGACCGCGGTTTATTTAAAAATCCCTCCGGCGATTTTTTTCTTGTTTTTTTTTTGATTTTTCTCACCTATAAAAATTGCTTTCTCATAATCCGCAAACACTTCCTAGGTTTAAGCGGGTTTCATTTGAAGTTAGTTAAGGCGCACCGTACATGACACTGTTTTATAAGGAGGCGATACAGTCGCAGCATTGTCCCAATTTGAACTTCTATATCTCAAAAATGGTAAAACCTACGAAAATATCATAAAGATCGATCTTGAAGAGAATTTTCACTGCGACAACATACTATTTTGTCAGAATTCGATAGGACTTGCTGTTTCCTAGCAAAATCGTAAAAACCTAAAAAACCCCTAAACGTGTGAACTTTGGCCGCGATTTATTTAAAAATCCTTCTGACGATTTTTTTCCGTTTCTTGGTTTTTCTCATCTATGAACATTGTAGTTTCAGAATCAGCAAAAACTTCTCAGGTGTAAGCACCTTTCATTTAAGGTTAGTTAAGGCGTACCGTGGTCTGCTAGTCACACTAATTGTACGCTCCGCACCATCTCCATTATTATATGTTTGGCCGTTGTGTGATTTTCCTTTTATGTACTTATTCATTTTTTTGTTCTTTTGTTTGCTCGTTGCTTAGTTTTTTCATTTCATTTTCATTCATATCAAATGAAAGAGGAATGTCGCAAATCCATTCAAAATGAGTTAAAAGCTTAGGCACAACAATTATTATTAGTGTTGACGACGACAATGACAAAGTCATCCGTCCGTCTACAGTTGCTATTGCCGACAATTAGGATGATGATGCTGTGCCGAATAAATCTGAAGATAGATCTGAGGATGAAATAAATTTACATTAAAATTGAAATGTAGGCATTTCAATCTAACAAAATTGTTTGTGATTCTTTTGTTTCTGATCATCATCCGTCCATCCGTCTTGTCACAAAAGAATATATGCCAATTTTGCTTTCGAAGCAATATCAGGTGACTTAAGCTCATCCTCTTAAATTCATCTTGAAATGATTAAATGCTAGCAATAAAATGTTAATTGCCAATGTTGTTGTCGTCGTCGTGTTTGAATATGATTTCGGAAGGTGAATAAGAACTAAATTTATTTCTCATTCCAAATTCATAGAAGAATAAGAATTCATAACAGAATAAGTTGTGATGCAAAACGAATTCGTTGGAATGTGGTTATTCATATCCGCATAACCTGCAC
This sequence comes from Musca autumnalis, assembly GCF_047663935.1. Lineage (NCBI taxonomy): Eukaryota > Metazoa > Arthropoda > Insecta > Diptera > Muscidae > Musca > Musca autumnalis. The sequence continues at coordinate 14,960,722 of NW_027411977.1, read as the reverse complement.
GTGTAGTCTTCAGGGATTAATGAAAATAACTTTCCACTGAATCAATTACGCACTGATTGATACTCCGAAAATTAACTTTAATTTTGTTTTATGGTGCGTGAGTATTCAAGAAAATCAATACCCAGGAGAAGGTGTATAGAAAGTGAAAACAAAATGCGAGAATGTAATTAAGCGAAAGAACTGCTTCATTAGCATGAAAAACTGGAAAACGTTGTTAAACGATAAAAACACGTAAATTTCGATGGAAAATACACTACCTTTCATCTAAAACTTGTTGGCAGTTGATGAAAATAACTTTCACTCTCTCTCTCTCTCTCTCTCTGCAAAATAAGCAGTGCTGTTTACATGAATGTCAAGTACTTAACCTGATTCCACTTCCTTCATTCAAGTGGTCTCAATCTTGGGAATGAGAGTTATATGAGTTTTATGAAAACCCAAGGAGTACTTATTTTTAATTTCGGGAAAAAAATTTTGAAAAAAAATTTACATTTTTTTAAATTTGTTTGTATTTGTATGGTTTGTTTATTGGTGTTTGACCTTTTTGAAATAGTTAGAACATAATAAAAACTCAAAAACGCTCATATTTTGATGCAAAATATGAAAAAAAAACAAATTTTTAACTTTGACCTTTAATTCCTCTATCCGTTCAAAAGTTGCAGAGTTTTGACCAGGAAAAAACGATTCTGAACAACTGTGTGACTCACAGTGTTGCCGCGATGGACAAAAATCGAAAAATGTGATGTTAACTTTTATATATGTTTACGTTTCTTTCTTACATTAAACATACGAGGCTCATTTAAAAACCTTCTGGCCTAGGCAACACGCAGTGTCGCCAGGCGTCATTTGACATTTTTTTGAAAAGTTTGACAGCTTTTAGCCTAAGGTACTCAGGACAGTTTCACATATGACGATGTGTTGAGTTGTTTACACTTTGCAAAAAAAATTTAATTTACTTGTGAACATTTTCGTTCGATAATTTTTCACAATTTCCGAGGTGAATAATCACGGCAAGAGTGCATCGATTAAATTATATCTTTGTAAGTCGATGAAGGACCATCTTATAGCAATATGAAAAACTGGTTTAATGAATTCAATCGTGGCCGACACTTGCCGAAAAACGAAGTTCGTGGATGTCGTCCCAAAATGGCCGTTGTGCCAGAAAAAATGAAGCCGTATGTGAACGGATAATGCAAGAACGCAGTGCTATATACCGTGGAATAAAGGCATCCTTGGACATTTATTCCACCAACTTACTCACTTATTTAGCTGGCCCATTACAGAACATCTGTTCCATAGACCGAACTAAGATCAGCGTTTTGTATAGTGTTATTTTTGTTTAACGAAATGTGGCGTTGTTTTTAAATTGCTTATTTAAACCATAGTAGCATCTGTTGGTCAATACAATTCTTCTTCTTATTTCACAACTGATGTTGTTTTTTTGTGTTTATGGCAGTGTCGAGGTAGATGAAGTCTTTAACTATCTCAAATATAGGTACCAACTTCCACAGTTGGTCCGAGCTCTATGGACGCTTTGCGCGTCGACACCATCAATTTGGTCTTTTCGCCATTTACCGCCAGACCCACTTTCGCAGATTCGACCTTCCTAAAGGTATCAGTTACTTCCTTTACTGATCGTCCTATGATGTCTATGTCATCAGCATAAGCAAGTAACATGTGGCTATTGGTGTAGATTGTGCCATTTCTTTTGACATTTGCATCTCGTATTGCCTTTTCCAGCAATATGTTGAATAGGTCACACGAAATGCTGTCTGCTTGTCTGAAACCTCTTTTGGTACTGAACTGTTCGGAGAGGTTCTTTCCCATTTTAACTTATGACCTATTGTCAGTTAAAGTCATCTTACAAAGCCGGATGAGCTTTGCGGGGATACCAAATTCACACATTGCATGGAATACCTTTGATCGAAGGGGACTGTCGAAAGCTGCTCTATTATCGATAAAAAGGTGATATGTGGATTTGGATTTGCCGCAGGGTAAATATCTGGTCAATGGTGGACTTGCCAGGTCTAAAGGCACATTGGTATGGTCCAATTATTTCGTTGACCATTGGCTTTAGTCCCTGACACTATCTTATAGGCAATAGTGAGAAGACTTATGCCCCTATAGTTGGAGCATACGGTCTTATCTCCTTTCTTATGGAAGGGACAAGAAGCTCAGGTTCCAATCGTCGGGTACGCGTTCTTCCTGCCAGATGGTGCTAACTAGCTAATGCATACACCTTATCAGCGCGTCGCCTCCGCTCGGCTGGTAAGCCATCGGCTCCTGCTGCTTTATTATTCTTCAGCCGGTTGATTGCTGTTTTTACCTCACCTTGGCCGGGCGGTATACATTCTATATCATCTTCTGGGATTGGATCTGTGGTATCATCGTCTTCGCTACTATGGGATACCAGCAGATTTGAAAAATGTTCCTTCCATATCCTGAGCACGCTATCTGTATCTGTTACCAGATTACCTTGCTGGTCTCTACAGGAGGATGAGCATGTACCAGAGCCATCTGTTTGATGTTTCACTCTTTGGTAGAATTTTCGGACTTCATTCTGGCTCCTGTACATCTCGATTTTTTCACACTCCCGCTTTTCCATTTCTCTATTTTTCTTGCGGAAAAGACGTTTGTCATCTCTCCTTTTCTCCCGATACCTCTCTCGGTATCGCATTTTTCTCTTCGTTAACAGCACGACACTCCTGGTCATACCATGGATTCCTTGGTGCAGGTCTCTGGTACCAAGTATGGATTTTGCGGTTGTTTGCTTGAAGTGGACAATACTTTGCCATTGTGGGGATATGTTATAGGGACGAGGAGTGCTTTCATTAAGCAATTGGGCCAGTTTAGTGGAATATGATGTGGCTATCTGTTATGTTTGCAGCTTACCGATGTCCAACTTCCGCGTTGTATCTGGTACGTAGCTTTGCTGCAACAAGGTGGTGGTCCGAATCTATGTTTGCTCCTCGGAAGGATCGTACATCCAACACGCTCGATGAGTGTCTTCCATTTATCACAACGTGATCAATTTGATTTCTTGTTTTCTGATCTGTAGACAGCCAGGTGCCCTTATGGATGTCGAGAGTTTGAAATCTGGTACTGCTAACTACCATGTTTTTTGCAGCTGCGAAGATTATCAGCCTCATACCATTGTCAGATGTTTCACTGTGGAGATTGAATTTCCCGACTGTTGGACCGAAGATATTCTTCTTTCCTATTTTGGCATTAAAATCGACTGGAATAATTTTATTGTCATGGCCTGGACAAATGTTTCTACTAGGCGCTCGTAGAATATATCATTGGTCTGTTCGTCCTTGTCTTCAGTGGGAGCATGAGCGCAAATAAACCTGATGTTGAAGAATTTTGCTTTTAATCGAATTAGAGCGTGTCCTTCATTCATTAAGGTGAAGCTGGAGACCAGATGTTTTATCCTCCGACCAACTACAAATCCGCAACCAAACTCATGCTTTGTGCCATGACAGCTATAATACAGTGCGTCACCTTTAGATGTTGTTGTGACGCCTTTCCCAATCCATTGTATTTCCTGTTTTGCAGTAACGTCGGCCTTGTACTTTTGTACCAATGCGTAAACTGCACATTCTCTATAAAGAGTGTGAACATTCCAGGTGGAGATTTGCAGTTTATGGTCCTTAAAACATTGCGATGTTCGTCATCTTTCGTTTTTATACCCTCCACCATAATATGGAGGGTATAATTAAATTTGTCATTCCGTTTGTAACACATCGAAATATTCATCGGAGACCCTATAAAGTATATATATATTCTTGATCAGGGGGAAATTCTAAGTCGATATAACAATGTCCGTCTGTCCATCCGTCTGTTGAAATCAAGATACAGCTAGCAATTTTTATACCCTCACTGAGGGCTGAGGGTCCCTCAGCCTTTAGGCTAAAGAGGGTATTTACACTCCGTATCAGACAATTTTGAGTAGATCTAGCAATGTCCGTCCGTCTGTCTGTCTGTCTGGCAGGCTGGTGCGCACGATAACTCTCGAACGGATCAATCGATTCGGTTCAAATTTTGGGTATCGAAATATTTTGTCGATTTAAGTTCGAAGATGGGCCATATAGGTCCACTCCCTCAGGTACCTCCCCCACAAATATTGAAAAATTGTCGCAAAACTTGTGCGCACGATAACTCTTGTAGGGAATAACCGATTTGGTCCATACTTTGCACATCGTGTAATTTCTACCAGACTTAGATGAGGTTCCAATATGGACTCAATCGGTCCACTCCTTCGGGTACCTCCCATACAAAATTTCGGAAAAGTTCAGTTTAGGACCTGTAGTGGGATTCTGTAACTCATTTTTGCTGTTACCGACAAAAATCGGTAAAATTAAATCGCAAAATTATGACTAAAAACATAAAGAAAAGTTGACATCACTGTTTGTGTCGGTAGAGGCTAGCGACTACTTTTTATTCATCGTTAACTTACCGAAAAATTTTGTTAATTATCGAAATTATAAGCATTTTAATTTTACCGACAATTATCGATAACAGCAAAAATGAGTTACAGAATCCCACTACTGGTCTCGAATCGCCTTGGTTTTTGTTGTAGCATCGTGTATTCACTGTCCCCTATACGGAGGTACAAGTTTCTTCAGGGGCAAGTCCATACATACTTCCTGAAAAAATAGCCTGAAAGTTGAAAAACAAACCCTATGACACCATGTTTATGGGTGGAAGCGCAAGATAATTCTCGAACGGAAATGCCGATTCCGGCCAAAATTTGGCCTTCGTAATATTGTTTCCAAACTTACTTTAAGTTCGTAGATAAGCCATATCGGTCCACTCCTTCAGGTACCTACCCCACAAAAGTTCAAGAATACTCGGAAAAATTGTGCGCACGATAACTCTTGATGGGAGTGACGATTTGGTCCATACTTTACACATTCTCATAATATCTACCAGATATAGATCAGGTTCGAATATGGACTATATTTGTCCACTCCATCCCGCACCTCCCACACAAAATGTTGGATAAGTTCACTTTAAGACCTGCTATTGAATCACTTTGATTTTTGTTGAAGCAACTTACATTCGCTTACGATGGTAAAAGTTGTTTCAGGGGCAAGTCCATACTTCTTGAAAAAACATCCTGAAGGGTGTATAAAACCCCCTATGGCACCCCCATTGTCTATGTCGGTCCATTCCTTTAAGTACCTTTTCCGCAAAAATTTTGAACTTTAATCCTAATCAACATTTTTGTCGGTTCATACGACCAAAATTTTGAAACCCCCTAAATACATACGTTTTTTTGTGAAAAAAGTGTTTCAATTTGAACAGGTTGGGGGATATCTCTGTCGGCAAAGCCGACTGATACTTTTTTACTTGTTAAGATAAAGCTTTGTAATTTGGTATAGAAGTTTCCATTACTCCTAGGATGTTTAGTATTGCAAATAGGCTATATCGGTCCAAGGTTTGATATAGTCCCCATATAACGTTACCACCCAATTTTCGGTATTTTTAAAGTTTTAGCTTCATTATCATACAAAAAATGGCTGAAATTAGGTATTTAGTCTTCGTTTGGGGTATAAAGCTTTCCATATGAAATTTGTCGGTATAGGTCCACGCCCTTATACAGCCCCTATATAACGGTACCTCCCGATTTTCGGTATTTTGCAGGTTGTGGCATCAATTTTCCTTCGTTGAGGGTATAAAACTTTCCCCCAGAAATTTGTCGGTACAAATCTATGCCTTCATATAGCCCCCATAGCACAGTACATACCGATTTTTGTTATTTTGAAGGTTATGGCCACATAATCCATCGAAATGGCGGAAATTTGGTATTTAGTGTTCTGTGGCAGAATTTAGCTTTCCCCTCTAATTTGGTCGGTATAGGTCCACGCCTTCATATAGCCCCCATTGAACGGTACCTCCCGATTTTCGGTATTTTGAAGGTTGTTGCCACAACATTCCACCGAACTGGCTGAAATTTGGTGTTTAGTCTTCATTTGGGATATAAAACTTTCCATATGAAATTTGTTGGTATAGGTCCACGCCTTTATATAGCCCCATAGATTGGCCAATATTCCACCGAAATGACTGAAATTTGCTATTTATTCTTCCATGGGGTTATACAATATTCCAGACAAGAATTATTAGTATAGGTTTACGTCTTCCTATATCTTACATAGAAGTTTTCCTCTTGATTTTTGATATTTTTTGGTTTTAGCCACATTATCTTACCGAAATATGGGAAATTTTGTATTAAGTCTTCTTTGAGCCTATAAACTTTCTGCAGGAATTTGTCGGTATAGATCGACGAAGTTGCTGAAATGTGGTATTTAGTCTTCTTCAAAAACGAAAAGAATCTAATTGTTCCATTTTACTTCAATATAACTCGTGGTGGAGGGTATAACAAATTCGGCCCGGCCGAACTTAACGCCGTTCTTACTGGTTTCATAGTAGGCTGCTTTTTTCTAGGGTTTAATAACCCGTTGTTTACTAACCCGACGCCCAAACCGAAGTTTTATTGTTATTATGAGTGAACGTGCGGCACATGTTAGCTCACTTCCTTTAACGGGTGTAAAAGCAGGTCCCCAGGTGAAACCACGATGAGGTCAGTGTCCACTTGAGATAAGAGAGGGACCACGATAAATCCTGGGCTTTGTCATGTTAAAGCCGGTCATGACCGTTCCTTGGTATCTTTCATCCCCTACGTCACCCATTCCGTTTATTATCAGGATAAATATCGGGTGCCACCGTGGTGCAATGGTATGCACTCCCGCCTTGCACGCCTAAGTTCGTGCGTTCGAACATTTTCAACGGTGGCAAAATACCCCTCAGCAATGTTGGCGACATTCCTGAGTATTTCAGCCATGTAAAACTTCTCTACAAGTGGTGTCTTAGGACGCGCCGTTCGGCGGACTCGGCAATAAACAGTAGGCCCTTTATCATTGAGCTAATATGAATCGGGGTGCACTCATTGATATGAGAGAAGTCTCCCTTGTCCCGTATGGGATGTTTGTGGAACAATTACAATAATATCAGGACACGTAGAGGATGAACATGACGTCGTTTGTTAATTGAAGTTTCCTCTCTTTTTCTTTTTTAACGAATTATCCTTTAATTTAATTACGTTTGACTTGTGTCTTCTTTGAATGGAAATATGATATGTCTTTAACGTTTCAAGGAATTTGACATATATTTCAAAAAAAAAAAAACAACAAAAAAAAATGACAGTTAAAATAATAAGGCGAATTGTGTGCTTAAAAGCGTTGTGGAAGTGTTCCTTGATTTGGTATACAAAAATCTACTCATGCAACTTCGCAAAAATTTGAATTTAAAAAATCTAAATCTAATCTAAATTTACTATGAAACAAAATAAGCAAAAAAAAAAAAAAAAAAAACAAAAGTAACTGAAACAAGTAAGAAAGTATTAGTCAAGTGTGCTGACGGATATATATCCTCAGCCGCTGACCAAAAAAACAAATATATAAACTGTATTGATTTTGAATCAAGAGTTTGCTTTCAAAGAGTTTTCTTTCTCCAGAAAAAAAACTGTACCGTCGTAAAAAAAATTTACCGTTAAAACGATCCGAGAGAAGCTCTTGTTTGGGAGGTACCCGAAGGAGAGGACCGATATGGCCCATCTTCGAACTTATACTAAGTTTGGACAAAATATTACCATACCCAAAATTTGGTTCGAATCGGTTTATCCGTTTGAGAGTTATCGTGCGCACCAACCATTCCGACAGACGTATAGACGGACCGACAGGGCTAAATCCCCTCCAAACTGTCTGAAATAAATTTCGTCCAAACATACTTGGGGTCTAAAACCATTATTTCGAAGAGACACAAAAATTTTTTTGATAGCACATTTACGATTTTTGGTATAGAGGTCAAGGAAAAAATTCCGGTTTCAAATCTGTTAGCGTTCATAAAATTGGCCGATGCGCCCAAAAGTTATGGCGACTTTTTCATAAAATGTATGCATATATCAGTAACAGCGTTTGACATCCATCCATAGATGCACCATAATGTCTAAAATTTGTTTTAATTTTCGCGGAAAATATAAAAAATTAAAAAAATCTGGAAGCAAATCGAAATTATACTACCTCAGAATCCGTATAAACCTCTACAAAATAAATTAAAACCAGTAAGGAAAGGATCAAAGTCGGGCGGGGCCGACTATGGAATATCCTACACCACTGTGAATATGTAAAATATATATGGGAGCTAAATCCAAATCAGAACAGATTTCGATATACTTGTTCACATTTATTTGTAGACCAAATTCCGTCACATAGTCCAAATGTGTTTCGTGCATCAAATACCTCAAATCGGTCGAAAATATATATGGGAAATATATCCAAATCTGAACCGATTTTGATATGATTTGGCACAGTTATTTCTAGATTAACCACCGTCACACATTCCCAATTTCATTGAAATCGGACAAATATAGCGTGTTTCGTGCATCAAATACCTCAAATCTGCCCAAAATATATATGTATGTACATATGAGAGCTATATCCAAATTTGAACCGATTTCTATATAATTTGGCACACTTATTTCTAGACTAAATACCGTCGCACATTCCAAATTTAATTAAAATCGGATATATATAACGTGTTTCGTGCACCGAATACCTTAAATCGGGCGAAAATATATATGGGGGATATATCCAAATCTGAACCGATTTTTACCAAAATAAATAGCGTTCGTCCTTTGGCCAAAAAAACTATCTTCCCCAATTTTCATGCGAATCGGACAATAAATGCGACCTGTACTTCGTTTACAAAAATACATGGACAGACAGACGGACATGCGTAAATCGATCAGAAAGTGATTCTATGTATATCCCTAAAAGGAACTCTGTTTCCTTTTGCATGTTACAAACTAATGCACAAAGACAAAATACCCCTTACCACATGGTGGTGTAGGGTATAAATACGTACAGAATCTAGACAACGCGTAAAAAATATTATATCAACAACAAAAGAGAAGAAACTTATTTTTAAAATATTATTCCAAATTTCAATTAGAAGGGATTAAAGGATATTTGAAATATTTATTGAACTCAGGCAAAGGTAGGCACTTTTGTATTTGCAATCATAAGTAGATTAAAATGTACTACATACCTACGTACGTATGTACACATGGAAATATAACAATATGCTCACTTATATATTATTAAAATCTTCATACAAAGGCATTTGGCATTAGAATTAAGACTTAAACTTAAATTCTTCTTTTGGAAATCTTTAAAAGATTTTTGAATATTCCTCTTATTATTCCACATTGAATGATGATATTCAAATTATGTCCCCAAACCCCGAAGGATTGATTTATTATTTTTTTATTTTTCATAAAAAAATCATGTCCTGGAGAATTGAATTCTTCAAGCCATGCCATTAAATTTCTCTTTCCGCCCTTTGAAAGCGTGTGTGGGCGCCAAGATTCAATCTACATACATAAATCGATTTCAGCTGCTCCTTGTGCATGCAAAGTTTTGTTTGTTTTCGTTGGTTGCTAAATGAACATCTTAAGTATCTGTCAAACACGAACACATAGGCCATCATTTATCATTCACAAATTTACAATGTTTATTTGTACTCACTTCCTCTTCCTTTCTGTCATTTCTCAAAATGCTCTTTCGTTTTCTTTTTTTGGAAAAATTTTCTTATATACTTTTGTAATTATCTTGCGAAAATATTTATGTGTTGGTAGAGGTTTGTGAAGGCATACAAATTCGTGCTATGCTGTAACGCTTTATATAGGAGATGGTAGGTAGGGTATTTACATACAGTCGGAGGCGATAAATTTAGGAAAATGAAGTGACAGTATTAAAACATAAAAAAAAGAAAAAGTCTAAATAAAGGAGACTTTTCTCATATGAATTATATTTTTGCACAAACTTAAAGGATCTCCTTTTTAACACCGAGTCCGTACAGAACATATTGGTGGAAAGTATGCTTGCCATGTACTTTAAAAATGTAGGGAAATCTATCCCGTATCTATAAAATAGACGACGCTTGTCTACCTTAAAAAATATGCTCCACTAGTGGGAGGTTTTTATTGCTGTTCATTATTAGAGGGACAAAACAAAAGGTCAGTTAAGCTAATTTCGGTTGCACACACAGATAAAAAATAATAACAATAGTTAATGTATAACTTTAGAACGATATTTGTTATCTGCAAACATATTATTGTTGCGGGAATCATAGCATAGTTGCAGCAACCATATATATTTTTATATGATCACAATAACTATACTATTGTAAAATAGTTGCCGCAATCATATATATTTTTATATAATAACTTTAACTATACTATTTAAAATAGTTGCAGCAACCATATATATTTTTATATGATCACTATAACTATACTATTGTAACATGCACTGTGCGACACGAAACAAATTAATCATATTCTGACACCGCAGCGTGATAGAAGACGAAAACTAAGAAGAAATATGTACCGGCGTTTTTCCCTGTTACTTCGACTTTCGCGGTTATGGGCCCCAAAAGACTTGAGGCATTGATGTCAAAAGGGATAATTTTGTCAGGCTCATATCTTCTAAACCGCTAAGAATTTTGTTCTGAAAGAATAATAATTGTGAACACATCAAATCCATTCAACAAAATCAGCTATATTTGGTCTACGAGTACAGGTATCAAACCGATCAAAATAGAATCAAACAACCAACTACAAAAATGTACATTAGATCTCAATAAACAATTTTTTAGAACATACGAACTCTGTAGAAATGGTCCTTTAAGGTCAAAATAGCAAAACAAGTGCCATTTTTATCCTCTTTTTTCTTTTTCTGCTCCATAGAAACTAAACCATTCAAAATTCAAGATAACAATCAACGACAATAATGCAGAAAAGATTTCAGTAAACAACTTTCTGGTCAAAATAGCAAAAATATTTTGAAAATATTAGATTTTTTTTTATACTTTTTTCTCCGATTCTGGTCTATAGGTACCGAACCGTTCAACATTTAAGAATACAAACAACAACAAAAATGTACCTAAGATCTCAGTAAACAACTTTCTAGAACATATAAACATTCTAGAAATAGTTCTTCAAGCTCTAAAGTTCTAATGTTATAGTTGCCGTAACCATATATTTATATATAATCATCATAAATATACCTTTTCCGATTATGTGGCTTTTATTCTAAACAGAACGTTTTGTTCCATAATCCGAATTAAGAATAGATTTCTTCTCCAGTTTTTATACGCTCAGCATTTATGCTAACGAGGGTATATACACTTTCGTAAATAATGGTTTTAGATCCCAAGTATATTTGGACGAAATCCGTTTCAGAAAATTTGGAGTCGATTTAGCAATGTCTGTCTGGCTGGAGCACACAAGAACTCTCGAACGGATTAACCGATTCGGTCCAAAATTATTTTGTTCAAACTTAGTTTAAGTTCAAAGATGGGCCACATCGGCCCACTCCCTCAGGTGCCTTCCCCACCAAAGTTCATTTTTTTTGCAAAAATTACGCGCACGGTAACTCTTGAGGGGGCTAACCGATTTGGTCTATATTTTGCACATCATAATATTTCTACCAGATATAGATAAAGTTCGAATATAGTCCATATCGGTTTACCCCTTCGGATACCTCCAAAACAAAATTTTGGAAAAGTGCAGTTTAAGACCTTCTTCCGAATCGTTTTGATTTTTGTTGTAACAACTTGTATTCGCTGCTCTCATTACGACAGTACAAGTTTTTTCAGGTGCAAGTCTATACTTCCTGAGAAAATGGCACGAAAGCTGTAAAAACCCGCTATGGTACCATGTGTTTTGGATTGAGCGCGCCGTAACCAATTCAATCTAAAATTTGGCAATCGTAATATTTTGCCCAATATTAAATCAAGTTCTAAGATGGGTCTTATTAGTCCACTCTTTTGGGTATCTCCCCCACAAAAGTTCAAAACTTTTCGCTAAAGTGGTGCACAGGATAACTCTCGAAGGCAGTAACGAGACACAGATCAGGTTAGAATATGTGTCAACTCCTTCGGATATCTCCCACACCAAATTTCGTAGAAGTGCAGGTTAGGACTTCCTCACGAATAGTTTTGATTTTTCTTGCAACAGGTTGCACTCAAGGCCGGTATTACTATGGTAAACGTTTTTTCAGTGGCAAGTCCATGCTTCTTGAGAAAATTACCCGTAAACTGTAAAAAAAACCGGTGCGCATGACTGCTCCCAAACCAAACACTGTGTATGCACTCAAGGCCGGGTATTACGATGGTAAACGTTTTTACAGTGGCAAGTCCATGCTTCTTGAGAAAATTACCCGTAAACTGTAAAAAAACCGGTGCGCATGACTGCTCCCAAACCAAACACTGTGTTTGTCCACACTTTGTATATCGTAATATTTCTTCGAATATTAGATGAAATTCGAAGATGGTGCTTATAGGTCCATTTCTTCCGGTACCTCCGACGCAAAAGTTCGCAAATATTCGCTAAAATGGTAAGCGCAATATCTCATAAAAGTAGCAACCGATTTTGTCCCAACTTTGGATCTTGAAATATAATGTCCAAACATAGTTTATGTTCTAAAGTGGATGCCTGTGAAGTTATATTGGAAATTATATTGGAAAAATTAATTTTTAGCAAAGGCGCAAACCATTCACAGGGTGACTCAGAGAAAACATATTTAACTAAAATTGGAGAACAAATTGAATCGCAAATTATAATTTATGGTCATAACTATTAAAATAACGGTAAAGTATAAACAATTCTGAACAAAATGAATGAAGGAGGCATAAATACGTGTTTAATATATATCAAAGAGCTGTATTGAAAAAGACACTGAACAGAACAGCCCATTGTGCCAAAACTATAAAAGATGGGCGGACGAAACTTGGCTTAAATTAAAGGTCTCTTGAATAGCTATCAGCCAATATATAGATTTTATCCGAAATCAATTTCAGAGATCTGCATTTTTGCGATCTACCTTGGGCCCACCTATGAAATATACACTTGACATAATAGCCTACTGTTCCAAAACTATAAAAGATGGGCGGACGAAACTTGGCTTAAATTAAAGGCCTCTTGAATAGCTATCAGCCCATATATAGGTTTTATCCGAAATCAATTTCAGAGATCTGCATTTTTGCGATCTACCTTGGGCCCACCTATGAAAAAGACACTAAACAGAACAGCCCATTGTGCAAAAACTATAAAAGATGGGCGGACGAAACTTGGCTTAAATTAAAGGCCTCTTGAATAGCTATCAGCCCATATATAGGTTTTGTCCGAAATCAATTTCAGAGATCTGCATTTTGCGATTTACCTTGGGCCCACCTCTGAAATATACACTTGACATAATAGCCCACTGTGCCAAAACTATAAAAGATGGGCGGCCGAAACCTGGCTTAAATTAAAGGCCTCTTGAATAGCTATCAGCCCATATATGCAGAGATCTGCATTTTTGCGATCTACCTTGGGCCCACCTATGAAATATACACTTGATATAATAGCCCACTGTTCCAAAACTATAAAAGATGGGCGGACGAAACTTGGCTTAAATTAAAGGCCTCTTGAATAGCTATCAGCCCATATATAGGTTTTATCCGAAATCAATTTCAGAGATCTGCGTTTTGCGATTTACCTTAGGGCCCACCTCTGAAATATACACTTGACATAATAGCCCACTGTGCCAAAACTATAAAAGATGGGCGGACGAAACTTGGCTTAAATTAAAGGCCTCTTGAATAGCTATCAGCCCATATATAGGTTTTATCCGAAATCAATTTCAGAGATCTGCATTTTTGCGATCTACCTTGGGCCCACCTATGAAATATACACTTGATATAATAGCCCATTGTGCAAAAACTATAAAAGATGGGCGGACGAAACTTGGCTTAAATTAAAGGCCTCTTGAATAGCTATCAGCCCATATATAGGTTTTATCCGAAATCAATTTCAGAGATCTGCGTTTTGCGATTTACCTTAGGGCCCACCTCTGAAATATACACTTGACATAATAGCCCACTGTGCCAAAACTATAAAAGATGGGCGGACGAAACTTGGCTTAAATTAAAGGCCTCTTGAATAGCTATCAGCCCATATATAGGTTTTATCCGAAATCAATTTCAGAGATCTGCATTTTTGCGATCTACCTTGGGCCCACCTATGAAAAAGACACTAAACAGAACAGCCCATTGTGCAAAAACTATAAAAGATGGGCGGACGAAACTTGGCTTAAATTAAAGGTCTCTTGAATAGCTATCAGCCCATGTATAGATTTTATCCGAAATCAATTTCAGAGATCTGCATTTTTGCGATCTACCTTGGGCCCACCTATGAAAAAGACACTAAACAGAACAGCCCATTGTGCAAAAACTATAAAAGATGGGCGGACGAAACTTGGCTTAAATTAAAGGCCTCTTGAATAGCTATCAGCCCATATATAGGTTTTGTCCGAAATCAATTTCAGAGATCTGCATTTTGCGATTTACCTTGGGCCCACCTCTGAAATATACACTTGACATAATAGCCCACTGTGCCAAAACTATAAAAGATGGGCGGCCGAAACTTGGCTTAAATTAAAGGCCTCTTGAATAGCTATCAGCCCATATATAGGTTTTATCCGAAATCAATTTCAGAGATCTGCGTTTTGCGATTTACCTTAGGGCCCACCTATGAAAAAGACACTAAACAGAACAGCCCATTGTGCAAAAACTATAAAAGATGGGCGGACGAAACTTGGCTTAAATTAAAGGCCTCTTGAATAGCTATCAGCCCATATATAGGTTTTATCCGAAATCAATTTCAGAGATCTGCGTTTTGCGATTTACCTTAGGGCCCACCTATGAAAAAGACACTAAACAGAACAGCCCATTGTGCAAAAACTATAAAAGATGGGCGGACGAAACTTGGCTTAAATTAAAGGCCTCTTGAATAGCTATCAGCCCATATATAGGTTTTATCCGAAATCAATTTCAGAGATCTGCGTTTTGCGATTTACCTTAGGGCCCACCTCTGAAATATACACTTGACATAATAGCCCACTGTGCCAAAACTATAAAAGATGGGCGGACGAAACTTGGCTTAAATTAAAGGCCTCTTGAATAGCTATCAGCCCATATATAGGTTTTATCCGAAATCAATTTCAGAGATCTGCATTTTTGCGATCTACCTTGGGCCCACCTATGAAATATACACTTGATATAATAGCCCACTGTTCCAAAACTATAAAAGATGGGCGGACGAAACTTGGCTTAAATTAAAGGCCTCTTGAATAGCTATCAGCCCATATATAGGTTTTATCCGAAATCAATTTCAGAGATCTGCGTTTTGCGATTTACCTTAGGGCCCACCTCTGAAATATACACTTGACATAATAGCCCACTGTGCCAAAACTATAAAAGATGGGCGGACGAAACTTGGCTTAAATTAAAGGCCTCTTGAATAGCTATCAGCCCATATATAGGTTTTATCCGAAATCAATTTCAGAGATCTGCATTTTTGCGATCTACCTTGGGCCCACCTATGAAATATACACTTGATATAATAGCCCATTGTGCAAAAACTATAAAAGATGGGCGGACGAAACTTGGCTTAAATTAAAGGTCTCTTGAATAGCTATCAGCCCATATATAGGTTTTATCCGAAATCAATTTCAGAGATCTGCATTTTTGCGATTTACCTTAGGGCCCACCTATGAAAAAGACACTAAACAGAACAGCCCATTGTGCAAAAACTATAAAAGATGGGCGGACGAAACTTGGCTTAAATTAAAGGCCTCTTGAATAGCTATCAGCCCATATATAGGTTTTATCCGAAATCAATTTCAGAGATCTGCATTTTTGCGATCTACCTTGGGCCCACCTATGAAAAAGACATGGGCTGATAGCTATTCAAGAGGCCTTTAATTTAAGCCAAGTTTCGTCCGCCCATCTTTTATAGTTTTTGCACAATGGGCTGTTCTGTTTAGTGTCTTTTTCATAGGTGGGCCCAAGGTAGATCGCAAAAATGCAGATCTCTGAAATTGATTTCGGATAAAACCTATATATGGGCTGATAGCTATTCAAGAGGCCTTTAATTTAAGCCAAGTTTCGTCCGCCCATCTTTTATAGTTTTGGAACAGTGGGCTATTATATCAAGTGTATATTTCATAGGTGGGCCCAAGGTAGATCGCAAAAATGCAGATCTCTGAAATTGATTTCGGATAAAACCTATATATGGGCTGATAGCTATTCAAGAGGCCTTTAATTTAAGCCAAGTTTCGTCCGCCCATCTTTTATAGTTTTGGCACAGTGGGCTATTATGTCAAGTGTATATTTCAGAGGTGGGCCCAAGGTAAATCGCAAAATGCAGATCTCTGAAATTGATTTCGGACAAAACCTATATATGGGCTGATAGCTATTCAAGAGGCCTTTAATTTAAGCCAAGTTTCGTCCGCCCATCTTTTATAGTTTTGGCACAGTGGGCTATTCTGTCAAGTGTATATTTCAGAGGTGGGCCCTAAGGTAAATCGCAAAACGCAGATCTCTGAAATTGATTTCGGATAAAACCTATATATGGGCTGATAGCTATTCAAGAGGCCTTTAATTTAAGCCAAGTTTCGTCCGCCCATCTTTTATAGTTTTTGCACAATGGGCTGTTCTGTTTAGTGTCTTTTTCATAGGTGGGCCCAAGGTAGATCGCAAAAATGCAGATCTCTGAAATTGATTTCGGATAAAACCTATATATGGGCTGATAGCTATTCAAGAGGCCTTTAATTTAAGCCAAGTTTCGTCCGCCCATCTTTTATAGTTTTTGCACAATGGGCTGTTCTGTTTAGTGTCTGTTTCATAGGTGGGCCCTAAGGTAAATCGCAAAACGCAGATCTCTGAAATTGATTTCGGATAAAACCTATATATGGGCTGATAGCTATTCAAGAGGCCTTTAATTTAAGCCAAGTTTCGTCCGCCCATCTTTTATAGTTTTTGCACAATGGGCTGTTCTGTTTAGTGTCTTTTTCATAGGTGGGCCCAAGGTAGATCGCAAAAATGCAGATCTCTGAAATTGATTTCGGATAAAACCTATATATGGGCTGATAGCTATTCAAGAGGCCTTTAATTTAAGCCAGGTTTCGGCCGCCCATCTTTTATAGTTTTGGCACAGTGGGCTATTATGTCAAGTGTATATTTCAGAGGTGGGCCCAAGGTAAATCGCAAAATGCAGATCTCTGAAATTGATTTCGGACAAAACCTATATATGGGCTGATAGCTATTCAAGAGGCCTTTAATTTAAGCCAAGTTTCGTCCGCCCATCTTTTATAGTTTTTGCACAATGGGCTGTTCTGTTTAGTGTCTTTTTCATAGGTGGGCCCAAGGTAGATCGCAAAAATGCAGATCTCTGAAATTGATTTCGGATAAAACCTATATATGGGCTGATAGCTATTCAAGAGGCCTTTAATTTAAGCCAAGTTTCGTCCGCCCATCTTTTATAGTTTTGGAACAGTGGGCTATTATATCAAGTGTATATTTCATAGGTGGGCCCAAGGTAGATCGCAAAAATGCAGATCTCTGAAATTGATTTCGGATAAAACCTATATATGGGCTGATAGCTATTCAAGAGGCCTTTAATTTAAGCCAAGTTTCGTCCGCCCATCTTTTATAGTTTTGGAACAGTGGGCTATTATATCAAGTGTATATTTCATAGGTGGGCCCAAGGTAGATCGCAAAAATGCAGATCTCTGAAATTGATTTCGGATAAAACCTATATATGGGCTGATAGCTATTCAAGAGGCCTTTAATTTAAGCCAAGTTTCGTCCGCCCATCTTTTATAGTTTTGGCACAGTGGGCTATTATGTCAAGTGTATATTTCAGAGGTGGGCCCAAGGTAAATCGCAAAATGCAGATCTCTGAAATTGATTTCGGACAAAACCTATATATGGGCTGATAGCTATTCAAGAGGCCTTTAATTTAAGCCAAGTTTCGTCCGCCCATCTTTTATAGTTTTGGCACAGTGGGCTATTCTGTCAAGTGTATATTTCAGAGGTGGGCCCTAAGGTAAATCGCAAAACGCAGATCTCTGAAATTGATTTCGGATAAAACCTATATATGGGCTGATAGCTATTCAAGAGGCCTTTAATTTAAGCCAAGTTTCGTCCGCCCATCTTTTATAGTTTTTGCACAATGGGCTGTTCTGTTTAGTGTCTGTTTCATAGGTGGGCCCTAAGGTAAATCGCAAAACGCAGATCTCTGAAATTGATTTCGGATAAAACCTATATATGGGCTGATAGCTATTCAAGAGGCCTTTAATTTAAGCCAAGTTTCGTCCGCCCATCTTTTATAGTTTTTGCACAATGGGCTGTTCTGTTTAGTGTCTTTTTCATAGGTGGGCCCTAAGGTAAATCGCAAAACGCAGATCTCTGAAATTGATTTCGGATAAAACCTATATATGGGCTGATAGCTATTCAAGAGGCCTTTAATTTAAGCCAAGTTTCGTCCGCCCATCTTTTATAGTTTTTGCACAATGGGCTGTTCTGTTTAGTGTCTTTTTCATAGGTGGGCCCTAAGGTAAATCGCAAAACGCAGATCTCTGAAATTGATTTCGGATAAAACCTATATATGGGCTGATAGCTATCCAAGAGACCTTTAATTTAAGCCAAGTTTCGTCCGCCCATCTTTTATAGTTTTGGCACAGTGGGCTATTATGTCAAGTGTATATTTCAGAGGTGGGCCCAAGGTAAATCGCAAAATGCAGATCTCTGAAATTGATTTCGGACAAAACCTATATATGGGCTGATAGCTATTCAAGAGGCCTTTAATTTAAGCCAAGTTTCGTCCGCCCATCTTTTATAGTTTTTGCACAATGGGCTGTTCTGTTTAGTGTCTGTTTCATAGGTGGGCCCTAAGGTAAATCGCAAAACGCAGATCTCTGAAATTGATTTCGGATAAAACCTATATATGGGCTGATAGCTATTCAAGAGGCCTTTAATTTAAGCCAAGTTTCGTCCGCCCATCTTTTATAGTTTTTGCACAATGGGCTGTTCTGTTTAGTGTCTTTTTCATAGGTGGGCCCTAAGGTAAATCGCAAAACGCAGATCTCTGAAATTGATTTCGGATAAAACCTATATATGGGCTGATAGCTATCCAAGAGACCTTTAATTTAAGCCAAGTTTCGTCCGCCCATCTTTTATAGTTTTGGCACAGTGGGCTATTATGTCAAGTGTATATTTCAGAGGTGGGCCCAAGGTAAATCGCAAAATGCAGATCTCTGAAATTGATTTCGGACAAAACCTATATATGGGCTGATAGCTATTCAAGAGGCCTTTAATTTAAGCCAAGTTTCGTCCGCCCATCTTTTATAGTTTTGGCACAGTGGGCTATTCTGTCAAGTGTATATTTCAGAGGTGGGCCCTAAGGTAAATCGCAAAACGCAGATCTCTGAAATTGATTTCGGATAAAACCTATATATGGGCTGATAGCTATTCAAGAGGCCTTTAATTTAAGCCAAGTTTCGTCCGCCCATCTTTTATAGTTTTTGCACAATGGGCTGTTCTGTTTAGTGTCTGTTTCATAGGTGGGCCCTAAGGTAAATCGCAAAACGCAGATCTCTGAAATTGATTTCGGATAAAACCTATATATGGGCTGATAGCTATTCAAGAGGCCTTTAATTTAAGCCAAGTTTCGTCCGCCCATCTTTTATAGTTTTTGCACAATGGGCTGTTCTGTTTAGTGTCTTTTTCATAGGTGGGCCCTAAGGTAAATCGCAAAACGCAGATCTCTGAAATTGATTTCGGATAAAACCTATATATGGGCTGATAGCTATTCAAGAGGCCTTTAATTTAAGCCAAGTTTCGTCCGCCCATCTTTTATAGTTTTTGCACAATGGGCTGTTCTGTTTAGTGTCTTTTTCATAGGTGGGCCCTAAGGTAAATCGCAAAACGCAGATCTCTGAAATTGATTTCGGATAAAACCTATATATGGGCTGATAGCTATCCAAGAGACCTTTAATTTAAGCCAAGTTTCGTCCGCCCATCTTTTATAGTTTTGGCACAGTGGGCTATTATGTCAAGTGTATATTTCAGAGGTGGGCCCAAGGTAAATCGCAAAATGCAGATCTCTGAAATTGATTTCGGACAAAACCTATATATGGGCTGATAGCTATTCAAGAGGCCTTTAATTTAAGCCAAGTTTCGTCCGCCCATCTTTTATAGTTTTGGCACAGTGGGCTATTCTGTCAAGTGTATATTTCAGAGGTGGGCCCTAAGGTAAATCGCAAAACGCAGATCTCTGAAATTGATTTCGGATAAAACCTATATATGGGCTGATAGCTATTCAAGAGGCCTTTAATTTAAGCCAAGTTTCGTCCGCCCATCTTTTATAGTTTTTGCACAATGGGCTGTTCTGTTTAGTGTCTGTTTCATAGGTGGGCCCTAAGGTAAATCGCAAAACGCAGATCTCTGAAATTGATTTCGGATAAAACCTATATATGGGCTGATAGCTATTCAAGAGGCCTTTAATTTAAGCCAAGTTTCGTCCGCCCATCTTTTATAGTTTTTGCACAATGGGCTGTTCTGTTTAGTGTCTTTTTCATAGGTGGGCCCTAAGGTAAATCGCAAAACGCAGATCTCTGAAATTGATTTCGGATAAAACCTATATATGGGCTGATAGCTATCCAAGAGACCTTTAATTTAAGCCAAGTTTCGTCCGCCCATCTTTTATAGTTTTGGCACAGTGGGCTATTATGTCAAGTGTATATTTCAGAGGTGGGCCCAAGGTAAATCGCAAAATGCAGATCTCTGAAATTGATTTCGGACAAAACCTATATATGGGCTGATAGCTATTCAAGAGGCCTTTAATTTAAGCCAAGTTTCGTCCGCCCATCTTTTATAGTTTTGGCACAGTGGGCTATTCTGTCAAGTGTATATTTCAGAGGTGGGCCCTAAGGTAAATCGCAAAACGCAGATCTCTGAAATTGATTTCGGATAAAACCTATATATGGGCTGATAGCTATTCAAGAGGCCTTTAATTTAAGCCAAGTTTCGTCCGCCCATCTTTTATAGTTTTTGCACAATGGGCTGTTCTGTTTAGTGTCTGTTTCATAGGTGGGCCCTAAGGTAAATCGCAAAACGCAGATCTCTGAAATTGATTTCGGATAAAACCTATATATGGGCTGATAGCTATTCAAGAGGCCTTTAATTTAAGCCAAGTTTCGTCCGCCCATCTTTTATAGTTTTTGCACAATGGGCTGTTCTGTTTAGTGTCTTTTTCATAGGTGGGCCCTAAGGTAAATCGCAAAACGCAGATCTCTGAAATTGATTTCGGATAAAACCTATATATGGGCTGATAGCTATTCAAGAGGCCTTTAATTTAAGCCAAGTTTCGTCCGCCCATCTTTTATAGTTTTTGCACAATGGGCTGTTCTGTTTAGTGTCTTTTTCATAGGTGGGCCCTAAGGTAAATCGCAAAACGCAGATCTCTGAAATTGATTTCGGATAAAACCTATATATGGGCTGATAGCTATCCAAGAGACCTTTAATTTAAGCCAAGTTTCGTCCGCCCATCTTTTATAGTTTTGGCACAGTGGGCTATTATGTCAAGTGTATATTTCAGAGGTGGGCCCAAGGTAAATCGCAAAATGCAGATCTCTGAAATTGATTTCGGACAAAACCTATATATGGGCTGATAGCTATTCAAGAGGCCTTTAATTTAAGCCAAGTTTCGTCCGCCCATCTTTTATAGTTTTGGCACAGTGGGCTATTATGTCAAGTGTATATTTCAGAGGTGGGCCCTAAGGTAAATCGCAAAACGCAGATCTCTGAAATTGATTTCGGATAAAACCTATATATGGGCTGATAGCTATTCAAGAGGCCTTTAATTTAAGCCAAGTTTCGTCCGCCCATCTTTTATAGTTTTTGCACAATGGGCTGTTCTGTTTAGTGTCTGTTTCATAGGTGGGCCCTAAGGTAAATCGCAAAACGCAGATCTCTGAAATTGATTTCGGATAAAACCTATATATGGGCTGATAGCTATTCAAGAGGCCTTTAATTTAAGCCAAGTTTCGTCCGCCCATCTTTAGTGTCTTTTTCATAGGTGGGCCCAAGGTAGATCGCAAAAATGCAGATCTCTGAAATTGATTTCGGATAAAACCTATATATGGGCTGATAGCTATTCAAGAGGCCTTTAATTTAAGCCAAGTTTCGTCCGCCCATCTTTTATAGTTTTTGCACAATGGGCTGTTCTGTTTAGTGTCTTTTTCATAGGTGGGCCCAAGGTAGATCGCAAAAATGCAGATCTCTGAAATTGATTTCGGATAAAACCTATATATGGGCTGATAGCTATTCAAGAGGCCTTTAATTTAAGCCAAGTTTCGTCCGCCCATCTTTTATAGTTTTTGCACAATGGGCTGTTCTGTTTAGTGTCTTTTTCATAGGTGGGCCCTAAGGTAAATCGCAAAAATGCAGATCTCTGAAATTGATTTCGGATAAAACCTATATATGGGCTGATAGCTATTCAAGAGGCCTTTAATTTAAGCCAGGTTTCGGCCGCCCATCTTTTATAGTTTTGGCACAGTGGGCTATTATATCAAGTGTATATTTCAGAGGTGGGCCCAAGGTAAATCGCAAAATGCAGATCTCTGAAATTGATTTCGGACAAAACCTATATATGGGCTGATAGCTATTCAAGAGGCCTTTAATTCAAGCCAAGTTTCGTCCGCCCATCTTTTATAGTTTTGGAACAGTGGGCTATTATGTCAAGTGTATATTTCAGAGATGGGCCCAAGGTAAATCGCAAAATGCAGATCTCTGAAATTGATTTCGGACAAAACCTATATATGGGCTGATAGCTATTCAAGAGGCCTTTAATTTAAGCCAAGTTTCGTCCGCCCATCTTTTATAGTTTTGGAACAGTGGGCTATTATGTCAAGTGTATATTTCAGAGGTGGGCCCAAGGTAGATCGCAAAATGCAGATCTCTGAAATTGATTTCGGATAAAACCTATATATGGGCTGATAGCTATTCAAGAGGCCTTTAATTTAAGCCAAGTTTCGTCCGCCCATCTTTTATAGTTTTGGCACAGTGGGCTATTATGTCAAGTGTATATTTCAGAGGTGGGCCCAAGGTAAATCGCAAAATGCAGATCTCTGAAATTGATTTCGGACAAAACCTATATATGGGCTGATAGCTATTCAAGAGGCCTTTAATTTAAGCCAAGTTTCGTCCGCCCATCTTTTATAGTTTTGGCACAGTGGGCTATTATGTCAAGTGTATATTTCAGAGGTGGGCCCAAGGTAAATCGCAAAATGCAGATCTCTGAAATTGATTTCGGACAAAACCTATATATGGGCTGATAGCTATTCAAGAGGCCTTTAATTTAAGCCAAGTTTCGTCCGCCCATCTTTTATAGTTTTGGCACAGTGGGCTATTCTGTCAAGTGTATATTTCAGAGGTGGGCCCTAAGGTAAATCGCAAAACGCAGATCTCTGAAATTGATTTCGGATAAAACCTATATATGGGCTGATAGCTATTCAAGAGGCCTTTAATTTAAGCCAAGTTTCGTCCGCCCATCTTTTATAGTTTTTGCACAATGGGCTGTTCTGTTTAGTGTCTGTTTCATAGGTGGGCCCTAAGGTAAATCGCAAAACGCAGATCTCTGAAATTGATTTCGGATAAAACCTATATATGGGCTGATAGCTATTCAAGAGGCCTTTAATTTAAGCCAAGTTTCGTCCGCCCATCTTTTATAGTTTTTGCACAATGGGCTGTTCTGTTTAGTGTCTTTTTCATAGGTGGGCCCAAGGTAAATCGCAAAATGCAGATCTCTGAAATTGATTTCGGACAAAACCTATATATGGGCTGATAGCTATTCAAGAGGCCTTTAATTTAAGCCAAGTTTCGTCCGCCCATCTTTTATAGTTTTTGCACAATGGGCTGTTCTGTTTAGTGTCTTTTTCATAGGTGGGCCCAAGGTAGATCGCAAAAATGCAGATCTCTGAAATTGATTTCGGATAAAACCTATATATGGGCTGATAGCTATTCAAGAGGCCTTTAATTTAAGCCAAGTTTCGTCCGCCCATCTTTTATAGTTTTGGAACAGTGGGCTATTATATCAAGTGTATATTTCATAGGTGGGCCCAAGGTAGATCGCAAAAATGCAGATCTCTGAAATTGATTTCGGATAAAACCTATATATGGGCTGATAGCTATTCAAGAGACCTTTAATTTAAGCCAAGTTTCGTCCGCCCATCTTTTATAGTTTTGGCACAATGGGCTGTTCTGTTCAGTGTCTTTTTCAATACAGCTCTTTGATATATATTAAACACGTATTTATGCCTCCTTCATTCATTTTGTTCAGAATTGTTTATACTTTACCGTTATTTTAATAGTTATGACCATAAATTATAATTTGCGATTCAATTTGTTCTCCAATTTTAGTTAAATATGTTTTCTCTGAGTCACCCTGTGAATGGTTTGCGCCTTTGCTAAAAATTAATTTTTCCAATATAATTTCCAATATAACTTCACAGGCATCTAAAGTGGGCCTTATCGGTCCATTCCTTAGGGTACCACCCACACAAATTATCAAGATTTTTGTTTAAGTGCAGCTAAGGGTCTGTGCGAGAATCCAAAATAAGACACACTTCCAAAATGGACTATGTCGGTCCATTCCTTTAGGTACCTCCCCCCAGAACTTTTGAGATTTTATCTCAATCCATATCTTTGTCGGCAAGTTCATACGCCCAAAATTCTGAGGACCCCCTAAATACATAATTTTTTAAAGGTGTTTCAATTCACACAGGCCGACAGTATTTCTCTGTCGGTAAAGCCGAATGATATTTTTTTCTTGTTAATGCTATGTTTGTGAAATCGTCGTCAACTTGGTCTTTCCATTGGAGTTGTGGTCATGTCTTTCTGTCATTTGGCTCGTATTCATATACCTTTCTAGTGGGTTCATATTTATCCATCCTGCTGACATGACCCAGCCCACGTGATCGTTGTAGCTTCATATGTTTTACTATAACGATGTCGGTCGGCTGGTACAGTTCGTGCTTCATACGGTATTCACCGTCAACGCATATTGGCCCATAAACCCTTTTGCGCTCTGGGGTCATACTAATGCGGCATTAGACGTATGGCTCTAAAGTTGCCACAAACCGTCTTGTCTCATTTCTTGTACACGGGACATAGCAGTCTGAGGTTCCAATTTTTGGCTATGCATTCCTACAGGCAAATTTGCTAATAAACTGATGCATACTCCTTATCAGTATATTCCTAACGGTCTTGCACAGTTCGGCAGGCTGCCCTTCAGGCGATTAATTGTTTTCTTCTTCGATATCTGTATCGACTACCAGGTTCCCTTCATCATCTTTGTAGGAGAATGTCCCTAATTGTTTTTAAAATTGTCGGGCTTCATTCTGACGCCTGAAGATCTCTCTTTCTTCTTTGTTCTGAAAATATCCCATCCTCTCTCTTCTACTCCCTATATTTTTCCTTATTACTGTGTGTTGTTACTGAATAGGGGTGAAATTTATGCCGCGTTATTCCCTTCAATAGCCCGACGGGACTTCTGGTCGTACCATGAATTTTTTAGTTGGTGGTGTGTAAGTTGGGCGGAGTAGGCTTGTGCTATCTGTTGTGTTTGCAGCTTCCGTTTTGTGTTAGTTGGCACTTCCGAATTCAATTCGCGAGTGAAACTCTTTTCGAATTCGAGCAAGTTGAGGAGGGATAACTTGTCCTATCCCCACCACCAAACAAATACTTATCCCAACCCCAAATAAACTTGCCTTACCCCCACCAAATAATTGTATAAAAAAATACTTTTTGACATTTTGCCTGTTTGGGCGAATATAATTTTTAATGATTTTTATTAATTTTCTCGTTTAGAGTTAAGCTTGATGATCGAAATTGTTTGCAAGTGAAAAAGGAAAGCCGAAACCAAATTATGTGACCGGTTTCGCTGTTGGTCGGGCAGCTCTTCAGACATATCGACTGTAGAATGGCTTCTCTGTCCTAGATCTTTTGGTTTTTCAAAAAAGCCATTCCACAGTCGATATGGCTGAAGAACTGCCCAACTAACAGCGAAACCGGTCACAAAATTTGGTGGCTGTGTGGGTCCGAGTCCTTGGCTTTCCTTTATCACTTGCAACAAATTTCGATCATCAAGCTTAACTTTAAACGAGAAAATTAATAAATAAATTACCACCACCCCTTAAATTTTCACTAGCGAGTAAATCGGAGCTCTGCTTTTACAGCAACAGTAAGACGTGAGCGTGCATTGGCTGCTCCAAGCAAATGATTCGAGTCGATGTTCGCTTCTCGCATCGATCGGTCGTCTAACACACTGGAAGAGTGTCTTCCGTGATCGATCTGGTTTCTGCTTTTCCCATATGGGGTCATCAATGTGGCCTGGCGTATGGCGAGGTGCTGGAACCTTGTGCTGATCACTACCATGTCCTTTTTTTTTGTAGAACAATCATAATGACAGCTTTCATTAATTTTACACTTTCCATATAAGCTTTTGGACAATTGCCCAAACCACACACTGGGTAAAAATGTGTTCATATTTTGAAATCAAAATATACTATTGTAACTATGTAAATATATATTTTGTTGCTACAACCAAATATATGGGTGGGACAACACAGTCATTCCTTACATTTTTTATTTCCTCTTCAGTTTTTTTACTCTCCATACAGTCTTCCGGACATTTCTTACAGACCGTTTTTTTTACTGACCATCCCTGCTTCTTCATTCACTATTCCCGTTATCACCATGCTCATCATCACCACCATAATCACCATAAACGGCTTCCATAGCCATTATCTAAATGAATATGAGTCTCTTTGCTTGTTGCCTGCATGTCTGCTCGCCATTTACTATGATGCCATTGCTTCTTCATGGCCTTTAAGATATTCGGGAGGTTGTTTTATTTTCTTTCGTACATCATCGAAGTGGCATATCACCATGTTCTAAATCAAGATTTATGACTATTTCCAAGCTGGACAGACACATAAAACAGCTACTACTGTGATGATTGTTGACTGACTGGACAAGGAAGCTGGACATGGAGAGGAGACGATAAACGTAGGGGGATGGATGGATGGGATGGAAATGCCATATTGCCATATTCACTGACTTAAGAGGCATTTAAAGTGCCATAAAAATTCAGCTGACCCCCATCTTAAAGAGCATACGGCGTTTTTCTTCTTGTTAGTATAAATAGCATCAATTTCTGCCATTCCCTCCCATTCCGTTTTATTCCACTCTTTCTTTCCTCCATTGATACATTCGACGAACTGCCAGTATCAATTCATGCCTATCTCAAACATAATACAGATATAGAGATTGTATAAATATTGGCCGATTTAAATTGCTTCCTCTCAGTCCATGACATCCCCGTACCGTCGTCGTCAACAGCAGCACCATCATCCTACTCTCATCATTATGATGGTGCGAATGATATTGATAATGCCCTGATATAATGTCGCTGATGCCTTAGCTGTGAAAGCCATTGTTGACGAACGAACAGACAATTGAATTGTAGGCGTTCTAAGTTAAATGATTTTGCGTTTGTTGTCGTTGTCAACGTTCTACAATGGTCGTTTATCTTTAGCTTAAAACTACATAGAACGACGTCAAAACTGTAATTCTTTGCAATTTCTATTTTGCACTCTCTTGCTTTGTGCTCTTAGCACGTGTTAAAATTGCTTCTAAATCAATTGTATTCCATCATGCATTCAATTGCTTTCCGTTGGCTTGTTTCTGATAGAGAGATAGTGAGTGGGTCGTTGGCATATGGTAGGATGATGTATTCGGAAAACATAAACGGCTTTATAACGAAATTCTCATATGATTTAAAGCTTTCTGTGAAAAACGCTACAAATGTGTGATGTCTACTTTTAGGGATTAAACTATGAATTATATATTTTTTTATAATGACTTTAACTGAAATGAATGTCTTATAATAATGACTGAGATTTATCACTAAGCTCACAGTAATTGCCTGCATTGTTTGTGAATGAAGTCATTTATTTATCCTTTGTAATTTTATGTTAGGTTTACATTTTCAATATGTGTGATGCATACTTTTAGGCGATTAAATTTCAAGTTTATCAACTTATTTTAATGCAGTTGTATTATTATTATTAGTTTTAAAATGAAACAATAAAAAACAAGAATGCATATTAATTATTCTCAGAAGTTGTATTCATTTGAATATAAAACTCTTAGCCATAATTACGTTAAAATTCGGCGAAGTTATAAGAAAAAAAAATAATTCTTGTGCATATCGCTCATTTACTCAACGAGTGACACATCTCGAAAAATCAAGTTTCAAGAAAAATGCGATTTAAGTTGACGACTGAAATTTGACTTCTCAACTTAAACCTTTTATTGCACAAAAACTAAAATAACAACTTGGACCTTATTTAGTAAACAGCTAGCCAGATATCACTGCTAAACAACTTGGACCTTATTAAGTAAACAGCTAGCCAGATATCACTCCTAAATTTCTGTGGAAGATCAAGCATGATTTGAAGTGTTTTAGTGCTTCATAAACTCTACAAACATTTTTGTTGAATTAGTGCAAACTCGTAGTAAATTAACTGTAACTCGTTGAGTTTTGGAGATATCAACAAGAAAATTTGACACAAGATAAAATATAAGTTGCAGAAAAATAGAAATTGCTAACTCAGAAAACCCATTTTTTGAGATATGCCACTCTTTGTGTAAGTGAGCGATATATTAAAATAAACTTGTGTCCACAGCATTATAGCGGGGTAACAAAAACTAAAGGGTGTTTTTTAAGCTAGATAGAACTTTAAATTGTAAAAAGTAACACAACAAATTAAATTTTGATGAAACTTTTTTTATTTGTTTCAGTATACTCTGACAAATCATCATGAATAGACTCACGCTTGAACAACGCTAGGAAATTATCCAAATTTACTTTGAAAATCAGTCGTCGATTCGCACAACTTATAGACGACTTCGTCATTTGTATGGCGTTCAGCGATGAGGCGCATTTTTGGCTTAACGGGTTTGTTAATAAGTAAAATTGCCGCATATGGAGTGAGACCAATCCACAAGAGACCCTACAGACTCCATTACATCCAGAAAAATGCACCGTATGGTGCGGTTTTCACGCTGGTGGCATCATCGGACCTTATTTCTTCAAAAATGAGGCCGGAGCTCGCGTTACGGTCAATGGAGATCGTTACCGCACAATGATCAATGATTTTTTGTTTGAAAATATGGATGACATTGATCCGGAGGAGATGTGGTTTCAACAGGATGGCGCTACGTGCCATACGGCGAACGCATCCATCGAGTTATTGAAATCAAAATTTGGCGATAAGTTGATTTCGAGAAGTGGACCTGTCAATTGGCCTCCAAGGTCGTGCGATTTGACACCTCTCGATTATTTCCTGTGGGGCTACGTGAAGTCACTGGTTTATGCTGATAAACCAGCAACAATTGATGCCTTGGAGGCCAGCATTGTTCGTGTTATTCGTGACATACGGCCAGCAGTGCTCGAAAAAGTGGCCAAAAATTGGACGTCCCGAATGCACTTCGTCAAGAACAGCCGCGGTGCCCATATTCAAATGTTGATTTTCAAATGTTAATGTCACGTATTGATCTTTCGAATAAAAAAACATTTTGATTACAATTTAATTTTTTGTGTTATTTTTTACAATTTCAAGTTCTATCGGGCTTAAAAAATCACACTTTATTTTTATAAGTAACTAGCCGACCAGCTCCTTTTCTTAGGTCAATTGTATTTTTCTTGAAACGCTAATTAATCGGGATTTGCAAGTCGTCGGGGTTATGCTTAAGTGCTCCATGCGTCATGTTTGACTTTTTGAGATACAGGTGGTTTTCAGGGTTTTCCGGTATGATCTTTTTGAATTTTTTGTCGGCTTTCTTCTGTCTGCTCTAGTTTTCGAGATATCCAACCTTTAAACGCAAATGGCTTAACATTTTTTTCAGTTATGAAATTATGGCAAATGACGTATGGAACACTTAAGCATGACATTGACGAATAAATAAAATATCTTCAGAAATGTTGGTGTCGTTATTACTGCCATACAGGAAATACGATGGAATGGGAAAGGCGTAACAACAACACCTAAAGGTGACGCACTGTATCATAGCTGCCATGACACAAAGCAGGAGTTTGGTTGCGGATTTGTAGTTGGTCGGAAGTTAAAACATCTGGTCTCTAGCTTCACCCCAGTGAATGAAAGACTCGCTGCAATTCGATTAAAAGCTAAATTCTTCAACATCAGCTTTATTTGCGCTCATGCTCCCACTAAAGAGAAGGGCGAACTGACTAAAGATATATTTTATGAGCGCTTAGAAGAAACATATGACCGTTGTCCTGCCCATGACATTGAAATTATTCTAGGCGATTTTAATGCCAAAATTGGAAAGGAAAATATCTTTGGCCCAACTGTCGGAAAATTCAGTCTCCACAGAGAAACATCCATAAGGGCACCTGACTGTCGCCAGATCAAAGAACAAGAAATCAAATTGATCACGTTGTGATAGATGTAAGATATTCATCGAGCGTGTTGGACACGGACCACAACCTTTTTGCAGCAAAGGTACGCACCCGGTTAAAGGTAGCAAGCAAAGTACGAACAGACACCACACGAAAGTTAGACATCGGTAAGCTACAAACACAACAGATAGCCACAGCATATTCCACTCAACTAGCGAAATTGCTTAATCAAAGCACTCCTCATCCCGATAACGTATCAGCGCAATGACAAAGTATTGCCCAATCCATGCAAACAGCCGCAGAATCCATGCTTGGATACCAGAGTCCTCCACCAAGGAATCCATGGTATGATCAGGAGTGTCGTGCTGCTATCGAAGAGAAAAATGCGGCATATAGGGCTACTTTACAATCCGTAGCAACGCGTAGCGCACGAAAGAGAAATCGGGAGAAAAGGAGAGAGGAGAAACGTCTTTTCCGCAGGAAAAAGAGAGAGATAGAAAAGCGGGAGTGTGAAAAAATCGAGATGTACAGTAGCCAGAATGAAGTCCGAAAATTCTACCAAAGAGTCAAGCATCAAAGTGATGGCTTTGGTACAGGCACATACTCCTGTAGAGACCAGCAAGGTAATTTGGTAACTGATACAGATAGTGTGCTCAGGATATGGAAAGAACATTTTTCAAAACTGTTGGTATCCAATAGTAGCGAATTCGACGAAGATATCACAGATCCAATCCCAGAAGATGGTATCGAATGTATACCACCCGACTAAGAAGAGGTAAAGACAGCTATAAACCGGCTGAAGAATAATAAGGCATCAGGAGCTGATGGCCTACCAGCCGAGCTGTTTAAAACCGGAGGCGACATGCTGATAAGGTGTATGCATCAGCTAGTTAACTACATCTGGCAGGAAGAACGAGTACCCGACGATTGGAACCTGAGTGTCATGTGCCCCGTCCATAAGAAAGGAGATAAGACTGTATGCTCTAACTATAGGGGCATAAGTACACTCCCTACTGCCTACAAGATCGTGTCAGGGATATTGTGCGAACGATTAAAGCCCATGGTCAACTAAACAATTGGACCCTACCAATGCGACTTCAGGCCTGGCAAGTCCACCATTGACCAGATATTTACCCTGCGGCAAATCCTGGAGAAGACCCAAGAAATGCAGATCGACACCTACCACCTTTTTGTCGATTATAAAGCAGCCTTCGACAGCCTGCTGCGTTCAAAGGTATTCCAAGCCATGTCTGAATTTGGTATCCCCGCAAAGCTCATCCGGCTTTGTAAAATGACTTTAACTGACACGAGATCCTCAGTTAAAATAAGATAGAACCTATCCGAAAAGTTTTGCACCAAAAGAGGTTTCAGACAAGGAGACAGACTTTCGTGTGATCTCTTCAACATCCTGCTGGAAAAGGTTATACGAGAGGCAAACGTCAAAAGAAGTGGCACAATCTACTTGCTTATGCTGATGGGACGATCAGTAAAAGAAGTAACTGATACCTTTATGAAGGTCGAAGGTGAATCTGCTAAAGTGGTGAGAAGACCATGTTGATGGTGTCGACGCGCAATGCGTCCATTGAGCTCGGACCAACTGTGGATGTTGGTTCCTATTATTTTGAGGTAGTAAAATACATCGTCTACCTCGGCACCTCTGCAAACACAACAAACGACATCAGTTGTGAAATAAAAAGAAGAATTGTATTGGCCAACAGATGCTAATTTGGTTTAAGTAAGCAGTTTAAAAACAAAGCCACAACTCGTCAAACAAAAATAACGCTCTACAAAACACTGCTACTTCCCGTGCTGATGTATGGCTCTGAAGTCTGGGTACTTGCGCAAGCAGACATGGCAGTGCTTGGTGTGTTTGGGAAAAGGATTCTTCGAAGGATCTACGGACCAATCTGCTTTGACGGTGAATATCGACGACGCATGAACCACGAGCTGTATCTGCTATACAACGACATCAATATAGTTAAACGTATCGAGATGCAGCGATTGCGTTGGCTAGGCCATATCATAAGAATGAGCGATGATGAATCCGCTAAAAAGGTGTATAAATATGAACCGCTTGGCGATGCACGCAAAATTGGCAGGCTAAGGAATAGATGGCGCAAACAAGTGGATGAAGAGATGAAAAGGCGCGGTATTCCAGAGTGCAAAGCAACAAATAGAGAGATCTTTTCTTAGTTCGGTCTATGGAACAAAAGTTCTGTAATGGGCCAGCTAAGTAAGAAAGAGAAACATGAATTGCTTCTTAAATCCTTCAAGAATCGATCTAAAGCTCCAATCAGCCACGTGGCTAAATCGACTCCAAATTGCCTGAAACGGATTTCTTCTAAACATACTTGGGGTCTAAAATCATTATTTCGATGAAGCACATTTTGCCCGTATGAAAGTGTATATACCCTCGTTAGCATAAATCAAATCGGTTACTCCCTTGGAGAGTTGTCGTGCGCATCATTTTAGCGAAAATAAAATTGAACATTTGTCGTGGAGTTATCCGAAAATTTGGACCGATATTTTCCAACTTAACTACACGGAAGAAAAACAAAGCCTCTCTGACATATGTATGTCCCAAACATATTTTGCAGCAAACATAACATATGTTTGGGTCCTGCAAACAGATATATGTTTGGGTGCAAACAAATTATATGTTTGGATGGAGACAAATTATATGTTTGGCTGCAAACAAATACAAACCCAAAAGCCAAAAAACCAAACACATGCGCATGGGCGTTTTCCGAGAGCAAAGGAGCGTAAATTTCAATCTGAAACACATTGAAATGTATGATCACTTGTTCTAAGTAAGCGCTCGCTGGCTATCTCAAACATATACACACATTTATAAATGGTGGTGGTTTATTGAAAGGCATAAAAAGCACAAGCAACAACAGACATAAAAAATTCCAAAGAAATACATAACAGACTTTAATATAAGAAACCTGAATGAAATAATCGTTGAACGCTTCTCTTTAGTTGTGAAATAAAACACATTTTCCACAAAGTTGAAATCATCAGCTGGAAATCGGCATCCGGAATCAAATGATTATATAATATAATAAATAGGTATATCCATATATCCATTTCAAATATACATATGTATGTATATGAAAAATGTATTGATGTAATTACCAATACTAAATGCGATTTCTTCCTTGTCCAATCCCAGCAAAACATTTTGGAAGTTGTCCGATTGGAGTTATGATTTCACAACATCTTTCAATGTAGTCCAACAGAGTTATGAAAAATGCAGTCCGTAACATACATTTTATAAGCAGTTGCTGTAGAGATCCCTACAGAAAAAAAAAAACAGTTGGTTGATCCCAACACATTTCTTCAAAAGACAAACAAGAGTGTATACATTTCGGAGAGTTTGTTATAAAATAAAGAAATAGAAACTGAAGTTGCGAACATTTTTGCTGTAGTTCACGAGACGGAAATTGTTAATGGAGTGAAGTGCAGTTGGAGTCCATGTCGAAAGCTGAACTGGTAATGGGAAATTAACATAAAAAACCTTTAGTATGATGAAACAAAATCAGATGCGCTTGGATTAATTGGGGAACGGAGAAAGTAATCTCAAATGTGATTGAATTTAATGGAAACTTTTTTAATTTGTTTTTAATAAAGTTCTTTGTATTCTTGTTTTACACAAATAATAAATGCATTCTATTTATTTTGGGATATTTCGCAATAGCTTGCATTTTTACTGCATCTTTGGATTGATTAAAAACATAATCCGAAGAGTGTCTTTAAATTTAATCCATAATACTACATAAAAAGTTGTGATTTGGATCGAAAACGGAGTGCATCCTATCTGTGTGCTGTGGAAGCAAAATGTAGTGCATCCTAGCTGCGCGCCCTCTTGTAAAATTCATAAGTGAATTCATAGGAAAAGATGTACTCCAACGGCAAATGTACTGTACACTTGTAGTGATTCAACTGCATCCGCGGATGCAAACTTTTTTGCTGGGATAAAATATTTCCATTCACCTTTTTGATTCAATTATAAAATTTTGCAATTATAAAATGTATTGGGAATTTAATTTACTGAACAGCACAATTTCTTAAAGAAAACACAAAACGCTGATTTATTCACTCACTTTACCGTCTTTACTCAACGATTGCATTTAGATAACTGAAGAAAAAAAAAAAAAAACAAAATAATTAATACCATTTTTTTCTTTTCCTGTTCGCACTTCTTTTACCGCATACAAACCTCCAAAGCTTCTGCATACACACAGCTCTTTGTTATAAAACAGCATTCCGCAGCTGCGAGAGCCCTGTTGTTACTCTCTTTGACAAAAATTCTCTCTCCACCCATAAAAAATATATTCTAACATAAACAAGTAAAAAAGTATCAGTCGGCTTTGCCGACAGAGATAAACCCTCAGCCTGTGTATATTGAAACAATTTGTTCCCAAAAAACGCATGTATTAAGGGAGTGATTAGGATTAGAGATCAAAAGTTTTGCGGAGGAGATACTAAAAAGAATGGATCTCCAGCCACTACATATGGTACCATAGGTGTTTTTTACAACTTCAGGGACGTTTGCTCAAGAAGTATGGACTTGCCCCTGAAACAACTTTTACCATCGCAATTGAGGCAGCGAATGCAAGTTGCTTCAACAAAAATCAAAGCGATTCGAAAGCAGGTCTTAAAGTGAACATGTATCCGAAATTTTGTGTGGGAGGTACCGGATGGAGTGGACAAATATAGTCCATATTTGAACCTGATCTATATCTGGTAGATATATTAGGATGTGTAAAGTATGGTTCAATTCGGCCACTCTCTTCAAGAGTTATCGTACGCACAATTTGTCCGAACATTTTTGAACTTTTGTGGGGGAGGTACCTGAAGGGGTGGACCGATATGGCTTCTCTTCGAACTTAAACTATGTTTGGACAAAATATTACTAAGGCCAAACTTTGGACCAAATCGGCAGACCTGTCCGAGAGTTATTTTGCCCTCCAACCTCCTCTCACGGTATCATAGGGGTTTTTTGCAACTTTCAGGCTATTTTCTCAGGAAGTATGGACTTGCCCCTGATGAAAGTTATACCGGCGTATGGAGGACAGTGAATACAAGTTGCTAAAGCAAAAATCAAAGCGATTCGAGAGATGGTCCTAAACTGAACTTTTCCAAATTTTTGTGTGGGAGGTACCCGACGGAGTGGACCGATTGAGTCCATATTAAAACCTGATCTAAGTCTGGTACACGCTCCACGATGGGCAAAGTATGGACCAAATCGGTTACTCCCTTCAGGAGTTATCGTGCGGACAAATTTTCCGAACATTTTCGAACTTTTGTGGGGGAGGTACCGGAAGGAGTGGACCGATATAGCTTATCTTCGAACTTAAACTAAGCCAAACTAAACTAAACTACGAAAGCCAAAATTTGAACCGAATCGGTTCATCCGTTCGAGAGTTATCGTGCGCTCCAGCCAGCCAGACAGACCGACAGACAGACAGACGGACATTGCTCAATCGACTCCAAATTGTCTGAAACAGATTTCGTCCAAACATACTTGGGGTCTAAAACCATTATTTCGATGAGGCACATTTTGCCCGTATGAAAGTGTATATACCCTCGTTAGCATAAATGCTGAGGGTATAAAAATATGTTGGTACCCAAACAAAACAAAAAAAAAAAAAAAAAAAAAAAAAAAATTGATATGTTACAAAATGTTGCAAACATATATTTGTTTGGACTCAAACAAATTATGTTTGGATCCAAATATATAGGGTGTTTTTTTACGGCCGATAGAACTTGAAAATGTAAAAAATAACACAAAAAATTAAATTGTAATCAATTTTTTTTTATTCGAAAGATCAATACGTGACATTAACATTTGAAAATGATTTCGAGTATATGGGCACCGCGGCTGTTCTTGACGAAGTGCATTCTGGACGTCCAATTTTTGGCCACTTTTTCGAGCACTGCTGGCCGTATGTCACGAATAACACGAACAATGGTGGCCTCCAAGGCATCAATTGTTGCTGGTTTATCAGCATAAACCAGTGACTTCACGTAGCCCCACAGGAAATAATCGAGAGGTGTCAAATCGCACGACTTTGGAGGCCAATTGACAGGTCCACTTCTCGAAATCAACTTATAGCCAAATTTTGATTTCAATAAGTCGATGGTTGCGTTCGCCGTATGGCACGTAGCGCCATCCTGTTGAAACCACATCTGCTCCGGATCAATGTCATCTATATTTTCAAACAAAAAATCATTGATCATGGTGCGGTAACGATCTCCATTGACCGTAACGCGAGCTCCGGCCTCATTTTTGAAAAAATAAGGTCCGATGATGCCACCAGCGTGAAAACGCACCATACGGTGCATTTTTCTGGATGTAATGGAGTCTGTAGGGTCTCTTGTGGATTAGAGTTGTATAGTTCATGAACGAACTAGTTCAATTGAACGATTCATTGAAAAGAGCGTATGAACTACATCAGTCGATATAGTTCATTATAGTTCAATAGCTCACTGAGCGCCGACCGAAAGATCCACAAAGAACGATCAACGAACGACTCACAATCTAGTTCAGCATGTCATTCACATAATGTGACGCCGTCCTCTATGCTAAGTGACACCTTCGTAATTAAACACATCGTATCCCAATATATCGAAACCATTACCTATTCAATGTGCCTTGTTTTGGATAGAAAAAATTGCCAGCCACTTAAATGAAATTGTAATTACATTTGTTTCGAAGGCTGTTTTTTTCTAAACTTAATCTTTCTTAATGAATGGAATAAAAATATCTAAATGTAATATTTTTGTAGTTTAATTATACTATTCTAAAGTTTGTTCCTATTTGATGTATGTATGTACAGTTTGTCAAGTAATTGTTTTCGAACCAAGAAAACTAACATTTTTCTGTATTAATTTATGAAAAATTACTGATGATTGTGATAAAAAGTCGGGTTTTTTTGCAAAAAATAGTTGGTCGACTTACTGAAGACAAGATAGGACGAATAAATAAAAAAATAACCCACGTAGTTTAACAAAAAGTAACGAAAACCAATAACTACATATAATGCAAGTTGTCAAATAAATGTTTTCGAAATTTAATGGAGGTTCCAAAATAACCCATATTTTTGGTAAATTCTTGAAAATCATGACATTTTATGAATGTTATTCTTAAAAAGGGTTAACTACTAACAAGTATCAACAATATTAGGCATAGAATATCTTTACTAGGAGGGTTACCATATGGACCAAGGGAGTACCAGATCATATTACATGTGAACAGGGTCGTATAGGTCTTTAACCGGGAATATCTGAAAACTAA
The DNA here is from genome assembly GCF_047663935.1 of Musca autumnalis. Lineage (NCBI taxonomy): Eukaryota > Metazoa > Arthropoda > Insecta > Diptera > Muscidae > Musca > Musca autumnalis. The sequence goes on along the minus strand of NW_027411977.1, from coordinate 14,922,986 downwards.
GGCGTTTTATGAGTTTTTTAGTTCACGAGAATGGACTGCCATCAAATATTAAATACAGCATAATTAGATCAGTAGAGTTGCCAGATCGACTATAAAGGTACCAGGTTATATAAACAGTGAACGAGGCCACCTGGGCCCCGAAACAGGGCACCGAAGTTTGTTTTTTTACTTAAAATTAATTAAGAGATAATGGCATTTCACTAAACAATCGGAAATATCGCAGTAGGAGACCAATATTGCTTAGAAATGTATGGGGTAAAGGTTTCGACAATTGTCAGAAATGCATACTTCGACCTATTGGACACATTTCGCGTACTCCGCAGTACTACTGTAGTACATGTTTAAGGGGAAAATTATGTTGATGGGTAAACAATGCTTCAGTGTTAGCATGGAAGCAAAAAACTTAGAGAATTCCTCTGAACTCGCTATAAACAGTTGAAATCGGAGGTCTATTAAAAATCAGCATATACTGACTATATCTTATATATGCATTTCTAAGCGATTTTTGTACTTTTATGTCGTATTTTGGTTTATGTTGGAGAATTCCGTTATCCCTTAATTGAATTTGAGTTAAATAAACAAATTTTAAGCCCTGGTTATGGATCCAGGTGGCCTCGTTTACTGTTTATATAACCTGTCACCTTTTAGTAGATCTGGCAAGCCCCCTGATCTAATTATTCTGTAGGTAATATTTATTGTAATTGATGGCAGTCCATCCTTTTGAACTAAAAAACTCATAAAACGCCTTAGTTTTCAGATATTCCCGGTTTAAGACCTATAGAACCCTGTTTACATGTAATATGACCTGGTACTCCCTTGGTCCATATGGTAACCCTCCTAGTAGGGATATCCTATGCCTAATATTGTTGATACTTGTTAGTAGTTAACCCTTCTTAAGAATAACATTCATAAAATGTCATGATTTTCAAGAATTTACCAAAAATATGGGTTATTTTGGAACCTCCATTAAATTTCAAAAACATTTATTTGACAGCTTGAATTATGTGTAGTTATGGACTTTCGTTATTTTTTGTTGGACTACGTGGGCCAATTTTTTATTTATACACCCTATCTTGTCTTTAATAAGTCTACCAACTATTTTTTGCAAAAAACCCGACATTTTTATCCCAATTATCAGTCATTTTTCATAAATTAATACAGAAAAATGTTAGTTTTCTTGGTTCGAAAACAATTACTTGACAAACTGTATGTGTTTTCATCAAGAGAACGATTAAGAGCACGTAAACGATTCTGATCCGAATGATTGAACAGTTTTCACACAGATGAACTATGAACTAGATTACTGAACTTGTTCAGTTAAGAGAACTGAGCTATTGAACTAGATCTTTTAAATGAACTAGATTTTACAACTCTATTGTGGATTGGTCTCACTCCATATGCGGCAATTTTGCTTATTAACAAACCACGTTAAGCCAAAAATGCGCCTCATCGCTGAACGCCATACAAATGACCAAGTCGTCTATAAGTTGCGCGAATCGACGACTGATTTTCAAAGTAAATTTGGATAATTTCGTAGCGTTGTTCAAGCGTTAGTCTATTCATGATGATGTGTCAGAGTATCCTGAAACAAATAAAAAAAATGTTTCATCAAAATTTAATTTTTTGTGTTACTTTTTACAATTTAAAGTTCTATCTAGCTTAAAAAACACCCTTTATATTGGTTTGCAATCAGTCCCAAACTAATATTTGTTTGGATCCAAACATATTTCTAACATATATTTTTCTATGTTTGTATGTTTGGAAAAAATTACGAGATGCAAAGTTTGGACCAAATTGGTGGATCCGTTCGAAACTTATCGTGCGTACCTGCCAAATTGTCCCAAACGGATTTTACCCAAAATAAAGTAAGAGGTATGTTAAGGGACCATGTTATGGTCCGGTTCGTGGAAAATATCATGGAACTGAGTCATCATTATTTTGTAAATAAATCCAACTATCGGCATAAGGCATTCTCAAGTCCATCATATGTTTAACTCCAATTTAGTTGAAGATATTTTTTTATTGTATTACTTGTTATTTAATTAATTTCAAATAAATTTCTTTTTTTTTAATATTAATTTTTGTTTTTTTCTTTATATTTTCAGAATTAATTTCTCGATAAATAAGTAAGTAAATGAGCACGCTTATAAATTTAAATATTTTCTCATTATCATTAATTATCACCGCACTCAAAATGAAAGTATGTATGTATTTACCCCCAATAAAGGTTCAGCAATTAACGAATGCAAATTTCGATCGATTTTGTTATTTAACCAAAAAGAAAATGTCAAACAAAGAAGTGTCAATAAATGAATTCAAATAACAGCAGCAGCAGCAGTGAATATTATTGCCTGACAAAAATTATTAACAAGCTCATTATCGTTTGACTGGCTAATTGGGTGAGCGACAGAAGGGCCGCTTCTCATTTGCCATAGCTGTAATGGTAGAAATAAACAGTTAATCGGAAATAAATGACAAAAAATCTATATTTTACAAAGTGCAAATAAACATACGAACAAATATTCTGATTAATGACATCGCGACAAGAGTATATGTGATAGGCAGCAGTCCGTCAAGCATTTTACAATTTCTTCATCTTTTTTCTTTTTTCCAGCAGACATTAAATTGCTATTTGCAATCAATAAAAATGTTATTTTTGGCCACTGACATTCAACGATGATAAATTGATGTTAATTCTGAATGAAAAGATAAAACAAACAATAAATGTTTTGTTTAACCTTTCTTTTTTTAATGAATGTTTAATGTAATCGAGGATGAAATTGAAAAAAAAATTAAATCCAAATTGATATGAATGTTAAATCTGATTATTTTTATTATGTATTGCTTTTCGTTCGGTTTCAAAAGTTTATAATCTACTTAAATTTAAAATTAAATAAAAGTGAAATGTTCATTCTCTGTTGTGGGAAGTAATTTGTTTTTAAAATAATTCGATGAAATTTTGAACGCTTGAAGTGTTTCAAGGGAAATCCTAATGCCTAGGAAACACATAGAAATTTCCATTTGTATCTTCGTTTCATTAGCAATGTAATTTCACTTCTTAACATTCCAGTGAATTTATTTCATTTATACGCAACTATTTAAAATTTATTGGTTTTGTTGTTTTGTGGTTGGTGGCTTGTTGTAGATTTTAAGCAGTGTTAAAAATTAACAATTCGTTACACATAGAATTTAAAATGCAAAGCAAGCACAAAATGTCAATTGAAATATTAACAACATTGACCCAATAATGGCAAAAATAAAATATGCATACATATCGACATATGCTACTAGCCAGCAAACCAAACTGTCAGAGTTAGAATGTTTTTGCCGACTCTGATTAAATATCGTAAAGATTTCTAATTTTTCACCGGAGAGATTTCGGTCCGAATTCGGAAGAAAAGTTTTTGTCCAAAGATGATTGAAATCATAAAACAAGAGAAAATATACCAAATTCTCTTCAGAGAGAAAAAAGACTCGGACATATCGACAAGAACTCACTCAGACTCGTCGGAAACTATTTCCGAGTAGGTACAGGTATGGACTTTCGAATAATCGATTAATCGACTTTTTGCGGTCAAAATTCTTAAAGTCCTAGTCGACTATTGACTGGAGGGAAGGTCGCATAATCGATTATCTTGGGATCGATTTTCGGTTTTGCTCATAGTTTTTAAGGTGAGAACACAATGCAAAATGCATGCTTATCGAAGCCTAAATTTATGTAAATGAATAAAGAAATGCAAGATTGCATTTTAATTAGGTAGTACCTGGCCTTTATTCTTTTACATGAAATTAAGCGTGAAGAAAGCAACAAAGTACATTGTATTTTAACCTTTAGTCGACTTTGGCGGTTTTATAGTTTTCTGACAGCTATACAATCGTCTGTGCAAATGTTCCAAAGAAAACTTGAAAATCGACGAATAATCGATTATAGTCGATTTTCTGTGGCTATCAAAAAGTCGAAAGTCGAGTTTTAGGACAACTGAAATAATCGCCAGACCGAAAAATCGCATTTTTAGTTTTAGCCCAAAATTGAAAAGTCGAAAAATCGATTATTGCTTTTCTTTGCCTATTCCTATTTCCGAGCAAACACGTCCGAAATTTGGTTTGCTGGATATGTAGGTACATTAGAGTGACGCAATTGTTATTTTTTTTGGAACTCCTACTCCCTACCTTTTCCATTTGATGCAAAAAGCTTATATATGAAATTTTATGGCGATCGGTTAACGTTAACCCGTGCCACCTGGGCGATCTTTGTTTCCATAATAATTTGTATGGAGCCAAAGGTGCATTTTCACGAAAATTTTCTAAAAGCCGCTTTTATGATTCAATCGATGAGGCAAAAACTAATCCTGCAAAAATTGTGTGTCGGATCAGATTTCGATATAGCCCAAAATACCTCAAAATCGGTCTACCGGTGCTATAATAAAATCCGATCCGATTTTCATAATATTTTCTAGGATTCGTTTTTTAGCCACAACAATGAACTGGTAAACAATTTTCATCAATTGGACCATAAATGCAGGCAGAAGGAACATCGACAAAAAAAAAATTGCCCCACCGAGAATGCTGGTTGATCAATCTCAAGTTGGTGATCAAATTCGAAAGTAGATACCCTAACATGAGCAAAGGGAGTCCTGATCTTAACAAGCTCTGGCTCTACCACCCTACCCGCATTACCATCAAAGTTGAAGGATGTGAAGGCAAAGGAGATGAATCAGCCCCACAACAAGTGAAGGAGCGCCTACACCTGGCCGTGTGGTTTCAATATAAATGCGGCTTTTAGAGAATTTTCGTTAAAATGCAACTTTGGCCCCATATACTATGGTAACAAAGATCGCCCGGTTGACACAACCCCAAGAACATGAGGTCGAGGTCTTTGTAAGGGACAGAAACACAAAGTCTCTGTTTGGGCAGAAACCGTGGAAGGCGGAAGACCAAAGCCATGTGTTTGGACACAAAGCCCAAACCCCTGGGGAGACCAGAAAGTCGAAGCCTCATTGTGTGCACACAAGTCAAGTGTGTGTGCAAAATTTGTGGTATGGGGACGCTTTTCCTAAAATTTTTGGACGGCGTCCTGACACAACGCCCAACGGTAGAATGGCCCAAAATTAATTTGGCCGGCTATAAGGCCCATTTTCACTTCGGGCGTTATGACCTTCCTATCCATTGCCACAAAGTCCAAATTACATGGGACGCGCGGCAATTATTCGCCCGGATTTTCACCTTTGTACAGATGCAAAGTTGGCTACGAGTATAGATCTACTTGAACCTATCCAGCAAAAAAATCCATTACTAAATAATGGGTTAAAATCCTAAGACTAAATACCCATTTTCAAAATTTGAGTAAAACAATACCGAAATTCCAAAGGTACCGTTCTATGGGAGTATATCAAAACGGCGATCTATTCCGACAAATTTCTGAAGGAATGTTTTTAGACTAAAAGAAAACTAAATACCAAATTTCCGATATTTCGGTAAAATAATATGACTAAAACCTTCAAAATACTGAAATTCAAGAGGTACGCTTCTATGGCGGATATAGGAAGAGGTAGGCCTATATTGATAATTCACTTTTGGAATATTTTATAAACCCGTAAAAGACTAAATAACAAATTTCAGTCATTTCGGTGGAATATTGACGTCACAGTCTTCAGAATTACGAGAATCGGGAGGTACCGCTCTATGGAGGCTATATGAAGATGTGGAGCTGTACATTCAGGAGGACAGTTTTATATCACCAACGAAGACTTAATACCAAATTTCTTAAATTTCGGTCCGTTACTGAGGCCACAACCTTCAAATTACCGAAATCGGGAGGTATCGTTCTAGGGGGGTTATATGAAGGCATGGACTTTACCGACAAATTTAAGGGGTAAAGCTAGATACCCCCAATGCAGTACCTCCCGATTTTCGGTATTTTGAAGCTTGTGGCCACTATAATCCACCGAAATGACTGAATTAGTCTTCGTTTGGGGTACAAAACTTTCCTCCTGAAATTTGTCGATATAGGTCCACGCTTTCATATAGCCCCCGATATTTTGTGGCTTCAAAATACCGAAAATCGTGAGGTACTGTTCTATGGGGGCTATGTGAAGGCCTGGACCTATACCGACAATTTTCTGGGGAAAAGTTTTATACACCCAATGAAAACTAAGTACCAAATTCCAGCCATTTCGGTGTGATAATGAGGCTAAAACCTTCAAAATACCAAAAATCGGGTGGGCTATATCAAAACGTAAACCGATATATGTATATCATTTGCAATACCAAACATCCTAGGAGTAATAGAAACTTCTATACCGAATTACAAAGCTCAATCTTAAAACTTGCGAGCTGTATCTTGATTGCCACATACGGACGGACATGGTTATATTGACTAAGAATTTTTAAAGAGTGGACCGATGTGGCCCATTTTCGAACTTAACCTAAGTTTGGATAAAATATTACGAGGTCCAAAGAATGGACCTGATCGATTGCTCTGTTTAAGAGATATCTACCGTACAATTTTAGCGAATGTTTTTGAACTTTTGTGGGGGAAGTACTGGAAGGAGTGGACCGATAAGCACAATCTTCGATTTGTAACTAAGATTCGCAGAAATATTACGATATGCAAAGTTTGGACCAACGTTGCATCCAATTCGAAAGATGTCGTGCGCTGTAGGAGTTTTTACAGATTTCGGGTTATTTTCTCAGGAAGTGTGGACATGCCCCTGAAAAAAATGTACCGTCGAAATGGGGGCTGTGAATGCAAGTTGTTGCAGAAAATCAGACAGCTGGCCTTAACCGGATGTCCATTAAGATAAATTCGAATTTAATTAGCGAAGACGCAAACCACTCTAGCAGAGACACAAAACGCTCTGTTAGCGCTTTTGCTAACAGCGCTTTAGCAGAGCACTGTTAGACGATAAATATTGCGACATCGGGCAATATTTTTTAAAGGTGTTATTAACTCAGGGGATAGCTGTCTCGATAAGCTTTCCAATGGTACCCATGTTGTCCTGGCAGAATTTTTCTTTAAGAGCCTAAAAAGGACATTTTTACAAAGAAAATATTTTTTGAATAGCTCTGTTAACTTTAATAGTGCTCTGCTAACGCGCTGTTAGCAAAGCGTTAACAAACGCCTTGTGTCTCCGCTAGAGTAATTGGTGTCTTCGCTAGTTAAATACGAATTTATTTTAATGGGCATCTTAACCGACACTTTTCCGAAATTGTGTGCGGGAATTACCCGAATGAGTGGACCAAAATTTATAGTATAGTTTTAATAGTTTGTAGCAAATTGGATACTCACTCCGAAAGTTATAGTATCCCTGTCGGACTTTTATTAACCAGTTGATAAAATGACTGATAATAGATCGATAATTTTTAAACTGACTAAAAACTGGCTGAAAATTTATCTAGAGATGAACCACTTTGAACAGAAAAAATTTTCGGCAATTGTCCATGTCTAGATAACTTTTCGACCAATATAAAGTTAGCCGAAAAGTTATCTAGAGATTAACCACTCTGAAAACAGAAACATGTACCTTCTGCAAAGTATTTGTGTTTGTTGTAAAAATAAGGCACAAATGTATAAAGAATTCGCATTTGCTTTTTCTTAATATTCTTCGTATAAATGCAGCATCCAGTTGTAGAATACAGTGTTGATGGACTGAACATATTCGTACATATTACTCATATTATTCTGGAATTAAAAAGGAACACAAAGGAAATATACAAATTTGCCTCTTCTTCTCTCTAACAAAAGAGAGAGAGAGAGACAAAGAGAGGGAGAGAGAGAATATGAAAAGTCAAAAATAAAAAACACACAGAAACAAAAATTGTTTTTTTTACATTATGTTTTAAATTGACTACAAATAGGCAAAAAAAGTTAGTTTATTATCAGTCGAAAAGTTATCTGGCGTTGGACAATACTGACTACTTAGGCGCTCATCGCCTTGTAAAATTAGTCGGTTGGCATAAGGGAAAATAATCGATAAAATGCCACTTATGTTTAAAAAAAGCTAGCTTTATGTGAGCTTTAAATCGGCCACAGTCCCTACAGGGATTAACAAATTAGCTAGACTGTAACGTGACAATTGTCATATACATACAACAACACCTACGGTCTTCCCTTACCATCATAGAAGCAATGAGTCGAAATGCACTCAAAAGCACTTCCATCTACGCCAGTCATGCATTAAAGTCATTTGCGTGCTGTACTCAATACACAATAATTCGCGTTCACTTCATTCCAGTTGATCCTTTAGTATTCCAGTTTTCGCCGTTGAAGCCAGCTTGCTACTGCTGGGACTTGTTATCCACCAAGGCAATTCCTTGGCTTGTTGCGTTTGAAAATTTTGGAAGGGCCTACCCATTGTGGCTGTCCCACTAATACATTGCACACAGTGAATTCTTGTTTACTGTCCCTCACAGAGACTTCGGTTTCCTGTTCCTCGTAGAGACTTCGGTTTCCTGTTCCACACAGAGACTTCGGTTTCCTGTCCCACACAGAGGCTTCGGTTTCCTGTCCCACACGAAAGCTTCGGCATTCCGCCCCACACAGAGACTTCGGCTTTCTGTCCCACACGGAAGCTTCGGCTTTCCGTCCCACACAGAGACTTCGGCTTTCCGTCTTACACAGAAGCTTCGACTTTCCGTCCAACACAGGTACTTCAGTAGTCTGTCCCCCACCGGAACATCGTTCCCTGTTTACAGAGATACGTAGTAGTTTGTACGAGATCGTAGCATTAACTATTGTAGCGTTAGCTAGTTATCACATCGTCGTACTCAATCGACATCATCCGAGGTCCCGAAATCATCAATCAACACGTTCCCGATCATCACCGAACCGTAGAACTAATCAACTTCTTTGTCCCCGTTCATCGACAGCAGTCATCGATCATCGTCGTTCATCAGCCGAGTTCACGATCAACGTCAGCCGAGTTTCCGAATTCCATCATATCGTCGTCAGCCGAATGATCAGCAATCAACACGTTCCCGATCACAGTTAAATCGTAGAACCCGAACGCCAACCAGCTTCGTCTCCACAACAAGCTCAGAACCCGTTTATCAATCAGGCTCGTCGTTCCCGATCATCAACGCAGTTCGTCATTAACAAACATCGTCGATACTAAAACATCAACCAACATCATCATTCCCGATCATTCCTAGCAGTTGGTCACCCTTATTTTCTTCTAACGATTTATTTGCCATGTTTCAACATTGTATTTGCAAATCCAAAAACAAAAATGCTCCAAACATACAAATCAAAAACAACTTTCGAAATTCCGCAATATTGTAAAAACCATTAACAATACCGATGGTAGGAACTATCGTAATCTAGAATTTGTACAAACTCTATTGTCAGCACAGAAATTTTTGATTTGATTACACTGCTCAACAGTGGCGATTTTTAGGTTATGGCCGAATCATGGGGGCTATAAACTTAATATTATACATTTGAATACTGGATTATATAGTAGACACCCTAAGCATATCCGGAGTACCATATGAAGATCCTATGACTTCCCCCGATGACGTAATTACAGCTTAAAATACTCAAAATAATCAATTTTTACAAGGTCCGTCGTATATTTTCTATATTTTTTTGATATATACTCACCATATCTATTTCAAAAACGATTTGTATCGAGCGTACAACATCTCCTTAATATATTAATGTCGAAAAAGCCACAAAAAATATTTGTTTGTATCCGAAAATAACGAAAGTCTGGGTTAAACTCGTAAAACCCGGTTTTGAGCTGTATCTCAAAAACAAGAGCTGATGGAGAAAAACCGGGACCGGATTTGAAAATAACTCGCCGATTTCATCTAGAAACAACTGCAACCTCGGTTGAAACAAAAGTCCTGTTGACCAGTGTTATATATAATTCTCATCTACACTTTCCACATATCTTTGGTATAAATGGCCGGTATGTGTAATGATGAGCACAACACATTGTCAAGTTTTGCTGTTTTAACTGACAACAAAGACCAACAGTACTGCTTCATTGCGCGCTCATTAATGCATCCAACACAACAGAAAGAATAAAAAACCATAGCAAGTATGAAAACCATAACAAATGCGAAAAAAGTACAAATTAGTTTCCTCTCAAAAACACTTCTCAGATTGTGCTGGTATAACTAACAACCTATAACCATCAAAACCCAAAGAAGAACGAGAAAGAAGAAACAAATAAAATCTCCTGGTGTACATACACAAAAAAAGAAGATAAAATCATTCTGTCATACAAACAAAACTCATCATAATTGTTTTCTCACCACGACATTGAATACCGAGAGAAGAGAATAAAATTATCGAAGAAAAGAAATAATATTGTACAGTAGACAAAAACTATTGTTGGATATGACAAAAACAATTGTTGTAATTGACAAAAACGATTGTTGGACTCACAATACTACATACGGAATCCAACAATATCTTTACAATACATATTTTGCTCTTCGAATATTGTTGGGTCTACATGTGACTCCAAATTGTCTGAAACAGCTGAGGTCTTGGACTTAGTCATCTTCAAGCTAATCAATACCGTGAATATGTTGTAGTTTATATCACATATCACATGATCGCCTATGCCGACTATAACTTTATTTTACATACATATGTATTTTTGTTTTATTTTTTCAATGAGACATTGCCTTAATGGGTAAATGTAAGTCGTTGTGTCGATGCTAATATGTTGGCAGTCAATAAATAATTGCAAACCAACCACTTGTTAGCCAAAATCCATGGCATAATTTTCAAGTGCTTTGAATTGCAATGAAAATTTAAAAAAGAAACACAAACACACAAACTCAAATTGTTGTGGGCATTATCGCGACCAACCAGACTAATAGACAACAAATAAAATATTATTACATTGACTCCTTCCATGTTTGAAAATGTTCATGAATTCATTCAAACAGAAATAAAATGTTGTTGTAAATACAACAACAATTGACTGTATGTTATTGTTGTTGTAATGCAAACTTAATCTTTAATATTATATTGTAATATTGAATAAATTTTGTATAGAACACAACATGCTTTCGTGACATGAAATCTTTTTTTAATTGGTGTGTGGAAAAATAGACACAAAGAAATAAAAAACAAAGTCATATTTTCAAGTATAAGGTTAACTTTGAATAAAAAAGAAGTACAAGTTATTAGTAAGGTAAATGTTTATAAGGCATGACTTTACTATAAATTCCAATAATAATTTAACATTTTTAATTCATGTTTTAATGTTAAAATTACTAATTGTACATTATTATTTTTTATAAGAGTGCAATTGTGTAAAAAAGTTTGGAATCAACCTGTAATGCGATTCTCTAAATCATTTTGATGTTACCGATTTTAGTCGGTAACTCAAAAAAAAAAAGAAAACGTAAAATTATGAATGAAAATTTAAAATGAATTCTTACCGAAAAATATCGTTAATTACCCAAATTAAAGCATTTTAATTTTACCGACTTTTGTCGGTAACTCCAAAAAAAGTAAGAATGGCGTTAAGTTCAGCCAGGCCGAACTTATTATACCCTCCACCATGATATGTATTGAAGTGAAAAGGAACATGTAAAAAAGTATTAGTCGGGTTTGCCGACAGAGATACACCCTCAGCCTGTGTGTGTGAAACGTCCATCTGTTGACAATATCGAATCTATGGATTACGAATTTTGTAGACCTTTTTGAAATTTGCTGACAAAAATACATTTGGTTTGAAGCTCAAACGTGATGCGGAGGATGTACATGAAAGAAGGCACCGACATAGTCCATTTTAGAAATGGATACTATTTTGGGATTCATTCCTTTTGATAGGTTTTGTGTCCACCAGTCATTTCAGTTGATCGCCGTATAACTTAGAGGTTTTGGACCACGATGTCAGGAATCATGGACTTACCCACGAAAAACATAAAATCTCTATAATATTCTTCGAACAGATTTTAAACTGCGCATTAACAAAAACGTTGAACTTTTGTGAAGCAATAACATATTTGGACAACATATTAGGAGATCCAAGGTTTGGACGGTTGCTCCGTTCAGCAGATATAGCGCGTACTAGTTTATTAACATTTTTTAAATTGCGGGAGTGGGGGAGGTAACTTAAACATAGTTTGAACTAAATATTACGAATCCCAAATTTTGAACGGAATCGGCTGATCCGTTAGAGAGTTATCGTACGCATAGTGCCACAGGGATTTTTACAGCTTTCGGGCTATTTTGCCAGGAAGTATGGGCTTGCCTCTGAAAAAAATTTGCACCGTCGCCATTGGGACAGCGAATAAAATTTGTTACAACAGAGATAAAAGCGATTCCAAAGCAGGCCTGAAACTGCATTTTCCCGAAATTTTGTGTGGGAGGTACCTGAAGGAGTTGACATATATAGCCCATATTCAAACCCGATGTCTCGTAGAAATATTACGATGTACAAAGTATGGAACAAATCCGTTACTGTCTTCATGAGTGGGCACAAATTTTCCAAGTATTTTCGAACTTTTGTGGGAGAGGTACCTAAAGGAATGGACCGATATGGCTCACCTTCATACTTAAACTATGTTCAGACAAAATTTCACGATGGCAAAATGTTGGACCGAATCGGCAGATCCGTTCAAGTGTTATCGTGCGCTCCAACCACTACACATTGTGCCATAGTGGATTTTTACAACTTTCTGGCTATTTTCTCAGAAAATATGGACTTGCCCCTAATAAAACTTGTACCTTCGTACTGAGGGCAGCGAATACAAGTTGCTACAACAAAAATCAAAACAATCCGAGAGCAGGTCTTTAACTGAACGTTTCCCAAATGTTTTTTGGTAGGTACCCGAAGGAGTGGACCGTTAGAGTCCATAATGGAATCTCATCTATGCCTAGTAGAAATTTGACAATGTGCAAAGTATGTACCCAATCAGCTGCTACTTTCAAGAGTTATCGTGCGCACAAATTTTTCGAACATTTTCGAAAGTACTAAGCTCTTCCTCTTATTCCTTGCCACGGTGCTCTTGAAACAATTTTAAATGGAAGGTGCTTACACCTCGGAAGTTTTTGCGGATTCTGAAACTACAATGTTTATAGATGAGAAAAATCAAAAAACAAAAAAATCGCCGGAGCGCTTTTTAAATAAATCGCGATTTAAGTTGACATTTTTAGGTGTTGTTTAGGTTTTCACGATTTTGCTTAAAAACCGCAAGTCCTATCAAAATGGGACTAAAGAATATGTTGTAGCTATGAAAATTCTCTACAAGATTGACCTTTATGGTATTCTCGTCGGTTTTACCGTTTTTGAGATATAGAAGTTCAAATTGGGACAATTCAAATTCAATTCAATTCTGTATCGCCCCCTTATAAAACAATGTAATGACTGCAAATTCCCAACTTAAACTCATATATCTAAAAAAATGGTACAACTTAGGATAAGTTACTAAAGCCAGTCTTGTAGAGAATTTTCACAGCTTTAAGATTTTCTCAGGTCCCATATCGATAAGACTTACCGTATTCAAGCAAAATCGCGAAACCCTAACAAAAAAATCTAAAAATTTAAAATGAGCTTCTTTATCTCAAAAATGGTACAGGCTGGGAACAAATAATAAACGTCAATCCTCTAGAGAATTTTCACAGCTACAACATTTTCTTTAGCTCCATTTCGATTGGACCTAAGGTTTCCAAGCAAAATCGTGAAAACCTCTAAAACACCTAAAAATGTGAATTTTGACCGCGATTTATTTAAAAATCCCTACAGCGATTTTTTCTTGTTTTTGGATTTTTCTCTTCTATGAACATTGCTGTTTCAGAATTCACAAAAACTTCCCCTGTGTAAGCGGTTTTCATCAAAAGTTAGTTAAGGCGCACCCTTCATGACATTGTTTTATAAGGGGGCGATACAGAATTGAATTGAATTTTAATTGTCCCAATTTGAACTTCTATATCTCAAAAATTGTAAAAACTACGAAAATACCATTAACGTCGATCTTGTAGAGAATTTTCATAGCTACAATATTTTTTTTAGTCCCATTTTGATTCAACTTGCGGTTTTTAAGCAAAATCGTGAAAACATAAACAACCCCTAAAAATGTCAATTTATATCGCGATTTATTTAAAAAGCGCTCCGGCGATTTTTTTTGTTTTTTGATTTTTCTCATCTATGAACATTGTAGTTTCAGAATCCGCAAAAACTTCCAAGGTGTAAGCACCTTCCATTTAAAATTGTTTCAAGAGCACCGTGTTGCATGAGCAGAATATCTTAACTGATATTTTTCCCTTTAAAAAAGCTCATATGAGTCGCCATCGTTGTTCTTTTTCAATCATGGACGAATATTTAAAATTTTCGGAATTGAGCTTTTGTAACCTCTGGCAACATACCACAATATTAAATTATTGCTATAATTTGAAAATTTGATCGAAATACATAAAATTGGGCAATTCCGGCTAGACCTAACCCAGCATATATATGGATAGATTTTATCGGGAGGTACCGTTATATGGGGGCCATATGAAGGCGTGAACCCTTACCCAAACATTTCAGGTTGAAAATTGTATACCCCCAAACGAAGACTAAATACCAACTTTCAGTCATTTCGGTGTGATAACGAGGCTACAACCTTCAAAAACCCGAACATCGGGAGGTACCGTTATATGGGACCTATATGAAGGCGTGGACATATATCCAGAAATTTCATATTGAAAGTTTTTTACACCCAACGAAGACTACACACCAAATTTTAGCTACTTCGGTGTGAAAATGAGGCTAAAACCTTCAAAATACCGAAAATCGGGAGGTACTATTATATGGGGGCTTTAGCAAAACGTGAACCGATATAGCCTATTTTCAGTACCAATAGTACTAGGAAGAAGAGAAACTTCTTTACCAAATTAAAAAAGTCTGTTTTAAAAATTGCGAAATGTATCTTGATTTCAACATACGGCCGGCCAGACGGACATGATCGACAAATTTAATTATATATTCAGTTTAGGACATTCTCTCGAATCCTTTTTCATTTTTGTTGTAGCATCTTGTATTCACGGCCCCATACGGCGGTACAAGTTTCATCAGGGACAAAACCTTACTTCCTGAGAAAATAGCTTGAAATGTTCAAAAAACCCCTATGACACTGTGTGTAGTGGTTTGAGCGCAAGATAACTCTCGAACGGATCTGCCGACTTGGTCCAAAATTTGGTCATCGTAATATTTTATCCATACAAAGTTTAAGCTCGAAGATCAGCCATATTGGTCCACTCCTTCAGGTACCTCCCCACAAATGATCAAAAATGTTCGAAAAATTGTGCGCGCTATAACTCTTGATGGAAGTAACTGATTTGGTCAATACTTTACACATCCTAACATGTCTACCACATATAGATCAGGTTCGAATATGGACTATATTTATCCACTCCTTCGGGTACCTCTCACACAAAATTTCGGACAAGTTCACTTTTAGACCTGCGCTCGAATCACTTTGATTTTTGTAGAAGGAACTTGCATTCGCTGCCTCAATTACGACGGTAAAGGTTTTTTTAGGTGCAAGTCCATACTTCTTGAGAAAACAGCCCGAAAATTTGTAAAAAAAACCCTATGACACAGATTTAGTCCAAACTTTGGCTTTCGTCATATTTTGTCCAAATTTAGTTTCAGTTCGAAGATGGGCAATACCGGTCCACAACTTTCGATACTTAAAATATTCCACAAAAAGGTATGCACGATATCTCTTGAACGGGGCAACCAATTTGGTCCAAACTTTGAATAATATTTTGGCCTAATTTGGTTTAACTTCTTAAATTGCCCCTTATTGCTCTCCGACAATAGTTCAACATTTGTGTCTAAGTGCGGTTTATGGTCTGTTCGAAGATCCTTGGGAAATATATACCGATAGTGTTCGTTGTAGTCCTGTGTACAGCGATATTATGTTTTTCGTGAACAAGTCCATGCTTCCTGGCATACGCAATATTTATCGAAAAGATATGATTCCCAAACTAGAATCCACTTCCATAATGGATTTTGTCGCTCCATTCCTTTAAGTACCTCCTCCGCAACATTTTTGAACTTTAATCCTAATCCACATTTATGTCGGCTCAAATATCCAAAAAAAGGGCCTCAAAATTCTGAAAAGACCCTAAATACATTCAATCTGTCCAAGTCGTATTTACGAAGGTGATTCAAAAGGCGAATTCAGCCTTCATTTACTGTCAAAATATTTTGCGCGAAATAACCACAAAAGGTAGAAAAATCGGTAAAATATTCTTCGCTAAGCTTAAATAAAGATGTTGTACAAAGATATTCTTCATAGAATCGAAATATTTGTTACTTATTTTTGATTAAAAATATGACAACAAATGAAGACATCAGTTGGTATTTTTTTTTATTGTATCACCTTATTGTATTATTGTATACACCACAATGTATCTGTCCATAGGCTGAGGGTATATCTCTGACGACAAAGCCAACTGATACTTTTTTATTTGTTAATTGTAAGCATCATTTTTCCAGAGGATTACAAATTCGACGAATCAATCTTGTCTCAATTTGATAAACAAACTTGTCATTCTTGAATCTAAGGTAATTTTTTTTTTAATTTGAACATTTTAAATACATTTTAAGCCTTTTTAAAATTTTAATTTTCTAATGTTCATTTATTTTGCATTTTTATAAAAACTAGTCAGTGCCACATGGCATGCCTTATCGATTCTAATAGGAGAATTCGACCTGAATATCATTACATCATGATGTTATCATCGTAAAAGAATGTCTTTGCCATTTTATTGACTGCTAATTGTATGCCACAGATTTGTGGTTTTTAAATGAGTTTTTTGTTTTTGCTTCTTTGGTAGAAGATTAGCCCTCTTCGAAATGGCAAATTATGAAGAGATAAAACGTAAAAACCCCAAAAACGAAAACATTTCTTAGAAACCTTTTTACTGAATTAATGGCATCTTTTGAGATCACCACAAAATCACAACTACGTTTTAACATGCTTTTGAACGAACAGTCAGCAAGTAGCTTTGATTCAAAGATAAAGATATAAAAATAGAGTTCCACATAAAAAAATTAATAAATACATAAATAACAACAATAACAACAACAGTTGTTAGCCACATAAATTCCTATAACTGTTGTCTGGTAACTGGGTTATACCATGAATTGATTGGAAAAAATTGAGATTTTGTAAATTATGTGGCCTCATAAATTTAAGGTGGTGGTGTTCTATTGAAGGTGTAGGGTATGTGGTATCATTTTGAGAATAATTTTATTAATCTTTTTGTTTGATTCGCATTCTATAGATCTTAGAAGAAATAACTAAAAATGGCAAATAAAAACAGTCAGAGACCTACAAAAACACACACACGTGGATAAAAATAACCATGACATTCACTTTGCTTTCTATTCACTATTTGTTCTTTTTGCCAGGCCATGACTTACTATTTTTTTGTGTTTTTGCCCAGACAATCGAATAACGTCTGAAACCCACAATTTGGTTTGAAACAATATTAGATTTGAAGTGATTTGTAATTTTTTCGTGATTTTCAAAGATTTTTTTGCCAATAAGTTGCAGCTCAGCATCAGTCGTCCGTCTTTTTGTTTCCTTGCATCCCACGTTAAATACTTCAAAGTGACAGTGATGTGAATTGAGATAAAAATCTTATAAATTTAAACTTTCAATATAAAACTTTTACAATGAAAACCAAAATTGGCTAAGTAGTAGGTCAACGGCATGATAACTTTCGGAAATTTTTATTTATATAAAATCAAATAAATTTGTGAAAAATTTGTGAAGCTTTTTAAATCTTTGGTTACTAGTGAGGTCTTTGACTGTGATGACTAACTCACTATTGGAATGAATGTACTATGCACCGTATACACATTACAAAGTAATGTAAACAACCACCCTTCAGTGGTTGACAAATAATAGTTCATTACACCCTCAGCATTTATGCTAACGAGGGTATATACTAGGGTTATGACTTTTTTACAACCTTGTATCCCCGTATCATATGTTGATAAGTTTTTACCTAAGATTATATAAAATCTTAATTATAAGGTGATTCGCTAAAAAAGCTCACGAACAAAGTCATTTAGAAATATTTATTTATGTGCTTTTTGACAAACTTTTGAAGTCACTGTAAGCATATATATTACTGAAAATAAGCTTTGGAGCCCCACGACATAACCCAACATAACATAACTTTAAATATATAATTTTAAATTATATATAATTGTATCATCATATCATTTAAAAGTGCTTTGTGCAGGACCTTTTTTCAATATTTAAGTGGAATAAAAGTTATTATAGTCAATAATAGGCAAAAGGTCATTCATTCGTGCAAGAGGAAATATTTTTTTGAGAAAAGAAAATCATTTCATAGTATTTGTTCAAATAACAGTTTTTTCAAAGTAGGTTTTGGTAACCTCTTTATACCCTCCACCATAATATGGAGGATATAATTAAATTTCTCATTCCGTTTGTAACACATCGAAATATTCATCGGAGACCCTATAAAGTATATATATTCTTGATCAGGTCAAAATTCTAACTCGATATAACCATGTCCGTCCGTCCGTCTGTCCGTCCGTATGTTGAAATCAAGACACAGCTAGCAATTTTTAGCATAGAGCTTTGTAATTTGGTAAAGAAGTTTATATTACTCATAGAATGGTTGGTATTGCAAATGGGCTATATCGTCCACATTTTGATAATACCCCCTTAGAACGGTACCTCCCGATTTTCGGTATTTTTAAGATTTTAGCTTCATTATCACACCAAAATGTCTGAAATTTTGAATTTAGTCTTCGCTGGGAGAATAAAACTTTCCCTTAGAATTTTGTCTAGTTCCCAGCCTTCATATAGGCCCCATAGAACGGTACCTCCCGATTTTCGGTATTTTGAAGGTTGTGGCCTCAATATTCCTCCGAAATGGCTAAAATTTGGTATTTAGTCTTCGCTGGGAGAATAAAACTTTCCCCCAGAATTTTGTCGGTATAGGTCCACGCCTTCATATAGCCCCCTTAGAACGGTACCTATCGATTTTCCTTATTTTGAAGGTTTTGGCCTCAATATTCCTCCGAAATGACTGACATTTGGTATTTAGTCTTCGCTGGTAGAATAAAATTTTCCCCCAGAATTTTGTCGGTATAGGTCCACGCCTTCATATAGCCCCCATAGAACGGTACCTCCCGATTTTTGGTATTTTGAAGGTGGTGGCCTCAATATTCCTCCGAAATGGCTAAAATTTGGTATTTAGTCTTCCCTGGGAGAATAAAACTTTCCCCCAGAATTTTGTCGGTATAGGCCCAAGCCTTCATATAGCTCCCATAGAACTGTACCTCCCGATTTTCGGTATTTTGAAGGTTGTGGCATCAATATTCCTCCGAAATGGCTAAAGTTTGGTACTTAGTCTTCGCTGGGGGTATAAAACATTCCCCCGGAATTTTTTGGTATAGGTCCACGCCTTCATATTGCCCGCGTAAAACGGTACCTCCCGATTTTCGGTATTTTGAAGGTTGTGGCCTCAATATCCCAACGAAATTACTGGATTTTGTTATTTAGTCCTCCAGGGGACTATAAAGTTTTCCTGAAAAGAATTATTAGTATATGTTCACGTCTACATTTATCCCCCATAGAAGCATACCTCTTAATTTGGGTATTTTTTTAGGTTTTAACCACATTATCTTACCGAAATATCGTAAATTTTGTAATTAGTCTTCTTTGAGTCTAAAAACTTTCCGCATAAATTTGTCAGTATAGATCGACAAAATTTGTTGAAGTTTTTTTAAAACCACCCTAATATACACTTTCATACGGGCAAAATGTGCCTCATCGAAATTATGGGTTTAGACCCCAAGTATGTTTGGACGAAATCCGTTTCAGTCACTTTCGAGTCGATGTAGCAATGTCCGTCCATCGAAATCTCGAAAATATTCGCTAAAATGGCCATAATGGGATCATCCGATTTGGAGTAAACTTTGGATCTCGAAAAATTTTGTCCAAACTATGTTTATATTCAAAAGTGCTTCCTATCGGTCCACTCGTTGGGGTACCACCCACACAAATATTGAAAATTTTTGTTTAAGTGGCCTTTTTTAAAGCGATATTAGATTTTTCGTGGGAAAGTCCATGGTTCTTCATATAATGGTCTAAATGCTCTAAATTATATGGTGGCCAACTGGAATGAATTGGGATTAGATCAGAATGGTTTTGAAAATTTCGATTTAAAATGTATGAGACATTCACACGTGAAATGCCATAGGGATTGGGAAATAACTTTGGCTAAAATTCTAAAACTTGAGATAAGGTCGTGGGTTTGAACGTTTGTATTGAATATTGTACCCTGCTATCCGCATACGAAGTAGCGGGTTCTTTGCTAGTCTACTATAATTTCGAACTTTGTATGGTTTTCCTAGTGTTTTTTTTGTAATTTGACTTTATTATAATTGATCATTATAATAAATATCTTTAAATAAATAATAAAAATAAAATAAATACATTTTCCTGGTTGTCTGTCTGATTTCAATAGTTGGAATTCCGAATTTGGAAATGATAAGGTTTTTTGCTATTACCGCAGTATTACCAGCTTATAAATATTTAATATGATTTATCCTTCTTGTGGAAGTTTAGTCATTTTGCTCGTTTATGCTTACCTACCTATGAAGCTAATTCTGGGAACATTGTGGTTGGACTGGCACATTTATGCTAGATTTATGTTTGTGGTTTCGTAGTACTTAACTGCGGTCTATTGAGCTCTTCGTGAAAAATATATGTACATACATACATATGTTTGTATACGAATACTAATAACACTGTGTGTCATTTTTTGAGTCATGGTTTATTAACCACATTCTGACACCACAGTGTGATAGAAGACCAAAAATAAGTAGACGCTAAAGTTTAAGTGATAGGGAAAAACGCCGAGATACGTGTCTTCTTATTTTTGGTCTTCTATCACGCTGCGGTGTCCAAATATGGTTAATAATTTTCGTGTTGCATAGTGTAATTGTATATCGCCCGACACACATGCATACTATTAACATGCAAAGGGGTGTGTGCTGATTTCATTTGCTTTAAAGCATCCTTCTTTGCTCCTTAGTTGCTTTAAGTTTTACTTCATAAAAACTCACCACAATAAGTTCGCATCACTGTATCCGTCAATAACATAACGTTACGTCATTTGAATGTGAGCCCACTGTTAAATTTCTTAGAATTAAGTAAAATCTCAGCAAACCAATCGTACCGATATCGTAACGAAATCGAACGAAATTCGGACGTTACGTCCGATATCTGATCCGAAATCGTAACGATATCTTAACGAAAGTTGTATGAAGTGGTTGACATAATTTCGTAACGAAATGTCGGAGCGAAATCGGATCGATTTCGATCAGAATTCGCAACGAAATCGGAAGAAAATCCTTGGGAAATTCGGAATTCGATTTTTTTCCTCCGAATTTTCGTACAGATTTCTGAACGATTTCGGAATAATGTCGTATGCAAATCTGAGGTAACTTCCGAACTTTCGTAAAGATTTCTGAAGGAACAAATTTTTCTCTGATTTTTTCACTGTTGTTATCATTTTGTAGTTATAGTAGAACAATGTAAACTTTGTATACGAATATGTTGAGTCTATCAGCACTAGCTTGAATTATTATATGTTGCATTTGTATTTAAAATATTTAAAAAATGTATATGCGAATTTTATAACCAACCATTTTGTTTTTCGACAACAAACTAAAATGTTGCTTGTTAGATATATACAAAAGGTGGTTGCTGTTCGAAGGGAAATTTGTTCCCTACATATCGATCCGAATTCGTAACGAAATCGGAAGAAAAACATTAGCATATTCGAAGGGAAATTTACTTCCGACATTTTCTCCGAAATCTGAACGAATTCTCTACGAAAAATCGTATAGAAATCGATACGAAAACTGAACGATTTTGCTTCCGCAATTGTTCCGATATGTCGGACATCCGACATTTGGTTTGCTGGGATGTTTACTTTCCTTTTTCACACAGATACATGTACAGATACAGATATGCACAAATACAAATATGTTTGAGCACAGAAAAGAACGCCAGAATATTAAAACGCCTTGAAATGTTTCTGTTTGTGAAGTGTTATTTTTTTGTTATTCTTTCATCAGTTGTTTGAACATGGCAACTTTTGAAGTTACTTCAATTTTTGCTGCTGTTGTTGGCAAATACAACAAACAACTAATCACAAAACCATCAACCACAAACATAATTTGTGGCATAATGAAAAATAAGGGAAACATTTTCGACTACACATTAAAGCATCGCAATACCAGTGTCAATAATTTAAATTAAATATTTTTAACAAATATTTGCTTAGATGTTTTTTTTATATTCATTTTCTTTTTCAAACCTAAGTTCATATTTGGATGAAACAAATATCTGTCAATAACGAAACAAATATCTGTGAATAACAATATGAACTAAAATAAAATTAAAATCCCATATAAACGAAATATTCCATATAAATAGTCTACATACATAGATAAATGGAATAAATGAATGAATGTTTTGGTTTTTCCACTCCATGTTTTAGTCGATTCTTTTTTCACTGTACCCTACTTCACAATATGGGGCTGGGGTATGTGTAGATACTCGGGATGCACAAAAAAAAAACAGATTGTTTCCCCAATTCACACTTAATTGCATTTCTCTGGTTTTGTAAGAAAGCCGGTATTTTTTACCTTCTTACTTAGGTGGCCTAAACCGAAGGTGAGCGGACATAACTCCCAAAATGATTTTGGGCGTTATGTCCGCTTTGCTTTGCGGACATAACTCCCAAAAAATTGCGGACGTAACTCACAACGATTTTTTTTCTTAATTTCCAAATTATTTCTTTGCTTAATTTTGAAATTTATAATTATAAAAATTTTTATTAGTTTTAAAGTAGAAGTAAGAATGTAAGCAGAATTATATATTTGAGAAGGCCTAATTGCCAACCAATGCCGAAGTATCAATAAAATCCTCACGATTTCATAAAACTATTTAAAACGAAATTATGCCCGAAATTATGTTGGTAGCAGTTCGGAGAAGTTGTCGTTCTACGGTATTCGACGAAGACATTTTGTATAAATGATAATTATGTAAATTTTTCAATATAGTTATGTAAACCCAGCGAAAAGTTTGCCTCCAAAGAGGCAGTTAAATGATATGTACAAGTGATTTGGAAGTGCATCAAATTATGCATTTTCACTCATGATTTTTACAAGGGAGTGACCCCGGAAAGAGGCACTCCATTGCACCGCATTTTAACTGACCCTTTGGCATTGCATTTTAACTGAACCTTTGGCACTGCATTTTAACTGACCCTTTGGCATTGCATTTTAACTGACCATTTGGGGTAGAATAGGAGGCAGTCCAGAGCACGTGTTTCATTTAATTCAAGCTTAAGTACTTTTGCTTCATCTGCTAAATGGGTTTGATATTGTCTTCCCATTACCAGTTAAGATTTCGACATGTACTCCAACAGCACTCCATTGGAAAATTTTCTTCTCGTGAGTTACCGGAAAAATGTTCACAAATTAAATATTATTTAGTTTGTATTAACAAATGTTTGGAAATGTTAACAAGATTATCTCTTTTTGGAAATGTATTCCGCTGCCTGTAGAGATGTACAAACTGATTTATGTACATGTAAGGATCTCTAACAACTGCTAATAAAATGTAGTGAACGGAGTGCCTTTTTCACGACTCCGTTTGCACTGCACCCGGATGCAGTTAAATTGTAAGGAATTGGAGTGCCTTTTTCACGACTCCGTTGAACTGCCTCCGGATGTTGTTAAAATGTGACAAATGGATGTGATTCTTTGGATTGCATCCAAATGTGGTTAAAATTTGAGGAATGGAGTGCCTTTTTCACGACTCCGTTTGAACTGCATAAAAACATGCCGTGAAACAACTAGTCTACATTGCACTACTTCCAATTTATTTTGCTGGGAATATAATTATACCCTCAGCATTTATGCTAACGAGGGTATACATATATACGTTCATACGGGCAAAATGTCCCTCACCGTAATAATGGTTTTAGACCCCAAGTATGTTTGGACGAAATCCTTTTCAGACAATTTGGAGTCGATTTAGCAATGTCCGTCAGTGACAACCGACCGGTCCAAATTTGGCTTTCGTAATATTTTGTCCAAACTTAGTTTAAGTTCGAATATGGGTTATATCGGTCCACTCCTTCCGGTACCCCCACCACAAAAGTTTGAAAAATTTGTGCGCATGATAACTCTTGAAGGGTGTAACCGATTTGGTTCAAACTTTGCACAACGTGTAATTTCTACCGGACTTAGAGGAGGTTCCAATATGGAATCGATCCACACTTTCGGGTACCTCCCACACAAAATTTCGGAAATGTTCAGTTTAGGACCTGCTCTCGAATCGCTATGATTTTTGTTGTAACAAGTTGTATTCACTCCTCTCCATACGACGTTACAAGTTTCATCAGGGACAAGTCCTGAAAGTTGCAAGCGCAAGATAACTCTCGAATAGATCTGCCGATTCGGTCCAAAATTTGGATTTTGTAATATGTTGTCCAAACTTAGTTTAAGTTCGAAGGTAAACTATATCGGTCCACTCCTTCAGATACCTCCCCACAAAAGTTCAAATATGTTTGAAAAAATTGTGCGTACCATAATTCTTGATGGGAGTGATCTATTTGGTCCATATAGATAAGGTTGGAATATGGACAATATTTGTCCACTCCTTCGGGTAGCTCCTACACAAAATTTCGAATAAGTTCACATTAAAACCTGCTCTCGAATCACTTTGATTTTTGTTGAAGCAACTTGCATTTCGGAAAAATTTTGTCAGGGGCAAGTCCATACTTCTGGAGAAAACAGCCTGAAAGGTGTAAAAAACCCCAATGGCACCATATATAGTGGCTGGATAGCACGATAAATCTTGAACTGATCAACCAATTTGGTCCAAAAATTGGACTTTGTCATATTTTGTCCAAACTTAGTTTCAGTTCGAAGATAGACAATACCGGCCCACAACTTCCGGGTCGGCCCCCCCCCCCCATTTTTAAAAAATTTCGATATCCCTCGAACGGGGCAACCAATTTGGTTCAAACTTTAGATCTCCTAATATTTTGTCCAAATTTAGGTTAACTTCTAAAATGGGCCATACCGGTCCGCTCCTTTGGGAATGTATACCGATGCTGTTCGTTGTGGTGCTGTTTACAGCGTTATTATGTTTACCGGGGACAAGTCCATGCTTCCTAGCATACCGTTTTTTAAAGTATTTGCATATTTTTGCAAAAATTTTGTATTTTCTTTAATTATGAACCACTTGTCCCACTCCGATTGAGACACCTTTAAAACATGGTTTCTAACGCTTTTTCATCAGCTTCTGGCGACGAAAATCGTTGACCACGACTTTTTATACCCTACACCACTATGTGGGGAGGGTATTATAAGTTGGTTTTGGCCAAAAAGTTTGTAACGCATCGAAATAATGGTCGTAGACCCATACTTGTATATACCAAAATGAATGTCTCGACGAGCTGAGTCGATCTGGCTATGTGTGTCCGTCCGTCAGTCCGTCAGTCCGTCCGTCCGTCCGTCCGTCTGTCCATCTAAACCTTGTAATCACGCTACAGGTCGCAATTTTGATCGGATCGTCACGAAATTTTGCCTAGCCTATTGATTTTGGTGATTGTCGGATAATATTTAGGGGTCGGAAAGGGCAAACAACTTAGGTGGATAAAAAGACAACGCTTTTTTTCCAAAGCGAATATCTCAGCTTCTATATGGGGTATACCAAAAGCAAAACCTGACAATGAAAGCAGAAAATATCACCTTTCGAATGATGTGAAGTAGGTGCTCGTAGGTGATCAAACAACGAAGATATCACAATAGTAGCAAATAAAACCCTAATTTTAATTTTTGCGATTTTAATTATATTGACGAATATCACAGCTTTGGTTGAAAATTTGCCAAAAGCAAAGCCTGACTATGAAAGTAGAAGATCCCGTCTTTTCAATGATGCAAACTAGGTTGGCGTAGGTAACCAAATAACGGAGATATCGCAATAGTCGGTAATACATCCCATTTTTCTATTTTTTTGGAAATCACGCTACAGGTCGCAATTTTGATCGGATCGTCACGAAAATTTGAGGGTTAATGGGGGTCTCACAGATGAAGAAGCCTATTGATTTGGGTGATGGTCGGATAATATTTAGGGGTCGGAATGGGCAAACACTTATTTGGAGAAAAGTCAACATTTTATTTCAAAGCCAATATCTCTGTTTCTTTAAGAGGTATATCAAAAGCAAAACCAGGCCAGGAAAGTAGAAAATATCACCTTTCCAGCGATGTAAATTAGGTTGTCGTAGGTGGTCAAATAGCAGAGATATGGCAATAGTCGATAATGCATCCCATTTTCCGATTATTTTGTAATCACGCCACAGGTTGCAATTTTGATCGGATCGTCACGAAATTTTAGGGGCTAATGGGGGTCCCACAGAGGAAGAAGCCTACTGATTTTAATGATGGTCGGATAATATTTAGGGGTCGGAATGGGCAAAAACTCATTTGGAGACAAATTCAAAGTTTTATTCTTTGTGAATATATTGGCTTTTAGTAGGGGTATTCCAACGGCAAAACCTGTCAATGGAAGAAGAAAATATTACCTTTACATTGGCGTAAAGCAGGTTGGCGAAGGTGGTCAAACAAGGGAGATACCACAATAGTCGGTAATGCATCCAATTCTTCCATTTTTTGCAATCAAGCTACAGGTCGTAATTTTGATCGGATGGTCACGAAAGTTTGGTTGCTTATGGGGGTCCCAGAGAGAAAGAGGCATATTATTTTTGGTGGTAGTCGGATTATATTCACTAAAAGAAATGTTTACCAGTGAAAACCTTATGCACAGGGGTAGTGGTGTAGGGTATCACATGGTCGGCCCCGTCCCGACTATAGCCTTTGCTCACTTGTTTTCTTGATATGCTGGAATCAAATGATGTCATTGGATCCTCATTCAAAGCTGTACGGCGTATGACCCATCAATTCCACGCTTTGTGCGGTCAAACAGGCGCTGGTTTGAATCGATGTGTGAGAGCTCGCATTGCCATGATGCAGAATGATTCGTGTTTCCTTGTTCGTTTTTCTAATTTTTCAGGAGACTTCGGACAAAGAAATTGTAGTGTACCACTCAGAATTAAATGTCCTATATTTCTCAAGCCGTACAATCGCCTCACGGTCAATTTTGCCGAAGAAACAGGTGGCCCCTTGCTTTGAAGTGCTTCTTACATGAACAACTTTCGTGGAATTTGGCTCGCTTTCGAAGACCTAAACAGTCGATTCTTGTTTTGTTTCGGGATGCTAAGCATATATTCAAGATTCGTCGTCTGTTATGATCTCATAAACGTTGTTTGAAGCACCACAATCGTTTTTTTCTTCACAATTTCTTTGCACAAATCTACAAGAGCCATGTTTTTTAGCGATTTATCAAATTTGCCGGATCTGACGAGACAAATACATGTTTGAGGCCATGTGTTCATGTCATATCAAATGTTAGTTGGTGGAAGAAATGTCCAAGGATGCCTCTATCTCACGGTAAATAACATTGCCATCTTGCATTATCCGTTCACGTACGGCTTAATTTTTTTCTGGCACAACGGTCGTTTTTGGGCGACCCTCGCCACCTTCGTTTTTTGGCGATTGTCGGCCACGATTGAATTTAATAAACCAGTTTTTCATAGAGCAATAGGATGGTCCTTTATCGACATACAAAGACTTAATTTGATCGATGCACGTCGAAAGTTGTGAAAAATGATCGGACTAAAATGTTCGAGTAGATCAAGTAGATGCCATTTTTTTGGCAAAGTAATTTTTTTCAAGTCACAGTAAACAACACAACACATGGTCCTGAGTACACGTAGCTTAAAAACAGTCAAACTTTCCAAATAAATTTAAAATGGCGCCTGGCAACACGCGGTTTTGCAAATATTGTTAAACCTACGATATCATAAAGGTCATTCTTGTAGAAAAGTTTCACAGCTACAATATTTTCTCTAATCCTATTCCGATAGAACTTGCGGTTTCCAAGCAAAATCTTGAAAACCTTAAAAAACTTTAAAATGTGAACTTTGACCGCGATTTATTTAAAAAGCGCTCCGGCGTTTTTTTTGTTTATTTTCTCATCTATGAATATTCCCAGGTGTAAGCGCCTTTCATTTATAGTTGGTTCAAGAGTACCGTGGAATATAAATATAAAGTTCAAAACTACAAGTAATTTCTTTTCAATTTGTACACATTGTAATGAAATGTATATAATAGTCAATCTTACCGAATATAGATAATCATGTCATGGCCATGGTATGTATTTTATGTATGTGTGTATTGTATTACAATTGGCAATGTCTGCTGCATAATGTACATATGTATGTGAGTTAACTAACAAATATTTAGAATACAACACTTTTATTAGCGAAATACACATAAATTAAAAACCTACTGCATACTGTTTCAAACTTTCATCCGAATTCAAAACCAAATTTTAATTTAGATATATTTTCAATCTGTCAAAAAAGGTTGCCATGGTAATTTCAAAAATTAAACTTTCACAATTTTTTAGCTTTTGAGGATATTATTTGCTGCATGGAAAATGTCGCTGAATAAAATTGTATATTTAAATCATATATCGGACATTTTTTTTTATCTTTTGTTTTTCATTTTTGTTCGTAGGATGTCTTCTACACGTGTTTAAAATTGAACTTGAAATTTTCATTCTACCCTTTTAGTCAATTTACATATTTTACATTCGAAAAATAATATTTATGTATGTAAATATGTACATATTGAAGGCGCATTCCTGCTTACAATGACCTACCTACTGGTTGTCTTCCATTCTTCTTCTGTTGATATGGCATTGATAACATAATTTTCATTTTCATTATTTCAAAACAAATAGCAATGTTTCCTAGCTGTACATTTTCATTACTTTTCATTTGCTAAAGTTCTATGGAAATTTATAGAAATATCTGAGTATGAAAAGTACGGGACAAAACATACCCAGTCAACACTTCTTCGATGAAAAAAAAAAAAAATTAAAAAGAGATCATAAAAACATGTCCAATCTGATGATGGTATTGGCCGGATGTTGGATGAAAAAAATATTCTTAAAAATCCACGTTTATTGGCCAGATGGTGGATGAAAAAAATATTCTGAAAAAATGCACCTTATTGGTCTGATGATGGATGAAAAAATATTCTAAAAAAAATCCACGCTTATTGGTCTAATAATGGATGAAAGAAAAATTTTAAAAAATTTCGCGCTTATTATCCCGCCAATAATGTTTTTAACTCACTATTGTTTGAGTTGCTCCAATCTGATGATGATGGTATTGGCCGGATGTTGCATGAAAAAAATATTCTTAAAAATCCACGTTTTTAGGCCGGATGATGGATGAAAAATATATTCTTGAAAAATCCACGCCTATTGGCCAGATGGTGATGAAAAAAATATTCTTAAAAAATCCACGCTTATTGGCCGGATGATGGATGAAAAAAATATTCTTAAAAAATCCACGCTTATTGGCCGGATGATGGATGAAAAAAATATTCTTAAAAAATCCACGCTTGGCCGGATGATGGATGAAAAAAATATTCTTAAAAAATCCACGCTTATTGGCCGGATGATGGATGAAAAAAATATTCTTAAAAAATCCACGCTTATTGGCCGGATGATGGATGAAAAAAATATTCTTAAAAAATCCACGCTTGGCCGGATGATGGATGAAAAAAATATTCTTAAAAAATCCACGCTTGGCCGGATGATGGATGAAAAAAATATTCTTAAAAAATCCACGCTTGGCCGGATGATGGATGAAAAAAATATTCTTAAAAAATCCACGCTTATTGGCCGGATGATGGATGAAAAAAATATTCTTAAAAAATCCACGCTTGGCCGGATGATGGATGAAAAAAATATTCTTTAAAAAATCCACGCTTATTGGCCGGATGATGGATGAAAAAAATATTCTTAAAAAATCCACGCTTATTGGCCGGATGATGGATGAAAAAAATATTCTTAAAAAATCCACGCTTGGCCGGATGATGGATGAAAAAAATATTCTTTAAAAAATCCACGCTTATTGGCCGGATGATGGATGAAAAAAATATTCTTAAAAAATCCACGCTTATTGGCCGGATGATGGATGAAAAAAATATTCTTAAAAAATCCACGCTTATTGGCCGGATGATGGATGAAAAAAATATTCTTAAAAAAATCCACGTTTATTGGCCCGATGATGGATGAAAAAAATATTCTTAAAAAAATCCACGTTTATTGATGGATGAAAAAAATATTCTTAAAAGATCCACGCTTATTGGCCGGATGATGGATGAAAAAACGAAATATTCCTAAAAGTCCACACTTATTGGCCGGATGATGTATGAAAAAATGTTCTTAAAAAATCCCCGCTTATTGGCCGGTTGATGGATGAAACAAATATTCTTAAAAAATCCACGTTTATTGGCCGGAATATGAATGAAAAATATTCTTAAAAATATCCACGCTTATCGGCCGGATGATGGATGAAAAAAATATTCTTAAATGATGAAAAATAGACCTTTTAAACACATTTTGTATTTGCATTTGCTTTTGTACAAAATATATTAATTTTATGTTAATGTTCATAATGTTTGAAGTAATTTTAATTTTATTTATCTTCCATCATTTATATGGTAATATACCATATCTACAAAATTTTATTGCATCGTCATTCATTAATATCTCATTTGTTTCTTTCAGAAACATACATACGTCCTATTCCTAACTCCCCTTTTTACACTTCCCCAAAACATCTGTTTCATCAAACAGCAATCTTCACATCTTAATATTTTCAATCAATTTCCAAAATACTCATAAATGTTGACTTGATTGGAACAGATATAAATACATTTATCTATGTGCGAGTGTATATGTGTGGTATGTGTGAATTTCCAATTGAAAATGAAAATTGAAAATATTTTCATTTTCAGTTGTTCCATTTCTGTCTGTCTGCCAGCCTTATCGTTCAATTGTGTTACACTCAATAAAGGTATTTCATTTTATAAATGCTGCTGCTGCCTGATATGTTCACTTAGTTACAATTGTTGCCACTTCGGGATGTGGCGTTTGTGGGTGTGTGTGCTTGGCAATATTGTGTTAACAATTTTATTATTCTTTATGCAACACATTTTGATTTGATTGTCGAATCAGAAGAATGTGGATTTTCATGTATTGAAACACTTAGCGACTCGCTCACCCTACCAGGTGATAAATTTTATTGCCACAAAAGATAAATAGGAAGTGAGGCGTTTTTTTGTTCATTTTAATAGAATTCATAGAGCGCGCCATGTAACACTTGTTCAGCATTGGTGTTTTATTCGAGCCATTGGCCGTTGTCGCCTAATTGTCTGCGTACCTTGTTGTGTGTGAGAGATTTTCCATTTGATTGCTTCCCCCAATCTGCCACTCTGCTAAATGGGGTGTATGAAATTTGATTTTATTGTTTTTACATGTTCCGTGGTGGTCATGAGTGCGGTATTATTTTGGTGTGATTGCCACATTTTGTAAAGAATAAATCGTAGATTATGGTTTTCTATAAGAAAACCTTTCTTCTACGAGAATATAATCTTGTCTTCTATCAGAAGGGTTTCTGGACTTCTATAAGAATGTTTTCTCATAGAAAAGCTTCTGACCTTCTATGATAACACATTCTGGCTTTCTACGGGAAGAACTGTATGAGTCTTTTATGAGAAGAGCTTCTCGTCTGCTACAAGAAGACTTTCTTGTCTTCTACGAGAAGAACTTCTGGTCTTCTACAAGAAGATCTTCTGGTCTTCTATAAGACAAACTTCTGGTCTTATATGAGACGATCTTCTGGTCTTCTATAGGAAGACCTTCCAGTCTTCTATAGGAAGACCTTCCAGTCTTCCACAGGAAGACCTACTGGTATTCTATAGGAAGTCCTTCTGGTCTTTTATAGGAAGACCTCCTGGTCTTATATAGGAGGACCAACTGGTCTTCTATAGGAAGGCCAACTGGTCTTCTATATGAAGACCAACTGGTTTTCTATAGGAAGACCTTCTAGTCTTCTATAGGAAGAGCAACTGGTCTTCTATAGGAAGACCAACTGGTCTTCTATAGGAAGACCTTTTGGTATTCTATTGGAAGATCTTCTAGTCTTCTATAGGAAGACCTTCTAGTCTTCTGTAGGAAAATCTTCTGGTCTTCTATAGGAACACCTTTTGGTATTCTATAGGAAGACATTCTGTTTTTTTATAGAAAGACCTTCTAGTCTTCTATAGGAAGACCTTCTAGTCTTCGATAGGAAGTTCTTCTAGTCTTCCACAGGAAGACCTTCTGGTCTTCTTAAGGAAGACCTTCTGGTCTTCTATAGGAAGACCTTCTGGTCTTCTATAGGAAGACCTTCTGGTCTTCTATAGGAAGACCTTCTGGTCTTCTATAGGAAGACCTTCTGGTCTTCTATAGGAAGACCTTCTGGTCTTCTATAGGAAGACCTTCTGGTCTTCTATAGGAAGACCTTCTGGTCTTCTATAGGAAGACCTTCTGGTCTTCTATAGGAAGACCTTCTGGTCTTCTATAGGAAGACCTTCTGGTCTTCTATAGGAAGACCTTCTGGTCTTCTATAGGAAGACCTACTGGCCTTCTATAGGAAGACCTTCTGGTCTTCTATAGGAAGACCTTCTGGTCTTCTATAGGAAGATCTTCTTTCTGGTCTTCTATAGGAAGACCTTCTTTCTGGTCTTTTATAGGAAGACCTTCTTTCTGGTCTTCTATAGGAAGACCTTCTGGTCTTCTATAAGAAGACCTTCTGGTCTCCTATAGAGAGACCTTCTGGTCATCTATAGGAAGATCTTCTGGTCTTTTATTGGAAGATCATCTGGTCTTCTATAGGAAGACCTTCTGGTCTTTTATAGAAAGACCTTCTAGTATTCTATAGGAAGAACTTCTGGTCTTTTAAAGGAAGACCTTCTGACCTTCTATAGGAAGACCTTCTGACCTTCTATAGGAAGACCTACTGGCCTTCTATAGGAAGACCTACTGGCCTTCTATAGGAAGACGTTTTGGTCGTCTATAGGAAGACCTTATGGTAATCTGGTCTATTATAGGAAGACCTTCAGGTCTTCTCCTTCTTCTCTTTTATAGGAAGACCTCCTGGTATTTTATAGGAAGACCTTCTGTTATTCTATAGGAAGACTTTCTGGTCTTTTATAGGAAGACCTTCCAGTCTTCTATAGGAAGACCTTTCAGTCTTCTATAGGAAGACCTTCTAGTCTTCTATAGGAAGACCTTCTGGTCTTTTATAGAAAGACCTTCTAGTATTCTATAGGAAGAACTTCTCTTCTAAAGGAAGACCTTCTGGCCTTCAATAGGAAGACCTTCTGGCCTTCTATAGGAAGACCTACTGGTCTTCTATAGGAAGACCTTCAGGTCTTCTCCTTCTGGTCTTCTATAGGAAGACTTTCTGGTCTTTTATAGGAATACCTTCCAGTCTTCTATAGGAAGTCCTTCCAGTCTTCTATGGGAAGACCTTCCAGTCTTCTATAGGAAGACCTACTGGTCTTCTATGGGAAGACCTTCTGGTATTCTATAGTAAGACCTTCTGGTCTTCTATAGGAAGACCTTCTTTTCTTATATAAGAATACCTTCTGGTCTTCTGTAAAATGACCTTCTGGTCTTCTGTAAAATGACCTTCTGGTCTTCTATAAGAAAGCCTTCTGGTCTGCTATAAGAAGATCTTCTGGTCTGCTATAAGAAGATCTTCTGGTCTTCTATAAGAAGACCTTCTGGTCTGCTATAAGAAGACCTTTTGGTCTTCTACAAAAAGACCTTCTAGTCTTCTATAAGAATACCTTCTGGTCTTCTGTAAGATGACCTTCTGGTCTTCTATAAAAAGACCTTCTGGTCTTCTATAAGAAGACTTTCTGGTCTACTACAAGAAGACTTTCTGGTCTTCTATAAGAAGACCTCCTGTCTTCTAAAAGAAGGCCTTGTGGTCTTCTATAAGAAGACCTTCTGGTCTTCTAAAAGAAGGCCTTGTGGTCTTCTATAAGAAGACCTTCTATAAGAAGACCTACTGGTCTTCTATAGGAAGACCTTCAGGTCTTCTATAGGAAGACTTTCTGGTCTTTTATAGGAAGACCTTCCAGTCTTCTATAGAAAGTCCTTCCAGTCTTCTATGGGAAGACCTTCTGGTCTTCTAAAAGAAGACCTTCTGGTCTTCTAAAAGAAGGCCTTGTGGTCTTCTATAAGAAGACCTTGTGGTCTTCTATAAGAAGACCTTTTGGTCTTCTATAAGAAGACCTTCTGGTCTTCTCTAGGAAGACCTTCTGGTCTTCTATAGGAAGACCTTCTGGTCTTCTATAAGAAGACCTTCTGGTCTTCTATAGGAAGACCTTCTGGTTTTCTATAGGAAGACTTTCTGGTTTTCTATGGGAAGGTCTTCTGGTGTTCTGAAGATCTTGGAAGAACTTCTGATCTTCTATGGGAAGATCTTCTGGTCTTCTATAGAAAGACCTTCTGGTCTTCTGTAGGAAGACCTTCAGGTATTCTATATGAAGACCTTCTGGTCTTCTATAGGAAGACCTTCTGGTTTTTTATAAGAAGATCTTCTGGTCTTCTATAGGAAGACCTTCTAGTCTTCTATAGGAAGACCTTCTGGTCTTTTATAGAAAGACCTTATAGTATTCTATAGGAAGAACTTCTCTTCTAAAGGAAGACCTTCTGGCCTTTTATAGGAAGACCTTGTGGCCTTCTATAGGAAGACCTACTAGTGTTTCTATAGGAAGACCTTCAGGTCTTCTCCTTCTGGTCTTCTATAGGAAGACTTTCTGGTCTTTTATAGGAAGACCTTCCAGTCTTCTATAGGAAGTCCTTCCAGTCTTCTATGGGAAGACCTTCCAGTCTTCTATAGGAAGACCTACTGGTCTTCTATAGGAAGACCTTCTGGTATTCTATAGGAAGACCTTCTGGTATTCTATAGTAAGACCTTCTGGTCTTCTATAAGAAGACCTTCTGGTCTTCTGTAAAATGACTTTCTGGTATTCTATAGTAAGACCTTCTGGTCTTCTATAAGAAGACCTTCTGGTCTTCTGTAAAATGACCTTCTGGTCTTCTATAAGAAGGCCTTCTGGTCTGCTATAAGAAGATCTTCTGGTCTTCTATAAGAAGACCTTCTGGTCTGCTATAAGAAGACCTTCTGGTCTTCTATAAGATGACCTTCTGGTCTTCTATAAGAAGACCTTCTGGTCTTCTATAAGAAGACTTTCTGGTCTACTATAAGAAGACTTTCTGGTCTTCTATAAGAAGACCTTCTGGTCTTCTATAAGAAGACCTTCTGGTCTTCTATAAGAAGACCTTCTGGTCTTTCAAAAGAAGACCTTGTGGTCTTCTATAAGAAGACCTTGTGGTCTTCTATAAGAAGACCTTCTGGTCTTCTACAAGAAGACCTGCTGGCCTTCTATAGGAAGACCTTCTGGTATTCTATAGGAAGACCTTCTGGTCTTCTATAGGAAGACCTTCTGGTCTTCTATGGGAAGGTCTTCTGGTGTTCTGAAGGTCTTGGAAGAACTTCTGATCTTCTATGGGAAGATCTTCTGGTCTTCTATTGAAAGAACTTCTGGTCTTCTATGGGAAGATCTTCTGGTCTTCTATAGAAAGACCTTGTGGTCTTCTATAGGAAGACCTTCTGGTCTTCTATAGGAAGACCTTCTGGTCTTCTGTAGGAAGACCTTCAGGTCATCTATTAGAAGACCTACTGTTATTCTATAAATAACTTCTGTAAAAAAACTTCAAACTTCAGGCCTGCCAAGAGAAGAGCACCTGTTCTTCTTCTAAAAGAAACCCCTCTGTTATTATCTGAGAAGACCGTTTGGTCTTCTATGAGAATACTCGTTTGTCTTCTGTAAGAAGGCCTTCTGATCTACGGGAATTGGACCTTGTGGACTTTTGTGAAAATAATTTTTTTAGCAACTGGTCTCCGTAGGTCTTCCAATTTCTTTTGGCTAATAACTTCTCTCACATTTGGTAACCCATTTGTGTATACAGCAACAACAACATAACATACACAGTAGTTTTTCTAATAATAACCCAGCCAGCATTTTTTGAAATTTTTAATCAAATTCGAGTCTTTTTTGATCCGACTGCACGATTAAAAAGCTGGAATATGAGCTCATTTTCTGATCATAAATGACTCCTTTGTCGGGAGGAAAACGTAACCTCAGGCGACTCTTCTGAACAAATCACAAATGAGTCTTCCTCTGCATTAGGTTCGAGTCATTTTTGCTCATTTTCTGATGGTATATAAAGTCTTTTTCGAGTCGTATTTTAATCATTTATTGGTGTTTTGTTGATTAATTTGGAACCCTTTTTCGAGTCTTTTAAGAGTCATGTTTATAATCATTTATGAGTCTTTAGGGATTCATTTATAAGTATTTTTATTTGACGAAATAAATTAAAAAAATTTTTTTTTTTTTTTTTTTTTTTTTTTTTTTGAAATTTTGCCTTTTTATGGCGAAGATCATTTTTTAATGATTTTTGTTAATTAAGCTTAACTCTAAACGAGAAAATTAACAAAAATCATTAAAAAATGATCTTCGCCATAAAAAGGCAAAATTTCAAAAAATAAAAAACAGGCTGAGCCCGGCTGGGATTTGAACCCACGTCCTTGAAAAACATATCAAAAAATGTTGTCATGGCGTGTTAGCGTTCAAAGCCAACTCATAACTTCAAAGTCAGCGCAAAAAGCGTTTGTCATGAAGAATACATTTCTGTGGCCAAGTATCCGCGCTAATGTACAAAAACACATTTGCATTTGAAAAACGATAAGTTCTAGGACAGAGAAGCCATTGCATAGTCGATACGTCCGAAGATTTGCTTTACCACCAATGAAACCAGGTAACGTAATTTGGTGACTATGTGGGTTCGAGTCCTTGGCTTTCCTTTTTCACTTGCAAATAATTTCAGATCATCAAGCTTAACTCTAAACGAGAAAATTAACAAAAATCATTAAAAAATGATCTTCGCCATAAAAAGGCAAAATTTCAAAAAATAAAAAACAGGCTGAGCCCGGCTGGGATTTGAACCCACGTCCTTGAAAAACATATCAAAAAATGTTGTCATGGCGTGTTAGCGTTCAAAGCCAACTCATAACTTCAAAGTCAGCGCAAAAAGCGTTTGTCATGAAGAATACATTTCTGTGGCCAAGTATCCGCGCTAATGTACAAAAACACATTTGCATTTGAAAAACGATAAGTTCTAGGACAGAGAAGCCATTGCATAGTCGATACGTCCGAAGATTTGCTTTACCACCAATGAAACCAGGTAACGTAATTTGGTGACTATGTGGGTTCGAGTCCTTGGCTTTCCTTTTTCACTTGCAAATAATTTCAGATCATCAAGCTTAACTCTAAACGAGAAAATTAACAAAAATCATTAAAAAATGATCTTCGCCATAAAAAGGCAAAATTTCAAAAAATAAAAAACAGGCTGAGCCCGGCTGGGATTTGAACCCACGTCCTTGAAAAACATATCAAAAAATGTTGTCATGGCGTGTTAGCGTTCAAAGCCAACTCATAACTTCAAAGTCAGCGCAAAAAGCGTTTGTCATGAAGAATACATTTCTGTGGCCAAGTATCCGCGCTAATGTACAAAAACACATTTGCATTTGAAAAACGATAAGTTCTAGGACAGAGAAGCCATTGCATAGTCGATACGTCCGAAGATTTGCTTTACCACCAATGAAACCAGGTAACGTAATTTGGTGACTATGTGGGTTCGAGTCCTTGGCTTTCCTTTTTCACTTGCAAATAATTTCAGATCATCAAGCTTAACTCTAAACGAGAAAATTAACAAAAATCATTAAAAAATGATCTTCGCCATAAAAAGGCAAAATTTCAAAAAATAAAAAACAGGCTGAGCCCGGCTGGGATTTGAACCCACGTCCTTGAAAAACATATCAAAAAATGTTGTCATGGCGTGTTAGCGTTCAAAGCCAACTCATAACTTCAAAGTCAGCGCAAAAAGCGTTTGTCATGAAGAATACATTTCTGTGGCCAAGTATCCGCGCTAATGTACAAAAACACATTTGCATTTGAAAAACGATAAGTTCTAGGACAGAGAAGCCATTGCATAGTCGATACGTCCGAAGATTTGCTTTACCACCAATGAAACCAGGTAACGTAATTTGGTGACTATGTGGGTTCGAGTCCTTGGCTTTCCTTTTTCACTTGCAAATAATTTCAGATCATCAAGCTTAACTCTAAACGAGAAAATTAACAAAAATCATTAAAAAATGATCTTCGCCATAAAAAGGCAAAATTTCAAAAAATAAAAAACAGGCTGAGCCCGGCTGGGATTTGAACCCACGTCCTTGAAAAACATATCAAAAAATGTTGTCATGGCGTGTTAGCGTTCAAAGCCAACTCATAACTTCAAAGTCAGCGCAAAAAGCGTTTGTCATGAAGAATACATTTCTGTGGCCAAGTATCCGCGCTAATGTACAAAAACACATTTGCATTTGAAAAACGATAAGTTCTAGGACAGAGAAGCCATTGCATAGTCGATACGTCCGAAGATTTGCTTTACCACCAATGAAACCAGGTAACGTAATTTGGTGACTATGTGGGTTCGAGTCCTTGGCTTTCCTTTTTCACTTGCAAATAATTTCAGATCATCAAGCTTAACTCTAAACGAGAAAATTAACAAAAATCATTAAAAAATGATCTTCGCCATAAAAAGGCAAAATTTCAAAAAATAAAAAACAGGCTGAGCCCGGCTGGGATTTGAACCCACGTCCTTGAAAAACATATCAAAAAATGTTGTCATGGCGTGTTAGCGTTCAAAGCCAACTCATAACTTCAAAGTCAGCGCAAAAAGCGTTTGTCATGAAGAATACATTTCTGTGGCCAAGTATCCGCGCTAATGTACAAAAACACATTTGCATTTGAAAAACGATAAGTTCTAGGACAGAGAAGCCATTGCATAGTCGATACGTCCGAAGATTTGCTTTACCACCAATGAAACCAGGTAACGTAATTTGGTGACTATGTGGGTTCGAGTCCTTGGCTTTCCTTTTTCACTTGCAAATAATTTCAGATCATCAAGCTTAACTCTAAACGAGAAAATTAACAAAAAAAATTTCTTTTTATTCTTTTTTGTTCCTTTCCTTTGTTTTATTGTCTTTTCTGTTTTGTTATGTCTTTTAATTATCCTTTATGTTTCTCGGTGGTTAGTATACTACTTCTTCATTTCACTTGACAAAACCTGTTGTGTTTGTCTGTACCTTTAATATTAAACGTTACATTTATATCAAAGTTTTGTAGAAAGTGTATATGAGAATTTTTTACAACCGAACAAAATAAAACAAAACAATCAGATTTTAATCACCTAACAGTTCAAAATATGATCAGTAATCACTTTTCAATCACCTGCATGACCCTTTTTTGATTAAGCATTTTTCAATCTTCCAGATGATTAATATGTGACAATAAATAAAACAAGTAAAAAAGTATCAGTCGGCTTTGCCGACAGAGGTATATCCTCAGCATGTGTATATTGAAACAATTTTTTTTCCCAAAATACGTATTAGGGGGTTTTAAAAAAAATTGGGCGTTTGAACCGACAAAAATGTTGATTAGGATTAAAGATCAAAAGTTTTGCGGAGGAGATACTAAAAGGAATGGATCGACATTGACCGTTATGGAAGTGGATCTCCAGCCACAACATATGGTGTCATAGGGGGTTTTTACACTCTTCGGGCGGTTTGCTCAAGAAGTATGGACTTGCCCCTAAAAAAACTTTTGATATCGTAATTGAGACAGCGAATACAAGTTGCTTCAACAAAAATCAAAGTGATTCGATATCAGGTCTTAAAGTGAACTTATCCGAAAATTTTGTGTGGGAGGTACCGGATGGAGTGGACAAATATAGTCCATATTTGAACCTGATCTATATATGGTAGATATATTAGGATGTGTAAAGTATAGACCAATTCGGCCACTCCCTTCAAGAGTTACCGTACGAACAATTTTTCCGAACATTTTTTAACTTTTGTGGGGAAGGTACCCGAAGGAGTGGACCGATATGGCTTATCTTCAAACTTAAACTATGTTTGGACAAAATATTACTAAGGCCATATTTTGGACCGAATCGGCAGATCCGTTCGAGAGTTATCTTGCGCTCCAACCACCTCACACGGTGTCATAGGGGTTTTTCTGCAACTTTCATGCTATTTTCTCAGGAAGTATGGACTTGCCCCTGATGAAACTTGTACCGTCGTATGTAGGGCAGTGAATACAAGTTGCTAAAACAAAAATCAAAGCGATTCGAGAGATGGCCCTAAACTGAACTTTTCCGAAATTTTGTGTGGGAGGTACCCGAAGGAGTGGACCTATTGAGACCATATTGGAACCTTATATTACTCTAGTAGAAAGTTTACGCTATACAAAGTATGAACCAAATCGGTCACTCCCTTCAAGAGTTATCGTGCGCACAAACTTTCCGAACATTCTCGAACTTTTGTGGGGGAGGTATCGGAAGGAGTGGACCGATGTAGCTCATCTTCGAACTTAAACTAAGTTTGGGCAAAATATTACGAAAGCCAAAATTTGAACCGAATCGGTTCATCCGTTCGGGAGTTATCGTGCGCTCCAGCCAGCAGGACAGACAGACAGACGGACAGACAGACGGACAGACAGACGGACAGACAGACGGACGGACATGGCTAGATCGACTCCAAATTGTCTGAAACACATTTCGTCCAAACATACTTGGGGTCTAAAACCATTATTTCGATGAGGCACATTTTCATCGTATCAAAGTGTATATACCCTCCTTAGCCTAAAGGCTGAGGGTATAAAAATGGTCACATTTTAAACACATCAATGATTTATTTGTGATTACTACACATTTGTTGTTGTATTACAAATTGTACTTTTTTTATTCATTACAGGGAGTCACTTTCGAGCCCCTTTCTGATCATACAAGCGACTTAATCAGTTTTTGATCACCAAAGGGACTCTAAAAAGACTCCGCAATGTGATTTTTGAAAAAACAGTCTTCCAAATGCTATCTGGGAAACACCATGAATGAAAACCATGACAACTCGCTTCGAATGGAAATGGTTTGTTTGAGTGGAAGTACATTGGTAGGCAGCGGATGGGCTTATCCGTTTGTTTCTTG
Organism: Musca autumnalis; assembly: GCF_047663935.1. Taxonomy (NCBI): domain Eukaryota; kingdom Metazoa; phylum Arthropoda; class Insecta; order Diptera; family Muscidae; genus Musca; species Musca autumnalis. The sequence goes on along the minus strand of NW_027411977.1, from coordinate 14,881,802 downwards.
TTCGTTATGATGGTCATAAGTGTGTGTCGTAAATGGCCAAATGAATGAAATGAATTTCAACGGTGTAGGAATGACTAACAATTGTTTTGCATTTGAATGAGATGAAAAAAAAAAAAAACAAAAATAACAACAACCCACAAAAGGTACATAGAACATGCTTGTAATCTGAAATTGAAAATGAAAATTGTTTTCAATTTTATATTCGAGATTTTCTGTGTATGTTTTGTTTTCTTTGACACATAAATTGTAACCATAGAACGGGAGGAAATAAAAACACAAAAGCCAATTGTTCGTCTGTAGGTCTCTTTGTTTTTGTTTTTTTTTACATGTAATTAAAGTGGTTTTTATTGTTGCTTTTTTGGTTTTTGTTTATTACTACAAAATGTTAAATAGGCCACTCACGTTGATTAAGCCATAATAATCCAAGTGCATATTTAGTTCATTTGCTAGTAATTTGTTGCTCTTGTTGTTGCTGTAACAAAGAATTTACATACAAAAAGACACCTAAATAAAGCTGAGTAATCATCATTACAGCTAGACTCTTGTGGTCAGTTTTTCTCTCTCAGCTCAAGGACGGTCTCATTTAAAATGATAATGACCACATTATTAACCTCTAATTACACAAATGAACATCAGAGCAGATTTGTTTTTTTGTTTCGCTGTGGCACCCACATTTACATTTGTGTTTGTTTAAGAGGAAAAACCGTAGATTGAATTCGCATGGATTATGGTATAAGCTTATGAGAAGACTGAAAATGTATGACGAATTTGCATATGGTCTGTTCCAGAACTGCAAGAATCTACTAATTTTTACCATTTTTTTCCGAAAACATAAAGGAAAAAATGTTATCGTAGTAAAAAGTAGTAGCTTCGTGTAGGTTCTGGAACAGAGCAATAAGCAGGAGAAATGGAGACCTCGAACACGATTTACATTCAATGTAAACATTAGAAGCTTTTTGAATATTTATTTGATGTGTTGATGTTACTTCAGCTTACAGAAATCGTTCTTAGTTGAATTGTGCTGTCAGCTTGCACATATTTTGTTCTGGTGTTTTTTTTTTTGGGAAAGCCGAAAAGTGAGCATCATTCTCATTAACATAAGAATACTCGAGTTCAGGTTTTCACTAGAAAAATCATCATTTCAAAAGCTGAAAAGCCATTTGATAATTCCCTTCGCCGGGATGAAAAATTATATTGGTAGCGATCAGTAAATTTTGAAGGCTGTCAGTGCGTTTTGTAAACATTACTCTCTATGAAGAATGTAATGATAAAGTTAAGCCTATGTGGGAATACTCCAGATTTAAGCAATCACTTATTTTATCAAAAAAGGAAATTATTTTTGGGCAGCATAAGGATGGAACGGCGCGCTTTGACGTAGCAAGAGTTCGCCGAGTATTGCCAGACCCACTTTGGCCGATTACTTTACGACTTTTCCGTTATGTTATCCCAAACCTTAAAAAACACTTTTTGGTTCAAATCCAGCTTGAGACTTGTTCGCAGATAAATTTTAAAAGTTTATTTCGGATACTTTACGCGATTCTTATTACAACTTTGTTCTTGGTGGAAATCGCTTCTCAAAATTTGTATTTGTCCATGGTTTAGTATGACCTGCTGTATGACAGTTTCTACTGGTTTTAGTTATTAATATCGTTCGGGCACCGAATATCGAGTTCTTTATGGACATAAAATGTTCCTCTCAAATTTATGTATAACAAGTAAAAAAAGTATCAGTCGGCTTTGCCGACAGAGATATACAATCAGTCTATGTGCCTTGAAACTTTCATCTACGGATAGATCGAATGTACTTAGGGTCTTTTCAGAATTTGTTGCCCCTTTTTGGACATTTGAACTTGCCGGTAAAAATGTGGATTAGGATTGAAGTTAAAAAGTGTTTCGTAGCAGGTACTTGAAGAAACGGACCGACATTGTCCATTATGGAAGTGGATCATATTTTGGGAGTCATATATTTTCGATAGATATCGCGCCCACTAGTCATTTCAGTGGGTCATCGCATAACTTTTGGGCCAGTATGCCAGGAAGCATGGATTTGTCCACGGAAAGCATAATATCGCTGTAAACAGGACCAAAACTAACAGCATCGGTATACATTTCCAAAGGATCTTCGAACAGACTTTAAACTGCATTTAGAAACAAATGTTGAACTTTTGTGGGGGAGTTTCCCTAAGGAGAGGACCGATATAGGTCATTTTGGAAGTTTAACTAAATTTGGACAAAATATTAGAAGTAACGGAAGATGGGGACCGGTTGTGCCCATCTACGAGCTGAAACTAAGTTTGAACAAAATATGACGAAGAACAAATTTTGGACCAAATCGGTTGATCAGTTTGAGAGTTAACGTGCTCTCCAGCCTCTACATGGTGCCATAGGGGCTTTTTACACCTTTCGGGCTGTTTTCTCAAGAAGTGTGGACTTGTCCCTGAAAATACTTTTACCGTCGAAATTGCGACAGCTTATGCAAGTTGCTGCAATAAAAATCAAAGTGAAGAGCAGGTCTTAAAGTGAAAAGGAGTGGATAAATATAGTCCATATTCGAACTTGATCTAAAGGGTGTTTTTTTAAGAACTTGAAATTTTAAAAAAATAACACAAAAAATTAAATTGTAATCAAAATTTTTTTTTATTCGAAAGATCAATACGTGGCATTAACATTTGAAAATGATTTCGGGCATATGGGCAGCCGCGGTTGTTCTTGACGAAGTGCATTCTGGACGTCCAATTTTTGGCTACTTTTTCGAGCACTGCTGGCCATATGTCACGAATAACACGAACAATGCTGGTGGTTTATCAGCATAAATTGTTGCTGGTTTATCAGCATAAACCAGTGACTTCACGTAGCCCCACAGGAAATAATCGAGAGGTGTCAAATCGCACGACCTTGGAGGCCAATTGACAGGTCCACTCGAAATCCACTTATCGCCAAATTTTGATTTCAATAAGTCGATCGATGGTTGCGTTCGCCGTATGGCACGTAGCGCCATCCTATTGAAACCACATCTCCTCCGGATCAATGTCATCCATATTTTCAAACAAAAAATCATTGATCATGGTGTGGTAACGATCTCCACTGACCGTAACGCGAGCTCCGGCCTCATTTTTGAAGAAATAAGGTCCGATGATGCCACCAGCGTGAAAACCACGGTGCACTTTTCTGGATGTAATGGAGTCTGTAGGGTCTCTTGTGGATTGGTCTCACTCCATATGCGGCAATTTTGCTTATTAACAAACCCGTTAAGCCAAAAATGCGCCTCATTGCTGAACGCCATACAAATGACGAAGTCGTCTATAAGTTGCGCAAATCGACGACTTATTTCCAAAGTAAATTTGGATAATTTCGTAGCGTTGTTCAAGCGTGAGTCTATTCATGATGATTTGTCCAGAGTACACTGAAACATATAAAAAAAGTTTCATCAAAATTTAATTTTTTGTGTTACTTTTTACAATTTAAAGTTCTATCTAGCTTAAAAAACAGCGTTTATATCTGGTAGATATATTAGGATGCATAAAATATGGACCAAGACTGTCACTCTCTTCAAGTTGTATCGTGCGCACAATTTTTTCGAACATTGTTGAACTTTTGTGGGGGATGTACCTGAAGTAGTGGAGCAATGCCATGACGGTGCCATTAGGGTTTTTGTGGGGACTTGCCTCTGATGAAATTTATAGCATCGTATGGGGCGCAGTGAATAAAAGTTGTTACAATAGAAAACAAAGCGATTCGCTAGTAGGCTGTAAACTGAAATTTTCCGAAATTTTGTGTGGGAGTTACCCGAAGGAGTGGACCGATTGAGTCCATATTGGAACGGCATCTAAGTCTGGTAGAAATTGCACGATGTGAAAAGTATGCACCAAATCGGTTACTCCCTTCAAGAGTTATCGTGTGCACAAATTTTCCGAACATTTTCGAACTTTTGTGGGGAGTTACCGGAAGGAGTGGACCGATAAACCCATCTTCAAATTTAAATTAAGTTTGCACAAAATATTACGAAAGGAAAATTTTCGACCGAATCGTTTGATCCGTTCGAGAGTTATCGTGCGCTCCATCCAGACAGACAGACGGACTTACTTACTTAGCTGGCCCATTACAGAACATTTGTTCCTTAGGCCGAACTAAGAAAAGATCTCCATTCCTCTCTATTTCTATTCGCACACTGGAATACCGTGCCTTTTCATCTCATCATCCATTTGTTTGCGCCATCTATTCCTTGGCCTGCCAATTCTGCGTGCACCGCCAAGCGGTCCGTATTTGCACGCCTTTTTAGCAGGTTCATCATCGCTCATTCTTATGAATGGCCTAGCCAACGCAATCGTTGCATCTCAATACGTTTAGCTATATTCATGTCGTTGTATAGCAGTTACAGCTCGTGGTTCATGCGACGTCGATATTCATCGTCAACGCAGATTGGTCCGTAGATCTTTCGAAGAATTTTTCTCTCAAACACACCAAACACTGCCTTATCTGTTTCCGCGAGTACCCGGTCTTCGGAACCACACATCAGCAGGGGTAGTATCAGTGTTTTGTAAAGCGTTATTTTTGTTTGACGAGATGTGGCTTTGTTTTTAAACTGCTTACTTAAGCCAAAGTAGCATCTGTTAGCCAATAAAATGGTTCTTTTTATTTCACAACTGATGTCGTTAGTTGAGTTTACGGCGGTGCCGAGGTAGACGAAGTCTTTTGCTACCTCGAAATTATAGAAACCAATGTCAATAGTCGGCGCGATCTCTATGGACGCATTGCGAGTCGACACTATCAACTTAGTCTTCCCGCCTTTTACCGCCAGACCCACTTTAGCAGATTCTCCTTGGACCTTTATAGAGGTATCGGTTACTTCTTTTACTGATCGTCCCATGATGTCTATATCATCAGCATAAGTAAGTAGCATGTGGCATGTGGAAGTAACACAATCTAGTTACTTCTTTTGACGTTTGACTCTCGTATAACCTTTTCCAGCAGGATGTTGAAGAGATCACACGAGAGGCTGTCTCATTGCCTGAAACCTCTTTTGGTACAAAATTCTTCGGAGAGGTTTTTTCCTATTTTAACTGAGGATCTCGTGTCAGTTAAAGTCATTTTACAAAGCCGAATGAGCTTTGCGGGGATACCAAGTTCAGACATGGCCTTGAATACCTTTGAAAGTAGTGGGCTGTCGAAGGCTGCTTTATAATCGACAAAAAGGTGGTAGGAGTCGATCTGCATCTCTTGGATCTTCTCCAGGATTTGCCGCAGGGTAAATATCTGGTCAATGGTGGACTTGCCAGGTCTAAAGCCGCATTGGTATGGTCCAATTATTTCGTTGCCCATTGGTTTTAGTCGTTCGCACAATATCTCTGACACGATCTTGTAGGCAAGCGGGAGTGGACGTGTGCCCCTATAGTTGGAGCATACAGTCTTATCTCCTTTCTTATGGGCGGGGCACAGGATACTCATTCTACCTGCCAGATGGTGCTAATTAGCTGATGAATACACCTTATTAGCGTGTCGCCTCCGGTTTTCAACAGCTCGGCTGGTAAGCCATCGGCTCCTGCTGCCTTATTATTCTTCAGCCGGTTTATTGCTGTCTTTACCTCATCTTGGCTGGACGGTATACATTCAATACCATCTTCTGGGATTGGATCTGTGGTATTTTCGTCGTCTTCCCTGGATACCAACAGGTATGAATAATGCTCTTTCCATATCCTGAGCACACTATCTGTATCAGTTACCAGATTACCTTCCTGGTCTCTACAGGAGGATTTGCTAGTTCCAAAGCCATCAGTTTGATGTTTCACTCTTTGGTAGAATTTTCGGACTTCATTCTGGCTCCTGTACATCTCGATTTTTTCACACTCCCGCTTTTCCATTTCTCTCTTTTTCCTGCGTAAAATCCGTTTCTCCACTCTTTTTTCCCGATATCTGTCTCGTGTGCTACGCGTTGCTACGTTGTTACTACGGTAGCAACACGACACTCCTGATCATATCATGGATTCCTTGCTGGAGGTCTCTGGTATCCAAGTATGGATTTTGCGGCTGTTTGCATGGAGTGGACAATACTTTTCCATTGCGCTTAAGCAATTGATTAAGCAATTGGGCTAGTTGAGTGGAATATGCTGTGGCTATCTGCTGTGATTGCAGCTTTCCCATGTCTAACTTTCGTGTTGTTTCTGTTCGTACTTTGTTTGCTAATGGGGTGGCATACCTTTGCTGCAACTAGATAGTGGTCCGAGTCTATGTTTGCTCCTCATCCAATACGCTCGATGAATGTCTTCCATCTATCACAACGTGATCAATTTGATTTCTTGTTTTCTGAACTGGAGACAATCAGGTGCCCTTATGGATGTCGAGATGTTTAAATCTGGTGCTGCTAACTACCATGTTTTGTGCCGCTGCGAAGTCAGCCTCATACCGTTGTCAGATGTTGTACTGTGGAGACTGAATTTTCCGACTTTTGGGCCAAAGATATTCTCCTTCCAATTTTGGCATTAAAATCGACTAAAATAATTTTAATGTCATGGACAGGACAACGGTCACATGTTCCTTCTAAGGGCTCATATAATATATCTTTGGTCTGTTCGTCCTTGTCTTCAGTGGGAGCATGAGCGCAAATAAAGCTGATGTTGAAGAATTTTGCTTTTAATCGAATTGCAGAGAGTCTTCCATTCACTGGGGTGAAGCTGGAGACCAGATGTTTTAACCTCCGACCAACTACAAATCCGCAACCAAACTCATGCTTTGTGTCATGACAGCTATAATACAGTGCGTCACCTTCAGCTGCTTTTGTGACGCCTTTCCCGTTCCATCGTATTTCCTGTATGACAGTAATGTCGGCCTTGTACTTTTCAAGTACATCTGCCAATGCGTAAACCGCACCTTCTCTATAAAGTGTGCGAACATTCCAGGTGCAGATTCGCAGATCATGGTCCTTAAAACGCTTAACGGGGGTCGTCAATTTTAGAGGGATTTGTTTTTCTTTTCTTTTGTTTTTTCATAGTAGGCTGCTTTTTCTAGGGGAGAGTTACTAACCCGGCGCTAAAACCCAAGGTTTTTAACGTTCTTATGGGTGAACGCGCGGCACATATTAGCTCACTACCATTAACGGGTGTTAAAGGCAACTCCCCAGGTGACACCACGGGGAGGTCAGTGTCCACTTGTGATGAGAGAGGGACCAAGATAAATCCTGGACTTTGCCATGTTAAAGCCGGCCAGGACCGTTCATTGGTATCTCTCACCCCCTACGTCACCCAGCTTCCACGCAAATTAACTTTTTTATCCAATTTTTTGAGTTTTGTTAAAAAACGCTGCATTTGGTCCAGCTATAGTCATATTTTATTATATTATAAAAGTGCAAACCTTGGCTTCAGCAATATTAATTTTTTTTTGACATTCACTCATATACCCTCGTTAGCATGAATGCTAATGGTATACAAATTATGGAATTAGCAGGAAATCCTTCACTAAAAAATTTGGGTTTGCTTCCGGAGGGTATATCAGTCGATATAGGCTCAAATTATTTTTAGACGTCTAGGCTAAGGGTATGTTATTGTTGTTGAAATCAACTGCTTCTTTATTGCTTTTAAAATGTGTAACCATCTATCAGCATTTGTTAGCATTTCTTAACATCCACATCCTTTGTTCGTTTTCATGCCTTTGTTACTTTTCCCTAGGAATTTATTATTTATTTTCTCATAGATTACCAAATCCATGTGATCAAATTTATGTTACAATAATAAACTCCACTTCATTAGCTTTTAACAGAATTCTTTGCTACTGCCAACGGCAATAGATATGACCAGATATATATCATCATAACTCAGCCATCAAACGGGAATTTGTAACCTTTTTTCCCCAAACAATAGATAATGCCATATTTCTTAAATTTCGTTTAGATTATTATCATTTTAATTTGATCAAAGAATCCCCCAAAAAAAATGTATCCGTTTGGCCAAAACATGTGGAAAATGTGAAATTTGTAAAAACAAAAGGTCATGTTCTCTGTTGTTTTGATTCTATGGCAGGTTTGTTTATTAAATCAAATTCCTTATGTATCCGGTACATTTCCCTTGGACATGATAGACTTTAAAAACAGACTTGTTTTTTAGTTTCAACATTTGCTAAGCATGGTGTGGGCAGAATAGCAAATTTAAAATTGCTTCTCATTAATATACAACACAAGTTTCAGCGAAATGAAAGAGCGCTCGGTGGATGACAGGCAACCTTGGAAACATTTTCCTCAACCACAAACCAAAGGCCGGGCACTACTATTAACACATATTCAATTAGAAGGTCCAAAGAAAATGATTTAATGTGCTGCGAAAATCGCTTCTAACCACAGAATAAACCCTTTTCAAAGGCAACCTTTCAACCATGTCAGCTAAATAAATCCTGCAACTTGAAAAGCGACAAAGGATATAAAATCCGGTTAAACATGTAAACCCCAACAAACAAACAGCACAAAATGGTCAACTGCTTAGAAATAGAAAATATAACAAAAACATTTACACCTCAGGTTGAGGATGGGGGGGTGGGATAGTGACTAATAAACGAAAAGATTATGATGCCTACACAAAAGGGACAATGTACCCAAGGCTACAAAACTTGTATATGTGGGTCTATTTTTATGTATATATTTTACCAAGCTAACCCTATGCTCTTCTGCAAAAAAGAACATTCACATGGTCTTTGCCAAACTTATGTTTAGGTTTGCCTTGCAGAACTTTTGTACTTTTGTCACTTTAATTGAGATTTATTTCCTACGCAACACACAAAAGGATAAGACATAACGGTGATGTGAGGGATGGATGTTTGTTTTTCTTTTTGTTGGTTTAGGACAACTTTTTGTTGGAGTTAAATGAAAATTACTATTTAATTTGGAATCAAGTACTACGTGCCACTTCATGGTCCACAGCTTAAAAATGGCCAAAATGTTTTTGTTCTCCAGTCTAAGAGAAAAATTCTCAAATCAATTTTTGTTGTAATAAATTAAATGAAAATAATAGTTCAGAAAAAAGGAAAGGAGATCATCTAATGGGAGTTGTATAAATAATTGAACATTTGCGGTTGAAGTGTGTCGGAATGTTTTGGTGGTAAACGAAGAATAATTTGAAAAAGATGTTGAATGGTTGAAAGGCATATCTTTACGCAGGACTTCAAAATGGGACATGACTATCCTCTTTGTGTAATACAATCGAGTCTTTGCAAATGTAATAAAGGACGTGATACAGACTTTAACCTATCCGGATGCACAACCGAATTTCATTCTGCCCAAGAATTATTTATTTAAGAAGGTTTCAAAGTTGTGTGTCATTTTAAGGAATTATAAACTTGCCGACAAAAATATACAGATTTTTTGAACTTTTTGGGCCTTTATCTTGATAAATGCGGACGTTCCGATAAATGTGTACCTAAAACAGTTAAAAGCTACAATCGGTGGATACCGTAATTTTGACGGTTTTACTAAAACACCAACCGATAATGTAAATGCTATACAAACCTAACGATGAACAAAGAGAACACGAACCTGTAATTTAAAATACGTTTCTGCATACAAATGCTTTCACTGTGTTCACGTATGATTTTGAGATTCTCCTTTGTTCATTTGGATCCGTAATAATTTATTTATTCATAAATGCGGATAATTTATTTATCCACAAACGTGGATAATTTAGTTATCCACAAACGTTGATAATTTATTTATCCACAAATGTGGATAATTTATTTATCCACAAACGTGGATAATTTATTTATCCACAAACGTTGATAATTTATTTATCCACAAACGTGGATAATTTATTTATCCACAAACGTGGATAATTTATTTATCCACAAACGTGGATAATTTATTTATCCACAAACGTGGATAATTTATTTATCCACAAACGTGGATAATTTATTTATCCACAAACGTGGATAATTTATTTATCCACAAACGTGGATAATTTATTTATCCACAAACGTGGATAATTTATTTATCCACAAACGTGGATAATTTATTTATCCACAAACGTGGATAATTTATTTATCCACAAACGTGGATAATTTATTTATCCACAAACGTGGATAATTGATTTATCCACAAACGTGGATAATTTATTTATCAACACATTTATGTATTCATAAACGTGGATAATTTAATTATCCACAAATATATGTATTCATAAACGTGGATAATTTATTTATCCACAAACGTGGATAGTTTATTTATCTACAAACATAGTTAATTTAGTTATCCACAACCGTGGATAATTTATTTATCCACAAACGTGGATAATTTATTTAACCACAAACGTGGATAATTTATTTATCCACAAACATGGATAATTTATTTAACCACAAACGTGGATAATTTATTTATCCACAAACGTGGATAATTTATTTATCCACAAACGTGGATAATTTATTTGTCCACAAACATGGATAATTTATTTATCCACAAACGTGGATAATTTATTTATCCACAAACGTGGATAATTTATTTATCCACAAACATGGATAATTTATTTACCCACAAACGTGGATAATATATTTATCCACAAACGTGGATAATTTATTTATCCTCAAACGTGGATATTTTATTTATCCACAAACGTGGATAATTTATTTATCCTCAACCGTGGATAATTTTTTTATCCACAAACGTGGATAATTTATTTATCCACAAACGTGGATAATTCATTTATCCACAAACGTGGATAATTCATTTATCCACAAACGTGGATAATTTATTTATCCACAAAAGTGGATAATTCATTTATCCACAAACGTGAATAATTTCTTTATCCACAAACGTAGAAAATTTATTTATCCACAAACGTGTATAATTTATTTATCCGAAAACGTGGAAAATTTATTTATCCACAAACGTGGATAATTTATTTATCAAAAAACGTGGATAATTTATTTATCCACAACCGTAGACAATTTATTTATCCACAAACGTGGATAATTTATTTATCCACAAACGTGGATAACTTATTTATCCACAAATGTGCATAACTAATTTATCCACAAACGTGCATAACTTATTTATCCACAAACGTGGAGATTTTATTTATCCACAAACGTGGATAATTTATTTATCCACAAACGTGGATAATTTATTTATCCACAAACGTGGATAATTTATTTATCCTCAAACGTGGATAATTTATTTATCCACAAACGTGGATAATTTATTTATCCTCAACCGTGGATAATTTTTTTATCCACAAACGTGGATAATTTATTTATCCACAAACGTGGATAATTTATTTATCCACAAACATGGATAATTTATTTATCCACAAAAGTGGATAATTCATTTATCCACAAACGTGAATAATTTCTTTATCCACAAACGTAGAAAATTTATTTATCAACAAACGTGTATAATTTATTTATCCGCAAACGTGGATAATTCATTTATCCACAAACGTGGATAATTTATTTATCCACAAAAGTGGATAATTCATTTATCCACAAACGTGAATAATTTCTTTATCCACAAACGTGGATAATTTATTTATCCACAAACGTGGATAATTTATTTATACACAAACGTGGATAATTTATTTATTCACAAACGTGGATAATTTATTTATCCACAAACGTGGATAATTTATTTATCCACAAACGTGGATAATTTATTTATCCACAAACGTGGATAATTTATTTATCCACAAATGTGGATAATTTATTTATCAAAAAACGTAGAAAATTTATTTATCAACAAACGTGTATAATTTATTTATCCGCAAACGTGGATAATTCATTTATCCACAAACGTGGATAATTTATTTATCCACAAAAGTGGATAATTCATTTATCCACAAACGTGAATAATTTCTTTATCCACAAACGTGGATAATTTATTTATCCACAAACGTGGATAATTTATTTATCCACAAACGTGGATAATTTATTTATCCACAAACGTGGATAATTTATTTATCCACAAACGTGGATAATTTATTTATCCACAAACGTGGATAATTTATTTATCCACAAACGTGGATAATTTATTTATCGACAAATGTGGATAATTTATTTATCCACAAATGTGGATAATTTGTTTATCCAAAAACGTGGATAATTTATTTATCCACAAACGTGGATAACTTATTTATCCACAAACGTGGATAACTTATTTATCCACAAACGTGGATAGTTTATTTATCCACAAACGTGGATAATTTATTTATCCACAAACGTGGATAATTTATTTATTCACAAGCGTGGATAGTTTATTTATCCACAAACGTGGATAATTTATTTTTCCACAAACGTTGATAATTTATTTATTCACAAGCGTGGATAATTTATTTATCCACAAACGTGGATAATTTATTTATTCACAAACGTGGATAATTTATTTATCCACAAACGTGGATAATTTATTTATTCACAAACGTGGATAATTTATTTATCCACAAGCGTGGATAATTTATTTATCCACATACGTGGGTAATTTATTTATCCACAAACGTGTATCATTTATTTATTCATAAACGTGGATAATTTCTTTATCCTCAAACGTAGATAATTTATTTATCCACAAACGTGGATAATTTATTTATCCACAAACGTGGATAATTTATATATCCACAAACGTGGAAAATTTATTTATTCACAAACGTGGATAATTTATCTATCCACAAACGTGGATAATTTATTTATCCAAAAACGTGGATAATTTATTTATCCACAACCGTAGATAATTTATTTATCCAAAAACGTGGATAATTCATTTATCCACAAACGTGGATAATTTATTTATCCACAAACGTGGATAATTTATTTATCCACAAATGTGGATAATTTATTTATCCACAAACGTGGATAATTTATTTATCCACAAATGTGGATAATTTATTTATCCACAAACGTGGTTAATTTAAGTCAAGAGCCACATAACTGTTCGGCCGCACGGCATGTTTGGTCCTTTGGTGGTGATGTTTCCTGTCCACAGAGAAATCGAAGCAACTCTAGGATAATTATCTCAGGAAGTATGGGCTTGCCCCCGAAAAATTATACAGTCGTAATAGGGGCCCCGAAAATAATCTGCTGTAAAAATTTCAAAACGATCCGAAGCATGTTCTTCAACTGCACTTTTGTGATAAAATTGGAATTTTGTGCGCGATATATTCGAAACTTGTTTATGTCTCGAAGAAATATGACGATGTTCCAAGTGTGTCTACCATTTAGGCGATGAAGGGGAAATATATGTACATCTATCTCATCTTCGAACGTGATCAAAGTTTGAACGACATACTACGTAGTGCAATTTGGACCAAACAGGTTGATTCTGGAAGCCATATAGTGAGACGAAAGGAAAAAAGACTCCAAATTCGTGTCACCGAACATTTTGCTGGGTTGATATATGTAAATGTTGCTTTTAATCCCTTTATATTTTACCTTTTTTCAGCGAATTTAATTTCTAGCTCTAAAAAACCTTCTAATATTCGTTTTTTGTTTTTTTTTTTTCAGATTATAATTTGATTTATTTCTGACCTGTTGGAAGATTTCGCCTACTTTTCAAAGGATCCCAAAAAAGAACACTTTAGAAAAAAACAAAAACTAACTAACCGGAGAGAAAAGTGTTCATAACCTTAAAGGTCATGGTGTTCATAAAGATTGTTTGCTTGTAACAACAAAGACAGCCGAAAAGTGTCAAGAAAAACAAGTATATTAAAGTGCTGTTGGCAAACAAAAACACCAACAACCGCCCTAAGAAAAACAAAAAATAAAAAAACTCTACTGAAAACCTAATAAAAGTACTTTGAAATCGAGACAGCAGCAATATTTTGCTCGAAACAAAAACGAAACCATTGAACATTAATGCCAGAAGTGTTTGCAATAACTGGAAAATTGTCTCTTTGTTCAATTTTGACAAATAACTACCAATTAAGTCTCCGTCCACATAGCTGCTAAAATCAATATCAATTTTATCTCAAGAACCAACAAACAGCTAAAGAAACAAACATATAAAGCACAACAACTAGAGAAACGGTGTAGTCAAAAAACATAAAAAAGTAAAGAACACATTTTTTTGTTGAAATTTAAACTAACAAAAAAAAAAAACTTTTTTCCTGTGGCACAAAAAAGGTCGAGACAACCACTTTTGTTTTGTTTGTAATATAAAGATTTTCCTTGTAAAATTGTCCACCCACGTAAACTTTTAAACAACAAACACACACCGACACACACAATGTCCGAGTTCTCATCACTAGAGATGGGTTCGGTCGACAGGCCACCCAATCGTTTCCAAGTGAATCCTGTCAACCACAAAAACAACAATGACAAAACAACGGCCGGTGATGATGTGCCACATGAAGTGTATCGTCGTTTAACCGGAAGCGATGGTGAACCCATCGAGGATGACACATTCAATGAGGATGCTTCACAAATGGTCAAAGCCCAACCCAAACAACAAAGGTAAGTGTGTCAACTCTACCATTTCAATGACTTTACGTTATAAAAGAATGAAAGGAAGAACAAAAAAAACTTGTTGTAAATTTGGCTGTCCACCTGGCCTGGGGCAAATAAATGTCTGTCTATGTGGAGTGGTTAACGTTTTCAAAGAAAAATTTTGTGAGCTATTAAAAACAAAATAGGATTTTGTTACAGTTTGACCTTGCCAATTGTTGCTAATAAAAAGTTTTCTTTCAGGTCCCAGAAGTTTAAGAAATTTAGTTTTTTGTTGTATGAAAATGATTTGAGCCTTAAAATGATATTCATTTAATACCATATCAATTAGGTGCATTACACGATACTTTATCTTGAGGGGTAAAAACGAGAAAGAGAGAATTTATCTTTGAAATTCTAGTTTTCTCAAAGTTAAGAAATAATTACACTGTACAGCACAAAAAATAATTACAAGATATTGGACCAGATTATGAAAGAGGGCCGAAAAAAAGAAGACACGTGTATCGGCGTTTTGAAAGTTTACGTCGCACATAGGTAGATATGGAGTAATTATTCGGCCAAAAGTCCAAAATTCTAAATACTAGCTAGGCGCAAAATATTCTATTCTAGGTATAGTAAACACTTCCGCGAATTACCCCCCACCTTTTTTTTCTAAACCATACGTCACCGCTTCCGTGCAGTTAGACGCAATTTGATCGTTGACTTGATACGTATTTCTATTTGGGAGCCCAAATTATATCAAATTTCGCAATACGCATATATTTTTATTTTAGTTGTGTAGTCAAGTGAAAGTGATAGTGATTCCTATAGCTCAAGTAAGCTTCTATTAAATAAATAATAGTTTTATCTTTTATTTTTAACTTTCCTTATATTTTTCGGTAGTTGAACATAACCTCTTTTTCACAGAAAAAAAAATTATTTTTTAATTTCAAAAGCAATTTTGTTATGGATCAGGATTAGTCCGGGTCATATTTTTATTGTTTATTAAATACGTTAGACATTCAGCTTTTCTATAAAAAACAATAGCCGCGAATCCCGCCTATTACTTAAATACAACAGTTCAAAGGTAGTTAAAAAATTTAAAAAAAAAAAAACATTTTGTTATTTTATGTTTTTTTTTTAACTATGGAGATACCTAGTTCTTCGGGGGTGAAACTAGTGACCCGTAAATGTCTGTTTGAGCAAATGCAACTACAAAATTTACCAAGTTTGGATGAGAAATTGGAGTTTTTAGAAAACCACTTGCTATTGTCTTGCGGAGATACTGTGAAAAGAAAAAAGAACCTTAAGCATAAATTTTCCTACATCAAACACGAATTTAAACGGAGATGACTAAAAGCTCATAAATTTGAAGAAGTTTTTATGAAAAACAACCAGAAGTGGCTGGAAGGCACTTTTGAAATACCAGTGCATTCGAGAAGTAACCTAAACAGGCATGGCAAGTTCCGCCCATTTCTACAGGTTTTGAAATATTCGACATCAGTCTTTGGCAATATTACTGACAACAATGCTATCTTTTTATGAAAAAAAGGGGTCTTTTGGTCACTTTTTTCAAAAACGTTTAAAAACTCCTTTAAAATGTTATCGTATCAGATCAAAATATTCCACAACATTTTTGTCATAAAATTTTACTATAGGTCCCTGAATACATCAAAACTCTGAATCGTACCTAAGCGCCAGGAATCCGCCAAAAGTAAAATCACGTTTTAGGGTTAATGTTGTACTTTATCTGAGTTTATTAAGTTTTGTCCCACAACACTTCATTCTAGATAGAAGACGTCAAAGACAAAAATAATTTCCATCAAATTTCAATATAAGTCGCCGAATAAATGAAATACGTATTTGCAACATATATCAAGAAAATATATACATCAATTTTGCCAACGAAACACCCAAATATTTTTTGAATAAATTTATTTTGTTCTTTTTTCGAGATGATGCATTAAAGTAACATGAAATTTAGTTCTAGACGAAAATTGTTAAAAGAAGAAATATTCTACTCAAAATTTCATTGTAAGTCGTGGAACAAACTAGATATCTGAGTAAAATACTTTGTTAAGAAAATGACGTTACAAAATTAGATATTATAGGTAGAAATTATTTGTTAAACTTTTAGACTCTTAATTAAAATTGCTTCCATACTGAGCCAAAATCTCCTAAACTACCTCACTTTTTGGGGGTTGTGTCAAAAGAAGAAATGTTCCAAATCAAATTTCATTATGAGTCTCTGAACAAAATAAATTTGTAGCTATATTATTTAACATCTACAGAAGCTTTCGCTTTTTATATATGATTTAGAACCATATTCTACCGTTTTTATTCACATTTTCGTTATCTGCGGTCACAAAATATATTTTATTGATGTTTTTTTCATAATAAATGCTTTCAGAAAATTCTGTGTGCTCGATCCAAAATGTTTTTGAAATATCTATGGTGAATATATATAGGGAAAATATTGATAACCCAGATCAGATGTTGAAAAATTACGTATTTTAGTAGTATAAACTAAAATAACGTCATCAGGATAAGTCATAGCTTCCTGATATTGTATGTGAAAATGCGGGGATAGTCTACGGCTATTGTCCAGTGAATAAATATCTGACATACAAGTCCTAACATCCATGGTTTTCGACGAAACGTTTTTTAAATAAATCGCGATTCAAGTCGGGATTTTTGGGGGTTGTTTAGGTTTTCACGATTTTGCTTGGAAACCGCAAGTCCTATTGAAATGGGACAAAATAATTGTTGTAGCAATGAACATTTTGTACAAAATTGTGCTTTATTATAATTTCGTAGGTTTTACCGTTATTGAGATATAGAAGTTCAAATTGGGACAATCAATTGACTGTTTCCATACCTTATAAAACAATGTCATACATGGTGCAGCTTAACTAACTTTAAGTGAAAACCGCTTACACCTGTGAAGTTTTTTTCGGATTTTGAAACAGCAATGTTCATAGGTGAGAAAAATCCAAGAACAAGAAAAAAATCGCTGGAGGGATTTTTAAATAAATCGCAGTCAAAATACACATTTTTAGGTTTTCGCAATTTTGCTTGGAAACTGCAAGTCGTATCCAAATGTGGCTAAAGAAAATGTTGTAGCTGTGAAAGTTCTATCTAGAGGAATGACCTTTATGATTTGTTCCCAGGTTATACCATTTTTGAGATCAATAAGCTTAGGTTACATTTTTAGGTTTGTTAGAGTTTCGCGATTTTGCTTGAATGCGGAAAGTCTTCTCGATATGGGACCTGAGAAAAACTTAAAGCTGTGGAAATTATCTACAAGACTGACTTATGTAACTTTTCCTACTTAGTTGGCCCATTACAGAACATTTGTTCCATAGACCGAACTAAAAAAAGATCTTCATTCCTCTCTGTTTTCGCTTGACTTTTTGGAACACCGCGCCTTTTCATTTCTTCATCCACTTGTATGCTCCATCGAATATTAGGCCTGCCGATTCTGCGTGCACCGCCATGTGGCATGTGTTCATACGCCTTTTTAGCGGGTTCATCATCGCTCATTCTCATGATATGGCCTAGCCAACGCAATCGTTGCATCTCGATACGTTTAACTATATGCATGTCTTTGTATAGCTTATATAGCTCGTGGTTAATACGACGTCGATATTCACCGTCAACGCAAATCGGCCCGTAGATCTTTCGAAGAATTTTCCTCTCAAACACACCAAGCACTGCCTTATCTGCTTGAGCAAGTACCCATGCTTCGGAGCCATACATTAACACGGGTAGTATCAGCGTTTTGTATAGTGTTATTTTTGTTTGACGAGATGTGGCTTTGTTTTTAAATTGCTTACTTAGACCATAGTAGCATCTGTTGGCCAATACAATTCTTCTTCTTATTTCACAACTGATCTTGTTTGTTGTGTTTATGTCAGTGCCGAGGTAGACGAATTCTTTAACTACCTCAAAGTTGTAGGTACCAACTTCTACAGTTGGTCCGAGTTCTATGGACGCATTGCGCGTCGACACCATCAATTTGGTCTTTTCGCCGTTTACCGCCAGACCCACTTTCGCAGGTTCTGCTTCGACCTTCCTAAAGATATCAGTTACTTCCATTACTGATCGTCCCATGATGTCTATGTCATCAGCATAGGCAAGTAACATGTGGCTATTGGTGTAAATTGTGCCATTTCTTTTGACATTTGCATCTCGTATTACCTTTTCCAGCAAAATGTTGAATAGGTCACACGAAAGGCTGTCTCCTTGTCTGAAACCTCTTTTGGTACAAAATTCTTCGGAGAGGTTCTTTCCAATTTTAACTGAGGACCTTGTATCAGTTAAAGTCATCTTACAAAGCCGGATGAGCTTTGCGGGGATACCAAATTCGGACATTGCGTGAAATACCTTTGATCGGAGGGGACTGTCGAATGCTGCTTTATAATCGACAAAAAGGTAAAATGTGTCGATCTGCATCTCTTGGGTCTTCTCTAGGATTTGCCGCAGGGTAAATATCTGGTCAATAGTGGACTTGGCAGGTCTAAAGCCACATTGGTATGGTCCAATTATTTCGTTGACCATTGGCTTTAGGGAGAAGACTTATGAACCTATAGTTGGAGCATACAGTCTTATCTCCTTTCTTGTGGACGGGACATAGGATGCTCAGGTTCCAATCGTCGGGTACGCGTTCTTCCTGCCAGATGGTGCTAACTAGCTGATGAATACACCTTACTAGCGCGTCGCCTCCGGTTTTAAACAGCTCGGCTGGTAAGCCATCGGCTCCTCCTGCTTTATTATTCTTCAGCCGGTTGATTGCTGTTTTTATCTCATCTTGGCCGGGCGGTATACATTCTATACCATCTTCTGGGATTGGATCTGTGGTATCATCGTCTTCGCTACTATTGGATACCAGCAGATTGGAGAAATGTTCCTTCCATATCCTGAGCACACCAGATTACCTTGCTGGTCTCTACAGGAGGATGTCCCTGTACCAAAGCCATCTGTTTGATGTTTCACTCTTTGGTAGAATTTGCGGACTTCATTCTGGCTCCCGTACATCTCGATTTTTTCACACTCCCGCTTTTCCTTTTCTCTCTTTTTCTTGCGGAAAAGACGTTTCTCTTCTCTCCTTTTCTCCCGATATCTCTCTCGTGCGCTACGCGTTGCTACTGATTGTAAAGTTGCTCTATATGCCGCATTTTTCTCTTCGGTAGCAACACGACACTCCTGGTCATACCATGAATTCCTTTGTGGAGGTCTCTGGCATCCAAGTATGGATTTTGCGGCTGTTTGCATGGAGTGGGCAATATTTTGCCATTGTGTTGTTATGTTATCGGGACAAGGAGTGCTCGCGTTAAGCAATTGGGCTTGTTGAGTGGAATATGCTGTGGCTATCTGTTGTGTTTGCAGCCTATCGATGTCCAACTTCCGCGTTGTGTCTGTTCGTGCTTTATTTGCAACGTTTAGACGGGTAGGTACCTTTGCTGCAAGAAGGTAGTGGTCCGAATCAATGTTTGCACCTCGGAACGATCGTACATCCAACACGCTGGATGAATGTCTTCCATCTATCACAATATGATCAATTTGATTACTTGTTCTTTGATCTGGAGACAGCCAGGTGCCCTTATGAATATCGAGATGATTAAATCTGGTACTGCTAACTACTATGTTTCTTGCAGCTGCAAAGTCTATCAGCCTCATACCATTGTCAGATGTTTCACTGTGGAGACTGAATTTCCCGACTGTTGTTTTATCACACTAGCCTACGAAAAACATAATATCGCTGTAAACCGGAAGGAGTGGGCCGATATAATCCATCTTCGAACTTAAACTATGTTTGGAAAAAATATTACGAAAGTCAAATTTTGGATCGAATCCGCTAATCCGTTCGAGAGTTATCGTGCGCTCCAGCCAGCCAGACAGACAGACGTGCGGACAAATCAAAATCAACTCCAAATTGTCTGAAACGGATTTAGTGGATGAGGCACATTTTACCCCTATAAAAGAGTATATACCCTCGTTAGCATAAATGCTGAGGGTATAAAAACACACAGTTTCACTCATGTAATTTCAAGAAATTTAAAAAAGTGTTAAACTGACGAACGGGACATATACAAAAGTATGTTTGAGTTGAAAGAGGACGCTCTCGGGCATTACTCTGTGAAAACGAAACTTTGTTCCAAGCTGTTCCCTAAAAGTTCTAGTCCACTAAAGTTGGAACTTCAGTAAAATTTGGTACCTGTGTAAACGCTACCGTAATTTATTGAAACGGTTCTTAACGACAACAATACCACAAAAAAAAAAAAAAAACAATGAACACAATAAACACAATAGGTCTGTCTGGTTACTTTCCCAGCAAGAATTGTCCAGCAAGAACTTTCTCAGAGAGTAAATGACCCAAAAAAACAATACATTTAGGCTTGCTATTTCCACAACAAATTTGGTTTTAATTTTCACAAGCATAAATCAACGAATAATAGCTTTGTCTTTTTACGTGATAATTAGTAATAATTATTACTAATTTTGCAGAATTTGACGGTTGTATAAAGAAAATGTTGCTGAAAAAAATGTTTCAGCAACATTTAGTAAGTAAAAAGACACACCAAATTAAAAACAGCTGATTGATTGTTTTCAGGAAGAAGAAGAGTTTCAAGTGCTTGCTAGAAGAAATTAGTCCAGCAAGAATTAGCAAACTCTCAGTAAAAGAACTGCCAAAATGTCTCTCGATTCGCTCTCTTTTGCTGGCTTTTTGTGTTAACAGACGACTTCCAGCAACAATTGCTACAAATTGTTACAAGTTTTAGGGTAACCAGACAGACCTATTATCTGTTATCTGTGCGGCGGTTGCAAATCCCGTTAGTGTAATGATGGGTTACATTTCCTGAGTGTTTCCAGCCATGAAAGACTTCTCTACAATTGGACTCGGCGATAAAAAGTATGTAGGTACTTCATCATTGAGCCAATATGAATCGGAGTGCACTCATTGATAGGAGAGAAGTCTCCTTTGTCCCTTCGGGGATGTTGTGGGAACATATGTATACGCGTATTTCTGTCATCAGTGCTTTGTAATGAGTAAAAAGCGATTCACTAAGTAGCTTTCACATGGTTCTTATATGCAGTGAAAAATAAATTTCCCTGAATTTCAGATGGTGTAGCCATAGTACTATTGTCCACGATAAATTACTATTTATATATTTTGGATTTTTGTAGTGGCAAAGTAGGTGTAAATGTGAATTTTTGTTATCAGTGCTTTGTAGTGGGTTAAAAGCGATTCACTGAAGTAGTTTTCACTCGGTTCTTCTATGCAATGAAAAATAAATTTCCCTGAATTTCACATGGTGTAGCCATTGTACTCTTGTCCAGGATAAATGACTATTTTTATATTTTGGTATTTTTGTAGTTTACACCTAAATGTGGCATTTTTAATTAACTTCATCGCATACGTATCGCATATCGCAAACATATTTTTGCTTTTACCGAGTTCACTGACCTTTGGACAGTGCACACGTGTTTCATATTATGGTATTTAAGCCAAAATTAATAAATGAAATTCTCGTGCAATAAACTTGACGTATGTGGCGTTTAGTGACTTCGGAATTTATTTAAAACTGACTTCCAAAGAAAGCTCGAAATTCATTGCACTGCCTTTGGCAACAGTTATTCATGGCATCGCAATTCTAACATTCGGTTGCGTGGTTATATTTTTATTGTAAAATTTGGTTTAAATCGCTTGTAACCAAATCAAGGCAACCATAGGGATGGATACAGCAGCACCATTTACCATTTGGTATCACTGAATGTTGTATTATTAGCTACTCCAGACTAAAGGGAATTCCTTGAAGCGACATTCAGTTTATATGCGTTTTTGTTGTTTGTTTTAATGACCTTTAAGAGGAGAACGTAACCAATAGCATTTTCTATAATGCAGTGTTGTGTGGTGCATACTTTTAGGCACAACGCACATGTATGCCTGACAAAAAGCTCTAATGGTTATGACCTTTAAATCTGAAAAGGGAATAAATAAGTGAGAGACACCATATTTTCTTTAGTGAATGCACTGTTTTCCAATTAGATGAATTGTGTGTGGGTGTGTGAGAGTACGCGTGCACAAGATAAAAATCTTCGTATTGGTTGATATGTTTTTTTTTTGTTGAACATTCGAGGACCGCATTTTCTCAGAAAGTCTGGGTTTTCTAAAACTGAACTCATTCGGATGTAGTTAATCTTGTTTGGAAAAAAATATTATGACTTGCAATGAAGTGGAAATTGGAGCGGAATCTTCTGAAAGCCTAAGCTTTGATTTTATTTTGAGGGTCTTTTGTGAGAACGAGACATCATTCTGTGAACACGAACGGGACATATACAAAAGTATGTATGGACTGAAAGAGGACACTCTCGGGCATTACTCTGTGAAAACGAAACATTGTATCAAGCCGTTCCCTAAAAGTTCTAGTCCACCAAAGTAGGAATTTCACTAAAAATTAGTACATGGTAAAAAATAAAATAGCTCACTTCGTGTAAACTCTACCGTAATTTATTAAAACGGCTAAATCCAAACTACCTAACAAAAAAAAAAAAAAAAACAAAAACAATGAACACAATATCTGCTATAGCTTCCGAGAAATAGCTATTTCTTTCTCCAGAAATTTGCAAAAATTACGTATTTTCTAAAATTGCTAAAAAATGGTCTTTTGGAGCACGCCACGCCCACACATTTCAATATTTTGACCTAATTTTATGGTTCTTACTTTCAATAAGTTTACTATCAAACCGCATATAGAAATTAAAAACCGTTGACGACCACAAATTGAGGTCTTGGCCAGGAAAATCGATTCCTTAACCACTGTGCGGCAGACTCGTTCGAAACAGTTTTCATTTTTCTGTGGGATGGAACCTAAGGGATGTAGTTAATCTTGGTATGTATGTTTGGAAAAAATATTACGACATGCAATGAAGCCGAAGCTTTGATTTTACTTTGAGGCGTTTTTTGTGAGAACGAGAATTTTGTTCTCGTAGCCAGTCTTGGTCCTAAGCTTAGGTCGAAGTCAGAAATTCTCAGCAGAAGGCCGGCCACATACGAAATTAGAGTTGTAATCCTTTCTCCAAATTAAACATATAAAAAGAATTAGACTACATTGCCAATATCTATGACTGTAGAAAACAAAAACAGTCAGTATTTGATAAATAATAACACTGTGGGTAAAATTTTGTGAGTCATGTTTTATTAACCATTTTCTGACACCGCAATGTGATAGAAGACCAAAAAAGAGAAGACACGTGTCTCGCCATTTTCCCCTATTTCATCATCTTTCGCGGTTATAGGCCTCCAAAGGTTTGAGGCTTTGATGCCAAAAGGCATCATTTTGTCAGGAGCATATCTTCGAAACCGTTAAAAAATTGATCTACAATTGATCTGGAACCAGAGAAAACAGGATAAAAATCCCATTTACTTTGCTATTTTTACTTTTAAGAACCGTTTATACAGAGTTCGCATGTCCAAAAAATATTTTTATTGAGATCTAAGGTACATTTTTTCGTTGGTTGTTTGCTTCAAATTTGAATGTTTGATATCTGTAGACCAAACCCCGAGTAAAAAGAAATTACGTCTTGACAATTAGGACCTAAAAGATGACGTTTGATGGTGTTTATGTGTTCACAATTTTTGTTCAAGCTCAATGATATGGGACCTACTGTTTATCGCCGAGTCCGAACGGCGTGTCTAAGACACCACTTGCACAGAAAAAAAATCCGGCGATAAAAAAAAAAATTGTCATATTGACGAAATTCGATAAAATTATTTGATCACAAAGTAAAAATACAACTGATTAAATATTTCACATATTGACTAAAATATTTATCGATTTTTTATATTGAACTGATAAAATATTTCACAAAAATATGTATCAAAATATTCCAAATTTTGTATCAGTATTCAGTGGTTGTTAGGATAGCTACCAATAAACATTAGGGTTATAACTTTTTTGCAATTTTTGCAAATATCAAAAATACCACCGCATAGCCTCGTAGAGCACGAAAAAGTACTATGAAATACGGTGTAATTTTTTCTATATCGCGAAAAAAGTTTCCGCACCAAATGCATTGAAGTTCGGTAATGCATTATTTAATTTTATTTGTTAAAATGATATATACGCTTTCCGTAATAACTTATTAATAGTTTTAATCTAACTTAAAATCAGCATTGAATCATTCTCGACCAATTTGGCTTTTGGGGTTGTATTTAATAAAAAAACAACAAAATAATTGTAAATATGAACATTTTTATCGATTGAAAAAAATGTATTCAACAATTTTTTTCATCAAGAAAATATGTTGTTTTATGAAGCACAATGTGGAATATTTTGATAAATATTTTTGTCAATATGTGAAATATTTTATCAGTTGTATTTTTACTTTGTGATCGAATAATTTTATCGAATTTTGTCAATATGAAATTTTTTTTTCGCCGGAAAATCGATAAATTTTTGATTGAATCTTTGAATTCTTTTATCAAATGGCTAAATTTTTTTTCTTTTTACGACCGTACATTTTTTTCGGGGAAAGTCCACACTTCCTGAGATAATGACCCAAAAGCTCTATAGCAAACGTCATCCTAAACTCGAAATCATCCAAAGCCCAAACGGAATATCAATGGTAATACTTAAGCAACAATATGGACCCGGCGTTGAGTATTCAACAAGTGTCCACAATCTATCGTTAGCCATCCATATTGTAGCAGAAATCCGGAAAGTTGTCAGAATGGTCCCGTCACTGAAGACAGGCAAGGATGTCAGAAGAGGTGAATCGTACAGGTGAATATTCCTCCTGTCGCCAGTAGCAAACATTTTAGAGGCACTACTCCTCGTCGAAATGAGAAGCAGTTTACCAGTTGTCCAACATCAGGATGGATTCCGGAAAATGCACAGTACCACAAAAGGCACTATGCGCCATATCCACACATATATCAGGAAAAATGTCTAAAATTGTCTTTTCCATTTCAAAAAAATCAAAAAAATTGTTTGATACTACATCAATGATTTTTGGTACATAGATTAGGAAAAATATCAGCATTCCAAATCTGTTTTCGTTACTAATTTCGATCGTTGCGCGCAAAAGATATGACCGTTTTAATTATGATAATTAGAAAAAATTCTAAAAAAATCGCGGCTTAAAATAGTTAGCTGTTATATCCTATTATCGTTAACTGAATTCGTACCCTTTGCGATGATGCAAAAAATAATCGCAAAGTATCAATGGATTCGCGAAAAATCAAATTTGTTAAATAATTTCACATATTTACAAACATATTTTTGAAACAATAGCGCTCATAGTTACGAAAAATATATAAAAAAATTATAACAGCATCCAGACATTTTGAGGAATAAAATGAAACCTAAGTTGTGAAGGTTGGAGCTATAGTATTCATGTTATTTGCAAAAATACGAAGAAAATATTACGAAAAAATTAAAATCATATTATTCTAATTTTACTTTTTTATGGTTTTATAGGAAAAGTTGGAGAAAAAATGTTTGAGTTCTTCGGCATTTTCGTCAAATTTTCAGGCAATAATGATGATATTCCGTTGTAACAAAATTTTCGCTTATAGTTTTCCTATTGGATAATATTATTAGAACCTTATATTAAATCACAAAGAATTCCAATTGTGGCATAACGTTAAAATAATGTTATATTGCATATTACAACATTTGAGACGCATATAAACCGCGTAATTATGAAAATGACATGATGCGCATCCGATTTTCCAACACAGCGAATCAATCCCTTTTATTTGATGTACAGTTTGTCAAATTCTATTTGGCGGCCATGATGTAGCATCTGCTGCATATTAGGGTGCAAAATACAGTAAAATGGTCATAATTTCCGCGAAGTTTATTTACATTTTATGCGCATCCGATTTCAATAATCACCATTAAAAAATACATCATTCTATGCCGTTTCAATGCCATCCATCAAGAACCGTGGATGTAGCATCGCACTCACTTTTTAGAAAAAATCTAGTATATCTCTGGATTTACGAGAGTTTTTTAATATCTGTTTTCGCGCAGTTTAAACACGCGTATCGATCTATTTATTTAAGTAGAACTGACACATCCAAAACGCGTTTTAATATGCGATATTTTCAAAATAATTTTTTGCAAATTTTCGAAATTTGAGGCGTATCATATCCGCCGATCTAGTGGGTGGATTTTTACGCGTCGTGGCTTGTTAGATTCAGAACGTAAAAAAAACTAAATTTACGCGGGTTTCCACGGAAATCGAAAGACGTTTGTAAATTTTAAACCAAAAAAATAGGTTTTTGAAAAAAATTTACGCACAAAAATTTCGTGTTTGGGCGCAGATTACTGTGATCCTGTGAGGGCTACACCCTCATGTTATACATTAAAAAATGCGAAATCGCGAGTACTACAATCGAATAATAAGCTTTTAGGGAAATCCAGCTGCGCGTCCCGATTAGAGCAAAAATTCAAAAAACCCCATTTTTCAGGTTTCAAAATGTCAGCATCCGTTTGAGGCAGATACAGTGGATATATTAAAAAATCAAACATTAGAAACTTCAACTCTGAAGTGTGCTCTTTAACTTCTCCTTTGAGCATTAAGCTCTACATTGTGTTGTAAAACCACTAATTGGAAAATAACATAATGAAACTCGTTTATTTCAACGATTTTTTCCGATTTTTTTACATTAGTACGACCACAGCTTCCGCTCAAATTATTATTTTAAAAAACCCCTCGGTAAATCGGGCTAAAACAGTTTATTTTACCGAAATGCGGTCAAAAGTTATGGTATAGTAAAACTGATCGCGAGTTACAATACCCGATACCTCAGTTTCAACATAAGTAAATTTTCTACAAAAAGCTTGATATGTATGTCGAGTACTTTACTAGAACAGGCCATACGACTGATTACTTATGAAGGCTCTTTACCTATCAAAGCCCTTCCATATCGTCAACAATGCCAAGCTGTCGTCGCCAGTCGTTTGTGGAGGTCAGAAATAATAAGTTTAAGACCTGTAGAGCGAAGCAAGGAGTTCACCAAGTCGAGGTGATGTCTCCGGAAATGTTTAACCTCCTCGAACTTTCTGAAATTCCGTACCCTCTAGACAGCAAAGAGATCGTAATATATGTGGACGATTGTAAGATATTGGCGTTGGGTCCTTTGGAATTTTTTACCGAGGGTACTCCTAGTAGCGATATGATCTTTACAGCGATATGATGTTTTTCATGTGCAAGTCCATGTGTCCTGATATAATGGTCCTATCGAGAGGAATGACTCTCAAATTATGACGCACTTCCAAAATGGACTATGTCGGTCCATTCCTTTAGGTACCTCCCCGGCAAAACTTTTGAGATTTTATCATACGCCCGAAATTCTGAAGACTCCTTAAAAATAAGTGTTTTGGAAAAGGTGTTTCAATTCCCACAGGCTGAGAGTAAAACCTCTGGCGGCAAATTCGACTTATACTTTTCTACTCGTTTCTTTTAAATTAATTAAAATTTTTCCCTTATATCAGTGTGATTATTCGGCTCGGATACCAAGTTGTAGTTATTTGATTATTGATCCCCTTTTAAAATCAAAAATGAAGTGGGCTTTAAGATGTTTAAGATAAATTCCTAAATAAAACAACAAATGTTAAGAAATGCAATTTTTATATTTTTTGGTAAAATTTTAAGAAATTTAGAAAGAATAGTAATTATTCGAATCCCATTACCAAATAGGACAATATTTGTAATTAATCGTAGTTTAATAAAAAAGCATTTTATTTGAGAGATTCCATCATGAGGAAGAATATACTTTCTAAATGTTGGCGCATTTATGAATAAAACACTGTAACTTAATTTTCTCAATTATTTTCTACTTTTTAGTAAATGATTTCTTTGACCACTGGGAACGCCTTATGGAAATTACAGCCAATTTAGGCCGAAAATGTAGTTAAAAACTTTAAAATGCCTGAAATCGGGTGGTACCGATATATACGGGCTATACCAAATCTTGGAATTATGTCCACAATTTGTGGTGGGTAAGTTTCTGTACCATTGAGAACTCCAAATGCCAAGTTACAGACAATTCGGGCTAAAAATGAAATTAAAATCCTCGATATACCGCTATATGGGGGCTGTAGGAAGAAGTGGACACATATTAGTTTTGGTTTCATATTCATGTATTGTCTTCCAAATCTGAAACGTGTGCAAAGTTTTAGTTCGATTGGTCAACTGCTTACTTACTTAGCTGGCCCATTACAGAATATTTGTTCCATAGACCGAACTAAGAAAAGGTCTCCAATTCTCTCTGTTTCGTGCTTCGCTTTTTGGAATACCGCGCCTTGTCATCTCTTCATCCACTTGTTTGCGCCATCTATTCTTTGGCCTGCCAATTCTGCGTGCATCGCCATGTGGCTCGAATTTATACGCCTTTTTAGCGGGTTCATCATGGCTCATTCTTATTATATGGCCTAGCCAACGCAATCGCTGCATCTCGATACGTTTAACTATATTGATGTCGTTGTATAGCAGATACAGCTCGTGGTTCATACGACGTCGATATTCACCGTCAACGCAGATCGGTCCGTAGATCTTTCGAAAAATTTTTCTCTCAAACACGCCAAGCACTGCTTTATATGCTTGCGCAAGTACCCAGGCTTCGGAACCATACATCAGCACGGGTAGTATCAGTGTTTTGTAAAGCGTTATTTTTGTTTGACGAGTTGTGGCTTTGTTTTTAAAGTGCTTACTTAAGCCAAAGTAGCATCTGTTGGCCAATAAAATTCTTCATTTTCACAACTGATGTCGTTTGTTGTGTTTACGGAGGTGCCGAGGTAGACGAAGTCTTTAACTACCTCAATATTATAGGAACCAACTTCTACAGTCGGTCCGAGCTCAATGGACGCATTGCGCGTCGACACCATCAACTTGGTCTTCTCACCGTTTACCGCCAGACCCACTTTAGCAGATTCTCCTTCGACCTTTATAAAGGTATCAGTTACTTCTTTTACTGATCGGCCCATGATGTCTATATCATCAGCATAAGCAAGTAACATGTGACTATTGGTGTAGATTGTGCCACTTCTTTTGACGTTTGCCTCTCGTATAACCTTTTCTAGCAGGATGTTGAAGAGGTCACACGAAAGGCTGTCTCCTTGTCTGAAACCTCTTTTGGTACCAAACTCTTCGGAGAGGTTCTTTCCTATTTTAACTGAGGACCTCGTGTCAGTTAAAGTCATTTTACAAAGCCGGATGAGCTTTGCGGGAATACCAAATTCAGACATGGCTTGGAATACCTTTGAACGCAGCGGGCTGTCGAAGGCTGCTTTATAATCGACAAAAAGGTGGTAGGTGTCGATCTGCATCTCTTGGGTCTTCTCCAGGATTTGCCGCAGGGTAAATATCTGGTCAATGGTGGACTTGCCAGGTCTAAAGCCGCATTAATATGGTCGACTTTAGTCATTCGCACATTATCCCTGACACTATCTTGTAAGCGATAGGGAGAAGACTTATGCCCCTATAGTTGAAGCATAAAGTATTATCTCCTTTCTTATGGACGGGGCACAGGAAGCTCAGGTTCCAATCGTCGGGTACGCGTTCTTCCTGCCAGATAGAGGTAACTAGCTGATGCATACACCTTATCAGCGCCTCCGGTTTTAAACAGCTCGGCTGGCAGGCCATCAGCTCCTGCTGCCTTATTATTCTTCAGCCGGTTTATTGCTGTCTTTACCTCATCTTGGCCGGGTGGTATACATTCAATACCATCTTCTGGGATTGGATCTGTGGTATCTTCGTCGACTTCGCTACTATTGGATACCAACAGTTTGGAAAAATGCTCTTTCCATATCCTTAGCACACTATCTGTATCAGTTACCAAATTAACTTGCCGGTCTCTACAGGAGTATTTGCCTGTACCAATGCCATCTGTTTGGTGCATGACTCTTTGGTAGAATTTTCAGACTTCATTCTGTCTCCTGTACATCTCGATTTGTTCACACACCCGCATTTCCATCTCTCTCTTTTTCCTGCGCAAAACACGTTTCTCCTCTCTCCTTTTCTCCGATACTTCTTTCGTGCGCTACGCGTTGCTACTGATTGTAAAGTAGCCCTATATACCGCATTTTTCTCTTCGGTAGCAGCACGACACTCCTCGTCATACCATGGATTCCTTGGTGGAGGTCTCTGGTATCCAAGTACTGATTATGCGGCTGTTTGCATGGAGTGGGCAACATTTTGCCATTGTGTTGTTATGTTATCGGGACAGGAGTGCTCGCGTTAAGCAATTGGGCTAGTTGAGTTGAATATGCTGTGGCTATCTGTTGTGATTGCAGCTTACCGATGTCCAACTTCCGTGTTGTGTCTGTTTGCACTTTGTTTGCTACGTTTAATCTGGCACGTACCTTTGCTGCAAGAAGATAGTGGTCCGAGTCTATGTTTGCACCTCGGAACGATCGTACATCCAACACGCTTGATGCATGTCTTCCATCTATCACAACATTATCAATTTGATTTCTTGTTCTTTGATCTGGCGAGAGCCAGGTGCCCTTATGAATATCAAGATGCTTAAATCTGGTACTGCTAACTACCATGTTTTTTGCAGCTGCAAAGTCTATCAGTCTCATACCATTGTCAGATGTTTCACTGTGGAGACTGAATTTCCCGACTTTGGGCAAAAGATATTCTCCTTTCCAATTTTGGCATTAAAATCGCCTAGTATAATTTTAATGTCATGGGCAGGGCAAAGGTTTCATCTAAGCGCTCGTAAAATATATCTTTGGTCTGTTCGTCCTTGTCTTCAGGGGGAGCATGAGCGCAAATAAAGCTGATGATTTAGCTTTTAATCGAATTGCAGCGAGTCTTTCATTCACTGGGGTGAAGCTGGAAACCAGATGTTTATACATCCGACCAACCACAAATCCGCAACCAAACTCATGCTTTGTGTCATGGCAGCTATAATACAGTGAGTCACCTTTAGGTGTTGTTGTGACGCCTTTCCCAATCCATCGTATTTCCTGTATGGTAGTAATGTCGGCCTTGTACTTTTCAGGTACATCTGCCAATGCTAAATTGCACCTTCCATATAAAGAGTGCGAACATTCAAGGTGCAGATTCGCAGATCATGGTCCTTAAAATGTTTGCGGGGTTCGTCAACTTTAGAGTGGTTTGTTTTTCTTTTCTTTGGTTTTTCATAGTAGGCTGTTTTTTCTACAGGAGGGTTACTAACCCGACGCCCAAACGCAAGGTTTTAACGTTCTCATGGGTGAACGCGCGGCACATGTTAGCTCACTACCTTTAACGGGTGTTAAAGGCAGTTCCCCAGGTGACACCACGGGGAGGTCAGTGCCCACTTGAGATGAAAGAGGGACCTAGGATTCGCCATGTTAAAGCCGGTCAGGACCGTTCCTTGGTATCTTCCATCCCTACGTCACCCATTGGTCAACTGCAACTGTGTGGAAAATGAGTTACTACACGCAGAAAAATTTATGTTAGAAATATGTTTGGATCCAAACAAATATATGTTTGGGACCGGTTGCAAACAAATATATGTTTGGATCCGAACATAATATGTTTGGGTCCAAACAAATATATGTTTGCAACATTTTGTAACATATCTCAATTTGATATGTTTGGGTAAACCATATTTTTTATATTAGAACATTTTTTTCATGGGTGGAGAGAGGAATTATTTTATTGGACAAGGAAGAAATCGCATTTAATATTGGTAATTACATACATACTTATGTATATTTGAAATATGGCATATCCATATTTATTTATTACATTACATAATCATTTTATGCCGATTCCCCGCTGATGATTTCAACTTTGAGGACAATTTGTTTTATTTCACAACTAAGGAGAAGCGTTCAACTACGTTTCTATATATTTTTCCTTTTTAAAAGTGTGACTATTTACAAATTATTTCAATCAGTTTTTCTTTTATTAAAGTGTGTTATGTATTTCTTTGGAATTTTGTATGTACCTATGTGTTTGTTGTTCTTTTGCTTTTCAATAAAAAACCACAACATTTTTGTGTATACTATAGAGATAGCCAGTGAGTTCTTACTGAGAGCAAGTGAGCACACATTTTAAAGTGTTTTACATTAAATGTTACGCTCCCTTGCTCTCAGTAAGCGCCCACTGGTGCATGTGTTTGTTTTTTTTGTGCCTTTTGGGTTTGTATTTTTTGCACCCAAACATATAAAATGTTTGCACCCAAACATAAAATTGTTTCCACCCAAACATATCTTTGTTTGCACCCAAACATATATATCTTTGCACCCAAACATAAATATTTTTGCACCCAAACATATATATGTTTGCACCCAAACATATATTTGTTTCCACCCAAACATATATTTGTTTGCAGACCCAAACATATATTATGTTTGGGACTGTTGCAAACATATATATGTTTGCTGCAAAATATGTTTGGGACATATGTTAGAGAGGCCGTTTTTTTTGCGTGTAGATTTGAACTGGACGGACACGACAGCAAGTTAAATAAAACACTGTAAAAAAATCGAAGAGTACAATTATTGCTAAAAATTGAATTTAAATATAAAAATCGCGAAAGTTGCATCCAAGCTCATTGTGCAACATTTTTTTCTATTTCTTATTATATAGCTGTTCTGTTGTTGTTGTTCTATTTGGACCAATATTAAAGAAGTTATGAGGATTTCTTTGTATATTGTTTTTACAGAATTCTACGTTTCAAGGCGCGATATCTCTGGAACCCTTAGTCAAACAAATCTGAAAATATACAGAAATGTTATGCTGAGAAGTAGCATCAACACAGCAAAAGTGTTACTTTAGCTTTATTTTTAATAATCTCAATAATTATCTAAAGCAACAACATCTTAAAAATATTTTATGAATATTTATTTATTTTAATAAATATTTTTAAAAAGTTTGTTTTTGAACGAAGAAATTTCTTGGAATTAAACACAAAAGGTAACGTTTTACGGTCTGGCTAGCACTTACACATAAACTGTATAATCTTAACTTTATTATGTAAAGCCACAAATATGAAAATATTACAAATATTTCATTGTTATACTCAAAGAAAATTGATCTCAATTGACTGGAATTTATATGACAACCACATAAATAAATACGAGACAACGAATTGTGTCGATAAAATAAATTTTCTGTTTATTTCAGCCTGAAAAATATCAGGCAAGGCGATTCCTGCTGAAGAATTTGAGTAGCTCATCGTTTGGTTCAGAGAAAAACAAGGTGTCAAAATAACGTTCTCGTTATGACATCATGTCAATGACTTTGGGCTAAAAAAAATAAATA
The DNA here is from genome assembly GCF_047663935.1 of Musca autumnalis. Lineage (NCBI taxonomy): Eukaryota > Metazoa > Arthropoda > Insecta > Diptera > Muscidae > Musca > Musca autumnalis. Next base: position 14,848,151 of record NW_027411977.1, on the reverse strand, counting down.
CAAACATATTTCGAACTCGTTGTTGTCTTCTTTTGAAAAATGACACTTTATATCGATTCAAAGAAATGTCACACATTTATAACATTTACATTTTTACAAATATTTATAATATACAATATTTTAATATTCGTATTTCATAAGAATTTAATTTAAGCAGTTTTGAATTTTTTTGTTGAGATTTCAAAAAAAAACGAAAAAGACTGGGAACTGTTTTTCCTTATATCCTGCAAATGAGCCTTATATTATTTACCAGTTTTGAGTTTATGTGCCTATAAAACGCTTTGAAATAAATTATGAATGTTTGTTTACAATTTGTGAGTCCTTGAGAACTTTTTCTCCATTGACAACTTATAGATCCTTTGAACAACTTACGTACATATATAAAATCAATATTAAATAAATTTGTCAGTAATTGCTAGTTGTTATGATGGAAAAGTTTTCTCTTCCATAATAGTTTTATTTTTTTTTTCTTTTAAGTCGTTTAAAGAAAACTATTTATTTTTGAAATTAGTTTTTTTCTGTTTTTTTATTTCTTCCTTAATTGCTAATGTTTTTGTCAACATCCTTATGTGTTGTCCTTGAATTGCTAATGTAAGTATTGTTTTTAAAGTTGTTTTTGTGTTCTCTCTGGCTTTTTTGGCTTCAGCACGTGACAAACAATTCAGACTAATGAATATTTATGGCTAATTGTAAATTATTGTGCTTGCTAATATAAAGTGCTGGCTCTTCAAAAAAGTTAAATTAGTTTTTGTTTTCTTTTCGTTATTTATGCTTCATATTTTAATAGGCTTAATTATACAGCACATCATGCATGTTCGTTCAGATTGTAAAAAATGACTTTTGTGACCCAAATATGCAGGCCAAAAGTTCTTTGTTGTTAATATGTTATCATTGGAGCGTAAATGGTGGTTGGTAGGATAACACTCCAAAAAATCGCATAACTGAAAAGAATTCGTGGATTTCATTTCGCGCTACAGTAAAGTGGAGTTGAGTGTAACAGCATCAACGGCAATGCGGTAAATTCTAAAAACAAAATATAAAATCGGAAGATGTATAACCGCCATGGAAATGAAATTCCGTAAATTGCAAATTGGTATAGCCAAGTGTCTTTTTACCTTTTATGCAATTTGGACCTAGTTAGAGCTCAGAAGGGCTACTTAAATACAAAAAAAAAAAAACATGTAAAAAGTAATAAAGTTCGGCCGAACTTTTTATACCCTCCGCAATAAAATAGTCTTAAATAAAATGGAAGAAAAAGTTTCCTTTCACAATTTTAGGTGGAACAATTTTTCGACCACGGATACCCAAAATGCCTAAATAATATAATCTAATCTAAAAAACAAGTAAAAAGCTATTAAGTTCGGCCGAACTTTTTATACCCTCCGCAATAAAATAGTCTTAAATAAAATAGAATAAACAGTTTTCGAAAAATTGTTTCACATCGACCATGGATACCCCAAATGCCTAAATTATCTAATCTAATATAAAACATATTTTCAGCCAGATGAAAGATACCACCAATATCAAAGTGTGCACCTATCTTCACAACTTTGGGTTGAAAAGTTTTATAACTGAAGGGAACCTCAAGAGTCAAATTACGGGTAGTTCCGTCAAACATTGTAGCTAAGACCCTTGCAACTTATTGGAACTACAATTCAAATATTTCTTACATTTTATTTTGAAAAATAACAATCGGTCATTAAAGAGCCCCACATAATTACACGCTAATAATACATAATAAAAACTTTGTCTATTGACCATTTGTGCACTTGTGCGTTTTATATTTATCATAAATTTTAAACGTTCGGAAACGAACAAAAAAATCGTGAATTTAGATTTCTGAAAAATAAGTCAAAAAGTATAAATCGCCTTTGCCGACAGATATGTGCCCTCAGCCTGTGTGAATTTGCGACTATAAACCAGGGTCGCCCATCTGTATACTGCAGGCGCCCACTGAGTTGTTTGGTTTTGCCATTCTCCCTTATTCACAGTGTACGTGAGCAAAACACGACTGATAAACATCATGTGGTTGTTTTTTTTTCACCTATACATAAACACTTGCTTCAGTTTGATAGTATTCAGTTGGGCGACGCTGCTATAGCAGCGAATACAGATCGAATACCGGCTACACAACCAAAAAAATTTCCCCCAAAAATATGTATGTATCAGGGAGATTGTAGAATGTTGTTGTTGTAGCAACGAAAATATGTTCGTTCGTGTATTATTTCAGTTATCAAGTTCTGGTTTCTCTCTATCCAGACTCAAGAATTCTGCAACCAGGTTGCATCCATAAAGAATGAGGAGACAGGTGAGTGGGGTTAGCTGGGCAGCTAAACAAATGCAGTGTATCGTGTGGTCCCAATCCACATGCTGGGCATGCGTTAGGTATCGTGGCGTCTATTCGGGCCCAATATGAATTAAGTCGACTGCATCGTCCGGATCGTAACTGGGCTAAAAACACTCGTGTTTGCCTTGGCAGCTGGGGTTCTTCTGCTGTGATGGATGGGGGTGGTCTCCAAGTACGGCATTCAGACTGTACCTCTGTACTGCCTGCGCAACCATATCAGTGTGAATACTATCAAAGCCTGCCTGATAGACTCGTTGGTCTAGAGGTTCTCTTTTATACCGTTGGAACTCTCTCTCTCTCTAGATCATGAAGATATCTCCTGACGTGCCTGGGTGGAGGACGCCTGTCCATTAAATCGTGACAGGGATGCTCACTGCGATAACACCCAAGCAGGTACTGCATCGACAACATCTTATTGTGTTGACGCACCGGTAAAATCTTCGTCTCCTCATGAAGATGGTCCACTGGTGTCATGAGGAGACACCTTGTTGCAGTCATCAGAGCGGCATTCTAGCAGGTTTGAATCTTCTTCCACTGCGTAGCGCTAACATTTGCATACCACGCTGGCGCCGCATAGCTTACCACAGACCGGCCTATTGCATTGTAGGTGGTCAACAGGGTTTCTTTGTCAGCTCCCCAAGTGCTGCCGACCAGCGACATGAGCACCTTGTTCCTACCTTTTATCGCAACTAGCTGTGGCATGCGCGGATGACTTACACATGCCATCGAACGTTACACCCAGTATTTTGGGGGTAGTTAGAGGTCGGAATCAGTGCACCATCGACCAATATGTCAATATGCCAACTTTCCAGACTTTTTGTACAATATGGGTGGCTAACGATAGGTTGAGGACACTTGTTAAATACTCAACTCCAGGTTCATCCAGTTACTTAAGCATTGCCATCGATATTCGGTGTGGGCCCAACGCTTTGGATGATTTCGCGTTTCTGATGACATCTGCAACATCGCTCATCGTAAATTGTGGTGTACCTCCTCGGCTGGAAGGTCTCTTCTTATACGGCGTAGGACACTTCTCTTCGCCATATCACTCTCGGGATGCTCTATGAACTGCCGGATAAAATAACACGCGCACCTCTTTGGGTCAGTTACCCTCACGCCGTTGAAAGTAACTGCTGCTCTGCCATCCTTCTTCTCCAGATTCGAGAGTGATTTAACCCACTTAGCGCCGAGAATTTTTTTTTTGCGAGAAAACTTAATCTTAAATACTTTTTAAGTATTTTTTTTTAAATAACTTTTTTTATCTGCCATAAACTTTGGAGGGTAATATAGGTGTATCCTTACATGCCAATCCCTTGGTTTTTGGTTGAGAAAATACTCTTACTACATTCCTAACAAATCCCTGACTTTATATGATTCTAACATTTATGATTAAAGTTTTATCGCATATTTAAATTTTTCATCAAAAGTCGAAATTTGCAAAAAGGTCGAGTTTTTTGAATTGCTTGGGTTTTAGGCCAATTGCGTGGAAATGAATAGGTCAAATAAGCGTGAAATGGCAGATAACAGACAATACTATACCAAAATGCAAAAGCCCCACAAAAATATTCGAAAAAACAGAGTTTTACGTAAATGTTTGCAACCATTTTTGTGGCGTTTAAACGACCAGTAGCTTTATATGGTGGCTTTATGCTGCAGCAATGTTGCATTGCTTAAGGTGGTCTAGCCACTTTTTCCGCTCTTATGTTTTTCTACTAGCCTGCTCACCTTAACAGTAAGCTCTCTAACTCCTGGGTCTTCAGGGTTCGTGCGACGAACCTCATCACGCTCATTTGCTAGTCCCACTGCCTCTGCTGGGAAATTCGGTCTTATTTCGAGTATTCGACCAGCAGAGTTACATACCTGCGGCTGCTGCAGTGATGATGTCCCGGAAAGTTTTCTCAGCTACCCGAAGATCTGAGGGAGTGATTGGTAAATTCTCTGAACCCTTGCCAATCGGCTTTCCCATGGGTTCAGGAAAGTACGGCGTTCAGAGGTTATGAAATCGTGTGGTCTGTTCACGGAGACGATGGTAGGAAGGTGATCTGGTGCCACGATGGTGGTATCTGGCGAGCTGTGACAGTCTCCTCTAATCCTCGTAGGAACGTCTTCATTCACCGTGCAAAACGTGGAGCTATCAATTTGCTCGGACAGCGCTGTGCCCCTCCGGTCATTACCTAGGACGGAATGCCAAAGCTCGTGATGAGCATTGAAATTCCCGTAGCACCAGACGGACACATTAAGCAGCTCTACCTCGGCAGTAACACAGTTTACTGCTACCCCCATACATTCCATGTATGGGTCACTAGAGACAAGCTCAAGCGAGATAGGTCCACAATTTCGCGTACCTTATTGCGGAGACCGTTGCAACTGAATTGCAGGAATGATGCATTTCCGGGCAGTTGCACAACAACTTGTGGTGTTAGATGCTGCATTTGTTGTTGCTGGGGAGACTGTTGGGGCGTCTCGTATTCCGACGACGACGAAGAGTCAGACGACGACGTTGAAGACGCACTGGGCGATGTTCTGACGCAGCAAGCAGGAACATACCTATCGCCGTAATCCCGGGTGCGACTAAGGCCAGAGCACCCACTACACCCATTCCCTACATCCATTACATCTCACCGATACTGACAGGTGGTGGATGCGGATCCACGGACCAGAAGAGGTCGGAGCAAGCATTCATGATAAATTGCTCCAAGAAACCCTGACGGCACCAACCAAAATGGCAATTCCGCAAGGTAATTCTCGCAGGGAGTTTCTGATTGGTGCAGACTGTGCACATCGTATTATCTCATCCAGTTGGAATGTTGATTATCAGGTTGGAATGTTGATTGTATCGGTCCACTCCTTTGGATACCTCCGACACAAAATTCGGAAAAATTGACGTTTAAGAGCTCCTCTCGCATCGTTTTGATTCTTTTTGCAGTAGGTTGTTCTTGCGGTTTCCTTTACGACGGTACAACTTTTTTCTTTCCATACTTCCTGAGATATTGGCCTAAAAGCTCCAAGAAACCCTGACGGCGCCAACCGCAATGGAAAATCCGCAATAATTCTCGCAGGGAGTTTCTGTTTGGTGCAGACTTCGCATATCGTGCTATTTTATCCAGTCATGGATTGGAATATAGACTATATCGGTCCACTCCTTTGGGTACCTCCCACACAAAATTCGGATAAAGTAAAGTTTATGAGTTAACTACCTTAATTCAAATTAATTCGTACATTATCCACATTCTTAATGCACACAAAATAAACTGAATATAAAGTGCATTTAGGTTTTTCAATATGGCAACACCGTAAAAGAGAGCTCATATTCATATGAGGGTGAGAGCATATTCATGCTCTGAGACACAAGAAAACAAAAAATTACAGTACAAACAACAACAAAACAACAATCAGCTGTTTCGTAAATGCAGAAACTGTCGTTTGTCATGGTAAAATTAAATGCAGATCTTAATGTAAGTTAACGTCTGTCTAGGATTTTGTCGGTATCCAAGCTTGGTGCATCGACAGCCATCATTCTGATATTCAAAGCTCTCAAAGTGCTCAATCAAGCTCTAAACTCCACCATATAAAGCCTGCTTTCCAAGTAGTAATATACTCAAGCAGCTTCCTTGTTCATTCCTGACTATCACGATGGCACACAGTTTCAGCTTTGTGGTTGGACTATGCTTCCATTTGGTCGCTGATGCTGCCATGAGGTCTACCCAATGACTATGTGTATTGTTGCCGGATGAGTCCGTGAAACTGTAGGGTTGACCCGCAACCTGTTGTTATTGTTGGGAGGCATGCAAATGCTGGTGTGCAATTTTTAAAGGGCCTGTCTATGTGGGTTGCCGGCGCTTACAAACGTCACTTGGCACTAAAGTCTTTGTTGTTTTGCAGGCACAACTAGTTGCCAGTGCAATTTTCTTCAAGCTCAAATAAAATAGCTAGTTTTACTTTTTACTAGAAGTGTTAAAGCCGGTTTAGGCCCTGTATAACTTCTGACTTTATTTTCAAAATCATCGTCCTTATATACTAAACATATCGGTACTTAATCCTAGATTTTGTTTACTTAATCTATCCTTAATCATAACAAAAACAATCCTTAAAACCACAGCTGTTAATCAGCTGATCTACTTAAAACACTACATGTGATCGGTATAAGGGTGAATCATATATCGTTAAATAATACGTATCACTACAAAACTTTCGAAATAATCAGGTATACTCCTAAAATTGAATGTGAACCGTGTAGCTACCATTAAAGAATCCGAAGAGCAATTCGGCATAAATTTAGGAGGGTATATTAGTTTCCTATCGGAATGATAAAAATTAAATTATGAGAATCAAGAATTATTAACAAAATTAACACCAGACCGATTTTAATAGAATTTTAATTGAGGAATAGTCTAATGGATTAACGCTCGAAAAAAACCAACACAGGGACTATACCTCAATATAAAAGCGTGGTATAATACATTTTACAAATATTGCCTGATATCCTGCAGTTTATAATGGCCAAAAACAACTGTGTTGCAAATATGTCTTTAAATTGTCATTAAACCAGGTTAAGTTAGAATTGGCTTTAAAACCTTCTGACTTCTGAAATGATATTCAAAACATGGCCACATTTTGTGGCAAATGAGGAGGGACATTAAAAAAACACAAAAAATTGGACAAGGAAAACCTCATGCAAAAAAGAAAAGACTAACAAAACAAAGACATAAAACCAAATCCACTTTTCCAGCTAAATTAAATTCGTTTCTGTCCATTTGAAAAATTTCCTTTAATAAATGGTACGATGATATCCTGCCGCTATAGTTCCAGCTAATATTTTGTTTTTGCCTTTTTTGTTCTAGTTTTGTAGCTTGTATAATTTCCAGCACTTTATGTTTTCGCTTCATAGCCAGCCATTGTTTATCATTGTAGGGAAGGTCATAAATAATTTTACAATCGAACTTTGTTTCGTTTTATTACTAAACGTAAACAACAACAACAATAGCAACCATAACAATAATAAAAGGAAAACATTTTTCCAAATGTTATTGCCAAAAAGCTCATCGAAATGAAATTCAAAAGAAGTAAAATTACCATAACAGCCGGTTCTATGAAATGAGTCTGCGGAGTTAAAGGCCAAGCAATTTTGTTTATAGCCCACAAATACAGGGACATAAAAACAGCGCGGCAAATCGCAATATCAAAAGGTAACGACAATTGCCAACAATGGATGTCATCAAATTAAACAAAACAAAAAAATATATACCATACCGTACATACATATAAACAGAAACGTATAAAATGAAGAATGTAATGAATTGGAAAAAAGCTGCTGTTGTCAATAGAATACGTCATACGTCACATGGGCTGTAGGAGACAGGTCCTTAAAAAAGGAAAAATAACTTTTATGCTTAATACAATCATGCTTCGCACACACTTTACGACATTACTCTTGGGTAATGCGAATTGTCGTTTGGCATTAAATAACTGACAATTACTCTAGTAATTGTTTCAAAAAAAATAATGCAAATTTAATTTGAAGAGGAGATATGAAATATATGTACATACATATATATGTAAATAACTTGTTTGGTATAATAACAAACAAATTATCGAACTTTGTCCTTTGAAAATGAATAACAACTATTTAGTATTCACTGGACATTTCAGCCCACGTAGGCCACCATATTGTTGTTGTAGACCACTACATTAAAGCGAAACGCCATCACGCCGTCACTCTCACTGGCAATTAAATTCCACTATGACTTTAACAGGCAGGCATATCCGTTTCCTAACGAGAAAATACTTTGCATATCCCCGGCAATGTTGAAAGTGAAACCAGAAACGTAAACTCGAATGGCATTTGCGTGACCTGAATATCGTATTGACAGTGAAGCGTGGGAAAGTGTTGACAGGTTGTATTATTTGTTTCATCCGATAGTAATTAAAAGTAAAGTCTTCTCTTCGATACCAAAGGAAAATGCCAAGTTCTGAAATAGTAGTAGCCACAACTATATAAACAAACAATTAAAAAGTTATAGTTGGCAAAAAATTTAGGTCATAGCCATAGAGTCCCCACCATAATCTCTCCAAAGAAAATTAGTATTCAGGTCATAGTTATATATTTTTTGTGCATTTAGATGGTGATTAATCCAAGCAATCCTGTGTGAGACAATGTTTCTTCGTTGATAAAACTGTGAGAGAAGTTGATAGGACCGAAATTCATACAGAAGTATTAAAGAAGTTAAAAAGGATAAACTGTCACAAATGGATACAAATCACAAAAGGATTATAGTTACATGGGATGGTATATGTGATAATTATTAACATACAGTGGTGCTCAAAACATTTGCCACTAAAATTCTTAATTTCTGTTTTATATATTCTTGGACAAGTCTAATCTTTAAAAGTGTTTATTTTTGTAGCTTAAATACCTATTTATCATAGACAAATTATCGTATAGACAAAGAAATACTCATGTTATGTGCTGTTAACCGACTCAAACGAAAAAATAAAACTCAAAATTGTTCGAAGGCGATTTTGGGGAAAAATGGAAAGATTTTCTTCTATATTTCTATCTGAGGATGTAGATTTCGTCAAAAATTAACCCCATACAGTTTTTGTTAGAATAAAATGTTTATAAAATCGTGTTCATTGGCATTTTTAATTGAGTTGTTATGTCAACAATCTCAATCGTTATAGATGAGAAAAAATTAAAACAAAAAAATTGCAGAAGGGTTTTCAAATAAATCTCGTTCAAAGTTAAATTTTTTAGGACTTTTTACGTTTTCGCGATTTGGTTTGGAAACCGCAAGTCCTATCGAAATGGGATTAGAGGAAATGTTGTAGCAGGGAAAATTCTCTACAAGATTGACCCTAATGGTATTTTCGTAGGTTTTACCATTTTTGAGATATAGACGTTCAAATTGGGACAATGCACAGACTGCATCGCCTCCTTATAAACCACTGTCATGAAGGGTGCACTTTAACTTTAAATGAAAACCGCTTACACCTGGGAAGTTTTTGCGGATTCTGAAACAGCAATGTTTTTTGTATTTTAGAGGGTACCCGAAGGAGTGAACCGATGTCCATCATCTAACTTTAGCTTAGGTTGAACCAACGCAGTGTGCAGCTCTAAAATTTACGAGCGCACCAGACACTGCACATGGTGGTAATACGTGGTTTTACAGCTTTCAGGAAGCCATTTTTCAGGAAGGGAGTAGTGAATACAAGTTATTGCAAAAAAAAAAAATCGTGTTGAGAGCAGGTCTTAAACTGCACCTTTCTGAAGTTTTGTGTGGGAGGTAACCGAAGGAGTGGACTGATGCAGTCCATATTCGAACCTGATATACATACATACATATGTCTTGTATATGACAGTCTATTTTTAAACCTGATATATGTCTCGTATTCGACTTGCAATGTATGTACCAAATCAGTTATACCCATTCGACAGTTATGGTGCACAACATTTTAGGGAACATTTTTTAAGTTTTGTGGAGGAGGTAGCCGAGGAAGTCGACCGATATGACCTATCAAAGGCCAAATTTTGGACCGAACCGGTTGATGCGTTCTCGAGTTATCGGGCCAGTCTGCCATAAATCCATCAATTTTTTTTAAAGTCTCACGAGCTATCGGAAGAAATGGAGAGATGAGAAAAATTTTTTGCCACCAGACGCACAGGGTCCTGAATGAAGTTCGAAAATTCTACCAATGCGTAGAACATAAAACTGATGGTACATATCCATTCGGCTTGGGACGTTGCTTATCTATTCTTGACCAAATAGTCACCTGAAAAGACCCAAGAAAGCAGCCTTCGACACTATTACAACTTCAAAGCTGTTCCAAGCGACCGTCTCTGAATTTGACATTCTCGCAAGGCTTATTCGCCCTTTTAAAGTTGACATTAACTGATACCCAGTCCTCCGTTAAAATAGGAAATAACCTCCCAGAACAGTTTAGTATCAAAATTGGTTTAGTCGTTTTGTCGGAAACAGCCATTCGTGTTATCTCTTCAACATCCTGCTGGAAAAAGTTATACAATTTACACCAATATCCACATTTTACTTGCTTATTCCGACTACATTGACCTCTTGGGTCGATCGGTAATGGAAGTAGCTGATGCCTTTAGAAAAGTTAAGAGAGAATATGTTAAAGAAGGTTTGACAATAAATGGCGATAAGGTCATGTTGATGGTTTCGACTCGCAATGCGTCCACAGGACTGCGACCAACTGTGGAAGTTGGCATTTACAATTTTGGGTTGAAAAAAAAAAAAAAAAAAAATAAAAATAAGAATATTGGCCAACAGATGCTACCTTGGACTAAGTAAGCAGTTTAAAAAAAATAAAGTCACATATCGTTAAACTAAAATCGCACTTTACAAAACACTGATACTGCCCGTAAGCAGATAAGGCTGCAGATTAGATAAGTACTAGTCGTGTCGTAGGACAAATGGTCTAATAACTGCAGTTAAAAGTCTGTTCAAGATTATTTTTGATCAGACCAAAAATGTGTCTCATCGAAATAATGACTTTAAACCCCAAGTATGTTTGGGCGATATCCGTTTTAGACAATTTGGAGTCGATTTAGCAATGTCCGGCCATCGGTCGTTCTGGCTGGCTGGAGTGAACGGATCAGCCGATTCTGTTCCAATTTTGTCGAAGCGTAGATCAAGACATACATAAGCTTGCAATACGCACAAAACTTCGAAAAAAATAAAGTTTAAACCTCCCCTCAAAAATTTTTTTTTTTTAATTATTTATGAAGCGAGACCTCCTTTATACAGGAGAGTAAGATGGCGATCTTTAAGATACACGCGGCCAGGATACATTAAAGACGTAGAATACCGCAACATATACTGCTTCAGCAAACAAGAATCGATCGCTGCAAATTATACAGCATTCAGAATTAGACATAAATCAAGCGGAAGTAGGTACATAGAGTACAAATTGTTAGGTAGAGTAAAAACTTTTTAACACAAACTTACGAACACCTGGTTGAGATGTAGCTTCGTATACGTTGAAAGTGATTCAGGGTGTTAAATCGATAGCCCAGAATATGTATCTCGTCTTGTCGTCCTGAAGATATGGCTGTTGAGAAAAAGAGAGTAAGAGAACGGGACAACAGTGGGGGAAAGGATCGGAGATTTGGTATTAGTACTAATCCTTCAACAAATGTATTTTACAAATATAAATTAAATGATCACAGATAATATCACAGATGAGTAAATTATCATAAGTGAATCTTTGCCTCCTTGATAAATCCAAGAAGGAGGTGGTAGAGTTTGAGGTTTTTGGATTTGAGGAGGGTCGTCAGTTCATAGTGTTGGGAAAAAAGGGATGGGTAATTTTTCCTCATGATAGCATAATTAGGACATTCAAAAATGCAGTGTTGTGCACTTTCAGGCACTTTACATCGTTCAAATAGATTTATAGATTGTATACCAATGCGATGGAGAAAAACCTTATCATAAGTTTGACCCATTAGCAGTCTGTTAATTCACTTGCTTTCCCCAGGGCTAAAATCTGCCTTCAAAAACCATGGCTTGTCAAAAATGTTATCAACAAATTGAAAAAAGTATCGACCTTTATTCTCAGATTGGGCAATGAAGTCTTCATTCCAGTTAGTTTTTATTCGAGTTTCAATCTGCAACATAGCTTCATTCGGCGTCAGACCAACTTCTACCGTAGCCCCAACTTCAGTAGCCTGTTTTTCTAGCCAATCAACTTCTTCGTTAAAACGTATGCCTCTGTGTCCCGGTGTCCAAACAACATGGCATCTTCTAATACACGATTTCTCCAATATTTCATGACATTCCGCCACCAAATAGTTGTCGGTCTCATCCGCGCCCAAAGCCTTACAGGCCGCAAGGCTGTCCGTGAAAACGACAACATTATCATGTCTATCCTCAACAATGACTTCATCTGGGGTGTATTGTTTTGTTGCAGGCAATAGGTTGAACCTAATATTCAAACTATTTTTTCGGGTGAAAGGTAGAAACCTAACATTTTGTATGATGTCCGCAATTTCATTGTAGATAGCACTGTAGCTAGATTTAACAGGAGGATTGTCCGAAATGATGTTCAAAAGGTAATTATTACTTGCTTTGATCTTAATTATCTCCTTCGCTGTTAACATTTTTGCTCGATATTTAGGAGGAAGCTCCCCCGCCAGATCATAAATTGTAACTCCTAGTGATCTTCTCAGCATCTCATTTTGTAACCTTTCAATTTTTCTGTTAACATATTCCGGTGATTGACTGTAGTGGTTCTACCATAGTCAATCTTGGATCTCACTAAGCTTTTATAAACATTCAGAGACATCATGGGGTGTAAGCCCCCATTTTTCGCTGTTAGGCATTTCAATAACTGTGTTCTTCGGCTTACCGCCTCACTAATGTGCATATAGTGGTCTTTAACGGCAAGAGAATTAGAAATCCAAATGTTCAAACTCGAAAGTGATTGGATCCTGGTCATCAACCTCGTCCCCCTCAAATTGATTTGACTTTTTTTCTGTGGCAAGCCTTGAGAAAATGGCTCAAAAGCTGTAAAAAATCTCTTTTGACCACCACGTGTATTGGTTGGTGCACACGACAACTCTCAATCGGGATACTGCGTTGGTGCAAACTTTAGATATCGTAATATTTCTGCGAATCATAGATGAAGTATGAAGATGGTGTATCGGTCCAAACCTTTCGGTACCTGCAACACAAAAGTTCAAAAATTGTCGCTAAAATATCCGCGCGATATCTCTTAACCTGGACAGTCGATTTGATCCAAACTTTGGATCTCGTAACATTTTGTCCAGACGTAGTTTAAATTCGAAAATGATCAGAGAACTCCTTAGGTTGCCACACAAACGTTCAACATTTTTGATTATGTGCAGTTTAAGGTCTGTTCGAGGATCCTTTGGAAATTGTCACCGAAGGTACTTCTTGTGGCCCTGTTTACAGCGATATTATATTTTTCTTGGATTCTTTATATAATGGTCCAATATTAAATTATACGGTGGCAAAATGAAATGGGAAAATACAACACTAACCATGATATGGACCACTAATTTCCCATTTCAAATGATTACGTACTCCAATTAACATGGCAAACTGCCGGCAAAGTCATTTAGCATTCTGACTACCAATTGACTTCATCTAACATTTGACTCTTTTGAATATAAATTCTGCTTATTTTGGTATTTATCAATTTCCCTTTCATCCAAAAGCTTGGCAGCAAAGTATACCCTTATTAACATAATTTCATTGTAATTTGCTGACAAGACAAATAAATGACTTTATGTCGCACTTTTCAAATGGTAAACGACAAGTCAGCGAAATCTTTATTTAGGGCAATTTCAAAAGTGAATATTCCATATACTAAATCATGTTTATGGTTGTTCGGTACTTTATGTTTAGTATTGTTAAAAAATATTGGCTTTCAAACATTTCAATTCCCCGTGTAATGCCATAAATTTTTGGCATTTAATATACTACATACATGTGTACATAGGTCAGAGACATTTTATTGCCTTTTAATTGAATTTTCTAGCGTTCACACGTTTTCCAACACTTTGTATCCAATTCGAATTCAAATAAAATGTTACTGAGGAACAACTAAATTCAGAAGTTAATGCTTCTGTTGTTTTTGTTGTGAATCAAAAGGATGTTTAAGCTATTCACTATAAATCCTGCGGCTATATTTGTTCGTTTCTTTAAGTTGAGGGAGCAACAATAAATCGTCTGTCGGTGTTGCCTTTCAGTTGGTTACTTTGGCCTAAGAGTTATACTTTCTCGTGTGTCCATGACCCTTGCTCCATAAAAGGTTAATGTCCTGATTTCATTGATAATGAACGGTCTGGGCTGTATTTTGAAGTTAATGTAGCGTCAATTGATTGATGTTCTGCATAAAGTAATTTAAAATATTTTTACATGGTCTTTAAAGTCAATTGAGCGTAAATCTGGACAGATGAATATTTTAATTTATTTTTTGCCCAAAAGGTATTGTTTTTGTGCATTTTTAATGCATACTTTTAAGCAAAAATGATTTGCCCTGGCCATATGTACATCTGTAGTTATCTTAAAATATTGTATGTGGGCTATGTGGAGCGTCAATGGGTTTGTATAAATTGCATACAAATGACATACATACATTTAAAGCATAGCATTCAAAGGCTGTACGAAAAACATATCGGGCTTCTTCGATGAAAATTTCAAAACAATCCTCGGAAAGCCCCAAAATTGCAATTAACCAACATTCTGTACTTTTGTGGGGGAAGTACCCGAAGGTGTTGTCCGATATTGACCTTCTTAGAATTTTGGAATTAATTTTTCATTGAACAAAGTTCTGGCAAAGTTGGATACTCAATTCGTACTTACTAGTATTTGTCAGTAAATTTAGTTGGTACCGACACGGGTTTTTATAGCCTTTGGGCCATTGTCTTAGAAACCGTGGACTTGTCTGTGAAAAAATGTACCGTTGTAATAGGGGCACCAAGGAAAACCTGTTGCAAACATTTTCAAGACATGTCCTTAAACTGCACTTGGATCGATGAGTCCCATCTTCGAACGTTTTTTAAGCTTGGGCAAAATTTTGCGATAACCAATTTGTACGCCAGACGGACGGTCAGGGCTAAATTGCCTTTAAATTGTGTGGGACGGATTTCATATGGACTTGCGTCCATTGTAATAGTGCCGCAGGGACAATTGTACACGTGCGAACAATTTTAAAAGTTTGTTTGGGAATTAGCCGAAGAAATAGACCGTTACAGGCCATATCAAAACTTTATCTTTGCCTGGAAAGATATAAAAAACATTTTAGGCCAATTAGGTTAATCTTTTCGAGAGTTATGATGGGCACAAGTCAGATAGACCGGTAGACGAACAGATAGAGCTATTTCGATTCCACATTGTCGTTTACTTGGATTCAAAAACCTTAATTTTAATGGGGTACATTTTTGGTCAAAGTGTATATATTAGGGTGATGTCTTTTTTACAACCTTTTATCCCTTAATCATATTCCGATCAGTTTTAATTTAAGACTAAAAACTTTTTACATATAAGGTGATGATCAGTCCATTCCTTCCGGTACAAAAGTTCGAAAATGTTCGGAATATTTGTGCGCACGATAACTCTTGGAGGGTGTAACCGATTTTGTCTATACTTTGCACATCGCGAAATTTTTACTATACTTAGATGAGATTCCAATATAGACTCAATCAGTATTTTCCTTCGGGTACTTGTCACACAACATTTCGAAAAAATCAGTTTAGGACCTACTCTCGAATCATTTTGATTTTGTAATAACTTGTATTCACTGCCCGCAATACGACGGCAAAAGTTTCATCAGAGACAAGTCCACTTCCTGAGAAAATAGCCTGAAAATTGCAAAAATCGCCAATGAAACCGTGTGTAGTGATTGGAGCGCAAGGTAATTCTCGAACGGATCTGCCGATTCGGTTCAAAATTTGGCCTTCGTATTATTTTGTCTAAACTTAGTTTTAGTTCGTAGATAAGCCATAACGGTCCACTCCTTCAGGTACCTCCCCCACAAAAGATCAAAAATGTTCGGAAAAATTATGCGCACGATAACTCTTGAAGCGAGTGACTGATTTGATCTATCAAACAAGCTTGTTGCCAATGTCTGACATGAACGAGTTCATAATTGTGATGTGAGTGATTCGGCTTAGTATGTACGAATGGCTTGAATGAATCAATAATGTCTTATGGTCTGTTTCTCTAAGACGATTCGAATTTAAATACGTTCGAATGACTACCAAACTCCTATTGTTGAAGAAAAATATTTATTTGATTGAAAACACAAATGAATCATATATTTTTCAAAAGGCAAGAGTTTGGTAATATTTCGAACGAATTTGTATTCGAATCGTCTTAGTGAAACAGGCCATTAGTCTTGAAAAATTCCAGTTCGTGTATGCCGTCACTTGCAATAATTTAGACCAAAATAAGATCCACTACCATAATGGAATATGTCGGTCCATATCTTCAAGTACCTCCTCCGTAACACTTTTGAAATTCAATCCTACATTTTTCTCGGTCCAAATGTCCAAACAGGACCACAAAATTCGGAAAAGACCTTAAATACATTCGATCTGTACGTAGGTGAAAGTGTCAACTCACATACGCTGAGTATATATCTCTGCCGATTGATACTTTTTTTACTTGTTATATATATGAAGAAAGACAACATTTTTTAGTTTTCCATAAAAAAAATTAAAATTTTTTTTTAAGCTACATGAATGATTTTTGGTACATACATTGGGAAAAAAATCCCATTCTTAAATCTGATCGAGATACCAATTTTGGTTGTTGCGCGCAAAAGTTATGGCGGTTTCAATTCTGATAAAAAGAAAAAAATCTTTAAAAGACTCTAATCATTATATTGAGAAACTCTCTTAATTAGGGGCTCCCTACATACTATATGGTTACTGAGGTCCCATAACTTTAGTGAAAAAGTTGTAAATTTTCGCAGAAATTAGGAAAGCATTCAAAACAATTGGTAGTTTACAACTTGTTCTAATAAAATTCAAGCTGTTTATGCATCTGAAAAATATATAAAAAATATGTACGTAATCTAAACATCGCGAAGATTCAAATGAAACCAAAACTATACAAATCCGTTTAGCGGTTTGCATATTATAGCAAAAAACAAAAAATATATTGAGGAAATTTATAAAATTTTTGTAAGAGAAAATATTTATTAAAATTTATTTTGTGAGTTAGTTGAACAAAATGTAAGAAAAATAGGTCGGAGTTTTTCTTCTATTTTAGTTAAATTCCACGCAATAAATCACATTTTTTATTCTAATTACTTCTCGAAAACACGCTAACATCTAGCAGAAGATACGGATATCTTTCAAATAAATGTTGGGTTCCTTTAAATGGGGTATAATCTTGAAATAAAATTGTATCGGGTAATGTTCATTTTGAAATGCGTGTAAATCGCGAAATCCTCAAAATCACTTGATGTGCATGCGGTTTACCAATACAGCGAATTCTTCTCTTTTAATTTGTACACATTTGCCAGGATTTACTTTGGCCGCTAAGATGTAGCATCGTCTGCAGTTTAGTGTGCAACAAATTGTATTACGCTTATATTTTGCACAAAGTGCATACACTTTTTATGCGCATCCGATTTCACTATCAACCGTGAAAAAATACATCGATCTAAACATATTTCAATAAAATCCATCAAGAACCGTTGATGTAGCATCACACAGTATTTTTTGGATAAATCGGATACAGCTCCCATGCCACTAAATTTTTCAAACCGCTGTTTTCGCACAAACGCGAGTGATGATTCACTTTCTTCATTGAAATGGAAACGATCCACATAAAACGCGAATTAGTCAGCGATATTTTGAAAAACATTTTTTGCAAATTTTTCAATTTTTGCAGTAGCCATTTCCGCCGTTCTAGTAGATGGATTTTTACGATCTATGATTCATATTGTCCGGATCGTCGAAAAACTAAAATATCGCGGGGTACCAGCACACTCAAAACGATATTGTAAATACTGTACCCAAAAAATAGGTTATTTAGAAAAAATATAGCACTAAATTTTGGCCTTTGGCAGTAGATTACTCTGCTGCTGTGTGGGCTACATACTCAATATACATATCAGATTATGCGAAATCGCGAGTTCTTTAATCCTATAATTGGTTTTTCGAAATATCCGAATGCGCGTCCCAGTTACATAAAAAATACAAAAAAACACCTGAAATCCGGCTTCAAAATGTCAGCATCCATAAAAGGTGGATGCAGTGGAAATTTTGGAAAGTGATACATTAGAAGTGTAATCTTCATTTTGTATTCTCCTACTTTTACTTTGGACAGATGTCCGTCATTTGAATTGTTTAATCAGAAATCGAATAGCAATGTAAAAAACATGTTTAGCTTCAACGTGTTTTTACCTATGTTTTTTCCTTTACGCGGTCGTAACTACCACGTAAATTAAATTTTTTTTGCTAAATTTTTGAGCTTTGTACAAAAACATCTAAATTAATCCAGCAATAGTCATAGTTACTGGTAAACTACAATAGTTCGCGTATTATAATAGTGCAAACCTTGGCTTCATGGAAACTAAAAAATTTTGACTTTTCCTCATATACACCTTCATAAGGGCAAAATTTGCCTCATCGAAATAATGATTTTAGACCCCAAGTACGTTTGGACGAAATCCGTTTCAGACAATTTGGAGTTGATTTAGCCATGTCCGTACGTCTGTCTGTCTGTCTGGCGCGCACGATAACTCTCGAACGGATTAACCAAATGTTGGCTTTCGCAATATTTAGTTCAAACTTAGTTTAAGTTCGAAGATTGGTCCATTCCTTCCGGTACCTCCCCACAAAAGTTCGAAAATGTTCGGCAATGCTGATTTGAGACTTCAGCGCCAAACAATTGATTACTGAACCATTGAACAGATTTTCATCAACCTTTCTCGTCACTTTTATACTAACTTGATGATTGAAGTCACAAATAAAATACTGTTACGAAAGTTACTTGATAGAAGTTAATGCTGATGTACTTCTGTTAATTAAAAACAAGTAAGAAAGTATCAGTCAGCTGCGCTGACGGAGATATACCCTCAGCCACTGACCAAAAACCACAAATCCAAACCAAACACAATAATTATGTCATTATCTTAGAAAATATTGACTTACTCAGAAAAAATGTACCGTTGTAAGAATCAAAATGAAGCGAGAGATGCTCATAAACATCACTTTATCCGAATTTTGTGTTGGGAGTATCCGAAGGATTGGACCGATATATTCCATATTCCAACCTGATACATGACTGGATGAAATAATACGATGTGCAATGTTTGCAACAATCGGAAAATCTCTGCGAGAATTATTTTGCGGATTTGCCATTTCAGTTGGTGCAGTCAAGGTTTCTTGGAGCTTTTCTCAGGAAGTATGGCCTTGCGCATGAAACAAATTGTACCGTCATAGAGGAAGCCGCAAGGAAAACTTACTGTGTGGATAGTACCCGAAGGAGTCGACCGATATAGTCCATATTCGAACCTGATCTATATCTGGAAGGAATAATACGATGTACGGGTGCCACCGTGGTGCAATGGTATGTACGCCCGCCTTGCACGCAGAAGGTCGGGTGTTCGATTCCCCGGCCAGGCAACATCAAACATTTTTCATCGGTGGCAAAATACCCCTCAGTAATGTTGGCGACATTTCCTGAGTATTTCAGCCTTGAAAAACTTCTCAACAAGTGGTGTCTTAAGACACACCGTTCGGACTCGGCAATAAACAGTAGGTCCCATATCATTGAGTTAATATGAATCGGGGTGCACTCATTGATATGAGAGAAGTCTCCCTTGTCCCGTATGGGATGTTGTGGAACAATGTTTTTTGTTTTTTTTTTTAATACGATGTGCAAAGTTTGGACCATGTCGATTGTTCCCTTTGAGAGTTATCGTTCACACCATTTTACAGACAGATTTTGAAATTTTGTGGGGGGGGGGGTACCTGAAGGAGTGGACCGATATGGCCCATCTTCGAGCTTTAACTAAGTTTAGACAAAATATTTCGATACCCAAAATTTGGTTTGAATCGGTGGATCCGTTCGAGAGTTATTGTGCGCACCAGCCAGACAGACAGACAAACGGATGTGGCTTTTCATTTGAACATTGTCTCCAAATTGTCTGAAACGAATTTCATCCAAACCTAGTTGGGGACACATTTTTGGTTGTATCAAAGTGTATATACCCTTTCTAGCCTAAAGGCAGAGGGTATAAACAAGTGATTTGTGGCGTATATTTTCACTAATCTGTCACTTTATTTGAGTCAGTTTTACAACAACAACTAATCCATTAGAATTTTCTAATATCTTTGTGTTTATTATTTATTACCTCTGTTCCATTTGTTGTTTACATTCATAAGTCTGTTTGTATATGTGTATAAGTGCATCAGCGAATTGATCAGGATTTGCTTTTCATTTGCAAAGATTTGAATACATAAAGATAGGAAAACTCAATTGTTAACATTTGTCAATAGATGGAGTTAAGCTTTGTTGTTACGATATCATAACAACATTCTGTTAAGTAGTTAACTATTTCAGGCGTTTTTAACCACCAAGTTCATATTTAATGAACTGGAAACTCCTATGGAATACAATCCTGAGTCCAACTTTTTGCTTTCCTACAATTTGTATAAGCCGAATTGCGATTTTATGGGGTTTTTATCATTAGCTGTGTCTTTTTACGTGATAATTTGTAATAATTATTACTAATGTTGCAGATTTTGACAGTTGTATAAAGAAAAAGTTGCTGAAAAAAATGTTTCAGCAACATTTAGTAAGTAAAAAGACACACCAATTAACATACCCTGTTGTTGGTAAAATGTTTATATACATTGTTTCATAAACATTTGTGCATTATGCATCTTTTCCAGTCTTTACAGTTCTATGTCTTTGTCATTTGAACATTGTAGAAATCTTAGATTGAGGATCCTAGAATAGCGAGCAAGTATAAATAGGGAATAAAGTGTAAACTATAACGCGAACTAAAACCGTCAGTCAGTAAAGTTTAATCGAAGTAAAGTAAAGCTGTGTGCTAAATAGATTTATGTCTTGTGTGAATAACACTGTGCAACATTGTTAAGGTAATCTTGTGCAAACAATTTGAACTGAGGATTTTTTGAAAGTACAGACCCAAACGACAAAAACCCTAGTTGAGCTTTGTTGTGCCAGATCCAGCTTGGATTTTATGGCCCCATAAAATCATGGTAAAATATTGACTTTTTAAAGCTATTCGGGGTTAAGGACAAGAATAAAATATTTGGAGAAATAGTGAATTCGACAAACAAAATTTTTTCCTCAAATTTTATAAAATATCGAAAATGTCCATAATTTGTATGCATTTCGCACCATATCTCCAAAGCCGTTAATTTTTTCGTAATGTTTTCTTTCGAAAAAATATTCGCTCGAATGTAACATGTCATTGTTGTAAAATGCCTCTATCAGGTTGTTTTCAGTATATTTCTCAACGATCATTTAATAGAGAAGTCAATAATGTGGCGAAATCCGAAATGCGAGAATAACTGTTGGTGTGAACTGCGTTTGAAATACGTACTGCAAAAGATATGATGCAAAATACCGCTGAAACAACATGAAGTAAGTATTTTAGATTTTCAGAATGTTCTGAAGAATTGCTGAGAACTTTATTTGGAATATTTTTGCAAAAGGTTACTTCGTGCAACTCCCAATTGTTTCAGAAAATATGTAAATTTTTCTATATTTTATCGACTTTGATGCCCTAGATGGAGATTTTCTTGTGTTGTCTGTTAAAATATAAGTTCTATTAGTTTAGGGCTACAATATTGCCAAAAACAGCATGGCTAAATTCCTAATCGTTTCTGAGGTAATGGTCAGATAAATGCAAGCCCGGTTTAGATGACGCCATAAGATCCTAACTGGACCTGACGGGACAAAACCCTAGTAGGGTTTATGTAGTCCCAATATATACTTTCAAAAAATGCTTACTAGAAGTTGTTATCATTTCCAGTGTTGCACAGTGTAATTAAAGTAAAATCAATAAAGCATTGTAGAATCGCAAACTAAACGAACCCTCGTTATATTTGATACGAATCGTATTGGGGAATATGACAACGTATACACGGGGTTATGTTAAACCTCATTTCACAACAATACGATCTGTTAGCTGCAATTGCAAAGTACTCATTAAAATGCTAAGATTATTTTGCATATTATGTATTTAATATATTCTACTTTACTCTTTATTCTCCCGCATTGTAAGCCTTAAAATATAATCTTGGTGTCATAAAAAATGCCATTACTCCTAATATTCATTCTACCTTTTCCACTCTATTTTGTGTTCAAACTTTATTATTTATCACACAGATTCAAAAACATAAATCTCGAAAGCTCTGCATTCACAATGGAACAACGAATCTTGCATAAAATCTCTTTGGAGGCATTAAATTTTTAATGGATGTGTAATAAATTTCGTTTTTCAAAAAACAGTATAGCTCTGTTGACTGCAGTGACAGTGCTAGAGCCCATGGAGTGATGGCTGTGTTATTAAAGGCAACAACAACAATACAACCCAATTTGTTTGCCAAAAAAATTTTCATGAAATGTTTTGCAAAAAAAGAAAAATGCGATTATACTTATGTAATGTTTTTTTACGCATTTACACCTGATCTCAGCGCTGTGTCAACGGATTAAGAAGATTTTATAATTTGTGTTATGGCCATGTTTTTGATTAATGGCAGGGGAATAAGATTGGCAACAGGGGGGAAAAGTCGAATGATTTAATTTTATGGGCCATCATTTTATGGCTGTGATCATTTATTTTAATTCATACTTGAAAGAAAGCAAAGGGTAGGGAAGGAGCAGTTTGTTTTAGAATATGCAAATCGAAGAAATTTGCAAAGGCTTATCTCTCTGGCTTGTACAAATAATTATTCAAGGCGATTTAACATTTACCATAAACAAACACTTAGCATTTGTTATGATATTATTATTATTTAGCATAAAATATAACCCCCCTAAATGACAACATTATGCTAAAATAATCTGTAAAAAACTACCAAAGATGGTTTCAACATTTCTAGATTTGCACCTTAATTAGCAGTAATTTACTCTGTTTGACCGACCAAACGTTATACGCCCTTGAAAAGGTCCTTTGAAATTGAAAAAACTACCATTAGACTCGCATAAACCTTCCATTATCTTTGTATATTCATACTTTATTTCTATTTTTGTATTTGTAATTAAGGTCATAAAACTTGTTTTGGATTTATTTGAAATTACATTATTACAAGAACACAAGTAATAAATTAAGACATCTTGTAATGCCAGTGTTGTTTGTTATAGTAACCAGCTAACCAACCCCTTGTGATTATAGCTTTGTTTAATAAATTTAATGGCGACTGTATAAGTTAGATACTTTGTCCCACAACTTCCCCTGCTCGATCAATCACGGATGCTGATTGGCGCACTGGCATCTCCTCTACAATTCCCTCTGCGGATACCGTAGTGTGCGGATCGCCGCTGGGCATCGGTTGTTGTCGGTTTGCTCGCCTTGTTACACTTTGCTCTCACTGGAATAATTGTAATTGTAGTAGTATATGACATGGGATCCTCTGCGATCACTCAGAACCTCTGCGTTCACTTGTCATTAGTCATTTGTCGAAGAACAACGTCTACGCGTTATTACAAAAAGGCCTCTGTCGCCAATACCACCGATTACAAAAGGTAATCTATTTTGTTGTACGAAAAGAATCATAAATAAACTTCCAGCATATTATTATATTTAAATTGATACTGCTTGTGTTTTTATTTCTTTGGTTCTTTTCTCCCCCCACTGCTCAACAAACGGTATCCTGAGCTATCGTTGTAAATACCTATGGATTTCCCCTCCCTCACCTAAACATTTGGTCGCATCGAGCCGGATAGAAGCCAGCCTTTTTGTTGTCACTGCTCCAGTTGCCTATTCCCCCTCTCTTGTATTGTGATACAACGAGATTTGAAGCATTTGTTGTTGTCTTAGCACGGACAAATATTGGACAAAATTTGCATCATCTCTAAACAACAACAAAGCACCATACTAACACCAGGTACGTAAACTCAGATTTCTATCAAAAGTGAGCTACCGCGAGTGTTAATATTTTTCGTTTGAGCAGTAAATAAATAAATCATTGGTCGAATTTCAATTATCCTACGCGAGTGAATTTAATTCGTTGCTTTCCTTCCCCCATCATACAGTCCACTCAAAACTTATTGAAATCGTTGTTGTACTGATTATCCAATGTCGCGGTGATCATACAAATCAAAATACGTGTAGTTGTTATTTTTGTTTGATTTGCTACAAGTCAATCGGTCTCACCATAACTAACACTAATAACTTCCAATCGTCGTTTCTAGCCTTGCAATCCCCAATTGTAGCTAAAAGTTCATATTGGTCGACTTATATTAACACTTCTTGTGTTAATACTTGCTTTTCTCACTACATAACACCTTAGTCGTTGCTAAACTTGCTATTTTCTTTTCGTTGTACTGATCACCTACGTCGCGTTGATCATACAAAGAAAGCATTCGGTGTTGTTACTTTGTAAAATTTGAATTGTGGCTCTTCTCATTTTAACTGAGAACTTGCAAATATATTTGTAATATTTGCAATAACAACATCGTCAACTTCCAATCACTCTTGCTCTCGTGTAATTAAATTATTACACGCACTGATCTAGTTCTCATTTTTTTGTTATTGTTGTTATTCCCCAAGGATCTTTTCTATCAAAGACCTTTTCTTGAAAATTTGCATTGGCAAATTTAACAACAACACACATTGCACATTGTCGTTTGGTATTAGTTGTTGGTACGATCCTCTCCATCCAAAAATATTTGGCGATGTTATTCCCCCTCGGTTTACATAAAACCCTTTGAAAATTTGCACAGCCAAATTTACAATAACAACGCACCATCCAAATTCTCGCTGCATTTCATTTCTTTGTTGTATAGATCGTCAATCACCAACCAAACACATTCGTTTTTCTATTCTCCTACCTTTGTCGGTCAGGTATTTATTCTAATTTGAGAAATTACATGGTAATTCTACCAACAACTTTCCCGCCTTTTTAAGCGTCCCTTAAAAAACTCTGCTGATCCTCTGCACTCACTTGCTTGGTCGTTTGCAACGTCTGTTGTTCAGTGGGAGTTTTGCTGTTCACACACAGCCATTTCTCTGCTAGCGTCGCTTGTGTGTGCAGCACAGTGGGGTAAGAAAGTACAAATAGTACAGTGGGGCAAAAGCACAAAAAGTTGTTTTTTTAATAATTAATTTTGAAAATTATTTTTCGATAATTTTTGGAAATATAAATAATTGGCAGTAGGGTTTTTGGAATTTTTGGACAAATTCACCCTACATTCGGCATTTATTGCACGTATTCCTAGCAGAGAATATATGTGTTTTTCGACATTTTAATATTGTTTTTGGCAATATTTGTTATATATTTTGGAAAATTCGTTGAGTCTCCGTAGGGGTTTCGGTATTTTTGCACAAATACACCCTACTTGTGGCATATTTTGCACCAACGTGTCAACCAAATAAGATATATTTCTGACAAATTATTTTATCTGCGCTGATTTCTTGGGCAAAAATTACTTTTTCAGACAAATAGGTTATTTGTCGTTGGATTTTGGACAAATACACCCTACCAGTAGTATATCTCACCTTGGCATACACCCTACACTTGGTACCACAATATACAATTTGGTATATCTGACCATTTTTAGAACCTTTTGGCTCAATTAAAGCAGTTGTTCGTTTTGAGGAAATTTCTTTAAATTTTCTCTTATTTCACCCTACTTTAATTTCTGAAATACATCACACCTTGATAATTTTTGGCAATATTTGTACATTTTGTGACTTTTAGGATCTTTTTTGTTGAGATTTCTTATTTCCTTTGAACTGTAGCAATTTGTGCTCCAATTGAATTTCTTTTCCCATCTTTCTTTTGTTATTTGTTGCAAATTCAATTGCAGATTTTGCTCTTTCCCATTGCAAAATGTCGGTCACACCTCTTACACGCTTCATCAGAGCTACCGAGGCAGTCGTAAAATTCGATGCTTCGTTCGAATTACGCAAAGAGAATTGCCATAGCGTACATACGCTACAGATATATTCCTCTGAACTTCAGAATTTGTGGAACAAGGCAAAATTCGCCTATGAGGAGTGCTTAATCTATCTCACAACAAATAGTGGTGCAGACATTGGTAGTATAAATGTTCCTGCGAAATACAGCAGATCATATCAGGCATACCTTAACTGTTCATCATCCATTGATCAGAAATTCAGTGCATTACAATCATCTGGCAATGGAAATCATTCTCCCCCATCGACCCCTTTAGAAGCGTCAGTTTCTTCTACCACCTCTCCTACATCCAGTTCTATCCCCCAAACATCAGCTGGCAGTACTTCACCATTGAATATCTGTCAAGAATCACAACCGTCAGGTTTCCATTTGACCGACTCCCTAGCTTTGGCCTCTGAGCTCTCTACCACCCAAACTGTTGCATCTCAAATGTCACCAGTTTACGAAAATTCGAGATCGTGTAGTACCCAGACTGACGACTTCGCCCTTTATTCTGAACAGGCTTCAACTGGTTTTCTATTAAGGGAGTCTGCCTCTTTGCAGATTGATACACCACCTGTCTGTCCTTCACCTCCTCACACCCACAAATTGTTCTACTGCCCGTCTTGCAAACCATTCCAAGTCAACTGTCGATACCCATAGTCTGCCTTTACCACCTATCGACATTGATATTTTCGCTGGCGATTGTATGTCTTGGCCATCTTTCAGGGACATATTCACCACTCTATTTGTTAAAAATTCACGTCTTTCAGACATTGAACGTCTGTACTACTTAGTGCAGAAAACCGACGGTGAGGCTCGGGAAATTGTTTCGAGATTTCCACTCACCAACACTAGTTTCCCCTTAGCGTGGAAAGCTTTGTCGGATACGTACGACAATAAGCGTATCGTGGTGAATAGTCACATCCAACAATTGCTCAATCTCCCTTCTTTGGTTAAAGAAACTTGTTCTGGTTTGAAAACCATCCAGCGTGGGATTAGTAGTTGTCTTGCTGCAATGACCGTCTATGACGTCATCACGGATCATTGGGATCCAATAATAGTTTGTATTTGTTTGCAGCGTTTGCCTAAATTGACATTGACTCTGTGGGAGCAAAGCATCAAAAACAAGTCGTCGTTGCCTTCTTGGAAAGACTTAGATGCTTTCCTCACAGAGAGGATACAAACATTGACTTGTATCCAAAACTTGTACGGAAATCAGATCACAAAGAAAGTTGTCTCATCTCGCTCCTCCAATAAAGTGTTGTCGGTACATAAATCTAACAATGTATCACCTCCTCGATCCACAAATTTGTTGACAAGTACTTGCCTAATTTGTACTAGCCAGAGCCACGTTCTTCGTCTCTGCCCCCAGTTTGTTAAATTATCATTTGAGGACAAATTCTCGATTGTGAAAAAACATAACTATTGCATAAATTGCTTATGTCGTGGCCATGCTGTTAAAAACTGTAACAGCAAACATAGTTGCAACTCTTGTAAGCACAGGCACCACAGCCTTCTCCACCGACCACACATTCGAAAGGTTGTTGCCTCGCCAGCGTTGAAGACCTCTCCGGCTTTTACTGATGTCAAAAGTCGAGAACTTAATTCCACTTTGTCGCAACCAAGCTCAGCTCCGGCTTTTAAACATGTCAAAAGTCGAGCCTTTGATTGTAAATTGTCGCCACCAAATTCAGATCCGGCTTTTACTAAGGTCAAAAGTCGAGTATTTACCTCTTCTTTGTCGAGACAATGTCACTCTCCGGCTTTTACAAACGTCAAAAGTCGAGAACCTCGTTGTAAATCTGACAAAAGCAATCGCAAGCACCCGGTTCCTAATTCCTCAGATAGTAATGTGCTTTTGGGAACCGCAAAAGTAAATATAGTTCACAATGGTAAAATGTACACTGCACGCGCAATTGTTGACCCTTCGTCTGAGGTAACAATTTTGTCTAAAAACCTTAAGAATTCTATCGGAATTTCGTCACTTCCTGTGACTAAGAACGCTAAATCTGCTACAACAAGGGAAGTTTGTTCTCTTAAGTTGTCGTCCCCTATAAATTTGTCTAGAATTATAGAAACATCGGCAGTAGTTTCACCTTACGTCAAAAAGAAATTGTTCTCGCCTCCACATATGTCGAAATTGAAAGCTCAGATCCCTAATTTAGAATTAGCGGATTCTTTCGATGACAGCCCAATAGAATTGGTACTTGGTGCTGATCTGTATCCCAAGATACTTGAAGCTGAACCGCCTAAAATTGTATTAGATTCGTTGCTGGCCCAAAAATCTATTTTCGGGTACCTCCTTACGGGTTCAGTTCCTACCGTCTCTAGAACATAACCTCACAATCGATAGTACTATTGAAAATCGACCACTATAGTCAATTGTAGAAACATTCAGTACTATTACATCTTGAAAAATAAAATTGAATTGTTCAGTGACTCGTCTCCACATTCTTGAATCGAGCGAATATCGGAGTCGATCATTTCTTAATTACTCGTTTTTAGAAATCGGTAATTTGAATTATAGCTCACTTGGGAATCTGAATTTACGTTCATGAATCTTCTTACTGACATATTGGTATAATATTATTAATCTTTATTGTAATTATTCCTAGCTTTAATTTGTTGATCCACGCTTACGTGTATCAAGGTGGGCGGCAATGTATAAGTTAGATACTTTGTCCCACAACTTCCCCTGCTCGATCAATCACGGATGCTGATTGGCGCACTGGCATCTCCTCTACAATTCCCTCTGCGGATACCGTAGTGTGCGGATCGCCGCTGGGCATCGGTTGTTGCCGGTTTGCTCGCCTTGTTACACTTTGCTCTCACTGGAATAATTGTAATTGTAGTAGTATATGACATGGGATCCTCTGCGATCACTCAGAACCTCTGCGTTCACTTGTCATTAGTCATTTGTCGAAGAACAACGTCTACGCGTTATTACAAAAAGGCCTCTGTCGCCAATACCACCGATTACAAAAGGTAATCTATTTTGTTGTACGAAAAGAATCATAAATAAACTTCCAGCATATTATTATATTTAAATTGATACTGCTTGTGTTTTTATTTCTTTGGTTCTTTTCTCCCCCCACTGCTCAACAAACGGTATCCTGAGCTATCGTTGTAAATACCTATGGATTTCCCCTCCCTCACCTAAACAGCGACCTTTACAGCCTAGGTTGTTATGTCAGTGGGCATTTTTTTTTTTTTTAACATTCAACAGAAGATATGCCAGGCCCATACTTACTTTTAATAATCTACTTAGAATCACCTTTTGAGGCGATCAATCAACGTATGGGGCCGTTTTTATTTCCTTAATTGTTTTTAGTCGCAAGGACTATTCATATGGGTGAACATCGTTTAGGGTTTATACATATGATAAATCAGTTCTTTATGGAGGACTTTATAAATGCTCGACGATCATCATTTGTATACCCTTAATCTCCGGACTGATACGATAGAAAATGTATCCCATCGAAATAATGGTTTTAGACCCACATGTTCAGACCAAATCTCAGACAATTTGGACTAGATCTACACATTTGTTATTATTATTGGTAAGATTTTCTTCAATTCAAAGTCGATTCAGTGATTCTAAGGAATTTACAGGCAGAGTCCAACTATTTTATATACACTTCGTTACGATCAAAAATACACCTCATTGATACATATAAGGGTTTTAACGTAACAAAATTATCACGAACATAATACCAACAACATTACGACCCCACTATACAACAACGCAAAGCCATCCACTCTGCAAACGTTCACTTAAGTATTTCAATTTGTGATGAAACTGGTAGGCTTGCTACTGCAGGGAGCTAGCCACACGGGCATGAGTACAACTGAGTCTTCGTAGACCGCTGGAATAGATAGTGTTGGGAAGTAGTCACTCTATTTTCGGGTGTTGTTCCACTCAACCTTCAAGTGTTGTTCCACTCAACCCTCGGCTGTAGTTCCACTCCACCTCCGCGTGTTGTTTCAACCCACCTTCGGGTGTTTTTCCACTAGTCAGTACTTGTAGTATACATTAGAAGTCAGCGTAGCACTAGTACTAATGGACGACGACAGCACAAACACCGATTACCCCGAATGCTGAATCACCGAGTGGCTGAACACCGGATCACAGCACAGAAAAAAAATCCGGCGATAAAAAAATTATCATATTGACGAAATTCGATAAAATTGTTTGATCACAAAGTAAAAATACCACTGATAAAATATTTCACACATTGACTAAAATATTTATCGATTTTTTATATTGAACTGATAAAATGGAATATGTGGAATATCTTGATAAATATTTTTGTCAATATGTGTGGGTGCCACCGTGGTGCAATGGTATGCACACCCGCCTTGCACGCATAAGGTCGTGGGATCGATTCCCCGACCAGGAAACATCAAAACACTTTTCAACGGTGGCAAAATAGCCCTCAGTAATGTTGGCGACATTTCCTGAGTATTTCAGCCATGTAAAACTTCTCTACAAAAGTGGTGTCTTAGACACGCCGTTCGGACTCGGCGATAAACAGTAGGTCCCATATCATTGAGCTAATATGAATCGAGGTGCACTTATCGATATGAGAGAAGTCTCCCTTGTCCTTTATGGGATGTTTGTGGAACAATTATATTATTATATATTATATATGTGTAATATTTTATCAGTTGTATTTTTACTTTGTGATCAAATAATTTTATCGAATTTTTCAGTATGACAATTTTTTATCACCGGAAAATTGATAAATTTTTGATTGAATCTTTGATTTTTTTTACAAATGGCTAACATTTTTTTCTGTGCGAGGGACCGAACATCTTCAACACGAATAACAGAGTGGACGAATGTCTGCCACATGAGAGCCGTGGGCCCGAACAACCGAACCGAATGCTGAAACCCGAATAGCCGAACCACCTCAACATCTCCGACTGCCGATCAACCTCAACACGAACGGCAGGAAGCATATTTCAGACTTGCTCGTTTTTACTCGCGAGTGAAAAGTGTTTGCGAGTACGAGTACTTGAAGAGTTTAGCAAGAAAAAGGGAGGAGGGGGTATGCATGTTGAGGGTCCCTCATTACAATATTGGCATAGTTCAACAAAAACGTTTTTTAGTTTATGAAGCACTAAAAGACTTCAAATCATGCTTGATTTTGCACAGAAATTTAGTAGTGGCTAGCTTACTTACTTAGCTGGCCCATTACAGGACATTTGCTACATAGGCCGAACTAAGAAAAGATCTCCAATTCTCTCTATTTGTTGCTTCGTACTCTGGAATACCGCACCTTTTCATCTTTTCATTCACTTGTTTGCGCCATCTATTCCTTGGCCTGCCAATTCTGCGTGCACCGCCAAGCGGTTCGTATTTATACGCCTTTTTAGCTGGTTCATCTTCGCCCATTCTTATGATATGGCCTAGCCAACGCAATCGTTGCATCTCGATACGTTTAACTATATTGATGTCGTTGTATAGCAGATACAGTTCGTGCTTCATGCGACGTCGATGTTCACCGTCAACACAGATTGGTCCGTAGATCTTTCGAAGCATTTTTCTGTCAAACACACTAAGCACTGCCATGTCTGCTTGCGCAAGTACCCAGGCTTCGGAGCCATACATCAGCACGGGTAGTATCAGTGTTTTGTAGAGCGTTATTTTTGTTTGACGAGGTGTGGCTTTGTTTTTAAAGTGCTTACTTAAACCAAAGTGGCATCTGTTGGCCAATACAATTCTTCTTTTTATTTCACAACTGATGTCGTTTGTTGTGTTTACGGAGGTGCCGAGGTAGACGAAGTCTTTTACTACCTCAAAATTATAGGAACCAACTTCCACAGTTGGTCCGAGCTCAATGGACGCATTGCGCGTCGACACCATCCGCTTGGTCTTCTAACCGTTTACCGTCAGACCCACTTTAGCAGATTCTCCTTCGACCTTCATAAAGGTTGATGTCTATCATCTATATTGGTGTAGATTGTGCCACTTCTTTTGACGTTTGCCTCTCGTATTACCTTTTCTAGCAGGATGTTGAAAAGATCACACGAAAGGCTCTCTCCTTGCCTGAAACCTCTTTTGGTACAACAATCTTCGGAGAGGTTCTTTCCTATTTTAACTGAGGATCTTGTGTCAGTTAAAGTCATTTTACCAAATTCATACATGGCTTGGAATACCTTTGAACGCAGGAGGCTGTCGAAGGCTGCTTTATAATCGACAAAAAGGTGGTAGGTGTCGATCCGCATCTCGTTGGTCTTCTCCAGGATTTGCCAGGTCTAAAGCCGCATTGGTATGGTCCAATTATCTCGTTGACCATAGGCTTTAGTCGTTCGCACAATATCCCTGACACGATCTTGTAGGCAATAGGGAGTAGACTTATGCCCCTATAGTTAGAGCATACAGTCTTATCTCCTATCTTGTGGACTCAGGTTCCAATCGTCGGGTACGCGTTCTTCCTGCCAGATGGAGCTAACTAGCTGATGCATACACCTTATCAGCGTGTCGCCTCCGGTTTTAAACAGCTCGGCTGGTAGGCCATCAGCTCCTGCTGCCTTATTATTCTTCAGCCTGTTAATTGCTGTCTTTACCTCATCTTGGCCGGTTGGTATACATTCAATACCATCTTCTGGGATTGGATCTGTGGTATCTTCGTCGACTTCGCTACTATTGGATACCAACAGTTTAGAAAAATGCTCTTTCCATATCCTTAGCACACTATCTGTATCAGTTACCAAATGACCTTGCTGGTCTCTACAGGAGTGTGTGCCTGTACCAAAGCCATCTGTTTGATACTTGACTCTTTGGTAGAATTTTCGGACTTCATTCTGGTTCCTGTGCATCTCGATTTTTTCACACTCCCGCTTTCCCATCTCCCTATTTTTCCTCCGTTTCTCCCGATATCTCTCTCATGCGCTACACGTTGCTACGGATTGTAAAGTTGTTCTATATGCCGCATTTTTCTCTTGGGTAGCAGTACGACACTCTTGATCATACCATGGATTCCTTGATGAAGGTCTCTGGTATCCAAGTATGGATTTTGTGGCTGTTTGCATGGAGTGGGCAATACTTTGCCATTGCGCTGATATGTTATCGGGACAAGGAGTGTTTTGATTAAGCAATTGGGCTAGTTGAGTGGAATACTCTGTGGCTATCTGTTGTGATTGCAGCTTACCGATGTCTAACTTTCGTGTTGTGTCTGTTCGTACTTTGTTTGCTACGTTTAAGCGGGTGCGTACCTTTGCTGCAACAAGGTAGTGGTCCGAATCAATGTTTGCGCCTCGGAACGATCGTACATCCAACACGCTCGATGAATGTCTTCCATCTATCACAACATGATCAATTTAATTACTTGTTTTTTGATCTGGAAACAGCCAGGTGCCCTTATGGATGTCGAGATGTTTAAATCTGGTGCTGCTAACTACCATGTTTTTTGCAGCTGCGAAGTCTATCAGCCTCATACCATTGTCAGATGTTTCACTGTGGAGACTTAATTTTGCGACTGTTGGGCCAAAGATATTTTTCTTTCCAATTTTGGCATTAGAATCGCCTAGAATAATTTTAATGTCATGGGCAGGACAATGGTCATATGTTTCTTCTAAGCGCTCATAAAATTTATCTTTGGTCAGTTCGCCCTTGTCTTCAGTGGGAGCATGAGCGCAAATAAAACTCATATTGAAGAATTTAGCTTTTATTCGAATTGTAGCAAGTCTTTCATTCACTGGGGTGAAGCTGGATACCAGATGTTTTAGTCTCCGACTAACTACGAATCCGCAACCAAACTCATGCTTTACGTCATGGCAGCTATAAGACAGTGCGTCACCTTTAGGTGTTGTTGTGACGCCTTTCCCAATCCATCGTATTTCCTGTATGGCAGTAATATCGGCCTTGTACTCTTCAAGTACATCTGCCAATGCGTAAACTGCACCTTCTCTATAAAGAGTGCGAACATTCCAGGTGCAGATTCACAGATCATGGTCCTTAAAACGTTTGCGGGGGTCGTCAACTTTTGAGGGATTTGTTTTTCTTTTCTTTTGTATTTTCATAGTAGGCTGCTTTTTCTAGGGGAGTGTTACTAACCCTGCGCCCAAACCCAAGCTTTTAACTTTCTTATGGGTGACCGCGCGGCACATTTTAGCTCACTACCTTTAACGGGTGTTAAAGGCTAGCTGTTTATAAAATATGGTCCAATTAGTTTTTAAGTTTTTGTGTAATAATATTTTTAATTTTGGAAGTCAAATTTTAATCGCCAACTTAAAACGCGTTTTTCTCGAAACCGAATTTTTTGAGATGTGTCACTCATTGAGCAAATGACCGATATGTAGTTTAGAAATTGAAATTAGAAATTTACATAGAATTCTGAAAATGTGTGAAATAAAACCTGTACCTTATTATACCCTACACCACTATGTGAAACTTGAACCTAAAACTACCACAGATAAATTATCTGATTATCTGAAATAATACACCTACATGTCCTTTATCAAAATATGGTCTATGTAGTTATTTTATTTTTTGTGTAAAATTATTATTAAGTTGGAAAGTCAAAGTTTAATCGCCAACTTAAAACGCGTTTTTCTCGAAACTGGATTTTTAGAGATGTGTCACTCTTTGAGCAAATGAGCGATATGTACTTTAGAACTTGGTGACGACATGGACAATGGACAAAAGAATTCTGAAAATGTTTAAATAAAACCTGTCCCTTCTTGTTTTTAATTTTGTGTAACTTGTACCTAAACTACCACAGCTAATCCACCTGCATGTTCTTTATCCCGACGTAACAAATATATAAACATGTACTAATCGACTTGCTATTCCATTTTTGTTTAAATTAAAAATCTCCAGTAATTTATTTTATCTCCAATGTGTAGCCCCGCAACATCCATGACAATTTTCCCCAACAGTTTTCTCAACATTTCAATGACATTCTGGGTATTCGTAAATCCTCATCTACACAACCCACACAAAATCGAAGCAGATAAATACTTTATTATTAACAGCTTTGCGATTCAAACTTTTGTCGTGTAAACAATTGATGTTTGTTTTCGTTTATAACATCTGTCATTTGTTTGTTTGTTTCTTTTGCGTTGATATTTTAATATTTCATGAGTGGTTTTTCTTTTGTTATTGTATTTTTTTTTTCTTGCTATTGTATTCCTGTCTTTTGTTTTTAATCTGTATTCTAATTTTATGTTTTTGTTGTTTTCATTTTTCTTTTTTCCCTGCCACACCGCACCACCACCACCACCGATATATAGACAATCCATTAAAAGTAGTTTTCGTGACAAAGACAAACCATCGCGTTTCAAGGACTTACAAACAACACGCTTTCAAGTTGAACCACAAAATGAGGATTCCGATGATTCCAATGAAGATCGCGAACTTTTGGATAATGAATATGACACAAAATATGGCAAAAGTTTTCGGTAAGCATAAACAAAGGGAAATAATACAAATACAAATGTACACACACATGTATCACGCTTCTGGTTATAATTACACAGAGCAATGAATAATGTTTGCTTTCTTTCTTTTTCCACAGACATTTTACACGAGAAGCCTTGCCACGCCTGGATAATTATCGTAATATAATGTCCATACAAGCTGCCTATCGACCCACACTGGATGAACTGCATAATGCCACCCTAACAGGAAAGGTAGGTACCAAAACCCTCATAAAAAACAGAAAAACCTTGAGAAACATCATCACTGATAAAGTGCCAAAAACTTCATCTTTGGCACTTCAATTAAACAACTTTCCTGCCCCTAACCACCTACAGCTGAGGGGTCATGACATTTCTAATTCGTGTATATTGTGTAGTTTGCTGATTGCTTCCTCTCTTCCTAAAGAAAAAAGTTTAACTCAGCGAATAAGTCAAAGTGTAAATATGCCACTAATACTAAGTAGAAAGTCGTGTTGCCTGTTGAGAAAGTTTCCACCAAGAAGACAATCGTCACTAACAACTGTAGCAGCAATAATTATGGCCTCAGCTTGGACAGCAAACGATATTGCTTGTTGTTTTGCTTTTGGGAAAAAACAAAAGTTTTTGCTTATTTTTGCCAGCTTCTAAATATAACAGCGTCGTCTTACGGTTTGATGATTTAAGACGGAAAATAGAAATCGGAAAAAAGATGGTAATCCGCTAAATTAGTTTCGACAAAGAGGATTAATTTGGTAGCTTTAACAAAAAATCGTAAGATAAACTATTAAATGTTAGCCATTCCTTCAATTAGGAACTGTTCAACTAATCTGAACATTAAAACACAAAAAAACAACGGAAGACACACAAATGGTCCAGTGGACCCATATGGATGGCAGAAAAGGAAAATAAGTATTTTGAAAAATATTTATACGCGTAGGTGTTTACTTGAGCTAAATTTCATATTTTGTTGCTTCAAATATTAAAAAACAAGAACAAAATATTTGAGTGTGGATAATTAATTACTCGGGTGGAGGTAGGGGAGACCATGGTTTCCGATGACACCACATAATCTTATCTGTTCCCTACACATCCTCCTGTGTCCTTTCTTTACATTTTCTTGCAGAGGATATTATCCTCTTAAATAAGATAACACTTTAACATTTTCGAACATATACAATCATAGACTAATGGATGCATATATAGAGAAATTGTAATGTGTTTTTTTTGTAGGGATTGCCCTTCCCATTTAGCAATTGGAAGATTGTTTTTTCAAAAATCACATTGCGGAGTCTTTTTAGAATCCCTTTGGTGATCAAAAATTGATTAAGTCGCTTGTATGAGCAGAAAGAGACTCGACAGTGACTCCCTGTAAAGATTAAAAAAAGTTCAATTTAAAATACAACAACAAATGTGAAGCAATCACAAATGAATCATCTAGGCGTTTAGAATGTTACTATTTTTTCGTTATTTATTGTCACATTTGAATCTTCATGAAGATTGAAAAATGCTTAATCAAAAAAGGTTCATGCAGGTCTTTGAAAAGTGATTATAATTATGTATCTTCTGATCATATTTTGAACAGATAGGTGTTTAAAAACTGATTGTTTTGTTTTATTTTTGTTTGGTTGTAAATAATTCTCATATACACTTTCTATAAAACTTTGATATAAATGTAACGTATAATATTAAGTGTATAGACAAACACAACACATGTTCAGGTTTTGCCAAGTGAAATTAAGAAGAAGTATACTGAGCACCGCGCTACATAATGGATAATTAAAAGACATAACAAAGCAGAAAAGACAATAAAACAAAGGAAAGAAGCAAAAAAGAATAAAAAGAAAATTCTTTTAATTTATTTCGTCTAATAAAAAGACTCAAAAATGACTCCCTAAATAATCATAAACGATTATAAACATGACTCAAAAGAGACTCGAAAAAGAGTCCCTAATTAATCAACAATTCACCAATTGAAATACGACTCGAAAAAGACTTTATATGCCATCAAAAAAAAAAAAAAAAAAAAAAAAAAATGGGCAAAAATGACTCGAAACTAATGCAGAGGAAGACTCATTTGAGATTTGTTTAGAAGAGTCGCCTGGGGTTACGTTTTCCTCCCGACAAAGGAGTCATTTATGATCAGAAAATGAGCTCATATTCCAGCATTTTCGTGCAGTCGGATCAAATAAGACTCTAATTCGATTAAAATTTTCAAAAAATGCTGGCTGGGTTACACCCACTATTCTGTGTGTTCACTCAATTGAATTATGTTTTGGGGGTAAATTTTGTTGAGTTTGGTTATTATATATAGGACCATTATTATTTATTGCTTTTACGCCAAATCGTGGGCGCATAGTGCCAATACAAAATTATTCCAATCATTTCTATTTGAACTTAAAGTTTTAACATTATTCCAAGATAGATTTCCTGGATGTAAGGTTATTTCTTCTTCAATGCTTTTTCTACAGCTACCCCTTGGTCTGCCTCTTCTTCGAATTCCTTGTGGATTCCAATCAAAGGCTTCTCGACATATATCATCCGCTGGTTTACGAAAAATGTGGCCTATCCACCTCCATTTCCTTTCACGGATTACTGTGGCAATCGGCTTAATATCACTCCTCTAATAAAGAACCAAGTTTGATATCCAGTTATTTGGCCACCATATGCGGAGAATAAATCGCAGGGATCTATTAACGAAAGATTGCAGCTTATTTGTGAGCTTGTTGGGCACAAGCCAGGTTTCGCATCCATAAAGCAGAACTGACAGAACATTACTTTTAAATATGCGTATCTTTGTTTTAGTACTTAGTTGATTGGACCTCCATATTTTATACAGACCCGCAAAAGCGACCTTAGCCTTTCGCATGCGGGTTGATATATCATCACGTGTACCTCCATCTTTCGTAATTTGACTGCCTAGGTACGTAAAGTTCGTCACCTGTTCGATGTCTTGTCCATACAGAGAGAGCGGTTGTCTTTGAGAGGAGTTTAAGTGAAGTGATTTGGTCTTGTATATGTTAATCTTTAAACAATATGCACTTGAAGTTGATGCTATGTCGGTTATTTTGCTTTGTACATCTGATAACCGCTTAGATATTAAAACAATGTCATCAGCATATACAAGGTCGTTGAGGTGTTCCATCTTTAATCGGTGCCACATTATTCCTCGGCGCGGATTGTTGTCGATTGTCCTGACAATTATTTCATCAATAACAATAAGAAATAGCAGCGGTGACAGCACACATCCTTGTCTCACCCCGGATTTTACGGACATAGCGGGGGAGAGTTTATCGCCATGTTTCACTCTGCATTCAAAACGGTGGTATTGTGGTTTGATTAGGTTACAAATCTTGTCGGGGACACCTTTTCTGCTCATAGCTTCCCAAATACTCTGGTGTTTAATTAAGTCGAACGCTTTTTTGAAGTCAATGAAGACAAGGTGGAGCGAGTCTTGCATTTCGTTTATTTGTTCCATTATTATGCGTATAGTGGCAATATGGTCGACACAAGATTTGCGGCTGCGGAATCCGGCTTGTTGGCGCCTAAGCGTATCGTCAATTTTCTTCTCAATACGGTTTAGAATGATTTTGCAGAATATTTTTAGACAGCTGCACATGATTCCTCTCCAATTGTTGCAGTCGCTTAGTGCCCCTTTTTCGGTATTTTTACCACTATCCCTTGTAACCAATCGTTTGGAAACGTTTCTGACGTCCAGATATCCTGAAATAATTCATGCAAAGCCAGAGCAGATAGTTCATTATCCGCTTTAAAGAGTTCTACATGGACATTGTCGATACCGGCCGCCTTCCCACTTTTCATACTCCTAATTGCCGACTCAATTTCTGTGATGCTGGGGCATTGGGACCCGACGCGGTTGATATGCTGGATTGCGTAATGAGGTACGAATTCCGCCAGGTTGTCATTATTCTCTGATGGAACCTGAAAGAGATCGGTGAAATGCTCATACCATCGTGAGAGCTGTTCTACTTCTGAGGTAAGAATTGTGCCATCTTTAGCTTTTATTGGGACATTTCCATTTATTGGTCTACCTGACAATCGTTTTGTGCATTCATAAAGCATTTTAGTGTTCCCACTTGCAGCTGCAGTTTATGCTTGTGTCGCAATCGAGCTGATCCACATCCGCTTATCGTGTCTACACATTCGCTTTACAGATTTGTTTAAAGTCTCGTATTGACGGTGTGCAGCTTCCTTGGAAGCACGAGTTCTTGCTGAATTGACAGCTGCATTTTTTCTGCGGCGTTCATCGATAACCTCCCAGGTAGTTGTACATATCCAGTCTTTTTTGGTATTGCGTTGGTGACCGAGTACTTTTGATCCTGCATCGATAAAAACATCTTTTATAGCATTCCACTTCGAATCAACGTTACCATGCGGTGCTATGTTTGTGATGTTTAATTGTAGCTGTTGACGATATTGCTGTCGGATGTTTGGATTTTTGAGTTTTTGGATGTCTAATCGTGTCGATGTGTGGATGTTACGAGTGTCAGTGCGCACAATTTTTAGGCGGAATTCGCCGATCAGAAGATGGTGGTCTGAGCCAATGTCCGCACTACGTTTGTTCCGCGTATCTAAGAGACTGTGTCTCCACATCTTATTTATGCAGATATGGTCAATTTGATTTTCGGTACGGCCATCTGGGGAAACCCATGTAATCTTATGGGACCTTTTGTGGGGAAAAAGCGTGCCACCTATTATCATATTGTTGGAGCTACACATTTCCGTGAACATCTCGCCATTTTCATTAATTTCGCCTAAGCCTTGATTACCCATGATATTAGTAAGGTTGTCGTTATTGGCGCCAACTTTGGCGTTAAAATCGCCAAGCAAGATCTTAATGTTTCCTCGAGGAATGTTGTTCAGCGTGCCCTTGAGTTTACTATAAAAACGATCTTTTTCGCAAAATGGTGAAGTTTCCGTGGGTGCATAGCACTGAATTATAGTGGCATTTCTAACTCTAGTGCGGAACGTTGCCGTCATAATTCTTGCATCAATAGGATCCCATTTGATTAAAGATTGGTGGGCATTACGGCTGAGTAGTAGACCGACACCACGGTGGTGGGGTGCAATGGAACCGGTTAGTCCAGAGTATAAAAATACTTGTCCAGTAGATAGTTTGTGATCGCCATAGTTGGTCCATCTCGCTTCAGATATACCAAGAATTTCTATGTTAAAGCGGGACGCTTTTCTTGCGACTTGAGCCAGTTTACCCGATTGAAAAAGTGTTCTTACATTCCAGGTTGCAATTCGTGTCCGTTTTTTCATGCTAAGGGTCGTTGCCAAATTTCGATTCATGGTTAATTTTCTATTGGTTTCAGTGACAAATTGTGTTTTAGGAGCAGTAAATTGTCAACCCAAGGCTCTTAGCCTTTTTGATGGGGCTGCCATCTTGGATCTAGCTTAAAAGGCACAGCATTTCTCGTAAAGCCGCTCGCTTCGAGACAGACGCTGGTTTACAATAGTGTGGTTTGTTCATCCGCCGAAGTTGAACTATATTAATGTTACATACTGCACCGCTGACTTCCCACGTTGTGAATTGTTCTTAGCGTCAGCGTTCACCTTCAACCTTACCGGCAAGGGTGGCCCTACCAGCAGCTTTGCTACCGCCGGCATCGCTATCAGGATCTTTACGCTTGCTGGACCTCCCCATCGCGCTTGAGATGACAATCCATCGGGGAGGAATATAGGGCCATAATATA
Source organism: Musca autumnalis (assembly GCF_047663935.1). NCBI lineage: Eukaryota > Metazoa > Arthropoda > Insecta > Diptera > Muscidae > Musca > Musca autumnalis. The sequence continues at coordinate 14,807,080 of NW_027411977.1, read as the reverse complement.
TACATATGTATATATTTCTGCCTAGTAATGAAAATGCGAATATTCATCTTCAACAAATAAAAAAGTATTGTTGTTGTTGTAGCAGCTTCTACAAGTACATATAAATCTTTATTTTATTGATTCGGCTCTGCCTCCAGCTCCAAGTTCAGAAAGGACGCCACCTGAATAGGATTAGTCCAAAGAGAGAGAGAGGAGTTAAGTCTGTCGGGTTGCCTGGGCAGTTAAACAGGTGCTGCGTAGCATGCGGACCGGTGCCACATGCTGGGCAGATATTCCGCGTGCCATCAATCCTGGACCAGTAAGAATTGAGGCGGCTGCACCAACCAGATCTAAGTTGTGCCAACACGACTCTCGTTTGTCTTGGCAGCTGTTGTTCTTCCGCTGCCACGGGTGGTGGATGATCTTCGAGGACGATATTCACACTGTAGGCTGCCAGAGCCTCTGCAACCGCATCAGTATGAATGTCTCTTAAACCTGCCTGGTATGCACGTTTATCTAGAGGTTCTCTTTTATATCTTTGGACCTCTCTCTAGATCTCTATAATCCTCCCTAACTCGCCTGGGGGGTTCAGGCATATCCACCAGATGGTGATTTGGTTGGTCTTACCTATAGCATCCAAGCAAGTACTGCATCGTCAACATCCTGTTGTGACGACGCACAAGAAGGATCTTTGTAAATGGTCCACTGCCGACATGAGGTGACACCCTGTATCTCTTCTCAGGGCAGCATTCTGACAGATTTGTAGTTTATCCCATTGCGTATCACTTAGGTTAGCAAACCACGCCGGCGCCGCATAGCTTACCACAGACCGACCTATCGCGTTGTATGTGGTTAACAAGGTTTCTTTATCTGCACCCCATGTGCTGCCGGCTAGGAACTTGAGGACCTTGTTCCTGTTTCCCAGCTTATCGCAGATAACTATAGTATGCTGGGACGACTTATACATGCTATCGAATGTGACCCCTAAACTTTGGGGTAGTTTGTGGTCGGAATAATTGCACCGTCGACCTGCACATTCAGTGGGAGCTTCATTTGCGCCGTCCATGTGGTGAACAGTGTGGCTGTTGACTTAGTGGGGGATATTTTCATATTCCTCGCGTAGAAAAACTCTACCAGATCAATGAGATAGGCATTTAGCCTGTTACAAACGTTACCGATATTGTGACCTGACGCCATGAGTGTACAATCATCCGCGTACGTAATTAACTCAATGCCGTCGGGGGGTTTGGAATTTCAGAGAGGTAGAGGTTAAACAGTTCCGGAGATATCACCCTCCTTGGGGAACTCCCTTCTTTACTCTACGGGGTTTGGACTTCCTGTCTCTGAATTCCACGTATGACTGGCGACCACACAGATAGTTGATGGCCCAGCGTTTCAGACAAGGCCGGAGTGTAGTATTCTCGATATCCTCGAAGAGCCTAGCATGGCTGCCGTATCAAACGATTTGGTCAGATCCAATGCTACCATCACTGTTCTGTGACATGGTTTGTCCTGGTTGATTCCTCGTCCAATATATGTGGACATTTCGTGCAGTGCTGTTGTAGTACTGTGCTGCTTTCGGAACCCGTGTTGATGATTTGCAACTGGATAACACGTTCTGATGCTGGGGAGAAGTAATGCCTCGAGTATCTTTGCTACTGGTGATAGAAGTGAAATCGGCCTGTACGACTCACTTTTACTGGCATCTTTGCCAGGTTTCAGCAGCGGGACCACCCTGCCCATCTTCCAGGCATCGGGAACAATTAGGGTGGCTAGCGATAAGTTGAGTACCTTACTTAAATACTCGACTCCTGGGTCATCCAGCTGTTGCAGCACCTCAAATGTTATAGCCACTTTTTCCGCTTGTTTTCACCGTCTAATCTATTGACTTCCATTGTCAGTTCCCTGACTCTGGGGTCGTTAGGGTTCGTGCGTCGAAGCTCAACACGCTCATTAGCTAAACCCGTCGCCTCTGCTGGGAAATTAGGTCGAGCGAGCGGTTGCAGCAGTGATAATGTCTCGGAACTTCCTCTCTGCTACCCGAACATCAGAGAGACTGGGCAGTTCTCTGAAGCGTTGATTAGTGAACTCTCTGAAACCTTGCCAATCCGCTTTTCCATGATTAATGAAAGTGCTGCGTTCAGAGGTTAGGAAGTCTGGTGGTCTGTTTATGGAGATGAGGATTAGGAGATGGTCCGACCCAAGGGAAATGACAGGTTGCCATGTCACGTCATTCATCAGGCCGGGTGACACGATGGATATGTCAGGTGAACTGTTTCAGTCTCCTCTCATCCTGGTGGGTGCGTCCTCGTTCGCAGTGCAGAATGTGGAGCTATCTATTTGCCAGATCTTTACCTCTCTGGTCATTACCTGGAGCTGAATGCCATAACTCGTGATGTGCATTGAAATCCCCTAGGACCAGCCGGACCAGCGGACACAGATATTGACGAGCGGGATATACACATTCAGCAGTTCTATCTCGGCGGATCCACACCTTACCGCTACTCCCATACACTCCAAGTATGGATCCCTAGAGTCTAGCGGCGATATAGGTCTGTACTGTACAGAGTGGTGCAGTATGAATGCAAGCCCTCCACCCCCACTTCTCCTACGATCCTGTCGAAGAACGTTGTATCCGATGATGTTGATGATGAAGACTCACTGGGGTTCATATTGGCGCAGCACGAGGCAACATAAACCCTGTCGTAGTAATCCCTCAGGTATGTCAGGCCTGAACATTTCCTAAAATGCACCCATCCTTGGAACCCGTTGCATCTCATTGACACCGTCGTTTTTGCCGACAGTGTTATACCCTCACCCTGCGGTACTTGAAGCTTTCATCTATTGACATTATTAAATCGAATACCAGCTACGCAACTAAAATCTTTTTCCCTAATAATTATGTATTTACTGGAGGTTTTAGGATGTCCCTGAAGAAATACATCGGCATAGTCCACTTTTGGGGTAATTTCTTTTCGATTTATAGCCCCCCAGGCATTTTAGTTTGCCACATGGACTTGCCCACGAAAAACATAACTTCGCTACCAAAGGATCTTCGAACAGATCCTAAACTGCACTTAAACAAAAATGTTGATCTTTTGTGGGGGAGGTTCTTAAGGAGATATGGTTAAACAAGATATTCCGAAGGACACATTTTGGATCAACTCGGTTCATCCGTTCTAGAGTTATTGTGCACTCAAGCCATTTTCTCAGGAAATATGGACTTGTTCCTGAAAAAAAAACCTTCGTAAGGAGGGCAGCGAATACAAGTTGTTGCAACAAAAAACAAAGCGATGCGAGAGCAGCTCTTAAACTGCACTTTTTCGAAATTTTGTGTGGGATGTACCCGATGGAGTGGACCAAAATAGTCCACATTCTAACCAGATCTGTGTCTCACAGTGCAAAGTATGGACTAAATCGTTTACTGCTTTCGAGAGTTATCGTGGGCACCATTTTAGAGAAAAGTTTTGAACTTTTGTGGGGCAGGTATCTGATGGACCGATATGGCTTATCTTCGAACCTAAACGATGTTTGGACAAATTATTTGGACAAAAAATATCCTTTCGATAATTATCGTGCGCTCCAGCCACTACACATGGTGCAAAAGGAGTTTTTTTACAGCGATCGGACGATTTTCTCAAGATGTATGGACTTTCCCGTGAAAGAAACATGTACCGTTGTAATGGGGGCAGCGAATATAAATTCTCGCAAAAACTCCAAGCGATTCGAGAGCAGCTCTTAAACTGGACTTTTCCGAAATTTTGTGTGGGAGGTACCCGATGGAGTGGACCAAAATAGTCCATATTCTAACCAGATCTGTGTCTCACAGTGCAAAGTATGGACCAAATCGTTTACAGCTTTCGGGAGTTACCGTGGACACCATTTTAGAGAAAACTTTTGTGGGGCAGGTATCTGATGGACCGATATGGCTTATCTTCGAACCTAAACGATGTTTGGACAAATTATTTGGACAAAAATATCCTTTCGACAATTATCGTGCGCTCCAGCCACTACACATGGTGCAATAGGAGTTTTTTACAGCGATCGGACGATTTTCTCAAGATGTATGGACTTTCCCGTGAAAGAAACATGTACCGTTGTAATGGAGGCAGCGAATATAAAATATAAATTGTGGTGTACCACTCAGAACGGGGGTATCTTTATCCATTCTGCTGACATAGCCCAGCCAACGCAATCGTTGTACGAGGGCAACTAGAAAAGTCTCTGTCCTAGTAATGAAAACGCAAATAATGATCATCCTAGGACTAATAGAAACTTCTATACCAAATTACGAATCTCTGTCTTTGTGGGCTGTATTCTGATTTCAACAGTCGGGCGGGTTCCCGATGAATATTTCGATGTGTTACCAACGGAATGGTAAATTTAATTATACAATCCATATTATGGTGGAGGGTATGAAAAGGGCACTTTCCTTTTCCTCCTCAAATTGAATGTAAACGGAGTAGCTACCAGAAAAGGACCCCAAGAGTAATTCAGTATACATTTAGAAGAGCTTACAAGTTTCCTATAGCCTTCATAAAAAAATTTTCATAAAAAATCGTCACCATTTTATACCCTCAGCCTTTAGGCTATCGAAGGTATATGTCTAAAAGTGTGCCTCTACTCCTTGGGGTATCTCGCACCCAAAATTTGTTCGGAAAAGTGCAATTTAAGTCATGCTCTCAAATCATTTTGATGTTTTTACAATAACTTGTCCGCGAGAACACTTCTATGACTGTAAAATTTTTGTTTATGGGCAAGTCCATACTCCCTTGGGAAAATTAGACGGAAGCTGACATATATAGTGAATGGTGTGCACGACAACTTTCCGCCCAAATACTGGGTTAGTCCAAACTTGCATATCGCAATATTTCTGCAAATCTTAAACTCCGAAGATATATATAGTTCCAGTTCTTCCGGTGCCGCTCCCTCTAAAGTTCAATCAATTTCGCCGCAAACAAAGCTAACGAGGGTATATATTATTTTTTTACGATTCAGAAAATTTGGAGTCGATTTAGCCCTGTCAACCCGTCTGTCTGGCATCGGAAAGTTTGCATATCTTATAATTTCTTCCAAATGTGCACCAACCTCACAAAAGTGCACCCTTTGTGCTTATGTACAGTTTGAGGTCTTTTCGAGGATCTTTTGGAAAACATTCCTGCTACAGAAAAAGAATTTATAAAAACCAGTCAAAAAAGTCATCACTCTAAAACACACTTCCTGAGACTTCCACTCCTAGGACTATATAACTAAAGACCTCTCATCTTAACCCGTCAATTTAATTTCCATTCCAGAGGCCACTGAGGCATTCTTGGCGCATATTTTTCCACATACTGTAGACATTGTCATATACCATTGATGTTCTTGTTGTTGTTCTATCTAATTATTATGTATATTATGTGTATTTATACGGGTCAAATAGTGCAAATAGACGTCAAGTATCGTTCTATTTAATATTCATTGTCTTCTGTTCTCCCCCACCCCAAAGCACATCTATACTTGTAATGGTAATCTAATTGCTTTTGTAATGGTAACAACCACAAAAACGGAATAGATATCACCAGCATCGACAGCAGCAGCATCCATCCACTTATTTTGTCATGTAATTTAATTTAGTTTATTCGCATCCGCATATAAAGGTTAGACTAAAGAGCACCACTGATGGCATTACGTAAGTATGATGCCATAAGCAGATGGAAATTAGGAAACAAAAAATCCCCCCTTATATCTAATAGATATACATACTTGTACACACACATTCGCATTAGGTGAGGTGCGATGACTTCGCAATTAATTTACACAGCCTTTAGGTTACTAATTTGTTAAGGAATTTTCCTGTCTACATTTTTGTGTGTGTGCCATCTTTCCTGACATATGGCTATAAATGAATGCTTTATATTGCTTCCGGCGTGACTTATAGCTAGCTGAATATAATCATTTTGAACATATATGTATGTATGTGTGTGTGTGAGGTGGTGTGTAGGAGGCTTTATGAAATATGTGGCCAAAATTTACATGTCGTTGCTGTTGCTAAAATGACTTGACTTTATTTACAACCTTCAATTTTGCCGGCTTTTTATTTATCCTCATAACATGTTGACTGCATACCCATCCATGTACATCCTTGCAAAATAAGATATGTATTGTGGAATTTCTCCGAAAACAGATACCTGCATACATACATATGGGATATACTGTAGGAAATATCCCAACAACAGATTTGTATTATGACTTTGATAAAATATTCTATCATCATTATAAATAACAAAAACCACACTTAATTCTAATTTGATTATAGTTTTTAATATTACAGAAACCTTCCACTGAATATCCATTATTAGCTTTATTCTAGAAATTTCATTTTTATGCAACAGCACCACCGAAAAAGCTTGTTTTCAGGTGCATTACAAACTCTTTAATTGGTTATTTTATTATTATTTTAAGTTAACTAATTATTTTAATTACGGCGAAAACATCAAAAACGTTTAAAAACTGAAATTTGGATTAATTCAATTATTGCTGTTTTAATATTTTATGAAACAGCTTTTTTTGTGAGAAATAAATAATAAACAAGTAAAAAAGTATCAGTCGGCGTGACCTACAGAGATATACCCTCATCCTCGGACCTAAAGAAACGATGTAACACACAATACTTCTGACGGTTTCTCCCTTCGAAGGTTATGTTACGTACTTACTTCCCAGTTTAGTAGAGCTGGCAAACCATCGATACTCCCAGCATTAGATATTTTCGATATTTAATTTAAAAAATCCATCGCTATGGATATTACCGTTAATTTGTCATCACAACTAATTTAGAAATAAAAATAGCGTAAATAAAAACAATCGGTGCTATCGATAGTGCCATTCATTTCTTGCCAGCTCTACAGTTTAGTTGGTGCCGGCAGGCTTTTTGGGAGCTTTTGGGCCATTATCTCAAGAAGTAAGGACTTGTGGACTAGCGAATACACGTTGTTACAAAAATAAGCAAAACGATTTGAGAGCAGTCCTTTAACTGCACCTTTCACAATTGTTGTGTAGGAAGTACTCGACGGAGTGGACCTAAATATTCGAACCTGATCTATGTCCTGTAGTATGAACCAAATTGGTTACTCCCTTCATGAATTATTCTGTGCACAATTTTTCTGAACATTTTCAAAATTATGTGGGGTAGGTACCTGAAGAAGTGGACCGATATGGTCTATCTTCGAATTTAAATTAAGTTTGGACAAAAGATTGTGAAAACCAAATTTTAGAACGAAATTTCACGATGTGTATGGATAAAATCGGTTATCCTGCGCAAAAAATTTCTGAACATTTTCGAACTTCTGTGGGGGAGTTACCGGAAGGAGCGGACCGATCTTAAAATTCGAACTTAAATTAAGTTTGGACAAAATATTAGGAAAGCCAAATATTGGACCGAATCGATTGATCCGTTTGAGAGTTATCGTGCGCTCCAACCAGACAGACAGACGGACATGACTAAATCAACTCCATATTGTCTGAAACGGATTTCGTCCAAACATACTTGGGGTGAGCTACATTTTGCCCGGATTTGATCATAGTTTTTAATATTATAGAAAGGATAACCTTTAAATCAGTTTTAATATCAGCTTTATTCTAGAAATTTCATTTTTATGCAACAACACCACCGAAAAAAGTTTGTTATCAGATGCAATACATTTCTGTAAAAACATTTTTAATTCGTGCTGCATCAAATTTGATTATGATTCCAAGTTAACTAATTATTTTAGTTGCGGCGAAAACATCAAAAACGCTAAAAAAGTAATACCACCACTGAAATTTAATCTGAATTAATTCCAGTGTTGCTGTTTTAATATTTTATTAAAAAACTTTTTATGTGAGAAAAAATATTAATAATAACATTTTATTCTGGTGCTTTTTTTGGAAAGCCAAAAAGTGAGCATTATACTCATTTACATGAGAATACTCGATGCTTAAAGTGTTTTCACTAGAAAAAATCAGCATTTCAAAAACTGAAAGTCAATTGATAATTTCCTTCGGCGGGATGAAATCATGAATGGAAAGGTCGGGAATTCCTCTTTCAAATATAACTTACGTGGGAGGAACATGTCTTCCAGCAATAAAGATACAGTAATTAGGGTTTCCACTCACTATAAGTATGCCCGACAGCATTTGTGATAGTATGTGTAAAATGTATGTATATGTAGTTTGATGACATACAAAACTGTTTTGATTTTCAAAATGAACCCCCATCCCTCTGGTGAATTGTTTTCATTTTCAAATTGTCAATATACGTTTTGAAAATATAAAAAAAATAATCTTTGTAAAGGAACAAAGAAATCATAAAATTTCTTTCATTTTCAAGGAAAAATTCAAGATTTCGAGTTTTGACTGAAGGCTTTGCTATACACTTGTCATGCACACGTATACACGAAAGGATTCATCGGTCTGACAGCATATCTGATAGTGAATGGAGGCCTTAACACTAGACAATGTTGCAATTGTCACACAAAATGTTGGTCTATTAAATCTAATCATCAATTTTATTTAAAATTTTACTTAACATTTTAAGGCAATTAGACTATAATTGCTATCTACAGAGCCGCTTCAAAATCAGACAAAAATTTATTTTTGGTCCATTTCACCCCCTAACTATTTTACGATCACAACCAAAAATTAATAGTTTATATTCTGGTCGGCCATAATCGCGGCCTGTAGTTTGATTACAATTTTTAATGGACGGACTGACAGACGGACAGACATCACAAAATCGCTCTTTGGTATAGCACATGGAGGGTCTACGACGCCTATTTCGCGGTGTACATAAATTTTCGGAAACACAAACTTTTTTCACAATAAAAATGTGTTCAATCAAGTGGCACCTTTATATGGTGGCTATATCAAAGTATCGACCAATTTTTGGGGGAAAAGCTTTGTGAAGACATGGAACCTAATATGTTTGACGGGTAGTTCCGTCATACAATGTATCTAAAACCCTCCAAATACCGAAAATCTGGAGCTACCTTTATATGTCTGCTATAGCAGAACATGGACCTATGTTAAAAATTAAACGTAAACGTAAAGATAACAGGTAGTTCGGTCAAAACAAATGTAGCTTAAAATACCGAAAATCGGAAGGTATCGTTCTATGTTGGCTATATCAAAACATGGACTTATGCTAACTATTTATACCCTACACCACTATGTGGTAAGGGGTATTATGTGTTAGTGCATTTGTATGTAACATACAAAAGGAAGCGAGATAGACCCATAGTTTCTTCTAGGGATATACATAGAATCACTTTCTGAGTCGATTTATGCATGTCCGTCCGTCCGTCCGTTCGCAACATACAGGTCGCATTTGTTGACCGATTTCGCTGAAAACTGGGGAATACCATTTCTTTAGCCGTCGGAAGATCAAGTTCGAAGATGGGATATATCGGTCCACGTTTTGGTACAGCCCCCATATAACGGTACCCCCCGATTTACGGTATTTTGACGTTTTCAGCTACATTTTCAGACCGATTTGGCTATAATTTGACATTTAAGGTTCTTAAGTGTCAATAAACATATATAACAAAACTTGTGGACATAGGTCCACGTTTTGGTATAGCCCCCATATAACGGTACCCCCCGATTTGCGGTATTTTGACGTTTTTAGCTACATTTTCAGACCGATTTAGCTATAACTTGACATTTAGGGTTCCTAAGTATCAATAAACTTATATAACAAAAGTTGTGAACATAGGTCCACGTTTTGGTATAGCCCCCATATAACGGTACCCCCCAATTTAAGGTGTTTTGTGTTTTTAGCTACACTTTCAGACCGATATAGCTATAATTTGACATTTAGGGTTCTTAAGTGTCAATAAGCTTATATAACAAAAGTTGTGGACATAGGTCTACGTTTTGGTATAGCCCCCATATAACGATACCTCCCGATTTACGGTATTTTGACAGTTTTAGCTATATTTTCAGACCGATTTAGCTATATTTTGACACTTAGGGTTCTTAAGTGTCAATAAACTTATATAACAAAAGTTGTGGACATAGGTCCACGTTTTGGTATAGCCCCCATATAACGGTACCTCCCGATTTACGGTACTTTGACAGTTTTAGCTACATTTTCAGACCGATTTAGCTATATTTTGACACTTAGGGTTCTTAAGTGTCAATAAACTTATATAACAAAAGTTGTGGACATAGGTCCACGTTTTGGTATAGCCCCCATATAACGGTACCCCCCAATTTGCGGTATTTTGACATTTTTAGCTACATTTTCAGACCGATGTAGCTATAATTTGGCATTTAGGGTTCTTAAATGTCAATAAACTTATATAACAAAAGTTGTGGACATAGGTCCACGTTTCGGTATAGCCCCCATATAACGGTACCCCCCGATTTACGATATTTTGACAGTTTTAGCTACATTTTCAGACCGATTTAGCTATATTTTGACACTTAGGGTTCTTAAGTGTCAATAAACTTATATAACAAAACTTGTGGACATAGGTCCACGTTTTGGTATAGCCCCCATATAACGGTACCCCCGATTTGCGGTGTTTTGACGTTTGTAGCTACATTTTCAGACCGATGTAGCTATAATTTGACATTTAAAGTTCTTAAATGTCAATAAACTTATATGACAAAACTTGTGGACATAGGTCCACGTTTTGGTATAGCCCCCATATAACGGTCCATTAAAGTTCATATTTTCGTATAGCCCAGATACCTCCGAACTAGCTGTTAATGACATTTGAAGTTCCCACGTTATGTACCGATTTTCGATATTTTGAAGATTCTAGCTAAATTTTTTAACCGAATTAGGAGTTATTTGACATTAAAGGCTCCCATCAAAAACTGTCAACATAGGCCCATGTTTTATTATAACCCCTATATAACAGTACCTCCCAATTTCTAGCCCACCAAAAATTGTCAACATACATAGTTAGATATAGGCACCATAAAAAAGGGCCTCCCGAATGAAGCATAAATGTACATAAACATTATCTGACATTTTAACGTACCCACTTAAAGTTGGGGACAGGAATGAAAAGTAATTATTCCATTTTAGTTCAGAATATTTTATGGTGTAGGGTATGAAAAGTTCGGCCCGGCCGAACTTAATGCTTTTTTACTTGTTTTTATGGAGATATTTTGTAACCACTGGAAACCTCAAATGTTAAATTACAGGTAGTGCGGTTAAAACATGTAGCTAAAATCCTCAAAATACTGAAAATCGGTAGGTACCGTTATATGGAGGCTACACCAAAACATGGAAACATAGTGAAGAGTTTCATGGCCACTAAGAACCTCAAATGTCAAATTACAATTAGTTCGGTTAAAACTTGTAGCTAAAATCCTCAAAATACCGAAAATAGGCAGGAAGTACAAAACATGGACCTATGTTGACGATTTTTAGTGATGAGTTTCATGGACACTAAGAACCTCAAATGTCAAATTACAGATCTAGATCGGTTAAAAATTGTAGCTAAAATCCTCAAAATACCGAAAATCGGGAGTTACCGTTATATGGGGGCTATACCAAAACGTGAACCGATATAGCCCATCATCGAACTTGGCCTGCCTGCAAAGAAAATACACATCTTCCCAAAATTTTGCGTCGTATCTCCATTTTTGGGATGCAAGATTGATTACCACAGACGGACGGACGGACGGACATGCATAGATCGACTCAGGATTTTACCCTGATCAAGAATATCAATACTTTATAGGGTAGCAAATGATTATTTCAATGCGTTACAAACGGAAAAAGAAACTTAATATACCCTCCATACTATGGTGGAGGGTATAAAAATGCCTGCAAAGAATGAGACTATAAAACTACTGATGGCTTTGATGCAGGTATATCCCCATGTAGATATAAACAGGAGACATATGGAACAAACTACCGGCATAGGCAGAAATGCACAACAATACTAGGGTAATAAGGGACCAGGAAACGAGTTTTTTAAGACCGATGTACAGTAATTCATTATATGATTTTACTGGTCGAAACCTACATTTTTTATACCCTCAAACTTGAGGTCAACGGGGATATGTATTCTGAATGAATTAACCAATTCGGTGCAGACTTTGCCCTTAATGATATTTTATCCAAAGTTAGATTACGTTCGAAGATGGACTATATCGGTCCACTCCTTCGGGTACCTACCACACAAAATTTTGAAAAGTACCGTTTAAGGCCACGTTTTGGATCTTTTGGAAATAGAGAGTATTCAATTTTGTCCAAACTCTGCATATGGTAATAGTTTTTCTAAACTAGAATCAAATACGAAGTTGGACTTTATTGGTCTAATAATCCGGTATCCCCCCATCAAAAGTTCAAACATTTGGATTTTAGTGCAGGTTGCAATTAGTTTACACATTATACTTTAAAACAACGGTAATTACCGAAATTATAAGCATTTTAATTTTACCTACAATTGTCGGTACCTCAACAAATGAGTTGGAGAATCGCATTACAGTTCGCGGATAAATTTGATACATTCTTTCGGATATTTCTCGCAGCACAATGGTTCAGAAATCGATTTTCCTCTTCAAAATCCAAATTTGTAGTCGTTACCGTTGTTAATTTCTATATGAGATTCGATTAAAACTAAGGAAACTATAAAATTAGATCTAAATATTGGAAGGTGTGGGCGTGGCATGGCTAAAGACAACAGTTTCCCCATTTTATGATAATACGTAATAACTGCAAACTTCTGGAGAAAGAAATAGTTATTTTATTTAAAGATTCACCTTGGCAGTTTTGTTCGGATGTGTGTTTACTTCTTATTTTTAAAGTAAGACCAGCTTAATCACAGATTTGTTGTTTTCAAATTTTTAAAACAACAAGTTTTTAAAGTTGCTGTAATTAAATTGATTTACTTTAGGGAAGGGCAGAGAAGACTAGTTTCGTCCAACGCCACTTGGACTCATCAGTTCCCTTAGTTCTTTGTATTGAAACAAAGAACTCTTCCCCTATTTTATGACGACTCGAGCTCAAGAATAAATGTGACCGACGAATTAGTTTAAATGCGAATTCAACAGAAACATTCAAAAACTCTCGTAGCCGCATATGCAAACCAAATTAACTACTCCCACTGTTATGCGTCTCCACGATGCAGAGAGCCATCATAACTATTTTGATAGTGTGTCGAAAATAACGACAAACAAATCGTCCACCGTGCTGTGTGTCTATTTTTAGATTCACTTTGGCAGTTTTGTTGTGATGTGTGTTTCCTTCTTATTTTTAAAGTAAGACCGAAACTAGTCTTCTCTGCCCTTCCCTAAAGTAAATCAACTTTAACTACACCCAATTTAAAAACTTCTTGTTTTTAAAATTTGAAAACAACAAATCTGTGATTAAGCTGGTCTTACTTTAAATATTAGAAGTTATTTTATTTATTTCTTTTATATTAGCAGAAAGATACCCGCGAGTCTCCTCTTTCAGCCAATGTATACTTTTGTAGCCGTCCCGTTCTGTCCGTTTAACACTTTTTTTAAATTTGTTGAAATTACATGGGTAGAAATGTGTTTCCCATATTAATTAGCTTTTTTACACAAATTGACATTTTTAAGTATATGAGTTATTTGAAACCCCAAGGAGTATTCTTTTAATTTTTAGAAAAAATTTTAAATTTTTTGAAAAAAATAGTTATTTAAAAAAATATTTTTTTTTAAATTCCATTTTTTTGAAAAATTGTAAAGATAGGTCGACACTTTAATAGAGCAGTAGGTGCTACCTTTCACCTGGCTGTACGTATTTTTTAGATTAGATTAGATAGTCCGGTCAAAATAGACATGCGTATAAGGGGGAAATAGCAAAAATTCCCACAAATTTTGGTTGAGAGCTGGGGTTGGCCATTAGAAGCAACGTCCTAAAAGTCCCCATCGATCCCATGTGTGCAAAACAAGTTATTCGGGGTCAAAGGTCATTTTTGGAGGCATTATTCAGTTTTTTTAATTTTTCTCAAAAACGGTAAGACTTGGCAAAAGCCGGCTAAAGTAAAAGTTGTAGATTCAATAATTGTCTACAAGAAAGTTCTTTATGATTCTTAAAAAAGACTTACCATTTTCGAGATATCGCGATCTAAAGGTCAAATAAAAAATTAGCCGCGTAAGTACATTCTGAGGCGAACCGGTTAAAGTAACGACGCTATGTGTTAGTTACTTCCGTAAGCTTTCAAACACTATCCACTTTGCAGTAATCGGTTCAGTAGAACCGGGTCTAACCCGGTTTTTAAATTTGACCTTTCGGGTCGAATAACCGGTGAACAGGATCTGCAACCGTTGAAAATTATACATTTCCGTAATCAGCGCAACAGACCATACCTTCGGACAAAACTTAAAAAAAAAATCGGAGAGTTTCCGTTGGGGTCGTTCCCGTTGGACTTTCGATTATACATGTGGGTTAAATGGGCTATTTTTGCATAAAATGATTCTAACATTGAATAACTCTACAAAACACGCTCCGATTTTGTTGGAATTTTTTTTAGAAGATAGCTATAATTTCGCTCTTCAATAAAATATATATTTTTTGGGGGACAGACCCGATTACTTCGCTTATATTAGCCGGTTCGTCTAAATAATTGCATATTTCCCTTATAAGTGCATAAAAATCATGTGTTTTTTAGAACAGCTATATCTCAAGAATGGTTCCTTCTAGGAAAAAAAGTATAAAGGTCAAGCTTATAGATAATTTTTCTGTCTACAATATTTACTTTAGTCACTTCTTGATTAGAACAACCGTTTTCAAAAAATAATAAAAACCCTTAAAATTTGACCTTTGACCCCGAATATTTTGTTTTGCACACATGGGATCAATGGGGACTTTTAGGACGTTGCTTCTAATGGCAAACCCTAGCTCTCCACCAAAATTCAGCTTTGTGGGAATTTTTGCTATTTCAATGTCTATTTTGACCGGACTAAGATTGGATAATTTAGGCATTTGGGGTATCCATTGGATAATTTAGGCATTTGGGTTGTCCATCTAAAATTGTGAAAGGAAACTAATTGTTCCATTTTACGATTTATTTTACGAGAAATCTGATTATGTTATATGTCGAACAGATAAAGATTCTGAAACACTGTGCGCCACACTGGGTTTGCTTTTTTCATTATACTACAGGCTGAGGGTATATCTCTGTCGACATGGCCGGCTGATACCTTTTCAACTTGTTTTGAACGAACGCATCAACCTTCTCCAATGGAAAACCTGAGATTAGCTTTAGGTTTAAGGACACGAGACTATAATAAATACAAACGATTCTTTAGGAGATCAAAGATCCATTGTGTTCATCCTTTAAGTAGAAGAGAAAATATAGAATGGAAGAGAGTATAAGAATAAATAAATAAAAAAGTTAGATGGCGAGTAAGTAGAGAGGATTGATAGGACCGCAACGTGGAAGTTGTCAGTAGATTGCATTTTAGTTTAATGCTTGAATATTTTTTCAGAATACGTTTTCCTTAGCTATCTATGACTTATTGAGAAAAAGACAATGACTGAAGCCTTTTATAGTCCACACAAAACAAATATAGCTTATAACGACATATCGCTTAGAGCAACCAATTATATCGATCCCTTGACCGTCGTTATAAGCGATTTCGACTCTATATATACTCCAAATACCCATTCCCTGTCATTATATTTGATTTAACAGTTTGAAATTTTATTCCATTTGCAACCTAATGACGTGAAATATCCCATATGTTTTATTCTTCTTTTCGTTTTTACTTTTATGCACGAGTGAATTTCTCACTTTCTGACTTTACATTCAATTTATAGGTGTTTGTGTACGTACTCACTATATGAGGTAATATGTTGTGTGGTTTTGATGGCATTTGTTTTATTAGATACTTTAGCTTAAGCTCTTCCTTTGGCATAAATCTTTGAATATTATAATGAAAGCAACTGACTGTCTTATATAAGTATTTCACTTTGTGACTATGAAAAGAACGCTTTACAAGAAAGTGATTTAAATTTTTACATTTATGCATAACATGGAAATATTAATAATGGGAAAAGTTTATTAACAAAGTTACTGGATTGCACACAAAGCCGGTATTTCTTAGAAAAGTATGGGAAGTCATTTTCTGTCTAATTTGCCTTTGGAAAATTTCTCTATATGAGGTATAGAACTATGTGAGGCACAGCGACCTGCAGGATATTTTACCCTATACTAAAGCGGCTGTTAGAATTAAATTAAATTTTTCGGTAAGTAAATTTCATTGGTTTGGACATTAGGGCTATAACCAAAAAATGCCACACCATATTGGAATATTGTCCTGATATCGAAAACTTATTTTTTAGGTCGATTCGGTAAAAAGCTTTTGTTAATTTTTATAAATTGAAAATTTGATCTTTTTAGATATATGGTGTAGTGGATTTTTTTGCTCAGTACAGTCCCAGGAATCAGAAACGCGAAGGGCCCAATAAGGTGTTCAAATCGCCCCATCTTAATATACGACCAAAATGTGCTATATCGGTCCACTCCTTCGGGTACTTCCCCCACAAAAGTTAACAAATTTCCGCTAAAATGGTTGGCATAACAACTCTTGAAGGCAGTAACCAATTTGGTTCATACTTCGCACATCGTAATACTTCTACGAGACATAGATCCGTTTCGATCAGGTATCAATCAACTCCTATAACTGAGTGAGTGCTTTATTTAGAGGCTGCCAGATGGTTTATGATAAAAATCCGTTATAATTCATAGTGCAATTCATAAGTTGAAGTCGCTTGAGGCCATGTGGGAGCAATCTACATAAAAATCCTAGATTTTGCCACATTAGAGTCGATCAGAACCGCTACTTCTTTCAGTGTATATTAAATATTACATGAATAACAAAATAGTTTTCCGTCAATATAATAAGCATGCTATTAAAGGGTGTCTCCACCTTTAAGCCGCTTGACATTCTCGCTTCAGTCATTTCTGGTAAAAGAATAAAATGAGAAAGTCATAATGCTTATGTGCCTTAAATATTTTTGAATTTGCCAAACTTACAGGGGGGATGCCATTACCGTGTTTTTCAACACAAAAAGCTATTTAAGTTTTTTTTAGCAGCTGTGGTTTTACACTTTCCAATTATTAAACTTCCTTTCCTTTGTAGATTTTTGTTAAAACGTTTTGTTTTCCCCTATCAAAAGGATAAATTCAAAGGTTGTTTCTTCCATACCATGAAGATTAACAAAATTTTTTATGGAAAAGCTTTTTTAACATTTTGTAACAATTTTTCCTACAAAAAAACTTTACTATTTTTTCGTTCATTGTCAGGCAGAAAAAATACATATCCTTTATCGTTCAGAAAGTTTTTTTCCCACCTCAAATATGGCTTTCAATGAGCAAAAAATGTGTTGAAAATATTTATTAATCTTTGACCTTTTTCTCCCTTCCTTTCTCATTGTTTCTTTTCATATTTTATAGAATACTCACAGTTTGAATCGAAATGATGACCTGGAGGCTGGGGCTGCCGCTGCAAATGGCATGTTAAAATTTGGCTGGATCAAAGGTGTCCTCGTGCGTTGCCTTTTAAATATTTGGGGTGTCATGCTGTTCCTGCGTCTAAGTTGGGTGGTAGGCCAGGCTGGTATTATGGAAGGTTTCATATTGATTTTAACCACAACAGTAGTAACCAGTATAACCGCCCTATCAATGTCAGCGATTAGTACCAATGGTGTCATAAAAGGAGGTAAGTTGCGTTTGTGGGGACAATTTGTTCATCTATGGTTTTGGGTAACACATAAACACAGCTTTAGTTGTTGAAAATAACAAATGGTGGTTTTGTGTGTCCTCTCCTGTAAGTTGATATAAAGGTAATTGTTTGGAAGATATAAGTTTTGCTATTTTGGTCATAAAACCCATTGGGTGTTAAGTCTATTTTTAGTAAAAATACTACTTATATAAAGAGCCGTTATCTCAGGTATAGACTTGTTCCGAAAAAATGGTACCACAGAACAACATCGGCTACTCCAATGTTGAACTTTTTTAACTTTTATAAGGCTATCAGAGCTTGTAGATATTTAAAAAAAATTTTTACAAAGGCCATCAGAGCTCGTAGATTTTTAAAATATTTGTTTATGGGCCACCAGAGCTCGTGGATTTTTAAAATATTTTTTTATGGGCCACCAGAGCTCGTGGATTTTTAAAATATTTTTTTATGGGCCACCAGAGCTCGTGGATTTTTAAAATATTTTTTTATGGGCCACCAGAGCTCGTGGATTTTTAAGATATTTTTTATGGGCCACCAGAGCTCGTGGATTTTTAAAATATTTTTTTATGGGCCACCAGAGCTCGTGGATTTTTAAAATATTTTTTATGGGCCACCAGAGCTCGTTAATTTATAAAATATTTTTTTATGGGCCACCAGAGCTCGTGGATTTTTAAAATATTTTTTTATGGGCCACCAGAGCTCGTGGATTTTTAAAATATTTTTTTATGGGCCACCAGAGCTCGTGGATTTTTAAAATATTTTTTTATGGGCCACCAGAGCTCGTGGATTTTTAAAATATTTTTTTATGGGCCACCAGAGCTCGTGGATTTTTAAAATATTTTTTTATGGGCCACCAGAGCTCTTGGATTTTTAAAATATTTTTTTATGGGCCACCAGAGCTCGTGGATTTTTAAAATATTTTTTTATGGGCCACCAGAGCTCGTGGATTTTTAAAATATTTTTTTATGGGCCACCAGAGCTCGTGGATTTTTAAAATATTTTTTTATGGGCCACCAGAGCTCGTGGATTTTTAAAATATTTTTTTATGGGCCACCAGTGCTCGTGGATTTTTAAAATATTTTTTTATGGGCCACCAGAGCTCGTGGATTTTTAAAATATTTTTTTATGGGCCACCAGTGCTCGTGGATTTTTAAAATATTTTTTTATGGGCCACCATAGCTCGTGGATTTTTAAAATATTTTTTTTATGGGCCACCATAGCTCGTGGATTTTTAAAATATTTTTTATGGGCCACCAGAGCTCGTGGATTTTTAAAATATTTTTTTATGGGCCACCAGAGCTCGTGGATTTTTAAAATATTTTTTATGGGCCACCAGAGCTCGTGGATTTTTAAAATATTTTTTATGGGCCACCAGGGCTCGTGGATTTTTAAAATATTTTTTTATGGGCCACCAGAGTTCGCATATTTTTAAAATATTTTTTTATGGGCCATCAGAGCTCGTGGATTTTTAAAATATTTTTATGGGCCACCAGAGCTCGTGAATTTTTAAATTTTTTTATGGGCCATCAGAGATCGTGGTTTTTAAAAATATTTTTTTGAGGACCATTTTTAAAATATTTTTTCAATGGCCATCAGAGCTTGTGAATTTTTTAAATATTTTTTCCCGGACCGCCAGAGCTCGTAGATTTTTAATTTTTTTTCATGGGCCATAAGAGCTCGTGTATTTTCAAAATATTTTTTCATGGGTCGACGGAGCTCGTGGATTTTTTTAAATATTTTTTCAAGGGCCATCAGAGTTCGTGGATTTTTAAAATATTTTTTTCAAAAGCCATCAGAGTTCGTGGATTTTTAAAATATTTTTTTCAAAAGCCATCAGAGTTCGTGGATTTTTAAAATATTTTTTTCAAAAGCCATCAGAGTTCGTGGATTTTTAAAATATTTTTTTCAAAAGCCATCAGAGTTCGTGGATTTTTAAAATATTTTTTTCAAGGGCCATCAGAGTTCGTGGATTTTTAAAATATTTTTTAAAGTGCCATCAGATTTCGTGGACTTTTAAAATATTTTTTCAAGGGCCATCAAAGCTCGTGGATTATTAAAATATTTTTTTCATGGGGCATCAGAACTCGTGGATTTTTAAAATATTTTTTTCAAGGACCATCCGAGCTCGTGGATTTTTAAAATATTTTTTTCAAGGACCATCCGACCTCGTGGATTTTTAAAATATTTTTTTCAAGGACCATCCGACCTCGTGGATTTTTAAAATATTTTTTTCAAGGACCATCCGACCTCGTGGATTTTTAAAATATTTTTTTCAAGGACCATCCGACCTCGTGGATTTTTAAAATATTTTTTTCAAGGACCATCCGACCTCGTGGATTTTTAAAATATTTTTTTCAAGGACCATCCGACCTCGTGGATTTTTAAAATATTTTTTTCAAGGACCATCCGACCTCGTGGATTTTTAAAATATTTTTTTCAAGGACCATCCGACCTCGTGGATTTTTAAAATATTTTTTTCAAGGACCATCCGACCTCGTGGATTTTTAAAATATTTTTTTCAAGGACCATCCGACCTCGTGAATTTTTAAAATATTTTGTTCAAGGACCATCCGACCTCGTGGATTTTTAAAATATTTTTTTCAAGGACCATCCGACCTCGTGGATTTTTAAAATATTTTTTTCAAGGACCATCCGACCTCGTGGATTTTTAAAATATTTTTTTCAAGGACCATCCGACCTCGTGGATTTTTAAAATATTTTTTTCAAGGACCATCCGACCTCGTGGATTTTTAAAATATTTTTTTCAAGGACCATCCGACCTCGTGGATTTTTAAAATATTTTTTTCAAGGACCATCCGACCTCGTGGATTTTTAAAATATTTTTTTCAAGGACCATCCGACCTCGTGGATTTTTAAAATATTTTTTTCAAGGACCATCCGACCTCGTGGATTTTTAAAATATTTTTTTCAAGGACCATCCGACCTCGTGGATTTTTAAAATATTTTTTTCAAGGACCATCCGACCTCGTGGATTTTTAAAATATTTTTTTCAAGGACCATCCGACCTCGTGGATTTTTAAAATATTTTTTTTTTTCATTAGTCATTTGAGGTCGTGATTTTTTAAAATATTTTTTTCATGGGCCATCAGAGCTCGTGGATTTTTAATATATATTTTTTTTCAAAGGCTATCAGAGCTCTTGGATTTTTAAAATATTTTTTTAATGGGGCGTCAGAGCTCGTGGATTTTTAATATATTTTTTTTTTCAAAGGCTATCAGAGCTCTTGGATTTTTAAAATATTTTTTTAATGGGGCATCAGAGCTCGTGGTTTTTTAAAATATTTTGTTTTCATGGGCCAACAGAGCTCGTGGTTTTTAAAATATTTTGTTTTCATGGGCCAACAGAGCTCGTGGTTTTTAAAATATTTTTCATGGGCCATTTTTAAACATTTTTTTCGTAGACCATCAGAGCTCGTGGATTTTTAAAATATTTTTTTCAAGAGCCATCAAAGCTCGTGGATTATTAAAATATTTTTTTATGGGCCAACAGATCTCGTGGATTTTTAAAATATTTTTTTCATTGTCCATCAGAGCTCGTAGATTTTTTAAAATATTTTTTTTCATGGAAAAGTTGTAGTGCGCACATTTTAGCGTAAGATTTTAAACTTTTGGTGATACCGTGGGGAGTGGACTGATATGGCCCTTTTTCCAATTTGATCTAAGTTTGTACAATATATTAAGAGGTGCAAAGTTGATTTATCCGTTCAAGAGTTATCGTGAGCACCAGCCACGGAGAGAGACGGACAGGTACAAGGATGTCAGTTTGTACATCCCGACAGACATGTCTTCAATTCTTCCAACAAAAGTTGCATTCATTTCCAATATTTTTTAAATAAAGTAAAAATATATAATTTGCGGACACTTTTGAAGTAACTCACAAGAAGAAAAATTCCTAATGGATTTCTGTTAGAGTATAATTGTTCCCCAAACATCCTAAAAGGACAAGGGATTACATGTCGAAATGTTAGAGTACATGTCAAAATATTAACTGGTGGTGGGAAGCAAGGACAGTTCAGGTTGTATTGTCAAGTGCCTTTGTGTGCCAATTAACAGGACATGAGTTTGGCAAAAAGTTTATGTTGACTATAAAAACTCTAGATAAAAAATCAATTCCGTTTAAAATTAAGAACGGCAACATCACGTAAAAATTATCTGTAAATGTTAAGCCAAAGGATTAAAAATTAAAGAAAAAACAACCAAATAACTCTTTTCCATCACCCATTGTTTAAAAAAAAATGTGCACGTTATAAAATGTCCCCCTTCCCTTTCAGGTGGAACATATTATATGATATCACGTTCGCTGGGTCCGGAATTTGGTGGCTCAATCGGTTTGATATTCTCATTGGCGAATGCAGTGGCCTGTGCCATGTATGTTGTGGGTTTTTGTGAATCAATGTTGGATTTGCTGCGTTCCATGGGTGCCAGCATTGTTGATGGCGGCATACAAGATGTGCGCATCATTGGCAGTGTAACAATTCTGATATTGCTGATAATTGTTGTCGTCGGAATGGAATGGGAGGCCAAAGTAAGTATAAAAACACACGTATATAAATAACAAAAAATGTATTTCTTAATAATAAGTATAAAATCACACGTATGTAAATAACAAAAAATTTATTTCGTAATAATGGACGAATTGTCACTGGCTCATGGTTAAAAATCTGGCTCGTGGTTAATCTCTGTTACATATATTTGCTTTAGCACAACAACGGCATAACAACACTTTTTGGTCGAAATTAAAATAATTTTTTTCTTTTTCTCTCTAAAAAATAAAAAAAAATATTTTTATGGTATGGCATTTAATCCCACTTTTTAATAACTCAAAATGTAACCAATTTAACCTGTGTAGCCACACATGGTCGTATTTCATTCACAATAACCCAGTGGCAGCCACCACTAATTAACAATAATTATTCCGCAAACATCCCAGAAGGGACAAGGGAGACTACTCTCATATCAATGAATGCACCCCATTCATATTACTTCATTGATATGGGACCTACTGTTTATCGCCGAGCGTCGTCCGAACGTGGTGTCTTAACCACTTATAGAGAAGTATTACAGGCTGAAATACTCAGGAAATATAGCCAATATTACACTGAAAATTTAAAGTTGTCTGGCCTGGGAATCGACAAAATTGTCCCTTTTGAGCGCAAGGCGGGTGTACATACCACTGCACTACGGTGGCAGCTAACCACCACGAATTACCATCCAATTTACTCAAAATACTTTAAACTGGTGAATTTAACATGGGAATGTCCACCTCGAGGCACCGACCAAATTGTTATACCCTCAGCATTAAATTTAATGAGGGTATATGAGGAAAAGACAAAAGTTTTTAGTTTTCCATCGAAAAAAAATTTTAAGCTACACGAAAGATTTTTGGCACATGGACTGAGAAAAAAATTCCATTCTCAAATCAGTTCGAGATACTAATTTCGGTTATTGCGCGTAAAATTTATAGAGGTTGCAATTCTGATAATAAGAAAAAATCTTAAAAAAGCGCTACTCAATTTATTGACTTGAGAGAAGTCTCCCTTGTCCCTTATGGGATGTTTGTGGAACAATTATATTATATATACTCATTATATTGAGAAACATTGTAAATTAATGGCTTCAAACATACTATTAATTACTGAGGTCCTAAAATATGTAAATTTTCGCGCAAAATAAGAAAGAATTAAAAAAATTGATAGTTTGCAACATGTTTTAATAAAATTCAAGCTGCTTTTTGAGGATTTTAGCTTCAATTTTTGACGGAAGTATCTGCAATTCGTCATTTGAGATTGCCAGTGTCACAAAACTTCTCCACCAACAATTATCAACATAGGTCCACACTTTGATTTATCCCCATATAAGGTTGCCAACCCATTGAAGACATTTCTATATGAATTTTTTACCTTATTTAGGTATCAGTGGTCACAGAATATCTCCGCCTCAAATTGTGGATAGGATAGAAAATAATTATTACGTTTTAGTTCAGAATATTTTATGGTGGAGGGTATAAAAACTTCGGCCCGGCCGAACTTAACGTTCTTTTACTCTACAAGATTGTCCTTTATGATGTTTTCGTAGGTTTTACAATTCTTGAAATATAGAAGTTCAAATTTTGGCAATTTACTGACTGTACCGTCTCCTTACAAAACAAGGTCATGACTGCACTTTCCAAAATTAAACTTATGTATCGCAAAAAATGGTACAACGTAGGAAAAAATTACGAAAACCAATCTTATAGAGAATTTTCACAGCTATAAGATTTTCTCTTGTCCTATTTCGATAAGACTTACCGTTTTCAAACAAATCGTAAAGAGCTAACAAGAAAAAAACCTAAAAATGAGACCTGAACTTCTATATCTCAAAAATGGTAAAACCTAGGAAACATCATAGCGGTCAATCCTCTGGTGAATTTTCACAGCTACAACATTTTCCATTTCGATAGGACCTAAAAATTAAAACTTTGACCGCGATTTATTTAAAAATCCATCTAGCGAATTTTTCTTGTTTTTGGATTTTTCTCATCTATGAACATTGCTGTTTCAGAATCCGCAAAAACTTCCCAGGTATAAGCGGTTTTTTTTAAAGTTAGTTAAGGCGAATCGTACATGACATTGTTTTATAAGGAGGCGATACCCAATTTGAACTTCCATATCTCAAAAATGGTAAAACCTACGAAAAAATCATAAATATCAATCTTGTAGACAATTTTCACGGCTACAATATTTTCTCTAATCCCATTTCGATAGGACTGGCGGTTTCAAAGCAAAATCGTGAAAACATAAATGACAACTTGAATCGCGATTGATTTAAAAAGCGCTCCGGCGATTTGTTTGGTTTATTGATTTTTCTCATCTATGAACATTGTAGTTTCAGAATCCGCAAAAAGTTCCCAGATGTAAGCACTTTCCATTTAAAGTTGGTTCAAGGGCACCGTGTCGGTCGACCTCTTAAGGTACCTTCCACTCAACATTTTGGAAGAGTACAGTTTAAGGTCTGATCTCGAATAGCTTTGATGTTGGTTGTAACAACATGGGAGCTTAAATTTCAATGTGAAACACATTGAAATGTGCGCTCACTTGCTCTCAGTAAGCGCTCACTGGCTATCTCAAACATATACACACATTTATAAATGGTGGTGGTTTATTGAAAGGCATAGAAAAAAATAAAAGCAACAACAGACACATAGGTACATAAAAAATTCCAAAGAAATACATACAATACATTACAAACTGAATGAAATAATTTATAAAAAGTCATACTTTTAAAAAGAAAAATTATATAGAAACATCGCTGAACGCTTCTCCTTAATTGTGAAATAAAACACATTTTCCTCAAAGGTAAAATCATCAGCGGGAAATCGGTCTGAGGAATCAAATGATAATATAATGTTATAAATAGGTACATCCATATTTCAAATGTACATATGTATGTATATGAAAAATATATTGATGTAATTACCAATATTAAATGCGATTTCTTCTTTGTCCAATAAAATACTTCTCTTCACCTTTTTGATTCAATTATAAAATGTATTGGGCATTTAATATACTAAAAAGCACCATTTCTTTAAGAAAAGACAAAAAACACTGATTTGTTCACTCACTTTACCGTGTTTACTCAACGATTGCATTTAGAAACTGAAGAAAAGAGAACAACATAATTAATAACAATTTTTTATTTTCCTCTTCGCTTGCTACGTTGGTTAACAACAACAAAGCACGAAACACACTTGTTTTACCGCACCACACCACCAACATTTCTGCGTCTCCTATTACACCATACACACAGCTCCTTGTTACAAAACAGCATTCCGCAGCCGCGAGAGCCCTGCTGTTACTCTCTTTGACAAAAATCCTCTCTCCAGCCATAAAAAATATGTCCTAACACAAAAAATATGTTGGTACCCAAACAAATAAAATTGAGATATGTTACAAAATTTCTGCTTGTATGTATATGGGGATTTCCGAGTGAAATCGGACACTTTTTCAAAACGAGGTTTTTGATTTCCTTTTTGTTGCTGTGGTGATACTGCTCATCAGCAAAACATTTTAGTATATTTTCAGATTTGTTTGTTTTTTGTTTGACCAACGGTTCCAGAGTTATCGCGCCTTGAAAAAGTCGAATTCTGTAAAAACTATGCAAAGAATTACTCATATGCAAAGAAATACTCATAATATTTTTAATATTGATCCAAATAGAAAAAATCTTTTATTTATTTATATAAAAAATAGAAAAAAAATAGCACAGTGGGCTTGGATGCAATTTTCGCGATTTAATATTTAAAATACATTTTTATCAAAGATTGTACTCTTCGATTTTCTTGATTTTTTGTATTAAACTACGATTAATTACAAAAAGTTTTAACTCCTATTTGGTAGTGGGATTCGGATAATTACTATTTTTTCTAAATTTTTTAAAATTTGTCAATACAATCTTTCCTTTTTTATACCCTCCACCATAGTATGGAGGGTATATTAAGTTTGTCATTCCGTTTGTAACACATCGAACTAATCATTTGCGACCCTATAAAGTATATATATTCTTGATCAGGATAAAATTCTAAGACGATCTAGCCATGTCCGTCTGTCCGTCTGTTGTAATCACTCTAGCGTCCGCAATAATTGAGATAGAGTGCTGAAATTTTGCACCCGAGGGTCTTTTTTCCATAGGCAGGTCAAGTTCGAAGATGGGCTATATAGGTCCACTCTTTGGTATAGCCCCCATATAACGGTAACTCCGGATTTGAGGTATTTTGACGTTCTTCGCCACATTTGCAGACCGAATTAGCTATAATTTGGCACTTAGGGTTCCTAGTGATCAACAAACTTATATCCCAAAGGATATAGGCATAGCTCCATGTTTTGAGATAGTCCCCATATAACGGTACATCCCAATTTTCGGTATTTTGAGAATTTTAGCCACAATTTTTAACCGAACTACCTGAAATTTGGCATTTGAGGTTCTCAGTGGTAACGAAACATCTTCACTAAACATCGTCAACATAGGTTCATGTTTTGGTATAGCCCCCATATAAAGGTACCTCCCGATTTTCGGTATTTTGAGAATTTTAGCCACAATTTTTAACCGAACTACCTGCAATTTGACATTTGAGGTTCTCAGTGGTGATGAAACATCTCCACGAAACATCGTCAACATAGATCCATGTTTTGGTATAGCCCCCACATATATGTATCTCCCGATTTTCGGTATTTTGAGAATTTTAGCTACAAATTTTTAATCGAACTAGATATAATTTGCCATTTGAGGTTCTCAGTGGTCATGAAATATCTCCACCAAACATCGTCAACATAGGTCCATGTTTTGGTATAGCCCTCATATAACGGTACCTCCCGATTTTCGGTATTTTG
This sequence comes from Musca autumnalis, assembly GCF_047663935.1. NCBI lineage: Eukaryota > Metazoa > Arthropoda > Insecta > Diptera > Muscidae > Musca > Musca autumnalis. The sequence goes on along the minus strand of NW_027411977.1, from coordinate 14,780,019 downwards.
AGAATTTTAGCTACAATTTTTAACTGAACTAGCTGTAATTTGCCATTTGAGGTTCTCAGTGATCATGAAATATCTCCACCAAACATCGTCAACATAGGTCCATGTTTTGGTATAGACCCAAATAACGGTATCTCCCGATTTTCGGTATTTTGAGAATTTTAGCTGCAATTTCTAACCGAACTAGCTTTAATAATCGGTATTTTGAGAATTTTAGCTACAATTTTGTCTATTCATAAATAATCGTCAATATAGGTCCATGTTTTGGTATATCCCTCATATAACTGTACCTCCCGATTTTCGGGAATTTTCAGTGGTCACGAAATTTCTTCACTAAAATTCGTCAACATGGGTCCATTATTGAGGGTCTACATTGTTTTGATGAAACTACCCTCAATTTGACTCTTGAAGTTCCCTGCAGCTATAAAACTTTTCCACCAAAAAAATTAAAGATAGGTTGACACTTTGAAATAGCCCCGTAGTTGGTACCTTTCACCTAGCCGAACACATTTTTTTAGATTAGATTAGATAACACAGTGCAACAAAATGGAGGTGAAAGTCTGGGGCACGGAAAATTCCTCTTGGGGAAGAAAGGCCTTGGTGAGTATATTATGAACCCCGAAGGACAGATCCGCCGTGAGTCGAACTTACGCGTTATGGCGTGATCAGAAATTAGCGTTATATCTTTGTTCACTGTTGCTTAAGTGCTCTACAAAAACAACAAACAAAGATATACTGCTAATTCGTGATGGCTTACACGAATTAGCAGTATATCTTTGTTTGTTGTTTTTGTAGAGCACTTAAGCAACAGTGAACACGCCATAACGCGGAAGTTCGACTCACGGCACATCTGTCCTTCGGGGTTTTTAATATACACACACCAAGGGCTTTCATCTCCAAAAGGAATTATCTCTGCCCCAACATTTGTGTGTAATTTAAGCAATAGTGGGAGACAGTAGGAGTCTATCCATTGTCGAAAAGTTGTTCCACCTAACATTTTGAAAGGACACTAATTATTCCATTTTAATTAAGACTGTTTTATGGTGGAGGGTATAAAAAGTTCGGCCCGGCCGAACTTAACGACTTTTTACTTGTTAACATTTGATTTTTTGCTTTATTTAGGAATTTATCATAAACATCGTAGAACGGAGTTACTGTTCGATTTTGAAAATGGATTAGCAATTATTATACAGCCGGACAAGAAACTAACTAAAATGATGATAAAATAACTACATCTCGGGAATTATATGACTGGGCATCCGAGCCAAATATTCTACTAAATATTAAAGTGATATTTACATCAGAAGATGTTTATTTAAATTCGAAAGAGTATTTGAATTTGAAATATGCAATGGTTAAACCTATCGCGGGAACAATAAAACTTCATTCAGTAATACCCACTAATGTTGGTACACTAATTGCTAAACCATTTTTAAAATCGCAAAATGAAGAAGTATTTAAGATGTTTAAGATAAATTCCTAAATAAAAAATGTTAATAAATGCAACGTTTTATTTTTGTTGGTAAAATAACAGTGGTATATTGGAAAAACTTGATTGGAAAATTTTAATAAATTTAGAAAAAAATAGTAATTATTCGAATCTCACTACCAAATAGGACTTAAAATGTTTGTAATTAATCGTAGTTTAATACAAAAAAAAAGAAAATCGAAGAGTACAATCTTTGATAAAAATTTATTTTAAATATTAAATCGCGAAAATTGCATCCAAGCCCACTGTGCTATTTTTTTCTATTTTTTATTAGATAGCTGATAAAAAAATAAAAAAACAAAAAAAGATTTTTTCGATTTGGATCAATATTAAAGAAGTTATGTGTATTTCTTTACGTAAACTTTTTACAAATTTGACTTTTTCAAGGCGCGATATTTCTGGAACCTTTAGTCAAAAAAAAAAAAAAAGACAAACAAATCTGAAAATATACTAAAATGTTTTGCTGATGAGCAGAATCACCACAGCAAAAAATAAAGAAAATCAAAAACCTCATATTGAAAAAGTGTCCGATTTCACTCAGGAATTCCCATAAATATATATTTGTCGGCAAGTCCATACGTCCAAAGGGGCGCACAAAATATAAAAATCCCCTAATCATAATTAGTCTGGAAAAGGATTTTGGTTGCGTAGCTGGTATTGATCAAATTAAATTTGAATTGTCAATAGGTGAAAGTTTCAATTCACATAGGCTGAGGGTATCTCTATCGGCAAAGTCTCCGTCCGCAAAGTCTACTATCACAGGTACTTCGTTTACTGATATCTTTTTACATGTTTATACAAAAATATCTACAAATTACCATGTCGATGGTGCTGCACAGTGGGAAAAAATGCAGATCTAGCGTGCAGAAAATAAAAGTCGATGTTCTTTGTATGTTTATCCATAATTATGATAAGAATAGCTTTAGATTGACAATTTTACTTAATTTATTGATATATTTGGCCGATTTGTATTATTTATATATTTTTTGATATAACTCCCATAGGGCGGTGCCTCCCGATTTACTTAATTTTGATGATTTTAGCCGCGTTATCCAGCTGAAATGGCTGAAATTTGGTATTTAGTCTTCGTTGGGGGTATAAAATATTCCGACAGAGAATTGTTGGTGTTGGTACAGGTCCACTTTTTGATATAGCCCCGATAGGAAGGTACCGCCCAATTTGGGTAATTTTGAAGATTTCATAATGGCTGAATTCTCACGTCTATCGCAATTTTACAGCTAAAAAAGGTCATCGTTAACCTTGTAAAAATATTAATTTTTTAATGTACCGTTATTCCGTTCTGACTAACTATTTATAATTATTACATATGTATGTCATTGGATACAGTCCACACTGTAGTTCAATACTGTACTAGCGTTTCAGAGTTTCCATCAAGTCCATTTTTTGAATTTTCTGCACGCTACATCGGTATTTTTCCCACTGTGTGCTGGCGCTCTGGGACAAATTTGCAGTGGCAATTGACTGGTGAGATGATAACTTAACTATCTTCGTACTCGACGATGGATTAACAAGTATACAAGTGATTTACATGTGTACGGTACATACGGTTGCCAATCAATCTTTCAAACGCATCTTCCATCTGGAGTAACACTGTATTGTAATGGGAATTGTTGGCAGAGTTGATTGCTTAGCTACATTCGTGGATGCAGATTCTTGCTAAATCAGCGGATGCATCCCATGTAGAGGTTTGTTGGTTTTGTTAAGGAACATAGTTTCATTTCATTATCTTGAATCGGTTGAGTAAAATATTTCATGGTATTCGCAATTTTCGGTGTTAGAGGGGATTTCTCATGTCAAAATCAATCAATCAAAATCCACTTCTAAGGATGTGAACAAGTAATATTTGATTGAAGACTCATTCTGGGAAATGTCATATTTGTTCAGCAACAAGAAGAGTGTGCTATCTTTGTGTATGATGTTTTCAATGGAATCGAGAGCTAAATGAAAGTAGACGTCATGTGTATCGTCTGTGCTTCTTGCTAAATCTACGTTTGAGGATTTGGTTACAATGTTTTCACTATCTTTAATCGACCGAGTGAAAATTTCGATGGTGTTCAACGTGAGAATTTCAGGAAATGTATAAGTGTCAATATTCATTCAAACACAGACACTTACATTAATGGATTTGCGGAAAGAGAATTTGATTCCAAAAAACCAACAGCTTTGTGCCATATTTGAGAATATACCAGATTGTTCTGGAAAAAACGCATCATTTAGCTTTGCCCCCATAGATATACCATCAGCATTCTACGACTGTATACAAAATAGCAGTAACAGATGCAATGAACCTAAATGTGCTAAGAGCCGCAGTGAATTCTGTTACTGATGTTTTGGTTACCGACGAAATCGATGCAATTAAAAAGGCAAAATTATGAATGAAATTTACTAAAAAATGTTGACAGCACTATTTGCTAGGGCTTAGCGAAATTATAAGCATTTTAATTTCACCGATTTTCGTCGCTAACTAAGAAATAAGTTAAAAAAATCCCAGTATAGATCCCTAGGTTTAAAAACAACTAACATGATCTTAGTTGCCAAAAGAAATGTTTTGGAAGTTTTCATCGTATAATTTTTAGCATTTATCATAAACAGGGGCCCTATTGTTCCCACTGCCTGACTTAATCAACACATTCTACACTGAATGAAATTAAATCATTGTAACAAAGACTACTGAAAACTTTAGTGAGAGAGATACATGAAGGAGTGGCCCTACATATTGTGCCATTTCGAGGAGCATATCTCAGGATAAACTGCACTTGTGAGGGAGGTATCTGAAGGTTCTTCTTGACACTGCAATATTAAGATTTGCAAAGGTTGAACCAATGTCAGCCACTCATGTCGATTATTGTGGCCACCAGCCATTTAACTTGGTCATCATAATGATTTTAGCGCTTTTGCAGCATTATATCTGGAATTATGGTCTTGCCTTCGAAAAACATTATGTCAAACGGCTTTACTTAAATGAAAATTGTAAACTTTGTGGGAGACTAGCCCAAAGGCGTTGTCCGATATAACCCCTGTTAGAACCTGAAATACGTTTGGAAATAGTTACAGTGTACAATGTTTCAGCCAAATCAGAAACTTAATGGATCAGTTATCGTGCTCATCAGTCATGTCAGTGGCTGCGCGATCCATAAAGTGTTTTTATACCCTCAGCATTTATGTGCCGCATCGAAATAATGGTTTAATATAGGCAAAAGGCCATTCATTCGTGCAATAGGAAATAATTTTTTGAGAAAAAAATTATTTTCATTTCATAGAATTTTTAAATTTTTTTTTTCATAGTGATTTGTGCTGAACCTTTTTTTTATAAAAATGGAATGAATGTTATTTTAGGCATTAATAGGACAAAATTCCTTCATTTCCACTACAGTAAATCAGTTTTGAGAAAAAATATCGAAACACATTGAAATGTATGCTCACTTGCTCTCAGTAAGCGCTCACTGGCTATCTCAAACATATACACACATTTATAAATGGTGGTGGTTTATTGAAAGGCACAGAAAAAAAACAAAAGCAACAACAGACACATAGGCACATAAAAATTCCAAAGAAATACATAACAGACTTCAATAAAAGAAAAACTGAATAAAATAATTTATAAAAAGTCACACTTTTAAAATAAATAAATTATATAGAAACATCGTTGAACGGTTCTCCTTCATTGTGAAATAAACACATTTTCCTCAAAGTTAAAATCATCAGCGTGAAATTGGTCTCAGGAATCAAATGATTATATAATGCAATAAATAGGTACATCCATATTTGAAATATACATATGTATGTATATGAAACATGTATTGATGTAATTACCAATATTAAATGCGATTTCTTCCTTGTCCAATAAAATATTTTCCTTTACCTTTTTTATGTAATTATAAAATGTATTGGGCATTTAATTTACTAAAAAGCTAAATTTCTTTAGGAAAAGACAAAAAACACTGATTTATTCACTCACTTTACCGTCTTTACCCAACGATTGCATTTAGAAAACTGAAGAAAAGAGAACAACATAATTGATACCACTTTTTATTTTCCTCTTCGCTTGCTACGTTGGTTAACAACAACAAAGCACGAAACACACTTGTTTTACCGCACCATACCACCAACCTTGTAAAAAATATCAATTTTAAATGTACCGTTATTCCGTTCCGACTAACTATTTATAATTATTACATATGTATGTCATTGAATACAGTCCACACTGTAGTTCAATACTGTACTAGCGTTTCACAGTTTCCATCAAGTCCATTTTTTGAATTTTCTGCACGCTATATCGGTAGTTTTCCCACTGTGTGCTGGCGCTCTGGGACAAATTTGCAGTGGCAATTGACTGGTGAGATGATAACTTAACTATCTTCGTACTCGACGATGGATTAACAAGTATACAAGTGATTTACATGTGTACGGTACATACAGTTGCCAAGCAATCTTTCAATCGCATCCCCCATCTGGAGTAACACTGCATTGTAATGGGAATTTTTGGCAGAGTTGATTGCTTAGTTACATTCATGGATGCAGATTCTTGCTAAATCAGCGGATGTATCCCTTGTAGACATTTGTTGGGTTTGTTAAGGTACATAGTTTCATTTCATTATCTTGAATCGGTTGAATAAAATATTTCATGGTATATTTCATTGTCAACATCCACTTCTAAGGATGTGAACAAGTAATATTTGATTGAGGACGCATTCTGGGAAATGTCATATTTTTTCAGCAACAAGAAGAATGTGCTATCTTTGTGTATGATGTTTTCAATGGAATCGAGAGCTAAATGAAAGTAGACGTCATGTGTATCGTCTGTGCTTCTTGCTAAATCTACGTTTGAGGATTTGGTTACAATGTTTTCACTATCTTTAATCGACCGAGTGAAAATTTCGATGGTGTTCAACGTGAGAATTTCAGGAAATGTATAAGTGTCAATATTCATTCAAACACAGACACTTACATTAATGGATTTGCGGAAAGAGAATTTGATTCCAAAAAACCAACAGCTTTGTGCCATATTTGAGAATATACCAGATTGTTCTAGTTAAAAACCATCATTTAGCTTTGCCCCAACAGATATACACGGTGTTCTTGCAACAACTTTAAATGAAAGTAGCTTACACCTGGGATGTTTATGCGGATTCTGAAACTGCAATGTTCATATATGAGAAAAATCAAAAAATTCCTAGAGCACTTTTTAAAAAAATCGCGGTCAAAGTTCACATTTATAGGATTTTCTGGGTTTTTACGATTTTACTTGGAAACCGCAAGTCCTATCGAAATAAGATTACAGAAAATGTTGTAGCAATGAAAATTCTCTACAAGATTTTCCTTTATGATATTTTCGTAGGTTTTAACATTTTTGAGATATAGAAGTTTATATTGAGACAATACACTGACTGTGTTGTCTCCTTATGAAAAATGTCATGACTGCAATTTCCCAACTTAAACTTATATATCTCAAAAATGGTTCAACATAGGAAAAAATTGCGATAGCCAATCTTGTTTAGAATTTCCACAAGTATACGATTTTTTCTAATCCCATTTCAATAAGACTTACCGTTTTACGCAAATCGTGAAAACCTAAGAAAAAACTTAAAAATGTGACCTTCTTGTGAACTTCTATATCTCAAAAATTTTAGAGCCTAGGAACACATCACAACGGTCAATCCTCTAGGGAATTTTCACAGCTACAACATTTTCTTTAGCTCCACTTCGGTAGGACTTGCGGTTTCCATGCAAAATTGCGAAAACCTAATATAAACCTGAAAATGTGAACTATGACTGCGATTTATTTAAAAAACGCTCATGCGATTTTTTTTTTGTTTTTGATTTTTCTCATCTATGAACATTGAAGTTTTAGAATCCGAAAAAATCTTTCCAGGTGTAAGGATTCAGTTAAAGTTGGTTCAAGAGCACCGTGATTTTGGTTTTTAAACGTTTCAAAACAAAAACAAATGTTCTCTTTTTAAGTGTGTGTGTTTGGGAGCAAATTGACACACACATTGGCAGCAGAAGGCGTCCTCTGAACACCCTTTTTTAGACCCCAAGTATGTTTGGACGAAATGTGTTTCACACAATTTGGAGTCGATTTAGCCATGTCCGTCCGTCGGTCTGTCTGGTTGGAGCGCATGATAACTCTCGAACGGATTAACCGATTTGTCCAAAATTTAGCCTTCGAAATATTTTGTCAAAACTTGGTTTAAGTTCGAAGATGGGCCATATCGGTCTACTCCTTCAGGAACCTTCCCCCACAAAAGTTCGAAATTGTTCGGAAAATTTGTGCGCACATTAACTCTTGAAGGGAATAACCGATTTGGTCCAACTTGAAATTTCTACCAGACATAAATTAGGTTCCAATATGGACCCAATCGGTCCACTCCTTCGAGTATCTCCACACAAAATTTCGGAAAAGTTCAGTTTAGGACCTTCTCTCGAATCGTTTTGATTTTTTTTGCAAACACTTGTATTCGATGCCCCCATTACATCCTAAGAAAATTAGCCGAAATCTGGAAAAAGCCCTACGGCACCATGTGTAGTGTCTGGAGCGCACGATAACTCTCGAAAGGATTAGCCGATTCAGTCCAAAATTAGGCCTTCTTAATATTTATTTAATTTTCTTGAATGGGGCAGCCGTTTTGGTCGAAACATTGGATCTGGTAATATTTTGCTTCTCCTTGCGGTCCTGTTTACAACGTTATAATGTTTTTCGTGGGAAAGCCCATGCTTCCTGACATGGTGGTCCAAAACCTCTATATTTTACGATGACCAACTGAAATGACTGATGGGCGCGATATGTATCGATAATAAATGACTCCCAAAATATGATCCTCTTCCAAAATGGACGATCAATACCTCCTTCGTAATATTTCGAGTTCTAATCCAAATATTTATTTTTTTCGGCAAGTTCCTACGTCAAAAAAGGGCCATAAAATCTGAAAACATCCCACGGTGCTCTTGAAACAATTTTAAATGGAAGGTGCATACACCTTGGAAGTTTTTGCGGATTCTGAAACTACAATGTTCATAGATGAGAAAAATCAAAAAACAAAAAAAATCGCCGGAGCGCTTTTTAAATAAATCGCGATTTAAGTTGAAATTTTTAGGGGTTGTTTAGGTTTTCAAAATTTTGCTTAGAAACCGCAAGTCCTATCAAAATTGGACTAAAGAAAATGTTGTAGCTATGAAAATTCTCTATAAGATCGATCTTTATGGTATTTTCGTAGTTTTTACCATTTTTGAGATATAGAAGTTCAAATTGGGACAATGCACTGACTGTATCGCTCCCTTATAAAACAATGTCATGAAGGGTGCGCCTTAACTAACTTTTGATGAAAACCGCTAACACAGGGAAAGTTTTTGTGAATTCTGAAACAGCAGCGTTCATAGATGAGAAAAATACAAAAACAAGAAAAATTCGGTGTAGGGATTTTTAAATAAATCGCGGTCAAAATCCACATTTTTAGGTGTTTTTTAGGTTTTCACGATTTTAGTTGGAAACCGCAAGTCCAATCGAAATGGAGCTAAAGAAAATGTTGTAGCTGTGAAAATTTTCTAGGGGATTGACGTTTATCATTTGTTCCCAGCCTGTACCAATTTTGAGATAAAGAAGCTCAGTTTACATTATTAGGTTTTTTTGTTAGGGTTTCGCGATTTTGCTTGAATACAGTAAATCTTATCGATATGGGACCTGAGAAAATCTTAAAGCTGTGAAAATTCTCTACAAGACTGGCTTAAATAACTTATCCTAAGTTGTAAATTTTTTTAGATATATAAGATTAAGTTGGGAATTTGCTGTCATGACATTGTTTTATAAGGGGGCGATACAGAATTTAATTGAATTTGAATTGTCCCAATTTGAACTTCTATATCTCAAAAACGGTAAAACCGACGAGAATACGATAATGGTCAATCATATAGAGAATTGTCATAGCTGCAACATTTTCTTTAGTCCTATTTTGATAGGGCTTGCGGTTTCTAAGAAAAATCGTGAAAACCTAAACAACCCCTAAAAATGTCAACTTAAATCGCGATTTATTTAAAAAGCGCTCCGGCGATTTTTTTTGTTTTTTTATTTTTCTCATCTATAAACATTGTAGTTTCATAATCCGCAAAAACTTCCCAGGTGTTAGCAACTTCCATTTAAAATTGTTTCAAGAGCACCGCGACCCTAATACATAGTTATTGGGGAGTAGACGGAATTCGATATTGTCAATAGATGAAAGTTTCAATTCTCATAGTCTGCGGTTATATCTCTATCGACAAAGCCGACTGATATTTTTTGGGAGTTTGGGAGTCTCTTCGTTTGGTGATATTCTTGGTAGCAAATTTTTATAACTGCAGGATTTTTTAGAAGATTAGGATCACTAGAAGAATAGGATCACAAGGAGTATCTTCCGTAAAAATGTTTAAACGATTCTCTAAAAGCCCTAAAACTGCACGTAAGCATAAATTTTGAAATGTTGTGAGGGAGATACTGGAAGTTGTTGTTTAAAATACATATTCTTGAAACTTGACATATGCACTTTCGGCCATATTGGATACATAATTCGGAAGTATTCGTACTCGTCAATCATTCTAGTTGGTACCGGCACGGTTCTTATGTCCTCAGCCTTTAGGCTAATCAGATTATATACACTTTGATGCGATGAAAATATACCTCATCGAAATAATGGTTTTGGACAATTTGGAGTCGATTTGACCGTGTTCGCCCACTCGACTGGCTGGTTGGTGCGCATCAAAATATTAACACGAATCAACCGATTTGGATCACATTTTTGCCTCGTAATATTTTGTTCAAACTTAGATCACGTTCGAAGATGGTCCATATCGGTCCACTTATTATTTTATTTGCTAAAATAGTTCCCACGATAACTCTCCATCGTAATATATCGATCATCGTAATAAAAGGTTCGAATATGGACTATATCGGCCAACTTCTTTGAGAACCTCCCACACAAATTTTCAAAAATATTCGCAAAAGTAAAGTTCAAGTCCAGCTTTTGGGATGGTTTTGAATTTCTATTGCAACATGATGTCCTTGTCCAAGTCGTATTGATTCAGACAATGTCCCACAAACTAAAAAAACCCTGTGTGCACCATCTGAAATGACATTGGTCCATTAGGGATGCCAAAAAAAAACACAAGTTTGTTTTAAAATAAATCAAGTAAAAAAATATCAGCCTGTGTGAATAAACATACTTTTTTTTTTCTCAAAAAACCTATGTATTTAGGGGGGTATCAGAATTTTGGGCGTATGAACATCCCGACAAAAATATGGACTAGGATAAAAGCTCAAAGCTTCGAGAGTTGCCATGCGCTCCAGCCACTACATATGGTGCCATAGGGATTTTTATGGTGATAAAGATTTTACCCCTGTAATGGAGACAGCGAATGCAAGTTGTTTCAACAAAAATCAAAGTGATTCGAGAGCAGGTATTAAAGTGAACTTATCCGAAATTTTGTGTGGGAGGTACCCGAAGGAGTAGACAAGTACAGTCCATATTCGGACATGATCTATATCTGGTAGATATATTGCGATGTGTAAAGTATGGTCTAAATCGCTCACTTCCTTCAAGAGTTAGAGTGCGCACAAATTTTCCGAACATGTTTGAACTTTTGTGGGGAGGTACCTGAAGGTGTGGACGATATGGCTTAACTTCGAACTAAAACTATATATTCACAAAATATTGCGAAGGCCAAATTATGGACCGAAACGGCAGATTTCGAGAGTTATCTTGAGCTCCAACAACTACACACGGCGTCACAGGTTTTTTACCTTTCAGGCTATTTTCTCAGGAAGTATGGACCTGCCCCTGATGAAACTTGTACCGTCGTATGGGGTGAAGTAAGTACAAGTTGCTACACAAAAAAAAAACGAAGCGATTCAAGAACAGGTCCCAAACTGAACTTCACCTAAATTTTGTGTGGGAGGTATCCGAAGGAGTGAACCGATTGAGTCCATATTGGAACCCCATCTAAGTCTAGTAGAAATTTCACGATGTGCAAAGTGTGTACCAAATCGGTTACTCTCTTCAATAGTAATCGGGCGCACACATTTTCCCAACATTTTCAAACTTTTGTGGGGGAGTTACCGGAAGGTGTTAACCGATATAACCCATCTTCGAACTTAAACTAAGTTTGGACGAAATATTGCGAAAGCCAAAGCCAACTCGGTTGATCCGTTCGAGAGTTATCGTGCGCTCCACCCAGACAGACAGACGGACGGACATGGCTCAATCGACTCCAAATTGTCTAAAACACATTTCGTCCAAACATACTTGGGATCTTAAACCATTATTTCGATGAGGCACATTTTGCCCGTATGAAAGTGTATATACCCTCGTTAGCATAAATTCTGAGGGTATAATTAAATGATTTTTTCCATTTTATCTAAAAACCTTATATCTGAAATTGTATGGCGATAGATTAAAATGAAAGCTTGCCACCAGAGGGTTCTTTGTTTCCATGTGTGGGACAAAGGTGCATTTCCACGAGAATTTTCTAAAATTTATGATTAGGCCGATTTTAGGTATTTTGGGCGCAATATAGCTCTACCGATTGGTTACTAATTTCGTACATTCTAATATTTTCACCAAATATAGTTGAAGCTCGAAGATCAACCCTATCGGCCTACTCCTCCAAGTACCTCCTTCGCAATAGTTCAAAATTTCTCGCTATATAGTTCGCACGATAATTGTACATCGTAATATTTGTTCCACACATAGATCACTAATGGAATGTATTTGACCTTAATGTAGGCATATTTTTGCTTGGAATTTAGAATGTCCAAAATACTTCTTCCCATTTACACACAAAACATTTGAGTTAAATTTGGTCCTGCAATATCTTGTAAGGTCTCGATGATGGGTTCAGCTGCCGAAGATGTTCTCGCAATCTCAGCAAGAAGTAATAATTTACGCAAGTGGGAACACCTTGCTATGTAAACGAACACTCATATTATCTGTAATTTGATTATCATTGGACAGTTAATTGTCACTTGTAAACTCTGCTCCAGTGTTTATATTTCTTGGTGAATTTGTTGATGTAACAAGATCTAGGGGCAATTTACGTATCTCTCTTTTTAATTTCTTTTCCCGGAACAGAAATTTCAATTTTTGACTAATTTCCATTATTATCATAATACCCTTTTCACACAAAGATGCTGGTCATAATTAGATTATTTTGACTAAGACCGCACTTCTTTCTCTGTGTAGTAATTAGAAAAAAAAACCGACCAAACTAACATAAGCTGAACGAACATCTTAACCTCAATGGAATAGCAAATTATTTCTTTTGTTTTCTTTCCTTTTTTAGGCACAAATTGGTTTGTTGGTTATTTTGTTGGTGGCCATTGCTGATTTTATGATTGGTAGCTTCATTGGACCCAAAAGTGATGAAGAACGTGCCAAAGGTTTTCTGGGCTATAATGGTGAGTATCATTCTTCTTTTGTATTGGAGTGAATTTTTTGTAATGAAATTAAAATTGTTTTTGTTTTGTTTTGTAATTTTCAGCGACTTTATTTAAGCAGAATTTCTTTGCTGACTATCGTCCCGAAAAAGGTGTGGTTCATGACTTCTTTTCAGTGTTTGCCATATTTTTCCCTGCAGCTACAGGCATTTTGGCTGGCGCCAATATATCCGGTGATTTAAAGGTAAGCTTTAAATTCATTATTCATGTACATAAGACTTGTTAACTTTATAACGGCCTAAAAACACCTTATGTAACACACCATCGTCTTCTTCGTTTTTGCTTTAATGTTTTCGTGTCGTTTACAGGATCCCCAAAAATCCATACCAAAAGGTACCTTATTGGCAATTTTAATAACAACCGTCACTTATTTGATAATGGTTGTAATGGCTGGCGGTTCTGTTGCTCGCGATGCTACCGGCAATGTCACCGATATGGTTAATGGTTCCTTTGCCTTTTTGGATTGTGTGCCAGGTAAGTGCAAGGGAGAAATGAAATTGAAATTTTATTTTGACTTTTTCAATGAAAAGAGAAAGTGTTTTTCTTTTAAATTTTGTTTCGTAATTTGTTGCTCTATCACAGAGAAAATGCAAATTAAAAGAGGTAAACTAGACCCAATTTGAATTTTAAAATACTTCCTGCAAGGGAATAGGAGATAAGGAGTATGCATGCTTGTGATTTAATTAAAATAATTACTGGAGAGACCACACAGAGAGAACATTATTTGAAAATAAAAATGAAAGGCGCATTGCTTAATGTCATCTGACAAATAAAAACGAGAGAAATACTATGAAACCCTTTTGGGGATTTTAATTGTTTTAAAACAAGTGTTAATTTTGTTTCAACACGAAAATTTTGGGTTTCTTCCGTTTTGATGTTTATATCGGCACCAAGGGACAGTCATACAAAATAAGTAAAAAAAATGATTTTTTCTCTTTGTACCAGTATTAAAGAAGTTATGAGTACTTTTTTGATTATAGTTTTTACAGAATTCGACTTTTTCAAGGCTCGATATCTCTGGCAGTATCACCACAGCAAAAATAAAGGAAATCAAAAACCACTTTTTGAAAAATTGTCCGATTTCTCTCAGAAGTCCCCATGTACACTTTGATACAAAGCAAATTATTTTAAATTAATTTATCGTTAGATTCGAGCTTAATGACCGATAATTTTTCGCAAGTGAAAAGGGAAAGCGGAAGATTCAAACCCACAGAACCACCATTACGTGACGTGTTTCTATGTTGTTGGCAGCTCATCAGACACATCGTTTGTGGACTCCGCCATTTTTGTTCAAAGAGAAGGAACGCATGTTGGGGAAAGATGTGTAAAAACTTTTTAGTTCTAGAACGAAGCTATAATCGATTGTAGATTGAAAAATATCGGCGCGCCCTTTTTTCTGTAAAGTTGTCGGCGGCCAATTTTAGCCGTTTTGAGCCGATGTAATCGGCGGCGGCTGAACCCTTAAAAAAAGAGGAGCGGCGGCGAGCCGCCGATTAAAAATCGACTCTCTTCCACCTCTGTTGTGGAGTGGCTTCTCTGTCATCGAACTTTTCGTTTCTCAAATGCAAGTTGAAGCAATCGTTTTAGACACCAAGTATGTTTGACGAAATGCTTTTCAGACAATTCGGAGTCGATTTAGCAATGTCCGTCCGTCTGTCTGTGTGGCTGGCTGGTGCTCGCGATAAGTCTCGAACGGATAAACCGATTTGGTCCAAATTTTTTTCGTAATATTTTGTCTAAATTTAGTTGAGTTCGAAGATGGGTTATATCGGTCTACTCCTTCCGATACCTCGTCCACTCATTCCGGTAAGTCGAAAAGTTGGGAAAATTTGTGCGCACGATAACTGTTGAAAGGTGTAACCATAATTTGCAAGTCGTGAAATTTTCACCAGACTTAGAGAAGTTTCTAGTATGGACTCAATCGGTCCACTCCTTTGGGTACCTCTCACACAAAATTTTAGAAAAGTTTAGTTTAGGGCCTGTTCTCGAATCTCTTTGATTTTTGTTGTGACATCTTGTATTCACTGCCCCATACGACGGTACAAGTTTCATCAGGGGCAAGTGCATACTTCCTGAGAAAATTACCTGAAAGGTGCAAAAACCACTACAAAAACAGGGTAAATGCACAAAACGACCACGAAAACGCGACAAAATCGAGTAGTTGTCAATGAGAGCCGTACTTAAAATTTTCTGATCGACATGTTTGCAGAAAATTTTGAAGCTGAAAAACGTTATCTTGTGGTACTTTTATAGCAGCTCTTAAAATAAAGGACGAAAAGGACATTGAAGGAAGCGAGTTAGAAGGCCGAAGTGCTCTATGAAAATAATCCTTATTCGGTTCGTCTGAAGACATGTCATCTCAAATATAAGCTAAAGCAACAGTGAGCAGTGATATAACGCTAATTCCTGATGGCTTACATGGTCTCTAGCAAAAACTTCATCACGCCATAACGCGGAAGTTCGACTTACGGCGGATCTGTCCTTCGGGGTTCTTAATATACTCACCAAGGCCTTTCTTACCCAGGAGGAATTTTCCGTGCCCCAGACTTTAACCTCCATTTTGTTGCACAGTGATATAAGCCATATCGATCCATTTCTTCAGGTACCTCCCCCACAAAAGTTCAACAATGTTCGGAAAACTTCTTCGCACGATAACTCTTGAAGGGAGTGACCGATTTGGTCTATACTCTATACATCCTATCAACCAGAAATATATCAGGTTCAAATGTGGACTATATTTGTCCACTACTTCGGGTACCTATCACACAAAACTACGGATAAGTTCACTTTATGACCTGCTCTCGAATCGATTTGATTTTTTTTTGAAGCACCTTACATTCCCTGCCTCAATTAA
This sequence comes from Musca autumnalis, assembly GCF_047663935.1. NCBI lineage: Eukaryota > Metazoa > Arthropoda > Insecta > Diptera > Muscidae > Musca > Musca autumnalis. The sequence continues at coordinate 14,764,200 of NW_027411977.1, read as the reverse complement.
CATTTTTTCAGGGGCAAGTCAAGATTTCTTGAGAAAATAGCCCGAAAGGTGTAAAAACCTCCTATGGCACCATCAATCCCACGGCACCGGGTTCTTTGCACCGGATTGACCCGGAACCACGCCACATCAGCGTTCCGGCCAGCGGCTACCACTTCAGTGTACATGTGCTTGTATTTGTTTCGTTTTTCTGTGTTGGGAGCAGCATATCCCGGAATGCCTGCTCCGAATCCTTTTGGTCCGTGCCGGGACGGAGGAAAACCCAGGACCAATATATTTGTGATCGGGTTGTCACATCCGCATCTTCACCCACATCCAGCCTTCGGTGAGATGAAATAGATGTCAGAAGTGGGTGCATCTAAAGAGTGACTCTCGACTTGTCCACGTGAGGGACTACGACAAGGATTATGTTGCTGCATGCTGTGTGAATACAGTCCCCAGTGAGTCATCATCTCCCTCGTCGTCTGATTATGAGACTCCCCCGCAGTCCCCTCGACAACAACCGCACATGCAGCCTTTAACACCAGCCGTTGTTGTCCCAATCCCGGAAAATGCATCCTTTTACAATTTAATTGCAATGGACTCCGAGGTAAGATCGGGGAAATAGTAGATTTCATGAGTCGGAGGAATATCAAGGTCGCTGCGGTGCAAGAAACCAAGCTCAACAACAACTGTAGCTTACAACGTTGCGATGATTACAACGTGCTAAGGAAGGTTCGCACCAGAATTGGAGTTGGGGGATTACCTATCCTATTGCACCAGTCTGTCTAATACAGACCTATCTCACTTGAGCCTCTAATGACCCGTACATGGAATGTATGGGGGTAACAGTCAGGTGTGTAACTGCCGAGATAGAGTTGCTGAACGTATACATCCCGCCGAGAAATAGCTGTATCTCAGATTACGTGCCCAACATAAACCCGCTTTTGGAAGGTCATAATCGTCTGGTCCTTGGAGACTTTAATGCGCATCATGAGATGTGGCATTCGGCCCTCGGAAACGACCAGAGAGGTACAGCGGTGGCTGAGCAGATTGACAGCTCTACGTTGTGCAATGAGGACGCTCCTACCAGAATTAGAGGAGAGTGTCACAGCTCGCCAGACATAACCATCGTGTCACCTGGTCGGACAAATGACTTTACCTGCAACCCGTCATTTCGCTTAGATCAGACCATCTCCCCATAATTGTTTCCATTAGCAGACCACCCGATTTCATTACCTCTGAACGCCGCACATTCGTCAATCATAAGAAAGCCGGGTTTGGGAGAGTTCACCAATCACCGCTTCAGAGAACTGTCAATCTTTCTGATGTTAGCGAAAAGAACGTTCCGAGACATCATCACTGCTGCAGCCGCTCGCCATATCCCTGCTGGTCGAATACCCGAAGTAAGACCAAACTTCCCAGCAGAGGCGACGGGACTAGCAAATGAGCGTGATGACCTTCGCCGAACCAACCCCAATGACCCCAGGGTCAAGGAGCTGACACTGTAAGTTAACAGGCTGGTCGGCGAGCATAAGCATAAATCATCGGAAGAGTTGCAACATTGGAGCCGGTATAGGTGAATTGTGGGCAACGGTTTAGTTAATCTCGAACCTTGGAAGAAGGGAAGATAGGACCTCAGTCACGTTTGGCGACGTTACGTTGACTGATCCGAAGAGGTGCGCAAATTATTTCAATCGACAGTTTTTCGAGCACCCCGTGAGTAACAGGGCGAAGAGAAGAGTACTACGTCGCATTGGATCTCTTCCTCTTCCGCATCAGAAACGCTAAATCATCCAAAGCGTTGGGCCCTGATGGAATCTCCATAGTAATGCTGAAGCAGCTGGATGAGCCGGGAGTGGAGTATCTCAATAAAGTTCTCAACTTGTCGCTATCCACCCTCATTGTTCCCGAAGACTGGAAAATGGGCAGGGTGGTCCCACTACGGAAGCCAGACAAGGATGCCAACAAATGTGAATCGTACAGGCCGATTTCGCTTTTGTCGCCCGTAGCAAAGACCCTTGAGGCCTTAGTCCTCCCCAGTATTAGAAATAGCTATCAAGTTGCCGATCATCAGCATGGATTCCGTAAGCAGCACAGCACGACAACTGCGCTGCACGCCATTACCACACATATTTGTCAAGGACTCAACCAGAGACGGCCGTGCGATAGAACAGTGATGGTGGCGCTTGACTTATCAAAAGCCTTTGATACAGTCGGGCACTCCACGCTGTTTGAGGACATTGAGCAGACAACCCTCCGGCCAAGCTTGAAACGTTGGATAGTCAATTATATGTGTGGATGCCAGTCGTACGTGGAATTCAGGAACAAGAAGTCCAAACCCCGTAGAGTGAAACAGGGAGTTCCTCAAGGTGGGGTGATATCTCCGGAACTGTTTAACCTCTACCTCTCAAGTATTCCGCCCCCTCCAGATGGCATCGAGATCGTAACGTATGCGGATGATTGCGCGATCCTGGCGTCGGGTACCTATCCTGATGACATCTGTGAGAGACTGAACAACTATTTAACCGATCTTACCACCATTTTCCATTCGAGGAATATGCAGATTTCCGCCACAAAATCAACAGCCACTCTGTTCACCACATGGACAGCGCAGTTTGGAAGAGAATTGAATGTCATGGTCGACGGTAGCAGAATTCCGACCAAAAACTGCCCCAAAATTTTAGGGGTCACATTCGACACTACTTTCACGTCGTGCGCGCACGCCACAGCTATCTGCGACAAACTGAAAAGTAGGAACAAGGTCAAGTCCCTAGCCGGCAGCACTTGGGGTGCAGATAAAGAAACCTTGTTGACCACATATTAGGCGATATGTCGGTCTGTAGTAAGCTATGCGGCACCAGTCTGGTCCCCGAGAATATGTGATACGAATTGGAAAAGATTCAAACTTGCCAGAATGCCGCCCTGAGAACAGCAACAGGGTGCCTCCTCAAATCTTCAGTGGACCATCTACATGAGGAGGCAAAGATTCTTCCAGTAAAGCAACACAATGAGATGCTTTCGTTGCAATACCTGATTGGATGTTACCGTGTGAGCCATCCCAATCACCATCTTGTGGGTAGGCCCGACACATTCAGGCAGATCAGGAAGGATATCCATGCTCTAGAGGGAGAGGTCCAACGATACAGGAGAGAACCCCTAGATCAACAGGCATATGAAGCAGGCTTTAAGTAAGTATTCACACGGACGCAGTTGCCAAGGCCTTAACCAATTATAGTGTGAATAAAGTCCTCGAAATACATCCCCCATCTATTGCAGCTGAGGGGCGTCAGCAGCCACGACAAACTAGAGTAGTTTTGGCTCAATTAGGCTCGGGATATTGCAGTCGCCTAACTTCTTATTGGGCGGAAATCGACCGCGCCGTGCAAGACATGTATGTGGCATGGGCCCGCATGACACAAAACACCTTTTCAACTACCCAGCCAAACCTACTCATCTTACTCCAGTGGATCTGTGGTAACATCCCATCGAAGCAGCCAGCTTCCTGGAACCGGGGATAGACCCATAGCCAGATTGAACAGAAGAACGGATATACACACATAATAACAAACACGGTTACAACAACAACAACCTATGGCACCATATGTAGTGGCTGGAGAGCACGATGACTCTCGAACTGATCAACCGATTTGGTTAAAAATTTGGCCTTTGTCATATTTTGTCATAGTTTTAGTTCGAAGATACCCAATACCAGTCCACAACTTCCGGTTCTTCCTCCGAGTATTTAAAAATGTCATTTAAATGATATGCACGATAACCCTTGAACAAATTTGGTCCAAACTTTGTATCTTCTAATATTTTCTCCAAACGATGACCCACTGAGATGACTTGTAGACGCGATATCTATCGAAAAGATATGATTCCCAAAATAAGATCCGCTTCCATAATGGACTATGTCGGTCCATTCCTTTAACTACCTCATCTGCAACACTTTTGAACTTTAATCCTAATCCATATTTTGGTCGTCAAGTTCAAATGTCCAAAAAGGGCTACAAAATACTGAAAAGACACTTAATACAATCGATCTGATCGTAGATGAAAGTTTCAATTTCCATAGGCTGAGGGTATATCTCTGTCGGCAAAGCCGACTGATACTTGTTTCTGCGTATCTTACGATCCTTATTTCAATATGTTTCAAACGTTCGAGTCAAAAAAGATAGCGATACAGTCAATGCATTGTCCCAATTTGAACTTCTACATCTCAATAACGGTAAAACATACGAAATTATCATTAAGGTCAATCATGTAGGGAATTTATAAAGCTACAACATTTTCTTTGGTCCCATTTCGAAAGGACTTACGGTTTCCAAACAAAAACGTGAAAACCTAAAAAACCCTAAACATCTCAACATGAGTCGCAATTTATTTAAAAAGCGCTCCGGTGATTTTTTTTGTGTTTTGATTGTTCTCATCTATGGACATTGTAGTATCAGAATCCACAAAAACTTTCCAGGTGTAAGCACCTTCCATTTAATGTTACTTCAAGGGCACAGTGAGTCTGGACGAAACTTCGTTGTCGAGTTATCGTGTGCACCAGCCATCCATACAGAATGATGAACGGACATGGCTAGAAGGATTTCAAATTATATGAAATTCCTTTCTAGGAAACACATTTTCGACAGTATCTTATTGGACATAACAGACAGCTTTGAAATTAAAAAAAGCCACAGCTATCTGCCCAAGACTGATTGACAATGTACGCTTGAGTCGCTCAAGTGAATGATAAGGATCTCTAGTCTATTGATACAGATACTGTTTCAATAGCCTCTTAAATAAAAAGCCGTGAATACAATGCTTGCTGCCTCCGCCAAGTTTTCAGCTAACAAACGTAATCTATTTCTGGCTTTCCTCCAATAAGTGAAAGAGTTTTTTTTTTGTTTCAATAAATCCCTTTTGTGTCTCTTTTATGGCTTTTGTTTTGGTCCTTATAACAGATTATTGCAAAACAGAGGAGCATACATACATACAAACATTCTTGTTATCAATACCAACTACATGTGAACAATCTGTTCCCCCACTTTGTGCAATGTATACATTCATCATCTCTCCTCTCCCCCTTTCAGAAAATATGAGCATAAACGAATACAATCTTAAACCTATTGAATTTCAGCTTATTTGAACGTGCGGTATGTGTGTCTGTTTGCGTTTTGACCTTTGACATTGTTTCCCCCCTTAAGCTGAAATGGGATTTATACCACATTTGGTGTTGATATATCACAAATCAGTCAAGGTTCTTAAAATGGTCTTGAGCCGCAACAGCTTATGAGTGGGGAATTTCATCGTTATTGAAATTTATAATCTTCTTACAACGACTTGTTTTTGTTTATCTTATCTCCCTTTTAGGCGCTTGCGAATATGGTCTATCGAATTCATTCCAAGTAATTGAGTTGGTCTCTGGCTTTGGTCCACTTATTTATGCCGGCTGTTTTGCTGCTACACTTTCATCGGCCTTGGCCAGTTTGGTATCGGCACCCAAAGTATTCCAGGTAAATTGTTTTCTATCAAAAATATTTTTCTGTTTTGCTTGTTGTTATACTGATTTGAGTTTTAAGCAGCTTTTGACATTGACTTACCCTAAGCCTGCATTTAATTAAAACTTTTTATCTTACAATTTAACACAAAAATATGATTTTATTTTGTTTTCATTTTTTTGTCGATTTTGTTTTTTTTTTTCATTTCAGGCTTTGTGCAAAGATGAACTTTATCCAAAGATTGTGTGGTTTGCCAAGGGTTTTGGCAAAAATAATGAGCCTGTTCGTGGCTATGTTCTGACATTTGTTATTGCTGTGGCGTAAGTCTTACAATGTTTTGAGTGTTGCTTTTATTTCGTTTTGATCTTTAGTCCTTGCCAAAGAAATAACTAAACTTCTTATAAACTGCCAATGTAAGCATTGTTATTAATTTTTTTTGTTTACTTTTGTTTTTTTTCTTTGGTTTTCGTTTCTTTGATGTTATTCCTGTGCTTTCTAATAACTTTTTGGGATATGTTGCCGCTGCCTGACTGCCTTCCCGCCACCTTCCTGCCTGTCTGTCTGTCTGCCTGCCAATCCGTCATTGGTGATTTCAGTTTCATTTTAATTGGCGAACTAAATCTCATAGCTCCTCTCATATCGAATTTCTTCTTGGCCGCCTACATGTTAATCAACTTCAGTACATTCCATGCCAGTTTAGCTAAGCCTGTTGGCTGGCGTCCAACGTTTAAGGTAAGTACATAACCAAGCGTGTTTATATGTATGTAGATAAATACAAATAAAAACTACTGTTCAGGATAATTATGTGCAACACAAAATTTGTAAATAATTTGCAGTAATTTGTCCTAAAACCTTACATAGAGAATGTGCAGTTTCTCTTCTATGTTAAACACACCCAACTTCTGATACGCCCAGAAACTTTTATTTCCCTTAAATTCCAATTTATCATGAATATATAATCAGTAGAAAAGTATCAGTCTGCTTCAGGGACGAAGACAGGCCATTTTTGGGAGCCCGGGCCCACGGAGAAAACAAATCTCATACAATTTTGTATACCCTCAGCATTTATGCTAACGAGGGTAAATACACTTTCATACGGGCAAAATGTGCCTCATCGAAATAATGGTTTTAGACCCCAAGAATGTTTGGACGAAATCCGTTTCAGCCAATTTGGAGTCGATTTGGCAATGTCTGTCTAGCACGATAACTCTCGAACGGATGAACCGATTTGGTCCAAAATTTGGCCTTCGTAATATTTTGTCCAAACTTAGTTTAAGTTCGAAGATGGGACATATCGGTTCACTCCTTCAGGTACCTCCCCCACAAAAGATCGAAAATGTTCGGGAAAATTGTGCGAACTGTAACTTTTAAGGGTAGTAACCGATTTGGTCCATACCATCACACATCGTGAAATTTCTACCAGACATAGATGATGTTACAATATAGACTCTATCGGTCCTCTCCTTCGGGTATTTCCCACATAAAATTTCGGAAAAGTTCAGTTTAGGACCTGCTCTCGAATCGCTTTGTTTTTTGTTGTAACAACTTGTATTTACTGCCCCCCATACGACGGTACAAGTTTCATCAGGGGCAAGTCCATTCTTTCTGAACAAATATTCTGAAATGTGCAAAAAATCCCTATGACACCGTGTGTAGTGGTCGGAGCGCAATATAACTCTCGACCGGATCTGCCAATTCGGTCCAAAATTTGGCCTTCGTAATATTTAGTCCAAACATAGTTTAATTTCGAAGATAGGCCATATCGGTCCACTCCTCCAGGTACCTCCCACACAAAAGTTCGAAAATGTTCGGAAAAGGGAAGGGAATAACCGACTTGGCCCATACTTTGCACATCCTAATATATCTACCAGATATAGACAAGGTTCGAATATGGCCTATATGTGTCCACTCCTTCCGGTACTTATCAGACAAAATTTCGGATAAGTTGACTTTAAGGACTGCTCTTGAATCATTTTGTTTTCTGTTGAAGCAACTTGCATTCGCTGCCTCAATTTCGACGGGTTCAGGGGCAAGTCCATACTTCTTGAGAAAACAGCCCGAAAGGTGTGAAAAACTCCTATGACACCATATGTAGAGCGGATGGTGAGCACGACAACTCTCGAACTGGTCAACCGATTTGGTGGAAAATTTGGCCTTCATCATATTCTGTCCAAATTTAGTTTCAGTTCGAAGATGGGCAATACCGGTCCACAACTTCCGCTACTTTCCCTCAATATTTAAAAATATCACTAAAATGGTATTCACGGGGCAACCAATTTGGTCTAAACTTTGGATCTCCAAATATTTTGTCCAAACTTAGTTTAATTTCAAAAAGGGTCCATCGTGTCTAAGTGCAGTTCGAAGATCATTTGGAAATGTATACCGATGCTGTTCGTAGTGGTCCTATTTACAGCGATATTACATTTTCCGTGGACAAGTCCATGCTTTCTGGCATACTGGTCCAAAAGTTATACGATAGTCCACTGAAATGACTAGTGGGCGCGATATCTATCGAAAAGATATGACTCACATTCCATTAAGTACCTCCTCCGCAATATTTTTGAGCTTTAATCCTAATTCACATTTTTGTCGGCAAGTTGTAATGTGCAAAAAAGGCCACAGAATGCTGAAAAGACTCTAAATACATTCGATCTGTACGTAGATGAAAGATTCAATTCACATAGACTGAGGGTATATCTCTGTCGGCAAAGCCGACTGATACTTTTTACTTGTTGAGATATACTAGTTCAAATTGGGACAATGCACTGACTGTATCGCCTCCTTATAAAACAATGTCATGTAAGGTGCGCCTTGACTAACTTTTGCGTATTCTGAAACAGCAATGTTCATATACGAGAAAAATCCGAAAACAAAAAAAAAAAAAAAAAAAGAACGCTGGAGGAATTTTTAAATAAATCGAGGTCCAATTTCAAATTTTTAGGTTTTTTGTCTGTCTGTCTGGCTGGCTGATGCACACGATAACTCTCGAACGGACCAACCGTCTAAACTTAGTTTAAGTTCGAAGATGGGCCATATCGGTTCACTCCTTCGGATACCTCCCCCACAAAAGTTCAAAATTTTTCTGTAAAATGGTGTGAACGACAACTTTGCACATCCAAACTTTGCACATCGTATTATTCTTTCCAGATATATATCGTTTACGAATATAGACTATATTGGTCCACTCCTTCGGGTACCTCCTACACAAAATTCGGATAAAGTGAAGTTTAAGAGCTTCTCTCGGATCGTTTTGAATTTTTTTCAGCAAGTTGTCCTTGCGGCTCCCATTACGACGGTACAATTTTTTTTCTTGCGCAAGTTCATACTTCCTAAGGTATTGGCCTAAATGTTTCAAGAAACCCTGACGGCGCGAACCAAAATAGCAAATCCGCAAGATTGTTCTCGCAGGGAGTTTCTGATTGGTGCAGACTTTGCACATCATATTATTTCTTCCAGTCATGTATCAGGTTGGAATATGGGCTATATCGGTCCACTCCTTCAGCTACCTCCCACACAAAATTCGAAAAAAAACTGACGTTTCAGAGCTCCTCTCGGATCGTTTTGATTCTTTTTCCAAGTAGGTTGTTCTAGCGGCCTCATTTACAACGGTACAGTCTTTTTCTGGAGTAAGTCAATACTTTTTGAGATAATGGTCCAAGCTCCAAAACCCTCCCGGCACATACTAAAATGGCTATTGTGCAAGAGAACTCTAAAACTTTTTAGAAACAGTTTAACGTAATTTAATATTTCGATTTCTTTATGAAGAAGTTTGGTTACTAAAAATATTTGGCATACAGGAGCTTTTTGTGGTAAATATTTCAGATGCACCCCAGGTGTCTACATAAGCAATAACCAATTGGTAAGTCTACATACCAATAAATAACTAATGTCGAATATACAGAAAACTCAAATAAAGGTTTTTTTCTGGACGAGTATACATCAAAAAGTACAGTGAAACTGGGACAATATTGATTAGTTGCCAAGGAGAACCGTACCTAAAAATCGTGTGAGAAACATTTTTGTAGAATATTTGGATGTTGAAAAATCTCATCTTGTGGTACTTCTACTACGGTTAAAAAAATAAAGGACGAAAAGGATATGAAAGGAATTCAGTTAGAAGAATGAAATGTTCTACAAAAAGATTCACCAATCGATTTGACTGAAGACATGTAATCTCAAAACGAAGCTACAATAACGCCAAAGAGAGATATGCAGCTATTTTCCCAAGTATTATAGGGAAAAAATTAAAAAAATCCATCACGCGATATCTCAGAAAATTGACCTATGGCGAAAATTTCCTTTTGAGTTCTTAATATACTCACCAAGGGCTTTCACGTCCAAAAAGGAATTGTTCACCCCCAGACTTTTAGTTCCATTTTGTGTCACAGAAATTGTTATCGGACGAAATTGTTCACAAGTAAATTCCATTTTTTTGCAAAGTGATTTATTCTAGTCGTTATAAACAATCCAACGCATGTGAAACTGTGCTGTGCACGCTTAGGCTAAAAACTGTCAAACTTTACAAAAAAATTTCAAATGACGCCTGGCGACCCTCGTAAGAAAACTATTATTAAATTTGTCATTCCGTTTGTAACACATCGAAATATTCGTCGGGGACCCTATAAAGTATATACATATATTATTGATCAGCATAAAATTCTATGTCGATTTAACCATGTCCGTCTCTCCTTCCGTCTGTTGAAATCAAGATACAGCTCGCAATTTTAAAGATAGAGAGTCAATATTTGGTACAGACGTTTTTATTACTTGCAGGATGGTTGGTACGGAAATTGGATATACCGGTCCACCTTTTTGATATAGCCCCCATTGAACGGCTTCAGCTTCATTATCCTACCAAAATGGCTGAAATTCGGTACGTAGTCTTCTTTAGTGGTATAAAACTTTCCCCCAGAATTTTGTCGGTATCGGTCCGTGCCTTTTCGGTATTTTCAAGGGTTTTGCTTCATTATCACACCGAAATGGCTGAAATTTGGTACTTAGTCTACGTTGGTGGTATAAAACTTTCCCCCAGAACTTTGTCGGTATCGGTCCATGCCTTCATATGGGCTCCATAGAACGGTACCTCCCGATTTTCGGTATTTTGAACCTTGTAGACTCAATATTCCACCGAAATGGCTGAAATTTGGTATTTAGACTTCGTTGGGCGTACTCAAACTTACCCTTTAAATTTTTCGGTATAGGTCCATGCCTTCATATAGCTCCCATTGAAATGTACCTCCCGATTTTCCGTATTTTGAAGGTTGTGGCTTCAATATTCCACTAAAATGGCTGAAATTTGGTATTTAATCTTCAATGTGATATAAAACTGTTCGCCAGAAATTTGTCTGTACTTTTATATTGCGTCATTTCCGACTAAAATTCGTCGGTATAGGTCCACGTTTCGATATAGCCCCCCTTAGAACGGTATCTCCCGATTTTTGTAATACTGGTCCGCGCCTTTTCGGTATTTTCAAGGTTTTTGCTTCATTATCACACCGAAATGGCTGAAATTTGGTACTTAGTCTACGTTGGTGGTATAAAATTTTTCCCCAGAACTTTTTTTCGGTATCGGTCCATGCCTTCATATGGGCTCCATAGAACGGTACCTCCCGATTTTCGGTATTTTGAACCTTGTAGACTCAATATTCCACCGAAATGGCTGAAATTTGGTATTTAGACTTCGTTGGGCGTACTCAAACTTACCCTTTAAATTTTTCGGTATAGGTCCATGCCTTCATATAGCTCCCATTGAAATGTACCTCCCGATTTTCCGTATTTTGAAGGTTGTGGCTTCAATATTCCACTAAAATGGCTGAAATTTGGTATTTAATCTTCAATGTGATATAAAACTGTTCGCCAGAAATTTGTCTGTACTTTTATATTGCGCCATTTCCGACTAAAATTCGTCGGTATAGGTCCACGTTTCGATATAGCCCCCCTTAGAACGGTACCTCCCGATTTTTGTAATACTGAAGATTGTGACGTGAATATCCCACCGAAATGGCTGAAATTCGTTATTTATTCTTCCAATATTTATAAAATATTCCTGAAGAGTATTATCAGTATAGGTCCACGTTTTTCTATATCCCCATAGAAGCGTACTTCTTGATTTTCGGTATTTTTATGTTTTAGCCACATTCTTTTACCGAAATATAGGAATATTGGTATTTAGTCTTCTTTGAGTCTAAACACTTTCCGTCAGAAATTTGTCGGTATAGATCGACGTTTTGATTGCCTCACATTGTTTTAACGAAATTGCTGAAAAAAAATTAAATAAATTGATCAAGCTCGAGGTCTATGTTTTTTAAAATATCTTTATTTTATCGATATTTCGCAATTACAGTGTAATTGCGAAATATCTATGTCGAATATTGCAATATTTACAACACATGACGACGATAATCCTGATGATGCAATTCAGTGTAATTGCGAAATATCGATAAAATAAAGATATTTTAAAAAACATAGACCTCGAGCTTGATCAATTTATTTAATTTTAATCAATTATAAAGGTCGAATAAATCTAACAAAATTGAAATTGCTGAAATTTAGTATTAAGTCTTCTTCATACACGAAAGGAAACTAATTATTCCATTTTACTTCAATACAGTTTGTGGTGGAGGGTATAACAGGTTCGGCCCGGCCGAACTTAACGCCGTTCTTACTTGTCTTACAATAGCTGGATATACAACCAGTGTTGCAAAAGGGAGCTATAGACAATTTTTGATTGAACATATTCGATACAACTCATTGATGTGTGATATCTGGATAAGTACTTTAAAGAACAAAATGTGTTATTTTCGGACCGAACTGTTTATACCCTCCACCACATTAAAACACTGTATATTTCTATTCGACATATTCGCGAATACAATCTCTGTACTCAAACGTGGATCCATTTCCACCACTTTCTGCATGGAGGTTCTCCACCAAAACTATTTCCAAAATCCATATTACAGACGATATTTTTTAAAAATTATGCTAATAGCTTCGAGTTATAGAAAATCTTTCGAAAGCAAAAACGTGGACCTATATAAGCAATTCTCTGCGGGATTTAGAACACAAAATGCCAAACAAGAGCTAATGTGGTTGAAAATTCTGGGATACACGAAACCTATATGGGTTATATCCATTTGAAAGATTTTTTTAGTTATTGCTTCAATTCTGTTGGAGAATTAGGTTAAAAATTGTTGTATAAAGACTATACAGAACGTGACCTGATATGGTTCATTTTTAATTCTCAGCATTCAAGGACTAATAGGACTCTGTTCAGAAGTCCAAACTGGTATCTAAAATATTGTGATCTCTCTCTATTCACTGTATATACTTTGTGGTAATATTGCATATAAAATCAACTAAAAACAATTTAAAATAGCTTTATGTAACGCTACACAACATTTTTAACTTTCGTATTTTTTTGGGCAAGTTGGGCCCCCTCGAACTGAAATCCTGCTAACGTCACTGATTGAAACTATAGAAATCAAAGACGACAATTTTTTCCCCAATTTCGTAAAATACGTAATTTTTGCAAAGAAATGGAGAAAGAAATATTTTTTTTTGGTTAGGTAAATAGAATTGTTGCCTTAAGAAACGTTTGAATAAATTACCGTAGATATTTTATTCTTCCTCAGGAACTAAAGTTTAGTGATATTCCAAATTTAGTGGAATATGTGTGTGTCTACACAACGTTGTGACATTAATTAAATGAAATTAAATTCAAAACAAATATAAATAGAATGGATTATGAAAAGGTCGTCAATAATGAATATTATTGATAAATATGAATATTAACAAGTGAGCAAAGGCTATAGTCGGGACGGGGCCGACCATGTGATACCCTACACCACTACCCCTGTGCATAAGCTTTTCACAGGTAAACATTTCTTTTAGTGAATATAATCCGACTACCACCGAAAATAATATGCCTCTTTCTCTGGGACCCCCATAAGCAACCAAAATTTCGTGACCATCCGATCCAAATTACGACCTGTAGCTTGATTGCAAAAAATGGAAGAATTGGATGCATTACCGACTATTGTGGTATCTCCCTTGTTTGACCACATTCGCCAACCTGCTCTACACCAATGTAAAGGTAATATTTTCTTCTTCCATTGGCAGGCTTTGCCGTTAGAATACCCCTACTAGAAGCCGATATATTCACAAAGAATAAAACTTTTAATTTGTCTCCAAATCAGTTTTTCCCCATTCCGACCCCTAAATATTATCCGACTATCACCAAAATCAATAGGCTTCTTCCTCTGTGGGGCCCCCATCTACCCCCAAAATTTCGTCACTATCCGGTCAAAATTCCAACTTGTAGCGTGATTACAAAAAATGGAAAAATTGGGTATATTACCGAATTTTGCAATATCTCGGTTTGCTCACTTACGCCAACATACTTTGCATCAATATAAACGAGATCTTTTCTTCTTCCATTGACGGGTATTCCTTTTGGAATACTCCAACCAGAAGCGGAGATATTCCCATAAGAAAAAAACCTTGACTTTTCTCCACATAAGCTTTTCGCTTATTCCGACTCCTGAATATTATCCGACCATCACCAAACTAAATAGGCTTCTTCCTCTGTGGGACCGACATCCACTCCCAAAAAATTCGTGACGATCCGATCAAAATTGCGACCTGTAGCGTGATTACAAACAAATCAGAAAATGGGATACATTGCCGACTATTGCGATATCTCTGTTGTTTGAGCAGCTACGACAACCTACTTTACATCGTTGTAAAGGTTATATTTTCTTCTTTCCTTGCCAGGTTTTGCTTTTGATATACGTCTTAATGAAACGGAGATATTGGCTTTGAAATAAAACGTAGACCTTTTATCCAAATAAGTTTTTGACCATTCCGAGCCCTGTATATTATCTGACCATCATTAAAATCAGTAGGCTTCTTCCTCTGTGGGACCCCCATTAACCCCTAAAATTTCGTGACGATCCGATCAAAATTGCGACCTGTGGCGTGATTACAAAAAAATCGGAAAATGGGATGCATTATCGACTATTGCCATATCTCTGCTATTTGACCACCTGCGACAACTTACTTTACATCGTTGTAAAGGTGGTATTTTCTACTTTCCTTGCCAGGTTTTGCTTTAAATATACCTCTTAAAGAAACAGTGATATTGGCTTTGAAATAAAATGTTGACTTTTCTCCAAATAAGTGTTTGCCCATTCCGACCCCTAAATATTATCCGACCATCACCAAAATCAATAGGCTTCTTAATCTGTGAGACCCCCATTAACCCTCAAATTTTCGTGACGATCCGATCAAAATTGCGACCTGTAACGTGATTTCCGAAAAAATGGATAAATGGGATGTATTATCGACTATTGCGATATCTCCGTTATTTGGTCACCTACGCCGACCTAGCTTGCAATATTGTATAGATGAAATCTTTTACTTTCACAGCCAGGCTTTACTTTTGGAAAGTCCCCAACCAAAGCTCTGATATTCGTCATTATAATTAAAATTGCAAAAATGAAAATTTGGGTTTTATTTGCGACTATTGTGATATCTTCGTTGTTTGATCACCTACGAGAACCTACTTTACATCATTATAAAGGCGATATTTTCTACTTTTATTGTCAGGTTTCGCTTTTGGTATACCCCGTATAGAAGCTGAGATATTCGCTTTGGAAAAAAACGTTGTCTTTTTATCCACATAAGTTTTTTGTCCATTCCGACCCCTAAATATTATCCGACTATCACCAAAATCAATAGGCTTCTTCCCCACCGGGACCCCCATCAACCCCCAAAATTTCGTGACGATCCGATCAAAATTGCGACCTGTAGCGTGATTACAAGGTTTAGATGGACAGACGGACAGACGGACGGACGGACGGACTGACGGACGGACACACATAGCCAGATCGACTCAGCTCGTCGAGACATTAATTTTGGTATATATAAGTATGGGTCTACGACCATTATTTCGATGCGTTACAAACTTTTTGGCCAAAACCAACTTATAATACCCTCCCCACATAGTGGTGTAGGGTATAATGAATATTATTGAATTTAAATGATGAAACAGGTGCTTTTGAAAAGTGGGATACTATATACTATTTCCCCTTATGTCAGGTAATAATGAGCCAACATGTTGGATAAATTAAAAATAAAGAGTATTTATTTTATTTAAACGAACCATGCACCAATGCCCATTTAGCCATGGGCCTACTTACAATATCCGGCATGCTGTGCTCTTTAAGCCTGGCAAATTGAAATACAAAGTCTTAGCATGTCAACAGTACCTCCAGCATTTTGTATTAAATTTTCCTGAACAGTTCATAGCAGCATCAACAATTTGTCATCTTAAGAATATTTTATTGAATTTATGTGAGAAAGAAGATTAAACGTGCCTTGTGTGCAAACACCCGAAACAATAACGCCAACAAGAACACGAAGATATTCTTCTCTACTAATGTACTTTAATTTATGTTAATATGTTTCCACCACCCTGCCTCCACTCCAACACTAATTTTCATTTCATTCCATTCCATTACAGTACTACAACATGTGGCTAAGTCTCGTGGGTGCTATTCTCTGTGTCGCTGTCATGTTCTTGATATCATGGGCAACCGCCTTGATCACATTTGCTGTGGTATTGGCACTGTACTTAATCGTAGCATATCGTAAGCCTGACGTAAATTGGGGCTCCACCACCCAGGCCCAAACGTACAAGAATGCTTTGATTTCTGTACAACAGTTGAACAATGTTGAGGAGCATGTTAAAAATTATCGTCCGCAAATTTTGGTACTCTCTGGCTTGCCCAATACCCGTCCGGTGTTGGTCGATTTCGCCTATATGCTAACCAAGAATTTGTCGTTGATGGTTTGCGGTCACGTATTGCGTGGCAGTAGCTCACAACGTTATCGCAACTATTTACAGGAACGTGCCACCACTTGGTTCCGTAGACATCGTGTTAAAGGTTTCTATTCATTGGTGGATGGTGAAGATTTTGAATCTGGATCCCGAGCATTGATGCAGGTTAGTATAATGTTATTGTTATTATTTTCGCTTCTAATGGTGGTGACTTAGATGATGATGATGGTGTTTTGCGTAAATTAAGCATTGTTTAATGATTTCTTTGAACTAAAAAAAAAACAAATTAAATATGTATGTAAGTGTGTGTGTGTAGTTAGTGACTATAATGGAAAATAAAATTTGTTAAACATCCCTTACATAGTAACACGCCTTACAAGGAAAACCAAGGTCCTTACTTTTTTAAAAGAAATTGCAAGTTCGTGATTATCGTTAGATGGATGTACGGATGTATGTATGTATGTCCATACGGGTGAGAAGAAGTAATTGCCAGTCCAAACAAAACAAAAAAACCTTTTGTCTCGTCAACATTTCTCATTGAAATGAAGAGCAATTCATACAATGAATGAATTCTGACATGTCACTTACAAGGACTTGCCATGTTCTCTATGGTAATACACATGTATTTATACATTCGTCACTGGGTGGAAAGAATGAAAATTTGCTTTGACAGCATAACAAAGCAAACATTTAATATGCGTAGATGTGAATAAAATCAAATTAAATATTTGCGACCATATCATAACTGACATCTCAACACCTAATATAAATATAAACACAGGACAAAGAATGAAATCATATGGCAAAACACCACCCAAAAACATGCCTATGTGTGAGGATTTGTCAAACAATTTTAGCGTGGATATTTTAAAGGTCCATGACGTGGATTTTTTAAAGGTCCATGGCGTGGATTTTTTAAAGGTCCATGGAGTGGATTTTTTAAAGGTCCATGGCGTGGATTTTTTAAAGGTCCATGGGGTGGATTTTTTAAAGGTCCATGGCGTGGATTTTTTAAAGGTCCATGGCGTGGATTTTTTAAACGTCCATGGCGTGGATTTTTTAAAGGTCCATGGCGTGGATTTTTTAAAGGTCCATGGCGTGGATTTTTTAAAGGTCCATGGCGTGGATTTTTTAAAGGTCCATGGCGTGGATTTTTTAAAGGTCCATGGCGTGGATTTTTTAAAGGTCCATGGCGTGGATTTTTTAAAGGTCCATGGGGTGGATTTTTTAAAGGTCCATGGCGTGGATTTTTTAAAGGTCCATGGCGTGGATTTTTTAAACGTCCATGGCGTGGATTTTTTAAAGGTCCATGGCGTGGATTTTTTAAAGGTCCATGGCGTGGATTTTTTAAAGGTCCATGGCGTGGATTTTTTAAAGGTCCATGGGGTGGATTTTTTAAAGGTCCATGGCGTGGATTTTTTAAAGGTCCATGGCGTGGATTTTTTAAAGGTCCATGGCGTGGATTTTTTAAAGGTCCATGGCGTGGATTTTTTAAAGGTCCATGGCGTGGATTTTTTAAAGGTCCATGGCGTGGATTTTTTAAAGGTCCATGGCGTGGATTTTTTAAAGGTCCATGGCGTGGATTTTTTAAAGGTCCATGGGGTGGATTTTTTAAAGGTCCATGGCGTGGATTTTTTAAAGGTCCATGGCGTGGATTTTTTAAACGTCCATGGCGTGGATTTTTTAAAGGTCCATGGCGTGGATTTTTTAAAGGTCCATGGCGTGGATTTTTTAAAGGTCCATGGCGTGGATTTTTTAAAGGTCCATGGCGTGGATTTTTTAAAGGTCCATGGCGTGGATTTTTTAAAGGTCCATGGCGTGGATTTTTTAAAGGTCCATGGCGTGGATTTTTTAAAGGTCCATGGCGTGGATTTTTTAAAGGTCCATGGCGTGGATTTTTTAAAGGTCCATGGCGTGGATTTTTTAAAGGTCCATGGCGTGGATTTTTTAAAGGTCCATGGCGTGGATTTTTTAAAGGTCCATGGCGTGGATTTTTTAAAGGTCCATGGCGTGGATTTTTTAAAGGTCCATGGCGTGGATTTTTTAAAGGTCCATGGCGTGGATTTTTTAAAGGTCCATGGCGTGGATTTTTTAAAGGTCCATGGCGTGGATTTTTTAAAGGTCCATGGCGTGGATTTTTTAAAGGTCCATGGCGTGGATTTTTTAAAGGTCCATGGCGTGGATTTTTTAAAGGTCCATGGCGTGGATTTTTTAAAGGTCCATGGCGTGGATTTTTTAAAGGTCCATGGCGTGGATTTTTTAAAGGTCCATGGCGTGGATTTTTTAAAGGTCCATGGCGTGGATTTTTTAAAGGTCCATGGCGTGGATTTTTTAAAGGTCCATGGCGTGGATTTTTTAAAGGTCCATGGCGTGGATTTTTTAAAGGTCCATGGCGTGGATTTTTTAAAGGTCCATGGCGTGGATTTTTTAAAGGTCCATGGCGTGGATTTTTTAAAGGTCCATGGCGTGGATTTTTTAAAGGTCCATGGCGTGGATTTTTTAAAGGTCCATGGCGTGGATTTTTTAAAGGTCCATGGCGTGGATTTTTTAAAGGTCCATGGCGTGGATTTTTTAAAGGTCCATGGCGTGGATTTTTTAAAGGTCCATGGCGTGGATTTTTTAAAGGTCCATGGCGTGGATTTTTTAAAGGTCCATGGCGTGGATTTTTTAAAGGTCCATGGCGTGGATTTTTTAAAGGTCCATGGCGTGGATTTTTTAAAGGTCCATGGCGTGGATTTTTTAAAGGTCCATGGCGTGGATTTTTTAAAGGTCCATGGCGTGGATTTTTTAAAGGTCCATGGCGTGGATTTTTTAAAGGTCCATGGCGTGGATTTTTTAAAGGTCCATGGCGTGGATTTTTTAAAGGTCCATGGCGTGGATTTTTTAAAGGTCCATGGCGTGGATTTTTTAAAGGTCCATGGCGTGGATTTTTTAAAGGTCCATGGCGTGGATTTTTTAAAGGTCCATGGCGTGGATTTTTTAAAGGTCCATGGCGTGGATTTTTTAAAGGTCCATGGCGTGGATTTTTTAAAGGTCCATGGCGTGGATTTTTTAAAGGTCCATGGCGTGGATTTTTTAAAGGTCCATGGCGTGGATTTTTTAAAGGTCCATGGCGTGGATTTTTTAAAGGTCCATGGCGTGGATTTTTTAAAGGTCCATGGCGTGGATTTTTTAAAGGTCCATGGCGTGGATTTTTTAAAGGTCCATGGCGTGGATTTTTTTAAAGGTCCATGGCGTGGATTTTTAAAGGTCCATGGCGTGGATTTTTAAAGGTCCATGGCGTGGATTTTTTAAAGGTCCATGGGGTGGATTTTTTAAAGGTCCATGGGGTGGATTTTTTAAAGGTCCATGGGGTGGATTTTTTAAAGGTCCATGGCGTGGATTTTTTAAAGGTCCATGGCGTGGATTTTTTAAAGGTCCATGGCGTGGATTTTTTAAAGGTCCATGGCGTGGATTTTTTAAAGGTCCATGGCGTGGATTTTTCAAATGTCCATGGCGTAGATTTTTTAAAGGTCCATGGCGTGGATTTTTTAAAGGTCCATGGCGTGGTTTTTGTAAAGGTCCATGGCGTGGATTTTTTAAAGGTCCATGGCGTGGATTTTTTAAAGGTCCATGGCGTGGATTTTTCAAAGGTCCATGGCGTAGATTTTTTAAAGGTCCATGGCGTGGATTTTTTAAAGGTCCATGGCGTGGTTTTTGTAAAGGTCCATGGCGTGGATTTTTTAAAGGTCCATGGCGTGGATTTTTTAAAGGTCCATGGCGTGGATTTTTCAAAGGTCCATGGCGTAGATTTTTTAAAGGTCCATGGCGTGGATTTTTTAAAGGTCCATGGCGTGGATTGTTTAAAGGTCCATGGCGTGGATTTTTTAAAGGTCCATGGCGTGGATTTTTTAAAGGTCCATGGCGTGGATTTTTTAAAGGTCCATGGCGTGGATTTTTTAAAGGTCCATGGCGTGGATTTTTTAAAGGTCCATGGCGTGGATTTTTTAAAGGTCCATGGCGTGGATTTTTTAAAGGTCCATGGCGTGGATTTTTTAAAGGTCCATGGCGTGGATTTTTTAAAGGTCCATGGCGTGGATTTTTTAAAGGTCCATGGCGTGGATTTTTTAAAGGTCCATGGCGTGGATTTTTTAAAGGTCCATGGCGTGGATTTTTTAAAGGTCCATGGCGTGGATTTTTTAAAGGTCCATGGCGTGGATTTTTTAAAGGTCCATGGCGTGGATTTTTTAAAGGTCCATGGCGTGGATTTTTTAAAGGTCCATGGCGTGGATTTTTTAAAGGTCCATGGCGTGGATTTTTTAAAGGTCCATGGCGTGGATTTTTTAAAGGTCCATGGCGTGGATTTTTTAAAGGTCCATGGCGTGGATTTTTTAAAGGTCCATGGCGTGGATTTTTTAAAGGTCCATGGCGTGGATTTTTTAAAGGTCCATGGCGTGGATTTTTTAAAGGTCCATGGCGTGGATTTTTTAAAGGTCCATGGCGTGGATTTTTTAAAGGTCCATGGCGTGGATTTTTTAAAGGTCCATGGCGTGGATTTTTTAAAGGTCCATGGCGTGGATTTTTTAAAGGTCCATGGCGTGGATTTTTTAAAGGTCCATGGCGTGGATTTTTTAAAGGTCCATGGCGTGGATTTTTTAAAGGTCCATGGCGTGGATTTTTTAAAGGTCCATGGCGTGGATTTTTTAAAGGTCCATGGCGTGGATTTTTTAAAGGTCCATGGCGTGGATTTTTTAAAGGTCCATGGCGTGGATTTTTTAAAGGTCCATGGCGTGGATTTTTTAAAGGTCCATGGCGTGGATTTTTTTAAGGTCCATGGCGTGGATTTTTTAAAGGTCCATGGCGTGGATTTTTTAAAGGTCCATGGCGTGGATTTTTTAAAGGTCCATGGCGTGGATTTTTTTAAGGTCCATGGCGTGGATTTTTTAAAGGTCCATGGCGTGGATGTGTTAAAGGTCCATGGCGTGGATTTTTTAAAGGTCCATGGCGTGGATTTTTTAAAGGTCCATGGCGTGGATTTTTTAAATATCCATGGCGTGATTTTTTTTAAAGGTCCATGGCGTGATTTTTTTAAAGGTCCATGGCGTGATTTTTTTAAAGGTCCATGGCGTGGATTTTTTAAATATCCATGGCGTGGATTTTTTAAATATCCATGGCGTGATTTTTTTTAAAGGTCCATGGCGTGATTTTTTTAAAGGTCCATGGCGTGGATTTTTCAAGTTTTTGGCATATTAATCTTTACCACACGCTTTGGTTTTGCTGCATATTTATCATGGATGACATTTTGTGGCACGTTTTATAAAAACAAACATGTTTTTACACGAATTCGTTTGTAGTTCCCATAAAGCCATACGTTGTTTGCATTAAAAACTTCGTACCTTGCCACCTACTGACGTAAAAAACACACGTTAAAAGGAAACATGTCAGAAAATAAAACCATAGTTTATTGCAACCACACACACACACACATGTAGCATTTGTTCAGTGGGGTGTTTACATTTCAATAAACTTTATACGCCCCAATGTACCACTATTCATTATATGCAATTTATTTCTGAGGAACTCTTGTGGCGTATACGCTATGATCAACGTGTATACGTCAGTACTTCCTCTTGTATTCTGTTCATTTCTTTTAAATTTCTACTTTAAAATGTACTGATAATAATGTGCGTTCTAATAAAAAAGCAAAATATTTTTGCCACGTCATAAAACATCCTAAAATATTATTCCCATTGTATAGTTAATAAAGATTTATAACTTTTTGGTTTTGTTTTAATATACCCACCATGACTGGATGATGTGGATATTAGTAATGTGAACTGTGTAGGTGTGTTGTACAAAAATAAACACAGATCTCAATTCTTTTGTTCACATATTGGCAGGCAACCTTTCTTCATTAGTTATGATTTTACACATTTTTTCCATTCTCCCCATAGGCTTCCGGCATTGGCAAACTGAAACCGAATATTTTATTAATGGGCTACAAGGCAGACTGGCAGACCTGTGACCACAAGGATCTAAACCAATACTTTAATATAATGCACAAGGTAAGTATTCGCTTTCGAAATTGTTTTAGTTCACAGTTGCTGAACTCTCGCTATGAGATGTTGTTTCATTTGTCATTCAATTTAGAAACTCATCATGAAATAGCCTTTTTTGTATTTCCTTGCTACTCGTTGCTCGACGAACTTCGAACTTATTTCCATTTACGAGTTCTACTGAAACTCTTTGAGCATTGAGTAGTGATGACTGAACACTTACGAAAATAACCATAAAATTCGTGTCTCATTTTCAAGGCATTGGACATGTACTTATCCGTGGCTATACTACGTGTTCCAAATGGTTTGGATTGTTCACAAATATTGGGCGATGAAAGCAATGCCCAACGGAATATTTTGGATGTGCCACGTACGTTGCAGCCCAACGAAAGCTCTGCCGACCTCAATTCAGTCGAACGTACTGGACAAAATGGCTTGAGCGGCAGCATGGATTCGTTGAGTCGCAATGTATCCCAAGGTAAGCAGATGATGACCATATCTCTCCCACAAACACATCTATGACCCACACAGACACACCAAACTCATTCTGCCTAACAGAGAAACTAGTAAGCTTTAGGCTGTATACTGAAATAACTTCAGTTTCTGGAAACATTTTTCCAATGAAATTTCGAATACGGATTAATATAAATATTTATGAATGTTAATTAGTCTTACATTTATTGTTGTTGTTGTAGTATTTATTGATACTCGACAACAACAATTGCTGTTGAAACAAGGAATGCAAATTATTTTAAT
This sequence comes from Musca autumnalis, assembly GCF_047663935.1. Lineage (NCBI taxonomy): Eukaryota > Metazoa > Arthropoda > Insecta > Diptera > Muscidae > Musca > Musca autumnalis. Next base: position 14,741,101 of record NW_027411977.1, on the reverse strand, counting down.
TATAAACTTTTAATGTGTTGATTTGTTCGAATGGATTACAGAGCTCGTCGAAAGGTTAATATAACCAGCGGCAATGGGAGATGGCCAACAAAAAATAGTTTTGAGTACAGTTTTGAAAAACTAAAATAAAACCTAATTATGCACTTATTATTATAATTAGTAAAGATCGTCCATAATGAGGGTAATATTTGAATTTTAGTAAAAACGAATATAGAATCAATCTATTTTGCTGATAAAATAACAAAAAAAAACTATACCATCAGAGGAGAGTAGCAAAAATAAATTCGAACAAAATTAGCCTTCACTTAAACTAAAAATCGTTTATGGCAGTATGTGTTCTACTGAATTTTTGGGCGCTTCGTTTTGGAAAGTAAGAACGGACAAGAGGATTTATATCTATAAGTGCACCTCGATTAATATCATCCATCGTGTAGAGAAGATTTACATGGATGAAATGCCCAAGAAATGTCACCTACATTAAGCTGATGGTATTTTGCCACCCTAGCCATATATGATGTTGTCGGTCCTGTTGTTTACTTTTTCATATGTCGAAGTTGAATTTTGGCGACAAAAGGCAGTACCCCTACTAAAAAAAGCATATTTTGGCACATGGTTTGCTATTGGTCGTGGTATGTTCAGTCACGTCCAGGGTCGCCATAGGGACCCATTAAGCCATACAGAATGAAACGAAAATGTATCACCCTTTTCTGCAGGATACATCAGCTGTTTATTGATTTAAAAGCTAGTTAACAATCTGCTTGTGTTCAAATGTGGTATGTTTAAATATCATGTGGCCTATTGAAATGGGACTAAAGAAAATTGTATAGCAGTGAAAATTATCTATAAGATTAACCTTAATGGTATTTTCGTAGGTTTTTCCATTTTTGAGCTATAGAAGTTCAAATTGGGACAATGAATTTATGCGTTATGCAAATATTAGCGACACGCAGTGGAAGAATATTCAAAACTGGCGAAATGACGACCTGAGGACTGCAACAGGGTGCCTTCTCATGACACCAGTGGACCGTCCTCATGAAGAGACAAAGCTTTTACCCGTGCATCAACACAACAAGATGTTGTCGATACAGTACAAGCTTGGGTGTTATCGTACTGAGCATCCCTGCTACATTCTAGTGCAAAAGCTTTCCCCATCCAGGCACGTCAGAAAAGATCTTCATGATCTATATAGTAAGAGGACTAAAGGTACAAACGGTGACCTTTAGATAACGATACCATCAGGCTTGAATAGTATTAACACTGATGCAGTTACGCAGGCAGTACAAAGATACAGTGTGAATGCCGTACTCGGAAACCACCCCCAGCAACCGCAGCAAAAGAACACCAACTGACAAAGGAAACACGAGTTGTTTTAGTCTAAATAAAACCGGGCATGCAGTCGTCGCTACTCGTATTGGGCCCGAATTGATAGCACGACACCCAATACATGCCCCGCATGTGGATTGGGACCGTACGACACGGCTGTCTCCTGATTCGTATGGTCACAGTCAGTCTAGGTTGCAGAATTTTCTAATCTGGGCTCAGAGTACCCAGAACCAGATAACTGAAAAAGATATACGAACGAAAATATTTGCGATGCTACAGCAAAAACAACAACTGAAAGTCGCTTATTAGAGGTACGGGTGTATGCGATTTGTGGATGATCGATGACCAGGCGATTAGAAGATTCGTTGTTCGGTTTTGTAGAAGATCGGTATCTCGATGATTCGATGTTCAGATGTAGGTGATTTAAAGATGATCGGGAACTCGATGATTCGTTGTTCGGTTTTGCAGATGATCAAGAAGACGATATTTGTGGGTAAGAGATTTATAAATGATAGGGAACTCGACGATGATCGGGAACTTCGAGCACAACCATTGTCGATCATCAGAGAATCGGGTGTAGGTAATTCGTAGATAATCGGTAACACTATGATCAGACGATTCGTAGATAATCGGGAACTTAAAGATTCGAAGTTCGGTGCTCGTGGTGTAGTTGTTGGTTGCCCGAGCAGCTGTGTTATAAGCTTTGTTCCAGAACTAAAAAGTTTAAAAAAATTTTACGACTTTTACATATTTTACCAGAGAAACCGTTCCCGTACACAAAAAAAGTTGTAAAATGTTCACTACTAAAATTGCGCTGAATGACGCTCTCTTTAAAAACTTTTTACACGAAAAATTTTAGCGTGTATAAAATTGTAGTAACATGGCTGCCGCCTCCTGATTGGCTTGTTGGCCGACTTTGACATTTGTTCCAGTTTTTTTTACGTTTTTTCCATTTTTTCGTTCCCGTACATTTTCAAAATACTTTTGTGTGAGAACAATTTTTTTACAGTTTTCTCTTTTACGAGTTTTACTATTAAAAAGAACGGGAACAAAACTCCGGGTTCGTTGTGCAGTTTTTCGGGAACTTAGCTATTCGAGGTTAACGCTGCTCGATAGCATCTATAGCATGCTAGTAGTACTAACTAGTGGAACAAACCCCGAAGACTGAGCGGAACAACAACCGAACGTGAAGCAAAACATCACCCGAAGATGGAGTGGTACAACACCAGAATTGGTAGAGTGTACCTTCCAAAAGTAATACCTAACACTGTCAGTATAGGGACCCTGAATAACATTCGTATTTATACGTTCGTTTTTCATCGAAATAAGAGTATAAAACCCCAAGTATGTTTGGACGAAATGCATTTCAGACAATTTGGAGTCGATTTAGCACCGTCGTCTGTCTAGCTGGCCGGAGCGCACGATGCCTCTCCAGCGGATTAAGCTAATATGAATAGGGGTGCACTCATTGATATGAGAGAAGTCTCCCTTGCCCCGTCTTGGATGTTTGTGAAACAGTTATTATTATATTATTATATAATAGTTTGTCCAAACTTAACATAAATTCGAAGATGGGCCATATCGGTCCACTCCCTCGGGTACCTCCCCCACAACATTTAAATTTTTTTTCGTAAAAATAATAACTCTCGAAGGGACTAACCGATTTGGTCCACTTCGTAATAATTCCACTAGATTCCTTAGAGTACCTCCCACACAAAATTTCGGAATATCCAGTTTAAGACCTCCTCTCGAATCGTTTAATTTTTGCTGTAGCACAAGATTCTTCAGAGGCAAGTACATACTTCCTGAGAAAATGGGCAGAAAGATGTAAAAACCCGCTATGTCACCAAGTGTAGTGGATGGAGTGCACGATAACTGTCGAACGGATTAACCGATTTGGTCCAAAATTTGGCAGTCGTAATTTTTTGCCCAAACCTAAATCAAGTTCTAAGATGGAACTTATTGGTCCACTCCTTTGGGTACCTCCCCCACAAAAGTTCAAAACTTTTCGCTAAAATTATGCGCTCTATCTCTCTCTCTCTAAAAGGCAGTAACCGATTTGGCCCCCAATTTGCACATTGTAATATTTCTACGAGACATAGATCAGGTTAGAATATTGGCTATATATACCAAGTACTTCGGGTATCACCCACACAAAATTTCGGAAAAGTGCAGTTTAGGACCTCCTTTCGAATCGTTTTGATTTTTCTTGAAACAGTTTGCACTCAAGGCTCCTATCATTACGGTACAAGTTTTTCAGTGGTAAGTCCATCCTTCTGGAGAAAATAAGCTGTAAAAAAACCCTACGGCCACCATGTGCAGTGGTTGGTGCGCACGATAACTCTCGAGCCGAATACTGCGTTGGTTCACACTTTGCATATCGTAATATTTCTTCGAATATTAGATGAAATACGAAGGTGGTGCTTTTAGGTCCACTCCTTCCGGTACCTCCCCCACAAAAGTTCGAAAATATGCGCCAAAATGGTACGCCTGATATCTTATAAACGGATTTACCGATTTGCTCCAAACTTTGGATCTCGAAATTTTTATACCCTCAGCATTTATGCTAACGAGGGTATATACACTTTCATACGGGCAAAATCTGCCTCATCGAAATAATGATTTTAGACCCGAAGTATGTGTACAAGTTCCGATACAGGGGTATGGACTTGTAGGGGTTCTAAATCTACAGAGTAGTTTTAGAGCCGAAATTAATTGTTGCCCAAAGACGAACAACAACAACACTTTATTGAATATAGACAACACAACAAGTATTCAGGCGATACTTACGTGTTGCTATTGGGAAACTGGTGGTGTAGGTTAAATGAAACACTTAGTTTATCTTTATAGACGCAGGCGGTCTGAAACTTTGGTTTTATTTTATGTTTTATAATATTTGCGGCAAAATTGCTGCTTCTGCTCTCAAAGCTTTACAGATGATTGATTAGAATGAGTTGTCCTTTTGACATATGATTTGGCGCCGATAAATAGATAGTCGAGGTTTTGGCAGGTATCGATATCGCCTTCCGATTGGCTCCAAACCTCGACATGCTCCCCCTCTTGCACGGGTGCAACATTTAGAAAGGAATGGTAGTAGTATTATTAGTCAACATCCTCGTTTTTTAATGGGTATTAGATAACAAAAAATGAGTTGCAGGGTGGTTGTTGTCATTTGTACAAAAGTTTTCCGGTCGTTACGGCTGTTGACGACTATGTTGGTGTTTTAGCGTTTTCGGGTTTGCAGGTAGTAGCCATTTTATTCCTCTTGAATATTTTTATCAAACGATGTGGTGATCCTCGATGGGAAGGATTCGTGTATGATAGTTTGGCAGGCACAGCCAATGTTTTCAAGCTATCGCCAATATTGATATATTGCTAATGGTCTCAAAAATGTATATGCATCTGAAAAAACTTTGAAACAGAAAAAAGAACACCATACTCCATATGGATCGCATTAATATATGTAAAAGTCTAAAGTTTTTTTACGCTTTTCTGGCTGAAGCGAAAACCATTTTGAAATTATTATAGTAAATTCTTGAAAAATTATATTTTCCCCACCTCTAGTGGACATTTTTTTTGAAACTGACAAATACGGTATATTAAAATACGTTATACTAAGTTTTTTTTTATGCACTTTTCGGGCTAAAGTGTAACCTTTACCCTCTTGAATATCGAACTTTCATTTCAATTTCCAAAGCATTTATTGCGCTTTTCTGGCTAAAGCGAAACCAAATTCTTAAAATGTTAACGAGACACCTCTAGTGGCTCATGAATCTTTCATAGGTAGACATTTTCTTTGAAATTACCACCTCAAGTGGATAATTCATTTTATATTTAACATTTTGTATAATATCTTTTTTTGTCCTCTGTGTATTTAATCTTGATTTTTTACTTATTTTTCTTTTGTTCTTTAGCCACACCTTGTGACTTGTTTTATTTAATTACCACCTCCAGTGGATATTGTGTGTTTGTTACTTTGCAGGCATCTCTAGTACTTGCATCTTAATTGTATATTATCTATATTTCATCTTCTGCATCCACCTCTAGTGGTTAATATTTTTCACTTTCTATAGTAAACTTTTATTTGTTTTTTTTTTACCGAAGATTTTTTAAGCTTTTCGGGTTAAAGCGAAACCATTTCTGTTCATAAAGGATCAATTCAATTTTCAATTGAAAATGATCAAGAAACACCTCTAGTGACTAATACAAGAATTTGTTTTGTAGGTAGAATTCTTCTTTGAAATTACCACTTCAAGTGGCATTCACTCTTCAAATCTTTTCTCATTACACGGGTGATTTGCCAATACCTAACCACCAGTTAATATGTCAACGACACTAGATCCGTTTTGAATCATTGTTGACACAAGGGACAAAATAAAATATATTTTATATTCTTCATAAAATCTTTCATATACAAACTACAACTTTTTCTTTATTCTTCATCATTTGTACACATACTGATACAATCGTTAATGAACATACAATATTTGGTCTTCAATACACTACATCATTTTCAACATCACTTTTTTCATGTTGTTATGACATTCCAAGTACAAGTATCAATACAGTCTAATGAAATTGTACTTTTAATATAAATCAATTCATTAACATAATTCCACATCTCGAATTAGTAGAACATTTCTTCTGTTCAAGTCGAACAATACTCTTTTATTGTTTTATGTCTCTTTTTGTTTTATTTGTCATACTTTCCATATTTCTGTTTTTATTTATGGGTCCATAGATATACCATCCAAAGATGGAATTTTGAGCTATCATACTCCCAACTACATTTCTTTTAGTTCCATTTAATATAATGGATGGTATCAAATCACTGCCGATTAATATGTCCACTTGATCTGACTTTAGGAATCCTGGATCAGCAAGTTGTAAGTTGTCAACTTTTCTCATATTAAACATATTGTGTGACTTAGTTGGAATGGAACTAGTCAAATTTTGCATTACTATGACATTTGCTTTTATATTGGTGTTATCCATATTTCCACACAAAGTTATGTTACATATTTTATTACTATGTGCAACCATAGACCCACTAAGTCCACTTATATTAACATTACATTCTCTTGTTCTAATGCCGATTTGGTTCACTATTTTGTCTGTTATAAAAGATCGTTTAGATCCCGTATCAATTAATGCCCTTGCAGAGAAAGTTTTTCCGGCATGTTTGATTTTCACAATTGCCGTTGGTAACAAAACATCATCTTCACTCATAGATAAATGCGTTTCTACATTAGAAGTTTGTACTGGAGTATGGGAAGTACTAGGCATGTCATCTGTCGTGACATGTGATATTGTTTGTCTATTTACCTCCGAACGAGGACTTTGAGAACCACGTGTTGGTGAGTTCGTACTCGTTGGAAATTGTGACGCATTCCCAATATGCAACTTTGTATGATGCTTCTTCTTGCAATATAAGCATCTGTGCATACTAAAACATTCTTGTGTTACATGTCCACTTTTAAGACAATTATTACACAAACAATTCTCACGTGAAAATTCAACTCTTTCATTCACTGACATATTATTAAATCTCCCACAGTTCTTTAGTATGTGGTTTTTACCACACATGACACATCCATTAGATAGTGTCGTATGCGCATTTTGATGCGCTGTAAATTCGTATTCATTGGTCGGAGGTACTTGTCTTCTAAGACTATCGATTCGCTCAAGAACTCGATGTCTGTTTCTTAGGAAATCTTCCATTTGAGACCATTTGGGTAGCTCTGAATGTGATTCGAGCGATTGTTCCCAAAGGGTCAAAGTCTCAATCGGAAGTTTGGTTGAACACAAATAAATTAATATCGGATCCCAATGATCCACTTTTACATTGTGTGCCTTCAAAATAGCTAGACAGTCGCTAACTGTGGATTGAATTCTCTTTATATCTTCACTAGATTCAACCTTTGCTGGCGAAAGATTAAATAAAATTTTCAATTGGTTATCTACCAGAACTCTCAAATTCTCGTATCGCACAGACAATGCTTCCCACGCTAAGGAAAAATTCTGATCTGATAGTGGATAACGATCAACAATTCTCCCAGCTTCACCCTTTGTTTTGTTACGCAAATGGTAAAGTTTTTGCGCTGGCGTAAGTCTGGGATGATTACCATATATGGCCGTAAACATATCTCTAAAAGTTGGCCATTCTTCATAACTTCCGTAGAAGTCTTGAGTGTCACAAGGTGGCACTTTAATACAAATTTCCGACATATCAAAAGCAGCTGAGCTGTGAAATAGTGACGGATTTGTAACTTCGCCTCTAGCGGTATTACTTTGATTTTTATCTTTTCTATTCTTTAACATTTCTAATAAATTGGCCTTTGTCGTTTGATAAATGTCTCTGACGGACTCAAACATTTGTTTGGCTTTCAATTTATATTTTTTCTCTTTCTCATCTTCTGTTGCAGTAAAAAAGACATATTCAAATGCACTGCGTACATTGTGGAAATCTTCATCAATCGATTCTATTTTAGTTTCTATTAAAGAATCCGAAAGATATTTTTCTGGAGTATTTCCTAGTTTTCTGCACGTTTGCATAAGGCTGTCGGTTTCGTATTCAAATTTAGCACAAGTTATTGAATCCATATTGATATTATAAATTTATGAGTTTTTTATGTTATTATTTTTATGTAAATTATTTATCGTTATTATTTATCTTTTTAAAATTTATTTCTTATTATTTTATAATTTTTTATTATTTATATTATACTATCAAACTATAACTATCGCTTTATTTATTTTAAAATAAAGTGTAATTATTTCGTAAATTGGTTTGTGTTTGTAGTATAATTTCCGTATTCTCAATAAAAATTTAAAGTTATAAATTTTTATGAAAAAATTATATTATATTTTTTAATTGTTTGTAAATTTTATGTTATTTATTAATTTATTTATTGTATTTTATTAAATTATTATTTATTTTTTATTGAAATTATTATTGTTTTTATTATTGCTTCGAATTCAATAAATTATGCAACGTTTTATACGTTACGGTCTGCACACTAACGTTACGTTACTCTAAAGCCCCCAAGGTTTGGATCCACACTAAATGATCGATAGTCGATATGGCAACAATTGACTATTGACAAATCGATCAAGCACAACAATAAACAGATGGCAATATTCGTTTATATGTTGTAAATGACAAATGAAATCAAAACAAATGAAACAAAATGATGTGAAAAAGTGATGAGTGAAAATGATAATTGTTTTATTAGAAAAAATGATGTTAGTGTATGTGTTTTCTTTAATAAATACACGCAAAATCTCTAATTCTCTCTTTTTATTCCAATTTCCACTCGGTGTTTCTTGGTAGTGTATTGTGTACAACAATAATGCAAAGGGCCGCCACATTCAAACACTGAATAGGGGCAGAAAATTTTAGATTTTTTTTAATACAATTTTTATGCAAATTTTATGTTTTTTTTTTTTTTTTGGCAAATCAGCCGGATCGTTTTTAAAGGCTTCGAAGGACCATGTACAAGTTCCGATACAGGGGTATGGACTTGTAGGGGTTCTAAATCTACAGAGTAGTTTTAGAGCCGAAATTAATTGTTGCCCAAAGACGAACAACAACAACACTTTATTGAATATAGACAACACAACAAGTATTCAGGCGATACTTACGTGTTGCTATTGGGAAACTGGTGGTGTAGGTTAAATGAAACACTTAGTTTATCTTTATAGACGCAGGCGGTCTGAAACTTTGGTTTTATTTTATGTTTTATAATATTTGCGGCAAAATTGCTGCTTCTGCTCTCAAAGCTTTACAGATGATTGATTAGAATGAGTTGTCCTTTTGACATATGATTTGGCGCCGATAAATAGATAGTCGAGGTTTTGGCAGGTATCGATATCGCCTTCCGATTGGCTCCAAACCTCGACAGTATGTTTGGACGAAATGTGTTTCAGACAATTTGGAGTCAATTGAGCAATATCCGTCCGTCTGTCTGTCTGGCTGGCTTGAGCGCACGATAACTCTCGAACGGATAAACCGATTCGGTTCAAATTTTGGCTTTCGTAATATTTTACCCAAACTTAGTTTAAGCTCGAAGATGGGCTATATCGGTCCACTTCTTCCGGTACCTCCCCCACAAAAGTTGGAAAACGTTCGGTAAAATTGTGCGCACGATAACTCTTGAAGGGAGTAACTGATTTGGTCCATACTTTGCCCATCGTGAAATGTGTACCAGACTTAGATAAGGTTTCAATATGGACTCAATCGGTTCACTCCTTCGGGTACCTCCCACACAAAATTTAGGAGAAGTTCAGTTTAGGGCCATCCCTCGAATCGCTTTGATTTTTGTTTTAGCAACTTGTATTCACTGTCCTCCATACGACGGCACAAGTTTTATCAGGGGCAAGTCCATGAGAAAATAGGCTGAAAGTTGCAAAAAACCCCTATGACACCGTGTGAGGTGGTTGGAGCGCAAGATAACTCTCGAACGGATCTGCCGATTCGGTCCAAGATTTAGCCTTAGTAATATTTTGTCCAAAAAAAAAATTTCGTACTGTAACTCTTGAAGGGAGTGGCCGAATTGGTCTATACTTAACACATCCCAATATATCTACCAGTTATTGATCTGGTTGAAATATGGACTATAGTTGTCCACTCCATCCGGTACCTCCCACACAAAATGTCGGATAAGTTCACTTTAAGACCTGATATCGAATCAATTTGATTTTTGTTGACGCAACTTGCATTCGCTGCTTCAATTACGATGGTAAAAGTTTTTTTTTAGGGGCAAGTCCATACTTCTTGAGCAAACAGCCCGATGAGTGTAAAAACACCCTATGGCACTATATGTTGTGGCTGGAGATTCACTTCCATAACGGTCAATGTCGATCCATTCCTTTTAGTATCTCCTCCGCAAAACTTTTGTTCTTTAATCCTAATCAACATTGTTTTCGGTTCAAACGCCCAAAATTTTTAAAACCCCCTAAATACATTTTTCAATATACACAGGCTGAGGGTATATCTCTGTCGGCAAAGCCGACTGATACTTTTTTACTTGTTTGTCTAAACTTTGTTATGTTCAAAAGTGGACCCTTTCGTTCCACTCCTTAGGTTACCGCCCAAACAAATGTTCAACATTTTGTTTAAGGGCGGTTAAGGGTCTGTTCGATGATCTTTTGGACATTTTTTACCGAAGGTACTTCCAGTGGCCCTGTTTAAAGCGATATTTTGTTTATCGTGGGCAAGTCCATGTTTCTTAACATAAAAGTCCAAAAACTCTAAATTATATGGTGACCAACTGAAATGACTGGTGGGCGCGATATCTATAGAGAGGAATGACTCCCAAAATAAAACGCACTTCCGAAATGTTAAATGTCCTTTAGATACCATCACCAGCAAAACCTGTGGGTTTTTATCCTAATCCATATTTTTGTCGGGAAGTTCATATGCCCAAAACTTTACGTTATTAGTTGTTAATAAAAATGTTACTAAGATAAGGTTGAACGTTTAAAATTCCGGGCGAACTCCGTATACTTACAGACAATTTCAATTTAAAGTTGAATATAATGACAAGGAGACAAGGTCAAAGTTGAAGACTCGCCACCCCAAGAAATCTAATTTTTATTAATCAAAAATTAGGCTAGGTGATCTATTAATTTGGGTTTTGTGATAGGATAGGTCATAACATTCAAATTGAATTTGGTCCTTATGACCCTATGGTCTGAGTTTATGTTCATTTGGAAACATGTCAAGGGAAAATTACAGGAATACAGGATGTGTGTCAAAATAATCCAAAAATAACACCTGTGTTTCCCTACTAATTGAGATTGCGAGTAAATTTGAAACACTGTGAAAGATATGTAACATTGAAATTATTTATATTTATTTAAACTTGTTAAAATAATTTGCATTCCTTTGTGTGCATGTCCAGAAGTCATAAAATCTCAAAAGAGTTATACAGTTACAAATATGTAATCAAACATTTGTGTAAATATTTGAATATCAATTTCATTGAATCTATTTATTATTTTTTTTTTTGCATGGATAATTTGAATTGATTTTTTCTTTGACTCACCATCAACAATCAATTCTTGTAAATATGAATGCTGACACACACAAAACAAATTATATATGTATTTATAATATTTATTTTGTGGTATATACATAAAAATTGCAAAAAAAAAATTGAAACCACATCGTAACACACTTGTCATGTGTCATGCCGCACTTGCTCCACTACTACCAACCGCACAATTACAACATCAGATGCTGGTCCACTGAACACTACAACCACAGAGAATGGTATTAAAAAAGGTAAGTTTGTTAAATTTTATTTTTATTTTTTCTTTTGTTTTAATTTTATTTCAAAGAATTTTTGTATGTAGTCTTCCTTTAAAAGGACCAAATGAGACAGACATAACCTTAATATAGTTTAGTAATCATGGAATTGTTAGCATAGTTACCTATATTCCAAAACAAACTATATCAAAAAAGAGAGTGATCATCCACGGTTGGGCTATCCACAGCAAAACCCTACTCTTGACTTCCTCGCTGTGTTTATAAATGTTGGTTTAACTTTAGCAATGCTTTCGATTTAGCTTACACTATTTTGTTGTCACAAATAACATGTGTATGTGTGTCTGACATGTTTTCTCTTCAAATATTTATGTCTTTCATATTTTTATAACTTTTTTTCTTCTTCGTCGTCTATTATTATTTTAACCTTTAACCTAACCTACCCCAGGCAATGTAATGTCGTTTTCTACACGTGCAAGAAAAAATGATAAACAATTTGATAGCAATAAAATTCGTATGTCTCTCCTTGGGAACAAAAAATGAGAAATAACAATGGAGAAGTGTTTTCATGTTTTCTTTGGTTTCGAAAGGTTCGATGTAATTTCTTATCGCTTGTCATCTTCAGCAATGTTCATGATTCTTGATCTATTTCGTAAATAAAGATTTTTTAAAGGTCCATTTCGTGCATTTTTTAAATATCCATGGCGTGGATTTTTTAAATGTCCATGGCGTGGATTTTTTAAAGGTCCATGGCGTGGATTTTTTAAAGGTCCATGGCGTGGATTTTTTAAAGGTCCATGGCGTGGATTTTTTAAAGGTCCATGGCGTGGATTTTTTAAAGGTCCATGGCGTGGATTTTTTAAAGGTCCATGGCGTGGATTTTTTAAAGGTCCATGGCGTGGATTTTTTAAAGGTCCATGGCGTGGATTTTTTAAAGGTCCATGGCGTGGATTTTTTAAAGGTCCATGGCGTGGATTTTTTAAAGGTCCATGGCGTGGATTTTTTAAAGGTCCATGGCGTGGATTTTTTAAAGGTCCATGGCGTGGATTTTTTAAAGGTCCATGGCGTGGATTTTTTAAAGGTCCATGGCGTGGATTTTTTAAAGGTCCATGGCGTGGATTTTTTAAAGGTCCATGGCGTGGATTTTTTAAAGGTCCATGGCGTGGATTTTTTAAAGGTCCATGGCGTGGATTTTTTAAAGGTCCATGGCGTGGATTTTTTAAAGGTCCATGGCGTGGATTTTTTAAAGGTCCATGGCGTGGATTTTTTAAAGGTCCATGGCGTGGATTTTTTAAAGGTCCATGGCGTGGATTTTTTAAAGGTCCATGGCGTGGATTTTTTAAAGGTCCATGGCGTGGATTTTTTAAAGGTCCATGGCGTGGATTTTTTAAAGGTCCATGGCGTGGATTTTTTAAAGGTCCATGGCGTGGATTTTTTAAAGGTCCATGGCGTGGATTTTTTAAAGGTCCATGGCGTGGATTTTTTAAAGGTCCATGGCGTGGATTTTTTAAAGGTCCATGGCGTGGATTTTTTAAAGGTCCATGGCGTGGATTTTTTAAAAGTCCATGGCGTGGATTTTTTAAAGGTCCATGGCGTGGATTTTTTAAAGGTCCATGGCGTGGATTTTTTAAAGGTTCATGGTGTGGATTTTTTAAAGGTTCATGGTGTGGATTTTTTAAAGGTCCATGGCGTGGATTTTTTAAAGGTTCATGGTGTGAATTTTTGAAAGGTCCATGGCGTAGATTTTTGTTATGGCGTGGATTTTTTAAAGGTCCATGGCGTGGATTTTTTAAAGGTCCATGGCGTGGATTTTTTAAAGGTCCATGGCGTGGATTTTTTAAAGGTCCATGGCGTGGATTTTTTAAAGGTCCATGGCGTGGATTTTTTAAAGGTCCATGGCGTGGATTTTTTAAAGGTCCATGGCGTGGATTTTTTAAAGGTCCATGGCGTGGATTTTTTAAAGGTCCATGGCGTGGATTTTTTAAAGGTCCATGGCGTGGATTTTTTAAAGGTCCATGGCGTGGATTTTTTAAAGGTCCATGGCGTGGATTTTTTAAAGGTCCATGGCGTGGATTTTTTAAAGGTCCATGGCGTGGATTTTTTAAAGGTCCATGGCGTGGATTTTTTAAAGGTCCATGGCGTGGATTTTTTAAAGGTCCATGGCGTGGATTTTTTAAAGGTCCATGGCGTGGATTTTTTAAAGGTCCATGGCGTGGATTTTTTAAAGGTCCATGGCGTGGATTTTTTAAAGGTCCATGGCGTGGATTTTTTAAAGGTCCATGGCGTGGATTTTTTAAAGGTCCATGGAGTGGATTTTTTAAAGGTCCATGGCGTGGATTTTTTAAAGGTCCATGGCGTGGATTTTTTAAAGGTCCATAGCGTGGATTTTTTAAAGGTCCATGGCGTGGATTTTTTAATGGTCCATGGCGTGGATTTTTTAAAGGTCCATGGCGTGGATTTTTTAAAGGTCCATGGCGTGGATTTTTTAAAGGTCCATGGCGTGGATTTTTTAAAGGTCCACGGCGTGGATTTTTTAAAGGTCCACGGCGTGGATTTTTTAAAGGTCCATGGCGTGGATTTTTTAAAGGTCCATGGCGTGGATTTTTTAAAGGTCCATGGCGTGGAGTTTTTAAATGTCCATGGCGTGGAGTTTTTAAAGGTCCATGGCGTGGATTTTTTAAAGGTCCATGGCGTGGATTTTTTTAAAGGTCCATGGCGTGGATTTTTTAAAGGTCCATGGCGTGGATTTTTTTAAAGGTCCATGGCGTGGATTTTTTAAAGGTCCATGGCGTGGATTTTTTTAAAGGTCCATGGCGTGGATTTTTTAAAGGTCCATGGCGTGGATTTTTTAAGTTCCATGGCGTGGATTTTTTTAAAGATCCATGGCGTGGATTTTTAGAGGTCCAGGCGTGGATTTTTTAAGGTCCAGGCGTGGATTTTTTAAAGGTCCATGGCGTGGATTTTTTTAAAGGTCCATGGCGTGGATTTTTTAAAGGTCCATGGCGTGGATTTTTTTAAAGGTCCATGGCGTGGATTTTTTAAAGGTCCATGGCGTGGATTTTTTAAAGGCCCATGGCGTGGATTTTTTAAAGGCCCATGGCGTGGATTTTTTTAAGGTCCACGGCGAGGATTTTTTTAAAGTCCATGGCGTGGATTTTTTTAAAGTCCATGGCGTGGATTTTTTTAAGGTCCACGGCGAGGATTTTTTTAAAGTCCATGGCGTGGATTTTTTTAAAGTCCATGGCGTGGATTTTTTTAAAGTCCATGGCGTGGATTTTTTTAAAGTCCATGGCGTGGATTTTTTTAAAGTCCATGGCGTGGATTTTTTTAAAGTCCATGGCGTGGTTTTTTTTTAAAGTCCATGGCGTGGATTTTTTTAAAGTCCATGGCGTGGTTTTTTTTAAAGTCCATGGCGTGGTTTTTTTTAAAGTCCATGGCGTGGATTTTTTTAAAGTCCATGGCGTGGATTTTTTTAAAGTCCATGGCGTGGATTTTTTTAAAGTCCATGGCGTGGATTTTTTTAAAGTCCATGGCGTGGATTTTTTAAAGGTCCATGGCGTGGATTTTTTAAAGGACCATGGCGTGGATTTTTTAAACGTCCATGGCGTGGATTTTTTAAAGGTCCATGGCGTGGATTTTTTAAAGGTCCATGGCGTGGATTTTTCAAAAGGTCCATGGCGTGGATTTTTTTAAAGTCCATGGCGTGGATTTTTTTAAAGTCCATGGCGTGGATTTTTTAAAGGTCCACGCCATGGATGTTTTAAAGGTCCACGCCATGGATGTTTTAAAGGTCCACGGCGTGGATTTTTTAAATATCCATGGCGTGGATTTTTTAAATATCCATGGCGTGGATTTTTTAAATATCCATGGCGTGGATTTTTTAAATACCCATGGCGTGGATTTTTTAAAGGTCCATGGCGTGGATTTTTTAAAGGTCCATGGCGTGGATTTTTTAAAGGTCCATGGCGTGGATTTTTTAAAGGTCCATGGCGTGGATTTTTTAAAGGCCCACGGCGTGGATTTTTTTAAAGGTCCATGGCGTGGATTTTTTAAAGGCCCATGGCGTGGATTTTTTAAAGGTCCATGGCGTGGATTTTTTAAAGGTCCATGGCGTGGATTTTTTAAAGGTCCATGGCGTGGATTTTTCAAAGGTCCATGGCGTGGATTTTTTAAAGGTCCATGGCGTGGATTTTTCAAAGGTCCATGGCGTGGATTTTTCAAAGGTCCATGGCGTGGATTTTTTAAAGGTCCATGGCGTGGATTTTTTAAAGGCCCACGGCATGGATTTTTTAAAGGCCCACGGCATGGATTTTTTAAGGGCCCACGGCGTGGATTTTTTAAAGGTCCATGGCGTGGATTTTTTAAAGGCCCACGGCATGGATTTTTTAAAGGCCCACGGCATGGATTTTTTAAGGGCCCACGGCGTGGATTTTTTTAAGGCCCACGGCGTGGATTTTTAAAGGCCCACGACGTGGATTTTTAAATGCCCACGGCGTGGATTTTTTTAAAGGTCCACGGCGTGGATTTTTTAAAGATTTTTTGTATATAAATTTGACCAAACGCTTTGGCTTTGCGACATATTTAGCATGAACGACATTTTGTGGGAAATTTTATAAGAAAAAATTGGTTTTTAGACGAATTCTTTGGTTTCATTGTTTGCATTAAAAACTCTATACCTTGCCACATACATACTGACAGAAGAAATATACGTTAAAAAGAAAAAGAAACATCCAAGTAGGATTTGTTCAGTGGGATATTTACATTTCGATAACCTTTATACGCACCAATGTTCCATTCATTGTATGAAATTCATTTCAGAGAAACACTTGTGGCGTATGGTCAACGTGTATACGCCAGTACTTCCTCTTTTATTGTGTTTATTTCTTTTAAATTTCTACTTTAAAATGTAATGCTAATAATGATGTGTGTTCATTTTGTTACGATGAATAGTTTATCTTTGAAATAATAATGGTATGTTTGCACGAAATTTCTTTCAGGTTGCTGGCTGGAGAGCACGATAACTCTCGAATCAATCTAGTGTTTTGGTCCCAAATTTGTTTCGAAGGTGGGTCTATTCGTCCACTCCTTCAGACAAATCTCCAAAATTGTGGGCAAAGTGCAGCTTAAGAGCTGCTCGAATCACTTTGATTTTTGTTGCAACAACTTGTTTTCAATGCCCCTTTACGACGATACAGGTTTTTTCAGGGGCAAATCCATAGTAGTTGAGAAAATGGCCCGAAAGCTGTAAAAATCCGCTATTGCACCATGTGTAGTGGCACAATAAATCTCCAACGAATTAACCGATTGGGTAGAAAATTTCGACTTCGGAATATTTTTTCCAAAGTTAGTTTATGTTTGAAGTTGAGTCATATCGGTCCACTCCTCAGGTACCTGCCCCACAAAATGTCGGGTAGGTAAACGTTTCAATTCACAGAGGCTGAGGGTATAAATTTGTGGGCAAAGTCGACTTATGGATACTTTTTTACTTGTTTTAATTAAATTTCTCAAAACTGAAACTTGTGCAGAGTTAAGTTTTCATTAAATACATTGTTTGTTTGTACACTTTGAATAGGTTGGGGTGTGTGTAATGAAAAAATTGGAAAATTAATAAAAACATATTAAAAGCAAAATATTTAATAAAAAACATTCCTTTGTAAGTTTGCTTAAGCAAAGATAAAAATTCAATGTGCCACAATGATATGAATGGAAAATACATATTTAAATTGATATTGAAAAAAATTGGTAAAATTCTTAGAAGGAAACTGTCAATAACAACAGCACAACATTTACAAAATGAAACAGTTTCGTGAGAATTTTCTCAAGTACCCAGCACTTCAGATCTAATATCTGGTGTTCAACTTTTCGTCTTTGTTATGTTTGTCTTTTTTTCATTTTTTTTTCATTTCCTATAAACGTTCATAAACAGCCAGAGATGTTTGCATAATACATGCAAACATATTTATATAGTACTTCATGCGTTCGGTAACAGTTATGAGTTTTTTTTTTGCAGAACAAAACAAGTCCTTGAAATCGTTGTTTGCTACATATGTATGTATCTGAGAAACATAAACACTTGACCTTTTTTAGTTATAATATAGAAAACGAAAATAACGGACAAAATATGAATCATTTCTAAGAAATGTCCAAAAAATTGGTTGGGTCCCTTAAGGTCACAACAAGGTATTCAAAAATGTGTCGAAGTCCTGTTGACATTATTCACTTATTCCAAGAAGATCCACTTTTAAATTTAGTTTAGAAATGTTTCGTACTTTAGGATAAATTGTGGTGACATAAAAACCATTTGAGAAAGGTATCGATATGGATAAACGGCTGTGTAAAATAATCGAGATGGACAGGTGCCAGAATGAATATCGAAAACTTTACCAAACGGTGAGGACATATAACGTCGTATGTGCGTTTTATTGCTAAACACTGCCAACAAATTGGTGGGAAATATTTGACCTCTTTACAATTAAAGTTTTTAGATAGTGCCTAAGTAATCACAATGAACACTTATATAATCGAGTGAACACTTGACACTTGGTTATAATAACGTTTTTGTTGAAGAAACAAAAAACATGGCAACTCATGATGACCTGTGGCGAGATCCGCAACTATAGTTTTCCCAATTGGTAAACAAAATAAATAAAAATTGTTTAACAAAATATTACAACAACGACTTTGTTATTTAGCAGGACTAGGGAAGAAAGTGTGAAAAATTAAATTTATGGTTTTGTTAAAGGTACACTCTTCAATAGAGACGAGTAAGGAAATTTGACGCAGATACACATGTGTGCTCAGTTTATAAAAAAAAAACAAATTTCCATGTTTTGTGATATCATCTTATTTAGAATTTTGGCCTTGGTTCGTAAGATATGTCTTTCTGACAGGGCCATCGCTTTCCATCCTATTGACACGGTCCAGCCAACCCAACACGGTGCGTCTGAATTAACTTTTAATGGAAGGAGCTTACAGCTGGAAAGTTTTTGCGTAATGTGAAACTACAATATTCATAGATGAGAAAAATCATAAAACAAAAAATTCGCCGGATGAATTTAAAAAAATCACGGTCAAATGTCACATTTTTAGGTTTTCAGGATTTTGCTACGAAAGCGCATGTTCTATCGAAATGAGACTGAAGACAATGTAGTAGCTGTGAAAGATATCTACAAGATTGACCTTTATGACTTTTTCCCAGGTTTTACCATTTGTGAGATATAGAAGTTCCAAACTGGGACAATGTACTGACTGTATCGCCTCCTTATAAAACAATGTCATGCACGGTGCGCCTTAACTATCTTTAAAAGAAAAGAACTTACAGCTGTAGAGAATTTCCACTGCTACAATTTTTTCTTTAGTCTAATTTCAATAAAGCTTGCGGTTTCCAAGCAAAATCCTGAGAATCTAAAAAGCTTTAAAATATGATCATTGATCGCGATTTATTTAAAAATCTCTCCGGCGATTTTTTGACTTGCTGTCATTACCTCATTTTGGCTACGTGCTAAACACTTAATGTCGTCGTTTGGTATTGGTTCTGCGGTATTTTCATCGCCGCACATATTCAATACCAAAAGCTTTGTAAAATGGTCCTTCCAGACCATTCATCACCTTTGCAGGAGAATGTGCCTGCACCATACCCTTCAATATGGATTTCTACACTCTGGTAAAATTGTCGGACTTCATTCTGACTACTGAACATCTCGAATTCCTCATTCTCATGTTTTCCTGTTCTTTCTTCTACGCTCCTCTGCTCTTCCCTTTTCCCAATATTTTTCAATGCAGCTTCGTGTTGCTACTGACTGTCGCATAGGTTTAAACCAACGTAGAAGCATAGGTTTAATGCTGGGTTGGCAGCCCCTGGCTGAAACACTATAGTTTCGGGACAATCCGGTGCGTAAGAACCCGCTGCCGTGGAATTGATGGATTTTTATGTTGTGGTTTTTGGTGCCCAAATATAGAGTGAGCTCCGCAGGCTGGTGCTATCTGTTGTGTGTTGCAGCTTCTCGACATTCAGTCTCCGTCCTGTGTTAGAATGCACTTTTGCCGCAACATTAAATCGAGTTACATACCTTGGATGCTACAAGGATATTATCCGAATCGATGTTCACTCAAATTGAACGGACATCTAACACAAATAAAGAGGTCCTTCCGTCTGTCACAGCATGATCAATTTGGTTTTTATAATGTGGCAACATTCACATGGCCTTGTGTATGTAGAGGTGTTGGAACCTACAGCTGCTCACTACCATTTTGCCGCTGCAGGGTGTTACCTCATCAAGGTTAAACTTGCCGACCATGGGTACCCTAAGACCCAGCCAATTTAGGCATATAAATCTCCTAGAACAATCTTAATGTCATGGCCTGGGAAGCGTTCATATGCTCTATCATTCTCTGGGCACTCGTATAATATATCCTTGATCTGTACATATTTCTTTTCGGTGGGGTCATGACCACAAATGAAACTGATGTTAGGGAACTTTGCTTTTATACCGATTGTGGAAATTCTCCCATCTACCAGAGTGAATCTGGAGAACAGGTTTTAAACCATAAATCCAACGCCTATAATACAAGGCGTAATCGTTTCTGATTCTTATGTCTGCCCGATTCCATGACTTTGTGACTACCTAAAACATCCGCCAGTGCGCAAGCTATACCTAGTCTGTAAAGAGTCCGGACATTTCAGGCGAAGATTTGATGATAAAGGTCCTTAAAACATTTGCGGAAGGTCATTAACTTTAGAGTAGGTTAGAGTGGGTTACCGACGCGATCGAGTGGCACAGATGGCTACAGATAGTTCTTAAAAAATCTTCAGCTCGGAACAATTGACTACTGAACTAATGATCAGCCCATAAAAATGAAATTAACGAACAGATCTGGCGGGGCCGACTATATGGAAATATATATGAATATAAATCTAAACAGATTTCGATAAAATGTGCGTGTTCGATTTCAACGAAAAATTAATTAAAATTAATATTAACAAGTAAGAAGGCGTTAAGTTCGGCCGGGTCGAACTTTTTATACCCTCCATCACGAAATGTGATGAAGTAAAATGGAACAATTAGGTTCCTTTTGTTCAGCAATTTCGGTAAAACAATGTGGCTAACCTTCAGGAGGTACCGTTCTATGGGTCTATATTAAGGCGTGAACCTGTACCAAAAAACTTACGGGGGACGTTATGTAGCCCCAACGAAGACTAAATACCAAATTTCAGCCATTTCGTAGGAATATTGAGGCCACAACCTTCAAAATACCGAAAATCGGGAAGTATTGTTCTATGGGTTCTATATGAAGGCGTGGACCTATGCCGACAAATTTGATATGGAAAGTTTTATACCCCAAATGAAGACTAAATACCAAATTTCAGCCATTTCGGAGGAATATTGAGGCCACAACCTTAAAAATACCGAAAATCGGGAAGTACCGTTCTATGGGGCCTATATGAAGGCGTGGACCTATACCTACAAAATTCTAGGGGAAAGTTGTATACCCCTTACGAAGACTAAATACCAAACTTCAGCCATTTCGGAGGAATATTGAGGTTACATCCTTCAAAATACCGAAAATCGGAAGGTACCGTTCTATGGGGGCTATATGAAGGCGTGGACCTATACCGACAAAACACTGGGGGGAAGTTGTATACCGCCAACGAAGACTAAGTACCAAATTTCAGTCATTTGGTCTGATAATGAAACTAAAACCTTAAAAATACCGAAAATCGGGTGGTACCGTTCTATGGGGGCTATATCAAAACGTGGACCGATATACCCATTTGCAATACCAAACTTCCTAGGTGTAATAGAAACTTCTATAACAAATTACAAAGCTCTATCATAAAAATTGAGAGCTGTATTTTGATTTCTACAGACGGACGGACAGACGGACATGGTTATATCGACTTAGAATTTTACCCTGATCAAGAATATACATACTACTTTATAGGGTCTCCGATTAATATTTCGATGTGTTACAAACGGAATGACTAATTTAATTATACCTTCCATATTATGGTGATCTTCGCCCTGATATGCAACATTTTCAAATAAATAGAATCAGCTGAGCCAGGCTGGGATTTTTGAACACACGTCTTTGAAAAACACAGGAAAAATGTGTTGTGACGGCGTGTTAGTGTTTAGAGCCAAACTCATTACTTTCAAAGGCAGCACTAAGCGTTTGTCATAAAAGCCATACAATTAAATGGGCAAGTTCCCATTGAAGTTGTAAAAACCAAAATTGCATTTGAAAGAAAAAAAGTTCGACGACAGAGAAGTCACTCCACAGCCGGTATGACCGTACTTACAAAGTTCTCCTCGTACTCTTGGTCAGATATATGTGGAAAATTCTATGGGGTTTAATAAATTACCGCTCATAAATATTGATTTCTTACAGAAAATCATCACGAGCTGGTAGCCACTTGCCTTTCCCCCCTCAAAATGAATGTAAGCGGAGTAGCTAAAGAAGATTTTTGTGTTCAAGTAGACTTTTATGACATTACTTGCAATGGCGAATCACACCTATCCGTCAAAATCACCTCAAAATTTTTAACGAGTGCTTTTGTCTAGGACTGATGTATGTTCAGTCGCTGCCAGGGTCGGCATAAGGACCCACAAACCCTACGTAAAACACGAGTGCTGATAATTTAATATTAATTATAGTACTCTGGTGTCTATGTTACGAATAATATGTGAGGCATAGACTAACGAATGTATAGACAAAGAAATCCTCTCAGTGAAATTCTCTCATTGAAATTCTCTCATTGAGTGAGAATTGATTCAGTTGACAAGGTACTCAATTTTTTATGCATTTTTAAACTATTTATGATGTTAAGAGACAATATGTAGGTTATACTGGCCGGATCTACATCCTCAAATAAAAAAAATCAATAAAATCTTGCAATTTACCCCCAAAAAAATGCAATTGAGATAACACAGAACATATTACAAATTCTCTGTCTATTCATTCATTCCCAGTAGGAAATTGAATCTGCGATGACCATTTCATCAACGAAAATTTTCACAATTGTCTTTAAACAAGACAGTGTCACCAAATTTGTCACTCTTCCATGTGCCATGTGTAACATTCTGAACGAAAATGTCTTGCAATGTGCCTTGGTACAAGTTTATGTTCATTTTATCGTCCATGAAGACAACTTCACTTACCTTGTGTGAAAAGGTCGTCGATGATCTATGAGCTTGGAGCTTACTGTGAGCTTGGAACTTGCTAAGAGCTAGGAGCTTGCTGAGAGACTTGGAGCTTGCTAAGAGCTTGGTGCTTACTAAGAGACTTGCAGTTTGCTAAAAGCTTGATCGATTCGAGACTGTCGAGACTGTAGACGAGCCGCACGACTTCGGTGGGGAAAAATTTAAATAAACATTCGGGTGGTAACACGATATGAATGAGAATTATTGGTTGGCATTGATTGTCTTTAATTGCACCGCAGTTAAATTTGTCCACTATGCCGACTATGCAGTGGTAATTGATGGTAATGAGTGAGTGTAGGAGTGTATGAAACGATCACGTTAAAAATTGTAAAGATAAAGTTAAGGATCGGATGACTTAAAAATCTGCTCTTAGTTTGGCTAATAAAAATACTTTCTGTACTGGCCCATCTAAGTCGGTATGGAAAAAAGCTAAAATCCTCACTCTGACTGAAATCCTCGCCAATTTTTCTTATGTTAAACTTTTGCCGCTCATTAATAAGTGGAAGTAGCTTATACTATGATCCATCGAACGAAATGGGTCAATAACATTGGTTTTCCTAGGAGAGTAGTTGTGCTGAATCGTGGCCATGTTTACACTAAGTTATGGCTTGGTTGGTTTTTTTGTTACTTTGACAGTTATTATTTGTTCCGTATGGATGAAAATTAAGGTTATGCACTACAAATAAAGAATACTAAATTTAGTTTTTGTTTTTGCCGCATACAATATGCCATATAATAATACATTTATTGCGGGATAATCTCAACTGAAAACGAACGTGATTCAGATGAATACAATGTACGTGTTGTTCAAATGGACACGTAATTTTCGAACTTAATCAGTCCTACTTGTTTACATAATCAATGCTTGATATTTTCAATCATTTTTCATGGAAGAAACTTTAACAAAAAGAATATTAATAAAAATCATGTTATATACTTCTGCCGCTGCTCAGAATATGTGACAGTCAGAGCCGTCAACTATTATATCAATCACACTTTTGTAAAACGTATCCAAACAAAATGTTTTCGAAACTCATTTCTAGCTACGTTGATGGTAAAAAAATTCATCGCATGGTAACAGTTGTTAGCAGCATCAGCATGGTGTCATTCATTTTGATTGATATTTTGGGTTTATTGTCCATATTAAAGTTTTCTCTTGGGGGCCTTTTCGATCTTAGTAGCGTAAAATCTGCCAACAAAACAGAATTGCCATAGGATTTAATTTGTCAAATACGACGAGTTTGTTGCTATTTAGCCTTTGTTGATATGACAATTCAAGTCAAAGTTTAGGACAAACAAGAAAAGTAAATTAACCAAAACAGAATTGCCACTTATTACATACGGAGGAATTTTGTTAAACGGAAGTAGTGTTGACAGATATAACAGACAATGGACATGGCTGTCGTAATAGTTTGTGTAATACATACATACTACATACATTGTATATGGTGTTTGTTTTGTAGTTACATAACAACTTTGGGGTATGATGGAGACAAACCATACAACAGTGAAAATGTCAAAGCCCTTGCATGTAAACTGGTACACCATAAGGAACAGCTGATGACTTCCTTGGCTGTAAATATAAAATTTTTGTAATAAAAATGGAATAAAACAAATTTATCAATTATACCAAAAATATATGTACACTCATCATTAAAATGGTCAAATGCTAAAATGTCCCCTGGAAGGCGATATAAAATTACTCATTTTATATCTTTTTTCCCTAATAGTAACGCAACATAAATATGCAATCAAAATTTTTTCATAAAAGTATGTAAATAATAATAAAAACTAAAGTAGGCGACAATTACTGCTCATAATTACATTGTACACGACAATAATAATCACAAAAAATCGGACGAATTGAAATAGGCCCGAAAAAAAAAAAAAAACAAAAAAATCAAACAGGTAAAAAGTCGTTAAGTTCGGCCGGGTCGAAATTTTTATAACCTCCAC
The DNA here is from genome assembly GCF_047663935.1 of Musca autumnalis. NCBI lineage: Eukaryota > Metazoa > Arthropoda > Insecta > Diptera > Muscidae > Musca > Musca autumnalis. The sequence goes on along the minus strand of NW_027411977.1, from coordinate 14,716,351 downwards.
CATAAAATAGTTTTAATTAAAATGGAACAATTTTAGATGGAAAAAATGTTCGACCATGGATACCCCAAATGCCTAAATTATCTAATCTAATCTAAACCAGTAAGGAAAGGATCATATGTAAAATACATATAGGAGATATATACATCGATTTGAAGTGATTTCTATATAATATAGTACACTTATTACTAGACAATATTCCGTCACACATTTGGTCGGGCGAAAATATATATGGGAGCTATATCCAAATCTGAACCGATTTCGATATAATTTGGCACACTTATTTCTAGACCGAATTCAGTCACACATTCCAAATTTCCTTAAAATCGGACTATATAGCGTGTTTGGTGCAGCAAATACGTGAAATCGGGCGAAAATATATATGGGAGCTATATCCAAATCTGAACCGATTTCGATATAATTTGGCATATTTATTTCTATACATCGATTTGAAGTGATTTCTATATAATATAGTACACTTATTACTAGACAATATTCCGTCACACATTTGGTCGGGCGAAAATATATATGGGAGCTATATCCAAATCTGAACCGATTTCGATATAATTTGGCACACTTATTTCTAGACCGAATTCAGTCACATATTCCAAATTTCCTTAAAATCTGACTATATAGCGTGTTTGGTGTAGCAAATACGTCAAATCGGCCGAAATTATATATGGGAGCTATATCCAAATCTGAACCGATTTCAATGCAATTTGGAACATTTATTTTTAGACCGTCACACATTCCCTATTTCATCGAAATAAAATATATATAGCGTGTTTGGTGCAGCAAATACGTGAAATCGGGCGAAAATATATATGGGAGCTATATTCAAATCTGAACCGATTTCGATATAATTTGGCATACTTATTTCTAGACCGAATTCAGTAACACATTCCAAATTTCATCAAAATCGGACGTATATAGCGTGTTTGGTGCAGCAAATACGTGAAATCGGGCGAAAATATATATGGGAGCTACATCCAAATCTGAAACGATTTTCGCCAAAGCAATAGCGTTTTTCATGAGGCTAAAACAATTATATTCCCCAATATTCAGCTGAATCGAACAAAAAATGCGAACTGTGTGTTGCGAACAAAAATACATGGACAGACGGACGGACATGCATAAATCGACTCAGAAAGTGATTATATGTACAGTGCCCGGCATAATTATTTTGACAAAATCTACATTTGCCTTAAAAGGCATGTAATTATTGTCAGAATTCATAAAACGGGATATTAACAGCTTAGGTTTTCTCTTTGACCTCTCAGCTAAATAAAAATTAATGGATCAATGAAAGTCCAGCTTAATTTCAGTTTAGCTAGGCGAATGTTTAAATGCGGAGGCAAAAGCAAAACGGCATAAGTATTTTGACACGTCATAATTATGTTACTTTTGGTAATTAATCGTACCTTTTGGTACCAAAATTAATTGCTTTAGCTAAATTATTAACTTTTAAGTAAAAATGTACTTGGCAGTACTCGATTTTAATTTAAAATAGGGAATGTTGTTGTCAAAAGTTGTAACGAAATTTAAAATTACAGTTTCGGTGATAAGTGTAACTAATGATAAGATATTGCTGCAGTTATCTATTTATTTTGTAACGAATAAATATCAAAATACTGGAAACTCTGTAAATATGCACGATCTAGGCAGAAAATGTGATATTACAGAAGTTGATTTCCGCTAAATAAAGCGGAATTACAAATCTAATTTTATTTATGCACACAAATACTCATCTTCTGAGCAATTTAGATGTCAAAACAAGTTCTCTATTAAGCCTAGAATCCCTAGACATTAGAAAAAAATTAATTTGAAGTCATATTTTGCTATTCTAGTCGGTTGATAAGGCATACCTACAAAAATTGTCAATTAGATTTTCAATAAAAATCATTTACCCCCCACAATTATTGTGGCGAAGCATATTGTGGACTGATAAAAATATATTTGAACATAATTCATCTTAAATACAGTTTTTGGTAAGTTTGAGTCAAAACACAACCAAAAAGTTGGGTATCTTTGTGAAATAAATGTCCTTGTGATGCTATTTCCATTCCCAAATGCTTGCAGGCATTAGAATAGTCTGATCCACCGTTTAAAATACTGCGATATTTAATTTTTATCGTTAATGCTGTGGACTATAATGAATATTCTGGCACTTGAATGATCTTTTATAACAACATGGCAGTAAACTGATCGAAGTGTTATGTATTCTTTTGAAGAACACTGCTGCTATGGTAAGGCTGAATTTTGTGGAGCACGTTTGAAGTGTATTTCGGGTTCAAACTTAAAGATATTTCCTTCAAATATCACATTTTTAAGAGAAACAATGTTCCTACTCTCATAAAAAGTCGAAATCCGCAAAATATTCCGAGATAATGGGAGAAAATCATCGAAAATGTTGTTTAATGAAAAAAAAATCTCTTGAATATCCCTATGTCCTTGAAATATCGATCCGTAAATGGGTCCATAATGGTACAGATGTGTGTGAAATATATTATTTTTACCGTAACTAATAATAATCAAAAATATAAATAAGACATTTTTAATTTTTGAGGTCTAAAAATCAATAGAACAAATTTGTCAAAATACTTATGCCACGCAGTGAAATTTTATTTCCATTACAAAAGTGCAAGCGTTTATTTGAATTGATAAAATTTATTACTAATTTTAAGTACTCTAGTAAAGGATTAGCCAGAATATATTTTCATATTTTTGTAGAAGACTAATACGGTAAAAAACCAAACACACAATTTTTTCAGACTTGTCAAAATAATTATGCCAGGCACTGTATATCCCCAAAAGGAACTATAAGTCTATTTCGTTTCCTTTTTTATGTTAAATACAAATGCACGGACAGTTCCGTCGAACAATGTAGCTAAGACCCCCAAAATACCGAAAATCGGGAGGTACCGTTGTATGGGAGTTATACCAAAACATGGACCTGTGCTGACGATTTTTAGTGAAGAAGTTTCGTGATCACCTTAAATGTCAAATTACAGCTAGTTCGGTTAAAAATTGTAGCTAAACTATTCAAAATACCGAATATCGGGAGGTACAGTTTTATGGGGCTATACTAAAAAATGGACCAATGTTGACGATTTTTTGTAATTTTTGGTAAAGAACTTTCGTGATCACTGAGAATGTCAAATTACAGCTACATCGGTTAAAAATTTTAGCTAAGTTCCTCAACATACCGAAAATCGGGAGGTACCGTTATATGGACCTATGCCCATAATTTTTGGGATATAAGTTTTTTTTTCGGTTGGAAAATGTGAGTAGAAACGTCAAAATACCTGAAATCGGGCGGTACCGTCATATGGAGGCTATACCAAAACGTGGACCGATATAGCTCCTCATCGAACTTGACCTGCCTGCAAAGAAAAGACGCATCGACGCTTTTCGATTTCGTGATTCACCTGTTTACTTCATGCTAGGCTTTCAGTTATTCGTGTACCGCCATGCGGCCGTATTTATACTCGTTTTAGCGGGTTCATCATCGTTCATTCTTATGACATGACCTAACCAAAGCAAATCGTTTAACTATACTGATGTCGTTGTGTAGCCGATACAGCTCGTGGTTCATACGACGCACAATGGCTCAAGAAACGATTTTCCTGGCCAAAAATTAAAATGTTTTGTCACAGATATTTACTTGCTATATGTGATTCGATAGTAAACATATTGAAGCTAAGGAAACCAAAAAATTAGGTCAAAATATTAGATGGTGTAGGCGTGGATGCCCGCACCTAAAGACGAACATTTTTCATTTTTGGAAAATACGTAATTTTTGAAAATTTCTCGGAAACTGCAACAGATATTGTGTTAATGTTTTTGTCTTATAGTTAGAATTCTTGTCGTTCACACGATATAAGCTATTTTATTTCCTCAGGTAATAAATTGATGTAAAATTTCACCTTTAGTGTACTGAATTTATAGCGAACAGCTTGGAACAAAGTTTCGTTTTCACAGAATAATCCCCGAAAGTGCCCTCTTTCAGCCCATATAAACATCCCGTCAGTGTAACACTCTTCACGGTGCTCTTGAAATAATTTTAAATGGAAGGTGCTTACACCTCGGATGAGAACAATCAAAAAACAAAAAAATCGCCGGAGCGCTTTTTAAATAAATCGCGATTTAAGTTGACATTTTTAGGGGTTGTTTAGGTTTTCGCGATTTTGCTTAGAAACCACATTTCTTATCAAAATGGGACTAAAACAAATGTTGTAGATATGAAAATTCTCTACAAGACTGACCTTTATGATATTCTCGTCGGTTTTACCGTTTTTGAGATATAGAAGTTCAAATTGGGACAATTCAAATTCAATTCAATTCTGTATCGCCCCCTTATAAAACAATGTCATGACTGCAAATTCCCAACTTAAACTTATATATCTAAAAAAATGTTACAACTAAGGATAAATTACTTAAGCCAGTCTTGTAGAGAATTTTCACAGCTTTAAGATTTTCTCAGGTCACATGTCGATACGACTTACCGTATTCAAGCAAATTCGCGAAACCCTAACAAAAAAACTAAAAATGTAAACTGAGCTTCCTTATCTCAAAAATGGTACAAGCTCGGAACAAATGATAAACGTCAATCCTCTAGAGAATTTTTACAGCTACAACATTTTCTTTAGCTCCATTTCGATTGGACTTGCGATTTTCAAGCAAAATCGTAAAAACCTAAAAAACACCTAAAAATGTGAATTTTGACCGCGATTTGTTTAATCCCTACAGCGATTTTTTCTTGTTTTTGGATTTTTTCTCATCTATGAACACTGCTGATTCAGAATTCACAAAAACTTTCCCTGTGTAAGCGGTTTTCATCAAAAGTTAGTTAAGGCGCATCCTACATGACATTGTTTTATAAGGGGGCGATACAGTCAGTGCATTGTCCCAAGTTGAACTTCTAAATCTCAAAAATGGTAAAAACTACGAAAATACCATAAAGGTCGATCTTGTAGAGAATTTTCATAGCTACAATATTTGTTTTAGTCCCATTTTGAAAGAAAATGCGGTTTCTAAGCAAAATCGCGAAAACCTAAACAACCCCTAAAAATGTCAACTTAAATCGCGATTTATTTAAAAAGCGCTCCGGCCATTTTTTTTGTTTTTTGATTGTTCTCATCTATGAACATTGTAGTTTCAGAATCCGCAAAAACTTCCGAGGTGTAAGCACCTTCCATTTAAAATTGTTTCAAGAGCACCGTGTTTTTTTAATTTTTTGGAAATTACATGGGTAAAAATTTGTGTTTTTTCATTCCGTTTCCAATATAAATTATAGTTTTTTTAAACAAATGGAAATTTTTTAATATACGAGATTTTATATGAGTTTAATGAAAACAAAAAATTAAAAAAAAAATCCATTTTTCTATTTTTTATATTTTTATGGTTTTTTATACATAGGTGTTTGGCCATTTTCAAATAGTTAGAACATATGAAAAACTCAAAAACACTCATGTTTTGATGCAACATATGAAAAAAAAACTCAAATTGTTAACTGTGACCTTGAAATTGCTCTGCACTTACTAGTCCGAATTAGAATTTTCTATTTAATGCGTCGGAAAGCTGATTATGATATCTGTCGAACAAAACAAAAAAATTAGAAATTAGACCAGAAAAATCGATTTTGAACCACCGTGCGCCGTGAGATTGTATTTTATTTAGTTTTGAACTTTTTGTTATTTCCAGAGCAGGGGGAAACGTTAAGAACCGTTTCTATAGGGGTTTGTATATTCTAGAAAGTTATTTTTTGCAGTGTTTTATTTAACTTGCTTTGGTGTCCGTTTAGTTCAAATCTGGTAACTCATTTTTAACAAAGTTGCAGTTGACCAATCGAACTGAAACTTTGCACACTTTTCAGATTTGGATGACAATACATGAATATGAAGTCAAAACCAATATTGTTCCATTTTTGCAGTGTTTTTACGTGTTTTATTTAGGTTATGTTGCTTTTCAAATCTGGTAACTCATTTTCCATACAGTTGCCGTTGACCAATCGGACTGAAACTTAGCACACCTTTCAGATTTTGATGACAATACATGAATATGGGCCATTTTTTCCTATAGCCTCCATATAGCAGTACCACCCGATTTCAGGTATTTTAAGGATTTTATCTTCATTATACCCTCAGCCTTTAGGCTTTAGGCACTTTGATACGATGAAAATCATCGAAATAATGGTTTTAGACCCCAAGTATGTTTGGACGAAATGTGTTTCAGACAATTTGGAGTCGATCTAGCCATGTCCGTCCGTCTGTCTGTCTGTCCTGCTGGCTGGAGCGCACGATAACTCTCGAACGGATGAAGCGATTCGGTTCAAATTTTGGCTTTCGTAATATTTTGTCCAAACTTAGTTTAGGTTCGAAGATGAGCTTCATCGGTCCACTCCTTCCGGTACCTCCCTCACAAAAGTTCGAAAATGTTCGGAAAGTTTGTACGCACGATAACTCTTGTAGGGAGTGACCGATTTGGTCCATACTTTGTACAGCGTAAACTTTCTACCAGAGTAATATGAGTTTCCAATATGGTCTCAATAGGTTCACACCTTCGGGTACCTCCCACACAAAATTTCGGAAAAGTTCAGTTTATGGCCATCTCTCGAATCGCGTTGATTTTTCTTTTAGCAACTTGTATTCACTGCCGTCCATACGACGGTACAAGTTTCATTAGGGGCAAGTCCATACTTCCTGAGAAAATAGCATGAAAGTTGCAAAAAACCCCTATGACACCGTGTGAGGTGGTTGGAGCGCAAGGTAACTCTCGAACGGATCTGCCGATTCGGTCCAAAATAGGGCCTTAGTAATATTTTGTCCAAACATAGTTTAAGTTTGAAGATAAGCCATATCGGTCCACTCCTTTAAGTACCTCCCCCACAAAAGTTCAAAAATGTTCGGAAAAATTGTGCACACGATAACTCTTGAAAGGAGTGGCCGAATTGGTCTATACTTTTCACATCCTAATATATCTACCAGATATAGATCAGGTTCAAATATAGACTATATTTGTCCACTCCATCCGGTACCTCCCACACAAAATTTCGGATGAGTTCACTTTAAGACCTGCTATCGAATCACTTTGATTTTTGTTGAAGCAACTTGCATTCGCTGCCTCAATTACGATGGTAAACGTTTTTTCAGGGGCAAGTCCATACTTCTTGAGCAAACCATATGTAGTGGCTGGAAATCCACTTCCATAATGGTCAATGTAGATCCATTCCTTTTAGTATCTGCTCCGCAAAACTTTTGATCTCTAATCCTAATAAACATTTTTATCATTTCAAATTCACAACATTAAAAAAAAAAAAAAAAAAACTTAAATACATACGTTTTTTGGGAAAATATTGTTTTAATATATACAGGCTGAGGGTATATCTCTGTCGGCAAAGCCGACTGATACTTTTTTACTTGTTTTTATCCCGAATTAGCTGTCATTTGGCATTCCCAATGATACAGACATTTCCCCACCAAAAATTTTGAACATAGGTTTAGGTTTTGGTATAGCCCTCATATAGCGGTACCACCCGATTTAAAGTATTATGAGGATTTTATCTTCATTTTTAGGCCGAGTTGGCTGTAACTTGGCAGTGGTACCCCCCATTGGTACAGAAATTTCCTCACTTAAAATGATGGACATAGGTACAGGTTTTGGTATAGCCCCTATATAGCGGTACCACCCGATTTCAAGGTTCACAATGGTACTGAAACTTCCATACCAAAAATTGTGGACACAGGCTCAGGTTTTGGTATAGCCCCCATATAGTGGTACGACCCGATTTCAAGTGTTTTAAGAATTTAATCTTCATTTTCAGGCAGAATTGTCAGTAACTTGGCATTTGGAGTTCCCAATGGTACATAAACTTCCCCACCAAAAATTATGGAAATAAGTCTAGGTTTTGGTATTGCCTTTATATAACGATACCACACGATTTCAGGCATTTTAAAGTTTTTATCAATATTTTCGGCCTAAATTGACTATAATTTTGTTCTCAGTGGTAAAAAAAATGATTTACTAAAAAGTTAAAAATAAAAAATAAATAAAAAAAATTAAGTTTCAGTGTTTCATTTATAAATGCACTTAAAGCTAGAAAATGATTTATTTTCTAGTTTTAAGTGCATTTATAAATAAAACAGTAAAACTATTTTTTTTAATTTATTTTTTATTTTTGAGATCTAAGAAAAAAATTATAACACCAATTTGACCTTGAAGATGAAGTTGAATGGATTTTATGTCTTCACAATTATTACTCTTTAATACGAGAGCTATAACTTTGCTTCCACGATTGAATCCAAATTCTTAGCGGTTTAGATGTTATGAGGCTAACGAAATGACCCCCTTTGCCATCAAAGCCTTAGGCCTTTGGCGGCCCATAACCGCGAAACGAAACGACGGGACACATGTTGAAACACACCTTACACCCTTTTCACCGTGCTCTTGAACCAACTTTAAATGAAAGGATGTTACATCTGGGAAGTTTTTGCGGATTTTGAAACTACAATATTCATAGATTACAAAAAAACAAAAGAAAAACGAAAAAAAGCCGGATTGCTTTTTTTAATAAATCACGGTCAAAGTTGATATTTTTAAGGTTTTATAGATTTTCACAATTTTGCTGGGAAACCACAAGCCCTATCAAAATGGAACTAAAGGAAATGTTATGCCAGTAATTCTCTACAAGACTGTCCTTTATGATACTTTCGTAGGTTTTATCATTTTTGAGATATAGAAGTTCAAATTGGAACAATTCACTGACTGTATCGTCTCCTTATAAAACAATGTAATGACTGCAATTTCCCAACTTAAACTTATATATCTCAAAAAATGGTAAAAATGGTATTTTCGTAGCTATAAGATTTTCAAGCAAATCGTGACATACTTACAAGAAAACCTAAAAATGTGACCTGAACTTCTATATCTCAAAAATTGTAAAACCTAGGAACAAATCATGAAGGTCAATCCTTTAAAGAATTTTCACAGCTACATTCAAAATTGCGAAAACCTAAAAATGGGAACAGTGACCGAGATTTTTCCTTGTTTTTGGATTTTGCTCATCTATGAAGATTGCTGTTTTAGAATCCGTAAAAACTTCCCAGGTGTAAGCGGTTTTTATTTAAAGTTAGTTAAGGCGAACCGTACATGTAATTTTTTTATAAGGAGGCGACACAGTCAGTGCTTTGTCTAAATTTAAACATCTATATCTCAAAAATGGTAAAACCTGCGAAAATATCATAAAGGTCAATCGTGTAGAGAATTTTCACAGCTGCAATATTTTCTCTAATCCCATTTCGATAGGACTTGCTGTTTCCAGGCAAAATCGTGCAAACCTAAAAAAGCGCTTCGGCGATTTTTTGGGTTTTTGGATTTTTCACATCTATGAATATTGTAGTTTCAGAATCCGCAAAAACTTCCCAGGTGTAAGCTCCTTTCATTTTAAGTTGGTTCCAGGCCACCGTTTGCAGTTCATATTTAATGGTTGTTTGTCTTTCATTTCTTTCCAAGGTAAAAGTGGATATTTCTCATCCACAGCCGCTTGTTTAAGGTTTTGATTAAAAATTTCAAAAGTTTGTTTGCTTTTGCAAACTATGCTCCTTGAATGTAGCGGAGTACATATTTACATTTCATTACAAATAGCGGATAGACATTTCGATTGCATAGTTTTGGGCAAGGAAAAAAGGAGCTTTTTGAAAACTTGCAAATGCACGAAGTTTAAAATGTGTGTTATGGTAGTTATTGGCGTTTTTAGGGTCCATAGCACAATTAGCTCTTTTGTACTAGTACTCGTACTTATGTTATAATAGTTTTTTAGGTCAGTTATATGGAACGTTTATATCAAATCTTAGTAGTAGTGGTCGACAATAGTTCATGTCTGAAATACTCAGTAAATGTTAACTCATATACTGTGTTAGCTCAAGGAGAAAAGTTAACTTTAAACAAAACTTACAACAATGGTCTTCTGCTATTGTCTCTTAAAAGTTTACATCCAGCTGCTGATGCACACAACAAATGGCTAAGTTTAAAGTTGAATGTCCTCGTTAAACGTGTCTATTGACCACACACAGCTGTGGTGTAAATTCATCTTGAACATTATCAAAATAACTTTTAAAAGATAAGATTTTGTTAAAAAATGACTTGTTTTGCTCAACCAAAAATCTCGTTATGTGGTCAGCTTTAAGACTTCTCAATAAATATATTGAACTTTCACTTTATGAAGTTTTTAGACATTGGTTACCTTTTGTGCAAAACAACGACTTAACTTAGCAGAGCATGCCAGTTGAATGTCCCAGTGTGGCAATAAATTATTATCAAAGATTGAATCCGAGCTATCTAGCCGGCTGTAAAAGAGATAAAACTTGCAGTTGACCCTTGGCTACGTGAGCTTCTTAATTGTGTTAATATTAGAAAGCGATTACTTTTATTGGAAAAGTTAGTTAGTATTGATGCATGTCTTTGTCCTTTTAACGTTTCTTTGAAGAAAAAAAAACATGTCTCCTTGATTTGAGGCAAAAACAAGCCATGTGCTCACTATTAATTGCATGACCTTTGACTTTTAATGTGTCATTAACATCGATACAAATTAATTTGTTTACTAAACTTTGTTTTGTTGTTGTTGTTTTGTCTTTTCTCTTAACACTATAGCCTCCAGTACTAGTGATTTGTCATTTGTTGCTGGTGCCCAAACAAAAGAAGTGTCTGGATTGCCAGATCCAGCTGATCCCAAAACAGCTCCTCTTTTGGTAAGTAAAAAGAAAACAAAAAAACATTTATTGGTAAAGTGTGCAAATAGAAAATTGGCAATAAATTAATTTCTTTCATTTGTAGACAAATTCTTTGCGTAAATCGAAAACAAAACATGATGATCCAGCTGCTCTCTACAAGGGTCCCGGTGGTGTTGAACTGCCCAAGGAAGTTTTGAATGAATTGTCACAGTTTACTCGGAAACGTAGCCATGCCGTTATTGATGTTTGGTGGCTTTATGATGATGGTGGCCTCACGCTGTTATTGCCTTACATCATTAGTACTCGTCGCACATGGCAGTCATGTAAATTGAGGTAAGAAATTGTTTCGTAAAATATCTAAACTATGTCTCCAAAAAGTCTGTATAAAATACATTCTTCCAACGAAATTTACTCAAGTCCAAAGATGAGCTACATCGGTCCAAATTTTACTATAGCCTCCAAGTAACGGTACCGGTAGTTCGAAGTTGTTGGCTACATTTTCTGATCGAAATAGGTTTACGCTTCTACGACTAAAATTTTGGACAGCAAAGGAAACTACGCATTCCGTTTCAAACCCACGGCTACGGGTTCTTCGACATCGGTCGACTCCGAACCAAACTGTATCAGCGACCGTTCAGCCAGCGGCTGGCACCTCAGTGTGCATATGGTTGTATTTGTATCGTTTTTCTGTTTTGGCAGCAGCATATTCCGGAATGCCTGCTCCACATTCTTTTGGTCAGTATTGGAACCGAGGAAACCCCATGACCAATTTGTATGTGCTCGGTTTGTCATGCTCAAAAATCAGTGAGATGCAATAGATGTCGGCAGTGGTTGCATCTCAGGGATATTTTAGACCCGTCCATGTGAGATACTACGACTGGAACTATATTTCTGCATGCTGCGAGAACACATCCCGTATTGAGTCATCGCCGGCATCGTCATCAGAATACGAGACTCCTTCGTAGTACATACAACAGCAACCGCACACGCAGCACTTAACATTCAGTCGTTCATGTTATAATCCCGGGAAGGGAAATAGTGGCTTTGTCAGGGTTGCTGCGATGCAGGAAACCAAGCTCAACAAAAACAGCAACATACAGCGTTGTGGTGGTTACAATGTACTGAGGAAGGATTACACCAGAAGCGGAGGTGGTTGCCTAACCTTCCTGTTGCACAAGTCTATTCAATACATACCTATCTCGCTTGAGCCTGGCACTAACGATCCGTGCATGGTATGTACGGCGGGTAGCAGACATGTGTGGAACTGCCGAGATAAAGTTACACAACGTATACACCGCGCCGATTAATAGCTGTGCTCCGGAGTTAAAGGCCCAACATTAGCCCGTGTTTCAAAGCTCCTCATGAGTTGTGGCATTGGGTCCTCCGAAACGACGAGAAATGAGCAGATTGATAGCGCTATGTTTTGCACACTCAATGAGGACACCCCTACCAGAATTAGCGGAGAGTGTCATAGTTCGCCACACATAACCATCATATTACCTGGTCTGACCACCCAGCAAACCAATCGTACCGACATCGTAACGAAATCGGTACGAAATTCGGACGCTTCGTCCGATGTCGGATCCGAAATCCTACCGATATCTTAACGAAAGTTGTATGAAGTGGTTAAACATAATTTCGGAACGCAATGTCGAGCGGAATCGGATCGATTTCGGTCCGATTTCGAAACGAAATCTGAAGAAATTCCTTGGGAAATTTGGAAGGGCACTTTTTATACCCTCAGCATTTATGCTAACGAGGGTATATATACTTGCATACGGGCAAAATGTGCCTCATCGAAATAATGGTTTTAGACCCCAAGTATGTTTGTTTCGTAATATTTTGTCCAAACATAGTTTAAACTCGAAGATAAGCCATATCGGTCCACTCCTTCAGGTACCTCCCACACAAAAGTTGAAAAATGTTCGGAAAAAATGTGCGCACGATAACTCTTGAAGGGAGTGACCGATGTAATCCATACTTGCACATCCTAATATATCTACCAGATATAGATCAGGTTCGAATATGGACTATATTTGTCTCCTCCTTCTGATACCTCTCACACAAAATTTCGCATAAGTTCACTTTAAGACTTGATCTCGAATCACTTTGATTTGTGTAGAAGCGATTTGCATTCCCTATCTCAATTAGACAGTAAACGTTTTTTCAGGAGAAACAGCCCGAAAGTTGTAAAAACCCCTTATGTCACCATATGTGGCGGTCGGAGAGAACGATAGCTCTGGAACTGTTCAACCGATTTGGTCCACCATTTGGTCTTCGTCATATTATATCCAAACTTAGTTTCATAGGGCAATACCGGTCTACAACTTCCGGTTTTTCTCTCCAATATTTTAAAAATGTCACTAAAATGCTAGGATGATATCACTTGAATGGGGCAACCAATTTGGTCCAAACTTTGGATCTCCTAATATGTTGTCAAAATTTAGTTTAACTTCTATCGGTCCTCCCTAAGGGTACCTCTCCCACAAAAGTTCAGCATTTGTGTCTTAGTGCAGTTAATTCCTTATCCACATTTTTGTCGGCAAGTTCAAATGTCCAAAAAGGGCCACAAAATTCAGAAGAGACCTTAAATACATTCGATCTGTCCGTAGGTGAAAATTTCACTTCACATTGGCTGAGGGTATATATCTGTCGGCAAAGCCGAAAGACACTTTTTTACTTGTTTTCTTTGAATCATCGTACAGATTTCTGAACAACATCGGAATAATGTCTTATGTAAATCTGAGGTACCTTCCAAGACCAACCACACTGTTTTTAGACAACAAACTAAAATTATACATACAAAAGGTGGTTGTGGTGCGAAAGGAAATTTGTTTCGACATTTCGCTCCGAATTAGTACCGAAATCGGAAGAAAAACATTGGTAAATTCGAAGAGAAATATACTTCTGCCATTCTCTCTGGAATCGGAACGAAATCTGAACAAATTCCTGTATGAAAAATTTTATAGAAATCGGAACGAAATCTGAACGATTTTGCTTCCGAAATTGTTCAAATGTGTCGGACATCCGATATTTGGTTTGCTGGGAATTGATTTCAACTGGCAAACCATAGTTTCTCTTCACCACTGAACGCCACACTTTCCTCAATCATGGGAAAGCTAATTGACCTGGTTTCAGAGAGTTCACCAATCACCGCTTAATAGTCAAGGTCCTTCTGATGTTTTGATAGCAGAAAGTATGTCTTGGGACATCATCCTAACTACAGGCGCTTGCTACATTGCTGCTGGTCGAATCGCCGAACTTAGGTTGCTGACATTGCAGCTTAATAGGTTGGTCGCTAGGCACAAGCGGAACAACTGACAAGATCATCTAAAGAGACACAGCATTAATGCCCAATTAGTGGGTTGTAGGCAACGAATATGCCACTCTAGAACCCTGGAAAGAAGGAAGATAAGTCCTTAGTCACGTTGTTCTACGTTACGCTTACGGATTTGATGAGGTGGCCAAATTATTTTAATCGACAATTTGTCGAGCACCTCTGTAGTGACTGGGCGAAGAGAAGTGTACTATTTCGCATTAGATCTCTTCCTGTCGAAGTGGAACCACAACCACCATAAAATGGATGATGCTGTAAATATAATTAGAAGGCTAACCATCCAATCTCCATGGTAATGCTGAAACAGCTGGATAAACCGGGATTTGAGTGTCTTACGAAGGTCATCAACCAGTCGCTAGCCACTCACATTATGACCCAAGTCTGTAAAATTTGGAGGGTGGTCCGTCCCGCTACCGAAGCCAGGCAAGGATGCCACCAAATGTGAGTCGTACAGACCTATTTGGCTCTTGTCGCCCTTAGCAAAAATTCCTGAGGCATTACTCCTCACCAACATCGGAAAAAATATGCAGTTTCAGATCAGCAGCATGAGTTTCGTATTCAGCACAGCACTATAGCTGTGCTGCACACCATCTCCACACATATTAGCCGAGAACCCAACCCAAACAAGCCGTGCGATAGGACATTCTGTTCTGCCACATAAGTCATAACGGCGTTCGAATTATTAAAAGAAGTTGATACTGACTAGCACTCCACGCTGTTTGAAGGCACTGAGCAGTGTACCTTCCGGTCGTGTTTGAAACTTTGGATAGATCCCTGTTTCGCACCACGGGGCTTCGACTTCACGTTTCTCCACTCCACGCTGTTTAAGGACATCCGGTCAAGCTTTGGATAATCATATAATTGTGTGGACACCAGTCGTACCTGGAATTCAGGAACATGAAATCGAAGCTCCATAGAGTGAAACAGGGAGTTTCCCAAAGTGTGAACTCTACCTTTCTTGTATTCCACCTCCTCCAGACAGCACTGAGATCTTTACGTATGCGGATGATTGTACGATCACCGCGGGTAACTTCCCTGGTGTAATTTTTGAAAGTTTGAACTTCTATTTGTTTTTCCTCGCCAGAAATATGCAAATATTTGCCATTAAGTCTAGGCCACTCTGTTTAGATCAGCACAGAATTGAATGTCCAGGTCGTTGGCAACAGAATTCCGACCGGATCTAAAGTCCCTAGTCGGCAGAGCAAAATGCAGACAAAGAAGCCTTTTGGACCACATATAAATATGCGGCGCCAGTGTTGTTCACGAAGATGAGTGCGACGCTATGGTACAAACTTCAAACCTATCAGAACCCTGCCGTGAAAATTGCAACAGAATGCCTCCTCATGTTATAAATGGGTCATCTGCATTGGGAGACGAATATTTTACCAGTACGGTAATACAATGTCATGCTCATGTTGCAGTATTCGCTTGGGTGTTCAACTGACAATAATCCCAACCACTCCTCCACCCAGGATCTAGAGAGAGATATTCAACGAGAAAACCCCTACATCAGCAAGTCTATCAAGCAGGTTTGAATTGCATTCACACAGTCGCAGATGTCATAAACAATTATCGTGTGAATGTGGTCCTCGGAGTTCACGCCCAATCTATTGCAGCTGAAGACACAGACACAGCTGCCACACAGACCAGAGTAGTTTTGGGTCAACTACGTTCGCTATAATGCACCCGTCTAAGTTCCTATATGGCAATGTTTGATGACAAGGTGTAAAACATATGCCGAGAATGCGGTACAGGCCGGCACAACATACTGCACCTTTTCAACTGCCCTGCCAAACATAACTAACTAGAGGAGATTTGTGCTTCCAACAAATCGAAGCAGCCATATTTCACACCTAGAGATATAGCCAGAGCTGGATTACGCAGAAAAACGAAAATACAATCACATTATATGCTGTTGCAACAACAACTTATTCCTTTTTAGTTCAGAATACATATTTTTTGGTGGAGGGTATACAAACTTAGCGGCCGAACTTAACTCTTCATATATTTTTTTTCAACTACGGGTTATAGCTAAATTTCGGAGCTTTGTTCAAACTTGGCTTCACTTAAACTTTTTTTACCAGCACTGTGATATTTTAAGAGGGGAGCTTGGGGAAATGTTTTTGGAGGCTATTCTTGTAGATACAACATTTACCTTAACCATATAAAAACCAGTTTTTGAATAAAATTCGAATATAACCATAAAACCTCCAGAAATAATCGTTGACACCGAATATGGTCAATGGGACCTTTTAGGACATTACTTTTAATGGCAAAACCTAACTATCCAACAAAAGTCAGCTCTGTGGGAATTGTGTTGCTAATCTGACTGGGCTAATAGTTTCAATAATGACAACATACATATGTACATCTGTATGTATGTACGTATTTATGTAAACGTCATGTTGCAATCAATTATTTTCCAATCGGCATCATATAGTAGTACCTGCAGGCTCCTGTCACTTACTTTCATTAATTAATTATGTAAACTGTGTGTGTGTGTGTGTTTTATATCATCGAATTTATTCCTTTTATTCCTTCCTTTGTTTGCAGAGTTTATGCCTTGGCCAACAAGAAAGCTGAATTGGAATTCGAACAACGTTCAATGGCTAGTTTATTGTCTAAATTCCGTATTGATTACTCTGATTTGCAACTGATTCCCGACATCACAAAAAAGCCACAAGAATCATCGACACAGTTCTTTAATGAGTTAATTAAAGACTTTGTTGTCGGGGAAAAGGATACAAACGTACAACTGCAAGAGGATGAAGGTAAGTACACAAAAGAGCCATCACACTGACATTGATTACATTGCTTTCCAACTCAACACAATTCAATGTGCAATCGGCAAAGTAGAATTACTCGTTTTTCAATACTAATTAATAATGTAACTGACAAAGACCCGCGTGAATTGAATTGGATTTTCATTTCATTAATAAGGAAAAATTTCAATACAAAACGGTTTATAGTTTATTCGATCGATTCGATACCACGGCATATTTATAAAAGGTAGATGCATGAATTACAGAACTAACAATTTTACACAAAAAATCAATCTTGTTATTGAAAATAAAATGCTAAGAAAAATATTGAATAGTAGGGATGTTCTTGTTCTGAAAATCCTCGGCAATGAATTATTTAATGGTAGAAAATTTCGAATTATTAAATTTAATCAGACCGTATTAAATTCTAAAAACTTAATACACAAAAAATGTAAAAACACAGCTGATGGTCACTTCTACCTTCTTTCATATAACTTCGATCATACGAGGAGAACTAGAAAATTTTCTCCTCTAGGCAACACGTGACGTTGCCAGAGTTTGATTGTTTTTGGCCTACATATGAGCAATCGAACAGCAATCGACCGTGGGGGTCTTCGAAGGCGAGAAAAATAAGCACTTTGAAACAAATGGTCGCCTGTTTCTTCGGCTAAACTGACTATGTGGGTACTGTACGGCTTGATTTGGTTAATTGTGAGTGGTACACTATATTTTGTTTCCCGAAGCCTCCGAAATAAGAACAAGAGAAGACAAATCATTGTGGAATTGATGGGTAATCAATCCATCGTACAACCCTGTCTTGGCACCCAATGACTTCTTTTGATTCCTGCACATCAAGAAAAAGGCGTTTTCAACAATTTTCGTCGCCAGAAGATGCTATAAAAGCGTCCATGTTTTAGAGGAGTGCAAAAAGAGCTTCAACAATTGGTTTGAGGGTATTAAAAAGTGTAGAAATCATGATGGAGACTACTTAGTCGATGATCACATCAGAACGTTTTGGGAACGTTGCAGGAAAAGTTAACGGATCCCCCCACTGATGTGCCCTTAGCTTATTACCACAATTTGTTTTTCTCCTGTTTTAAGAGAGAAGAATCGTTCGCCCGATTGCACACTTATTAAAACCAAGTAAGCAAAGGTTATAGTCGGACGGGACCGACCATGTGATACCTGGAGATGGTATTTACGGGTATTTTCCCGGTAAATACCCACAGGGTACAGTGGATCCACCCATTGGCCAAAAATAAAAAAATGAATGTCAAAATTTTGGTACAACATCTGGCAACTCTAACAGCTATGGCATGGACCTTTTTTAAAATGTATTAGTTTTTGTATCATTCGAACGCGATCTTCTTAAGAATAGCTTCAAAAGTCGGAACATTTGACTAATATTTTTTGTTGTGAGTACAACCTATATTTTAAGTGCCAGTAAATATATTCAAAATATCGCGAAACTAATACGTATAGCAAAATATTATTGGGGGAGGTAATAGCTTAATTTTCATTAAAAAATAGTGTTTGAGCGTGTCGTGGAATTCTAGTTAGCTGCATATTTTCTTAGTGGTTTTTGTAATGCCAATTCGATTATATACTTCAATTTGACCTAAGGTTTTAGTCATGATGCCCACCAGTGCCCACCTCGGGAATAATTTTCCAAAGTAGGTCATGGGTTTAAGATTATTCAGTATTAAAATCAGCTGCTATCTAGTGCCAGACAATAAATGGTGGGTCGCTGACTAAAGCTGCCCTAGAATAGGGTTTCTTTGGATATATTAGCGTATAACTCTGTTATCTGACCACGTATATTAACATAATTGGCATCAGTGGCAAGATGAAGGAATCTTCTTCCAAATTTGTCTTTCGTTGGCGGTACATGCCTTCCAGAAAGATGTTATAAGATCTATATTACAAATTTTACCAATTTTCAGACAAAAAAGTTGATTTTTTTAATTCGCTAAATTGGTTGGATTTTATGTTGTTTCGGAGATTGTTTTGTTTCCCCAAGCCTATTTTTGCTTCATATGATAATCGAGGCCTTTGTTCATGTCATTTTGTATTAACAGCATAAAACAATTCTTACCGTATACCCCCTCCAGAGGGGAAAGGGGGGAGAATGTTACGCTCGTGGTTTCTTAAAACTGCGAAGAGTGTTTTAAGCAGCACAAAGCTGTAACCGGCGCAATGGCTTGATTTTTACACTTTAAATATTTTTGGCCACTTCCTCCATACAAGTGGATCCACTGTGCAGGGTGGGTAAATACCCATTTGTGGGTATTTATTTGGGTATTTACTATATTGAACCGCCAATACAACATCTTACACCCAATTCTTGGGTATAGCTTGTGAAATCGTTTAAAAATGGACAGTTTTACAATACTTCAAACAAGTGGGTAAATACTTGGGTAAATAGCCGAGTATTTACCGGAATGTTGGGGTCTATATCAAAACATGGACCCAGAGTCCCCATTTTCAATACCAGATGTTCTCTTGATATAAGTAAGATTTCAGCCAAATTTCGTCAGCTCACATCAAGTGGTTCGACAGTTAAAGAGTTTTTACCCAAGGTTTGGGTAAATACTCGGGTATTTACCCAAGTCTTTACCCACTTGTTTAAAGTATTGTAAAACTATCCATTTTGAAACGATTTCACAACCTAAGCCCAGAAATAGGGTGTAAGATGTTGTATTGGCGATTCAATATAGTAAATACCCAAATAAATACCCACAAATGGGTATTTACCCAATTTACCGGGTATTTACCCATTGGGTATTTACCCACTGTCCATCTCTAGAAATTTGGTACTTGGTTTTGGTTTGGGGTATACAACCTTCCATCTCGTCGTCTTCAAATAGCCCCCAGAGAACGGCAGCTCCCTATTTTCGGTATTTTGAAGGTTTTAGACCCATTGTCCGACCGAAATGGCTGAAATTTGGCACTTAGACTTCGTTAGGTGTATACAACATTTGAATCAAAAATGTTCAGTATAGGTCCACGTTTTAATATAGCCTCCATAGAACAGTACCTCCCGAATTTCGGTATGTTGAAAGTTTTAGCCTCATTATCCCACCGAAGTGGCTGAATTTTGGTACTTAGACTTCATTAGGTGTATGAAATTTTCCACCTGAAATTTGTCAGTATAGGTCCACGTCGTCAAACAGCCGCCATAGAACGGTACCTCATTTTCGGTATTTTGATGTTTGTGGTCTCAATATCCCACCGGAATGGCTGAAATTTATTATTTAGTATGGGGTATAATCATATTTTTCATCATTTTAATAATGTAGTTTTATATTGTGTGTAGTCAGAGGATAGAAATAACAACGATGAGCTCTTTTAAAGATTATTGCAACATTTTTTTTCTGAAGTGGATGTAAAGTGGAATTTTGGCAGTTAAGATATTATTCTCCTCCAAGGAATTATACTTAATGTAGAGAAAGGGCTTAGTAGTTACTAAGTGTTCATCTTCACTTCAAAACAGTGGTGGTGGAGGGTATAAAAACTCCGTTCTGACTTGTTTTGATAAAATTTGGTATGTGTAACGGTTCGTCAAATTATTAAAAAAAAAATTTCATATTTGGATATAGTCTTGTATATATTTTGTCCGATATTATCTATTTAATGAACTAAACATTCATAACTGACAAATTTTGACGTGAAATATTGGATGTTAGATTTTATGTACTACCACTACTTCTACAATTTAATAGTATTATGTCTGGATAACGATCCCTCAGATGTTCTTACTTTTTGTTCTCCGAATTTTTTTAAATATTTTAGTCACATTTCTAACAAATTATTGCCTGCCGGGCAACCCCAGTTAATTTTTTTTCACTAAAAATATTTTTCCCAACTAATCCACCTCTAGTTAAACGTCAATTTACATTTGCGGCAAATTTTGTTAAATTTGGTTTCATTGTGTCTCAGGAGATGGGTGTGGTGGATAGATAACATTTTATTTCTATCTTAATATTCATGTTTTGTTGATTTGTCTATTATATGATTTATCTATCATCTCCTGTTTCTTCATTGTGTTTTATTGTTAATTTTGTGATTTATTTTTATTGTCATTGCAGTTGCCATTACGGAGGATGACATGATGGCTGTACAGGACAAAACGAATCGCTATTTACGTTTACGTGAATATTTACAAGAGAAATCAAAAAAATCCGATTTGGTTGTAATGACATTGCCCATGCCAAGGAAGAATATTGTGACAGCTCCATTGTATATGGCCTGGTTGGAAAGTTTAAGTCGTGATATGCCACCGTTCCTGTTTGTTCGTGGCAATCAGACCAGTGTATTGACCTTCTATTCATAAAAGGAATGAAAAGACCAAGAAGATCGAAATGAACGAAGAAGAAAGTTAAAATCCAATGAAGCGCAAAACATAAATATTAAATAGATTTTTACAGAAAACAGGTCGAAGAAGAATTTCAACAAAAACCGGAAACACAGTTAAATATGAAACGAAAACAATAAAGAGAATTGTGAATAAACAGAACTACATATAAATACATAGTTAGATATGTATAAGCTTAAAGAGACATAATTTTATATATACACATAAATATATATATTTTTTAATTTTATTATGATTTGTATTTTAGTTAAATGTCTTATAAAATAGTTTCCACAACAAAACATGCCACTACACCTAGACTTAATACTTAACACCGACACCACACCATATCCCAAAAGACACTTTGTCCATAATAAAAAGAAACAACCACATATTTATATTTTTTATAATTTGTATTTTTATAATTTGTAATCCACAATAGCACCTCTAAGCAGAAATTTTAACTGAATTTAACTTCTTTATTTTTTTTGTAATGGGAAAATAATCACAAACTTGTATTTATTTTATTAACATTTTGTAACACTAGTTTACAAAACCATAGAAAACACCAATAATTGTACAATTGGTAATTGTGCTTTCATTTTCCCCAACACCATTTCCAAAGCATTATACAGCAACTAAACGCCCATTTGTTTTTGTGGCCTAAAGACAATGTCTATGCAAAGCAGCCGATCCCAGCTAATGAGCGTTTTTTTTCTATATTTGTTTGTCACTTTATTTTAGTTTCAGTTGAAAATTTTCCGTTTATTTAAACTGTCTCTTCTTATATAAAACACGATGTTTTATTTTTAACTTTTTCCATACAATTTTTTTTGTTAAGTAAATTTCCTGTAAGCTAGTGTTTGTTTTTTCAAAATATTATAATTTGCTTCCCTACTCCGTTAAATTTGTTCGATGTATTATTGCATGTTTTAATGTTCACATTTTTTTAAATCTGTTTCTTTAACTCACTTAAATGCAATATTTGTAATTTATTTAGTCTTTAAACAAAACCAATTGTTAACATTGAAAAAACAAAAAACACTTACACACAGACACACTAAGTTACCGACATAGACCGACAAAACCACTGTTTATTGTATTTTTATGACAATATTATTGTGTATTTTTACTAACTTAATAATTAATTGTACGAATTTGTATTTATAACTCAATTGTCGATTTTAATTAATTAATGTAAATTCTCTCCTTAGATTATATGTTAATCAATAAATAAAGAAACAACAAAAAGAACTCGCAACAAAATTTATTATTTTTATACCCTTAGGTTTTGGCTAACACATTTTATTGAATTTGTCTTTAAGATTATCGAAAAACATACATATAAGGTGATTCGATAAAAATAGGTAAAAAACTTTTTAAGTTAAACGGTTTTATGTTAACATACATTGCAATGTTTAATATAAAGGTACTAAAAACCAAAAAATAATAAAATAGATACAGTCGTGGGAATTATAAACATATGCATAGACTAGACTAAAATAAAACCGTGGGGCACGTCAATTGTCTACAATCGTTGATTAAAATGTTTGTTTTGTAATGTTACACTATAATTAGGCAGTTGTTCAACCGACAACGATGGACGTGTGCTAAGTAGGGCTAGAATGTGGAAACAAGCTAGCAAGCTCGATTATAAGCGAGTTTTAGGGTTTCATAGTGGTTAGCGAGTAGTACTTTGTCGATTAAAGACAAACTACGAGCAGTGAAACGCTTCCTCGCCAGGCAGCAGTGTGAATGTCCAACGATAAACTAGTTGAAACATCTCTTTTATTTACATGGAGCGTATAACTATTGGAATTTCCATGAGCAAGAAATAGTAAGTAATTTCCTCACCGTCTGCGGGCCAACTGCCTAACGACGAATTAAACGATTCTTGTCTAGTCTATGCATATGTTTATAATTCCCACGACTGTATCTATTTTATTATTTTTTGGTTTATAGTACATTTATCTTAAACATTGCAATGTATGTTTAACATAAAACCGTTTAACTTAAAAAGTTTTTTTTACCTATTTTTATTTTCTGGCTTTTAGTTTTTATTTCGCATTCTGTTTAATTCGTTTAGTGCTTCATTATTGCAAGGTTTCTTGCCCGTTAGTTTATTGCAGTCCAACTCCTCTATACGTAGTCCTTGTAAAGATCTTACTCTACTAAGAGCCACGTAGGCTTGACCTTCTTCAAACAGTTTCGCACCTAAGTATACGACTGCGTGATCCACAGTGCTGCCCTGCATTTTATGTATAGTAGAAGCCCATGATAGTATTAAAGGCAACATTCTTCTTTCAGCCGTCCCGTAATTGTACTTAGCTGGAAACTGTATGGCTTTCGGGTGTATAAGATGTCCTGTATAGTGCACTGTATTTTTTTGTCAAGCCCTTTTATTTGATACCCATATTGGTGGGATTGATAAAAAATTGTTATCAGCCATTTGGTAGCGGCGGCCATCTTAGATTTCAAATTTGCATAGTAAATTGTATTCTACTTGTTGAGACCTTTCATTTGATACCCATTTTGAGGGGATTGATAAAACCTAAGTTATCCGCCATTTTGTAGAGGCCGTCATCTTAGATTTTAATTTTATATAGTACATTGTATTCTGCTTGTTGAGCCCTTTCATTTGATACCCATATTGATGGGATTGATAAAACCTACGTTATCCGCCATTTTGTAGCGGCCGCCATCTTGAATTTATAATGATAATGAATAAATATAATTGTATCGTCACCAAAATCCAAAGTGTATACAAAATTTCAGATTAATCGGTTCACAGGAAGAGGGTGAAATTTGAATTACTAAATTAGACCCAAGAATAAAAAATAAATAAAACAAACGGGGTGAGCTAAATAAAACCATTTAAAAAACATGGCACTTGGTATGTAATAACACGCAAAAATATGTAATAATCGAGAAAAACATCCGAATTTATCTTTTTGTATTTTTTTAAAAATATGCAAAATACGAGTTATAGCGATCATTAGGAATAAGCAATACTAGCGATATACTCGTTAAACCCCTAACTAAAATTATTCCGAATGGACATCAACATACAATGTTTAAATTCGTTACAAAATTAAAAGTTCCTATTACTTAATACACAAAAATTATGTTTGCCTACTAATTAAAAAAATGCTTACAAATGTTCACACATTTTGAAGAAACACCACACCATTCACTTAAAAAATCCAAATCAATGCACGGTTGTTGAATTAGGTGAGTTGTGCTTTTGCTAATTTAATTCAAAAACCGTGGATTCATGCAAATGTGCATTTTGTACTACAAAACCAGTGTTCGAAAATAAACACTATGGTATCGTAACGTACCGTTCTGTACCGTACCAAGGTGGATAGGTACACTACGATAGTGTACCGCTCCGGAACACAAACACTAAAAAATATTTTAGTGATACTGTACCGGAACACAACGATAATCGTAGCGTACCGCATGCCGGAGCACTAAAAATCGTAGTGCTCCGACTGCGGAGGACTAAAAATCGTAGTGTTCCGACTGCGGAGCACTAAAAATTTTAGTGTTCCGACTGCCGGAGCACTAAAAATCGTAGTGCTCCGACTGCGGAGCACTAAAAATTTTAGTGCTCTGACTGCGGAGGACTAAAAATTTTAGTGTTCCGACTGCCGGATCACTAAAAATCATAGTGCACCACGTGTTGGAACACTAAAAAATAATAAAGGTATTATGTTTTCTTAGGAAAATTAAATATTTGGTTAAATTTGATCAAATAAAAATTAAGATAAACTGTTACATCCATGTATGTTTAAATTAGTTAAACACTTTGCGAAATATGGTCAAAATTATGAAAAAACAATATTTAGTTTTTGTGGAATGAAGCAGAAAGATCGTCGTACCGGAGCACTAAAAATCGTTTGTACCACGTTTTGAAACTATAAGGTAATGAACCATACATTAATTTATTATGATTTCTGAGGAAATTAAATATTATATATATATTTTTTTTAATAAATAAAAATTAAAAGAAAATGTGAAAAACATCTGATTTGGTTTTTGGACGATGGAGCACTAAAAATCGTAGTGTTCCGACTGTCGGAACACTAAAAATCGTAGCGTACCACGAGCCGAAACGCTAATAATAATGTTAAGATAATCGTCTGCTTATTATGAGTTTATTAAATATTTTATGTTTTAGAATAAATAAATATGTATTTATTTATTATTTAATACATTATTTATTAAATTATTATTTAATAAATAAAAATTAGAAGAAAATGTGTAAAACATCTGATTTGATTTTAAGACAATGGAGCACCAAAAATCGTAGTGCTCGACTGTGGAGCACTAAAAATGGTAGTGTTCCTACTGCCAGAACACTAAAAATGTTAGTGTTCCGACTGCCGGATCACTAAAAATCGTAGTGCACTACGTGTTGGAACACTAAAAAATAACAAAGGAATTATGTTTTCTCAGGAAAATGAAATATTTGGTTAAATTTGATTAATAAAAATTAAGATAAAATGTTACATCCATGTATGTTTGATTTGGTTTTTGAACAATGGAGCACTAAAAATCGTAGTGTTCGACTGCAGAACATTAAACATCGTAGTGTTCCGACTGTCGGAACACTAAAAATCGTAGCGTACCACGAGCCGAAACACTAAAAAGTAACGTTAAGGTAATCGTCTGTTTATTATGATTTATGAGGGAAATTAAATATTTTATGTTTTTAGGATAAATAAATTCATATTAATAAATAAAAATTAGAAGTAAATGTGTAAAATATCTGATTTGATTTTTGGACAATGGAGCATTAAATCGTAGTATTCGACTGTGGAGCACAAAAAATCGTAGTGTTCCGACTGCTGGATCACTAAAAATCGTAGTGTTCCTACTGCCGGATCACTAAAAATCGTAGTGTGCCGACTGCCGGATAACTAATAATCGTAGTGTACCACGTGCAATACGAGAATAAGGTAATGTACCACACATGAGTTTATTATGATTTGTGAGGAAAATTTAATATTTTATGTTTTTTTTTTAATAAATACAAATTAAGAAATAAAAATTAGTAGGAAATGTGAAAAACATCTGACTGGTTTTTGGACAATGGAGCAGTAAAAATTTTACTGTTCGACGTTTCGGTAATCATCTGTTTATTATGATTTATGAGGAAAATTAAATATTTGATGGCTTTTGGGTCAAGTAAAAATTAATAAATACAAATTACGATGAGCTTGTTATATCCATGTACTTAAAATTAGTTACAAAATTTGAGAACGTTAGTAGAAAATATGACAAGATGTATGCGGTAAAAATTTTTATAAAACACTATATATTAAATTGTTTGTTACATATAATCTAAAATATTACACGTTACTGTGGTTGCACATTTAGACGCTCAGTATATACGTATCAGAATAACAATACTTAGTTTCATAAAGATGTACATATTCGTATAAAAATTGTCTTCTTGATCTTCATTAATTACTTAATTTTTTTAATGTGAACAAAAGAAATAAGGAACGGAAAATATTGATAACAACACAATGTTCCATTGTTTCGATTTTTAGAGATCCGGCAGTCGGAACACAACGATTTTTAGTGATCCGCCAGTTGGAACACTACGATTTTTAGTGATCCGGCAGTCAGAACACTACGATTTTTAGTGATCCGGCACACAGTGGTTCAGAATCGTTTTTTCCTGGTCAAAATTCTGTATTCTGTAAATTTTTAGTGTTCCGACTGCGGAGCACTACGATTTTTAGTGCTCCGACTGCGGAGCACTACGATTTTTAGTGTTCCGACTGCGGTACCCAACGTTTTTAGTGTACCAAAATGTGGAACACTACGTTTATCGTTGTGCTCCGGAACAGTATCACTAAAATATTTTTTAGTGTTTGTGTTCCGGAACACTAACGCTAAAAATATTTTAGTGATACTGTTCTCGGAGCGGTACACTATGTTAGTGTACTGTTTATTGTCGAACTCTGTACAAAACAAAATTACAGTCCCAAAAGTATGCTATAATAATTTGGTGTAACTAATTTCGAATTTCGAAATTTCTTCTCCCATTTTTTGCTGTTGCCACGTCGTTGAGAATATGGAAAGTGTGGAAATGGGAAATTTTGAAATTTTGTTCAGAATAGGGATATATGTTAGAGTTGTGTCGTTCATGAACGAACCGGTTCCAAGGAATGATTCCGTGAAAAGAACGAACGGATCCGTATCCAGCACATTTGTTTATGTCGTTCATTTAAATCCCTGATGGCCAAGACATTGCTGCCTACAAAATTAGCAGCAGAACCACTATAATTAATTTTACACACAAAATCTACTTAGACAAGCTGCGTTGACGCAAGCATCACAAATTTGCACCCACAAAACAATCAATAGCTTTGTTTCCGTACTTTTTAATAGTAAAACTCGTTAAAGAGAGAAAGAGTGAAAAATTGTTGTCACACAAAAGTTTTTTCAAAAAGTTCGGGAACGCAAAAATGGAAAGAACGTCAAAAAAGCTGGAACAAATGTCAAAGTCGGCGTACCAGCCAATCAGACGCCGGCATTCATGTTACTATTTTTTACACGCTCAAATTTGTCGAGTAAAAAGTTTTTAAAGAGAGCGTCATTCAGCGCCATTTTTGTTTAAAGAGAAGTGAACATTTTACAACTTTTTTGTGTACGGGAACAGGTTTTCGTGTAAAATGTGTAAAAGTCGTAAAAATTGTAAAAACTTTTTAGTTCTGGAACACAGGTAATGATTCAGTTAGCTCATATCGTTCAGTAAATCATATCGTTCATCTCGTTCTTTTAGCTTCTTTCGATCAAATTCAAAACCACCCCCATTTTTTGCACACAAACTCACACAAGCTGCGTTAACGCAAGCATCACAAACTGACACACACAAAACAATCAATGTAGAGAAGAGGAACCATGAACGATATTCAAAAGAAAAGGATGGGCTAAAATATTTTATTGAATGAAAAAGAGCCAACGGACGAAGTGAACGACCAGGATCTTTTTAGTGAACGGAATGAAAAAGATCGATCCGCTCAATGAACGAGATTGCCCAACACTAATATATGTTTTTAGCTGCATGACTAGGTTTTAAACAAAACTCACAAACATAGTTTTAAATTAACCTAATAGCGCGTATATATTATAGGTTTTTATCCTACTTTATGAGGATTTTGTTGACGTATACACCATGGCTTTATTAAATCCGCTTATATATAAACGTACTATAATAAGCTGACCGATTTATATATAGTTGTCTATCAGGGATTGTATGTATGTATGTGAATAAGTATAAATGTTCAGCCTTTTACATTATTGTGACATAAAAGATAAAAATGTTCTATTAATTTTTCGTTCGTTGTTTTTTACAGTGTTTTATTTAACTTGCTTTGGTTCGTTTAGTTCAAATCTGGCAACTCATTTTTAACACAGTTGCAGTTGACCAATTGAACTGAAACTTTGCACACTTTTCAGATTTAGATGACAATACATGAATATGGAATCAAAACCAATATTAATCCATTTTTTTAGTGTTTTAACGGTGTTTTATTTAAATCAGCGTACGTAAAAATACTTTAAATAACATTTCCAATCGTTTCGTATTTTCCATAGGAGCAATACAAAACGAAACTTAACCCACGTTGGCCGAGCTCGCTGTTTAGTTTCGTTTTGTTTACATTAGTGAGTGCGAACAAAACGAAAAGCGAAAAGTACTCAACACCGCAAGAGCAGATAGAAAACGGAATAGTACTAAACACATGTGATAAATCAAAAACGTTTGTTGGTTGATAAAATTCACTGTGGTATGCTGAAGCTAACTTATAGGGTTGTTAAGCAATCACATGTGTGTGTGTGTGTGTGTGTGTCTGAGTGTGTCATTGACCATAACGCACAGCAAACGTTTGCCAAACATTATTTTTGTTTGGGTGGTGAATGAAACAACTCGGCAAAGCATAGCCGAAGTACATTTCAGCAATCGTACAGTTTTCATCTTTTTACATTGAAAAGTTTGTGGTTTTGTTTTAGTTGTGAGAATAAAACGATTCAGAGAAGCTGAAAAGTTTGTGGTTTTGTGTGATTGGTACGGGAATCGTTTTGTTTGTTTCCGTTCATTGATTTAAATTGCATTTCAAATCTGGTCACTCAATTTTGACACAGTTGCAGTTGACCAATCAGGCTAAAACTTTGCACACTTTTCAGATTTGTATGATAATACATGAATATAGGCCCAATATTTCCTACAGCCCCCATATAGCGGTACCACCCGATTTCAGGTATTTTGAGAATTTTATCTTCATTTTTGCCCGAATTAGCTGTCATTTGGCATTTGAGATTTCCAATGATACAGACATTTCCCCACCAAAAATTGTGAACATAGGTCCAGGTTTTGGTATAGCCCCCATATAGTGGTACCACCCGATTTCAAGTGTTTTAAGGATTTTATCTCCATTTTTAGCCAATGGTACAGAAACTTCCCCACCAAAAATTATGGACATAAGTCCAGGTTTTGGTATACCTTTTATATAACGGTACTACACGATTTCAGGCATTTTAAAGTTTTTATCTAAATATTCGGCCTAATTGGACTATAATTTTGTTCTCAGTGGTCAAAAAATGTATTTACTAAAAAGTTAAAAAGTAAAATATAATTAAAAAAAAATTAGTTTCAGTGTTTTATTTAGAAATTTTTGTCGCTTAGCCTCAATAAATATATTCTTTCTCATGATGGAATCTCTCAAATAAAACGCTTGCATTTAAATTATAAATGGTGGCAATATTAAACGGCAAGCGTTTTATTTGAGAGATTCCATCATGAGAAAGAATATATTTATTGAGGCTAAGCGACAAATTATTTCCTAGTTTTAAGTGCATTTCTAAATAAAACACTGAAACTTATTTTTTATACCCTACACCACTATGTGGGGAGGGTATTATAAGTTGGTTTTGGCCAAAAAGTTTGTAACGCATCGAAATAATGGTCGTAGACCCATACTTGTATATACCTTCTATATGGGGTATACCAAAAGCAAAACCTGGCCATGAAAGTAGAAAATATCGCCTTTCTAATGATGCATAGAAGGTTCTTGTAGGTGATCAAACAATATCAACAATGATCAATATGTATCGCAATAGCCGCTAATAGAACCCAACTTTTCATTTTTGCGATTTTAATAATAATGATGAATATCACAGCTTCGGTTGGGGATCTTCCAAAAACAAAGTCCGACTATGAAAGTAGAAAATCCCATCTTTACAGTGATGCAAAGTAGGTTGGCGAAGGTGGTCACATAACGGAGATATCGCAATAGTCGGCAATACACCCTATTTTTTCATTTTTTGTAATCACGCTACAGGTCACAATTTTGATCGGATCGTCACGAAATTTTGAGGGTTTATGGGGGTCTCACAGATGAAGAAGCCTATTGATTTTGGTGATGGTCGGATAATATTCAGGGGTCGGAATGGGGAAAAAACTTATTTGGAGAAAAAGACAACGTTTCATTTTAAAGCGAATATCTCTGCTTCTATAGAGGTCATATCAAAAGCAAAACCTGCTAATGAAAGTAAAAAATATCACCATCAACACAACTTTTCATTTTTGCGATTTTAATAATAATGGCGAATATCACAGCTTTGGTTCGGGACCATCCAAAAGCAAAGTCTGACAATGAAAGTAAAAAATCCCATCTTTACAATGATTTAAAACAGGTTGGCGTAGGTATCCAGATGACGGAGATGTCGCAATAGTCGGTAATACATCCCATTTTTTAATTTTTTTATAATAACGCTACACTTTGCAATTTTGATTGGATCTTCACGAAATTTTGGGTGTTAATGGGGGTCCCACAGCGGAAAACATTTTTGATTTTTGATAATGGTCGGATATTATTCAGGGGTAGGAATGTGAAAAAAAATTATTTGGAGAAAAGGCCAACGTTTTATTTCAAAGCTAATCACGTATGTGATGGAAAACGATTTCGAGCTCAAAATGAGTCAAAAACGACTGTAGGTATGATGCATGTACATTTTCCGACATCGAATTTTTTCGATATCGGTTTCATATTCCATTTTGTTCTATGAAAAATTGATCAAAAAGACGTGTGATGCAATTCGATAATCGCTTATTTTTCTCGTTTTGAAAACGGTCATATTTCTGTGGTCGATTTATAAACGATTTAATGAACTTTGATATTTTTTAAGAAAAAAGTCTTGAAATTTAAACACGTATATAGAATAGATAAATTTACATTTATTTGCATTATATTTAGTATATTTTGTTAAGAAAATATTTGATATTTCGATAAAAAAACACGGATCAAAAACATCTACTTTGAACATGTTTCTTTTCTCTAGATTAGTGAAGGCATACGTTTAATATTTTGTTGCACTGTTTGTAAAGTTCTTCTCATGTAATTGGAGAAGAATTTCCTTCTTCTTTCCATATAGGGCAATTTAAACAAGAACACAAATTAATTTTATTTGTTATTACATTTTTTCGGCTTTTGCCATCGTCAAGACTAAAAAAAGTGTTTTTTTATTTCTATTTTTCTTCTTTCGACTGGTGATTAGGGATCACCAGTCCGTTTTTTGTTTGTGGGAATTCAATGAAATTGAAACAACGTGGAATTGAAATTCGATGCAGATCCCATCACATCTAAAAACAATTCACTCGTTTTGGGCAAATCGTTTTCATTGCAAATCGATTCGAAATTCATCACATACCTGAATATCTCTCTTCTGTAGGAGGTATATCGAAAGCACAACCTGGCAAAGAAAGTAGAAAATATCACCTTTACAACGATGTGAAATAGGTTGTCATAGGTGGTCAAACAACAGAGATATCGCAATAGTCGGTAATGCATACCTTTTTCCATTTTTTGTGCAATCACACTACGAAATTTTGATCGGATCCTCACGAAATGTTGGGGGTTGATAGGGGTCTAACGGAGAAAGAAGCCTATTGATGGTTGGCGTACATCCCACTTTTCCATTTTTTCCATTGACCTGTGTTAATGAAGACATTCAGAGCAAAGGCGCTAAGCTATCCCAATTTTAATATTTTGAATTTTACCAGTCAAAAGCTTATAAACAGGGGTAGTGGTGTAGGGTATCACATAGTCGGCCCCGACCCGACTATAGCCTTGGCTCACTTGTTTTAAATTATATTTTATTTTTATGTTTTTATTACTTTTAATTAAAAATTATATTACATGTAACTAATATAATCTTTCAACTGCCGCACAGTGCGAAATATGGACACTTTAGTGGAACTTTACTCATAACTTTTGATGCAAAGGACGTAGGTTACTAAAATTTTCCAAAAATGTTTCTTATATTTGTGGGTCGTATGTGGATAAATATGAACCACATAGATCCGCGGTTTCCTATAGCTCCCATGTATAGGCGGTGACCATTTTTAGATAGTTGGTTCATTTTTCAACCGATATTGCTGCAAATTGGTATATTGGGGTTTCAGTGGACGGGGAACATGTGTACAAAATATTGTCAATATCTGTTCGCGTATTGGTATAGCCCCCATTGAGCGGTACCAGCCAATATAACATATTTTACTGATTCCAGGCACATTTACCAATCTATTTGTTTGCATTTTGGCATTTTATGTTCTCCGTAGGTAGAAAACCGTTTTGCG
This sequence comes from Musca autumnalis, assembly GCF_047663935.1. Taxonomy (NCBI): domain Eukaryota; kingdom Metazoa; phylum Arthropoda; class Insecta; order Diptera; family Muscidae; genus Musca; species Musca autumnalis. Next base: position 14,683,518 of record NW_027411977.1, on the reverse strand, counting down.
AAATATTAGCAACGTATTTCCTCGTTTTGCTATAGCCCCAATATGAAGGGGCACTTAAATGGTGTTAGGTAATTATTGCCCACCGAGTTTGGTTTACTTTAAAATGTGTCTTCATTAAATAGAAAATATTCTAAAAACAATTCAGAGCATAGATCCTTGCTTTGGCCCCTCCCCCAAGAAAATAAAAAAATAAATTTTTGAGAGTTTTTATTTTTGGTATAGTGTCATTGATATAACATAAATTTTACAAATCGAACATTTCGACTGAGGATATTTTTATCTTATTACACGGTTCTGCAAATGAGTATATCACCTAAAAGCATGTGGTGCAACTTTGCTTTGACTTAGGTACTTAACGATGTCCTGAGAAAACTGCTCAAATTTGACATTTTTCTATATAATGTGAATGAAATTCGCAAGAATAGTCATAAAACTATTAAAAGCTGAAGCGGATCAACTTTTATTATTAAAATTTATCTTATGTACATATTTTATTTTACTACTTTACGTATACGTTTTCACTAATTCAATTACTATTACGAAACATATGCTTAAATATTTGAATTTAACAGCTAAAAATGCAACCATGTACATATTTTGTAAATAGTACTACTAATTACATCTTTGATCTTAGTACCATTTTGTGCAACTAATACTATTCGCGTCTCATCCTAAGCACTTAAGTAAATCGAAATTTCAATAAAATCGCTCTCATTCTTCAGCTAGAGTTGAAGGCTTAACATCAATACCACGCTTGCCCAAGTTGATGGACCTAGATGTTTTGCTGGAAATAATAGCTAAATGGAGAGTCAAGTACCATTTTAAATTAATTTTGTTGTTTTGTCCTGCTTTATTGGCGCACCAACGTGGAGCACAACAACAAGCTTCTTTATTGACGCCCAACTCGTGGCCATGTAACACGACCACTCTATCATCAACAGCCGAGGACCACAACAACATTGAATGCGAAGCGTACGAATCTGGTGAAGATCAGTTGGCACAGTTTACAAAACTTATCTAGACAAGCGTTATGATGGTAATCCCATGCGTTTTGTACTAGGCGATCCCAGAAACATAGAGATGTGTCTGTTGTGTATCAGTTTTGAACAACATCCATCGACAATCATCCGGATTACGCAAGCAAATTTGTGGATTGGCGTAAACAAGAACGTCAACTCCTTCGATCAAGCAAAGGCATTGATCAAAACACACATTTACGTACAAGTATGAATGCAAGCAGCCAAGACGACACAGGCACATTCATCTGTATGAAAATGTGGGTTGAAAAACAACATTGTGATGATGTACTACAACAACCACACACAAAACATCAAGAAGAAAACGCACAATGGTGAACCGACGCACATCAAGCAAGAACAACAACGTCCGCACACATCATCTCAAAATGTGCGTAACGTTCAGCCGAGTAAATCAACGCTTGCTGTGTTTGTCGTGCATATTGTGTTTACAAGCAGAACATCAATAACGCGAATATTAGAATCCCAGCAGAAAGATGTTTATCCAGGCAATTTGTGACAATTGTAACTGTGTACTTACTGTTGAAGAGATTATCGCTGTATTTGGACAACCTTAGCAGCCAGAAGATTCGCAGTTGTTATTCAAGATTCTGTTGACTGCCAACCGATGACCTTAACATATCATAGCTTTTTCCGACGAGTTTTACCAGGTTGTTTGGAGAACCAACAATTCGTGGAGCAAAATTACTCTAGAAGGAGATTATGAGGAGTTTTACCAGCTTGTTTGGAGAACCAACAAGACTTGCGCAGCTTTACTCCAGGGGGAGATTTCGATGACAGCCCGTTACATAGTTTGGAAATGCAACAACGACTTCCTCTACACACCATTATTGCAGTGCTATTGAGGACATACCCGATTCAACAACCCATAAAAATCATGCAGTTTACCGCAGCAGATTCAACAACTCATTGTTTCTGATGCTTAATCGGGACGATTGGAGCATCAGAAGGGGGAGACTGAAGCGGATCAACTTTTATTATTAAAATTTATCTTATGTACATATTTTATTTTACTACTTTACGTATACGTTTTCACTAATTCAATTAATATTACGAAACATATGCTTAAATATTTGAATTTAACAGCTAAAAATGCAACCATGTACATATTTTGTAAATAGTACTACTAATTACATCTTTGATCTTAGTACCATTTTGTGCAACTAATACTATTCGCGTCTCATCCTAAGCACTTAAGTAAATCGAAATTTCAATAAAATCGCTCTCATTCTTCAGCTAGAGTTGAAGGCTTAACATCAATACCACGCTTGCCCAAGTTGATGGACCTAGATGTTTTGCTGGAAATAATAGCTAAATGGAGAGTCAAGTACAATTTTAAATTAATTTCGTTGTTTTGTTCTTTTTTAAAGCAACATTTCTTAATATTGGTGAACCCATTTTGGGATAAACGAAACCAACATTGACGTCAAATGCCGGTCCTTCTATCAAATTTTCAAAAATATACACGTTGCTCTTGAATCAAATTTAAATGGAAGGTGCTTACACCTGGGAAGTTTTTGCGGATTCTAAAACTACAATGTTCATAGATGAGAAAAATCAAAAAATAAAAAAAATCGCCGGAGCACTTTTTAAATAAATCGCAATTCAAGTTGACATTTTAGGGGTTGTTTAGGTTTTTGCGATTTTGCTTGGAAACCGCAAGTCCTATGAAAATGGGAATAAAAAGTGTTGTAGCTATCAAATTCTATACAAGATTGACCTTAATGATATTTTCGTAGGTTTAAGAACTTTTGAGATATAGAAGTTGAAATTGGGACAATTCAAATTCAATTCTGCATCGTCTCCTTATAAAACAATGTCATGACTGCAATTTCCCAACTTAAACTTATATATCTAAAAAAATGGTACGACCTAGGAAAAATTACATAAGCCAGTCTTGTAGAGCTTCTTTATCTCAAAAATGGTACAGCCTGCGAACAAATCATAAACGTCAATCCTGTAGAGAATGTTCACAGCTACAACATTTACTTTAGCTCCATTTCGTGAAAACCTAAAAACACCAAAAAATGTGATTTTTGACCTCGATTTATTTAAAAATCCCTACAGTGATTTTTTCTTGTTTTTGGATTTTTGTCATCTATGAACATTGCTGTTTCAGAATTCACAAAAACTTACCCTGTGTAAGCGGTTTTCATTAAAAGCTAGATAAGGCGCACTTTTGATGACATTGTTTTATAAGGGGCGATACAGTCAGTGCATTGTCCCAATTTGAACTTCAAAATGGTAAAACCTACGAAAATACCATAAAGGTCAATCTTGTAGAGAATTTTCATAGCTACAACCCTTTCTCCAGTATCAATTTGATAGAACTTGCGGCTTCTAAGCAAAATCGTGAAAACCTAAACAACCCCTAAAAATGTCAACTTGAATCGCAATTTATTTAAAAAGCGCTCCGGCGATTTTTTTTGTTTTTTGATTTTTCTCATCTATGAACATTATAGTTTCAGAATCCGCAAAAACTTCCCAGGTATAAGCACCTTCCATTTAAAATTTGATTCAAGAGCACCGTGTATAGATATAAGAATATTCCAATGACTTTCTGAAAAAGTCGCATATCTCTCAAACCTGCAGCTAATTTTTGGTTTGTCCATAGAAAAATATCCTACCTCTCAGAAAATATGCGATTTTTTCTGCAATTCACTAAAATTCTTAAAAAAACTCCAAAACTTATAAAAAATAATTTAGTAGTCTTTAAAAAAACACATTTTTGGGGAACGAATAGCAACCAAACTAAATTATATATTAAAACTCTATAAACGCCAAATAATTAAAAAATTTTCAAGAATTACAACACCGACAAAAATATAGTCAATTAACTTACCATTTGTTTGTATAACTTTATTACTTAAGCAAAGCTAGAAGCACTTTTTAAGGGAAATAAATATTGTAAAACAAAAGTGAAACTTTTAAGTGCATTTCTAGTTGTTTCGCGGGGTAAGTAATAAAACTGAATATGAGGCATTTGTCGTGGGATACTTAGCAATGGACCCCAACAATAATATTTTTAGTTCTATGTACTTTGATTTTTGAGTAAAGTTCCACTAAAGTTCCCATATTTCGCACTGTGCAATGGGGAGAGTGTTTTACCACTACTAATACACCAACTATTCTGAGCACCCCTGCTTTTGAGGTCCGTGATTACCTCTCACCAATACTCAACATCAGCTCGGCTAAAATTATAATTCCAATTTGTAGCGACTTAGAATTTCTTCCTTACTTCTAACAAGGCTGAGATCAGAACTACAGTAGGTATCATGACGGCATATTGTTATATAAGATCCAGATCACTAGACACAGATTCTTCGGTGATTATACGTTTTCGTCTGTTTCTTAATTGTCATCAAGTAGTCATTGTGCTTTCCTCAAGAAGAGTCTTAGATGACTATGGGGAAACTACTCTGAGCGTCTTTAAGCTTTAAACTAAGTTACAATCAACTACTCGTTTCCTCTTTGATGTTCTATCTATCTTTTTTAACTTCTCGAGGCCCAAATGAGGGTAACTTACGAATAGAGTATACGATTTGCCCCAAACTATGCACATCGTCTTCCAAGAAGGTATAAAACCTACGGAGACTAACAAAAATGCCTGGAATAACATTGGCCCAATAAAGGTGCGTGCCATGTAGGTGGCATAATAAGGCCAGCTGATTTCACCCAAACCGTCGCATTCATTTTAATGTAAATACACCTATTGTTTGCGGGGTATGAAATGCCGTATGATTACATTTTAAATTTCCTGCAGAATAAATTGGATTATAAACATTACGATGAGCGATTTGTATTATGTATTTCAATTTACGCTCATAATTGCGAAAAGTTTCATACATACAAATGTATGTATGTTTGAATGTTACAAAGGGTCTGAAAATAATCCAATCAATTACGAATATTAATTTAATTTTAATTACTTTGTAATTGATTATGACAATTTGTCATATCAATGAATGCTTAAACACAATTAAGCATGTATTAACCCAGCAAAATCTTCGTGAGTTCAAGCGTGTATACCGTTTATTGGTGTGCCATCTGTGGTGTTTTAAGTTGAATCCTATATTATTTTAGCACAAATGTGATATTCACTTCTAAACATATTAATTTCCCATTAATAAAATAAACACATTTAGTAACTAATAAATTTCACAATACCAGTGACATGTTTATAGCCAATGGCGTTGATAGATATGCAGCTCTATATATCGCACTTTTTCAGCAAAAGGGTAGTAACTCAAAATGTCTTATTTTTCAGTAGAGACAAAACAATTTTGATACATTGTTAGTAACTTTGAAGACATGAAGAGTGCCATAATGGAATTTTTTAATAAAAAGTGAAAATTTTGAGTTACTACCCTTTTCTTGAAAAGGTGCTATATGTATGTAAATACACAAATCGCACACATGCATCTCGATAAATAAATATGTATCGAGTTTCATAACACATTAATTTTATTGTAAACTAAAAGCCGAAATCATCGATCTAATCGATTATCGATTTTTTTATGGCCACTTAAATATTTCAATTGTTCGAAGCACGGTGTTTCAGAATTCAATTTTCCTGTCCACACCCCCAATGTGTTGTCATCACCGATTTCTAATTTCTATATGGAATTTATGCTAACGATGGTATATACACTTTTATACGGGCAAAATGTGCCTCATCGAAATAATAGTTTTTGGCCCGAAGTATGTTTGGACGAAATCCGTTTCAGACAATTTAGACTTGATTTAGATGTGTCCGTCCGTCTGTCTGGCTGGAGAGCACAATAACTCTCGTACGGAACAATCAATTCGGTCCAAACTTTGGCTTTCGTAATATTTTGTCCAAACTTAGTCTAAGTGCGAAGATGGTTATATCGGTCCTCTCCTTCCGATACCTCCCCCACAAAAGTTAAAAAATGTTCTGAAAATTTGTGCGCACTATAACTCTTGAAGGGAGTAAGCGATTTGGTCCATACTTTGCACATCGTGAAACTTCTACCAGACTTAGATGACGATCCAATATGGACTCAATCGATCCGCTTCTTCGGGTACCTCGCACACAAAATTTCGGAAAAGTTCAGTTTAGAAGCTGCTCTCGAATCGCTTTGATTTTTTCTGTTACAACTTGTATTGGATATGAAGAAGCGAGCAATTACGGGTGGGTCTAAATGGGACATTTAAGCGGATTCTGAAAAATCAGGAATTATTTTGCCTTGAATAATGTTTAGGATAAATGTTACATTCAGCATTGACCGACGACTTTTTAATGTTGGTAACTTTATTAGGTTTAATCTATGTTCATATGATGGTAAAGATTGTGGATTCCATCCACGACCTCTCAGGTAAAACAAAAGAAACTGTTTTTGGACAGATGCAATGGCATTAGAATATGCAGGGTTCCATATAATACACCCATACTCCAGACTTAAGCGAACAAAGGATATATACAATTGTTTTGAGACTAAGAAATCTAAGAATTCCTTACTCTAACGCTTAACAAATCCAAGGTTTTAATACGCATTAGTTGTGATTAAAGAGATATGATCCTTGAAGTCCAATCTGTGGTTCTAAAAAAAATAACAAGGTCTTGAATGGAAAATGTTTTTTCAACTTAAGTGCAATTCAAAAAAATAGTTTATTTTTATCTTTTTATGACGGAAAAACGATATTTGTTTGCATTTTGATGAAGAACATTGGTGGTCCTATCGCATTTTTAGCAATGAGACTACTGAGTATATAAAAATGTCAAAGACCATATCGTAATGGGACATAGATTATGTATTCTTAGACTGAGTAATGCTTCCACAACAATTTAATACTTTCCTAGCATCATCGAATGTTTATTCAACACTGAGTCGATAGCAGAAAAACCCACAGAAAAGCTTTTGCAAAGGGCAAACTACTTAAATGCATGAAAGAAGTGTGTTCTTGCTCTAAAAAAGAATTATATTTGCAAATTGGAAAAAATGCAAGCGAAAAACACTGTAGACCTTCTGCACGTTGGCATATTTGAGAATTCCATTTGGATTTTTGGGAATGTTTCAACATTAGGACTGTCGATAGCTTTTTTATTTACCACACTAACAAATATACAACAGCATATGCATTTATCACCTCTAGTGGCTTCCCAGCAAACCAAATGTCGACGTGGATCCAGTAAGAACGAGTGCTCGGATTGCTCAGATTGCTCATCAGAGTACGGACGGAATTCGTTTCGAAAGTCGACCAAAGTCAAATTTCATATGATTTTACTTCCGAATTCGGACCGATATCTGTCCGAATGTCGGGAAAAAATCAGAAGTTCATACGCTACTTCATCAGAATTCGGACCGAATTCCCTCCGAATGTTGGCAAAAATATCCGATTTTCGTCCTACTCTGACCGAAACAACCCGCCATATGGCTTTCGATCAGAGTTCGGAACGAATTCGCATCCGAACTCTTATGTTCCTTCCCAATTCGGTTTGCTGGGATCAGTCAACACTTCTAGATTATTGAGTAAACCACTCTCACTATGTCCACATTACCAAATTGCTGCCGGTGATTTGTGGCTCACATTTTCAACCCACTGACAACTAAAACCTTTTCAAAGTGAGTTTGGAAAGGAAAAGTTTGCAAGAATAATAGTTTACGAACACATACAGTCAGTATCACTCCTTTCCAGGATTATGAATACAACAGACAACCCATTAGGTGTGGGAAAAGTCTGGCAGATGATTTAGTTTTGCCTTGTAGTCGTGCACAATATCATCAACGTTGTTTGTGATAAGTAATTCAATTTCAACTGTCGAACTTCTTATGTTTCGGAGTTTTTTAGTCGCCATCTCACTGGCCTAAACGAAAAGCAAAGTAGTCCGTCCACATGTTGTAGAGATTTTTCTCATTCGAATTCGAAGAGCAGTGCCTTGAGTAAAGCAAAGTAAATGACATATAAACGATAAGCGGCGATAAGTGCTGCAAAGAGAAACACTGGCAGAATAAAATCGCAAAAGTCTTGAAATGTCTACCTACGCTTCTGTTTTAAAGAGGAAAACATTATCAAAAACTATTCAATCGGATAAATTCCAACTGTACTCAAATCACAACAATGAAGTAAGTATTTATCCTCAACACTGGTTTAAAGTGCCAGCCTTAATATAGTTTTAGGATAACAGTCATATGTATACCCTATACCACAATGTGGAAAAGGGTATTATAAGTTTGTTTTGGTAAAAATTCAAGTAACACCGCGAAATATTTGTCGGAGACTCCCAATGTGGTATACGAATCTTCATATCTCGACGAGATAAAGCGATTTTGAGATGTGTGTCCGTCCGTCCCTCCGTCCGTCCGTCCGTCTGTCCATTATAAATTGTAAAACGCTCCAAGCCGCAATCATGGACCGATCATCACGAAATTTTGTATGGAGGTCGGGTTCAGATCAGAATAGATCCCTATTCTTATTGGTGATGATCGTGAAATATTTAGCGGGTGAAATGGACCAAAAACATAATATTTATCCAATTTTCTAGCGGCTCTGTAATTTTAAATAAGGTAAGAGTATATCACAAAGAAGAAGCTTTCAATTTGAGATGGCGATCGGATAATATTTAGAGGGTTAAATGGACCAAAACGTTTGTGTGAAAATTGTGAAAATTTTTAATATACAGCTTATATCTTAATTCCTGGAAGTGACATTCCGGACAAGTGAGATATACTTGAAAGTGGAACGCTTAACCTTTCAATTGATGCCAGTTACGTTGGTGTGCATGATACAGCCTAATATATTCCGTTATTTGTTTGTAGTGTAATAATAAACTCGCTAGAAGTCGCAATTATACATCAATAGTCACGAAATTTTGCACCGGGTAAGAGTATAGGTCGAAAAAGATGCCTACAATTTTGAATAAAGATCTGATATTCCTTAGCGGGTGAAATGGACCATTACTTTTGTATGAAAAATATAAAAATTTTATTTCTTGTCGATATTTTAATTCCTTGAGGACATATATATTTCGCAAAGTAGCCTACATATGGACAAAAAACTACTGACCTTTCCTCTGATGTAAATTGCAATAAAGTGTTTGCTAGATAACGGGCCTACTGCCTACTATATAATGGATTCTGTGTAGAGAACCACATTTTTATCCCATGCTACATATTGTCTCTCCAAAAGTTTATGTAACACCACGAAACATTCGTCCTAGACCCCTTATTTGGTATGCCGAAATTCATATCTCGACGACATAAAGCGATTTAGCGATGTGTGTCCGTCCATTCGTGAAATGTTCAGGGGATGAAATGGACCAACAGAAAAAAATTTTAACCAATTTTGTAGCGGCTCTGTAGGTCTAAATAATAACCCGCAAAATTTTAAACAAAGTTTGAATTTATTATGAAAAAGTAGCGTACAAACCAACGTGAAGATCAGACAATACTTAGCGGGTTAAATGGACTGAAACTTTTGTGTGAAATTGGTAAAAATTTTAATAAAGTAGCGGTTAAACAACGGAAGTAGTAGTACTACATAAGTGGGTTTCATTACATTTTAGTTTATGTGAACTAAATTTTATATTTATACCCAGATAGCATTTAGAAGACTGTTTTTTCAAAAATCACATTGAGGAGTCTTTTTAGAGTCCTTTTGGTGATCAAAAATTGATTAAGTCGCTTGTGTGATCAGAAAGGGACTCGAAAGTGACTCCCTGTAATGATTAAAGAGAGTTCAATTTGAAATACAACAACAAATGTGTAGCAATCACAAATAAATCATTGAGGTGTTTAAAATGTGACAATTTTTTGTTATTTATTGTCACATTTTGATCATCTGGAAGATTGAAAAATGATTAATCAAAAAAGGGTCATACAGGTGTTTGAAAAGTGATTATAATTATGTATACTCTGATCATATTTTGGACAGTTAGGTGATTAAAAACTGATTGCTTTGTTTTATTTTTATTTGGTTGTAAATAAAAAAATAAAATTCTCATATACACTTTCTACAAAATTTTGATATAAATGTAACGTATAATATTAAAGGTACAGACAAACACAACACAACAGGTTTTGCCAAGTGAATGAAGAAGCAGTATACTAACCACCAAGCAACATAAAGGATAATTAAAAGACATAACAAAGCAGAAAAGACTATAAAACAAAGGAAAGAAACAAAGAAGAATAAAAAAAAAATTTTTTAATTTATTTCGTCTAACAAAAAGACTCATAAATGACTCCCTAAAGACTCATAAATGATTATAAACATGACTCTAAAAAGACTCGAAAAAGGGTCCGAAATTAATCAACAAAACACTAATTAATGATTGAAATACGACTCGAAAAAGACTCATTTGTGATTTGTTTAGAAGAGTCGCCCGAGGTTATGTTTTCCTACCGACAAAGGAGTCATTTATGATCAGAAAATGAGCTCATATTCTAGCTTTTTAATCGTGCAGTCGGATCAAAAAAGACTCGAATTTGATTAAAATTTTCAAAAAATGCTGACTGGGTATTGGTTAGTTAGTTCATACACACAGAAAAAAATGTCCTCTCTAACATATGTCTCAAACATATTTTGTAGCAAACATATATTTGTTTGCAAGCAGTCCCAAGCATAAAATATGTATGGGTCCTGCAAACAAATATATGTTTGGGTACAAACAAATACAAACCCAAAAGCCACAAAAAAAAACAAACACATGCACCAGTGGGCGCTTTTGAGAGCAAGGCAGCGTAAATGTCAATGTGAAACACATTGAAATGTATGCTCACTTGCTCTCAGCAAGCGCTCACTGGCTATTTCTAACATATATACACATTTATAAATGGTGGTGTTTTTTATTGAAGGGAATAGAAAAAAGGCAAAACAAGAAAGACACATAGGTACATACAAAATTCCAAAGAAATACATAATACACTTTAATAAAAGAAAAACTAAATGAAAAAAACTTATGAAAAGTCGCACTATTAAAAAGAAAAAATATATAGAAACATCGTTGAACGCTTCTCATTAGTTGTGAAATAAAACACATGTTCTTCAAAGTTGAAATCATCAGGGGGAAATCGGCATCTGAAATCAAATGATTATATACTCGTAATGTAATAAATAGGTACATCCATACAAAAACATAGAACTGTAAAGACTGGAAAAGATGCATACTGCACAAATGTTTATGAAACAAAGTATATAAACATTTTACCAACAACAGAGGTATGTTAATGATAAAAACCCCATTAAAGCGCAATTCGGCTTATACAAATTGTAGGAAAGCAAAATGTTGGACTCAGGATTGTATTCCATAGCTGTTTCCAGTTCATTGAGTATGAACTTAGTGGTTAAAATCGACTGAAATGGTAAACTACTTAACAGAATGTTGTTATGATATCATAACAACAGAGCTTAACCCATTCTATTGACAAATGTTAACAATTGAGTTTTCCAATCTTTATGTACTTAAATCTTTGATCCATATTTCAAATATACATATGTATGTATGTATATGAAAAATGTATTGATGTAATTACCAATATTAAATGCGATTTCTTCCTTGGCCAATAAAATATTTCCATTCACTTTTTGATTCAATTATAAAATTTATTGGACATTTAATTTACTAAAAAGCACTTTAAGAAAAGACAAAACACTGATTTATTCACTCACTTTGCCGTCTTTACTCAATGATGTTCTCTAGAACACTGATGAAAAAAGACCAACATAATTAATATCATTTTGTATCTTTTCCTCTTCGCTTGCTACGTTGGTTAACAACAACAAAGCACGAAACACACATGTTTTACGCATACACATCACAAAACGTCTGCGTCTCCTATTACACCATATACACAGCTCTTTATTATAAACCAGCATTCCGCAGCTGCGAGAGCCGTGTTGTTACTCTCTTTGACAAAAATCCTCTCCACCCATAAAAAATATGTTCGAACATAAAAAATATCTTTGGTACCCAAACATATAAAATTGAGATATGTTAAAAAATGTTGCAAACATATACTTGTTTGGACACAAACAAATTATGTTTGGATCCAAACATATATTTGTTTGCAATCAGTCCCAAACAAATATATGTGTGGATCCAAACATATTTCTAACATATATTTTCTGCGTGTACATTATATTTATAAGACTGTGGTCTGTCCCGTCCTGACATGTGGATCTCTTGTGTGGTGGCAAGCGCTCTGTACCAAATCAAGCACCACACATTCCATACTAAATGCAATATAAGATATCAAATCTTTGAATATAATCGAAAATGTGACAGCCACAAGCGCTCTCTCTGGGAGTTGAAATTTGGATCGAGTCGCGTTTTGGACACATCTGGTCCCTTTGGAGCATTGGTGCTGGCTTCCTTACGGTAGCGTAAAAACAAACCACACCTATTCTCTCTTTATTTCGGATTTGCCATTTCTTAGCAATGGGGAGAGTGTCTTACCACTACTAATACACCAGCTATTCTGAGCACCCCTGTTTTTGAGATCCGTGATTACCTCTCACCAATACTCAACATCAGATCGGCTAAAATTATAATTCCAACTTGTAGTGACTTAGAATTTCCTCCTTACTTCTACCAAGGCTGAGATCAAAACTGCAGTAGGTATCATGACGGGATAGTGTTATATAAGATCCAGATCACTAGACACAGATTCTTCGGTGATTATACGTTTTGCGTCTGTTTCTTAATTGTCAGAAATGCATCAAGTAGTCATTGTGCATTCCTCAAGAAGAGTCTTAGGTGACTATGGGGAAACTACTCTGAGCGTCATTAAGCTTTAAACTAAGTTACAATCAACTGATCGTTTCCTCTTTGATGTTCTATCTATCTTTTTTAACTACTCGAGGCTCAAATGAGGATAACTTACGAAAAGAGTATACGATTTGCCCCGAACTATGCACATCGTCTTCCAAGAAGGTATAAAACCTACTGAGACTAACAAAAATGCCTGGAATAACATTGGCCCAATCAAGGTGCGTGCCATGTAGGTGGCATAATAAAGCCAGCTGATTTCACCCAAACCGTCGCATTCATTTTAATGTAAATACACCTATTGTTTGCGGGGTAGAAAATGCCATATGATTACATTTTAAATTTCCTGCAGCATAAATTGGATTATAAACATTACGATGAGCGATTAGTATTTTGTATTTCAATTTTCGCTCATAATTGCGAAAAGTTTCATACATACATATGTATGTATGTTTGAGTATACAAAGGGTCTGAAAATAATCCAATCAATTACGAATATTAATTTAATTTTAATTACTTTGTAATTTATTATGGCAATTTGTCATATCAATGAATGATTAAACACAATTAAGCATGTATTAACCCAGCAAAATCTTCGTGAGTTCAAGCGTGTATACCGGTTATTGGTGTGCCATCTGTGGTGTTTTCAGTTGAATCCTATATTATTTTAGCACAAATGTGATATTCACTTCTAAACATATTAATTTCCCATTAATAAAATAAACACATTTAGTAACTAATAAATTTCACAATACCAATGACATGTTTATACCCAATGGCGTTGATAGAGATGCAGCTCTATATATCGCACTTTTTCAGCAAAAGGGTAGTAACTCAAAAATTCTTATTTTTCAGTAGAGACAAAACAAGTTCGATACATTGTTAGTAACTTTGAAGACATGAAGAATGCAATAATGGAATTTTTTAATAAAAAGTGAAAATTTCAAAATTTTGAGTTACTACCCTTTTCTTGAAAAGGTGCTATATGTATGTAAATACACATATCGCACACATGTACTTAAATGCATCTCGATAAATAAATATGTATCGAGTTTCCTAATACATTAATTTTATTGTAAACTAAAAGCCGAATTCATCGATCTAATCGATTATCGATTTTTTATGGCCACTTAAATATTTCAATTGTTTGAAGCACGGTGTTTCAGAATTCAATTTTCCTGTCCACACCCCCAATGTGTTGTCATCACCGATTTCTAATTTCTATATGGAATTTATGCTAACGATGGTATATACACTTTTATACGGGCAAAATGTGCCTCAACGAAATAATAGTTTTTGGCCCGAAGTATGTTTGGACGAAATCCGTTTCAGACAATTTGGAGTTGATTTAGACATGTCCGTCCGTCTGTCTGGATGGAGGGCACGATAACTCTCGTACAGAACAATCAATTCGGTCCAAAATTAGGCTTTCGTAATATTTTGTCCAAACTTAGTCTAAGTGCGAAGATGGGTTATATCGGTCCACTCCTTCCGATACCTCCCCCACAAAAGTTAAAAAATGTTCTGAAAATTTGTGTGCACTATAACTCTTGAAGGGAGTAAGCGATTTGGTCCATACTTTGCACATCGTGAAACTTCTACCAGACTTAGATGAGGTTCCAATATGGACTCAATCGATCCGCTTCTTCGGGTACCTCGCACAAAATTTCGGAAAAGTTCAGTTTAGAAGATGCTCTCGAATCGCTTTGATTTTTGCTGTTTCAACTTGTATTCACTGTCCCCTATACGACGGTACAAGTTTCATTAGGGGCAAGTCCATACTTCCTGAAAAAATAGCTGGAAAGTTGCAAAAAACACCGTGTGTAGTGTTTGGACCGCTAGATAACACTCGAACGGATCTGACGAGTAGGTCCAAAATTTGCCCTTCGAAATAATTTCTCCAAACTTAGTTTAAGTTCAAAGATAAGCCACATCGGTCCACTCCTTCGTGTACCTCCCACACAAAATTTCGTATAAGTTCACTTTAAGACTTGTCTCGAATCGCTATGATTTTTGTTGAAGCAACTTGTACTTGCTGCCTCAATTACGACGGTAAAAGTTTTCGCAGGGGCATGTCCATACTTCTTACATACACCGGTCAATACAATACCGGTCCACAACTGAGGGTATATCTCTGTCGACAAAGCCGACTGATACTTTTTTACTTGTTTATTTCTAAAATTACGTAGCGTTTTCTATTCTCTGAAGAAAAAAAAAACACTGTAAAAATAGCACTTTCCCGAAAACTATTATCCGTAATGTTTTGATTTTTTGTTAGGTAGATACGATTGTTAACTTAGGCCTAGGGCTTATCTTGATCCCTCTTACCCGTGGAGTCACCTGGCGAACTGCCTTTAATGTCCGTCAAAGGAAGGGAGCTAACATGTGCCGCACAACATGGGTTGCTATGAGACAAGTAAGAACGGCGATAAGTTCCGCAGGGACGAACTTGTTATACCCTCCACCACAAGTTGTATATAAGTACAATGGAAAGTACTAAGTCTTTCCGTCAAGTAAAGGCTTATTCCTAGAAGAAGTGGAATATGCTTACTGAAGAATAATACTTTCTTTCAGACAAGCTTTAATTTGTCGGAAACTATAACACATATTGTGTCCATTATTATATCCTACACCACTATGTGGGGAGGGTATTATAAGTTGGTTTTGGCCAAAATGTTTGTAACGCATCGAAATAATGCTCGTAGACCCACACTTATATATACCAAAATGAATGTCTCGAGCTGAGTCGATCTGGCTATGTGTGTCCGTCCGTCTGACCATCTAAACCTTGTAATCACGCTACAGGTCGCAATTTTGATCGGATCGTCACGAAATTTCGTATGTTGTTGGGGGACCGGAGGGAAAGAAGCCTATTGATTTTGGTGATGGTCGGATAATATTTAGGGGTCGGAATGGGCAAAATAACTTATGTGGATAAAAAGACAACGTTTTCTTCCAAAGCGAATATCTCAGCTTCTATATGGGGTATACCAAAAGCAAAACTGACAATGAAAGAAGAAAATATCTCCTTTCTAATGATGTAAAGTAGGTTCCCGTAGGTGATCAAACAACCAAGATATCACAATAGTCGCAAATAAAACCCAACTTTTAATTATTGCGATTTTAATAATAATGACGGATATCACACCTTTGGTTGGGGACCATCTAAAAGCAAAGCCTGACTGAGAAAGTAGAAAATCCCATCTTTAAAATTATGCAAAGTAGGTTGGCGTAGGTGGGAAAATAATAGAGATATCGCAATAGTCGGTAATACATCCCTTTTTTCACTTTTTCTGCAATCAAACAGGTCGGAATTTTGATCGGATCATCACGAAATTTTCTCACAGAGATAGAAGCATATTGATGTTGGTGATGTCGATAGTAGTCAAATATAAAATTAAAAAATATTAATTATTTGGTTCAGTTCGCATTAAGTCATTTGGTATAAAAGCCAGCTATGTGAAAACTTTCGTATCTCCCTAAAAGAAATATTTTCGAGTGAAAAGATAATGCACAGAGGTAGTGGTGTAGGGTATCACATAATCGGCCCCATACCAACTAAAGCCTTTTCTCACTTTTTTTGTTATGTAGATGGGATTGTTGCCTTTAAGAACCGTTTTAATAAATTGCCGTAGCGTTTACACGAAGTGAGCTACTTCCTTTTTCCAATTTTAGTGAAATTCCAATTCTTGAGTGGACTAGAACGTTTGGAACAGCACGGAACAAAGTTTTGTTTTCGCAGAAAGATGCCTGAGAGTGAACTTTTTCAGCCCATATAAACGTTTGTAACCATCCGGTTTTGTCCATTTAACACTTTTTATATTTATTTATTTTTTTGTTATCGAACATTGGTGGCGTCGTTTTTATTGGGATAGCTAATACAATTGTGTTTTTTTTCAAAATAGTCTGGCTTAATCCCATTGTTGTTGTTTTATTATTTTAAAACAACTAATTTATTAGTGGAAAAAGGTTGGCATTGTTCGCCAAGGGGTAAGGCAGGGAAGACTAGTTTCGATCCATGCCACTGGATCTCATCAGTTCCCTTGTTTCTTGTTTGTGGATATTCTCCACCGAAGTTATTTTTCAATAACTTCTTCAACAAGAAACTTTTTATACCCAAACATCAATCGTCAGCTCGAAGTATAAAGGTATTTTTTATTTATACAAAATCCTTACAGAATAAACTACTAATTATATTCAAAAACAGATTATTTTCAAGGATTGATATAAAAACAATGAGTTAAGGTATATTATCAAATTTCTTTTTATTGAATTACGACTTTCAGAAAGATCTATAGGATTATATGATTTGTTAATACCAACAAGGAGACGGCGGAGTGGATCGTTGTTTGCATAATTAGCTGTAAAATAATGGATATGAAGAAGTGAGCAATTACGGGTGGGTCTAAATGGGACATTTAAGCGGATTCTGTCTAAGAAAAACTCAGAAATTATTTTGCCTTGAATAATGTTTAGGATAAATGTTACATTCAGCATTGACCGACGACTTTTTAATGTTGGTAACTTTATTAGGTTTAATTTATGTTCATATGAGGGCAAAGATTGGGGATTCCATCCACGACCTCTCAGGCAAAACAAAAGAAACTGTTTTTGGACAGATTCAATGGCATTAGAGTATGCAGGGTTCCATATAATACACCCATACTCCAGACTTGAGCGAACAAAGGATATATACAATTGCTTTGAGACTAAGGGATCTAAGAATTCCTTACTCCAACGCTTAACAAATCCAAGGTTTTAATACGCATTAGTTGTGATTAAAGAGATATGATCCTTGAAGTCCAATCTGTGGTTCTAAAAAAAATACCAAGGTCCTTAATGGAAAATGTTTTTTCAACTTTAGTGCAATTCAAAAAAATAGTTTGTTTTTATCTTTTTATGACGGAAAAACGATATATGTTTGCATTTTGATGAAGAACATTGGTGGTCGAATCGCATTTTTAGCAATGAGACTACTGAGTATATAAAAATGTCAAATGTCATTCCTAGCATCATCGAATGTTTATTCAACACTGAGTCGATAGCAGAAAACCCCACAGAAAAGCTTTTGCAAAGGGCAAACTACTTAAATACATGAAAGAAGTGTGTTCTTGCTCTAAAAAAGAATTATATTTGCAAATTGGAAAAAAATGCAAGCGAAAAACACTGTAGACCTTCTGCACGTTGGCATATTTGAGAATTCCATTTGGATTTTTGGGAATGTTTCAACATTAGGACTGTCGATAGCTTTTTTATTTACCACTCTAACAAATATACAGCAGCACATGCACCTCTAGTGGCTTCCCAGCAAACCAAATGTCAACGTGGATCAAGTACGAACGAGTGCTCGGGTTATAATTTATGTCTCAAAAATAGGTTTATTTTTATTATAGATACAGATTGCTCATCAGGGTACGGACCGAATTCGTTCCGAAAGTCGTCCAAAGTCAAATTTCATAAGATTTTACTTCCGAATTCGGACCGATATCTGTCCGAATGTCGGGGAAAAATCAGAAATTCATACGCTACTTCATCAGAATTCGGACCGAATTCCCTCCGAATGTTGGCAAAAACATCCGATTTTCGTCCTACTCTGACCGAAAAAACCCGCCATATGGCTTTCGATCAGAGTTCGGAACGAATTCGCATCCGAACTCTTATGTTCCTTCCCAATTCGGTTTGCTGGGATCAGTCAACACTTCTAGATTATTGAGTAAACCACTCTCACTATGTCCACATTACCAAATTGCTGCCAGTGATTTGTGGCTCACATTTTCAACCCACTGACAAGTAAAACCTTTTCAAAGTGAGTTTGGAAATGAAAAGTTTGCAAGAGTAATAGTTTACGAACATACAGTCAGTATCACTCCTTTCCAGTATTATGAATGCAACAGGCAACCCATTAGGTGTGGGAAAAGTCTGGCAGATGATTTAGTTTTGCCATGTAGTCGTGCACAATATCACCAACGTTGTTTGTGATAAGTAATTCAATTTCAACTGTCGAACTTCTTGAGTTTGTGTGTTGTTTGTATGGCGCCTTACTGGTCTAAACGAAAAGCAAAGTAGTCCGTCCACACGTTGTAGAGATTTTCCTTATTCGAATTCGAAGAGCAGTGCCTTGAGTAAAGAAAAGTAAATGACATGTAAACGATAAGCGGCTATAAGTGCTGCAAAGAGAAACACTGGCAGAATAAAATCGCAAAACCCTTGATATGTCTACCTAGGCTGATGTTTTAAAGAGGAAAACATGCTTAAAAGTATTCAATCGGATAAATTCCAACTGTGCTCAAATAACAACAATGAAGTAAGTATGTATTTATCCTCAACACTGGTTTAAAGTGCCAGCCTTAATATGGTTTTAGGATAAGAGTCATATTTTCAATATATAAAACAGCTTAGAGGTAGTTTACACTATCTATCAATGTCATATGACACGAAATAAAAAGATTCCATATCTACCCACGGAGGCAATGTGGAGACGTAATGTTCTTATATTTTTGTTGGGGTGGACGCACAGAATAAATGGCGCAAGGAAAATCTCCAATATTCCACATATTAGTGAATATTTCACGATGGAAAATTGCATGTCATATGACATTTACCCCCCTTAGGAATGAGTGACGACTGGAAATGAAATGTGGGTTATTGTTGGAGGGGTGAAGCGAGACTTTAAAAAAAATCAAAATATATCTGCTATCGATACGCTAGGACTCGCACCAATTAAAAGTTGGTATCTGCAATTCGGGGGTAGGTAAAGTCTTTGTTTACAAAGACACACAGTGTTGCCGCGTGCACAAAAATCAAAAAATTTGATGTTAACTTTAACATATGTTTATGTTTTTTTCTTACAGTAAACACATCCGATACAAGGAATCTGAAAGAATTTTGTCGATATGTGCATCCATAATGAAGTTATAGCTCTTTAAATATGAAAAATATTTCCCAAGTAATCTAAGGCGATAATCATATGAAAATTAGACGACATTTAAAATAATATTTTTTGAAAAATTTGTTGATAATACTAAAAGTTTTGGATGGGGATTTAATGAGTGGGTTATAAATATAACGTTTTAGTACAAAAACTTGACTTTAACTGCACATGGAAAATGTACCGTTATCAAGAAATCAAAACTTACGAGAGCAGTTCGGAAACTTCTTAGCCTAGCACAAAAAGCGAGGTATAAACAGAAAAAAGTTAAGTGTTTTGGAAACTTCCATCTCTGTTATGAACACATGTTAAATTTTATTTCGATCTGGCAACTCCTTCATATAAAAACAGGTGTTCAAAAAAGACGCATCCGCAATTTTTTTACAATGGAAAAATTAGAAATGCGTGCTTTCATTAAATATTTACATAAAAAAGGTTTATCGGGACAAGAAATTCATAATAATATGGTGAATGTGTTAGGTGAAAGTGCTCCTTCATATGCAACAGTAAAAAATTGGGTTGCTGAATTTAAACGTGGTCGTACAAGCATTGAAGATGAATCACGTAGTGGACGTCCAAAAACAGCAACAACAACAGAAATTGTAGCCAAAGTGCATGATATGGTATTAAATGATCGACGAATTAAAGTGCGTGAAATTGCTAATATCATGTGCATCTCAAATGATCGAGTCCATTTAATTTTGCATGAAGAACTACAGATGAAAAAGCTTTCTGCAACATGGGTGCCGCATTTGTTAACAGTCGATCAAAAACGCATAAGAATGAACATTTCTCAAGCATGTTTGGATCGTTTTAAGCGAAATAAAATGGATTTTAAGCGTCGTTTCATAACTGTTGATGAGACATGGATCCACCACTATACTCCAGAGACAAAAGAACAATCCAAACAATGGACAGAAGCTGGAGGAAGTGCCCCAAAGAAGGCAAAAACAATTCAATCGGCTGGTAAGGTTATGGCAACGGTTTTTTGGGACTTCAAAGGTATTTTATTGATTGACTATCTGCAAAAGGGTAAAACAATAAATTCAGAGTACTATTGCAACCTTTTGGATCAATTAAATGTACAAATTCGAGAAAAACGTCTTGGCTTACAACACAAAAAAATAATTTTTCATCAAGACAACGCACCAGCGCACAAGAGTGTTTTAACAATGACTAAAATCAACGAATTAAAGTACGAGTTGCTTGACCACCCACCTTATTCTCCTGATTTAGCTCCCAGTGACTTTTACTTGTTCCCAAATCTAAAAAAAATCCTTGCCGTCAAGCGTTTTACCTCAGGAGATTATTTTGAAAAATTAAAACATTTTTGAAAAACTAACTATTCTCTTTCATTGATAGGCTAAGAAGTTTCCGAACCGCCCTCGTAAATTTGATAAAAAAAATTCAAAGTAATATTTAGTAGAGCAGATCTTTTGATTGCCACCTATTGCCACCTTGCCACCGTTAATTGTACATCTCCTCCAGATCAAAATGTGCAAAAACATTCTGCCCATCCCTGCAACCTTCTGAGATATATCGTTTCAGATTTTTTATAGCCCCCATAAATATCTTTTCCCGACTTTGTTACAACTCGGTGAATTTTGATCGAATAGCCTTCTAATTTAGTATGTGTTATTTTCTTAGGCCCCTGAATAGCTACACCGATTTTCACAAAAATCGGTTCAGATTTGGATATAGCCCCCATATATATCTCCCCCGATTTTGCTATAATATGCTCAATTTTTGATGAATAGCCTTCAAATTTAACATGGGATGTTTCTCAGGCCTCTGTTCAGTTTTACCGTTGACCTAGGTTGATAAATGTTTGCACAAGGACTTATGAGGGCATAGGAATGAAAAAGATAAACGTTGGTCCATATCGGTTTATGTTTGAATATGGCTTCCATATATAATTTCGCCGGATGTCACTCAATTACGGATAATTATGTCATATTTTCCTACTTTAATCAATTGCGTGTTTAGTGCATCGAATACATAAAAATGGCCGAAAATATATATGAGAGCTACATCCAAATCTAAATCGATTTTTGTCAAATTCTGTAATACTGAAAAGAGGCTTAAGAAAAAATCTCATGTTAAATTTGAAGGCTATTTTTCAAAAATTTATCGATTTATAGCAAATCGGTGAAAGATATATATGGATGCTATATCCAAATCTGTACCGATTTGTGCGAAATCAAATCAAAATCGGTAAAACTGAACAGTGACCTGAGGAAACATCCCATGTTAAATTTGAAGGCTATTCATCAAAAATTGCGCGATTTATGGCAAAATCGGGGAAAGATATATATGAGAGCTATATCCATACCATTTTAGTGACATTTTTTAAATATTAAAATTTTTAAGACAGAAACTAAGTTTGTACAAAATTTGCCTTCGTCATATTTTGTCCAAACTTAGTTTCTGTCTTAAAACTTTTAATATTTAAACAAGTAAAAAAGTATCAGTCGGCTTTGCCGACAGAGATATACCCCCAGCCTGTGTATATTGAAACAATTTTTTCCCAAAATACGTATGTATTTAGGGGGTTTTAAAAATGTTGGGCATTTGAACCGACAAAAATGTTGATTAGGATTAAAGATCAAAAGTTTTGCGGAGGAGATACTACAAGGAATGGATCGACATTGACCGTTATGGAAGTGAATCTGCAGCCACAACATATGGTGCCATAGGGGGTTTTTACACTCTTCGGTCTGTTTGCACAAGAAGTATGGACTTGCCCTAAAAAAACTTTTACCATCGTGATTGAGGCAGCGAATGCAAGTTGCTTCAACAAAAAACAAAGTGATTCGAAATTAGGTCTTAAAGTGAACTTATCCGCAATTTTGTGTGGGAGGTACCGGATGGAGCGGACAAATATAGTCCATATTTGAACCTGAATTATATCTGGTAGATATATTAGAATGTGTATACTTTACACCAATTCGGCCACTCCCTCCAAGAGTTACCGTACGAACAATTTTTCCGAACATTTTTGAAGTTTTGTGGGGGAGGTACCTGAAGGAGTGGACCGATATGGCTTACCTTCAAACTTAAACTATGTTTTGACAAAATATTACTAAGGCCATATTTTAGACCGAATCGGCAGATCCGTTCGAGAGTTATCTTGCGCTCCAACCACCTCACACGGTGTCATAGGGGTTTTTTGCAACTTTCATGCTATTTTCTCAGGAAGTATGGACTTGCCCCTGATGAAACTTGTACCGTCGTATGGAGGGCAGTGGATACAAGTTGCTGAAACAAAAATCAAAGCTATTCGAGAGATGGCCCTAAACTGAACTTTTCTGAAATTTTGTGTGGGAGGTACCCGAAGGAGTGGACCTATTGAGACCATATTGGAACCTTATCTATGTCTGGTAGAAAGTTCACGATGTGTAAAGTATGGAGCAGATCGGTTACTTACTTTAAGAGTTATTGTTAGCACAATTTTTGCGAACATTTTCGAACTTATGTGGGGGAGGTACCGGAAGGAGTGGACCGATATAACCCATCTTCGAACTTAAACTAAGTTTGGACAAAATATTACGAAAGCCAAAATTTGAACCGAATCGGTTCATCCGTTCGAGAGTTATCGTGCGCTCCAGCCAGCAGGACAGACAGACAGACGGACGGACATGGCTAGATCGACTCCAAATTGTCTGAAACACATTTCGTCCAAACATACTTGGGGTCTAAAACCATTATTTCGATGAGGCACATTTTCATCGTATCAAAGTGTATATACCCTCCTTAGCCTAAAGGCTAAATGGTATGTACGATATCTCTTGAACGGGGCAACCAATTTGGGCCAAACTTTGGATCTCCTTAAATATCTTGTCTAAATTTTGCTTATATCAGCCTGTATCGGTCCTCTCCTTAGGGTACCTCCCCCACAATGGTTCAACATTTGCTTCTAACCGTGCTCTCCATCCACTACATATGGTGCTATTGGTTTTTTTTTTAACTTTCGGGCTGTTTTCTCAAGAAGTACGGATTTGCCCCTGGAAAATTTTTACCGTCGTGATTGAGGCAGCGAATGCAAGTTGCTTCAATAAAAAATCAAAGAGATTTGAGACCAGGTCTTAAAGTGAACTTATCCGAAATTTTGGGTGGTAGGTACATGAAGGAGTGGAGAAATATATACCATATTTGAACCTGATCTATACCTGGTAGATATATTAGGATATGTTAAGTATGGACCAAATCTGTCACTCGCTTCAAGAGTTATCGTTGGCACAATTTTTCCGAACATTTTTTAACTTTTGTGGGGGAGTAGGCAGATAGGGGTTTGTTTTTCTTTTCTTTCGTTTTTTCATAGTAGGCTGTTTTTTTTTCTAGGGGAGGGTTACTAACCCGACGCCCAAACCCAAGTTTTTAACGTTCTTATGGCTGAACGCGCGGCACATGTTAGCTCACTACCTTTAACGGGTGTTAAAGGCAGTTCCCCAGGTGACACCACGGGGAGGTCAGTGTCCACTTGAGATGAAAGAGGGACCAAGATAAATCCTGGGCTTTGCCATGTTAAAACCGGTCAGGACCGTTCCTTGGTATCTTCCATCCCCTTCCATAAGCAGATAGGGCTTATGTTCGGACTGAATCTAACTTTAAAGAAAATATTAGGAATGCCAAATTTTGGACCGAATCTGCAGATCCGTTCGAGAGTTATCTTGCGCTCCAGCCACTACACACGGGTTTTTTGTACCTTTCAGGCTATTTTCTCAGGAAGTATGGACTTGCCCACGATAAAACTTATACCGTCGCATGGGGGCCGTGAATACAAGTTGCTACAACAAAAATCAAAGCGATTCGAGAGCAGGTCCTGAACTGAACTTCTCCGAAATTTTGTGTGAGAGGTAC
The DNA here is from genome assembly GCF_047663935.1 of Musca autumnalis. Classification (NCBI taxonomy): domain Eukaryota; kingdom Metazoa; phylum Arthropoda; class Insecta; order Diptera; family Muscidae; genus Musca; species Musca autumnalis. Next base: position 14,658,962 of record NW_027411977.1, on the reverse strand, counting down.
CCGAAGGAGGGGACCGATTGAGTCCATATTGGAACCTCATCTAATTCTGATAGAAATTGCACGATGTGCAAAGTACGGACCAACTCGGTTACTTCATCCAAGACTTATAGTGCGCGCAAATTTTCCGAACATTTCCGAACTTTTGTGGGGGTGGTACCGGAAGGAGTGGACCGATATAACCCATTTTCGAACTTAAAATAAGTTTAGACAAAATATTACGAAAGCCAAATTTTGGACCAAATCGGTTGATCCTTTCGAGAGTTATCGTGCGCACTAGCCAGACAGGCAGACGGACGGACATGGCCAAATCAACTCCAAATTGTCTGAAACACATTTCGTCCAAACATACTTGGGGTCTAAAACCATTATTTCGATGGAGGGGACCGATTGAGTCCATATTGGAACCTCATCTAATTCTGATAGAAATTGCACGATGTGCAAAGTACGGACCAACTCGGTTACTTCATCCAAGACTTATAGTGCGCGCAAATTTTCCGAACATTTCCGAACTTTTGTGGGGGTGGTACCGGAAGGAGTGGACCGATATAACCCATTTTCGAACTTAAAATAAGTTTAGACAAAATATTACGAAAGCCAAATTTTGGACCAAATCGGTTGATCCTTTCGAGAGTTATCGTGCGCACTAGCCAGACAGGCAGACGGACGGACATGGCCAAATCAACTCCAAATTGTCTGAAACACATTTCGTCCAAACATACTTGGGGTCTAAAACCATTATTTCGATGAGGCACATTTTGCCCGAATGAAAGTGTATATACATAAGCATAAATGCTTAATTGGTGTTTGACTCTTATTAATAGATTTTTATATGAGCTTCATGAAAACCCAAAGAATATTTTATTAATTTCATATCAAATTTTAATTTTTTTGAAAAAAAAAATTGACTTTGTTTTTAATTGTTTTTTCTATTTTATGTATTTTTATGATTTGTTTATTGGTGTTTGATCTTTTTAAGTAGGTTGGAACATGCAAAATTTGACAGAATACTCAAAATTTTAACTTCGACCTTGAATTTCTCTGCAACTATTAGACCGACTTTGAACGCTTTTAATGTATGGCAAAACTATGTGTTTTCGTTATAAAAATATATTTATCCGTTCAAAAGTTACAGTGTTGTGACCAGGAAAAAAAACGATTCTGAGCCACTATGCGCCGTTTGACTAGATTATAAGAAGCAGGTCCCATATCAATGAACTAATACGATTCGGCGTGCGCTCATTGATATAAGATCAAGTTTTAAAATATATCGGTCCACTACTTTGGGTACCTTCCCCACAAAAGTTCAAACATTTTCGCTAAAATGGTGCGCTTCTCTCCTTCTTGTACCCCTCAATGTACCATTTAAGCAACTATCTTGGATCGCTTTGAAATTTCTTGCAACAGGTTGTCCTTGTCGGTACAACTTTTCCCAGGGCGGAAGTCAGTATTTTCGGAGATAAGTGGCCAATAGCTCAAAAACAAATACAATTACCTATGATCACAAAACTTAAAAGGTTTAGTTTAAAGTTAAAGAATTGTTCGAAAATTGTTTACTCTTTGTGGTCCTGGTTTCAGGGATATAATTTTTATTTTCGTAGTTCGAATGTGGACTATATCAGTTCTCGGGTACCTCCCACACAAAAGTTCAGTTTTTTTTTCACAAATGTGCAGATTAAAGATATGGTTCGGACTGTTTTGGAATTTGTAAATGGGTAATCTTTCCGGCTTGCATTACAATAGGTAAGTCCACACTTGGGGGTAAGGCCATAATTCCCCCTATAATTACCCTATAGCTGTAATAACCTACGGCCACCAACTAAAGTGAGGTAACTGCTTTGCATCGCAAGAAAAGGTAATAAGCCAATTTGTTTAGGATAAAGAAAAAACATTCTAGAATTTTCGGTATATTTTATCGTGGCGATAAAAGTATTTTGTTTTGACATTATTAAATATCTTTGGGAATTAAGAGATTTTTCTTTTATAGTTTTTGTATTTTTATACCCTCAGCATTTATGCTAACGAGGGTATATACACTTTCATACGGGCAAAATGTGCCTCATCGAAATAATGGTTTTAGACCCCAAGTATGTTGGGACGAAACGTGTTTCAGACAATTTGGAGTTGATTTAGCCATGTCCGTCCGTCTGTGTGTTTGTCTGTCTGGCTGCCTGGAGCGCACGATAACTCTCGAACGGATCAACCGATTCGGTACCTCGCCCACAAAAGTTCGAAAATGTTCGGAAAATTTGTGCGCACGATAAATCTTAAAGGGAGTAACCGATTTCGTCCATACATTGCACATCGTGAAATTTCTACCAGACTTAGATGAGGTTTCAGTATGGACTCAATCGGTCTACTCCTTCGGTTACCTCCCACACAAAATTTTAGATAAATTCACCTTAAGACCTGCTCTCGAATCACTTTGATTTATGTTGATGCAACTTGCATTCGCTGCCTCATTTACGACAGTCAAAGTTTTTTCAGGGGCAAGTACATAATTCTTGAGAAAACAGCCCGATACCTGTAAAAACCCCTATACCACCATATGTAGTGGCTGGAGAGTTCGAACCGAATACTGCGTTCGTCCACACTTTGGATATCGTAATATTTCTTCGAATATTGAATGAAACTTAATTTATACTTAAATGTGGGCCTTATCGGTCCAATCCTTGGGGTACCACCCACACAAATGTTTAACATTTTTGTGTGGTTAAGGGTCTGTTCGAGGATCCTTAGGACAATTTAACGAAGGTTTTCCTAGTGGCCCTGTTTACAGCGATATTATGTTTTTCGTATGGTACAAAAGCCCTATCTATCGATATCCGCCGCAAATTTTTGAGCTTTAATCCAATCCATATTTTTGTCGGTTCATACGCCCACCATTTTGGAAACCCCAATAAATACATAAGTTTTTTTTGGGATGAAAGTGTTTCACTCCACAGAGGTATATCTCTGTCGGCAAAGCCGACTGATACTTTTTTACTTGTTTTATTAGGGATACCCTTTCCTTCTATGGATATTTTATAAAATAAATACAAAGAACCAAAACAACTGATGTCATTATTCGATTTGACCTGAACTTTGTACGTCGTAAAATAATAGGAACAACATTTTCGCTAGCTGCATCGCAAAAAGGTCAACATAAGTGCCGTTAATAGGTGTGTTCGAGTATTTTTGGGACATTTTGAATACAGATAATCATTGTGGTCTTCTTTACAGCAATATTCTACATGTCCAATTTAAAAGAAAAAATATGGCTTGTTTTAAAGAAAAAACTGAACGAAATCCGCTGTGAAAAAAAGAAGTTATGTTTATGTAAAGCTGAAAATCTGAGAAATCCCGTTTTATTACTACATTTAAATGTAAATTTTAAAATGAAAAATGAAACAAAAGGTATTTTCGTCTTCCATCGAACCCAACAAAACCGAACCCCTGCATATATTTCGTGTAGCACAGTGCTATAATTGCATGTTCTTTCTGTAACTCGAGTAGTACTTGTGCTACTCGAGTGCTTTCCACCAACGCCCTATTTTTGTTAGTAATGTATGTAGATTCTATCTAATATTACAAAAACATACTGTATAATTTTCTTAAGCTTAATCAATATTTTTTCTTGAAACTATTATGTATTTAAAATATGCATGTTCGAAAAAAAAATCAAAATTTCTTTTGAAAATTAATTGTGAAATTCAATTTCAATTCAAATTTATTGAGTCTTTTCCTTCTTCAACATATACATGCAAAATTTTGAACAGTATTAAACAGAATCCTTAAAACTATAATGTTTGGGTTTAATGTCTTGTGTGTTAAATACAGCACCTTGCTTGTTCATATGTTGTTCATTGTATTGAAACTAAATCTTGATATATGTTAACGTGTTTGCTCCCGATACTTCAATGTTTGAGAGCATGTCTCATTTGAATTTATCTTAGAACTAAATTTAACCTAAACCTAACATAAACTACATAAACTAAGCAGACAAACTGTAATATCGATAGACATTTGCATTAAGTAATAAAACACATTTCCATCGACAAAACCTTTTATCTGCTCGTTGCCTAGCCCCAGTGTATTCCAGGAGAGGAAATGATATAAAACTCTGTTCACTCAATAGATTCCAAAGCCATCGCCAAATCAATACCAAGAGGGGAAATATAGTTGGTATTTTCCCAATTGAACTCATTTTGCTCTTCAACAACTCTTTGCATAAGTGAGTTTGAATGCATATGAAGTCTATTCACATAATTCTTAATTAATCCCATGGCATGCGCTGAAATTGGAGTAACATGAGCTGCTGTGAAATTCAAAAAATACACAGTATGGCTTTTTTGGAATTCCTATAGATTTTAGAAATGCCGTTCATCCGATGCACCAATTAGTTACCAAAATCAGTCTATTCATTAAGGTTGCAACCTTTTTTTTTTGAAGCAACCCAAGTGACCTGTAAAACCAATTATTGCTATACCTTGGGTGTGTTGTATGAGTGTGCGTTTTTGACTTTTTATCTACGATTATTATACATATACATACATATTTTTTTATTAATAAAGATACGAAAATTCTGATCGGACCAAAATTCGTTTCGAAGAAAACTGGATGCAGTGAGAAGTTCATATTTTTTTAGCATATCTGCATATTTTGCATATGCACAAAATATGGAAAAAATATGCAACATATGCAACGCATAAACAAATAAAATATTGAATTTTACATAACATCTGTTATATTTTATTAAATTTTATATTTTTAGTTTAATAATGGAAGAAATTGGAATTATTTTTTTTCTTTGTAATTATGTAGTGGTTTTGAAAATGTTTAACACAATTCAGTATAAAATTTTATGTTTATAAATTGTTTCTACCGATTTCTACATAAGAATATTGATTAAAGCTCTAAACATCGATTTTCATTATCCTGCAAGACCCTAATACACTTTTTAAGTATAGTATACCATAGTATACTACCATACCATACAACCATAGTATACACTAAATGTTAAAAAAACTGAATTCCTCTCCTATCGTTACATTGATGGCCAAAAACACCCTTTTGCTGATTATAAATTGCGTTAGTGTGAGTGGAAAAAACCCGAATAACTCTACACTCAAAAACTAACGTTAGTCAGTTTATGGATGGTCATAATTTCTATGATAAATGTCGTTTTATGTTGTACCTGTAACTTATTCGAACAAATTCGATCACAAATAGCTCATTGTAATATACGCATTAACATTCATATTCTCAATTAAAAAAGTGCTTTCATATTCTTCATTAAAATACATTTTGTTTTTAGTGTACTAAAATAGTTGCTTAGCGAGATCTCGTCAGCACAAGTCATTCTCATTAACTGATTTGCAAAATGTAAACAATGCGTCTGCCCTAATGAAGCCTCACGAGGATGTTTACACTATACGTGTACATACGTTCTTATTTCCAAATTTGTTGTTGGTTGCCATGTTCTAATCAGATGATCCGGAGTGTATGTCTACCTACATATGTTTCTGTTTTGAAATTGAAATGTGGGTCACTGTTGGAGAGGTGAGGTAAGACTTGGATACGAAATGCGACTATAGGACTCGGACCAACTGAAAGATGGTATCTGAAATAAAAATAAGAATAATACGAGGGCGGTTCGGAAACTTCTTAGCCTATCAATGAAAGAGAATAGTTAGTTTTTCAAAAATATTTTTATTTTTCAATATAATCTCCTGAGGTAAAACGCTTGACGGCAAGGATTTTTTTTAGATTTGGGAACAAGTAAAAGTCACTGGGAGCTAAATCAGGAGAATAAGGTGGGTGGTCAAGCAACTCGTACTTTAATTCGTTGATTTTAGTCATTGTTAAAACACTCTTGTGCGCTGGTGCGTTGTCTTGATGAAAAATTATTTTTTTGTGTTGTAAGCCAGGACGTTTTTCTCGAATTTGTACATTTAATTGATCCAAAAGGTTGCAATAGTACTCTGAATTTATTGTTGAAGTCCAAAAAAACCGTTGCCATAACCTTACCAGCCGATTGAATTGTTTTTGCCTTCTTTGGGGCACTTCCTCCAGCTTCTGTCCATTGTTTGGATTGTTCTTTTGTCTCTGGAGTATAGTGGTGGATCCATGTCTCATCAACAGTTATGAAACGACGCTTAAAATCCATTTTATTACGCTTAAAACGATCAAAACAAGCTTGAGAAATGTTCATTCTTATGCGTTTTTGATCGACTGTTAACAAATGCGGCACCCATCTTGCAGAAAGCTTTTTCATCTGTAGTTCTTCATGCAAAATTAAATGGACTCGATCATTTGAGATGCCCATGATATTAGCAATTTCACGCACTTTTATTCGTCGATCATTTAATACCATATCATGCACTTTCGCTACAATTTCTGTTGTTGGTGCTGTTTTTGGACGTCCACTACGTGGTTCATCTTCAATGCTTGTACGACCACGTTTAAATTCAGCAACCCAATTTTTTACTGTTGCATATGAAGGAGCACTTTCACCTAACACATTCACCATATTATTATGAATTTCTTGTCCCGATAAACCTTTTTTATGTAAATATTTAATGACAGCACGCATTTCTAATTTTTCCACTGTAAAAAAATTGCGGACGCGTCTTTTTTGAACACCTGTTTCTATATGAAGGAGTTGCCAGATCGAAACAAAATTTTACATGTGTTCATAACAGGGATGGAAGTTTCCAAAACACTTAACTTTTTTCTGTTTATACCGCGCGTTTTGTGCTAGGCTAAGAAGTTTCCGAACTGTCCTCGTATGTGCATGAATTACAACAACTAACAAATTTATAAAAACATTGTTGTTATTGAAAACTAATTGTCAAAGAAAATATTGAATAATAAGGTCGTTCCAAAAATTTTCTCAGGAAAAACATAAATACATTATTGGGTTTCCGAACTGCCCTCGTATTGGGTACAACCGTGGTGCAATGGTTAGCACGTCCACCTTTCACTCATAAGGTCTGCGGTTCTACATTTCCTGAGTATTCCACCTTTCTTGAGTGGCGTTGTAATGCACCACGCATGGTGGTTCAGGAATCGATTTTCCTGGCGAAACCCCAGTTTTTTTGTCGTCGCCGATTTTCGATTTTTATATGTGGTTCGATAGTGAACATATTGAAACTAAGGAAACCAAAAAATTAGGTCAAAATATTGGAATGTGTGGGCTCCTAAAGGCGAACAATTTTTCCCCGATTTTGGAAAATACAAGTCTTTTACTACCTCAAGATTATAGGAACCCACTTCCACAACTGGTTCGAGCTCTATAGACGCATTGTGCGTCGACACCATAAACTTTGCCTTTTTGCAGTTTACCGCCAGACCCATTTTTGCTGATTCTCCTTCGACCTTCTTAATGGTATCAGTTACTTCCTTTATTGATCGTCCCATGATGTCAATGTCATTACCATAAGCAAGTAACATGTGAGTGTTGCTGTAGATTATGCCACTTTTTTGACATTTGCATCTCGTATAACCTTTTCCAGCAGGATGTTGAACAGGTCACACGAAAGGCTGTCTCCTTGTCTGAAACCTCTTTTAGTTCTGAACTGTTCGGAGAGGTTCTTTCCTATTTTAACTGAGGACCTAGTATCAGTTAAAGTGATCTTACAAATCCGAATGAGCTTTGCGGCGATACCAAATTCAGACATGACATGGGATACTTTTGGTCGTAGGTGGCTGTCGAAGGCTGCCTTATAATAGACAAAAAGGTAGTAGGCGTCGATCTGCATCTCTTGGATCTTCTCCAGGATTTGCAGCAGGGTAAATATCTGGTCAATGGTGGACTTGCCAAGTCTGAAGCCACATTAGTATGGTCCAACCATTTTATTGACCATAGCCTTAAGTTGTTCGCATAATATCTTTTACACTATCTTGTAGGCAATAGGGAAAAGACTTATGCCCTTATAGTTAGAGCATACAGTCTTATCTTCTTTTTTGTGGACAGGACACCGGATGATCAGGTTCCAATCTTCGGGTACTCGTTCTTCTCCGGTTTTAAACAGCTCGACTGGTGCCTTCTCTTTCTTTAGCCGGTTTATTGCTGACTTTACTTCATGTTGGCAGGCCGGTATACATTCAATACCATCTTCTGGATACCAACAGTTTGAAAACATGTTCTTTCCGGATGCATACATCTCATCAGCGTGTCGCCTCCGGTTTTAAACAGCTCGGCTGGTAAGACATCCACTCCTGCTGCCTTCTTTTTATACCCTCAGCATTTATGCTAACCGGGGTATATACACTAGTATACGGGCAAAATGTGCCTCATCGAAATAATTGTTTTAGACCCCCAGTATGTTTGGACGAAATGTGTTTCAGAAAATTTGGACTTTATTTAGCCATGTCCGTCCGTCTGTCTGGCTGGCTGGAGCGTACGATAACTCTAGAACGGATCAACCGATTCATTCCAAAATTTGGCTTTCGTAATATTTTGTCCGAACTTAGTTTAAGTTCGTAGATGGATTATATAGGTCCACTCCTTCCGGTACCTCCCCACAAAAGTTCGGAAAATTTGTGCGCACGATAACTCTTGAAGGAAGCAACCGATTTGGTCCATACTTTGCACATCGTGTAATTTCTACCAGACTTAGATGAGGTTCCAATATGGACCCAATCGATCCACTCCTTCCGGTACCTCCCACACAAAATTTCGGAAAAGTTAAGTTTAGGACCTGTTCACGAATAGCTTTGATTTTTCATGTAGCAACTTATATTCACTGCCCTCCATATAACGGTATAAGTTTCATCAGGGGCAAGTCCATACTTCCTGAGAAAATAGCCTGAAAGGAGCAAAAAAGGCATTGAAACCGTGTGTAGTGGTTGGAGCGCAAGATAACTCTCGAACGGATCTGCCGATTCGGTCCACAATTTGGTCTCCGTAATATTTTGTGCAAACTTAGTTTAAGTTCGAAGATGAGCCATATCGGTCCACTCCTTTAGGTACCTCCCCCACAAAAGTTCAAAAATGTTCGGAAAAATTGCGCGCACGATAACTATTGATGGGAGTAACCGATTTGGTCCATATTTTACACATCCAAAAATATCTACCAGATATAGATCAGGTTCGAATATGGACTATATTTGTTCACTGCTGCGGGTACCTCCCACACTAAATTTGGGATAAATTCACTTTAAGACCTGTTCTCGGATCACTTTAATTTTTGTTGAAACAACTTGCATTCGCTGCCTCAATTGCGGCAGTAAAATTTTTTCAGGGCAAGTCCATACTTGTTGAGAAAAAAGCCCGAAACCTGTAAAAACCCTCTGGCTGGAGAGTTCGAACCGAGTACTGTGTTCGTCCGCACTTTGGATATTGTTATATTTCTTCGAATGAGAGAAGTCTCCCTTGTCCCGTATGGGATGTTTGTGGAACAATTATTATTATTAGATGAAATTCGATGGTGGTTCTTATAGGATTCTTTGGACATTTTTACCGAAGGTTTTCCTAGTGGCCCTGTATACAGCGATATTATGGTTTTCGTTGGCTAGTGTCATAAAAAGCCCTATCTATCGATATCCCCACAAATTTTTGAGCTTTAATCCTATCCACACTTTTGTCGGTGGGATTGGGATCTGCGGTATCTTCGCCGCCTTTGCAACTATTGGATACCAACAGTTTGGAAAAATGTTTTTCCATATCCTGAGCACACCATATTTATCAGTTACTAAATTATTTTGCTGGTCTCTACAGGAGGATGTGCCTGTTTCACTCTTTTTTCGGACTTCATTCTGGCTCCTGTACATTTAGATTTTCCATTTCTCTCTTTTTCCTGCGGAAATTACGTTTCTCTTCTCTGTTTTTCTCCCTCGTGCGCTACGCGTTGCTACTGAATGTAGAGTAGCCCTATATGCCGCATTTTTCTCTTCGGTAGCAGCACGAAACTCCTGGTCATACAATGGATTTCTTGGTGGAGGTCTCTGGTATCCAGGTATGGATTTTGCGGATGTTTGTATGGAGTGGGCAATACTTTGCCATTGTGCTGATAAGTTAGCGGGACGAGGTGTGCTTTGATTAAGCAATTGGGAAAGTTGAGTGGAATATGCTGTGGCTATCTGTTGTGTTTGCAGCTTACTGATATCCAACTTCCGCGTTGTAATTGTTCGTGCTTTATTTGCAACGTTTAGTCGGGTACGTACCTTTGCTGCAGCAAGGCAGTGGTCTGAATCTATGTTTGCTCCTCAGAAGGATCGCACATCCAGCACGCTTGATGAATGTCTTCCACCTAAAACAACGTGATCAATTTGATTTCTTCTTTTTCGATCTGGAGACAGCCAGGTGCCCTTTTAAATATCTGGTGCTGCTAACGACCATGTTTTTTGCCGCTGCGAAGTCTATCAGCCTCATTCCATTGTCAGATCTTTCACTATGGAGACTGAATTTTCCGATTGTTGGGCCAAGATATTGTCCTTTCGCCTAGAATAATTGTAATGCCATGGGCAGGATAACGGTCATACGTTTCTTCTAAGCGCTCGTAGAATATATCTTTGGTCTGTTCGTCCTTGTCTTCGGTTGAAGCATGAGTGCAAATGAGGCTAATGTTGAAGAATTTTGATTTTATCCGTATTGTAGCAAGTCTTTCATTCATTGAAGTGAAGCTGCAAATCCGCCAGCAAGCTCATGCTTTGTGTCAGGACAGCTATAATCCAGTGCGTCACCTTTAGCTGTTGTTGTGACGCTTTTCCTAATCCATTGTATTTCCTGTGTGGCAGTAATATCGGCCTTGTACTTTTCAAGCACATGTGACAATGCGTAAACTGCACCTTCTCTATAAAGAGTGCGAACATTCCAGGTGCAGTTTCGCAGATCCTGGGCCTTGGCATGTTGAAGCGGGTCAAGGTCGGCCAATACCTTCAAAATACCAAAAATCTTGAGGTATTGTTCTGGGGGGCTTATATCAAAACGTGGACCTGTAAGAAACATTCCTGGGGAAACGTTCTGTAGGTACAAAGAAGACTAACTACTTAATTTCAGGCATAGAATTTCACATCATTCTTTCGATTGTTTCAAATATTACAGAAACATAATGTATAATTTTCTTAAGCTATTCAATTAAGCTATTATCAATATTTTTTCTTAAAACTATTATTTATTTAAAATATGTTCGAAGAAAATTGTATCATTTTTTTTTGAACATTTATTTTGAAACTGAAAAACACACAGTTTAGCTTCATTTGAATTCTAATAAATGTAAGAAATGTCGTTCTTGTCTTTTTCGGTTGTCTTTTTTTTTTTTTTTTTTTGAAGCAACCTTGGGCGTTTTGTATGAGTACAGTGTTATTATAATACAATTCTCCACAATGCCAAAACGAATTGAAACCACTTTGGTTTCTTTTGAAACGTGTATACGAAACATTGTTGATTGTCCTGCACTAGTGATGGCAATTCACCGGCTATTTTTAATCGTGTGTATTCAAAAATGTTATATATAAATATTGAAGGGAAGTACCGGAAGTTGTGGACCGGTATTGCCCATCTTCAAACTGAAACTAAATTTGAACAAAAAATGACGAAGGCCAAATTTTGGGCAAAATCGGTTGATCAGTTCCAGAGTTATCCTGCTCTCCAGCCACTACATACTACATGTTTGTTACACCTTTCGGGCTGTTTTCTCGAGAAGTATGGACTTGCCCCTGAAAAAACTTTTACCGTCGTAATTGAGACAGCAAATGCAACTTGCTTAAAAAAATCAAAGTGATTCGGGAGCAGGCCTTAAAGTGAACTTATCCGAAATTGTGTGTGATAGGTACCAAAAGGAGTGGACAAATATAGTCCATATTCGAACCTTTTCTATATCTGGTTGATATATTAGGATGTGCAAAGTGTGGACCAAATCGGTCACTCCCTTAAAGAGTTATCGTGAGCACAATTTTTCCGAACATTTTTGAACTTTTGTTGGGTATATACCTGAAGAAGTGGACCGATATGACTTAACTTCGAACTTAAACTATGTTTTGACAAAATAGTACGAAGGCTAAATTTTGCACCGAATGGGCTGATTCTTTCGAGAGTTATCGTGCGCTCCAACCACTACACACTGTGTCACAGGGGTTTTTTGCACCTTTCAGGCTATTTTCTCAGGAAGTATGGACTTGCGCCTGATGAAACTTGTACTGTCGTTATGCGGGTAGTGAATACCAGTTGCTACAGCAAAAATCAAAGCGATTTAGGAACAGGTCATAACTGAACACTTCCGAAATTTTGAGTGGGAGGTACACGAAGGAGTGAACCGACTGAGTCCATATTGGAACCTTATCTAAGTCTGGTAGAAATTTCACGATATGCAAAGTACGGTTACTCCCTTCAATAGTTATCGTGTGCACAAATTTTCCAAACATTTTCGAACATTTGTGAACTCGAACATTGCTCGGCGGCCTTATATTCGACGAACAGATGCTATTATTCTATCTGTCTTTCATGTTTGTCTAGGATTCGGTGTAGAGTAAAGATTTGGTTAATGTATTGCAGATTTGACAGGTCTAAAACCACATTAATATGACCCAATTATTACATTGACCATAGGTTTTTGCCGTTCACACAATACGCTAGACAAACCTTTATATGCGATGTGTAGGAGACGTATGCTTCTGAGGTTGCCACAAACCGTCTTGTCTCCCCTCTTGGACACGGCACATAACTGACAGATGTTCCAATCGTTGTATATGCATTCCTCCAGTCTTTAACAGTGCGGCATGCGGTCAATCAGCTCATGCTGCATTTTTGTTTATCAGCCCTTTAATTGCTGTCATGAACTCACATGAAATGCTCCTTACAGATCGTCAGTTTGCTAACTGTACCAGTTGTCATCTTTGAGGAGAATGTGCCCTTACCATATCCTTCAGTAGGATGGTTTACACTATGGTAAAATTGTGGGAATTCATTCTGACTCCTGAAATTCTTGGATTTCTTACTCTAGCGTTTTTCCTGCCCTTTCTTTTTGTACCCTACACCACACTGTAGTAAGGGGTACTATATCTTTGTACATTGGTATGTAAGCGAGATAGACGCATAGTTCATTTTAGCCCTATACCTAGAATCACTTTCTGAGTCGATTATGCATGTCCGTCCGTCTGTCCATATATTTATACCCTCAGCATTTATGATAACGAGGGTATATACACTTTCAAAATGTGCCTTATCGAAATAATGGTTTTAGAATAATGGTGTTAGTATGTTTGGACGAAATCCGTTTCAGACAATTTGGAGTTGATTTAGCCATGTCCGTCCGTCTGTATGTCTGGCTGCTGGAGCGCACGATAACCCTCGAACGGATCAACCGATTCGGTCCAAAATTTGGCATTCGTTATATTTTTCCAAATTTAGTTTAAGTTCAAAGATATCGGGCCACTCCTTCCGATACCTCCCCCACAAAAGTTCGAAAATGTTCGGAAAATTTGTGCGCACGATAACTCTTGAAGGCAGTAACCGATTTGGTCCATACTTTGGAAATCGCGAAATGTCTACCAGTCTTAGATTAGGTTCCAATATGGATCCAATCGGTCCACTCCTTCGGGTACCTCCCACATAAAATTTCGGAAAAGTTCAGTTTAGACCTGCTCTTGAATCGCTTAGATTTTTGTTGTAACAACTTGTAATCGCTACCCTGTAATCCTACCCTCCGACGGTACAAGTTTCATCAGGGGCAACTCCATACTTCCTGAGAAAATAGCCTAAAAGGTACAAAAAACCCCTTTAACGCCGTGTGTAGTGGTTGGAGCGCAGTCTAAGTCTCGAACGGCTCTGCCAATTCGGTCCAAAATTTGGCATTTGTAATAATTTGTCCAAACTTAGTTTAAGTTAGCAGATTAGCCATATCGGTCCACTCCTTCAGTACCTCCCCACAAAAGTGCGCACGATAACTCTTCAAGTGAGTGACCGATTTGGTCCATACTTTACACTTCCTAATATATCTAACAGATATAGATCAGGTTCGAATATGGACTATATTTTTTCACACCTTCGGGTACCTCCCACCCAAAACTTCGGATAAGTTCCCTCTAAGACCTGCTTTCGAATCACTTATATTTTTGTTGGAGCAACTTGTATTCGTTGCCTCCATTACGACGGTAAAAGTTTTTTCAGGGGCAAATCCATACTTCTTGAGAAAACAGCCCGAAAGGTGTAAAAAAAAACCCTGTGGCACCATATGTAGTGCCTGGAGAGCACGAACTGATCAACCGATTTGGTTTAAATTTTGGCCTTTGTCATATCTTGTTCATTTCGGAGAAAAGCAATATCGGTCAAAAACTATGCATGATATCTCTTGAACGGGCTGAGGGTATATCTCTGTCGGCAAAGCCGACTGATACTTTTTTACTTGTTTTCAAAGAACAGGCCGCATTTATTGTCCGATTCAAATAAAAATTGGGGAATATCATTTTTTGCCAAAGAACGAATGCATTTTATTTTAGAAACAATCGGTTCAGATTTGGATATACATTGCTCCCATATATATTTTCGCCCGATTTGAGGTATTTAGTGAACCAAACACGCAAATTCCTGCCGATTTTGATGAAATTTCAAACGTGTTACGGAATTTGGTGGAGAAATAAGTTTGCCAATATATATTGAAATCGGTTCAGATTTGGATATAGCTCCCATATATATTTTCGCCTGATTTAAGGTATTTAGTGCATCAAATACGTATATTCTGTCCGATTTCGATGAAACTTGAAACAAGTGACGGAATTTGGTTTTGAAATAAGTTTGCCAAATTACATTGAAATCGGTACTGAGTTGGATATAGCTCCCATATATTTTCGACCTATTTAATATATTTAATGCACTACCTACGGTGCATCTACAATTTTGATCAAAATCGGTTCAGATTTAAACATAGCTCCTATATAAATTTTATTATGAAATTCGGACAGATAGCGAGCGGTCTATAGCAATACTGACCTATTAACAATTTTAGGATATATATTAAGATATAAATAAATTATTATGATATAAATCGGTCCGATTTCATGTGTATGTGCATCTCATTTCACATTTAACTAGCTCATAAACCGTTATATGTACCGGAAATCTAAAATGCGTCCAATAAATCTATTGTTTTTCGCATCCGAATAATAAAAAATTACTGAAGAGAAACTATGTAATTATTCGATAGTGTAAGGGTGTAGGGTATCTCGAGCACGTGGCTAAGATGAGTGTTATATGATTGAGTGATCTTTTGTGCTTGTTCCTTTTCGGCATCCAGTTTCCGTCCTGAGTTAAATCGCATTTTTGCCGGCACATTAAGACGAGGCTACAAGGAAATGGTAGGCTACATGGAAATGGTCCAAACAAGTAAGAACGGCGCACAATGGTTCAGGAATCGATTTTCCTGGCCAAAAATCAAAATTTTGTTTTGTCAAAGATATTTAATTTGTATATGGGATTCGATAGTAAACATATTGAAACTAAGGAAGCCAAAAAACTAGGCCCAAATAATGGAAGGTGTGGGCGTGGCGTGGCGTGCCCCTAAAGACGAGCATTTTCCCCATTTTTGGGAAATACGTCATTTTTGCAAATTTCTGGAGAAAGACGAAGCTATTTCTCTGAAACTATAACGGTTATTGTGTTCATTGTTTTTTATAAGGTAGGCAGGATTGTGGCCTTTAAAAATCGTTTTAGTAAATTATCGTAGCGTTTACACAACATGATCTATTTTATTTTTCCTAGGGTACTAAATTTTATGAAATTCCAAATTTAGTGGACTAGAACTTTTGTGGAACAACATGGAACAAAGTTCGGTTTTCACAGAAAGATGCCTAAAAGTCTCCTCTTCCAGCCCATATATACTTTTGTACCCTTCCCGTTCCGTCCGTTTAACACTTTTTTCAATTTATTGAAATTACAAGGGATAAAAATGTGTGTTTTTCTATACTGTTTCCATATGAATTACAGTTTTTTATTTATTTATTTGTTGGTGTTTGACCATCTTTAATACATAGGAAGATATAAAAACCACAAAAACACTCATATTTTGATGAAAAATAGTTAAAAAACTCAAAAGTTTAATTTTGACATTGAATTTCTCTGCAACTACCAGACCGAACTTGACCGCTTATAATTCGTCTGAAAGCTGGTTGTGTTATCTGTCTAACAAAAAAAGAAATATGAATATATCTCTATCCATTCAAAAGTTACAAAATTTTGACCAGGAAAAAACGATTCTGAGCCACCGTGCGGCGTTAAATTCGGCCGGGTCGAACTTTTTTAACCTCCACCATGAATTGTTCTGAAGTAGAATGGAACACTTAGTATTAACCTATGTTGATAATTTTCTGCCCATTTCTGTGAAACCGCAATACCTCTACAACGGGAACTATACTAAAAGGTGCATCTATACTCACAATTCTCTATAGACATGTTTTATATCCATGTGTAAAACCATAAAAATAACGAAAATCGGCTGATGCGTTTTATGGGTGATATTTTAAAAAGTGGATCTTTACCGACCATTCTCATTCCTAACGAAGACGTGACGTAGGAGATGAAAGATTTCAAGGAACGGTCCTGACCAGCTTTAACATGGCAAAGCCCAGGATTTATCTTGGTCCCTCTCTCATCTCAAGGGGACCCCGAACACCCCGTGGTGTCATCTGGGGAACTGCCTTCAACACCCGTTAAAGGTAATGAGCTAAAACTTGGTTTTGGAGGTCGGGATAGTAACCCTCCCCTAGATGTACTTGAAAAGTACAAGGTCGATATAACTGGCACACAGGAAATGCTATGAATTGGGAAAAACGTCACAACAACAACTAAAGGTGACGCACTGTATTACAGCTGCCATGACACAAATTATGAGTTGGTTGCGTTTTTGTAGTTGGTCGGAGGTTAAAACATCTGGTCTCCATCTTCACTCCAGTGAATGAAAGACTTGCTACAATACGGATAAAAGCAAAATTCTTCACCATTAGCTTTATCTGCGATCATGCTCCAACCGAAGACAAGGACGAACAGACCAAAGATATATTCTACGAGGGCCTAGAAGAAATTTTATTTTAGGCGATTTTAATGACAAAATTGGAAAAGGGAATATCTTTGGCCTAACAGTCGGGAAATTCAGTCTCCACAGTGAAACATCTGACAATGGAATGAGGCTGATAGCCTGCACAGCGGCAAAAAACATGGTAGTTAGCAGTATCAGATTTAAGCACCTAGAGCAAACATAGACTCGGACCACTACCTTGTTGCAGCAAAGGTACGTACCAGTCTAAATGTTGCGAATGAAGCACGAACAGACACAACACGGAAGTTAGACATCGGTAAGCCGCAAACACAACAGATAGCCACACCGTATTCCACTTAACTGCCCCAATTGCCAATCAGCGCAATGGCAAAATATTGTCCCATGCAAACAGCCGAAAAATCGATACTTGGATACCAGAGACCTCCACCAAGGAACCCATGGTATGACCAGGAGTGTCGTGCTGCTACCGACGTTTAAAATGCGGCATATAGGGCTACTCTACAATCAGTATCAACACGTAGCGCACGAGAGAGGTATGGGAAGAAAAGGAGAGAGGAAAAACCTCTTTTCCGCAGGAAAAAGAGAGAAATAGAAAAACGGGAGTGTGAAAGGATCGAGATGTACAGGAGTCATCCAATACTAACGAAGACAACGAAGAAACCACAGATCCAATCCCAGAAGATGGTATTAAATGTATACCGCCCGGCCAAGATGAGGTAAAGACAGCAATAAACTGGCTAAAGAATAATAATGTATCAGCTAGTTAGCACCATTTGGCAGGAAGAACGCGAACCCGACGTTTGGAACCTGAGTCCACAAGAAGGGAGATACGACTGTGTGCTCCAGTTAAAGGGGCATAAGTCTGCTCCCTATTACATATAAGATAGTATCTGGCATATTGTGTGAGGGACTAAAGCCTATGGCCATTGAAATAATTGGACCCTATCAGTGCGGCTTTAGACCGGGCAAATCCACCATTGTCCAGATATTTACCTTGAGACAATTCCTGGAAAAGAGAAATGCAGATCGACACCTTCCATCTTTTTGCTGATTATAACGCAGCCTTCGACAGCCCTAGACAATCTTTAGCCAAATTTTTAGCCAACCTTCTAAAATCGGGTTAATTAATTAAAATACAAAAAATCGGGAGCTACCGTTTTCTGGAGGCTGTATCAAAACGTGCACCATTCAGTGTGATATTGTGGACAAAACCTTAAAAATACGGAAAGTTGGGTCCATTCAATGGGGGCTATATGAAGACATTGAGCAATACCGACAAATTTCAGATGAAATGACTGATACCACCAATTTCAACCGTTTCACTGGGATATTGAGGCGATAAGCTTTAAAATACCGAAAATCGATAGGTATCGTTGTATGGTGACTTGGACCTATACCAACAAATTTTGGGTAGAAAGTTTAATTCCCCCAACGAAGACTGAATACCAAAATTCGGTGGGATATTGTGGCCACAACCTTCAAACTACCGAAAATCAGGATGTACCGTCCTATGGAGGCTATATAAAGGCGTGGACCTATACTGACAAATTTCAGGTAGAAAGTTTTATACCTCCAACGAAAACTAAATACCTAATTTCAGCCATTTCGGTGGAATATTGTGTCCACAACCTTCAAAACCGACAAATTTCAGTTGGAAATTTTTGTACCCCCAACGAAGACTAAATACCAAATTTCAGCCATTTCGGTATGATAATGAGGCTAAAACCTCCAAAATGTCGAACATCGGGAGGCACCGTTCTATGGGGGATATATCAAAAAGTGAACCGATATAACCCATTATCAATACCGAACATCCAATGAGTAATATAAATTTATGTACCAAATTATGAAGCTCTATCGTAAAAATTGCGAGCTGTTTCTTGATTTCAATAGGCAGACAGACGGGCAATCTTATATCGACATAGAATTTTATGGAATATATATACTTTATAGGGTCTCCAACGAATATTTCGATGTGTTACAGAGGGAATGACAAATTAAATTATACCCTCCATATTATGGTGGAGGGTATAAAAACAATGTTCGCTCCTTGCATCGATCGGACATCTAAACAAGTAAGAACGGAGTTATGTTTGGCCAGGCCGAACTTGTTATACCCTCTACCAAGAGTTGTATTGAAGTAAAATGGAACAATTAGTTTCCTTTCGCATGCTGCATTTAGTTCAAAAATTTAATTATTTTTATTAAACATTATTTCACTGACAGACCCAATCAATACAGTTTAACATAAAAGAATAACGAAAAAGTTGTCGGTTTTCGGAGTGACTGTTTATACCAAAGCGTTTCAATAGTTATCGTGACCTTCCAGACCGATGGAGGTCCAACCATACTTGAGGTCAAAAAAAAATTATTTCCGTTTCTTTTAACTTAAAACGCTGAACTTTTAAAAATGAGTATTTACTTATTTTACAAAATTACCGGTTATTTAACCATAGGGTATTTACCCGCACTCCATCTCTATCCTGAAACCCAAAGTAAATAAAAACCAAATACAATTACAGTCAAATGCTGTGGTTGCTCGTTAACATTATTTCCATGTGACATAATAGTAAAAGTTCTCCTCCATTGTCTTGACTACGCAGCAAAACCAGAAATATTCTATATACATTTTTTTCTTTTTTTTGCTATTGTCAAACTTTTCAAAAGTTGTTTAAATGAACATCTAAACAAGTTGTGTCTTTATATAAATAGATTACTATTTATAATTGCTCAAAGTATGGTACTCGTAGCTTGAAAGAGAATTGTAACAACAGAACGAACAACAACAGTTGTAGATAATAAAGAAACAGGGTTTATGTGAAGAGTTTTTCAAATTTCTATTGCTTATTTTGATGATAGAAATTATGGAAAATGTAACCAATATCCACAAAGCCTATGATAGTAAGAAAATAAGCTAAACCAAATATCGATTATGTTTTCTGATTATGAATGAGCTCTGTGTCTTAAATACAAAATTACGAATTATATAAAATGTATAAACTTTAAATTAGGGAGTTAAAGAATTCGGATGGACGGGGAGTGCTATCGGTCAGGTACACTGGTGGTGAATGGTGCAAACCCTCCAATGCATACAGTGGATAGCTGCGAAATAAATAAACAACTGGTGACAGTACAGAGGAAGTGGGGTCGGGAAATTCACCACCAAGTTCAGGCATGAGAAGACTACCTTTGGTTAAATTCGCTAAGAACATTAACCTATTTAATTATTTAGGTGGACCGATACAGAGTATTTGTCAGATGTCCTCTATAATTAGATATTTTACATACATATCTAAGTATACCCTCAGAATTTAGACTAAATGGGGTATATACACTTTCATATTGGCAATCGAAATAATGATTTGATATCCCAAGTATAAATGTTCCACAAACATCCCAGAAGGGACAATGGAAACTTCTCTCATATCAATGAGTGTACCCCGATTCATATTAGCTCAATGATATGGGACCTACTGTTTATCGTCGAGTCCAAACGGTGTGTCTAAGACACCACTTGTAGAGAAATTTTACAAGGCTGAAATACTCAGGAAATATCGCCAACATTACTGAGGCGTATTTTGCCACAGTTGAAAAATGTTTGATGCTGACTGGCCGGGGAATCGAACCCACGACCTTAAGCGTACAAGGCGGGAGTGTATACCATTGCACCACGGTGGCACCCTAGTATGTTTGCACGAAATCCGTTTCAAATTTGGAGTCGATTTAGCCATTCCGTCCGTCTGTATGCCTGGCTGGCTTTACCGATTTGCCCAAACTTACTTTCGAAGATGAGCCATATCAGCCCACTCCTTTAGGTCCTTCCACACATTTATTTTTTTTTTTTATTTTTTTTTCGAAATATTTATTACAATTAAAAATCATAACAAAAAATTATAAAAAAAGCACTAGCAACTAGGGCAATCGGCCACCTCCCACACAAAATATCGGAATAGTTCAGTTTAGGACCTGCTCTCGTATCGGTTTGATTTTTGCTGTAGCAACTTGTATTCACTACCCGCATTACGACGGTACAATTTTCAAGTCCATACTTCCTGAGGAAATAGCCTGAAGGGTGCAAAAAAACCTATGACATGGTGTATAGCGCAAAATAACTCTCGAACGGGTCAGCAGATTAGTCCAAAATTTGGCCTTCGTAATATTTTGCCTAAACATAGTTTAATTTCGAATATAAGTCATATCGGCCCACTTCTTCTTGTACCTCCCTCATAAAAGTTGAAGGGGGTGTCAGAAAATTCTAACAGATATTAAGGTCCAATATTGCTCCACTCCTTCTGGTACCCCCAAAATCATTTCCGAAAAGTTCAGTTTAAGACCTGCTCTCGAATCGCTTTGATTTCTGTTGCAGCCACTTCCATTTTGCTGCCCCTATTACGACGATAACAGATTTTACAGGGGCAAATACATACTTCCTGGGATAATAGCCCGGTCCACTAAATCGGGTATCTCCCACACAAAATTTTGGAAAAGTGCAGTTTAAGAGCTGCTCTCAAATCGCTTTAATTTTTATTGTAGCCACTTGTATTCGCTGTCACTATTACCACAGTACACGTTTTTTTTTTCAAGGGCAAGTCTATGCTTCCTGATGTTGTGGTTCAAATTTTCTAAGTTTTACGGTGACCAGCTGATATGATTGAAGGGCGCGCTGTTTATCGAAAAGAAATGACTTCCAAAATAAGATAAACTTCCAAATTGCCGATGCCAGGCACCTTCAGGTACCTCCTCCACAACAGTTTTAAGCTTTGTTCCAAATATATACTTTTGACGGCAATTTAGTACGTCCAAAACGGGTCTTAATACATAATTGTAGTGGACAATGAACATGATTGTGTTACCTGTAATTGATCTGCCCGTAGATATAAGCTTCAATTCCCAAGGCTGAGGGTATATTTCTGTCTGCAAAGTAGACCGATACTTAATTACTTGTTCTTAATATGCACGCTGAGAGTCAAGTTCAAATTACAGCTAGTTCGGTTAAAAATTTTAGCTAAAATCCTCAAACTACCCATAATCGGGAGGTACCGTTATATGGGGGCTATACCAAAATATTGACCTATGTTGAAGATTTTTGGTGGAGAAATTTCGCGGCCACAGAGAACCTCAAATGTTAAATTATAGCTAGTTAGGTTAAAAATATCGAATGGGGGCTATATTAAAATATGGACTTATGTTGAAAATTTTTGGTGACGAAGTGTTGAAGCGACTAAAAACGTCGCCACTAATGCCCGTAATTTCTACGCGTAGTTATCTATGAGTTCATAGATATCCCCCGTGTAAGCAAAATTTCATAATTTCAATCCATAGGTAACGTCACCGGGTCGAAAACGGCCGTGTTACTTACACCAAGGATTTTGCCTGGTTGATCGTTGTCAATGTGTTAAAAATTTTAAAACACATATATGTGGCAATGTTTTTACGAAATCATGAATGAAAATCACCAATGTTACCACATGTTTACAAAATTTACACGCCTCGGTAAATGGCACGTAGAAATTACCAAACACGTAGGTAAAGATAACTAATAGGTAGCTACCTACCCGGTTACCTAGGGCTAGAAATTACGGGCATAAGAACCTTAAAGGAACAACTCTAGTTTAGCAAAAAGTCTCCGTTTTTTATACCCTCAGCGTTTATGCTAACGAGGGTATATACACTTTCATACGGGCAAAATGTGCCTCATCGAAGTAATGGTTTTAGACCCCAAGTATGTTTGGACGAAATGTGTTTCAGACAATTTGGAGTCGATTGAGCAATGTCCGTCCGTCTGTCTGTCTGGCTGGCTGGAGCGCACGATAACTCTCGAACGGATCAACCGATTCGGTCCAAAATTTGGCTTTCGTAATATTTTGTCCAAACTTAGTTTAAGTTCGAAGATGGGTTATATCGGTCCACTCCTTCCGGTACCTCCCCCACAAAAGTTCGAAAATGTTCGGAAAATTTTACGTACGATAACTCTTGAAGGAAGTAACCGATTCGGCCCATAATTTGCAACTCGTTAAATGTCTACCATACTTAGATGTGGTTTCAATATGGACTCAATCGGTCCACTCCTTCGGGTACCTCCCACACAAAATTTCGGATAAGTTCAGTTTAGGACCTGTTCTCGAATCGCTTTGACTTTTGTTTCAGCAACTTGTGTTCACTGCCCCACATACGACGGTACAAGTTTCATCAGGGGCAAGTCCATACTTCCTGAGAAAGCAGCCTGAAAGTTGCACAAAACCCCTATGACACCGTGTGAGGTGGTTGGAGCTCAAGATAACTCTCGAACGGATCTGCCGATTGGGTCCAAAATTTGGCTTTAGTAATATTTTGTCCAAACACAGTTTAAGTTTGAAGATAAGCCATATCGGTCCACTCCTTCAGGTACCTCTCCCACAAAATGTCAAAAATGTTCGGAAAAATTTTTCATACGGTAACTTTTGAAGGGAGTGGCCGAATTGGTCCATACTTTACACATCCTAATATATCTACCAGATATAGATCAGGTTCAAATATGGTCTATATTTGTCCACTTCATCCATTACTCCCAAACAAAATTTCGGATAAGTTCACTTTAAGACCTGCTATCGAATCACCTTGATTTTTGTTGAAGCAACTTGCATTCGCTGCCTCAATTACGATGGTAAAAGTTTTTTCAGGGGCAAATCACACTTCTTGAGCAAACAGCCCGAAGGGTGTAAAAACCCCCTATGGCACCTTATGTAGTGGCTGGAGATCCACTTCCATAATGGTCAATGCCGATCCATTCCTTTAAGTATTTCCTCCGCAAAACTTTTGCTCTTTAATCCTAATTAACATTTTTGTCGTTTCATACGTTCAAAATTTTTAAAACCCTCTAAATACATACGTTTTTGGGAAGGGTATATCTCTGTCTGAGGCTGAGGGTGTATCTCTGTCGGAGGTTGATATTGTAGCGCTAATCACGGGAATGTAAAATTTTTTTGAAGGACGAACCCGGTTACCTGGTCATTTGAACCGAAAGTCCGGGTACAAAGCCCGGTACAGACCCGGCTATACTGAACCAGGTCATGTTCGAAAATGGGCTATATCGGAACACGTTTTGTTATACCCCCCATATAACAGTACAACTTAACTCTAGTTTAGTAAAAACTCTCCGATTTTTTTGAGTTCTTTTTTTAGAGGTAGATATTGTTGTTTCAGATATAGGGTCCCTAGTTATTACTTCAATATGTTTCAAACGAAAAACAAACTTAATATATCCTCCATACTATGGTGGAGGGTATAAAAAGGAATGACTCTTAAACAAATCCAGTTCCAAATGGACTATCGATAGTCATTCCATTAGGTACATCCTTCATAAAAGTTAAACACTCTAAGGTCACTTCTCGGAACGTGTTAACATTTTAATAGAGGTTTTTATTGTGATTGATATGAGCCCCAAAATGTTACAATATATATTTGTAAATTTGACGCATAAAAGCCTCGGCAATAAGAGCTGTTGCATTCGACTGAGCCAAATTCGAACTAGGTTGCCCTTTAGTCTTTTACCAGAAATGACTTAAGCAATGAAACCAGTCACCTTGTACCGAGGCCTTAATACTGGAAATAGGGAATTTGGTACTATTAGGGAATATTTTTTTGCTTCACAATACAATTTGTTATCATATATTTATCCTTTAACTTTATATGCAACGTCCAAAGGATGACAGTTTTTTAAGAGAATTTATATATTAGCCTCACTGCTCCCTATATAGGCTCACACCCCCGTATATATTTTTAAACACTAAGTTTAAATTGTTTACATTGTTATATATAGTCTGTTTTATTCAGACACTTCTCGCAATTACGGCAGATATCATTGTTCATGTTTGTTTGTATGAGTAGCTCGTAAACTCTTCCCCTATGCCAAACAACAATTCAAAATTACAAATAATATTCACAAAAGATAAAAGCAAAACTTTTCTTGAGTTTATACAGAATTATGACCCTTAGTTTGGTAATGTCACAAAATTGTTTATTTTCACACTACTACAGAAATGCTGACATTTTTGTATTCTCGACTACAACAAAAGTTTATCTTTGCTTCCGCAGAAAACAGATTCTTTATGCGTCGGCCGGTATCTTCGGCTGAACATTATTTTTAATAAAGCAAAAACAAAGAAGACATTTTTGACAACTAACTTCAGTTTTCAAAAATCTTACTAATTAACAAATTTCCAGGAAAATGACATCCGGAATTATTTATTTAAGGACAGCAGTTGACACGAGCTGAATAAATTGTTAAAGTTTGTTCACACGATGGCAACAATAATAAAGAAACCATTGGTCGAGAGGTGCTCCTCTGTGCTGTGGTAATTATAACATTTGAATAAGAAAAATTTTTGGGAAAACTCCGCATGGCAGTGTCGCATAGGAACATGGTGAAATTGTGTCATATCAATGTCTGCAATCCGATTATATTTAACCTTGTTTTGTTTTTTTTTTGTGCCCAAACAAAACTGCACACAGAGGTTCAGTTTTTTAAGGTTGCAGATCCAAATGAAAATTTTTGTCAGATTCCTAAAATGTGAATGTCATTCAATTACAAGGTGGTAACTGTTTTCTCATTACATGGAACAAATGCTACTTTGGCCAATGAAAAACCACTGATTCGCAGCATACATATATACTTGTGCAGCAAATGAATCAGTACCATGGGTTTATTAGAGTTCAATTTGTTGAAATGTCTATACAATTAATCAGGAGTTAGACATGTCGAGCCACAACTTTGTCAACGTTGATTAATTTAAGGAATTATTACCATCATCAAGGTAAAAAGCGAACATATGTATGTGCAAGGAGGAAAATGACCTTAAATAAGTAAAAAACGGCGTTAAGTGTTTATACCCCAACCACAAACTGTATTTCAGTTAAATAGAAACAATTAATTTTCTTTCGTTTATGAACACATTAAGCTATTCCTCTTATTCATTACAAGAGCAGAACATCTTTACTTGCAAGTGATGTTTGGTACTTGTAATAATGTTTTGTAACTTTAGCGAAGACTAAATACAAAATTTAAGTTATTCTGTTTGAACAATGAGGCTAAAACTTTCAAAATAGCGAAAAATCGGCAGTACCGTTCTATGGACGCTTTATAAAACGTTGTCTTGTACCAAGTAATTCCTGGAAAGTATTATAACCTCAACGAATACTAATACCAAATTTCAGCTAATTCGGTGTGATATTGATGCCATAACCTTCAAAATACTAAAAAGCGGGAGGTACCGTTCTATAGGGGCTAAATGAAGACGTAGAGCAATACCGACAAATTTCAAGTGGAAAATATTCTACCCAGAGCAAAGACTAAATACCAACTTTCAGCCGTTTCAGTGTTATATTGAGGGCACAAACTTCAAAATACAGAAAATCGGGAAGTAAACGCTTCTACGGTGGCTGTATGATGACATGAACATATACTTATGATTATCTTTTGGTAGATTTCATACCTCCAATGGAAAACTAAACACAAAAGTTCAACCATTTCGGTGGGATATTGGAGCCACAATCTTCAAAATACCGAAAATAGAGAAGAACCGTTGTAGGAGGGTTATATGAAGACATGGACCTATACCAATAAATCTTAAGAGGAAAGCTTTAATCCCCCAACCAAGACTAAATATCAAATTTCAGCCATTTCGGTGGGATATTGGGACCATAACTGTCAAAATACTGAAAATCGGGTGGTACCGCTCAATGGGGGCTATATGCAGACGACCGAAAAGTTGTATATCCCCAGCGAAGACTAAATACTTAATTTCAGGCTTTTCGGTGGGATATTGAGACAACATTAAGGGGTTATCCCTAGTTGCGCAGACCAAAAACTCATTTTGAATGAATTTTTTTCTCAATGAAACTACCAATATTTTAAGTTGTTATTTCTTTCATCTGAAAGATCTTGTATTTAAGCAAAACAGAATTTTAAAAAATCTATTTTAAACAAAATTGTGAATTGTCAAGGTCAAAATTTCAATTTTAACGAAACAAATTGACCATATTTTTGTCAAAAAATCGGACAAAAAATTGAAAAAATCTGTCTCGCTTAAATACAAACTTTTTATGTATTTAATATCCTTGCCAAGCCAAATGAAGAGTGTTGCTCCGTCGACTTTGCGAAATTTGCGGCTTACTCTATACTACCAGTACTTCAAAATAAACTAATACATTTTTATACCCTACACCACTATGTGGGGAGGGTATTACAAGTTGGTTTTGGCAAAAAAGTTTGTAACGCATCGAAATAATGGTCGTGACCCATACTTATATATACCCAAATGAATATCTCGACGAGCTGAGTCGATCTGGCTATGTGTGTCCGTCCGTCAGTCCGTCGGTCCGTCTGTCCGTCTGTCCGTCTGTCCATATTAACCTTGTAATCACGCTACAGGTCGCAATTTTGATCGGATCGTCACGATATTTGGGATGTTGATGGGGGTCTCGGAGGGGAAGAAGCCTATTGATTTTAGTGATGGTCGGATAATATTTAGGGTTCGGAATGGGCAAAAAACTTATGTGGATAAAAAGACAACGTTTTTTTCCAAAGCGAATATCTCAGCTTCTATATGGGGTATACCAAAAGCACAACCTGACAATGAAAGTAGAAAATATCACCTTTCTAATGATGTAAAGTAGGTTCTCGTAGGTGATCAAACAACGAAGATATGACAATAGTCGCAAATAAAACCCAAATTTTCAGTTTTGCTATTTTAATTATAAAGACGAATATCACAGCTTTGGTTTGGGACATTCCAAAAGCAAAGCCTGCCCATGAAAGTAGAAGATTCCATCTTTACAATAATGCAAACTAGGTCGGCGTAGGTGACCAAATAACGGAGATATCGCAATAGTCGGTAATACATCCCATTTATCCATTTTTTTGGAAATCACGCTACAGGTCGCAATTTTGATCGTATCGTCACGAAAATTTGAGGGTTAATGGGTCGCAAATAAAACCCAAATTTTCAGTTTTGCTATTTTAATTATAAAGACGAATATCACAGCTTTGGTTTGGAACATTCCAAAAGCAAAGCCTGCCCATGAAAGTAGAAGATTCCATCTTTACAATAATGCAAACTAGGTCGGCGTAGGTGACCAAATAACGGAGATATCGCAATAGTCGGTAATACATCCCATTTATCCATTTTTTTGGAAATCACGCTACAGGTCGCAATTTTGATCGTATCGTCACGAAAATTTGAGGGTTAATGGGGGTCTCACAGATTAAGAAGCCTATTGATTTTGGTGATGGTCGGATAATATTTAGGGGTCGGAATGGGCAAACACTTATTTGGAGAAAAGTCAACATTTTATTTCAAAGTCAATATCTCTGTTTCTTTAAGAGGTATATCTAAAGCAAAACCTGGCAAGGAAAGAAGAAAATATCACCTTTACAACGATGTAAAGTAGGTTGTCGTAGCTGTTCAAACAACAGAGATATCGCAATAGTCGGTAATGTATCCCATTTTCTGATTTGTTTGTAATCACGCTACAGGTCGCAATTTTGATCGGATCGTCACGAATTTTTTGGGAGTGGATACGGGTCCCACAGAGGAAGAAGCCTATTTCGTTTGGTGATGGTCGGATAATATTCAGGAGTCGGAATAAGCGAAAAGCTTATGTGGAGAAAAGTCCAGGTTTTTTCTTATGGGAATATCTCCGCTTCTGGTTGGAGTATTCCAAAAGGAATACCCGTCAATGGAAGAAGAAAAGATCTCGTTTATGTTGATGCAAAGTATGTTGGCGTAAGTGAGCAAACCGAGATATTGCAAAATTCAGTAATATACATAATTTTTCAATTTTTTGTAATCACGCTACAAGTTGGAATTTTGACCGGATAGTGACGAAATTTTGGGGGTAGATGGGGTCCCACAGAGGAAGAAGTCTATTGATTTTGGTGATAGTCGGATAATATTTAGAGGTCGGAATGGGGAAAAACTCATTTGGAGACAAATTCAAAGTTTTATTCTTTGTGAATATATTGGCTTCTAGTAGGGGTATTCTAACGGCAAAGCCTGCCAATGGAAGAAGATAATATTACCTTTACATTGGTGTAGAGCAGGTTTGGTGAATGTGGTCAAACAAGGGAGATACCACAATAGTCGGTAATGCATCCAATTCTTCCATTTTTTGCAATCAAGCTACAGGTCGTAATTTTGATCGGATGGTCACGAAATTTTGGTTGCTTATGGGGGTCCCAGAGAGAAAGAGGCATATTATTTTTGGTGGCAGTCGGTTTATATTCCCTAAAATAAATGTTTACCAGTGAAAAGCTTATGCACAGGGGTAGTGGTATAGGGTATCACATGGTCGGCCCCGTCCCGACTATACCCTTTGCTCACTTGTTATTGCATACATATTTGCATTGCCTGACAAAGATTTGCACAAAAGAACAAAGGTTCAAGTCATGAAGTTTAAGAGAGTTTCAAACTCGTTATTCTCAAAGATGATTGCCTGTAGTGAGAATTAATGAATTTAATGCCTAATGCCTAAAATAACATTCTTTCCATTTTATCATAAACAAGTTTTCGTACAAACCAATATGAAAAAACAAATTTTGAAACAATAATACTATGAAGTAAACATTTTTTTCCAAAATATTATTTCCTTTTGCTCCAACGAATGACCTATTAATGGCTAAAATAACGTTTATTCCATTTAAACATTGAAAAACGTTCAGCACAAACCACTTTTAATTTTTATAGTATATAAAATAAAGTTATATATAATATAAAATGATATATGTATATGTAATAATACGACGATAAAATTAGTGAGAAACAAACGGTTATGTCATTTTGGGTATGTCGTGATTTCTTCAAAAAATTGTCAAAAGTTCTGAAAATAAAAACTTTAAAAGCTTTTTGTGCGGAAGCTTTTTTATCGAATCACTTTATAATTAAGATTTTATGATAAGATAAAAACTCTTCAAAATATCATGCAGGTATACGAGGTTCTCAAAAATCATAAACCCAATATATACATTGCATATGTGTAGCTTTATTTATGATTATTGCCAGTGATATAGAATCATGTACGAATATGCGTGTTATTATATTTTTCATTTCTTTAAAACACCTATACAAGAACATTCTTTTTAGCATCATCCCATTTTTTAAATTTGTTTCAAAGCAACTTCTCAAAGTTTCAACTTTATGCTCATATGGCGGGCTACATTGGTGTACAAATGTTATGGCCAAGTTCCGTAGAAGAAATGGAGTCATTTGACAATGATGGTGATGAAGACGTCATGTTCGCAGCTACTGAACATTTGCATCAATTTGTAAGATGAATATACATATATATTTACAAACATACATATCTATACGTATGTATGTAGAAGTAACCACATATACAATACATGTACCTTTGTTTGTAATAGGAATTATTTTGTCATCAATTATTTGCATTGATTGAAATTCTATTGGGAACACTCTCTCAAGGGTACAAAAATTCTGTCGAATTCGAACTTTTAATAGGCATAAAACACATTTGGATTCTTTCACTTTGTGTCTCTTGACACAAGTATTGGGAATAGAATTTCAATGTCTATCCATACTATCGAAATGTAGCGACAAACCAAACCACATTTAAATGTTATGCCATGTTCATACCAGCATTTGAATCACGTCGTTCGTTCTCATAATTACGTACACGAATTAACCCGTTCATACGACATGGTACACAATACATAGCAACAGGATTCATAGTTTTTGTTTACTGATTTTAAAGAAAGTTTCAGCCAAAAGACCAGTAACATTAACTGATATGAATTGAAAAAAGTATTTATGCTTCTTACAGATATCTAGTCAATATTAAATTATATTATTTTCATTCATGTTTTCTATTTTTTCTCAAAATGTTGGTGTTTCCAGTATATTTTCAAATTTTTCTATTTTAAAAATTACCGAGAGAGACACTGCTACACTACATACAAATTTCCTCCTCCTTTCGATTTTAAAAAATTTGCAAGTGCCCATAAATCCTTAAGTTGGCCATAATCAAAGCCGAATTTAACCATATGTAGTGGAATTCTGTAACTCATTTTTTAGTTACGGACAAAAATCGGTAAAATTAAAACACAAAATTATTAATAAAAGGTATCAATAAAAGTAGAGTTGTTCTAGAGTTGGGGTTCTATCCTGTATCGTTGGACCTCTCCCTCTGGAGCGTGGATATTCTTACTGATCTGCCTGAATGTATCGGGCCTACCCACAAGATGGTGATTGGGATGGCTCACACGGTAACATCCAAGCAGGTACTGCAACGAAAGCATCTCACTGTGTTGCTTTACTGGAAGAATCTTTGCCTCCTCATGTAGATGGTCCACTGAAGATTTGAGGAGGCACCCTGTTGCTGTTTTCAGGGCGGCATTCAGGCAAGTTTGAATCTTTTTCCAATTCGTATCACATAATCTCGGGGACTAGACTGGCGCCGCATAGCTTACCACAGACCGACCTATCGCAATCCCACGGCAGCGGGTTCTTTGTACCGGATTGACCCGGAACTACAAAACATCATTGTTCCGGTCAGCTGCTGCTACCTCAGTGTACATATGTTTGTATATGTTTCGTTTTTCTGTGTTGGGATGCAGCATATCCCGGAATGCCTGCTCTGAATCGTTTTGGTCCGTGCCGAGACGGAGGAAAACCCAGGACCAATATATTTGTGCTCGGTTTGTCACGTCCGCATATTCACCCACATCCAGCCTTCGGCGAGATGCAATAGATGTCAGGAGTGGACTGGACTTGTCCGCGTGAGAGACTACGACAGGGACTACGTTGCTGCATGCTGTGTGAATACAGTCCCCATTGATTCGTCATCGGATTACGAAACTCCCTCGTCGTCTGATTATGAGACTCCCCCGCCGTCCCCTCGACATCAACCGCACATGCAGCCTGTAACACCAGTCGTTATTGTCCCAATCCCGGAAAATGCATCCTTTTTCAATTCAGTTGCAATGGACTTCGAGGTAAGATCGAGGAAATACTAGATTTCATGAGTCGGTGGAATATCAAGGTCGCTGCGGTGCAAAAAACCAAGCTCAACAACAACTGTAGCTTACAACGTTGCAATGGTTACAACGTGCTAAGGAAGGATCGCACCAGAAGTGGAGGTGGGGGATTAGCTTTCCTATTGCACCAGTCTGTCCAATACAAACCTATCTCGCTTGAGCCTGTCTTTAATGACCCGTACATGTAATGTAAGAGAGTAGCAGTCAGGTGTGGAGCTGCCGAGATAGAGTTGCTGAACATTTACATCCCGCAGAGAAATAGCTGTATCTCAGCCTAACATTAGCCCGCTTTTGGTCATAATCGTCTGGTCCTGAGGAACTTTAATGCGCATCATGAGATGTGGCATTCCGCCCTCGGAAACGACCAGAGAGGTACAGCGCTGGCTGAACAAATTGACAGTTCTACGTTTTGCACGGTCAATGAGGACGCCCCTACCAGAATTAGAGGAGAGAGTCACAGCTCGCCAGACATAACCATCGTGTTACCTGGTCTGACAAATGACGTTACCTGGCAACCCGCCATTTCCCTTGGACCATCTCCCCATAATAGTCTCCATTTGCAGACCACCCGATTTCATTACCTCAGAACGCCGCACATTCGTCAATCATAAAGAAGCTGATTGGTCGGGTTTCAGAGAGTTCACCAATCACCGCTTCAGAGAACTGCCCAATCCTTCTGATGTTCGGGTAGCGGAAAGGACGTCCCGAGACATCATCACTGCTGCAGCCGCTCGCCATATCCCTGCTGGTCGAAATACCCGAAGTAAGACCAAACTTCGCAGCAAAGGCGACGGGATTAGCAAATGAGCGTGAAGAGCTGCGCCAAACCAACCCCAATGACCCCAGAGTCAGGGAGCTGACACTGGTTGTTAACAGGCTGATCGGCGAGCATATGCGAAAGAAGTGGTTAAATCATCTGAAGAGTTGCAACATTGGAGCCGGTATAGGTGAATTGTGGGCAACGGTTAAGTCACTTTCGAACCCTGGATGAAGGGAAGATAGGACCTCAGTCACGTTTGGCGCCGTTACGTTGACTGACCCGAAGAGGCGCGCAAGTTATTTCAATCGACAGTTTGTCGAGCACCCCGAGAGTGACAGGGCGAAGAGAAGAGTATTTCGTCGCATAAGATCTTTTCCTGCAGAGGAGGAACCACCACAGTTTACAGTGAATGATGTTGCCATCAGGAACGCTAAATCATCCAAAGTGTTGGGCCCTGATAAAATCTCCATGGTAATGCTGAAGCAGCTGGATGAGCCGGGAGTGGAGCATCTCACTAAAGTTCTCAACTTGTCGCTATCCACCCTCATTGTTCCCGAAGTCTGGAAAATGGGCAGGATGGTCCCACTACGGAAGCCTGGCAATGATGTCAGCAAAAGTAAATCGTACAGGCCGATTTCGCTTTTGTCGCCCGTAGCAAAGACCCTTGAGGCCTTAGTCCTCCCCAGTATCAGAAATAGCTATCAAGTTGCCGATCATCAGCATGGATTCCGTAAGCAGCACAGCACGACAACTGCGCTACACGCCATTACCACACATATTTGTCGAGGACTCAACCAGAGACGGCCGTGTGATATAACAGTGATGGTGGCGCTTGACTTATCAAAAGCCTTTGATACAGTCAGGCACTCCACACTATTTGAGGACATTGAGCAGACAACCCTCCGGCCAAGCTTGAAACGTTGGATAGTAAATTATATGTGTGGACGCCAGTCGTACGTGGAATTCGGGAACAAGAAGTCCAAACCTCGTAAAGTGAAACAGGGAGTTCCACCTTGGGTGATATCTCCGGAACCTGTTTAACGGCATCGAGATCGTAACGTATGCGGATGATTGCACGATCCTTGCGTCGGGTACATATCCTGATGACATCTGTTAAGTTTAGTGAACTAGTTTAGTACCATAGTTCGTTTGCGAATGAGTTATTTATTATGAAAACAAAGAGATAATATAACTCATTCGCAGTTCATTCATACAAATGAACTGACCTATATAGTAAACTAGGTCGTTCAAACGAACTAGATTTTAACAACTCTAAATAAAAGTTGACATTATTATTATTGGTCGCTAACTTACCAATTAATATCGTTAATTACCAAAATTATAAGCATTTTCATTTTACCGATTTTTGTCTGTAACTCGAAAAAAAGGGTTAAAGAATCGCACTACAGATTTCTTTTGTGGATACTGCCACTAATTGAATTCGAAGCAAGAAAGGAAACACACGCATTTGTCTTTAAGAACGGACATGCACAACCAACCGTTGTTTGCTGCCTACAGTGACATGTTGTAGCCAAATAGACGCAACATGTCCTCTACAAACACGTTCGTGACAATTTTGTGAATGAAATTCGTTGGATGTGTGGGAATGTCGTCACTAGATAATACGTATCATTTTTCAATACGTGATAGCTCAATTAATTAAATTAATTATAAACATCACAAATAATGGCCATCGGCCTAATAAGGAAACACATACATAAATGAAATTAGTTCTTGTTTAGATTTGTTGTCATTAATATAAAACAAGAAATTGATTTCTAAAAGAGAATAGAATGGGGTGCCTACGTTCATATCGGTTTTGTTTTAAGCTCATGGCTTGTTATTGTTCAGAGGGAAAAGGGTGAAATCGTTTGTCCATCACAATATGAAATTTGAACGGATTTAAATGTGTATTGGGGCTTGGGTGGAGATTAAATACATGATTGCTGTATACATATTTATCTTAATTTAACTATTTGTAGATTAATTCAGCTTAATCTTCTCCTTGTTGGTTTCGAATTTAAGCTAAGAAAACTGCTGTTAAGCTGTTTACAGATAGTATGTAATACACATCTCAACAAAACTATCAATGTGATTCTACATATTCAACAGAAAAGTAGTAACTCAAAATTTTCTATTTTTCAGTAGAGACAAAAAACTGTTGACAAATCAGTAGTTACTCTAAAAGCATGAATTAGACAACATATTGGGACGTTTTTACAGTGTATGCATATTTAACTCCATCCACTGTAAAAACATCCCAATATGTTGTCTACTCATTCGTCAAAATCGTCTATCTATCGTTTTTTTATAAAAAGTGAACATTTTATAATGTTGATCTAACTACTACGTTAGATCAATGACTTCATGACCTTTTTTCTCAAAAATGATTTCAATTTATATATTGAATAAGGCCACGTACAAATAACATTAATTGATATGAAATAAAGTTATATATCTATACTTATAAAAGAGTTCAGTAATGATGACTCACTGACTCACTGATTCACTGACTGACTGACTGATAATCAACGCCCAGGCTAAACGGCTAAAGCTAGAATCTTGAAATTTTGGGTGAGGGTCACTCATGGTCCGAATAGGTCAGATAAGGCTCGGTTTTTGGAAATTCGAACTAGAACAGTACGAAAAGTACTAAAAGGTACTAAATATGGTACCCTTAGTATTAGGCAAACGCGAAGAGCTAGAATTCTGAAATTTGGAATGAGGTTCACTGATTTAGAGTTAGAAAGGTGTACCAAAGGGTTTTTGGAAATTCGAACTATAAGTGTACGAAAAGTACTAAAAGTTACTAAATTTAGTACCATTTGGTATAACGTGAACGGACAGAGCTAAAATCTTGAAATTTGGAATGAAAATCAAAACTTAGAAGATAAGTTGATATTAGGAGGTGGTTTTGAAAATGTGTACTCATGTGTACGAATAGTACTAAATAGTACTAAATTGGGTAAATGTGAATTTGGGCGAACCGATAAAGTTGGAATTCTGAAATTTAGAATTACTATTACTGTTGGAGTGTAGGTTTGAGATATGGAGGTAGTTTTCGAAATTCGTACATATGGGTACGGAAGGTACTAAATAGTACCAAATAAGGTACAATTTGGATTTGGGGGAACGGATGGACCTGGAATCCTGAAATTTAGAATTAGGATTACAGTCGGAGTGTAGGATAGAGGTATTTTGCAAATTCGTACTTTTGGGTACGAAAAGTACTAAATGGTACCAAATTTAGTACAATATGAATTTAAGTGATCGGATAGAGCAGGAATAGTGAAATTTGAAATTACGATTACTATTGGAGTGTGGGATTGGGATACTTGTGAAAATTTGTACTTATGGCTACGAAAAGTACTATATGGTACCAAATTTGGTACAATTTGGATTTGGGTGATCGGATACATTTAGAATCCTGAAATTGGAAATTATGATTACTGTTGGAGTATTGGATAGAGGTAGGTTTGGAAATTCGGACCTATGGGAACAAAAAGTACTAAATGGTACTAAATTTGGTAGAATTTGGATTACGGTGATCGGATGCACTTGTAATCCTGAAATTTGGAATTAAGATTACTGTTGGCGTGTAGGATTGAGGTAGTTGTGGAAATTCGTACTCATGGGTACGAATTGTACAAAATTTGGTGCAATTTGGATTTGAGTGAACTGATATAGCTGGAATCCCGAGATTTGGAATAAGGAATGCTGTTGAAGTGTAGGATTGATGAAGTTTTGGAAATGTTTAGTTATCAGTGGGAAAAGTACTAAATGGTACTAAATTTGTTACAATTTGGATTTCAGTGATAGGATACATTTGGAATCGCGAGATTCGGAATTTAAATTGATGTTGGAGTGTTGATAGAGGTAGGTTTGGAAATTCGTACTTTGGATACGAATAGTACTAAATGGTACAAAATTTGGATTTGAGTTATCGGATCTATCTGGAATCCTGAAATTCGGAATTAAGCTTATTGTTTGAACTTAGCACTGAGGTAGTTTTGAAAATTTTTACTAATGAGTACGAAAAGTACTAAATGGTACCAAATCTGGTACAATTTGGATTTGGGTGAACGGATATAGCTGGAATCCCGAGATTCGGAATAAGGATTACTGTTGGTATGTAGAATTGATGATGTTTTTGAAATGTTTAGTTAAGGGTACGAAAAGTACTAAATGGTACCAAATTTGGTACAATTTTAATTTGTGTGATCGGATACATTTAATCCTGAAATTCGGAATTACGATTACTGTTAGAGTGTTGATAGAAGTAGGTTTGGAAATTCGTACGTTGGATACGAAAATTACTAAATGGTACCAAATTTGGTACAATTTGGATTGCAGTGATTGGATGCGGCTGTAATCCTGAAATTTGGAATTAAGGTTACTGTTGGCGTGTAGGATTGAGGTAATTGTGGAAATTCGTACTCATGGGTACGAATAATACTAAGGTACAAGATTTGGTACAATTTGGATTTGGGTGGACGGATATAGCTGAAATCCCGAGATTTGAAATAAGGAGTACTGTTGGAGTGTAGCATTGATAAAGTTGTGGAAATTTTTAGTTATTGGTTGGATAAGTACTAAATGGTACTAAATATGGTACAGTTTGGCTTTCATTGATAGGATAAATTTGGAACCGTGAAATTGGGAATTAAAATTGATGTTGGGGTGTTGATAGAGGTAGGTTTAGAAATTCGTACTTTGGATACGAATAGTACTAAATGGTACCAAATTTGGATTTGAGTGATCGGATATATCTTGCATCCTGAAATTTGGAATTAAGGTTATTGTTTGAACATAGCACTGAGATAGTTTTGAAAATTTGTACTTATGGGTACGAAAAGTACTAAATGGTACTAAATTTGGTACAATTTGGATTTGTATGAACGGATAGAGTTGAAATCCTAAAATGTGGAATTGAGATTACTGTTTAAGTGAAGAATTGAGGTAGTTTTCGAAAACCTTACTTATGGGTACGAAGAGTACGAAATGATAAAGTTTGGAGTTGGATGAACGGATACACCTGGAATCTTGAGATTTAGAACTATGATTACTGTTTTTATATTGTATTCAAATTAGTGTAGGATTAAGACATGTCGTCGAAAAACGTGCTATAAGTGTACTCAATTTGTTGGGTGTAGGGACTGTGCTGGAATCTGTATGTTTTGGAGTTAGAGTGAGTATTGCAACGTTTGTCTCGCTGTTAATGTGTAAAGGTGAGATAATCGAACTCAAAAGGGACGAACAGTACTAAAATAAATATTGATTAAAATTCTCCATTTTCATATTATATATTGTTATTTGTTTTTATACCCTTTCCGCATAGGAAGTAGCGGGCATTTTGCTAGTTATACATATATGATTAAAGGACAAAAAAAAATCCATGAAGCCAAGGTTTGCACTATTATAATACACGAACTATTGTAGTTTACCAGTAACTATTACTGGATCAAATTAAGTGTTTTTGAACAAAGCTCAAAAATTTAGCAAAAAAAAAAAAAATTAGTTTGAGTGGACGTTATGAACTCGTAAATGAAAAAACAAACATAGGCAAAAACACGTTGAAGCTAGCGAGGTTTTGTATGTTGCTATTCGATTGTTGGTTAAACCATTCAAATGACGGACATCTGTCGAAAGTAAAAAGTAGAAGAATACAAAATGAAGATAAAACTTCTAATATATCACTTTTTTAAATTTCCACTGCATCCACCTTTTATGGATGCTGACATTTTTAAGCCGGATTTTAAGTGTTTTTTGTATTTTTATACCCTCCACCATAGTATGGAGGGTATATTAAGTTTGTCATTCCGTTTGTAACACATCGAACTAATCATTTGCGACCCTATAAAGTATATATATTCTTGATCAGGATAAAATTCTAAGACGATCTAGCCATGTCCGTCTGTCTGTCCGTCTGTTGTAATCACTCTAGCGTCCACAATAATTGAGATAGAGTGCTGAAAGTTTGCACCCGAGGGTCTTTTTTCCATAGGCAGGTCAAGTTCGAAGATGGGCTATATCGGTCCACTATTTGGTATAGCCCCCATATAACGGTACCTCCGGATTTGAGGTATTTTGACGTTCTTCGCCACATTTGCAGACCGAATTAGCTATAACCTGGCACTTAGGGTTCGTAGTTATCAACAAACTTATAACTCAAAGGATATGGGCATAGGTCCATGTTTTGGTATAGTCTCCATATAACGGTACCTCCCGATGTTCGGTATTTTGAGAATTTTAGCCACAATTTTTAACCGAACTATCTTCAATTTCACATTTGAGGTTCTCAGTGGTCATGAAACATCTCCACGAAACATCGTCAACATAGGTCCATGTTTTGGTATAGCCCCCATATATCGGTACTTCCCGATTTTCGGTATTTAGAGAATTTTAGCTACAATTTTTAACCGAACTAGCTGTAATTTGCCATTTGTGTTCTCAGTGGTCATGAAATATCTCCTCCAAACATCGTCAACATAGGTCCATATTTTGGTATAGCCCCCATATAACGGCACCTCCTGATTTTCGGTATTTTGAGAATTTTAGCCACAATTTGTAACCGAACTATCTGCAATTTGACATTTGAGGTTCTCAGTGGTCATGAAACATCTCCACCGAACATCGTCAACATAGGTCCATGTTTTGGTATGGCCCCCTTATAACCGTACCTCCCGATTTTCGGTATTTTGAGAATTTTAGCTACAATTTTCACCCGAACTAGCTGTAAATTGACATTTGAGGTTCTCAGTGGCCATCAGACTTCTCCACCGAAAATCGCCAACATAGGTCCATGGTTTGGTATAGCCCCCATATAACGGTACCTCCCGATTTTCGCTATTTTGAGAATTTTAGCTACAATTTTCACCCGGACTAGCTGTAAATTGACATTTGAGGTTCTCAGTGGTCATCAAACTTCTCCACCAAACATCGTCAACATAGGTCCATGTTTTGGTATAGCTCCTATATAACGGTACCTCCCGATTTTCGGCATTTTGAGGGTCTATATTGTTTGATGGAACTACTCTCAATTTAATTTGACTTTTGAGGTTCTCTGCAGTTACAAAACTTTTCCACCAAAAATTATAAAGATAGGTTGACACTTTGATATAGTCCCGTAGGTGGTACCTTTCACCTGGCTGAACACATTTTTTAGATTAGATTTGATAATTAAGACAATTGGTGTATCTATCCATGGTCGAAATTTTTTTCCACCTAAAATTGTGAAAGGACACTAATTATTCCATTTTAATTAAGACTATTTTATGGTGGGGGGTATAAAAAGTTCGGCCCGGCCGAACTTAACTACTTTTTACTTGTTTTATTTAACTTGTACGCGAAAACAGGCATTTAAAAAAAAAAAAAAAACATTCATAGGATTAAAGTACTCACGATTACGCATAATTGATATGTATATGTATATTGACTATGTAGCCCACACAGGATCTACTACCAGTTGCCAAAATTTAGTGCGATATTTTTTCTAAAAAAACATTTTTTTGGATACAGTATTAACAATAGTATTTGGGTGTTCTGGTACTCCGCGATATTTTAGTTTTTCGGCGGTCCGGATTATATAAATCATAGATCGTGAAAATCATGTATTTTTTCACGGTTGATAGTGAAATCGGATTCGCATAAAAAGTGTATGGACTTTGTGCAAATTATAATTATAAATCTTGATAAATAAATACAAATGACAATAAAACAATTCGTTGTATCGGGAAAACGCATGCGCATCAAGTGATTTTGAGGATGTCGCGATTTACACGCATTTCAAGTCTTCCATATTTACCGCATGATATAAGCGTGTATTCGGGAAGTGATTACAATACTAAATGTGTGTTTTTGCGCGATATTTAACTAAAATAGATGAATAACTCCGACCTATTTTTCCTAAATTTTTTTCAACTAACTCATAAAATAAATTTGAAAAAAAAACAATTTTTCTTACAAACAATTTACAAAATTTATATAGCTGTGGATTCATTTGAATCCTCGCGATGTGTACGTACAAAATTTTCGAAATATTTTTAAGATGCATCTTCTTTCTTCTTTATTTGCAAATCCGTATTCGGATATTAGCGATCATACAATGTTAATTATTACAGAGTTATTTAATTACATATTATAGAGTTAAAACATTTTATTCAATTATAGCTAGTTCTCTGTTTCTTGCGGCGCTTAAAAGGCTTATTTCATCTTGGTGTCCTGTCCATTCCTGAATGTTTTTCATCCATGTTATTTCTCGTCTTCCTCTTGGTCTGCGACCTTCAATTTTGGTTCTTATAATAGCTTGGAGGAGATTATATTTTCTATTTCGCATAATGTGTCCCAAATAAGCAGTTTTTCTCGTCTTTATAGTTCTGATAATTTGATTTTCGGTATTCATTCGCCTCAGTACTTCATTATTTGAGATGTGATTGGTCCAGGATATCTTTAAGATCCGTCGGTATATCCAAATCTCAAACGAGTGCAGTCTTCTCTCGTCTGCTGCTTTTAGTGTCCATGTTTCTGCCGAGTATAATAGTACTGACCATATGTAGCATTTTACAAATCGTTTTTTTGTTTCCAGAGTTATGTCATGGCTCGTTAATATTTTTCTAAATTTATGAAAAGAGTTTCTTGCCATTTCAATTCGACATTTTATTTCTTTTGATGGATCCCAGTTTTCATTAATTTGAACTCCGAGATATTTGAATGTTGAGACTCTTTCTATTTGAGTACCATTGATGCTTAAAGGAGTGTTGGATTCGATGCCCCTTCTACTTATAATCATGAACTTTGTCTTTTTTATATTAATTTTTAAGGCATATGACGTACTGGCATGTTCAAGAGCATCTATTAGTTTTTGTAGTCCTGCGAGGCTGCTTGCAATTAGGGTGGTGTCGTCGGCATAACGTATATTGTTTATAATTGTGTTGTTTATTCTTATTCCGATGTTTTTCGCACATATTGAATCCTCAAATATTTTTTGGGAGTATAAATTAAACAGAAGGGGCGATAGTACGCAACCCTGCCTTACACCTTTCGAGATTGGAACATTTCCAGTAAGTTCACCATCTACTTGAATGTTTGCTGTCTGTTGCCAGTATAGATTTTTGATGCATTTTATATCGCTATCCTCTAACCCAATTGAAATCAAAATTTCCATCAATTTGTCATGGTTGACCGTATCGAATGCCTTCTCGTAGTCGACAAAACATATATATACATCCTTTTGTACATCGCGGCAATTTTGTATAAGTACATTCAAGCTAAGTAGGGCCTCTCGAGTTCCCATGCCTTCCTTGAAGCCAAATTGCGATTTTCCCATGTGTGCTTCGCATATTGGGTATATACGCCTATGTATTATCTTTAAGAATATTTTAAGGGCATGACTCATAAGACTTATTAATCTATAATCTCCGCACGTCTTCGCATTATTTTTCTTGGGAATCATAATAAAAGTAGATTTCAGCCAATCTTGAGGGTATTGTCCTGTTTCATAAATTCGGTTGAATAATTTCAACAATAGTTGTTTATTTCTTCCATCTAGTAATTTAAATAATTCAGATGGGACTTCATCCGGCCCGGTAGCTTTGTTGTTTTTCATTGAATTTATGGCCACATCTAATTCGCTTCCTGTAATGCGTCTTCCTCTAAAATTGGTTCCTCTATCTGTGTTATGAATTTCTGTTCTTGTGGTATCTGTGAACAGACTTCTAATATATTTTTCCCAGTGTTTCTTCTTCTCTGAAGTTTCGTATATGGCTGTATTATTCTCGTCGAAAATAAATGCAGATGATCTTTTTGAATATATTCCAGATGCCTCTTTTAACTTTTTGTGGAGATTGAAGTCGTCATGTAGGATTTGGAGTCTTTCAATTTCCTGGCACTGTTTATTTAATTGCTCATTTTTTGCGGCCCGAATTGCAACTTTTATTTCTTGGTTAATTTCCCAATATTTTTCATAATTTGAGTTCTTATATTGACTCCTTTCTATGCGAAGTGCGCGTATCTCGTCCGTCATCCATGTGTCTTCTCTTTTAGCTGTTGTGGTTCCAAGGATGTTGTTGGTTATGCTATTCACGGAGTTTTTTACATTGTTCCATAGATTTTCGACATCTTCTCCATCAATATTGCATAGTTCTGCATTAAGGTGATCTTTCATGGATTGTTTAGTGGAAGGATCATTTAATTTTTGAATATTAATTCTTCGCTTTGGTGTTTTCTTTCGGATGGTAGTTAGCTTTATCTGTAGTTTGCACAACAGAAGATTATGGTCCGAGGGAACATCTGCTCCTGGGTACGTAGAGCATTTATTTATGCAGGAGGAATATCGCTTATTTATTAAAATGTAGTCGATTTGGTTTCTAACAATATTTCTGTTATTGTCTTGCGGCGATTTCCAGGTGTAAAGCCGTCTTGGGTGGAGGCGAAACATAGTATTCCCAATCTTAAAACGGTGTTCTTGACAAAATTGTATCAGTCGTTCTCCTCTTTCATTCCGATGT
This sequence comes from Musca autumnalis, assembly GCF_047663935.1. NCBI lineage: Eukaryota > Metazoa > Arthropoda > Insecta > Diptera > Muscidae > Musca > Musca autumnalis. The sequence goes on along the minus strand of NW_027411977.1, from coordinate 14,615,696 downwards.
CCTAGGCCAAATTTTCCTGTGATTCCTGTTGTTTCTTCTTGCCCAACTTTAGCATTAAAATCTCCTTGGATTATGGTAATGTCGTGTGGTTTTGTCATCTTTAATAAATCTTCAACGTCGCAATAAAACTGTTCCAATTCGTCGTTATCGCTATCGCATGTTGGCGCATATACTTGAATTATGTTCATGTTTATAGGTTTTGCTGATATTTTTACCATCATCGCCCTATCAGAAATTGGAACATATCCAGCAACACAGGCCGCTATGTTGCTTTTTACTATTATAGCGACACCCTTTCTGTGAATTCCTTCTTTGTTTCCGGAATGGTAAATTTTTGCGTTCTGGGAAACAAATTCCGCATCCTCCGTCCACCACGTTTCACTGATACCCAGGATGTCAATTTGTAGTCTTTCCATTTCGCTTATGGTGTTGTCTAGTTTCCCAAGCTCATAAAGGCTTCTCACATTCCAGGTTCCTATCTTAAGTTTGGTTTTGGTTTTACCTCCGGGGATTCTTAGCACCCTCTGATTGCCGGAGACTGAGGGCCGTAGGTTATTTTGTGTGTTCATTGTAATTGTATGATTTTCTAGGACTTATATACTTCAGTGGTTTGCCGGGGCCTTCTGAAGGGTTTAGAGTATTCCGTCTCCATATTCAGCCGCTCCTCCTGGAGTTCAGACGCTGTTTGCTGCCGCCAATCCTTTGGTCAGACGCTGCCGTTTTCCATTTTAAGATGCATAAACAGCTTAAATATTATTAAAACATGTTGCAAACTATTAATTTTTTTAATTCTTTCTTATTTTTTGCGAAAATTTAAATTAACACTAATTAACAGTAGATTTTTTTCTTATTATCAGAATTGAAAACGCCATAACTTTTGCGCGCAGTTACCGAAATTAGTATCTCGAACAGATGTCTGAATGGGAATTTTTTGTCAATCCATGTACCAAAAATCGTTCATGTAGCTTAATTTTTTTCGATAGAAAACTAAAAAAATTGCCTTTTCCTCATAGCAGAGGAATTCAAAGTCAAAAATAAAATTTTCGAGTTTTTTCATATTTTGTTTCAAAATATGAGTGTTTTTGTGTTTTCTATGTGTACCAATCTAATAAAACAGATCAAACCCAAGTGAATAAACTATAAATAACAAGTAAAAAAGCGGTAAGTTCGGCCGGGCCGAATTGTTATACCCTCCACCATAAAATATTCTGAACTAAAATGGAATAGTTAGTTTTCATTCCTGTCCCCAACTTTAAGTGGGTACGTTAAAATGTCAGATAATGTACAAAAAATGCTTCATTCAGGAGGCCCTTTTTTATGGTGCCTATGTATGTTGACAATGTTTGGTGGGCTGGAAATTGGCAGGTACCGTTATATAGGGGTTATAATAAAACATGGACCTTGGTTGACAGTTTTTGATGGGAACCTTTAATGTCAAATAACTCATAATTCGGTTAAAAATTGTAGCTTAAATCCTTAAAATGCCGAAAATCGGTACATAACTTTGGAACTACAAATGTCATTAACAGCTAGTTCGGATGTACCCCTATAAGTGGGCTACACGAAAATATGAACTTAAATGAACAATTTTTGTTGGTTCTTAAATTTCAAATTACAGAAAGTTCGTCCAACAAATAAAGCTAAGGTACGGAAAATCGGGAGGTTTGTTTTGGGGCTATACCAAAACATGGACCTAAGTTCGGTTAAACATTTTAAGTAAAATCCTCAAAGTATCGAAAATTGGGAGAGATCGTTCTATTGGAGCTATGTTGAAAATTGTTGATGCAGATGTGTGTTGACCATAATATTGTAGCTAAAATCATCAAATTACTGAAAATCGGGAGTACCGTTATATGGGGGCTTTATCCGTATATGGACCTTTCTTGACAATTTTTGGGGGAGAGGTGTGGTGACCACTAAGAACTTCAAATGTCAAATTTTCAAATTTCAGCTAATTAGGTTAAAACTTGTAGGTAAAGTTCTCAAAATACCGAAAATCGGAAGGTACCGTTATATGGGGCTATACCAACACATGGACCTAAGTTCATAATTTTTTCGAATATAAGTTTTTTGGTCACAAGGAACCCTAAATATCAAATTGTAGCTAATTCAGTCTAGAAATGTGACTTAAAGCGTCAAAATACCTGAAATCGGGCGGTACCGTTATATGGGGGCTATACCAAAACGTGAACTTATGTCCACAAGTTTTGTTATATAAGTTTATTGACACTTAAGAACCCTAAATGTCAAATTATAGCTAAATCGGTCTAGAAATGTGACTTAAAACGTCAAAATACCTGAAATCGGGCGGTACCGTTATATGGGGGCTATACCAAAACGTGAACCTATGTCCGCAAGTTTTTTGTATAAGTTTATTGACACTTAAGAACCCTAAATGTCAAATTATAGCTAAATCGGTCTGAAAATGTAACTAAAAACGTCAAAATACCGTAAATCGGGGGTACCGTTATATAGGGGCTATACCAAAACGTGGACCTATGTCCACAAGTTTTGTTATATAAGTTTATTGATACTTAAGAACCCTAAATGTCAATTTATAGCTAAATCGGTCTGAAAATGTAACTAAAAACGTCAAAACTACCGTAAATCGGGGGGTACCGTTATATGGGGGCTATACCAAAACGTGGACCGATATAGCCTATCATCGAACTTGACCTGCCTGCAAACAAAAGACGCATTTTCCCAAAATTCCAGCGTCCTGTCTCAATTTTTATGGATGCTAGAGTGATTACCACAGACGGACGGACGGACGTGAACATATCGACTCAGGATTTTACCCTGATCAAGAATATATATACTTTATAGGGTCGCAAATGAGTATTTCAATGCGTTACAAGCGGAAATAGAAAATAGAAATACAAAATATAGACAAAAAATATTTTTTTTTTCAAAAAAGTTTGTTGTTTTAAAATTTGGCACTGTTCGCCAAGGAGTAAGGCAGGGAAGACAAGCTTCGATCCTCGCCACAGGATCTCATCACTTCCCTTGTTTCCTGTTTGTGGATATTCTCCACGGAAGTTATTTCTCAATAACTTCCTCAACAAAAAACTTTTCATACCCAAATATCAATCGTCAGCCCGAAGTATGAGGGCGACCAAAGAAAAATGAGAAGTTTTTCTTTGGCAACTATCCCAAATAAAAAAAAAACACTGTTAATTTTTTTTTTTTCAAAATTAAAAAAAACTACATATGCGGTGGATATATCGAAAAATCATACGCTAGTATTATATTGCCCATGGAGTATTCTTGAGCAAAGGTCTATAATTTTTGAGGTTATGTCAAAAGTCGGAAGGGAACCTAAAAAAAATTGTTGGCGTCAACCCATTTTTACTAATTTTTCTTCATTGATGCCAACACAACTTCCAGGGAAATTAATATTTATGATCGACATTATGGGATTCCTCCTAAAACATTTCATTTTAAAGAATTTCAGTCGTACTATATAGAATATGTTAACAGTTCGCGAATTCTGAAAGGGTGAAACTCGGATTCATCGATTGTGAAATAATTTTGGTTTTTACCAGATACACTTTCACTTGGGCTTGATATAATAGTTTTAGATCCCAAGTATGTTTAGACGTAATCATAATATTCTGTCCAAACTTGGTTTAAGTTCGAAGATGGATTATATTGGTCCGCTCCGTCCGGTACCTCCCACACAAATTTTCGGAAAGCTTCACTTTAGGGCATGCTTTGAGTTTTGTTGTAGAACCTTGTATTCAACCCCCCTTTACGACTGTACAAGGAAGGTGCAAAAAACTCCTATGGCACCATATGTTGAGGCTGGATTCGGTCCAAAATTTGGCCTTCGTAATATTCTGTCCAAACTTGGTTTAAGTCCGAAGATGGATTATATTGGTCCGCTCCTTCCGGTACCTTCCACACAAAATTTCGGAAAAGTTCACTTTAGGGCATGCTTTCAGTTTTGTTGTAGAACCTTGTATTCAACCCACCTTTACGACCGTACAAGAAAGGTGCAAAAACCCCTATGGCACCATATGTTGAGGCTGGAGAGCACGATAACTTTCGAACTGATCAACCGATTTGGTCTAAAAGTTGGCCTTCGTCATATTTTGTCCAAACTTAGTTTAAGTTCGAAGATGGGCAATACCGATCCACAACTTCCAGTTTTCCCCAGTATTTAAAAAATGTCACTAAAATGGTATGTACATACAAATGGATATTTCTTGAATAGATCAACCAATTTTGTCAAAACTTCGGATCTCCTAATACTTTGCTCAAATTTAATTTAAAGCCAATTTAGAAGGCTCCTTAGGGTACGTCCCTACAAAAGTTTAACATTTGTGCCTAAGTGCAGTTTAGGGTCTGTTCGAACATCTTTTGGAAATGTATGTATACCGATGCTGTTCGTTGTGGACCTGTTTACAGCGATATTACGTTTTCCGTGGACAAATGCATACTTCCGGGCAACCAGTCGGAGTCTGTATCGTTCGATTTTAAATTTCTGAAGTTTTAATTGACTTGTACAGACCCTATCACTTCTGGTAAAGAAGTAAAATTTTTGCGTTTTTATGACATAATTTTTATGACGGATTTGAGTTATTCTTCTTATTGAAGGTATTTAAATCATAGAAGTCATTTATGTAACTCGGTATGTACATTAAAAACGAAAGACAGGTGTACGTCCAGCTATATGATTTAAAATTTCAAAATACTGAAAACAGGGCGAAGCTTTTATATGGCGACTATGCCGAATGTTTTCCGATATGGATTATTTTCAATTCTAAATATCCGTGGTCTTATATTTTATACTCTGTAAAAATTTAAAATTGTATCCAAAATATTGTGAACTCTCTCTATTGAATTTATGTACATATATACTGTGTCAATATTTCATATAAAATCAACTAACAACAACTTCTAAAATAGCTTTACGTAGCGCTGCACAACATTTTCATAATTTTTAGTCAAGTTGCGCTCCGCACCGGTGGCTGTGTGACCTTTTTTTTGTCATTCATCATGCAACTACAAATGTTTTCTGGTTGTAGGACAGTTTGACAGTTATTGATAATTGCGATAGATCGACATTCAAACTGACAATGTGCACTGCACTAAAGATTTTATGCAATATTAGGTAAAAACTCATCAAAATATGATTCAGGGATACGAGGCTGTAAAAACGTCATAACCCTATTATACATGCTCGGGTATGTTTTTCCCATTTTATATCTATATTGCCTCTCACGAGTACATTAGTTATCATTAACCATAGATTATGTTGATGATGATATAGTTATCTTTTAAAATATCATACCATTGCCTCCTTTCATTGTTACTGTAATGGTAGCTTTATTTATATTCTCAATATGTGTTTTCCTCCTTTCGTTAAATAAACAAGCCTAAACCTTCGACATTCCTTTATCAATTTCCTTCTTGCTTTGCCTTGTCGTTAATCTTTTGTTCGAGTCATTTTTATACCCTCAGCATTTATGCTAACGAGGGTATATACACTTTCATACGGGCAAAATATGCCGCATCGAAATAATGGTTTTAGACGCGAAGTATGTTTGGACGAAAGGTGTTTCAGACAATTTGGAGTCGATTTAGCAATGTCCGTCTGTCTGGCTGGTGCGCAAGATAACTCTCGAACGGATGAACACATTTGTTCCAAAATTTGGCTTTCGCAATATTTTGTCCAAACTTAGTTTAAGTTCGAAGATGGGTTATATCGGTCCACTTCTTCCGGTACCTCCCCCACAAAAGTTCGAAAATGTGCGCAAATTTGTGCGCACGATAACTCTTGAAGGGAGTAACCGATTTAGTCCATACTTTGCACATCATGAAATTTCTACCAAACTTAGATGAGGTTCCAATATAGACTCAATCGGTCCTCGCCTTCGGGTACCTCCAACACAAAATTTCGAAAAAATTCAGCTTAGGACCTGCTCTCGAATCACTGTGATTTTTGTTGTAACAACTTGTATTCACGGCCTCCCATACGGCGGTACAAGCTTCATCAGGGGCAAAGCCATACTTCCTGAGAAAATAGCCTGAAAGTTTCAAAAAACTCTTATGACACCGTGTGTAGTGGTTGGAGCGCAAGATAACTCTCGAACGGTTCTGCCGATTCGATCCAAAATTTGGTCCTCATAATTAGATATGGTTTTTACCGGGTATTTACCCGGTAAATACCCACACGGTGGGTAAATACCGGGTAAATACCCATTTGTGGGTATTTATTTGGGTATTTACTATATTGAATGGCAAATACAACATTTTACACCCTATTCCTGGGTTTAGGTTGTAAATTCGTTTCAAATGGATAGTTTTACAATACTTTAGACTAGTGGGTAAATACTTGGGTAAATACCCGAGTATTTACCCAAGTGTTGGGTAAAAACTCATTAACTGCCGAACCACATGACGTAGGCTGACAAAATTTGGCTTACGTCTTTCATATGTCAACAGAACTTCTGGTACTGAACATGGGGTCTCTGGGTCCATGTTTTGATATAGCCCCCATATAGCCGTACCTCCCGATTTAAGGTATTTTTCATCTATTAGCCACATTTTACAACCAAATTGGCTGTAATTCGGCACAGTGAGTCCTCAAGGAGTAGAAAATATCCTTGCAAAAATTTGTCAATATAGGTCCACGTTTTCTAATAGCCCCCATATAAGGGTACCCCGATTTCAAGTATTTACCCAAATATTGGGTAAAAACTCTTTATCTTCCGAACCATTTGACATAAGTAAGATTTGAGCCAAATTTCGTCAGCGTACGTCAAGTGGTTCGGCAGTTAAAGAGTTTTTACCCAAAATTTGGGTAAATACTCGAAATCTGGGTACACTTATATGGGGGCTATTAGAAAACGTGGACCTATATTGACAAATTTTTGCAAGGATATTTTCTACTCCTTGAGGACTCACTGTGCTAATTTACAGCCAATTTGGTTGTAAAATGTGGCTAATAGATGAAAAATACCTTAAATCGGGAGGTACGGCTATATGGGGGCTATATTAAAACATGGACCTAGAGTTCCCATGTTCAGTACCAGAAGTTCTGTTGACATATGAAAGACGTAAGCCAAATTTTGTCAGCCTACGTCATGTGGTTCGGCAGTTAATGAGTTTTTACCCAACACTTGGGTAAATACTCGGGTATTTACCCAAGTATTTACCCACTAGTCTAAAGTATTGTAAAACTATCCATTTGAAACGAATTTACAACCTAAACCCAGGAATAGGGTGTAAAATGTTGTATTTGCCATTACCAGAAGTTCTTTTGACATAAGAAAGATTTGTGCCAAGTTTTGTCAGCCTACGTCAAGTGGTTCGGCAGTTAAAGAGTTTTTACCCAAAATTTGGGTAAATACTCGAAATCGGGGTACACTTATATGGGGGCTATTAGAAAACGTGGACCTATGTTGACAAGTTTTTGCAAGGGTATTTTCTACATATTGAGAACTCACTATGCCAAATTTCAGCCACTATGATTGTACAATGAGGCAAATAGACAAAAAAATACCTTAAATCGGGAGGTACGGTTATATGGGGGCTATATCAAAACATGGACCCAGAGACCCCATTTTCACTGCTAGATATTCTCTTGACATAAGTAAGATTTGAGCCAAATTTTGTTAGCCTACGTCAAGTGGTTCGGCAGTTAATGAGTTTTTACCCAACACTTGGGTAAGTACTCGGGTATTTACCCAAGTATTTACCCACTTGTTTAAAGTATTGTAAAACTATCCATTTTGAATCGATTTCATAGCCTAAACCCAGAAATAGGGTCTAAGATGTTGTATTAACGATTCAATATAGTAAATACCCAAATAAATACCCACAAATGGGTATTTACCCAATTTACCCAATTTACCGGGTATTTACCCATTGGGTATTTACCCACTGTCCATCTCTACTCATAATATCTTGTCCAAACTTAGTTTATGTTCGAAGATAAGCCATATCGGTTCAGTCCTTCAGGTACCTCCCCCACAAAAGTTCAAACATTTTTGGAAAAATTGTGTGCACGATAACTCTTGAAGGGAAGAACCATTTGGGTCCATACTTTACGCATCCTGATATATTTACCAGATGTAGATCAGGTTTGAATATGAATATATTTTCCTATTCCTAAAGCCCCATGGTACAGAACTTTACCTCCCGATTTTCGGTGTTTTGATAGTTGTAGCCTCAATATCCCACCACTGAAATTTGGTATTTAGTCTTCGTTGGGGGTATACAACTTTCCACCTGAAATTTCTCGGTATGTATAGGTTCACGTCTTCATGTAGCCCCCATAGTACGGTACCTCCCGATTTTCGGTATTTCGATAGTTGTAGCCTCAATATCCCACCAAAATGACTGAAATTTGGTATTTAGTCTTCGTTGGGGGTATAAAACTTTCCACCTCAAATTTCTCGATATAGGTCCACGTCTTCATATAGCCTCCATAGAACGGTACCTCCGGATTTCTCGTATTTTGAAGGTTGTAGCCTCAATATCCCTCCGAAATGGGTGAAATTTGGTATTAAGTCTTCCTTGGTGGTAAACAACTTTCCACCTAAAATTTGTCGGTTTAGCCCCCCTAGAACGATACCTCCCGATTTTCGGTATTTTGAAGGTTGTGGCTGTGGTTATACATTTTTCTATTTTATTGACTATGTAAAATGCATAAATTTTGCATATGCAAAAATGTATGCATTTCGCATATTTCATATCTTTCGATTGCAATTTAATCAGAAGCCAAAAATATGCCCAGTCCCAAAATGTGACATGAATCGGACCAAAAATAGGGGTTGCTTAAAATTCCTCTGTCTAATAATAATGAATGAAGTGCTATTGTCAATCTAGGGCTGTTCTTATCTAAATTATGGACAAACTTACAATAAAACATCGAATTTTATTTGTGGCGCGCTAAATCGTTTCTTTCTTCCACTGTGCGAAGGTGCATTGTAGTAACTCTAACGCAAAATATTTCAAAAAATATATATCGAACACAACATTCCGTTACCTCTCTCACAGAAGTTCCAAATGTTCGCTTATGCACAGTTTAAGATCTGCACAAGGATCTATTTGATATTTTAACAAAAATGCTCCTTGTTGTCATATTTAAGGAAATATAATATTATTAGTGGAAAAGTCCATGCTTCCTGATGTAATGGTCAGAAAACTTTAAAAATCCTATGGTGATAGCCTAAAATGGCTAGTGGGTATAATAACTATCGTAAGGAGTGCCTGACATTGTTCCAAATTTTGAATATCGTAATATTTATCCCTAACTTAAATAAAGTTCGAAGAAAGCTTTTATCGGACAACTTCTCCTATACCACCATCGCAAAAGTTAAAAATGTTCAGTTTAAAGACTGTTCGAGGATTGTTTTGTAATTTGCATCGAAGGTAGTGCTTATGATTTTGACCACAACAGTATATGCTTCCTGAAAAAATATATTGATTCCATAGTTTTAAAGCTGACTGATACTTTTTACCTGTTTTTGGTAGCATTAACTTTAAGTCATAAAACATAGTTTAAGTTCTTGGATTATTTAGTTGAAAGAAAAGTAAATAAAAAAACAAACTTTATTTAAACCAATGTATATAACAACAATTAGCTTCCATATGTTAAATATATGTTTGTGTATGTATGTCAGATTTGAATATTTAAAAAGCTAAATCCCTAAGTGAATATAGTGTTGATTTTAATGACGTAAACAACCCCAGGCAATTTTGTAATGCATGCCTTTGTGTGTGTGTCAATAAATTATTCACTCTTAACCCCTGCAAATCCCTTACAAATTTATTATCTAATAATGTTATGTTGCCATAAAGTTATGTACATACATTTCAAAGCTTATTTGATTCTTCCTTCGTTCCCATCCTAAAAGTTTTTTGTTTTGGTAAACATAGTATTAAAGTTTGTAATCTTTACATTCGTAACTCTTAGAATTTGTTACAGTCGAAAAACTTCCGAGTGTGAAAAAAAGAAACTTTTCTTAATAAAGTACACATAACAAGAACATTCATACAAAAGTTTAGCAGTGGAAGTCAGTTGGACAAAAATGGTCATCAATATATATATACTCGTATCTTACAGGAAACATGCTGCACATACGGAACACATAATAAATTCATGTGAAATCCTTTGAAAAACTTTACTGATTTATAGCCAAATAAGTTATTTGTTTGCAAATGTTAGAAAAGATAAGCAAACGTGTTGAGTGTAAATACAAAAAATTATTAACTTCCTTTGTTGGTTTATTCCGTTTATTCTTGCAGTTGATCTAAGAATCGACTTCCACGTGCGTAAACTTTAGGACGCGTTAAAGCTACCCTGTAGGAAGCATGGCGACATGTGTCGACATGTCACCACTTTGTCTACTATTATGGTAACAAAGTCAACTCTTTGTCAACAGGTTGTCAACAATTGATACTTTTACCTTAGTAAGAAGAAGCATTGTTTATATTGAAAACTGATAGCCAAATAAAGCATCTTTTTTTCTTAATTGTTTGGCGTAAAATAATTTTGGCGGTTCGTTAAATAAAAGTGTTTTTGTGAAAAATCAATAAAATATATAACTTTAATAACAACAAGTATGAGCAAAGGAAATTAAGAAAGTAACATGCGAAAAAATATACAATTCTATATCAAAATACAAATTCTGAGGCGGCTGACAATATTTGTGGTGAAACTTCGATAACCAGACATTTTATGGAATCTTTAGAGAATATTGTGGAGCCTGACGAATATATTGACCCGTCTTGCTGGAAATGATGAACGCAACTTGCATCTAATATTTGGACACGGCATAATAATGAGTAAAAATTTTGAAGGGATAAAATTGAAAGGATAAAATTATTTTTTTCGAAATGGAAGTTTTATTACAAGGTTTTCTAATTACTCTTACATACAAATTTGTACACATTATTCGCATAAAATGTGCTGGAAATCACATTTTTTATACCCTCAGCCTTAGGCTAAAGAGGGTATTTACACTTTGATACGACCAAAAATGTGCCTCATCGAAATAATGGTTTTAGACCCCAAGTATGTTTGTACGATATCCGTTTCAGACAATTTTGAGTAGATCTAGCAATGTCCGTCCGTCCGTCTGTCTGTCTGTCTGGCTGGCTGGTGCACACGATAACTCTCGAACGGATCAATTGATTCGGTTCAAATTTTGGTTATCGAAATATTTTGTCCAGATTTGATTTAAGTTCGAAGATGGGTTATATTGGTCCACTCCTTCCGGTACCTCCCCCACAAATGTTCAAAAATTGTCGCAAAATTTGTGCGCACGATAACTCTTGAAGGGCATAACCGATTTGGTCCATACTTTGCACATCGTGTAATTCCTACCAAACTTAGATGAGGTTCCAATATGGACTCAATCGGTTCACTCCTTCGGGTACCTCCCACACAAAATTTCGGATAAGTTCAGTTTAGGACCTGGTCTCGAATAGCTTTGATTTTTGTTTACGCAATTTGTATTCACTGTCCTCTATACGATGTTGTAAGTTTCATTAGGGGCAAGTCCATACTTCATGAGAAAATAGCCTGAAAGTTACAAAACCCTATGACACCGTGTGTAGTGGTTGGAGCGCAAGATAACTTTCGAACGGATCTGCCGATTCGGTCCAAAATTTGGCTTTCGTAATATTTTGTCCAAACTTAGTTCAAGTTCAAAGATGGATTATATCGGTCCACTCCTTCCGGTACCTCCCCCACAAATGTTCGAAAATGTTGGGAAAATTTGTGCGTAAATTTGAAGGAAGTAACCGATTTGGTCCATACTTTACACATTCTCATAATATCTACCAGATACAGATCAGGTTCGAATATGGACTATATTTGTCCATTCCATCCGGTACCTCCCACACAAAATTTTGGATAAGTTCACTTTAAGACCTGCTATTGAATCACTTTGATTTTTTGTTGAAGCAACATATATTCGCTGCCTCAATTACGATGGTAAAAGTTGTTTCAGGGGCAAGTCCATACCTCTTGAGAAAACAGCCTGAAGGGTGTAAAATACCCCTATGGCACCCCCATGGTCTATGTCGGTCCATTCCTTTAAGTACCTTTTCCGGAAAATTTTTGAACTTTAATCGTACTCAAAATTTTTATCGGTTCATACAACCAACATTTTGAAACCCCTTAAATACATAAGTTTTTTGTGAAAAAAGTGTTTCAATTTGCACAGGCTGAGGGTATATCTCAGTCGGCAATGCCGACTGATACTTTTTTACTTGTTATAATAATTTTTTGTGGATTTTTTCCTAATCCTAAAGATTGAAGTTGAGTTTTACTAATTTTGCCATCCTTCGCCACTCTCCAATTTTTTTGCAGAATATTCGAAATAGTGTGAAGTTTACAAAAAAGTTGGTTCCAGCTGCATATACATATTTGCATTTCCGTGTGTGACATTAAAAATACTGACGATGCCTCTGGTCGTTTCAGTGAATAGGCCGTATTACTGTATTCTCAGTTTCTCCGTTGTTTTGTGTTTTAATTGTTTGTTTTGGTTTTTTTCTTTAAAGATTTAGACATTTTTGTTTTTGGGATCTACTTGTGAGTGTATTGTATATAATATGAAAAACAAGTGAAAATGTAAAGTTCGGTCGCACCGAACTTTATTATATCCACTACCATGAAATATTCTGACCTCAAATGGAATAATTTGTATTCTTTCCTGTCTACGATACCAGTCGGAGACGTTTTTTGACCACTAAGAATTCCAAATGGCAAATTACAACCAATTCGGGCCAAAAATGTTGATAAAATCTTCAAAATATCTGAAATCGGGAGGTACCGTAATATGAGGGTAATACCGAAACCTGGACTTAAGACCACAATTTTTGGCACAGAGGTTTTTTGATCATTGAGAACTCCAAATGGCAATTTACAACCAATTCGAGCCAAAAATGTCGATAAAATCTACAAAATACCTGAAATCGGGAGGTATCGTAATATGAGAGGTATACCGAAACCTGGATCTAAGACCAACATTTTTGGCGCAGAAGGTTTTTGACCTTTGGGAACCCCAAATACCAAAGTACAGCCAATTAGGGCCGAAAATTTAGATAAAGGCTTCAAAATAACTGAAATCGGGTGGTACCGCTACATGGTGGCTATACGAAAAACTGGACCCTAAAGTATTTTTTACATATTTTTAGCATATACTAAAAAAATCAGATTGATCCGACGATTATAAATATTTATGTCGCACCTTCCCATACAAGTGGGATCACTGTGCAATGTCTCCATATGACCCTTTATGTACTATTGACTCACTGTTTCCAATGTCTCTACTGACTTACTACCTCCAATGTCAACACATGGTTCCTCAGTAACTACTGACTTACTACTGACATAATAGTTCCAATGTCAGTACTGACCTTCGAATGACACGTTCATACAAAATGTCTATAGGAAATTACATGAGTTGTTTACAGATTGTCAGTAGTACTGTTGACAATGTGATTAGTAAGTCAGTATAGATTCACTATTGACATTTCCTACAGGGTAGGTATCAGAAACCGTATGTCTAATTTTTCCACTGAAAAATCAAATCAGCACAGTTTACACGCATAAAATCCACGAACCTTCATATATAATAAGAGCACCCTTTGACGGGGTTTCTGGGCCAATATTAAATATTAAAAATAAAATTATACTATTAGGCTATTTCAGGGCCCAAATTTCGCGAAGAATTAGCAAAATGAACTTACCGGAGAAGTAACCGTAAAGTGGTTATACCCTCAGCCTTTAGGCTAAAAAGGCACATTTTGGTCGTATGGGAGTGATACGACCAAAATGTGCCTCTTCGAAATAATGGTCTTGTAGTCTAAGTAGGGTTGGATTAAAGCCGTTTCAGACAATTTGGAGTCGTTTTAGCCATGTCCTTCCGTCTGTCTGTGTGCCTGGCTGGAGCGCACGAAAAGTCTCAAAAAGATAAACCGATTCGGTCCGAAAATTGGCCCTCGTAATATTTTGTCAAAACTTAGTAGATCGATCCACTCTCTCTGGCCGCCCTATAACTCTTTGAGGGAGTAACTAACTTGGTCCATACTTTACACATCGAAATATTTCTTCCAGACATAAATAAAGATCGAATATGGACACTATATGTTCACTGCTTCGGGTAACTTTCACCTAATCTTTCAATATTTTTCGCAAAATTACAGTTTGAGGTATGTTAACTGCTGTTCGAGAGTCATTTGCAATTTTATACCAAAAGGTTCTTAGTTATCCTGTTTACAGCGATATAATGTTTTTCTTAGACAAGGCCATGTCTCCTGAGATTATGGTCCCAAAGCTCTTAAATGGGCACGATAACTATCTACAGGAGTGATACACGGAGGAAAAAGACCTCTCTAACATATCGACGCCTCCAAACAATAGTATGCTAAGTCGACTTAGCATGTTTTCAAGTTCTTTACATTTTTATATTTAACGTCCTTTAACTTAAATTCTGTCAAATTTTGGTAATAATCGGTCAATCCGAACAGAAGTTATAAACAAATATTGACTTAGCATAGTACTGAAGTTCAAAAAAATATCCACACTTTGAGAGCTTCTCCTGCAAAACTCACTTTATAGACTTAGCATACTATTATTTAGAGGTGTCGATATGTTCCAAAAATATTTTACACCTTCCATTTATATTTGATTCAAGAGCACCGTGATATTTGTTTTCAATTAGTCCAAAACATAAATTTGTTTGGACCCAAACAAATACTTCTAACAATATTTTTTGCGTCTAGACATTGACACAAATTTTGCATATCATAATATTTCGGGTGCCACCGTGGTGCAATGGTATGCACACCCGCCTTGCACGCTGAAGGTCGTGGGTTCGATTCCCCGGCCAGTCAACATCAAAATTTTCAACGGTGGCAAAATACCCCTCAGTAGTGTTGGCGACATTTCCTGAGTATTTCAGCCATGTAAAACTTCTCTATAAAGTTGTGTCGTAAGACAAGCCGTTCGGACTCGGCGATAAACAGTAGGTCCCATATCATTGAGCTAATATGAATTGGGGTCCACTCAGGTTAAGTACATATATCATGAGATAATTAACCTAAAGTGGGGTTTGGTCATCTACTTAAATGGTTCTTAAAAGGAGTCCTCGATTTGATCCAATCGTTGAACATCGTAATAGTTCTTCCAAACTTATACCAAATTAAAATTCGATATAGTCCATATATCGGTTCACTTCATCCTGTACCTACCCCACAAAAGTTCAAATATTTAGGCCAGTGTTCACCAGCAACAACAAATTCAGCCGCTGCGTTTGTGTTAGGCACACACGCGAGATTATCTATCCTTCTCTAGATCAGTGTTAACCACCACTGGGCTCGCGAGCCGTGTCTGTGTGAACACACACAATCTCATTTGTGGTGAGTTTGAACGTTGCTCTCACCACCGATCATCTTCTTTGTTTTAGCAATGAATTAACGCACACGATGTTTATCTAGAGAGGGGTAGATAATCTCGTGTGTGTGCCCAACACAAACGCAGCTGTTGAATTTGTTGTTGCTGGTGAACACTGCTCTAGATAAACATCGTGTGCGTTAATTCATTGCTACAACCAAGAAGATGATCGGTGGTGAGAGCAACGTTCAAACTCACCACAGTTGAGATTGTGTGGGTTCACACAGACACGGCTCGCGAGCCCATTGGTGATTAACACTGATTTAGGCTTAAGAAAAGGTTTATAAGCGAACATACATTTTAGTTCGGATAGTTACAACAATGATGTATTTTGAACAATAATCCACATTAGGTCTGCTAAACCGACTGATACTTTTTTATACCCAGGAAATTGGGCTAAAGAGGGTATATACACTTTGATACGACCAAAAATGTGCCTCGTTGAAATAATAGTTTAAGACCGCAAATATGTTTTTTACGAAGTTCGTTTCAGATAACTTGGATTCGATTTAGCCGTCTGTATGTATGTCTGGCTGGTGCGCACAATAACTCTCGACCTGGTCTACCGTTTCGAACCAAAACTTAGTTTAATTTTTTTTCTGCAAAAATTGTGTGAACGGTAACGCTCGAAGGGAGCAATCGATTTGGTCCAAACTTTTTAAATCGTATTATTCCTTCCAGGTTTATATCGGTTTCGAACATGGACTACATCGGTCCACTCCTTTGGGTACTTCCCACTTAAAGTTCGGAAAAAGTAAAGTTTAGGAGCTCCTCATGGATTGTTTTGAAATTTATTTCACTAGGTTGTCTTTGCGAACCACCTTTACGACGGTTTAATTTTTTTCAGGTCAAGTCCTTGCTTGATAATGGCCTAAAAGCTCCAAGAAACACTGGCGACACCAACTAAAATGGCAAATCCGCAAGATAACTCTCGCAAGGAGTTTCTGATTAGTCCAAACATTGCATATCGTTTTATTTCATCCTGTAATGTATCAGGTTGGAATTTGGCCTGTGTTGAAACCCGAAATTCGGGTACCACCCACAAACGAGAAAAAAAAAATTTTAAAAGTGCAGTTTGAGGACTCGTCTCGGATCTATTTGACATTTTTCGAGAAGGTTGTTTCCACGGTCTCTTTTACACCGATACAATTTTTTCCGGCTTAAGTCCGTAATCCGTGTGCCTTCCGCCACATATTAATATGGCTAGTACACATGATAATTCTCAAGCTTTTTTAAAAAAAATCTTCCAAACCTATTTTGACGTAATTTAATATTTCGAGCTCATATTACGGTACCTACAGATTCCACGAGCAAACTCGTGATGCAAAATCAATATATTTTATATACGGTATAATTATTGCGTTTGCTCTTTTTTGTCAGAGGGTATATCTCCGTAAGCATAGCTGACTGATACTTTCTTACTTGTTAATAGTCCAAAGTTACATACATAGATATTTGTAAAATTTTAGTTTCTGTTCAGAGCTACAAATAGTTCATCAAAATCGTCATCGCGGCATAATTGACAACTAGATTTTACGCAAGCTATTCCGGGGTGCAGTCGTCAGATTATACTCAAGAAGATCTAGAATGACATGAGAGTTCCAGTGCGTATTGCAGATATTTGAGATCTGTTTGAATTCCTCAAAAAGGGATCTCTCAGCGAAGTGAAGTCACCTACATATATTCTTGAGGAGCACGGTTTGATATAAAAGGTCATTACTGACTTCTCCAGATGAAGCGTGCGTACCAAGTACTAATATTTGGGATTTCATTGCTATTAGAGGAACGCTGGTGGAAAACGGTAGCTGCCTCTTGCAATGTTTGTTTGGTTATGATTCCTTTTGGTCGTTGATGCTGCATTGTCATTCTCTCAAGTACTATACGTACTGCTACTTTCAGGACAACTAGGTATCACTGAGTTGGTAAGCGTGGACACAGTCGCTTTAATTGTCCCCTTTCGGTTGGATGAGAGGATGGTATTGTCGCGGGCATAACCAATGTGGCATTTCCTCTTAATTTACAGTTTGTAAAGGTTATTTTCTTCTTTGCACGCCCATTCGCCACTACCTTGGTGATGTCAAACAATTCTATTAATTAATCCTGACCAAAACCCCAATTTTTTGCCGTAAGCGATTGTTAGTTTCTATATGGGATTCGATAGCAATCATATTGAAGCTAAAGAAAACAAAAAAAAAAAATTGGTAAAAAATATAGAAGGTGTGGGCATAGCGTGCTCATACATATATAATAACTGTTGTTCCACAAACATCATAGAAGGGACAAGGGAGACTACTCTCATATCAATTAGTTTACCCCGATTCATATAAGCTAAATAATATGTGACCTACTGTTTATCGCCGAGTATGAACGGCGTGTCTAAGACACCACTTGGAGAGAAGTTTTACATGGCTGAAGTACTCAGGAAATGCCGCCAACATTACTGAGGGGCATTTTGCCATTTTTGAAAAATGCTTGAAAAAGACAATTTTCCCTATTATCGAAAATACGTCATTTTTGCAAATTGCTGGAGAAAGAAAAATCTATTTCTCGGAAACTATAAAGATATTGTGTTCATTATTTGTTGTTAGGTAGGCAGAATGGTTGCCTTTAATAAACGTTCTAATAAATTACAGTAGCGTTAGAAACGTTCTAATAAATAACCGCAAGATTTACATGTGGTGAGCTATTTTAATTTTTCTCATGTACTCCATGCAGAAATATATATGCTAGAAATATTTTTGGATCCAAACAAATTTATGTTTGGAACTGGATGCAAACAAATGGATGTTTGCAACTTTTTGTAATATATCTCAATTTTGTTTGTTTTTGTACCAACATATATTTCATGTTAGAACATATTTTTTAGGGTGGAGAAAGGATTTTTGTCAAAGAGAGTAACAACAAGGCTGTGTGTATGGTGTAACAGAAGACGCAGAGGGGAAGACGGTAGGGTAAAAAAGTTTGTTTTTTTCTCTGGTGGTGTATATGCGTTATGCGGTCAAACTCATGTGTTTCGTGCTTTATTGTTGTTGCGATTTTTTTCCACTAGCCGTCATTATACCGTACACCACTATGTGGAAAGGGTATTATAAGTTTGTTTTGGTAAAAATTCATGTAACACCGCGAAATATTCGTCGGAGGCCCCCAATGTGGTATACCAATCTTCATATCTCGGGGAGATAAAGCGATTTTGAGATGTGTGTCCGTCCGTCAGCCAGTCAGTCCGTCTGTTCATTATAAATTGTAGTTAAACTCCAGGCCGCAATTATGGACCGATTGTCACGAAATTTGGTATGGAGGACGGTTTCACATCAGAATAGATCGCTATTTTAATTGGTGATGATCGTGAAATATTTAGCGGGTGAAATGGACCAAAACATATTTTCTATCCGATTTTGTAGCGGCTCTGTAGGTCGCAATAGTAGTCCGATTAACGCGAAAATTTAAATAAGGTAAGAGTGTATGACAAAGAAGGAGCTTGCAATTTGAGATCAGATAATATTTAGAGAGTTAAATGGACCACATTTTTTGTGTGGAAAATGTGAAAAATTTTAATATACAGTTTATGTCTTTGTTCCGGAAAGACACATTCCTTCCTCGTGAGTTATGTTTGGAAGACGATCTCTTGACCTTTCCACTGATGTCAATTATGTTGATGTACGTGATCAGATAACAGAGTTAGAGCCTAATATATCCAGTTTTTTGTTTGTAATGTAATCATAAACACGCTATTATAGCTCAATTGGTCGCAATTACAGCTCAATAGTCACGAAATTTTGCACGAGGTAAGAGTTTAGGTTGAAGAAACTGCCTATACTTTTGCATGATGCTCTGATATTATTTATCGGGTGAAATAGACCATTACTTTTGTATACAAACTTTATTTTTGGTCAACATTTTAATTCCTGGAGGGCATATACCGGCAAAGTAGCCTACATATGATACAAATTGCTACAACGTGCCTGCTAGATAATGGGCCTACTGCCTAATATATAATGGGTTTTGTGTAGATAACCACAATTTCCTCCCGTGATACAAATTGTCTCTATCATGACAGAGAAATTTTCAGTTCAATTGTCCAATTGGATTTTTTATACAAAAATTGCAGCATAGGATCGCCTGTCCTCCTATTTTATACCTCAGGATTTTGGGTCTCATCGAAATAATGGATTTAGACCCCAAGTATGTTTGGACGAAATTCGTTTCATACAATTTGGAGTCTTACTGTCTAGCTGGCTGGTGCGCACGATAACACTCTAACTGATCTACCGATTCGAACCAAATTTTATACTTCGTAATATTTTGCCCAAAGTTAGTTTAAGTTCGAATATAGGCTATATATGTAAGTCCACACCTCCCCCACAAAAGTTCAATATTTTTTTTTGGAAAAATTGTGTGAACGGAAAATGGCGAAGTGAGCAATCGGTTTGGTCCACACTTTTCATATATTATTATTCCTTCCAGATATAGATCGGATAAGACTATATCTGTCCACACATTCGGGTACCTCCCACACAGAATTCGGAAAAGTGAAATTTAAGAGTCCTCTCGAACAGTTTTGAATTTCTTTGCAGCAGTTTGTCCTTGCGGCCACCTCTTCGACGGTACAATTGCAATGGCAAGTCCATACTTCCTGAGATTATGGCCAAAAATGACAAACTCGCAATCTGAAAACCCCCAAATAAAAAACTATAATTGATTTTCTCGTAATTTTCAAAATAAATATTGAACAAAACAAAAAACATTATATATATGAAAATTATGAGAAATTCAATTATAGTTTTTTGTGTGGGTTTCCAGACTTAAACCACTATAACTTAGCCATTTGTTAAATGATTTAAAAAAATAGTAGCTTGTTCGAAAGATATAATTCACCCCTTTAAAAGGAAGAAGGATCAATAGAAAACCGTTTAAATGTGAAAATGTAAGAAACCCAGATTTTCACTGTTTTTACCGTTATAAAAAAATAAAACGAATTGACCCAAACGAACAAAAGGCAATTTCGTTCTCGATGGATCGCAACACGATAGAATTTTGCATCAGAACGCTTGAATTTTTTTCTGGTGAACTTTTGTATTACAATGTCATTTATCGAAATTGTCCGAAAAGTTTTCATTTCCTCATGGCCAAAACCGTCTGAAGGAGCATTCCAATGCTTTTGCGATGTATTAGAGAGTTCTTAATTACTGTCTTGGCTACAATTTTTGTCTGTGTATTGAATCGAAAATCTCAATGGTTTGGCCGTTATAGGGCAAAATGTCCAAAAAACGTGGATAAAAAAACTTAAAGTCAACATCGGGAGGCTCGATTTTCACCGTAGACCTATGGTCTAGTGTACTTTTTTGCTCAGTTCAATCCCAAGAATCAGAAATGCGAAGGACCCATTAAGGTTTTCAAATCGCCCCGGCCTAATAAAAATTTATTTATTTCAGGTGTATTCCAAAAAGGAACCTGATATTCAGAGACAATTTGAAGATGTAGCAGGATAGGCTAATAAATGTGAACTTTCCAATTTTAGAATATTTTGTAGAAATGTATAATTTATATAATTGTTCCACAAACATCCAAGCAGGGACAAGGGAGGATTCTCTCATATCAATGGATTCATATTAAGTTATTCATATGTGACCTAGTTTTTATCGCCGAGTCCGAAAGGCGTGTCCTAAGTTGCCACTTGTAGAGACGTTTTTCATGGCTGAAATACTCAGGAAATATCGCCAACATTACTAAGGGATATTTTGCCACCGTAGAAAATTTGATGTGGCCATGCCTGGGAATAAAATCCGGACATTCAGCGTGCAAGTTCCGATTCGGAAATAGGCACAAAATGTTCCATTTCATTGATCTGAGGACAGAACTGGTATCCGCTCTTTATTACAATAGAAGTTCCAAAAAAAACTTAGTTTTAATTGTTCTACGAAATCATGAAATTATTTAGTTTCAATCAAAGAATATTACAAATTCCCACGCAAACATTTAATGTAGTAATAAAACAAAGACATGATGTGATGAGTCCTGAAAGTACTCATACTATGAAGAACCATTTAATTTTGACAATAGCACCAAACAATAAAGATACCACAGGATAATACACATGACATTGGCATAGTTTACAAAGACGCAAATGAATCCTTTTCAACTTTTATTTTCATTACAAATAAATCAAGTTGTACTCGTATGCCAACTGATGCCAATGGAACTCGGACACGATGTTTGCACATACATATGTAGGTCAACAAGTTAGTTGGCAAACACGTATATATTTCTCTTGATAATGTCAAATGAACTAACGAACGTTCCTACGGTAATACATAAAGTAATATGAGAAATTCCATTGCCACTTTTATGAGACGTTAGTGGAGGAGGAGAATGGGGCTGGGGATATGCTACACCCAATGCATTTCCATTTCATCTCAATGACACTGGTCATTTTATTCTATTGTTAAACTTCTTTTTATTATTTAATACTTAAACAACAGAGCCATAAAAACACAGACATAAATATATCCACAGACTTACTTTTATTAGAGGGATTTCGAAGGCATTTTGTGGCTGGAAGAAAATGGACAATTAATGACGAAATTTTATTACGTTTAATGTAAGCATTGCATGATGCCACCACGATGCCATTGAATATCATAAAATCCTGGAATTAAAATGAGAATCGTTAAGTGGTATTGCTAAAGTTTTCCGAAATCCTATTATACTATTATGGTAATAAATGTTTCGGTGGTAAAACATGAAAAATAAAATATGGATATCAGTCGCGGTGCTGGTGTTGCTGCAAAACAAATTATTGCGAGAAATGATGAAGATTACAGGACATATTTTTTGTGGTATTACTTACTTGAATTTTGATAGTAAATCTTAAGAATTGTTAAAAATATATATCATGAAATATCATTTATTAAAAATAGCATTCCCTTCCCTCCAAAGCTCACATCTCAGTCAATATTATTATTCTATGCTACTTCTACTTTATGGGGTTACCTCCACTTGTCACTTTCAAAAAATCGAAAAAAATAATATTAGCTTATTTTGAAGATCAGGTAGTAAGAGTATGCCGCAAAAAATGTCAAGACGATCGGAGCAAAATTGCCTGAGATATGAGCATTGGAAGGGAACAATTTATTGTGATTTGTATGTAGCGTGGTAACTTTAAACGCGAGTGAGCTTATTATATACATAACCAGTAAGGAAAGGATCAAAGTCGGGCGGGGCCGACTATATGATACCCTACACCACTGTGAATATGTAAAATATAAATTGGAGCTATATCCAGATCTTAACTGATTTCGATATAATTTGACACATTTATTTCCAGATCGAATTCAGTCACACATTCCAAATATCAATGAAATCGGACTTATATAGCGTGTTTGGTGCAGCACATATGCGAAATCGGCCGCAAATATATATGGGAGCTATATCCAAATGTAAACCGATTTCGATATAAGTTGGCACATTTATTTCTAGGCCGAATTCAGTCACACATTCCAAATTTCATCGAAATCAGAGATACATATATAGCGTGTTTGGTACAGAAAATATGTGAAATCGGCCGAAAATATATATGTGAGCTATATCCAAATCTAAACCGATTTCTAGACCGAATTCAGTCAAACATTCCAAATTTCATCAAAATCGGACGTAAATAGCGTGTGTGGTACAGAAAATACGTGAAATCGGCAGAAAATATATATGTGGCAGCTATATCCAAATCTGAACCGATTTCGATATAGTTTAACACATTTATTTCTAGACCGAATTCAGTCACACATTCCAAATTTCATCAAAATTGGACGTATATAGCGTGTTTGGTGCAGCAAATATGTGAAATTGGGCGAAAATATATACGGCAGCTATATCCAAATCTGAACAGATTTCGATATAATTTGGCACATTTATTTCTAGACCGAATTCAGTCACACATTCCATCGAAATCGGACATATATAGCGTGTGTGGTACAGAAAATACGTGAAATCGGCAGAAAATATATATGGGAGCTATATCCAAATCTGAACTGATTTCGATATAATTTGGCACTCTTATTTGTAGACCAAATTCAGTCACACATTTAACATTTGATCAAAATTTTCACCAAAAGCAATAGCGTTCTTCCCATGGCTAGAAAAATTGTAGTCCCCAATTTTCAGCTGAATCGGACAACAAATGAATGGACAGACGGACGGACATGCATAAATCGACTCAGAAAGTGATTATATGTACAGTGGCACAGGAAAGTATACATACACCCTACAAAAATGCAGTTTAGGCTAAATCGTTGGGTTTTTTACAGCAACAACTGCACTGTGTGGCTCCTTGGTGACAAAATAACCATAATTCCACAAATTTATTTTAATCTAATACGTATATTTAATACAATTAAAGAAATTCAATTTTCATAACACAGAAAACTATACATACACCCCAAGGAAATACGAGTATTATCGTAAAATTTATGGAATTAGTAGCAAAATTAATACATTTTTTAGTTTTGGCGAATGTCTCTGGGTGTGTGAGATATATTTTAGAGAAAAGACAATAATTTTTGGGGGTCAAATGCCGTTACTTAGGGTCAAATTTCATATATGCCTCGTTAAAGCTGACCCTTGCATAATTTTTTGCGTTTTTAGGTATTGTACTTTATAAAAAGTACAAAATTCGTATCAGATGGCAAATCTTGAGACCCTAGAAAGCTTTGAAGTTGTTTTTGTGCATAATATACCTTCCTGTACGTCGATAAATGCACGTTTTCCCTCAGATTTCTCAGGAAGTGAATAGATTCCGCGGAAATCTTGGTGCAAATTACATATTGATGACCTTGAATTGCCTTGTAATATTGTCGGATACAATGCCTGGGCATTAATTGAATCAGAAATGCACAATTATACGAAACGTTTCGCGCCTATAGGATCATAATACGAAAACGACGTTGTTCACAGTACAAATTTCATGGTTTTTTGGTAGTGATTATATTTTGCTGCTTTAGAAGCTTTGGGAACAGGTTTGTAACAAAATATGTCACATTTCTGATTCAATTAATGCCCAGGCATTGTATCCGACAATATTACAAGGCAATTCAAGGCCATCTATATGTAATTTGCACGAAGAATTCCGCGGAATCTATTCACTTCCTGAGAAATCTGAGGGAAAACGTGCATTTATCGACGTTCAGGAAGGTATATTATGCACAAAAACAACTTAAACGCTTTTTAGGGTCTCAAGATTTGCCATCTGATACGAATTTTGTGTTTTTTATAAAGTACAATACGTAAAAACGCAAAAAATTAAGCAAGGGTCAGCTTTAACGAGGCATATATGAAATTTGACCCTAAGTAACGGCATTTGACCCCAAAAATTATTGTCTTTTCTCTAAAATATATCTCACACACCCAGAGACATTCGCCAAAACTAAAAAAATTATAAATTTGGCTACTAATTCCATAAATTTTACGATAATACTCGTATTTCCTTGGGGTGTATGTCAGGAATATTGTCAATTATTTCATATTCCATTTCAGAAAAAACGGATAATTTTTTTTCGCGCTACATCAACGATTTTTGATATGTAGGTTAAGAAAAAAATTGTCAGTACGAATCTGGTCGCGAGCCAATTTTCGGTTGTTGCGGACAAAAGTTATGGCGCTTTTATTTCGCTTTTTAAGAAAGAAAATATTATAAAAACGCTAATTATTTTAATAAGCACAATTGTTACAAAAAAGTTCTCTCGAAGTGACTTCAGCGAGTAGATTGCATAATACCTGCAAAATGTTACACAGAATTCGCGGAATGTACATAAAATTGATAAATTATTGAATATAAGTCAACTTTTTTAAAAATTAAGGCCAATTTAGTGGTCATAAAATTACATAAAAATTTGTTGTGGATCTAAACTTCACGGCAAATCAAATGAGACTACAATCGTACAGATTGGTGGTATAGTTTTAATGTTACAGCCAAAATAAGCACATATTTTGGTCAAAAAAGAATTTTTTATTTGACAAAATATTTTTTCACATGCATTATGTAGTAGAAAATATTGGAATAATCTATAGAAATATTTCCTTTGTTTTGCTTAAATCTCCCAATAAAATAGACTGATTTCGCTTTATTGACATTCATATTAAAGCTTTCCCATTAGGGAAGGTAATTGGGTTGAGGAGGATATATCTCAAAGCTTCTGAAATGGAAATAGAGGTCAAATAACCCATTTTAATTTATATGCATTTTAAAATACGTGTAAATCGCGTAATTATTAAAATCATTTTGTCCGCATGTGATTTTCATGTACAGCAAGACCATATCTTTTAATTTATATATATTTTTCGAAATTTACATTGAAGGCTAAGATGTAGCATCGGCTGCATCCTAGCATTAAAAAACCTATAAAATATCTCTAATTTGCGCAAAGTGCATACAATTTTTGTCCGCATCCGATTTCAATGTTCACCATGAAAATCTACATCGATATATATCTATTTCAAGGTGAGTAATCAAGAGCCGTGGATGTAGCATCACACACTATTTTTTGAGATAAAATGAATGTAGCTCCCTTATAAGTGAAGTTTTCAAATCTCTGTTTCAGCTAAAATGAAGATGCTGCACTAGTTTTTTCATTGCAGTGGAAACGATCCGCAGAAAACGCGATAAAATACGCGATATTTTCAAAAACAATTTTAGGTGATTTTTCTACTTTGGAATTTCTCGTAACTCGCGTTTTAGTAGATGGATTTTCACGAGGAATGATTTATTGGATCAGGAAAGTAAAAAACTAAAATGTGCAATCAAGTACGAAGAAATCGAATAACAATTGTTAAAATTAGGGCCGAAAAATATGATTTTTAGAAAAATGTTCACACAAAATTTTCGAATTTGGATGCAGATTTCTATGAAGCTGTGCAGACTACATTCACAATATTCCTATCAAATAACTCAGAATCGCAAGTACTACAATCCTATATATGGTTTTTATAAAAACCTGTTTGCGGAATGAAATTAGAAGAAAATTTCAAAAAACACTGTAAATCTGGCTTCAAAATGTCAGCATCATTTAATGGTAGAAGCAGACGAAATTTTGAAAAGTAATACATTAGTGAGATGATCCTTATTTAGTTTGCTGCTGCTTTTACTTTGACAGGAAACTCGAGAGAAGTGTGTTTTACTCACAAATAGAGAGATAACAAAAAAAGACATGGTGGCTTCAACCCATTTTCACCAATTTTTTAACATAAATATAGCCACAGCTTTCTTGCAAATTATCTTTTAAGGTCAATATTTTTTGCCACGTCCAAAAACATTTCATATTATCCAAAAGTATTTAGTTTTTATAATATACAATCACGAGTCGCGTGTTCTAAAAGGGTAAACCTTGGCTTCAGCTATGTTAAATTTTCAAAAATATTGGTGATGTATACTTTTCTGTGTTGTGAAAATTGAATTTCTTTAATTGTATTAAATGTACGTATTGGATTAAAATAAATTTGTGTAATTATGGTTATTTTGTCACCAAGGAGCCACACAGTGCATTTGTTGCTGTAAAAAACCCAACGATTTAGCCTAAACTGCATTTTTGCAGGGTGTATGTATACTTTCCTGTGCCACTGTATATCTCCAAAAGGAACCATTTTTTCAAATGGAATTGCAAAAGAAATTTAGTTTTTACCATATACGTATGTATATACATCTTGACACCATTAATATAACGTTTACATTATGTGTCAAAAACATTCAGATATTAATAATTTATTTATGAATATGTACAATGTTTCCATAGCATAGCTAATAATAGATGCATTATTTATACAACATTCACCTATTATAGGAAATAACGTAATAAAGACATCATTACGTAGTGTTTCAACCATAAAATAAATTACTTTTACCTTTGGGTGGTGACATAAGATCATTTTTCACACAAGAAATAATAATAGCTTTTTTCTACCTGTCAATAACTTCTTCATTAATGTAACTTCTGGGTAACTCAAACCTAGAAAAACGAAAAACAAGCAGCAGACGAAATCCATGTCGGCAAATATGTGTATGCCATTAATATTCAAATACTTACGTTAATGCTTTACTCCAAAGTGATTAAAGAACGTTTATTCGAATGCTTTTAAGTAATGAAAATTCTGGTAATGTAATTTTTGTGGCATGTGCCGTAATATTTTTTTTTTTTTGATTTTTGTCTTTAAGGGAATCCTTTAACATATGTAATATTTTTGGCGTTGTTACACACATGACTACAGATGGACAGTTGGTAAATAGGCAGGGAAAATTGGGTAAATACCCATTTGTGGGTATTTGTTTGGGTATTTACTATATTGAACCGTCATTACAACTTATTACATTATATTCATGGGTTTCGGTTGTGAAATTATTTCAATATGCAGAGTTTTATAATACTTTAAACACGTGGGTAAATACTTGTGTAAATACCGCAATATTTACCCAAGAACCACTTGACGTAGGCTGCCAAAATTTGGGTCAAATCTTTTTTATACCGCCTACCATAATATGGAGGGTAAAATTAAATTTGGGGTACAAAAGTATATACAAAATATATAAGAGTAGCCACCATAAAAGGTTTTCTAAAAATTTTAGTCAAATTTTTCTACCGAATTGGTCGTTAATTGGATTTTGGTGTTCCCAGACGATAGAAAACGTACTCGGAAAGAAACTGTCCATATAAATATATTAGGCCAGGGCGATTTGTATGGAAGGAAAAAAACCTTAATAGGCCCTTCGCGTTTCTGATTCCTAGGATTGAACTGAGCAAAAAAGTCCACTAGAGCATAGGTCTACGGTGACCTATTTTGACTTTATGTTTTTCATCCACTTTTTTTAGACATTTTGGCATATAACAGCCAAACCATTGAGATTTTCGATCGAACACAAGGACAAAAATTATAGCCCAGACAGCAATTAAGAACTCTCTAATACATCGCAAAAGCTTTGGCCTTGAGAAAGTGCAAACTTTTCGAAAAATGTCTATAAATGGCACTGTGCTACAAAAGTTGACCAGAAAAATATTCAAGCGTTCTGATGCAAAATTATATCGTGTTGGGATCCATGGACAACGACAATGCCATTAGTTCGTTTGTGTCACTTCGTTTTATTTTTTATAACGGTTTCTTACATTTTCAAATTTAAACGGACATATCTTCTTTTTTCACTACGGATTTCTATTGATCCTTTTTCCTTTTAAAGAGGTGAATAATATCTTTCGAACAAGTTTTTGTAATCGGTTAACAAATGGCTAAGTTATAGTGGTTTAAGTCTGAAAAACCCACAAAAAACTATAACTGAATTTCTCACAATTTTCAAAATATATATTGAACAAAACAAAAACATTATATTTTTTGAAAATTATGAGAAATTCAGTTATAGTTTTTTGTGGGGTTTTTCAGACTTAAACAACTATAACTTAGGCATTTGTTAATTGATTTAAAAAATAATAATTTGTTCGAAAGATATTATTCACCCCTTTAAAAGAAAGAAGGATCAATAGAAATCCAATGTGAAAAAAAGGAAATATGTCCGTTTAAATTTGAAAATTTTTAAATTTGTCAAATTTTCGAACAGGGATTGCTATAATTTATTATTGTGTTTGCTAGGAGTTCAAAAGTTGGAAATTTTGGAAAGAACTAAGAAAGGAAAGTAATCGTTCTTCCCACGGCGGCAAGTTCTTTGCAAAATAAATAAAATTGCAGCGAAAAAACAGCAACGACGAAAGATTAAGGTAGATTTTAAATTGAAGGAACGAGAAGAACGAAAGGAACTATAAGAACTATCATGGCACAATTACCATGGTAGTGGTATCATACCAGCTGTTCGAATATTAAATGTCAAATCCCTTTATAAACAAGTAAAAAAGTATCAGTCGGCTTTGCCGACAGAGATATACCCTCCGCCTGTGTATATTGAAACAATTTTTTTTCCAAAAAAACGCATGTATTTAGGGAGTTTTAAAAATTTTGGGCGTTTGAACTGACAAAAATGTTGATTAGGATTTAATATCAACAGTTTTGCGGAGGAGATACTAAAAAGAATGGATCTCCAGCCACTACATATGGTACCATAGGGGTTTTTAGAACTTCAGGGATGTTTGCTCAAGAAGTATGAACTTGCCCCTGAAACAACTTTTACCATCGCAATTGAGGCAGCAATGCAAGTTGCTTTAACAAAAATCAAAGTGATTCGAAAGCAGGTCTTAAAGTGAACATGTATCCGAAATTTTGAGTGGGAGGTACCGGATGGAGTGGACAAATATAGTCCATATTTGAACCTGATCTATATCTGGTAGATATATTAGGATGTGTAAAGTATGGACCAATTCGGCCACTCTCTTCAAGAGTTATCGTACGCACAATTTTTCCGAACATTTTTTAACTTTTGTGGGGGAGGTACCTGAAGGAGTGGACCGATATGGTTTATCTTCGAACTTAAACTACGTTTGGACAAAATATTACTAAGGCCAAACTTTGGACCGAATCGGCAGACCTGTTCGAGAGTTTATTTGCCCTCCAACCTCCTCACACGGTGTCATAGGGTTTTTTTGCAACTTTCAGGCTATTTTCTCAGGAAGTATGGACTTGCCCCTGATGAAACTTATACCGTCGTATGGAGGGCAGTGAATACAAGTTGCTAAAGCAAAAATCAAAGCGATTCGAGAGATGTTCCTAAACTGAACTTTTCCAAAATTTTGTGTGGGAGGTACCCGACGGAGTGGACCGATTGAGTCCATATTAAAACCTGATCTAAGTCTGGTACACGCTCCACGATGGGCAAAGTATGGACCAAATCGGTTACACCCTTCAAGAGTTATCATGCCCACAAATTTTCCGAACATTTTCGAACTTTTGTGGGGGAGGTACCGGAAGGAGTGGACCGATATAGCTCATCTTCGAACTTAAACTAAGTTTGGACAAAATATTACGAAAGCCAAAATTTGAACCGAATCGGTTTATCCCTTCGAGAGTTATCGTGCGCTCCAGCCAGCCAGACAGACAGACAGACGGACGGACATTGCTCAATCGACTCCAAATTGTCTGAAACACATTTCGTCCAAACATACTTGGGGTCTAAAACCATTATTTCGATGAGGCACATTTTGCCCGTATGAAAGTGTATATACCCTTCATAGCCTAAAGGCTGAGGGTATAAAAATAGTTTTGCAAATGTCGTCGATAATTTCACATTGCTGTCTGCAAGGTGTCTTCAGGGATATAGCATTGTCTTAAACGATTCGTAAATGTTGTCTTCAAGACACTTTCTACTGGGATGTTACAATATCAAGAAAGTTACCTGAAAGTTGAAATGTTGTTGGGCCTCATACCTTTGACATCCCTAAGTCACTCGCATGACTTTATTTAATTCTTGGATGAATCAGTTTGAAACTGTATAAAAATATTAAAAATCTGACTAAAATAAATTCCATTTTTACTTTTCCGAGATATGATACAAACAAGAAAATAATGAAAATAAAGAGCAAATGGGTATGTACGCCTTCATGAAGACAATCACAATATATGGACGTATGTACATATATTGTGTCTAGTGTTACTTCTGAAAGCTTCACGAAATTATGTTTATTTCATTTTCGTTGGTTATAATATCGCCGTTATGTAGAATTCCTCATATTTTTTATGCATTTTGAGTTGCCTGTACAGAATTCGTAATTGAATGAAAATAATAAATAACACGTGAGGGATAATATTGAAAACAATGTAGCAACCAAGGTAGGCATACGAGGGTCACTAGAAAACATTCTGGCCTGGGCAACCTGCAGTGTCGCCAGACGTCATTATACCCTTCATCATAATATAGAGGGCATACTAAAATTTGTCATTCCGTCTGTAACACATCGAAATATTCGTCGAAGACCCTATAGAGTATAGAGAGAGCCGATATAACCATGTCCGTCCGTCTGCTGAAATCAAGATATTCTATTACTCCTTAGATGTTTGGAGTTGAACGTGGGCTATATCGGCCCACGTTTCCTCATGGAACGGTACCACCCAATTTTCGGTATTTTTAAGGTTTTGACCTAAATATCCCACCGAAATGGCGGAAATTCGGCGTTTAGTTCTCGTTGGGGATATAAAACATTCCACCTGAAAATGTTCGATATAGTCCATGTCCTCAGATAGCCCCTATAGAACAGTACCTCCCGATTTTCGGTTTTTTGAAGGTTGTAGCCTCAATTTCCCCCCGAAATGGCTGATATTTGGTATTTAGTCTACGTCAGGGGAGTGCAATTTTCCACATGAAATTTGTCATTATAGGTCCAAGCCTTTATATAGAACGTTAGTTCCCGATTTTCGGTATTTTGAAGGGTTTCGCCTCAATAGCGCACAGAATTGGCTGAAATTTGGTACAAAACTTTCCACCTGAAATTTGTCGATATACATACAGGACCATGCCTTCATATAGCCCCCATTAACGGTACCTTACAATTTTCAGTATTTTGAAGGTTGTGACCTAAATATCCCACCGA
The DNA here is from genome assembly GCF_047663935.1 of Musca autumnalis. Lineage (NCBI taxonomy): Eukaryota > Metazoa > Arthropoda > Insecta > Diptera > Muscidae > Musca > Musca autumnalis. The sequence goes on along the minus strand of NW_027411977.1, from coordinate 14,583,779 downwards.
AATGGCTGAAATTTTTCGATATAGATCCACGTCCTCAGATAACACAGTGTGGCACTTACATGGGAAGTTGTGACAAAAATACTTCTATATCAAACTGAAATTTGTGTCATTGCGTCCTAGTGGTCTAAAAACACTGTAACAAAAATATTATAGTCCTTGGTCCATGTTTTCGCGTGGTTTCCATGTATCGAATCATCCTGAAGTATTTTACTGTTACCAACACATTGTTCAATCGAATTTGCTGTAATCAGGTACCGGGAGTTCTTGTTGCATGGTAAACCTCACAGAGAACAATTGTCAGTATTGGTCCATGATTTCGTATACTCCCATATGATTTATATCTCGATTTATTTCGGCAGATGTTAACCAAATATTCAAACCCAATTGGGATTTAATAATGAACTCAGCGTTCAGAAATCACCTTAGAAAGAAATGTGGTAGTAGTCCACTTATAACCACAGCCTCCATATAGGGTTAGCATCCACTTTTCGGTACTTTGTAAGATTTTACCGCATTTTTCTGAAGAATTACCCGTAAATGCGTATTTAAGGTTCTCAGTGCAGAGAAAATTTCATGATTAGGTGTGTTGGAAAAAAAATATTTATTAAAGTGTATTTTTCATTCACAAGGTTTTCAGTGCGGCTGAAAGTTACTATGATAAAAGAAATCACTAATAACACAAACAAGCATTATATTGAACATAAATGTAAGAAAGGATAATAAAATTACTTAAAAATGTTTAAAAAATATAAATTCAGGACATAAAGACCGGGCTAAACTTTTGGTCACAACTGCTAAAATCGCAACTGTCCGCAAAAAGTCTAAACAGTTTTGAAATCTACAGGCCCTTGGCTATATTATGGTATTAGGGTATGTTTGGGAAAAGTTTGGCAAAAAAGGGGAGTTTCGAAAAAATTGAAACGTTTAGAAGCAATTTGTATCTATACATTTTTAAAATAGTGACATGCATTTGATGTTTTTTTTTCGTTGAGCGCATCCACTGTGAATAGCCCCCCATAGAACGGTACCTCCCGATTTTCGGTATTTTGAAGGTTGTAGCCTCAATTTCGGCCGGAAATGGCTGAAATTTGGTATTTAGTCTTAATTAGGATATGAAACTTCCACCTTTAATTTTTGGGTATAGGTCCCTTTATATAGAACGGCAGCTCCCGATTTTCGGTATATTGAAGAGTTTCGCCGCAATATCGCACTGAAATGGATGAAATTTGGTATTTGTTATGCATTGGAGGTATACAGCTTTCCATCTGACATTCGTCGGCATATGTCCACGCCTTCACATAGCCCCCATAAAACGGTACATCCCGATTTTCTGTATTTTGAAGGTAGTGCCCTCAATCAGGGATGTAGTCAGAAATGCATCTCGACACCATTTTGGGGGTGGGGCGTTTGTGATTAAAATATACAAAAAATGTCTAAAACAAGTGAGAAAAGGCTATTGTCGGTACGGGAACGACTATCTGATACCCTACACCACTACCTCTGTGCATAATCTTTTCACTCGAAAACAATTCTTTTAGGGAGATACGAAAGTTTTCACCTACCTGGCTTTTATACCAAATGACTTAAGGCGAACTGAACCAAAATAATTAATATTTAATTTTATATTTGACTACTATCGACATCACCAACATCAATATTCTTCTATCTCTGTGAGAAAATTTCGTGGTGATCCGATCAAAATTCCGACCTGTAGTGTGATTGCAGAAAAAGTGGAAAAAGGGATGTACTAACGACTATTGCGATATCTACGACAACCTACGTTACATGGTTGTAAAGGTGATATTTTCTACTTTCCTTGCCAGGTTTTGCTTTTTATATACCCCTTATAGGCGCTGAGGTATTTGCTTTGTAATGAAATGTTGACTTTTTCTCCAAGTAAATTTTGTGCTTATTCCGACCCCTAAATATTATCCGACCATCACCAAAATCAATAGGCTTCTTCCTCTGTGAGACCTCCATTAGCCCTCGAAATTTCGTGACGATCCGATCCAAATTGCGACCTGTAGCGTGATTTCTAAAAAAATGAAAAATGAGATGTATTACCGACTATTGCGATATCTCCTTTAGTTGGTCACATACGCCGACCTTGTTTGCATCATTGTAAAGACGGGATCTTCTACTTTTATAGTCAGGCTTTGCTTTTGGAAAGTCTCCAACCAAAGTTGTGATATTCGACATTATAATTAAAATCGCAAAAATGAAAAGTTGGGTTTTATTTGCGACTATTGTGATATTTTCGTTGTTTGATCACATACGAGAAAATACTTAATATCATTAAAAAGGTGATATTTTCTACTTTCATTGTCAGGTTTTGCTTCTGGTATACCCCTTATAGAAACTGATGTATTCGTTTTGGAAAAAACGTTGCCTTTTTATCCAAATACGTTTTTTGCCTATACCGACCCCTAAATATTATCCTAAATATTATCACCAAAATCAATAGGCTTCTTCCTCCGTGAGACCCCCATTAACCCTCAAAATTTCGTGACAATCTGATCAAAACTGCGACCTGTAGCGTGATTTCCAAAAAAATGGATAAATGGGATGTATTACCGACTACTGCGATATCTCCGTTAGTTGGTCACCTACGCCGACCTAGTTTGCATCATTGCAAAGATGGAATTTTCTACTTTCATAGTCAGACTTTGCTTTTGGAAAGTCCCCAACCAAAACTGTGAAATTCGTCATTATAATTAAAATCGCAAAAATTAAAATTTGGATTTAATTTGCGACTATTGTGATATCTTCGTTGTTTGATCACATACAAGAACCTACTTTACATCAATAGAAAGATGATATTTTCAACTTTCATTGTCAGGTTTTGCTTTTGGTATACCCCATACAGAAGCTGAGATATTCGCTTTGGAAAAAACGTTGTCTTTTTATCCACATAAGTTTTTTGACCATGCCGACCCCTAAATATTATCCGACCATCACCAAAATCAATAGGCTTCTTTCCCTCCGTTACCCCGATCAACATCCAAAATTTCGTGACGATACGATCAAAATTGCGACCTGTAACGTGATTACAAGGTTTAGATGGACAGACGGACGGACACACATAGCCAGATCGAATCAGCTCTTCAAGACATTCAGTTTGGTATATCGGCCTTTTTGTAGAAAATTTACTTATGTTGAAACTGAGGTATGGGGTATTGTAACTCGCGAATTGTTGTAATATACCATAACTTTTGAACGCATTTAGGTAAAATAAACTGTTTTAGCACGATCCACCGATGGATTTCTTAAAATAATAATTTGAGCGGAAGCTGTGGTCGTACTAATGTAAAAAAATCGGAAAAAATCTTTGAAATAAACGAGTTTCATTATGTTATTTTCCAATTAGTGGTTTTACAACGCAATGTAGAGCTTAATGCTCAAAGGAGAAGTTAAAGAGCACACTTCAGAGTTGAAGTTTCTAATGTATGATTTTTTAATATAACCACTGCATCAATCTCAAACGGATGCTGACATTTTGAAGACTGAAAAATTGGGTTTTTTGAATTTTTGCTCTAATCGGGACGCGCAACTGTACTCGTTAAAAACTGATTATGAGATTGTAGTACTCGCGATTACGCATTTTTTGATGTATAACTCGGGCGTGTAGCCTTTTGTGCGTAAATTTTTATAAAAAACCTGTTTTTCTGATTCAAAATTTGCAACTGCGATTAAATTGTCGGTGAAACCCTCGTGAATTTAGTTTTTTTACGTTCTGAATCTAATAAGCCATGACGCGTCCAAATCCGTCCACTAGATCGGCGGATATGATACCCCTCAAATTTCGAAAATTAAAGGTTATCATCGAAATCGGATGCGCATAAAATGTAAATGAACTTCGTGGAAATTATGGCCATCTAACTAACATTATGGCCATCTAACTAACATCGTGGCCGCCAAAAAGAATTTCACAAACTGTACACCAAATAAAAGGGATTGATTCGCTGTGTTGGAAAATCGGATGCGCATCATGTCGTTTTCACTATTACGCGGTTTATATGCGTTTCAAATGTTGTAATATTCAATATAACATTATTTTAATGTTATGCCACAATTGGAATTCCTTGTGATTTAATATAATGTTCTAAAAATATTCGCCAATAGGAAAACTATAAGCGAAAAATTTGTTGCAACGGAATATCTTCATTATTGCGTGAAATTTGGACGAAAATGACGAAGAACTCAAATATTTTTTCTTCAACATTTCCTATAAAACCATAACAAAATAAAATTAGAATCACATGATTTTTATTTTTTCGTCATATTTTCTTTGTATTTTTGCAAATTACATGAATACTATAGCTCCAAACTTCACGACTTAGGTTTCATTTTATTCCTCACAATGTCTGGATGCTGCTATAATTTTTTTATATATTTTTTTGTAAGTAAAAGCGCTATTGTTTCAAAAATATGTTAGTAAAAACGTGAAACTATTTAACAAATTTAATTTTTCGCGAATCCATTGAAACTTTTCGATTTTTTTTTTTTGCATCATCGCAAAGGGTGCGATTTCAGTTAACGATAATAGGATATAACAGCTTACTATAGAAAGCCGCGATTTTCTTAGAATTTTTTTAATAGCATAATTAAAACCGTCATATCTTTTGTGCGCAACGATCAAAGATGGTAACGAAAACAGATTTGGAATGACGATTCTTTTCTTAATCTATGTACCAAAAATCATAGATGTAGTATCAAAAAATTTTTTTGAAATGGAAAAGACGATTTTAGACATTTTTGGTGATATATAAGTATGGGTCTACGACCATTGTTTCGATGCGTTACAAACTTTTTGGCAAACACCAACTTATAATACCCTCCCCACATAGTGGTGTAGGGTATAAAAATTCCATTTTGGGGGGACCCGGGCCCACCTGACTGCGACGGTGGCCTAAATATCCAATCGAAACGGCTGATATTTTGTATTTATTTTCCACTTAAATTATTGCGTTATTACTTCATGTCTTCATATTCATTACTTCATGTCTTCATTTTCTGCATATGGAAGATTTTGGCTCCAACATCCCGCCGAAGTGGCTGAAATTTGGTATTTGGTCCTAATTGGGGTATAATATTTTCCACCAGAAATTTGTCGGTACAGGCCTATCACGTCTTCATATTACCCCTATAGAACGGTAACCCCGAAATAACTGATATTTGGTATATATGCTTTACCAGAGGTACAACACATTTTTACAGGTACAAAACTCCCCTTGCAAAAAATCTGACAGCATATGTCCACGTTTTGTTATAGCTCTTATTTAAGGTTTTTCAAGATTTTAGTCACAGTTTTCTGCCGATTTGGTTGTTGAATTTTGGACAAGATAGAAAACTTACTCTCAAAAAATAAATGCCCAAGGATGCCTCTATCTCGCGGTATCTCACACACGGCTTAATTTTTGCTGGCACAACGGCCGTTTTTGGACGATCCTCACGAACTTCGTTTTTTTTTTTTTTTTGGCTAGATTTAACTTAATCGATGCACATGCCGTGACTATCCAAGTCAAAAGTTGTGAAAAATGATCGGATGAAAATGTTTTCAATTTTTTGCAAATTGATTTTTTTCAAGTCCCTGCAAACAAACCAACACATGGTCGTACATATACTGAACTGTCCTGAGTACGCTTAGGCTTGAAAACTGTCAAACTTTTCGCAAAAAATTTCAAATGACGAAAGTTTTCTAGTGACCCTCGTATCCCGAACATACAGAGGCTTGTGACTTCAATGTTTTGATAAGATTTTTCGTTTGGCCTGCTCTTATTGGGGGAATTATATCTCTGATGTTCGTGGGATGTCGTTTTTAATAATGACAAATAAAGCAATGTGAACGGTGCAGATTTATATATTTTAAAGTTTAAAGCTGAAAACACATCCAACGTTTGGGTAAAGTTTTGTGTCGTTTTGGCCGTTTTTACACTGTTCGGCATGATGCCGAAAAATTCAAATTCATTTGAAATATATGCCGGCAAACATATCAACTCTGGAATTTGCTGTCGGCGTCGCCCTGTTGTTGTTGTTGTTTTTTTTCTCAATGCCCAACACAAAACTATACTCAAGCGTTGGATGTGTCTTCAGCTTAAAACGCAAGACGTTTTGTTATAAACTCAAAGCTATCGTTCCACAAAGCAGCAACGGTGTGCCATCAGCTTACCGCTGAGGGCATTGAAATCCCAACCCCATTTGAGTCAGGAATCCACAAGGCTATCTATAAGGAATCTGCAAGGATGAAGCAGTACTTGGTAAGCACGCTTTATCTGGAGAAGTGGAGCATGCGCTGTGACGGCAAACGAATTGAAAGCTTTGAATATCAGACGGTGGTCCTCAAGAATGAAGCTATAATAATTAAGTTGGCTGCTCTCAAATTAAAAGGTGACAATGCTTAAAAAATGTCAGAAGGACTCCAGAATGTGTTCGATGTGGTCACTTTGTGGGCATCAATTAAATTATGATGATTGCTGCCAATACAACAAACAGAATTTCGGTAGCAAATGTTTAAAGAGCAAGGTCACTCCAAAACCAAAGTTCATCAGTTGCCAAGCCATGTGCTGGATCAAATTCTTCGCGTTGTCATGGACGATGGCTTTATCTGAATCAATAAATATCGAGAACTTATCTGTGCAGGATTTTATGAGCAATTAATCATTCTGAATTGGATGGTAAAACTGAATTAAAGGAACATGAGGTTGAAAAGACCACATGAAGCTTCTTTTCCTCTCACTCCTGTCCAAATTTACACGATTTGTATTTTGTTTCGAATAAAAGGTGGGCCTTACTAAGAGTTATAAAATTGCAAGGACTAAAAAATATATCACTGATCCTACAATATTCGAAGAGCAAAATATGTGATGTAAAGATATTGTTAGATTCCGTAGATTGTGACCTCAACAATCGTTTTTGTTCATTACAACAATTGTTTTTGTTGTATCCAACAATAGTTTTTGTCTGCTGGACAATATAATTCACTTTTCTTCGACAATTTTATTCTCTTCTCTCAGTTTTCGATGACGTGGTGAAAAAACAATTTTGGTGGGTTTTGTTTGTATGAGTTCCTATTATCTTTGTTTTTATTTTATCTTTGTTCTTTTTTGTGTATGTACACCATGAGAGTCTTGTTTTTATTTGTTTCTTCTTTCTAGTTCTTCTTTGTGTACCAAAGTTATGTGGAAAGAGAATATGAGAATTATATGCGATCGAATCAAACATTTCGGTAACAGATTTTCTAGGCTGACAATAGTTTTTGTAAAAATTCTAGATTATGATATTTCCTACCATCGGTATTGTTAATGATTTTTACAATATGTTTGGAGCAAAAGATGGTACTTTTGGAGTTGTAATTGCAATGCTTGAACAAACTAAACGAATTGTTGGAACAAAAATAGATATTGTTATTCCAACAAAAGGGAAAAATAATTTTTCTCTGCGTTCACTCGTAAAATTTTTTTTAGGAGTTCTACAGTTTTCACCTCAAACCCTCGAAATTTCGTGACCATCCGATCAAAATTGCGAACTGTAGCGTGATTTAAAAAATGGAAAAACGGGATGTATTACCGACTATTGCGATATCTCCGTTATTGCATCAATGTAAAGATGGGATTTTCTAGTTTCATAGTCAGAAAATGCTTTTGGAAAGAGCCTAACCAAAGCTGCGAAATTCGTCATTATAATTAAAATCGAAAAAATGAAAAGTTGGTTTTTAATTGCGACTATTGTGATATCTTCGTTGTTTGACCACCTACGACAACCTACTTTATATCGTTAGAAGGGCGATATTTTCCATTGTTTATTATAGAAGCTGAGATATTCGATTTGGAAAAACGTTGACTTTTTCTCCAAATAAGTTTTGACCCCTAAATATTATCCGACAATATTATTATTCCCTTCTGGCACCCCCGTCAACAGACGGACGAACGGAGGGGTAAACACGCATAGCCAGATCGACTCAACTCGGCGAGACATTCATTTTGGTATATATAAGTATGGGTCGACGGCCATTATTTCGAACTTTTTGGCCAAAACCAAGTTATTATACCCTCCCAACATAGTGGTGTAGGGTGTAATGATGACAAATCCCCTTCTTCTTATTGGGAATATCATCGTGTAAGGTTATTAAAATTATTTTTTTTTTTTAATTTTAACAGTAATCTGCAACGACGAGAACAAAGAGAGTATGGTACATTAGGCTGGTTTTAACTCAAAGCGAAAAAATCGATGTCGGATTTTTTAGACCGCATTCCCTAAAATGTTTAGTTTTATTAAATTTTGGGATTGCCAAAAATCCTGAAAAACCTAGTTTTATTAAATTTTAAGATTGCCAAAATTTGAGCACATTTGGAAGATGTTAACACTTGCCACAGGGGCCTCAAAGTTTCCATACTAATGTGTATGGACCCAACGGTGAATTTTCACGAAATTGCTTCAAAGTCCGTTATTATTTTTCAATTGATAGGAAAATTTTACCAGTTCATTTCTGTGTCTAAAAAGCAATCCTACAAACAATTTTTAAAATCGGCTGGATTTAAATATATTTTATAGGGCCCAAATTAGCTAAAATTGGCCAAATATAATATTGGAACAATATCAAAATCCTACCCGATTTCCATAAATTTTTGTAGAATTTGTTTTTAAGACAAAGTACTGTACGGGTAAAAATGTCTCATCGATTTGACTATAAATATGGTCTTTAGAGCAATTTCGTGAAAATTTACTTTTAGGCCCTTACAAATTATTATGGAAACTTTGAGGTCTCATTGGCACGTGTTAACATCTTCAAATTGTGCTCAAAGTTTTTCAATCAAAAAATTTAACAAAATCGCCTTAAAAATCCAACATCAATTTTTTTTAAAACAACCCTAATGGTACATTGTACGTACATAGTGGAAAACGGAAACGTACATAGTATCTCTACCACAAGAAATTTTGCCCATATCAGCAGCTGTCATCATACAATTCGTGCATGTTAACCAATGGAGAAATGCAGCAGGGGAAATCAAATAACTCATTTGCAAATGTAACACTGACCCTCTATTCGAAGTAATTTTAGCTATTTTTATGACATATGTCCTCGACAACTTTTGATATTATCATTCCAATATCATATTCTGATGAGTTTTTATTCGCACACAAAGTTATTTTAAAATTTGTATTTATCAGAACTTGGGACATTTTTTGAATTTACTGTAAACAGATACATAATTACGCAAACGTTTTTAGAACCACATATATGTATGTAACATTACATAAAATCATCAAACACACAAGAATGAATTAAATATTCGCTTTATTAGACCGATAGCCGTAGACGCAAGTGGTCTTTTCCCCGTGTTTCTTATTTAAGAGCTTTTGGCTAGTCATTTAAGCTAGAGTTAGTTCTTAAAAATATTCCATCGGAACAATTGACTACAGAACAATTGAGCGGATTTCCATTTGAAATTCGAATTATTCCATTTGTAATTCGAATTATTCTATTTGTAATTTACTTTTCCATTTTTTCGACTTTTATAATTAGATCGTTTTAGGATGGGCGATAGGAAATCCTAATCAGCATAAATGGGCGAACAAATTCCGTGGAAGAAAAGAAAGGTTACAGACAAAATCTGTTGATAAATTTAATATCCTTAACGAATAACTTGGTTTGACAATGGACCCGAAGAAATGAGGTAGAAGATACCGTGAATTGTAAAGCATAAAGTCCATAAAAAGTTGTCATTAAAACTCAATACGACGGGCCAGCAACACGGACGCAGGTCTGCTAGTGCGAAATAAGCAAAGATGCACAAAAATAAATATGCGTTCGTTTGCTGATTTAGCCGTGTGTAGCAGTTGATGTGTAGAGGTAATGCTAATATTTTTAACTGCTGGCTTTTAAACCCTGTAAAAAACATATCGCTCATTTGCTCAAAGAGTGGCATAACTCAAAAAATTCGTTTTCTGAGTTAGCAATTTCTATGAATATGGGCCCATTTTTTCCTACAGCCCCATATAGCGGTTCCAACCGATTCCAGGTATTTTGAGGATTTTTTCTTCATTTTTGCTCGAATTAGCTGTCATTTGGCATTTGGGATTTCCAATGATACAGACATTTCCCCACCAAAAATTGTGAACATAGGTCCATGTTTTGGTATAGCCCCCATATAGCGGTACCACCTGATTTCAAGTGTTTATCTTCATTTTTAACCCGAATGGACTCTAATTTAGCATTTGGGGTTCCCAATGGTACTGAAACTTCCTCACTTAAAATGATGGACTTAGGTACAGGTTTTGGTATAGCCCCCATATATCGGTACCACCTGATTTCAAGTGTTTTAACGATTTTATCTTCATTTTTAACTCGAATGGGCTTTAATTTCGCGTTTGGGGTTCCCAATCGTACAGAAACTTCCCCACCAAAAATTGTGGACATAGGTCCAGGTTTTGGTACAGCCCCAATATAGCGGTACGGCCCGATTACAAGTGTTTTAAGGATTTTATCTTCAAGTTTAGGCCGAATTGGCTGTAACTTGGCATTTGGAGTCCCCAATGGTACAGAAACTTCTCCACCAATAATTGTTGACATAGTTCCAGGTTTTGGTATAGCCCCTATATAGTGGTACATTTAAGGACTTTATCTTCATTGTTAGCCAGAATTGGCTGTACTTTTAAGGACTTTATCTTCATTATTAGCCAGAATTGGCTGTAACTTGGCATTTGGAGTCCCAATAGTACAGAAACTTCCACAACAAAAATTATGGACATAAGTCCAGGTTTTGGTATAGCCTTTATTTAACGGTACATACTACACGATTTCAGGCATTTTAAAGTTTTTATCTAATGATATCTCTAAAACTCGTCGAGTTACAGCTCATTTACTACGAGTTTCGCATAATTCTACACAAAAGTTTTTTGAGTTTATGAAGCACTAAAATACTTCAAATCATGCTTGATCTTGCACAGAAATTTAGCACTGACATCTGGCTAGCTGTTTGCAAAATAGGGTCCAAGTAGTTATTTTAGATTTTGTGCAAAAATATTTTTAAGGGGGAAGTCAAATTTCATTCGCCAACTTAAAACGCGCTTTTCTCGAAAGTGGATTTTTTGAAATGTGTCACTCTTTAAGTATTTTTATTTTACTATTATTTTATTTTGCTCTCTGCTGGATTGGATCTTGTGAAATTCTAATTTGTAACGGTACACACTACACACTGTGCTACGCGTACGATCATTAAGGATTGTTTAAACCAGCATGCGGGAAAAAGGGGCATACGTGCTCTTGATGAGAGTAACAACACAACAACCACCTATGGTCTTCACTCAGAAGTCAATGAAGAAGGTTGTGCCGTCGCTTTTTTCAATGATTTTTATACCCCCAGCCTTTAGGCTCAAGAGGGTATTTACACTTTGATACGACCAAAAATGTGCCTCATCGAAATAATGGTTTTAGACCCCAAGTATGTTTGTACGATATTCGTATTTTGAATATTTTAGCTAAACTTATCAACCAAATTGGTTGAATTTTGAGATGCGGGGTTTTCACTATACAAAAAACTTTTCCGATAAAAATTATGGTCATAGGTCCACGTTTTGATATAGACCCCATATAACGGTACCTCCCGATTTTCGGAATTTTGAAGATTTCACATATGTTTCACGCCCAAATACGCCGAAATTTTGCATTGAGGGTTCCCAATGGACCAAAAAACTTTTCTGATAAAAATTATGTACATAGGTCCACGTTTTGATATAGCTCCAATAGAACGGTATCGCCCGATTTTCGGTATTTTTAAGGTTTTAGCCACAGTAAACAACCAATGTAGCTGATATTTGGTATTTAGTCTTCGCCAGGTCTTGCGAAATATTTTTACAGAGAATTGTTGGTATTGGTTCACGTTTTGTTATAACCCCCGTGGAACGGTACCGCACAATTTTCGGGTTTTTAAGGTTTTAGCCACATTAACCAACCAAAATTACAGAAATTTGGTGTTCAGTCTTCATATATTTTTGTGAGTTTATTATTCAATATTATATATATTATATTATTATATATATTATATTATTCAATAACATCAAAATTTTGTCTTCAAATAAGAGAATTTTCCTTAAAATTTTTTTGACCGATTAATGGTCCATAAACGGCACATTTTCTTTGTATTCTTTTCCTTGACGGTGTATTGTTTTTCGGGGACAAGTCCATACTTTTTGAGATAATGGACCTGGAGCTCCAAAAAATCTGCTGGCACTAACTAAACTTGGTTGTGCCTAACATAACACCCGCGTACATAGTTGGATTACGACCAAATATGGAACGTATGTACATCGTACCACTCCTTAGGGTATCTCCCACATAAACTTTCGTAACATGTAAAGTTTAAGGTTTTTTTTATACCCTCAGCATTTATGCTAACGAGGGTAAATACTCTTTCATACGGGCAAAAGCGTCTCATCAAAATAATCGTTTTAGACCCCAAGTATGTTTGGACGAAATCCGTTTCAGACAATTTGGAGTCGACTTAGCAATGTCCGTCAGTCTGTCTGGCTGGTGCGCACGATTACTCTCGAACGGATGAACCGATTTGGTCTTAAATTTGAACATAAACTATGTGTATGTTCGAGGATAAGCCATATCGGTCCACACCTTCAGGTATCTCCCCCACAATAGTTCAAAAATGTTCGGAAAAATTGTTCGCACGATAACTCTTGAAGGGAGTGACCGATTTGGTTTGAATATGGACTATGTTTGTCTACTCCTTCGGGTACCTATCACAAAAAATTTCTGATAAGTTTACTTTAAGACCACCTCTCGAATCACTTTCATTTTTGTGGGAGCAACTTGCATTCGCTGCCTCAATTACGACAGTAGAGGTTTTTTCAGGGGCAAATCCATACTTTTTATGAAAACAGCCGGAAAGGTCTAAAAAACCCCTATGGCTAAATATGTATTGGCTGGAGAGCATGATAACACTCGAACTGATCAACCGATTTGGTTGTCATAGTTTCACTTCGAAGATAGGCAATACCGGTCCACAACTTCCGGTACTTCCTCCGAATATTTAAACAATTTCACTTAAATTGTATGCACGATATGTTATGAACAAATTTTGTCCAAACTTTGGATCTCCTAATATTATGTCAAAATTTAGTTTAATTTTAAAAATGGAGGTACTTAGGGTACCTTTCACACATTTGTGTCTAACCGCAGTTTAAGGTCTGTTCGAAGATCCTTTGGAAATGTATATCGATGCTGTCCGTTGTGCTCCTGTTTACAGCGATATTATGTTTCCCATGGACAAGTCCATGCTTATTGGCATATTTGTACAATAGTTATACGATGACCCACTGAAATGACTAGTGGGCGTGATATCTATCAAAATGATATGACTCCCAAATAATATGTACTTCCATAATAGTCCATTCCTTCCATCGGTCCATTCCTTTAAGTACCTCATCTGCAACACTTTCGAACTTTAATCCTAATCCATATTTTCGTCGACAAGTTCAAATGTCTAAAAAAGGACATAAAATACTGAATAGACCCTTAATACATTCAATCTGACCGTAGATGAAAGTTTCAATTAACATAGGCTGATAGTATATCTATGTCGGCATACTTTTTTACTTGTTAATTTTAGCAATTCATTAACCCACAAGATGTTTGTGGAGAGAGCGAAATTTACGCTCTCGATGTCGTATGCGTGTACTTCATTTGTATTGGTGCCGATACCTGGTTTAAGCGCTTACATGTGCACCACCAAGTGTTTTTACAATGTTTTGTTTTTATATTTTTATACCATCAGCCTCTGCGCACGATAACTCTCGAGTAGTTCACCAATTCGAACCAAATTTTGGGTATCGTAATATTTTGTCCACCTTCGAAGGGCCGTATCGGCCCACTCTTTCTGGTACCTCCCCCACAAAAGTTCAAAATTTTTCTGTAAAATGGTCTGAACGATAACTCTCGAAGAGAGCAATCGATTTGGTCAAAATTTTGCACATCGTATTATTCCTTCCAGATATTGATCTGATTCGAATATAAACTATATCTGTCCACTCCTTCGGGTACCTCCCACACAATATTCGGATAAAGTGAAGTTTAAGGGCTCCTCTCGGATGGTTTTGCAATTTTTTTCAGTAAGTTTTCTTTGCGGCTCCCTTTATGACTGTAAAATTTTTTTTCTTGCGGAAGTCCATACTTCCTGAGATTTTGGCCTAAAAACTCCAAGAAATTCCTAGGGCACCAAACTTAATGGCAAATCCGCAAGATAATCCTCGCAGGGAATTTCTGATTGGTGCAGGCTTTGCACATCGTATTATTTCATCCAGTCATGCATCAGGTTGGAATATGGATTGTATCGGTCCACTCCTTCGAGTACCTCCCACACAAAATTCGGATAAATTGAAGTTTAGGAGCTTTGAAAAATTTTCAGTAAGTTTTTTTTTGTGACTCGCTTTACGACGGTACAATATTTTGTCGGAGTAAGTCAATAGTTCCTGAGATATTGGCCTAAAAGCTCCAAAAAATCCTTACGGCACCAACCAAAATGGCAAATCAGCAAAATAATCCTCGCAGGGGGTTTTTGATTGATACAGGCTTTGCACATATTATTATTTTATCCAGTCCAGTATGGGATTAAAATATAGACTATATCGGTCCACTCCTTCGGGTACCTCCCACACAAAATTCGGATAAAGTGAAGTTTTGGAGCTCCTCTCGCATCGTTTAGACTTTTTTTCAGTAGATTGTTGGAGCGGCCTCATTTACAATGGTACATTTTGTTCCGGAGTAAGTCAATACTTCCTAAGATAATGGTCCAAAAGCTTCAAAACCCTGTCGGATATTGTCAAGATAACTCTAAAACTTTTTCAAAAAGTTTCTTTCAAACTTATTTTAACATAATTTAATATTTTGAGTCCTTTATGAGGAAGTTTGGTTGCCAAAAATGTTTTGTATAAGCCCACGTTACAGTACCTACAGATTTTAAAGCAAACTCGTGAAATCAATATATTTTATGTACGGCATAATTATTGTGTTTGGTTTGGTTTTGTCGTTTTTTTCTTGGTCAGTGGCTGAGGGTACACAGCTGACTGATACGTACTTACTTCTTAACAAACAACTCGCGTGCCGACGGCGTGGGTTGAACACACAACCCTTGGATTTGTAGTCGGACTAACACGCTCCGCGCAAACGTACTCATTACTAAGTTCGTAGAGAAGTAAGTAGTTTTACCTTGATACATTATTTTGAAATGGGTTACATAATTACTAACGAATCTGGGACAGATTTCGGGTTTTTAAGATGAATCACTGTGAGCCGTAACAAACTACGTGCGAATCAAATGCATTACGACACTGTTGTGCTAAGTCATCACAAATTACGTGTTGGTAACTTAACATGCCACTATACTAGGGTAACCGTGCCGCTGCTGTGCCGAGTTGTCACTAAACTTCATTCATCAGACCACTGTTGTGCTACGCCATTATCAACACAAACGTGTCTTCAACACAAAGTACATTTAACGCGCCTGTGTTGTTTTAATTCGCCACCAACTACGACCCGTCCTATACCCATAAATAACACTATTATGTCAAAATACATGCATATATTGAATGTTATTTTGCCACTATCAATCAGCTTTCCTACAATTGGGCAAATTTTGATTTTCTTCAATATTTGTAGAACATCCTTTGGGCAGGCTGGTAGTGGGAGTAGCCTACAACGTTTGCGGTGCAACCTCACTATTGGAAGCATTCATCGTAAGGCAAAATCCATTTTAGGCACAATGTAATTTCCTTTTATTTGCCATTTGTTTATTTTGAAATATGTGGGCTGTGTTTTTCTTAACAGTTTTCCATCAGGTCCCCTTTTAACAAACACATTTACTAATGTCCATTGTGATTTTATTCAATTTTGTTTCTCTCTCCATTTTTCAAAGCCTTTAAATATAACCCATATCAAGATAAACTGCTGAACAATCCTTATATGAGTTGGATAAAAGAAACAAAAACAAGTAAAATGGTCTATTTCGGTACTTAAGATGAATATTAGGGAAGATTTTGTTATTTTATGTGTCCATGTTATGATAAAGCTAAAAGCTAAGGAAGGTTCCAATAAAAGAGAAATAAAAAAGTTTATGCTACTTTTTTCCCTGTTACTTCAAGGGAATTTTTTCCATTAAAGCAACTCTATCCGGCTTGTTAGTATTGAAACAATAGCCAAATGAAGCAAAAAAACTGCTTACTTTAATCTCATTTGTAAATGAGGGACGACTACATTTGGTAGTTCTGTCAGCGGGTTAAATAACAGATTATTGGTTGTCATGGATTTTATTTGGGTGGCCGGCCTGCCGGCTACCACAGCACAATTTTAAGAATAAAATTTATTTATGCTATTTATGTGCAGATTATTAAGTAATTCTACAAAAAGATTGAATCAAATTGATGAGGGTTTTTGTGATATATTTAGTGGATGGCTAAAAAACGGACACCACAATGCCCCGTTTTGAAAAACCAAAAGTGTCATGGACATGAGTTTTAGGAATTTTTAATGAAGGCCTATTTAAAGCAAGGAAGGTTTTTTACGCTACAAATGTTTTGAAACCAAACAATTAAGATTTTATTATGGCCCAAAACTCCTTATCTTTCATAACCTTAATAACAAGGATGAGATGATATAACTTCATGCATAATCATCATAATATTTTTAAATTCTTTTGAATTGTGTACGCTGCTGTCCGGAGCAATAGCAAAGCATCCTTCCCTCGAACCATTTGTTTGTCCATTGAAAATATCATAGACATCTATTGTAAGATGATTGTGTAGATGTCTTCCTTTTTGGGGATTATTCCGGTGACATGTTTTAAGTTAAACAGTTTGTGATAAACGAGCGAGCCTTTGGCCCTTGCCATGGTGTAACTCATAAATAAGCAATTTCTGAGCATTTGAGAAATGCTATTAAATATTTTATTCTTCAAATAACTATCTTGCTTTATTAACATTGAAATGTATCGCAGTTTCCTGCAAACGGATTTCATAAAAGGCAGTAGCTGGTAGGAATGATTTATCTCATGGGCTGGTGATGCAAGCTTCCTGTTGTGTTTGTAGCAGTTTGGCGACCACAGAAGGCAAATATGCAAATGTGTTAGGAAATTGCCATTTTTATAACTTCAGCCTTTAGGCTAAACAGGTTATATACACTTTGATACGACCAAAATTATGTCTCGTCGAAATAATGGTTTTAGACCCCAAGAAATGGTCGAGACACAATTTGGCTTTAAAAAAGCAAAAGGAATCCGAGAAGCACTATTCTGTGTGCAAGTGTTTGTTCCAAAAATGTAGAAGTGTCCATAAAGACGGGTGACGTGGGGATGGAAGATACCAAGGAACGGTTCTGACCGGTTTTAACATGGCAAAGCCCAGGAATTATCTTGGTCCCTCTTTCATCTCAAGTGGACACTGACTCCCCCGTGGTGTCACCTGGGGAACTGCCTTTAACACCCGTTAAAGGTAGTGAGCTAACATGTGCCGCGCGTTCACCCATAAGAACGTTAAAAACTTGGGTTTGGGCGTCGGGTTAGTAACCCTCCCCTAGAAAAAACAGCCCACTATGAAAAAACGAAAGAAAAGAAAAACAAACCCCTCTAAAGTTGACGAACTCCGTAAACGTTTTAAGGACCATGATCTGCGAATCTGCGAATTTATAAAGTAGGTGCAATCTTCGTACTTGAAAAGTACAAGGCCGACATTACTGCCATACAGGAAATACGATGGATTGGGAAAGGCGTCACAACAACACCTAAAGGTGACGCACTGTATTATAGCTGCCATGACGTAAACCATGAGTTTGGTTGCGGATTCGTAGTTAGACGGAGGCTAAAACATCTGGTATCAAGCTTCACCCCAGTGAATGAAAGACTTGCTGAAATTCGAATAAAAGCTAAATTTTTGAACATCTGCTTTATTTGCGCTCATGCTCCCACTGAAGAAAAGGACGAACAGACCAAAGATATATTTTACGAGCGCTTAGAAGAAACATATGACCGTTGCCCTGCCCATGAAATTAAAATTATTCTAGGCGATTTTAATGCCAAAATTGGAAAGGAAAATATCTTTGGGCCAACAGTCGGAAAATTCAGTCTCCACAGTGAAACATCTGACAATGGTATGAGGCTGATAGACTTCGCAGCGGCAAAAACATGGTAGTAAGCAGCACCAGATTTTAACATCTCGACATTCATAAGGGCACCTGACTGTCTCCAGATCAGAAAACAAGAAATAAAATTGATCACTTTGTGATAGATGGAAGACATTCATCGAGCGTGTTGGATGTGCGTTCGTTCCGAGGAGCAAACATAGACTTGGACCACTACCTTGTTGCAGCAAAGGTATGCACCCGGTTAAACGTAGCAAACAAAGTACGAGCAGACACAACACGAAAGTTAGACGTCGGTAAGCTGCAATCACAACAGATAGCCACAGCATATTGCACTCAACTAGCCCAATTGCTTAATCAAAGCACTCCACATCCCGATAACATATCACCGCAATGGCAAAGTATTGCCCACTCCATGCAAAAAGCCACAAAATCTATACTTGGATACCAGAGACCTCCACCAAGGAATCCATGGTATGATCAGGAGTTACGTGCTGCTACCGAAGAGAAAAATGCGGCATATAGGGCTACTTTACAATCCGTAGCAACGCGTATGGGGGGTAAAGGAGAGAAGAGAAACGTCTTTTCTGCAGGAAAAAGGGGGAGATGGAAAAGCGGGAGTGTGAAAAAATCGAGATGTACAGGAACCAGAATGAAGTCCGAAAATTCTACCAAAGGGTCAAGCATCAAGCTGATGGCTTTGGTACAGGCACATCCTCCTGTAGAGACCAGCAAAGTAATTTGGTAACTGATACAGATAGTGTGCTAAGGATATGGAAAGAGCATTTTTCCAAACTGTTGGTATCCAATAGTAGCGAAGACGACGATGATACCACAGACCCAATCCCAGAAGATGGTATTGAATGTATACCGCCCAGCCAGACAGCAGGAACCTATGGCTTACCAGCCGATCTGTTCAAAACCGGAGGCGATACGCTGATAAGCTAGTTAGCATCATCTGGCAGGAAGAACAGGTACCCGACACGAAATCCTCAGTTAAAATAGGAAAGAACCTCTCCAAAGAGTTTTGTACCAAAAGAGGTTTCAGACAAGGAGACAGCTTTTCGTGTGATCTCTTCAACATCCTGCTGGAAAAGGTTATACGAGAGGCAAATGTCAAAAGAAATGGCACAATTTACACCAATAGCCACATATTACTTGCCTATGCTGATGACATAGACATCATGGGTCGATCAGTAAAAGAAGTAACTGATACCTTTATAAAGGTCGAAGGAGAATCTGCTAAAGTGGGTCTGGCGGTAAACGGTGAGAAGACCAAGTTGATGGTGTCGACGCGCAATGCGTCCATTGAGCTCGGACCGACTGTGGAAGTTGGTTCCAATAATATTGAGGTAGTAAAAGACAACACAACAAACGACATCAGTTGTGAAATAAAAAGAAGAATTGTATTGGTTTAAGTAAGCATTTTAAAAACAAAGTCACATCTCGTCAAACAAAAATAACGCTCTACAAAACACTGATACTACCCGAGCTGATGTATGGCTCCGAAGCCTAGGTACTTGCACAAGCAGAGATGGCAGTGCTTGGTGTGTTTGAGAGAAAATTTCTTCGAAAGATCTACGGACTAATCTGCGTTGACGGTGAATATCGACGGTCCACTCCTTCCGGTACCTCCCCCACAACAGTTCAAAAATCTTCGCTAAAATGGTACACACGATAACACTCGAAGGGAGCTACCGACTTGGTCATTACTTTGCATATGATATTTCTTCCAGACATAGATAATTTTTGAATATGAACCTAATTGGTATATTCCTTAGTGTACCTTCCACACAAAATTTGGAAAAGTATAGTTTAACAGCTCGTCTTGGAAAGTTTAGAAATTTTTTGCAACACGTTCTTGCGGGCCCTTTTACGATGGCGCAATTTTTTTTCGGGGGCAAGTTCATATTTCTGAGATAATTGTCAAAAAGTACCAAAAACTAAACTGCGCAGTATTCAAAATAGCCCTCGAAGGGAGGAACGCATTTGATCCAAATGTTGTGCATCGTTTTTTTTCTTACGCACTCTTATAATGCCCGAATACAGACTACATCGTTCTTAAATTTTTGGCAACATGATGTGTATGCGGCCCTAGTTACGACGATACAATTTTTAACGGAATCAAATCCAAACTTCCTGAGAATTTGACCCAGAAACTAAAAAACGTCAGAAGTCCCAGACGGGACTATGGAGACCTCTCTCATATCAATGAGTGCACCCCGATTCATAATAAGCTCAAGGATATGGGAGCTATTGTTTATCGCCGAGCCCGAACGGCGTGTCTTAAGACATCACTTGTAGAAAAGTATTACATGGCTGAAATACTCAGGAAATGTCGCCAACATTACTGCCGAGTATTTTGCCACCGTTGAAAATTTGATGTTGCCTGGCCTGGGAATCGAACCCATGACCTTCTGCCTTCAAGTCGGTTGTGCATACCATTGCCCCACGGTGGCAACCGATGTCAGAGTTATTGTGTTTACTTATTTTCTTTAGGTCCGAGGCTGAGGATATACCTCTGTCAACACATCTGACTGATACTGTTTTACTTGTTGCTAAGCAATTGTGGCCAGTCAAGTGGAATATGCTGTGGCTATCTTTTGTGATTGCAGCTTACCAATGCACAGTGGATCCACCCATTGGCCAAAAATAAAAAAAAATGAATGTCAAAATTTTGAAACAACATCTGGCAACTCTGACAGCTATGACATGGACCTTTTCAAAAATATATTAGTTTTTGTTTCACTTGACGCGATCTTCTTAAGTTTAGCTTCAAAAGTCGGAACATTTGACTAATATTTTTTGTTGTGAGTACAACCTATATTTTAAGTGCAAGTAAATATATTCAAAATATCGCGAAACAAATACGTATAGCAAAATATTACAGTGGATTTTGAAGGAGGAGGTAATAGCTTAATTTTCATTAAAAAAATAGTGTTTAGCGTGTTGTAGAATTCTAGTTACCTGTAGTTAGTGTATTTTGTAATGCCAATTCGATCATATACTTAAATTTAACCTAAGGTTTTAGTCATGATGTCCCAGTGCCCACATCGGCAATAATTTTCCAAAGTAGGTCATGGGTTTAAGATTATTCAGTATTAAAATCAGCTGCCATCTAGTGCCAGATTATAAATGGTAGGTCTCTGACTAAAGCTGCCCTAGAATAGGACTTCTATGGATATATTAGCGTAACACTCTGTTATCTGACCACATACATTAACATAAGTGGCATCAGTGGTAAGATGAAGAAATCTTCTTCTAAATTTGTCTTTGGTGGTACGTGCCTTCCAGGAAGAACGCTATACGATCTATATTAAAAATGTTACCAATTTTCAGACAAACTTTTGATTTTTTTAATTGGTTGGATTTTATGTTGTTTTGGAGATTGTTTCGTTTCCCCAAGCCTATTTTGGCATCATAAGATAATCGAGACCTTTGTTCATGTCATTTTGTATTAACAGCATAAAACAATTCTTACTGAGGGGAAAGGGGGGAGAATGTTACGCTCGTAGTTTCTTAAAACACTCTTCGCTGCAGCACAAAGCTGTAACCGGCGCATTGACTTGACTTTTACACTCTAAATATTTTTGGCCACTTTCTCCATACAAGTGGATCCACTGTGCAATGTCCAACTTCCGTTTCGCGTCTGTTCGTACTTTATTTGCTACGTTTAATCGACTGGATGTTTTCTCCTCGAAACGATTGTACGTGCAACACGATCGATGTATGCCTTCTTTCTATCATAACGTGATCAAAGTTGGTTCTAGGTTTTTGATCTGATGCTGCCAGGTGAAAGTCGAAATGCTTAAATCTGATGCTGCTAACCGCAAGTTGTATAAAATATACCACTATGTGGCAGGGTATTATAAGTTGGTGTTGGCCAAAAAGTTTGTACAGCATCGAAATAATGGCCGTAGACCTATACTTATATATACCAAAATGAATGTCTCGACGAGCTGAGTCCATCTGGCTGTTGATCTGGGTGTTGATGGTGATGGTCGGATAATATTCAGGGGTCGGAATGGGCACAAAACTTATTTGGAGAAAAAAACGAATATTTCCAAAAGCAATACCTGCCAATGGAAGTATGTCGTGAAAAAGCGGAGATGTCGTAGAAATTCAACCAAACTTTTCATATTTGCGATTTTAATTGTAATGACGAATATCATAGCTTTCCAAAACCTGACTATAAAGGTAGAGAATCCCAGATTTACATTGATGCGAAGTAGGTTTGCGTACGTGGTCAAACAACGAAGATAGCGCAATAGTCGGTAAGTTTCTAGTTTTTAGTTATCCCGCTACAGATCGCAATTTTGATCAGATCATCAGTACATTTTGGGGGTTGATGGAGGTCCCAGCGAGGATCTGATGTTGGTGATTGTCGGATAATATTCAGGATCGGAATGCCAAAAAACTTATTTGGAGAAAATTCAACGTTTTATTAATAAGCGAATATCTTCGCCTCCAGTAGGGGTACTCCAAAAGGAAAAACTATCAATAGCAGAAGAAATTATCACCTATACAATGATGCAAAGTAGGTTGGCATATGTGGTTGATCAACGGAGAAATCACAATATTCGGTAATGCATCCCATTTTTCATTTTTTGTTTTCGTAATCACACCACAGTTCGCAATTTTGATCGGGTTCACACGAAATGTTGGGTTGAAGAGGGTCCCACAGAGACAGAAGCCTATGGAGTTTGGTGGTCGGATAATATTCGGGGGTTGAGCAAAAAAAAAAAAATTATGTGAAAGAAAATTCAACGTTTTATTCTTATGTGAACATTTCCGCTTCTAGTTTATAAGTGAAAAGCTTATACACAGATGTAATGGTGTGGGGTATCAAATAGTCGGCCTGTCCGACTATAGCCTTGGCTCACTTGTTTTTGCTGTTGGTAAATCTATAGGTCTAACAGCCTGTTTTTGTAAAAGATATTTTTCAATCGTATTGTTCGTACTCAAACGAATCGGTTGAAAATTAGGTTTTTATATAAAAATTTAAAAACACTCGTTTGATTACAAAATGCTTTAATTCAAGGCAAATTCATATAAGGTACGAGGGCGGTTCGGAAACTTCTTAGCCTATCAATGAAAGAGAATAGTTAAGGCCTGGGTACATAAACTGCCTTGCCTGCTTACCTTGCTTACTTCTGATAAAAGAATAAAAACAAAAGGGCAACATAGTTCGAAATTTCCTCGGCCTTCTTTATTCTTTTATTTTTAATATGTCAACAATGAAGCAGGAAAGCAAGGCAATCAGGCAGAGCAGCTTATGTACGCAGGCCTTTAGTTTTTCAAAAATATTTTTATTTTTCAATATAATCTCCTGAAACTTCAATACACTTAGTCCAACGCTTTTCTAGCAATTCTATCCCTTGATTAAAATAGGTTTCTCAAGGTCTTCAAAATAGTGGTTTACAACTGTAATTGCATCTTCATTTGAGGTAAAAGGCTTGCCAGCAAGGAATTTTTTTAGATTTGGAAACAAGTAAAAGTCACTGGGAGCTAAATCAGGAGAATAAGGTGGGTGGTCAAGCAACTCGTACTTTAATTCGTTGATTTTAGCCATTGTTAAAACACTCTTGTGCGCTGGTGCGTTGTCTTGATGAAAAATTATTTTTTTGTGTTGTAAGCCAGGACGTTTTTCTCGAATTTGTACATAGAATTGATCCAAAAGGTTGCAATAGCACTCTGAATTTATTGTTTTACCCTTTTGCAGATAGTCAATCAGTAAAATACCTTTGAAGTCCCAAAAAAACCGTTGCCATAACCTTACCAGCCGATTGAATTGTTTTTGCCTTCTTTGGGGCACTTCCTCCAGCTTCAGTCCATTGTTTGGATTGTTCTTTTGTCTCTGGAGTATAGTGGTGGATCCATGTCTCATCAACAGTTATGAAACGACGCTTAAAATCCATTTTATTTCGCTTAAAACGATCCAAACAAGCTTGAGAAATGTTCATTCTTATGCGTTTTTGATCGACTGTTAACAAATGCGGCACCCATCTTGCAGAAAGCTTTTTCATCTGTAGTTCTTCATGCAAAATTAAATGGACTCGATCATTTGAGATGCCCATGATATTAGCAATTTCCCGCACTTTTATTCGTCGATCATTTAATACCATATCATGCAATGCAATGCAATGCTTGTACGACCACGTTTAAATACAGCAACCCAATTTTTTACTGTTGCATATGAAGGAGCACTTTCACCTAACACATTCACCATATCATTATGAATTTCTTGTCCCGATAAACCTTTTTTATGTAAATATTTAATGACAGCACGCATTTCTAATTTTTCCACTGTAAAAAATTTGCGGATGCGTCTTTTTTGAACACCTGTTTCTATATGAAGGAGTTGCCATATCGAAACAAAATTTTACATGTGTTCATAACAGAGATGGAAGTTTCCAAAACACTTAACTTTTTTCTGTTTATACCGCGCTTTTTGTGGTAGGCTAAGAAGTTTCCGAACTGCCCTCGTATGTGCATGAATTACAACAACTAACAAATTTACAAAAACATTGTTGTTATTGAAAACTAATTGTCAAATAAAATATTGAATAATAAGGTCGTTCCAAAAATTTTCTCGGGAAAAACATAAATACATTTTGAAAATCCTCTAAAATAGAACAAATGTAAATATAAAGCATTCAGAACTGTCGTAGGGCATTTTTATTACACGTTTAGGATGAAAAGCAGTATTTTGTGGTAGGAAATTTCGTAGTTTCAAATTTCATGAGTAGAACCTATTACATTTTGAAAACTAAATTTACAAAAAAAGTAGGAATACAGCTGATTGTCACTTCTACCTTATATAAATATGCCTTGCTTTAATTTTTATTTTTTTTTTTAATTTTTTTTTTTTTTTAATACATATGCTCCTTTTGGCAATCCAAAAAAAAGAAAATATTTACTATATAGACAAATTTTGAAAACAATTATCAAATAATGTCACAATACGTTTTGGAAAAATTATGATATTTTGCTCGTATGGCGGATTTGTACATGTTTGAGTATCTAAAAATTTATCTAGACAAATTACCCATAATATCCATGCGTTTTCAGCGAAATTCGGTAACAAACAACAAAATATCAGCTCAAAAAGTTGGGTATCTTTTCAAGGTTTTTTTTCAGACGTTTTCGTTTGTATTCATGGCACAATAATAATGATAATGATAATAATAATAATAATACTAATAATAATAATAATAATAATAATAATAATAATAATAATAATAATAATAATAATAATAATAATAATAATAATAATAATAATAATAATAATAATAATAATAATAATAATAATAATAATAATAATAATAATAATAATAATAATAATAATAATAATAATAATAATAATAATAATAATAATAATAATAATAATAATAATAATAATAATAATAATAATAAAAATAATAATAATAATAATAATAATGTTACGGAATTAGGTTTAACTAATCTCCGTGTAGACGTTGTTTTATTCCCCGATACGAGTTGTACCAAATAAAACAGGGTTCGTTTTAGATTACGTTTCTACAATGCTTTATTTACTTCATTACACTTATTCAGAACCGACTTTAATTACTAAGCACACAGCAAGTCTCTAGTTAGCACGCAGCTATTCTTTAACCGATCTGTTCAGTTCAACGCTTAAAACACAACTCCTCGAATATGTACAACGAACACACAGACGCACATTCGCACTAAGCGAACAACCAGACTCACATACATGGGGGATGATCAATGACGTAATTACAACAACAAATAAATGCAAGAAAAGTAGTAACAAACTAAACATGATTTTGGCAAAACAAACAAAAGAACATTAACAAAAGGTAATGTAACGACTAGAATGATGAAGAGAGTTCTACATGGTAGTTGTTGCTGCTTAAATAAAATAACTGCGTAATAAAACGTTACGTTACAATTCAAATTTATAAATTAACGGAAATTAAACTAAATTAACTTAAACCTATCAGTTACATTCGTAACAATAATAATAATAATAATAATAATAATAATAATAATAATAATAATAATAATAATAATAATAATAATAATAATAATAACAACAACAATAATAATAATAATAATAATAATAATAATAATAATAATAATAATAATAATAATAATAATAATAATAATTATTTTACACTCAAAAAAATATATTAGGCAGACCTCAACGGCGGTCTGCTCTTTGAATTAATTATAACTGATTTTGCTTTTGTTTTAAATTAAATTTTATTAATGATTAATTTCAATTAATTAAACACAAAGAAGAATTCTATCAATGATTATTTTTAAACACAAGAATTAAACTTGATTAATTATTAACTTTAATTAATTAAACACAAGAAGGATTCTATTAACGATTATCTTTAAACACAAGAATTAAATTTGATTTATGATTAACTTTAATTAATTAAACACAAGAAGGATTCTATCAATGATTATCTTTAAACACAAGGATTAAATTTAATTAATGATTAACTTTAATTAATTAAACACAAGAATTAAATTTGATTTATGATTAACTTTAATTAATTAAACACAAGAAGGATTCTATCAATGATTATCTTTAAACACAAGGATTAAATTTGATTAATGATTAACTTTGATTAATTAAACACAAGAAGGATTGTATCAATAATTATTTTTAAACACAAGGAATTATTAACTTAGAAATTAAACACCAAGTAATTATCGAATACAACGACTTAATGTGACGGCTCCGTGGCTAAGACTGCCAAATTGATATTTCATTTGTTGCCTGCCAACCTCTGCTCACGCCATGTTCATGTGCATACCTGCTGTTCTGGCATAATTGACTTTTGGTGGGAACAAGCTGACTGGCTAATAATAATAATAATAATAATAATAATAATAATAATAATAATAATAATAATAATAATAATAATAATAATAATAATAATAATAATAATAATAATAATAATAATAATAATAATAATAATAATAATAATAATGATAATAATAATAATATGAATCTGACGCACTCTGTGGTATGACAAAAGACCCCTAGTCTTCCTTCAATCAATATTTGTAGGTATACAGATGTTTCCTTAATATTAAAGTGTAAATTACTAGTAGTTGAAAGATATAACATATAAAGTATTATTTTCAGAGATGTGCCCTGCATCACCTTTATCGTATCTGGAAATTAACGAAGAATTATCCACATCAAGTTTGAATTATTAGTTTCTGGCGTTAGAAACTATCAGTTTTTACATATCATAAAAAATTGAGTTATAAAACTGCAAGCGTTGCCATATAAGATTTTTCTAATGACTTTACCTTTATTATTGTGCCATGGTTTGTATTGTTTGTCATGAAAACCAAATAAATCAATAGTTTCTTTTGGTTTTCACTTACAACCAAAATGTGTTTTATTAATTTTCTCGTTTAGAGTTAAGCTTAATGATCTGAAATTATTTGCAAGTGAAAAAGGAAAGCCATGGACTCGAACCCACATAGTCACCAAATTACGTTACCTGGTTTCATTGGTGGTAAAGCAAATCTTCGGACGTATCGACTATGTAATAGCTTCTCTGTCCTAGAACTTATCGTTTTTCAAATGCAAATGTGTTTTTTTTTTATACATTAACGGATATTTGGCCGTTGAAATGTATTTTCTTCACAACAACCGCTTTTTGCGATGCCTTTGA
Organism: Musca autumnalis; assembly: GCF_047663935.1. NCBI lineage: Eukaryota > Metazoa > Arthropoda > Insecta > Diptera > Muscidae > Musca > Musca autumnalis. Next base: position 14,555,954 of record NW_027411977.1, on the reverse strand, counting down.
AGTTATGAGTTTTGGCTTTGAACGCTAACACGCCGTGACAACATTTTTTTGATATGTTTTCAAGGACGTGGGTTCAAATCCCAGCCGGGCTCAGCCTATTTTTTATTTTTTGAAATTTTGCCTGTTAGGGCGAAGATCATTTTTTTTTTTAATGATTTTATTAATTTTCTCGTTTAGAGTTAAGCTTAATGATCTGAAATTATTTGCAAGTGAAAAAGGAAAGCCATGGGCTCGAACCCACATAGTCACCAAATTACGTTACCTGGTTTCATTGGTGGTAAAGCAAATCTTCGGACATATCGACTATGTAATGGCTTCTCTGTCCTAGAACTTATCGTTTTTCAAATGCAAATGTGTGTTTTTTTTTTTTTTTTTTTTATACATTAACGGATCCACTGTTTTTTTGGAAGTCTATTCCTAGTTAAAGTAAAGTAAAACTTCTCTGGAAGTTTTGTCGTTAGACACGTCCTTCCGGCTTTTGGAAAATATCGCCTATTTAAGACGGAGCAAACGATATGTTACTCTACCAATGTGTAGGAGCATGAAGTGTGCCCTGTTTTATTTCTTCGTAGATTAAAGAGATTATTTACATTATCTTATGCTTTAGTCATTACTTAAGCTGTGACCGAGAATAATTTCCATACAGTCAAAATGAAAATAACAAAGTGATTTAAAAAAATATCATATACATACATATATGCATAAACACACATCTTTATGTCATTCAAATATATTTACATAAACGTATTTTACTATGCACCCTTCAGGACACAAAAGTTTTAAAAAGGAAAACAAATTCTTAAACACGTTTGGCATTTGTTGTTGTTGTGTTTAAAAAAAATTGTTTTAAATTCCTGCACCTGATGGCCTTCAGATATATGACTTGTATAACCTTATAAAATATCGAAATAATTTCACACATCCAAGCAGGAGCTTTAAGATATTGTTAATTTCCATTTCAAATTAGTTTTTAAAGAAGCTAATTTCCATAAAGTGAATCAAGATATTCCTTACCGATGAGGAAGAAAAGAGAATAATGAAAAAAAAAAAACAGTGGAACATGGCATCTTTGTAAATCAGTATTCAGGGTATATATTTGCATACTAGCACCTGACATTATAACACCTTTATATATGTATTTGTATGTAAAATATACGAGTAGGTCATTCATATTTTTTTTATTTACTAACCTACATTTCTATAGAAGATGCTACATGCAGATGCTATGCATAAATTTATGTATTCTTTTTTTGCTGTAATCTTCATTAGAATGTATTATGAAATGTGACAACAGAAATCCAAAGATCCGATTAAACGTTTTAATGTACAGTGGATCCAAGCGAAAGTCGTACAGATATTAAAATTTATTTAATTGACGTATGTATATCTCCGACACAAAAAGGGATATGAAGAAAGTATTTACGCAGCTTTTTAGTTCAGTCGACTATTTAAAAACACGAAATAAGAAAATAGCCAACACGTTTACATTGTTAAACAAGTGAGCAAAGGCTATAGCTGCGACGGGACCTACTATGTGATACCCTACACCACCACCCCAGTGCATAAACTTTTCACTCGCAAACATTTCTTTTAGGATGATAATAAAGTTATCGCCGATCTGGCTTTTATATCAAATGACTTAGGGCGAACTGAACCAAAATAATTAATATCTAATTTTATATCTGACTACGGTCAACATCTACTCTTGGTACTGATTGAAAGCTATCCTAGTATTCTTGATTAGTAATTTACATTTTTTTAATACACTAAATAGAAGCTGAGATATTTGTCATTAAAGTAAAAACTTCAAAATATTAAAATTGTGATAGTTTAGCGCCTTTTGAAATAACTCTGGTGTTTTACCATAAATGCCATATTTTGCATTTGAAAGCTAATTATCAAGCTCTCTCCTTGAAATATGTCCAACAGAAGCAGAAATATCTGATATGAATATAAAATTCCATAAATTGGAAATTGTGTATCCCAGCGTCTTTTTTTCAACATCACAAGCATTTCACCAATATTGGTAACGTAATCGGGATCATTTTTCAGTACAATTCAAATGAAAAACCAGTAAGAAAATGATCAAAGTCGGGCGGGGCCGAATATATGATACCTGTTGGGATGCACAAATGGAGATTAGGACACAAGAACACTTTCACACTGGTGGTTTATTCACAACTGATGATTATTCTACAATAGGTACAGGTACTTATATGTATACACCTTACAACATATTCAGGTATGTAAATATTTGCATTGGTACATTTCCAATACTCCTCCTCAATGAAAATATTTACATTTCCTTTTTTACCGTTACAGTTGACATACAACTTACATTGACATACAATATTTTCTTAAATATAGACACACTATAAATTATCTTACATTCTAGTATATACAGATACATATTTACATAATTCATTAATTTCATATTATCAACTATTTACATTATTAACTCTAGTAATGTATTTCTATACTTCATATCATATTTACTGTGTTGTACACCTTTGGCGGTCTGCCTGGGCGCCCACTTCGCACAATTTTTGGTCGTCCAGGTCCTCTTTTACCTGTTGTCTCTTCAATGATGTCTTCATCGCCTTCCTTCTCGTTGGCCGACTCGTAATCGCTCTCGTCCTTTCCTTCTTGATGCACAATTTGCATGTCTGTTTCACTTTGCTTCGATGATGTTGGCAATAACTCAAATTGCGCATATTCTCTCTGTTCTGGTAATGATTTCCTCTCCTTAATGTGAGGTTTATTACTCACACAATCACTGCCCCGATTCGCATGCATTTCCCTCGGGTTGTACAAAAACAAGCTTCCACATTTTCTGGCGAACATAACTGTTTTTCCTCTGTCTATTATTTTAGCACCTCTGCTATCAAACTTCACTGTTGCTTTTTCTGCGATCTTGCCCACAGACATAAAATTGCACTGCATCTCAGGTACATACAGCACGTCTTTCAGCATGATGTCACAATCTGCCAGCCACACACTTCCTTTGCCTCTAGCAAAGATTTTCTTTTCGCCAACCAAATCGATCTTTTCAGTGTGCTCTGCAAATTCCTCGAACATATCTCTTTCACAACACATGTGATTTGATGCTCCGCTGTCGACACACCACACGCTGGAGTTCAAAACGCTGATGTGTGTTCTTTCTCGCTGGACTTTCCCTTTTCTCTGCACTGATCGGCAAAATGTCCTCGGCGACCGCAATTGTAACATTTTACATTACCTTTGTTGTTACCTGAGCGCCTGTAGTCAGTGTTGTTGTTGCTGTACTCACGCTTGCTTGTGCGCTCCCCGCCGTTGCTTTTACCTTTTGCACCTCGGTCTCTACATTGTGCGGCGTAATGTCCTGAACGCCCACAATTGAAGCATTTGAAGTTGCGATGATTTTTCTTCTTACTGGTACCTGCGCCGTTATTTCTGCCCTCGTTGCTTCTTCTTGCTTGTGCCATAAAAATCTGAACGTCGTCATCTCCTTGTGCGCTGTTGTTGTTGACTTTTCGACGATCGCATTCTTCACCCAGTTTGATCTTCAGGGTACTTAACTTTGGCAGCTCATCTCTCGCTTCTAGCGCAACAACTAGATTGTCGTACGATCTTGGCAGGCTGGCTAGCAACATGATGACATACAGCTCCTCCTGTAGATCTATTCCAGTCTCTGCCAACTTTTCCACTATGGTCACGAACTTGCAAATGTACTCCTGTACATCTTCATTTTCTGCCATGCGCATCTGGATCAGTTGCTTGAAGAGGGTCACTTTTCTTACCGGTCCCTTTGGTCTGTGCACATCTCTCAGAGCTTCCCACGTCTCCTTCGCTGTTGTGCAGTTCTTGATATAAGCAATCTGCACCGGCGTTGCACTTAATATGATGGTTGCTGTAGCCTTCTCATCCATAGTTTTCCATGCGGCAACTTCGCTAGCATTCTTCTCATTTGGCACAGGCTTCTCCATCTCACCATTTACCACAAGTCTTGATGAACCAGGACACTTCTCACTTGTAGACTCCATGAGTCGTAGTTGGTATCATCCAATTTCGCAATGTTGTAGAGCGAATTCATTTTCCTCGTTTTTCACTTCACAGCTGCGCACTTTATTTTCCCACGATGTAATTACTGCTCACTTTATGCACACACACTTTTATTTCTGCCTGGGCCCATAACCTGTTGGGAATATACACGAGGAAAAACACAAGGACACTTTTATACACTTTGGTGGTTTATTCACAACTGATGATTATTCTACAATAGGTACAGGTACTTATATGTATACACCTTACAACATATTCAGGTATGTAAATATTTGCATTGGTACATTTCCAATAATACCATACACCACTGTCAATATGTAAGATATATATGGGATCTATATCTAAATCTGAACCGATTTCGATATAATTAGGCACATTTATTTCTAGGCCGAATTCACTAACACATAGCGTGTTTGGTGCAGCAAATACGAGAAATCGGACCAAAAATATATACGGGAGCTAAATCCAAATTTAAACCGATTTTCACCAAAGGCAATATCGTTTTTCCTATGGGTAAACAAATGATATTAAATGCGACCTGTGCTTTGATCACAAAAATACATAGACAGACGGACGGACGGACATGAAAGTGATTCTATGTATATCCCCAAAAGGAACTATGGGTCTATCTCGTTTCCTTATGCATGTTACATACAAATGCACAAAGACATAATACTCCTTACCACAGTGTGGTGTGGGGTATAATTACTGTAATAAAATTAAAAAATAAGTAGCTTTAACAATATTTGTACCCTGCACCACGATGTGGAAAGGGTTGTAACGTGGTTTTGTCGTCGGCTGGGGTAAGCTCAGTCGCGTCCAGGGTCTCCATAAGGACCCACTAAACCTTACGAAATGAGAAGACTAGTATTCTCCCTTTCCTGGGGGCTAAATCGGGATTTATTGAATAAATACTAATTTACAATCTACTTGTGTTCAAATACGATAAGAATGAATTCAATGGGTATATATTTAGATTAATAGTTGGCGTTGGATTATGCAGACTCGCTGGGATATAGCAGCTGAGGAGCTCGTGTTGAGTTACTGGTTTCTTCTACGAGGGAAACAGCGTTGTTTGTGATGTATTCGGTGTTCGGCTGTAGATGATCGGGAAGACGATGAATTCGGTGTTCGGCTACAGATGATCGGGAAGACGATGAATTCGGTGTTCGGCTACAGATGATCGAGATGACGATGTATTCGGTGTTCGGCTGTATATGATCGGGAAGACGATGTATTCGGTGTTCGGCTACAGATAATCGGGAAGACGATGAATTCTGTGTTCGGCTACAGATGATCGGGAACGCAGTGGGTTCGGCTGTTAATGTTCGGGTACACGATCGGTTCGGCGTTCGGCTGTTGATGTTCGGGAACACGATCGGTTCGGCGTTCGGCTGTTGATATTCGGGAATACGATGGGTGTCGGCTTCGGAGCTCGGCTGATGATATTCGTGAATACGATGGATGTCGGCTTCGGAGCTCGGCTGTTGATGTTCGGGAATACGATGGGTGTCGGCTTCGGAGCTCGGCTGTGGATGTTCGGGATAGCGGTGTGTTCGGCAGTCGGCTGCTGGTGTTCAGGGATTCAACGGGTTCGGGGTTCGGTTGGTGATGTTCGGCAACACGATGGGCTCGGCAGTCGGATGTGGATATTCGGGAGTACGATGAATGTCGGCTTCGGCTGTTGGGGAGTTAGTCTAGGCTACGATCTAGTATCTACCATGCGCTACTGAGTACGAAACAGCTGACCCGAAGGCCCTGTGGAACAGCTGGCACGAATGCCCTGTGGAACAGCTGGCACGAATGCCCTGTGGAACAGCTGACCCGAAGGCCCTGTGGAATAGCCGACCCGAAGCTCCTGTGGAACTGCTGACCCGAAGGCCCAGTGGAACAGCTGACACGAAGGTCCTGTGGAACTGCTAACACGAAGGCCCAGTGGAACAGCTGACCCGAAGGTCCTGTGGAACTGCTGACCCGAAGGTCCTGTGAAACTGCTGACCCGAAGGCCTAGTGGAACAGCTGACCCGAAGGCCCTGTGGAACTGCTGACCCGAAGGCCCAGTGGAACAGCTGACCCGAAGGCCCTGTGTATGTATCAGCCACCACAACTTAATGGGTAGCTCTCAAAAAGTGTTCCCAACACTAGGCACCGAGGCGTAAATTGGCGGACTTAGAGCAACCTTTTGTTCCAGCCCGTGTAGCAAACTCCCTGCAGTAGTAAGATCGCCATTCTCAAGTAAACCTGAAATACTTTAGTGGCCCGGAGTACAGAGTAAATGAGAATTATTCACAGTGTGCGTTAAAATTGTAACTGCGAAACTACACTGGAATTGAATTCTCCTTTGGGTTACATCTTAAAACAAAACATGTAAACGGATGGAATGTAATGACTGCTGCCCATTGAATGGTTGTTCAGTATGTCTGCAGCGTACTGGCTGGTGGTAACCGGTACTGTGTTGTTGTACTATGTATGTACGTGATAGTATTGTCACGTTACAGGGTATTATAAGTTTGCTTTTCGAAAAATTCATGTAACGCCGCGAAATATTCGTCGTAGACTCCCATGTGGAATACCAAAATTCATATCTCGACGAGATAAAGCGATTTTGAGTTGTGTGTCCGTTTGTCCGTCCATACAAATTGTGGTCAAACTGCAGGCCGAAATTATGGACCAATCTTCACGAAATTTTGTAAGGAGGTCGGGTTCAGACCAGAATATATACCTATTGCTTTTGGGTATGATCGTGAAATAGTTGAGGGGTCAAATGGACAAAAAACAAATTTTTTTATCGAATTTCGTAGCTGCTCTGTAGAAAGCAACGGTAGCCTGATCGGCGCGAAATTTTAATTAAAATTTGGGTTTATGACAAAAAAGTAGCTTGCAATTTAACGTGATGATCAGATAATATTTAGCGGGTTAAACAAGTGAGGGACGGGGTCGAATATTTGATACCCTACACCACTACCCCCGTACATAACTTTTCACTCGTCAACATAACTTTTAGGAAGATAATAAAGTTTTCACCGATCTGGCTATTATACTCAATGACTTAAGGCGAACTGAACCAAAATAATTAATATTCAGTTTTATATTTGACTAATAATTTAAAACTAAGAGAGTTTATTTTCATTATCAAGCTCTCACCTTGGAAGCAGAAATATCTGACATGGAAATACAATTCCATAAATTGGGACATATCAGCGTCTTTTTCTATATCACAAGCATTTCACCAATGTTTTTGACACAATCGGAACAATTTAAAGCTCAGAATGTCTTCGTTGTTGAAACGCATCCAACCAAGGCTGAGATCCTCATCACTACCAGTCAAAAATATTTCCTTTTGGAATACGACTACTAAAAACATTTTGAGTATTTGTCCTCAAAAAATGTTTGGCCATTCCGTCTCTTGAATATTATCCGACCATCACCAAACTCATTATGCTTCTTCCTCTAATAAATATCAAAATTTCGTGACGATTCTATAAAAAATGCGACATGTAGTGTGATTACAAAAAATGGAAAATGGGATGCATTACCGACTTTTGCGATATATCCGTTTTTTGACCACCTACGCCAACCTACTTTACAACAATGTAAAGGAAATCTTATCTTCTTCCATTGATAGGCTTTCCTTTTGGAATACGCCTACTAGAAGCGGAGATATTCATATATGAATAAAACGTTGAATGTTCTCCACATATTTTTTTTTGCCCATTCCGATCCCTGAATATTATCTGACCATTACCAAAAGCAATAGGCTTCTTCCGCTATAAGACCACTAAAATTTCGTGACAATCCGATTAAAATTGCGACCTGTAGCGTGATTAAAAAATGAGATGTTTTACCGACTATTGCGATATTTCCGTTATTTTGCCACCTACTCCAACTTACTTTGCATCATTGTAAAGATGGGATTTTCTACTTTTATAGTTAGGATTTGCTTTTGAATCATTATAATTAATAATAATTAAATCGCAGAAATGAAAATTTGGGTTTTATTTGCGACTATTGTGATATCTTCGTTGTTTGACCACCTATGACAACCTACTTTACATCGCTAGAAAGTTGATATTTTCTACTTTCATTGCCAGGTTTTGTTTTTGGTATACCCCTTATAGAAACTGAGATATTCGCTTTGGCAAAAAACGTTGACTTTTTCCCCAAATAAGTGTTTTGCCCATTCCGACCTCTAAATATTATCCGACCATCACCAAAATCAATAGGCTTCTTCTACTCCCGGACCTTCATCAACACCCAAAATTTGGTGACGATCGGATTAAAATTGCGACCTGTAGCGATCGACTCAGCTCGTCGAGACATTCATTTTGGTATATATATGTATGTATGGGTCTACGACCATTATTTCGATGCGTTACAAAATTTTTGGTCAAAACCAACTTATAATACCCTCCCCACATAGTGGTGTATGGTATAAAAATTGAAGGGATTTGGACCGATTCGGCTGATCCGTTCGAGAGTTATCGGATTATTTTCTCAGGATGTATGGACTTGCCTCTGATGAGATTTGTACCGTCGTAATGGGGTTAGTGAATACAAGTTCTTAAAACAAAAATATCCGAAATTTTGTGTGGGAGGTACTCGAAGGAGTGGACCGGTTGAGTCTATATTGGGAAGTCTGGTAGAAATTTTACGATGTGCCAAGTATGGGTTACTCCCTTCAAGAGTTATCGTGCGCACAATTCTTCCGCACATTTTTGAACTTTTGTGGGGGAGGTACCTGAATGAGTGGACCGATATGGCTTATCTTCGAACTAAAACTTAATTTAGACAAAATAATGCAAACGGCAAATTTTGGACCAAATCATTTCATTCGTTCGAAAGTTATCGTGCGCTACATCCAGCCAGACAAACAGACGGACATTGCTTAATCGACTCCACATTGCCTGAAACGGATTTCGTCCAAACATACTTGGGGTCTAAAACCATTATTTCGATAGGGCACATTTTGGCCTTTTGAGTGGAAATGTTTTCCCTATATACAAAGATTTAAATACATTAAGATTGGAAAAGTCAGTTGTTAACATTTGTCAATAGATGGAGTTAAGAGTTTTAGTTTTACTCTTCCGAGTTATTAAAAAAACAAAAATTATGTTTTGTTTTTCGTAGCTTCTGCTACCTATAACTTTATTATTGCGAATCAAAAATATGACTGAAAGGTAAATAATTACATTCCGTTCTTATAACTAAATTGAATACAATAAAATAGCTTATTAATCGTAAATATCAGAATTGAAAATTAAAATAGCTTATTAATCGTTTTCTGTTTCTTTGCAACATTATGGTTTAATTCATAGAATTATTGGTTAGCAAAAGTGTGTTTAAGAAAAATTATGTTTTCCATAATTTTGTCTGCAAAACAGGAAATGGTAAAATAAAAAATAAGGTTGCAATGTTGAAACAGGAAACGTGTGTGCAATGTTTGCAGAAATCAATATCGAGAAATGTAATGTTAAATTAGTACACGGTGGGGTGATATCGTAACTCCCCCTCCGTTAGATTGAGGCTCCGACGAAATATGAAGAATAGTTGCTTTTCTGTTAAAAAATATAGGAATCATAATTAATAAAATAATTATTATAGAAATTGTAGTGCTACTTGCAGTAATATTAATTATTTTGTTTATTTTGTGTTTTCTATTCAAAGTTGTAAAATTGTCTTCATATTTGATCTGTTGGATATATAGGTCTTCTAAATTAATTTCAGGTATTGTTCCGTTTTCTTTTATTTCCTTTAAAAGTGAGGTTTGGATTACTTTTTCTTTTATTATTAATTTCTCATTTTTAAACGTTAAATTTCCGACATTGATTTCACAATTTTCGTATTTTATTATAAAATTGTGGCTTATATTAGTATGGTTTCCTTCATAATTACAATTATTTGTAAAGTTATTAAAAAAGTTTTCAAATATTATAATTCCTTTTTTTATTTCTTTAACTTCAGTGTTTTTATATTGTTTAAGTGTGCAACTAGCTGTCTTATTTTTAACAATGTTTACTATGCATGGGTCAAAAATTGGTTTTAAATTTCTATATAGACTAGATATATTTGGAAAATATACATTTTGATTTGTATCCATTAAAATTTTGTGTTCTTTTAAAAATAATGATTTATTAAGTTTATTGGGTATTGGCTCAAAAATTATTTGTGCAAATGAATTGGGGAATGGAAAGGATAATGATAATTTGGTCTTTTTCAAAGGAAACGGAAACTTTTGTCGTAGTATATTGTTCAAAGTCATTGATTATGTCAATTTCTTGTTCATCGAGTAAGTCTGTTGGTATTATACCTAGTTTGCTTGTAAATATAACTCCTGCAATATCGTCAATATGGTTTTTAAGTAAATGTATGTCGTTATTAATTTGGTAAATATGTCTTAGAAAAGACACTTCATCTTCTAATGTAGATATTTTATTCTGAATCTCACTGCGAAATTTATTAATATATGTCTTTACTATATGTTGTTGTCTGTTGATATGAGTCGTAATATTTTGAATTTGTATCGAAAGTCTTTTATTTATACGAGCCATGTTTCCAATATCGTTTGAGTTAGTATTAGTAATTGTTGTTAGATTCTTGATAACCGATCTTATTTCTTGTTCATCATCACTGTCCATATTTCCTGTTATAAATTTGATTCCTTTACCTAATCCATTTATTAATCCTCGTTTAATTCTAAAATTCGGTGAAAGATTATTTAATTTAATTTTTAAAAGATTAAAATTATTTAGAGTTGTGTCAAGTAATGGCATTAAGTCTGATATAGACCCATGTAATGAGTTAATATTGTTGTCAATAATTTCAATAGTATTGTGATAGTGTGTTAAATTTATTAAGTGATAAAGTCTCCGGTAGTGATCTATGATCCTTATGTCGCAATCCTTGATTGGGATGTAGCCTTCATTATCTGTTAAGTCTTGTATTTCCATCGATTGAGGTTTAGCAATATTCACCATTGAAATGAGCAGAAATATACATATTTGAAGTTGCATCTAAAAAGGATAATATTAGTTAGGTTATGTTGACGCTTGATTTTCCTCAGTATTCTGAAATTTCTTTTTCCTTTTTATATGAGATTTATAGTACTTAAAATTCCGATCCGTTACTATATGATCATCGTCTAATTGAGATACTACTACTTTCCGAAATTTAGAATGGTTTTTGCCTCCTCGTTCATCTCTTAAATATATTGGCCCTGTTTGAATATCTATGTTCTCACGTGTTTCATTTAATTTATTTATAATCTTTTCTTTTGCTTTAACAATTTTTTCCTTAATCAAGGGATACTCGTCATGGCTTACTATTCCGTTTTTAAAGTCTATGGGTTTCTTAGAAGTTGTCGAATGTATTGTATTATTATAATACATTATTATTCGGTACATTTTCTCTTCGACGCTTTCTGTGTCTTTGTTAGGGTCATGTTTTAAAATTCGGATATGCTCATTGATTGTATTGTGGAGTCTTTCGACATCCGCGTTTGAAGTATGATTATTGTTAGATGTATAGTGTATTTCAATATCCTGTTCTCTTAAAAATTCGCGTAGGGGTAAAGCTTTAAATCCTAGTTCATTATCCATAATCAACTTTTTTATATTTCCGACTGTTGAAAGGTATTGGGTAAGTGCTTTTTTGAATTCGATCCAGGATCTATCTTTTATTCTTATAGCTTGAGCGTGTTTGGAAAATTTGTCTAAAAATGTTAAGAATAATGTTTTTTCTAAAGTATAAAAAACGTCAGCATGAACAATCTCACCGGGCTTATCGGGTGTTTCTGTAATTTTGAATTGTTTTATGGGTTTTCTGTCATACTTTTCTTTATTACATATATCACAATTATTAATGAATTGCGTTATACGTAGTTTTAGTTGTGGGTGGTAAAATTCGAATTTAAGTTGCGCGAAATTTTCGTTAATTCCTCTATGATTATTTTTTAGATGTTCTTTTTCTATTATTTCCGTTAGTTCATTTTCATCTGTTAAATCTTTAAGAAGATATTTGCAACGTATAATTTTGAAGTCCTTGTTCTCAGCAAAGTATTTGTCAAAAACATTTTTCAGTCCAATGAAAACAGACTCGTCATTTATAAAAATTGCATTGGTTTTATCAGGGTTAAAATGATTTTTTAAAAGAGTTATTAGTGTATTCTCATCAAAGTTTTTAGCATAAATTGTCTTCCTGTTATTCTTGAAAATTTGTTCAGTTTTTATTTTCAGTGATCCTGACACTGTCTTTTGTATTACAATTTGTCGTCGATAAAAATTGATTGGATTATTTGTTTCAGAAATAATATTAGGTAAGTCTTCTTCTTCATTGAAATTGATTTCTACTCTAGATAGTGCATCTGCATTACCGTTCATAATTCCTTTCTTATATTGTATATCAAAATCATATTCTTGTAGGCTAAGTCTCCATCTAATTAGCCTTGAGTTTGGTTCCTTCATAGAAAATAACCAAACTAAAGGTCTGTGATCTGTTTCAATTATAAATCGTCTTCCAAAAAGATATGGTCTAAAATATTTTGTTGACCACACTATAGCAAGAAGCTCTTTCTCTATCGTACTATAATTCTGTTCTGAGCCATTTAGACCTCGACTAGCATAACAAATAGGATGACCATTCTGGGATAGAACAGCTCCTAGAGCAAAATTACTTGCATCGGTTTGAAGAACAAATTTTTGATTGAAATCTGGGTATACTAAAACGGGAGAATTTGTAAGGAGTCTTTTAAGAGATTCAAATGCTTCGATATATTCTATATTATTAACGTCGATAACGGAATCTTTCTTGAGATATCTTGTCATTGGTTTGGCTATGGTAGAATAATCTTTCATGAACTTGCGGTAATAGCCGGATAATCCAAGAAATTGTTTTATTTCTTTTTGAGTCTTTGGTAAAGGGAATTTTTGTACACATATTATTTTATCGGGATTTGGTCTAATACCTTCCTCTGATACTACGTGTCCAAGGAAGTTTGTTTCCCTTTTCATGAATTCGCTTTTATCTAGCTGAACTTTCAAATTGACTTCTTTAAGTCTCTGAAATACTTTTATTATTGATTCTATGTGTTCTTGGAGAGAGGTCGAGAATATGATTATGTCATCTAAGTAGACTAAACAAATTTTGTTGATTAAATCGCCCAAAACATTATTCATTAAACGCTGAAAAGTGGCCGGAGCTGTTTTCAGTCCGAATGGCATACGAAGAAATTCGTAATGACCACCTTCCACGTTAAATGCTGTCTTTGGAATATCCTTTTCATGGATTTCGATTTGGTGGAATCCTTTCGCCAAATCGAGTGTTGTAAAGTACTGACAGCGTCCTAGTTTTTCCAGGATTTCATCAATGTTTGGGATTGGGTATTTGTCGTCTATTGTTACCTCATTGAGTTTTCTATAATCTACGACAAGTCTCCATTTAGTTTTGCCACTCGCATCCATCCTTTTTGGAACTATCCAGACTGGTGCTGAATAAGGCGAATGACTGGGTCTTATTATTTTTTTGTCTAACATTTCTTTTATTTGTTTTTTGACTTCGTCTTTATGTACATATATAAGGATATCTGTATGTTTTTGCTGCAATAGGTATATTATTAACTGTCCTTATCTCATGTTTGATTGCATTGGTAAAAGTAAGATCACTCTCTTCGGTATAAAATACGTCTTTATATTTTTTAATAATTGGTATAAGTTTCTTGTGTTCTTCTTCGTTTAAATGATCTAACCGAATTAGTTCCATTATAGGTTTTTCTGTTTTTTCATCAAAATCAAATGTATAAAAATTTTCAGATGTAACTTCATCTGTTCCTTGTGTTTCTAACATAACTCGTTGTGGTAAATTTCCATTTACTTTAACGAAAGTAATTAATTTTATAATTTTCCGCTTCATATACTCCCTCCATTATTTCGATATTCTTATCGTTTAGTATGGATTGTGGGTTATATATTAGTCCGTCTTTTTGTTCAACTTGTAACATTACTTGATGCAGTCCTCTTTTTTCGAAATAGTATTCAATACCGTCATTGGTATATCGAATGGGGATGTCAGTTTCTTCAATTCTTAACAAGTTATCTTTCATGTTTACTATTGCTTTCATTTGTCTTAATATATTATTACCAATTATACCATTATATTTATCGTGAAATTGGCAAATTAAAAATTCTAATTTTGTATCAGTAAGTAAGCCGAATTCCTTAAAAGCTGGAATTGCTACTTTTTCAGAAATTGTAACAGTATGCTGGAGAGTCTTAACGTTCGTTACATCGCAAGGTATTTTCCATTTAGGATTGCAAATCCCAGGATTAATTATAGAGTGTGTTGCTCCAGTGTCAATAATAAATTTTAGACGTCCTAATTTGGTTTTGATTACTATATATGGTAGGTTTCCGTTGAGGCTGTCGGCTGAAAATTTTGGGCATTGTTCATATTGGTCCCGTTTTCTTCTGCTTGTCTTTGTGGATTGCAGTTTTGTCCATTGTTCCCATTATTTTGTTGATTGTGGTCGTGGTTTTGATAATTGTTTGGTTGGAAATATTGTACATTATTTACTTCCATTGGTTCCAGTTGTTGAGGCTGATTATAATTTTGTCCGTTATAATTTTGGTTGTGATTTCCTGCGTTTCTTTGTTGATTCCAATCATAATTATAATTTTGGTTGTTTTGTCTATAATTGTTATCACGCTGATAATTATTACGATTATTATAATTATGCTTTTTATTTGTATTTGTCTTGTTTCCTGAGGATTCCTTGTGTCCATCTTGTCCTTTATTGTTTCGGTTCTTTTTGACTATGCGACCATCTTTTCCCATGTATGCGTATCCATTCTCGAACAATATATCCATTGCCGATTCCAGGCTGTCGGGATTCCTGCAAGTTAATACGGTCTTCATAGGTTCTGGCATCTTATTCTTGAAGATATGCAAAGCAGATCTCCTATTGTTTAAGGCTACCTGATTGGCGGCCTCGCCCTCTCCTAAGACTTGAAGGGCTTTATTATTGAGTCGTCTTAGACGGTGCTTTATTTCATTATAGAAATCAACCGTAGTATTCTCGAAAGTGACGGATCTTAATTCGTCGAATAATTGTTCACAATTCTTCTTTTCACCAAAATTGTTTTCTAATATGTTCTTAATTTCTGTCCATGATTGAGCTTGTGTATTGATTTCAATGATTTCTTTGGCACTACCTATTAACCTACTTTTTATTATGTCTGAAAATAATAGCTGCGAAAGTTCGTCATATGTCCTTAACATAGGGTGTATTCTATCTATAAGTCTCGTAAAGTTTGTAAGGTCGTTTCGGTTTCCATTATATTGGGGAATTGTGTTCAGATATTTAATGGGGTCTAATTGAATTTGGTTAGGTTGAGCCATTTTGAATTTTTGTTTTAAGTTTTCTTTTCTATTGTATTTATTGAAATTAATAGTTTAAACGTGTATATCTAAAAATTATGAAATAATAATCTTAAAAACTATAGCTTACTGTTAATCTGTATATATCTGTTATGCTTTGCTTCAGTGGTTGATGGATACGTCCTTCTTTATTTGGCTTGGCTTGACTTGGCTTTCGTCTCCTTTGGATTGGCTTTCTTCTTCTGGATTGACTTGGCTTTCTTCTTTTTAAGGCACTTTTGTTGGTTTTTTTATTTTGGTTTTCTCTTATAGGATTCACAAGATTTTCTTCAATAAGTTTATTTAGATTGTTTTTTCTAATTTTCTTATATTTTACGGTACTAATTATTAGGTTCGCAAAAATGTTATCACAATATTTTTATTTAGAATATTCACAATTCTTATATTTTTCACAGTTTCTCAGACAATTTTATTACAGTGATTTTATTTTTATACTTTTGGGTTTTTTTTTTTTTTTTTTTTTTACTGGTTCACGAAAAATTTTCACAATATTTTGTTTAAGGGTTGACAATTCTTTTATTTTTTCACAGTTTATCAGACAATGTTATTACAGTGATTTTATTTAGAATGTTCACACAAATTTTTCACAATATTTTACTTAAAATGTTGAAAATCCTTTTATTTTTTTCACAGATTCTCAGACAATTTGATTACAGTAATTTTATTTAGAGTTTTCACAATCTTTACATTTTTTTTTTCACAGGTTCACAAAAATTTTCACAAAAATGTTGACAAAATATTTTTTTGTCAGAGTTTCTTAACGATGTTTTTTATTTAAAAGTTTGAAAATTTTAACGATATTTTTAATTTATATAATTGTCAAAAGATTTGACGAAGATCTTTATTCACAAAAATTATTTTTTGTTTGGTTGTTTTTGTTTTCTAACAAATCACTTTTCACAAAAATTATTTTTTGTTTGGTTGGTTTTGTTTTTTAACAAATCACTTTTCACAAAAATTATTTTTTGTTTGGTTGGTTTTGTTTTCTAACAAATCACTTTTCTTTTTTGATACCGCGTTATAACATTGAAATGTTCAAAAGGGATAATTAATTCTTTAATTACGATCCTTTCCGCGATATCCCATCCTCGTCGCCAGTTTTAGTTTTACTCTTCCGAGTTATTAAAAAAACAAAAATTATTTTTTGTTTTTCGTAGCTTCTGCTACCTATAACTTTATTATTGCGAATCAAAAATATGACTGAAAGGTAAATAATTACATTCCGTTCTTATAACTAAATTGAATACAATAAAATAGCTTATTAATCGTAAATAACAGAATTGAAAATTAAAATAGCTTATTAATCGTTTTCTGTTTCTTTGCAACATTATGGTTTAATTCATAGAATTATTGGTTAGCAAAAGTGTGTTTAAGAAAAATTATGTTTTCCATAATTTTGTCTGCAAAACAGGAAATGGTAAAATAAAAAATAAGGTTGCAATGTTGAAACAGGAAACGTGTGTGCAATGTTTGCAGAAATCAATATCGAGAAATGTAATGTTAAATTAGTACACGGTGGGGTGATATCGTAACTGTTAAGCTCTGTTGTTACGATATCATAACAACATTATGTTAAGTAGTTAAGCATTTTAGACGTTTTTAACCGATAACTTCATATTCAATGAACAGGAAACTGCTATAGAATTCAATCCTGAGTCTGACGTTTTGCTTTCCTACAATTTTTATAAGCCGAACTGCGCTTTAATGGGATTTTTAACATTAACATACCCCTGTTGTTGATAAAATGTTTATATACTTTGTTTCATAAACATTTTTGCATTATGCATCTTTTCCAGTCTTTACAGTTCTATGTCTTTGCTATATAGACCTTTTTGGAACTTGATGCAAGTTTAGAAGAATTTTACGATGGACTAAAATCGTACGTTTTCATGCTCATCAGTGACATGGGTTGATGTCGACAGCGTTTCTTAGAGATTTTGTAGCCATTATCTCGAGAAGTATGGACATGCCCCGAGGAAATTTTTAACGTCGTATAAGGAACACGAGGACAACGTGTTGCACAAAATTGAAAGGCGATACGATTTTTGAAAATTTGTGGGGGCGGGTACTCGAAGGTGTATACCGATATGGTCTATAACCGAACCTGTTCTACGTCTGGTAGAAATATTTCGACGTCCAAAGTATGAACTAAATGGGGTACTCCCTTCTAGAGTAATTGCGCGGATCATTTTAGGGAAAATTTTTGTGCGGAAAGGAGTGGACCGATATGACCCATCTTCGTACTTGAGTTTGGGCAAAATATAATGATAATCTAAGACCATTATCTCGTGGAAACTCACATTTGACCATATCAAAGCCTTATATCCGAAACTAAACCTCCGGTAAATAATAATTAAATAATAAATATTACCTTAACCAAATTTTATAGTGCTTCAAATTCACTTATTCCACAAAATATTTCTTTCTCTTTTTATGCAAGTGCGATTATTTACATAAAGCTGCGGCTGATAATTAATTCCGAGAGTTGAAAGAAGAAGGCAACTAAATTCCTGTGTTGCAAACCTACAATGTCTATCAGTTGTATAGATAAACAACTTGCGGTGACGTTGTACAATATAATTTTCTTTAATATAGAACAAAAACAAGTAAGCCAAGGCTATAGTCGGACGGGGCCGGCCATGCAATACCCTACACCTTTACCCCTGGGAATTACCTTTCCACATATCAAAATTTCTTTATGGAACAAATAAACTTTTTGTAACAAATAAATTTGTGGATTCTTGCCTGCCTGGGGAATCGTTTTGAAAAAACGTGGCAAAACGATCCATGCTGCAATGTATGTATAAAAATCCAATTGCACAATTAAAACGTTAGGGCACCATGTAATTTGCAATAATGTAACAACTGGGAATGGGAAAATGTGGTTCTCTACACATAACCTATTATATATTAAGCAGTTGGCCCGTTATCTAGCAGACTTTTTATTGCAATTTTCATCAGGGGGAAGATCAGTAGTTCTATTTTCATATGTAGTCTACTTTGCCGGTATATGCCCTCCAGGAAATAAAATATAGACCAAAAATATTTTTTTTTATTTTTCATACAAAAGTAATGGTCCATTTCACCCGCTAAATAATATCAGATCATCGTTAAAAATTGTAGGCATCTTCCTCTACCTAAATCCCAACCTCGTGCAAAATTTCGTGATTATTGGGTTATAATTGCGACCTCTAGCGTGTTTATCAATACACTACACACAAATAACAGGGTATATTAGGCTGTAACTCTGTTATCTTATCATGTAGACCAACACAATTGACATCAATAGAAAGGTCAAGCGTTCCTCTTCCAAGTATATCTTACTTGCCAGGAATGTCTCTTCCAAGAATAAAGATATAAGCTGTATACTAAAATTTTTCACAATTTTCACACAAAAGTTTTGGTCCATTTAACCCTCTAAATATTATCTGATCGCCACCTCAAGTTGCAAGATACTTCTTTGTCATATACTCTTACCTTACTTAAAATTTCGTGGCGATCTGACTATTATTGCGACCTACAGAGCATCTACAAAATCGGATAAAAATTATGTTTTTGGTCCATTTCACCCGCTAAATATTTCACGATCATCACCAATTAAAATAGCGATCTATTCTGATGTGAAACCGACCTCCATACCAAATTTCGTGACGATCGGTCTATAATTGCGGCCTGGAGTTTGATTACAATTTATAATGGACAGACGGACACACGGACGGACGGACACACATCTCAAAATCGGTTTATCTCGCCGAGATATGAAGATTGGTATACCACATTGGGGGTCTCCGACGAATATTTCGCGGTGTTACATGAATTTTTACCAAAACAAACTTATAATACCCTTTCCACATAGTGGTGTAGGGTATAACAACAATTATTGATACTACAAGACAAAGCCCAAAGACATAGGTTACCAAGGAGACCCTGTAGAAAATGAAAACCACAGCAAGGGATTGCACTAAATTAATTTACGAACAAGAGCAAAGGATGCCAACACCCTAGTCAATACGATACATTTTGTATTTTACAATAAGTTAACTATACAAGCAGAAAACATTGGAATTAGGGATGTCGAATGGGACAGGTTTTCAAAAATCCCGGGATTTTGGGATTTCCTTAAAACGGGGTTTCGGGATTTTTCGGGGTAATTTCGGGGCTGCGGGAATTGGACGGGACTTGCCACTATAGGAGTATTTTGTAAAATAAAAAGTTAAATTTTCATTGAAAAATGAAATAAGTCGATACAAATAAAATAGCAAAATAGTATTTGAGTAAAAAATAAAGTAATAATATGAAAAAATTGTATCCAACGAACTCTGAGAAATTACTCCCTTACCAAAAAAGTTAAGATGTTTCACATTACACAAGACCTTTGAGTTATTTAGTACCCATTTTCACTCTGCGTCGTTAGTTTTCAGTTTCACTTAGAGTTGCATTTTTTCTTTTTTTTATTGCATTAACGAGGCGAAGAGAATTCTGTGGGTATTACTCGGACAGCTTCCGTATGGTATTCGCAATGACCTGCATTAGTGGATGTCTTAGATGCGAATTGCGTTGTAGTGTTATTTATCACGGCACCGCTTTCCTTTTGTTTGTTTTCAGAACTACAGTTTTCATTCAAACTTGTAACTATTTTTAAGAAGCTCTCTTTGACATATTTATTTACGAAACATATTGATCAATTATATTTTCAACAACTTAATTTATAGATGTTTTTTCATATGTGAATAAAATCCCATATTTAAGTACCTTCGAAAATCCCGGGACCCGAAAGAAATAAATCCCGGGAATCAGGATTTGCTAAATCCCGGGTTTTCGGGATTTCCGGATCGCCATCCCTAATTGTATTGATTACGTTACCGGCCTTTACCGGATGAAAAAGACGGTATTTTGGGTCCTATATAGATATATCGAAATCTAATGAACGTGTAAAAATGTTCATCGATTAGAGCCTTAATTCGGTTTTTAAACAATTTTCGTGAAAATTCAATTCCACAAAAAAATGTTTTTGGATCAGTCTAATGCGCATATATATCTCTAAAAAAAACGCTTCTTTTACATAAATCCTATAAACTAAATGAAACTATAACTATTTACAGTGTATAAATTCAATAGCAATTATCTCAGTTTATCAAGAACACATTTTTAAATTATTTATTTAGAATGGCCTTCATCCTTACTACTCTCAGTCTTCAAAGGCAACAATCTTTCTTCTGCGAATGCAAATGATTTGTCTGTTTGTTTGTAATGAGTTTATCTAAAAAAAAAACTATCTATGTCATGTCGAAGGCTTTTAGCTCAAGTTCTTTTTTGCCATTTGCAAGCATAGAACAAATTTAATAGAAAATACATCTTGTTTTTATAAACTAAAAACCTCCTTTTAGTAGCAGATGTTGTTTATGCACAGAATACAGACATATACGCTTACAGACATATTCGTTTTTTAGCATAAAAGGGTAAAATTCTGGAAAAACTATATCATTGTTAAAGATACATTTTATTCAAATGTGATCCACATTTATGTATGTATTTATGTATGTATGTATGCATGTATGTATGTATGTGTGTATGTATAAACAGATGTATAATAGAAGCATTGGTGATAAGAGACACATTCTGCATTCAAAAACACAATTTAACGTGTATTTCAATGCACAATGGTTCTCTCTACGTCGATGGTTACATTTCATTTAAACATCTTTGATATATAGAAAAGAGATACACGGAACACACAAATCCTACTAGAAAATAGACAAACTTAGAATACCAAAACAAACATAACTAACAAAATACCTCTTTGTGGGTAAGTTGGGATATTGAACATTTTCTTTCAGGGGTGTTTTGCTACTTGTTAGCATTTGTATGTATTTCTGTATTTGTATGTATGTAATAAAGGCAGGCATATAACGCTATTACGAAAAAGGATAAATGGTAATTTGTATTGTATGTACAGTTGAACCTCGATTATCCGTGAATCGATTATCCGGGAACCTCCATTATCCGTGATAGAAAAGACATGTTGGACTTTGTTCCATTTCCTCTATTTTTCGTTATAAACTTCATTACTCGGCATTAAAAGTACACTTTCCAATTAATTTGATTAAGCAAACAAAAGGTAAACAAACAAAAACTGGAAATTCTCCCGTATTACACAATTTGTGTATTTATGGTATCACAAAAACCATGGGACAAAGTCAATTCAGATGAATCTGATGATTATGATATTAAGTATCTTATAAAATTTTTAGAGGATTGCCGTAACAAACTTAAAAAAATTGGAGATTTTCATATTATTTTACGATACTATTCCATCTTTACTTCAAAACATGTTCAAAAACTGCATAAAAGCATTGCCTCCATTATCCGGGAAAATCGATTATCCGTAATGGCTCCGGTCCCGACCATAACGGATAATCGAGGTCCGACTGTATTTGCATGGGATAGACGTTCAAAACATGTAAATTAATGTTTATAAATATTACATTCGAATATATTGTCCTACTTTGTAGTATTGACAATGTACTTCCATATAGGACTATATGATACCCTACACCACCACGATATCAATATAATTGGGAAAATATTTTTTTAGACAAGGTTGCTCACATTTTCTAAATTTTATTAAAATGTCTCTCCAAATACCTCAAATCGGGCGAACATACATATAGGAGCTATATCCAAATCTGGACCGATTCAATATTATTAAGCAAATATTTTAATGGGCCAAATTCGGTGATATTTTCCAAATTGCATCAAAATTGAACAGAATTTGGGTGATTAGTGCACCAAATACCTCAAATCGTGCGAACATATATATCGCCACCATATATGCCCGAAGACGTAGCCGACATGAAAATCGAAATTCGTTTTTGACGTAATCTGATACATAGAGCTAAAATACATGCTCTGGCAAAATTTCAAGCTTCTACGTTCAAAAACAACGATCCTATTCAAGAAATGGCATTTCGGAAAATGGGATAATATTGCAGGTTTTGTTGTAATGGAGGATTTCAAAACTAAGCAATTCAGCGGTTTTGGTTTCACTACTTATTCCTCTTCGTATATGATCGATAACATCCCATATACTCGCCCTCATAAGATTAATATTCCGTAAAACAGTTTTAAATTTTATAACGTTTTTTTTTTTTGACTCTTATTTCTAGTTTGAATTCGACAAGATTTTCCAAATTTTCTTCAAAATTGAACAGAATTTGGGTGTTTGTTACACCAAATACCTCAAATCGGGCGAGCCTATATATGTGAGCTATATCCAAATCTGAACTGATTTCAGTATAATTTGGCACACTTATTTCTAGTCTAAATTCGGCTACATTTTCCATATTCCAACAATATTGGACATAATTTGCGTGTTTGGTGAATCAAATACCTCAAATCAGCCGAAAATATATACGGGAGGTACATATATCCAAATCTGAATCGATTTCAGCATAATTTGGACATTTATTTCTAGTTTGAATTCGACGCGATTTTCCAAATTTTCTTCAAAATTGGACAGAATTTGAGTGTATGTTGCACTAAATACCTCAAATCGGGCGAGCCTATATATGAGAGCTATATCCAAATCTGAACTGATTTCAGTATAATTTGGTACACTTATTTCTAGTCTATATTCGGACACATTTTCCATATTCCAACAATATTGGTGGGAATTTGCGATTTTGGCGCACCAAATACCTCAAATCAAGCGAAATTATATCGTCGGTGTCATGCTTGAGTGTTCCATACGCCAGTTTTGACTTTTTGAGATATAGGTGGTTTCTAAGGTTTTCGTTAAAAACTTGGGTTTGGGCGTCGGGTTAGTAACCCTCCCCTAGAAAAAACAGCCTACTATGAAAAAACGAAAGAAAAGAAAAACAAACCCCTCTAAAGCATAGCCGACCAAGAAGAGCGAGCACTTAAATTGTTTATGTGTGGGTAAAATTACACTGACAGAACAGAACAGGGTGATGATTTTCATATTGAGTATGAAATGAAAAACACAGGAAAAAAGTTGTCACGGCGTGTTAGCGTTCAGATCGTCGGCTTTCCTTTTTCATTTGCATTATAGATCATAAACAGCTCGATTAATAAATTAAAAAAAAAAATAATACTATGATCTTCGCCTAAAAAGGCAAAATTTTCAAATAGAAAAAATATATTGTCGGCGCGTTCGCTTTGTATGACTAAAATTAAAAATAATATACAGTGAATCACAGTCAAAAGTATCCACTTCAGTTTCTTTTATTAAAACTGCGATTGCTAAGAGTTAATTAATGATAGCGATTTCGTTCTTTTTTATATTTTTACATTAGGGTCTTAACTTAAATAAAATTAACGAAATTCGGGTAAATTTAGATAAAAAAATAAAAATTGTTAAACAACATCGATTTCTACCTAGCAGTGCAAATTATCCACTCATATTATTTTTTTTTTCGCACATTTCCCGTCATTAAATGATATTTTGTATGCGTATTATAATGACGCCTAAGGTAAGATGGATATACATTTTTTATTGTTGCATTGCAGCCGAGGCATTCTGCATCATTAAAAATATTAATACAAAACAAAAAATCATTTTCAAATTCTTCCCTCCACATATTTGCTGTACAACTGCAAAATCTTTTCAGTGTACCCAAAAAAAGAAAAAAACAAATAAAGCGGCATCAACCTGCTTGCATGACATTCAGTACAAAACTGAAGTAAAAAACCAAAACATTTGCTCTCTTACTTTGCGTTCGGGTCGCGTGTGTGTGATTTGCCGAAAAACTTCGTAACCATATCAATACCAACGAACGGGTTTGCTCTAAAGTTGACGAACCCCGCAAACGTTTTAAGAACCATGATCTGCGAATCTGCAATTGGAATGTTCGCACTCTTTATAGATAAGGTGCAGTCTTCGCATTGGCAGACGTACTTGAAAAGTACAAGGCCGATATTACTGCCATACAGGAAATACGATGGATTGGGAAAGGCGTCACAACAACACCTAAAGGTGACGCACTGTATTATAGCTGCCATGACGTAAAGCATGAGTTTGGTTGTGGATTCGTAGTTAGTCGAAGACTAAAACATCTGGTATCCAGCTTCACCCCAGTGAATGAAAGACTTTCTGCAATTTGAATAAAAGCTAAATTCTTCAACATTCTTCTACATCATGCTCCCACTGAAGAAAAGGACGAACAGATCAAAGACATATTTTACGAGCGCTTAAAAGAAACATATGACCGTTGCCCTGCCCCTGACATTAAAATTATTCTAGGCGATTTTAATGCCAAAATTGGAAAGGAGAATATCTTTGGCCCAACAGTCGGGAATTTCAGTCTCCACAGTGAAAGATCTGACAATGGTGTGAGGCTGATAGACTTTGCAGCTCCAAAAAACATGGTAGTTAGCAGTACCAGATTTAATTATCTCGATATTCATAAGTATTCATAAGCTGTCTCCAGACAAAGAACAAGTATTCAAATTGATCATGTTGTGATAGATGGAAGACATTCATCGAGCGTGTTGGATGTACGATCGTTCCGAGCCGCAAACATTGATTCGGACCACTACCTAGTTGCAGCAAAGGTACGTACCCGTCTAAAAGTTGCAACTAAAGCAGCAACAGACACAACGCGGAGGTTGCACATCGATAGGCTGCAAACACAACAGATAGCCACAGCATATTCCACTCAACTAGCCCAATTGCTTAATGAGAGCACTCCTTGTCTTGATAACATAACAACACAATGGCAAAATATTGCCCACTCCATGCAAACAGCCGCAAAATCCATAATTGGATACCAGAGACCACCACAAATGAATTCATGGTATGACTAGGAGTGTCGTGCTGCTACCGAAGAGAAAAACGCGGCATATAGAGCCACTTTACAATCAGTAGCAACGCGTAGCGCACAAGAGAGATATCGGGAGAAAAGGAGAGAAGAGAAACGTCTTTTCCGCAAGAAAAAGAGAGAAATGGAAAAGCGCGAGAGTGAAAAAATCGAGATGAACAGGAGCCAGAATGAATTCCGAAAATTCTACCAAAGAGTGAAACATTAAACAGATGGCTTTGGTACAGGCACATCCTCCTGTAGAGACCAGCAAGATAATCTGGTAACAGATACAGATAGCGTGCTCAGAATATGGAAGGAACATTTCTCGAATCTGCTGGTATCCGATAGTAGCGAAGACGATGATACCACAGATCCAATCCCAGAAGATGGTATAGAATGTATACCGCCTGGCCAAGATGAGGTAAAAACAGCAATCAACCGGCTGAAGAATAATAAAGCAGCGGACCCGACGATTGGAACCTGAGCATCCTGTGCCCTTTCCACAAGAAAGGAGATAAGACCGTATACTCCAACTATAGAGACATAAGTCTTCTCCCTATTGCCTATAAGATAGTGTCAGGGATATTGTGCGAACGACTAAAGCCAATGGTCAACGAAATAATTGGACCATACCAATGTGTCTTTAGACCTGGCAAGTCCACCATTGACCAGATATTTACCCTGCGGGAAATCCTGGAGAAGACCCAAGAGATGCAGATCGACACATATCACTTTTTTGTCGATTATAAAGCAGCTTTCGACAGTCCCTCCGATCAAAGGTATTCCACGCAATGTCTGAAATTGGTATCCCCGTAGAGATCATCCGGCTTTGTAAGATGACTTTAACCGTCACTAGGTCATCTGTTAAAATTGGAAGGAACCTCTCATAACAGTTCAGTACCAAAAGAGGTTTCAGACAAGGAGACAGCCTTTCGTGTGACCTATTCAACATTTTGCTGGAAAAGGTAATACGAGATGCAAATGTCAAAAGAAATGGCACAATTTACACCAATAGCCACATGTTACTTGCCTATGCTGATGACATAGACATCATGGGACGATCAGTAAAGGAAGTAACTGATACCTTTAGGAAGGTCGAAGCAGAATCTGCGAAAGTGGGTCTGACGGTAAACGGCGAAAAAACAAAATTGATGGTGTCGACGCGCAAAGCGTCCATAGAGCTCGGACCAACTTTGGACGTTGGTACCTATAATTTTGAGGTAGTTAAAGACTTCGTCAACCTCGGCACAGTTGTAAAATAAGAAGAAGAATTGCATTGTCTAACAGATACTACTATGTTTTAAATAAGCAATTTAAAAACAAAGCCGTGAAACAAAAATAACGCTATACAAAACGCTGATACTGCCCGTGCTAACGTATGGCTCCGAAGCATGGGTACTTGCGCAAGCAGAGAAGGCAGTACTTGGTGTGTTTGAGAGGAAAATTCTTCGAAAGATCTGCGGGCCGATTTGCGTTGACGGTGAATATCGACGTCGTATTTACCCCGAGCTATATCAGCTATACAAAGACATGAATATAGTTAAACGTATCGAGATATATCTTTTGCTTTGGCTAGGCCATATCATTAGAATGAACGATGATGAACCCGCTAAAAAGGCGTATGAATACATGCCACATGGCGGTGCACGCAGAACCGGGAGGCCTAATTTTCGATGGAGCATACAAGTTGATGAAGAAATGAAAAGGCGCGGTATTCCAAAGAGCCAAGCGAAAAACAGAAGGGATTGGAGATCTTTTCTTAGTTCGGTCTATGGAACAAATGTTCTGTAATGGGCCAGCTAAGTAAGTAAGTAAAGTATGGACCAAATCTGTCACTCCCATCAAGAGATATCGTACGCACAATTTTTCCGAACATTTTGAACTTTTGTGGGGAGGTAACTGAAGAAGTGGACCGATTGTGTCCATATTGGAACTTCATCTAAGTCTGGTAGAAATTTCACGATGTGCAAAATGTGGAGCAAATCGGTTACTCCCTTCAAGAGTTATCGTGCGCACAAAATTTCCGAACGTTTTCGAACTTTTGTGGGGAGGTACCTGAAGGAGTAGACCGATATGGACCATCTTCGAACTTAAACTAAGTTTGAACAAAATATTACGATAGCCACATTTTAGACCGAAACGATCCGTTCGAGAGTTATCTTACGCTCCAACCACTACACACGGTGTCATAAGGGTTTTTGCACCTTTCAGGCTATTTTCTCAGGAAGTATGGACTTGCCCCTGATAAAACTTGTACCGTCGTATGGGGGGCAGTGAATATAAGTTGCCGCAACAAAGACCAAGCCATTCGAGAGCAGGCAATAAACTGAACTTTTCCGAAGGGGTCGACCGATTGCGTCCATATTGGACCCTCATCTAAGTCTGGTAGAAATTTCACGATGTGCAAAATGCGGTTGCTCCCTTCAAGAGTTATCGTGCGCACAAATTTTCCGAACGTTTTCGAACTTTTGTGGGGGAGGTACCAGAAGGATACCGATATGACACATCTTCGAACTTAAACTATGTTTGAACAAAATATTACGATATCCAAATTTTGGACCAAATCGGCTCATCCTTTTGAAAGTTATCGTGCGCACCAGCCAGGCAGACAGACAGAGGGGCGGACATTGCTAAATCGACTCCAAATTCTCTGAAACACATTTCGTCCAAACATACTTGGGGTCTAAAACCATTATTTCGATGAGGCACATTTTGCCAGTATAGCCTAAAGGCTGAGGGTATAAAAACAAAAACAAAAAAAGTCATACATTCTTGCAGAAATCGTTTTTTAGCCACAACAATAAACTGCTAAAGTTTTTTCATCGATTGGCCATGGATGCAGTTTTTAAAGAATTTTCACATATAAATTAATATGGAAAGAAAGATCCCTCCGATCACCATAAAATTTCGTATATAAAGTTTTTGGATCAAATGGAAACAATTTAGTCATTTTTTGGGCCGCCCTAATGGACATACCAGTATGTCAATATTCTAAAAAGACTCTTTGGTCCTCATGTACAGCAAACCAATATCTGTTCGAAGTCGATCCAACTGCAAACAAAAATTTTCCTTTTTTTTGATAGGCTAAGAAGTTTCTGAACCGCCCTCGTATGTCAATTTTCTAAAAAGACTCTTTTGTCCCCATGTACAGCAAACCAATATCTGTTCGGAGTCGATCCAACTGCAAACAAATGTTTTCCTAATCATTAAAAACTGATTGTGTGAAAGAATTGAATAGGTACATTGATTAAAAGAAAAATAATAATAGGGACAGGCAATCCTGTGCTACATTTGGCAACTAGAAATCATTACTATGTAATTGTCACATAAGCTTAAAGGACAAATTGTCCTTGAATTTTACAATATAATGACAATGAATTTCCATTTAGGCAGATCTGTATATTCCACAACGGAATCATGTTTACAGTCATAACGGCGAAAAAAAATGGGAGTTGACAGTAACGCATTCAGACATCTATATTAAAGTGCCAGCTTTTCTTAGATTACATTGTGAAATTTATTTCAAAATTACAGGAAAAAAGTAGCAGATTATGAAAATGGAGAACAAAATATGTACACTTGTATCTGCCATTTAAATGTTTATATCGGGATGTTACCTAAATAGGGGAGGAGGTATAACTTTTGTCACAAAAATATTCCTAAACAATTCTTTGAATAGAACAAATATTTTGGTTTGTGGCAGTAAAGTTCCTTCCCTATATTCCAGCTTCTTATTTTGCAAAGTAATAGGAACGCTGTATTTCCATCTGACTAACTGATGCGCACTGTTATATACACTTTGGTACGACCAAAAATGTGCCGTATCGAAATAACAGTTTTAAACCCCAAGTACATATGTTTGGACGAAATTCGTTTCAGATAATTTGGAATAGATTTTTTCATGTCTGAGGTATAAAAACATGTTAAAAGGCCGGTCCATCCCGAGGCAAAGTATAAAAGTATAACAAGATTGAATAAGGACACTCTTAGCTATCTATCTGAAGAAATATCTCCTTGGACATTTTTGGTAGTCCACTTAAGTTTGAATTTGACCAAAAACAAGTAAAATAAGCGTTAAGTTACGCCAAGATGAACTTTTTATATAATATTTTGAACTAATATGGAATAATTAGTTTCCAATCATGTATAGAAATTTTAGGTGGATAACGTTTTTTTGCCTTTGGGAACCATAAATGAAAACTTCAAAATACCTGAAATCGAGCGATACCGTTATATGGGACCTGTAACAAAACGTGGATGGAAACCTAACAGAGGAGCATCAAAACACAAGGAATTTAAATATGCACGTTGTCATTGTATATGTTGAATCTCAGTCAGTGGTTGTCCTTTTTAATGCAGGAGTTGTATACGTCTTGCATAACTTTGAGCGCAATACTGATTGGAGATTCATATTTTTCCAGTGGGACTTCAAGTGTATCTTTAATCATTTGATAACTATTAGGTGGTCGTTCAGAGCTAAATATAGTTCGTCAAAATCTTCAGTGCGGTACAACTGACTGTTCAAATAGTGATCAACCCATGAGTAAGAAATTAATGAACAGATTCTACGCAATTTGTTCCGGGCAGCAAGATAATTGAAAGAAAAGCTAAAATGGCGCAAGTGTTTCAGCGTGAGATGCTATTAATCTCAATATAGTCTCTCCGATCGTATGTTTCTGCGTGTTGCCAGGCGCCATTTGACATTTCCATTTGAAAGTTACACGTTTTTAGCATAAACGTACTCAGGACAGCTTGACATACGAACATGTGTTGGTGTTGTGACCATTTTTGTCTATAATTTTTTCAGAACTTTCAACGTGGATTATTACGACAAGGGTGCATGGATGAAATTAAATCTCTGTATGATGGTGAAGTACCATTTTGTAGTACAGTGAAAAACAAAGGTCGTGAGGGTCGTCAAAAAATGGCCGTTGTGCCAGAAAAACTGATAATGCAAGATCGCCATGTTATATACCGTGAGAAAAAGACATCCTTGGGCATATCTTCCATTAACTAACATTTGATATTGCATGAACACGTGGCTGCCAAATTAATTTTTCTTGTTTGATACCGAGGCAAGAAATTTTGAACACGATCGCGGTGCTACAAAGACATTGGAAAGATGGTCCCTGGTAACGAATCATGGAACTACACGCGTCCTAAAAAAACAGTAATCGCCACAATAAGCTGTAGAAACGTTTAAAAAACACGTTTTGGAGGTGTCTCAATGGGAGTGGAAAAAGTGCTTCAACAAGTGGTTTGAGTGCAAAGAATAGTGTATAAATCATGCTGAAGGATACTTTAGAAAACAACAAACCCGTTTTTGATAATAAATATTCGCGTTTTCATTATTAGGCCAGAAATTTATCGGGCAACCCTCGTAATTTCTCATCGAATAGCATCAAAGGGTTCATCTTTGACGACAAAGCGAAGAAGGGGATCCAGCACATGATGCTGAAGTTGGTTATGGGGTGATCTTGTTCTTTGATCGTATCCTGCAGTCGAACTACAACGTCTGTGATTTACCTGGTATTCTCGCTTGTTGCATGCGTAACAGTCATCACAGTTCATCCCTTTTTTTAACCTATTTAACACACTCTGGGGTCCTATTGTGATGCATTGAGCTTTCCCTTCTTTGAATTTGAACGCAGCCAACTTAATTTCTATAGATTGATTCTTGGGACCCATGGTCCGATATTCAAACCTCTGAAGGTGTTTGTCATTAAAGTAGATGCTCAACTTCTGCAAATAAAACGTGCTTGCCAAGTACTCCTTAACCCGAGCAGCTTCATCGTAGAAAGTCCTGTGGATTGCTGACTACATAGGGCGGGATTGTTAATGCCCTCAGCGGAAAGCTGGTGACACACCGTGGCTACTTTGTAGGACCACAGCTTTGAGCTTATAACAAAGCGTCTTGCAATGTCTGCTGTTTTATGATTCCTTTTGCTCGTTGGTGCTGCATTGTCATCCTCCCAAGGACTATCTGTACTGCTGTCGGATGATTCCGTGCTACTTTCGAACTGTCATGTGTCACTTATCTGGTAAGCGTGGACACAGTCAATTCCGTTATATGGGGTCTATACCGAAACCTGGACCTATGTCCTCCTCCGAACTTCCAAACAACCTCCTCTGAACTTCCGAATAACCTCCTTCGAACCTCTTACGAACTGCCCTTTCCACCTTCAACGGAACCCCATAACCAAATTACAACCAATTTAGGCCGAACATGTAGATGAAAACTTCAAATTGCCTGAAACCGGTCTTCCTTGTCCCGCCTACATATGTCGACAATTTTTGGTGCAAAAGGTTTCCGACATCTGGGAACCCCAAACTTCAAATTACAGTCCATTTGAGCAGAAAATGTAGATAACAACTTAAAAATGCCTGAAATCAGGTAATTCCGTTATATGGAAGCTATACCAAAACATGAAGCAATGTCCATTGGGAATTCCAAATGCCAAGTTACAGCCAAATCGGCCCAAAAATGTAGATAAAAACGGGTGGCACCGCTATGTATGTTGGGGCTATAGGAGCCACACTGGTTCTAATGCCATATTCATGTTTTGTCATCCAAATCTGAAAAAATGTGCAAAGTTTTAGTTTGATTGGTTAAAAATTAGTTACTAGATTCGAACTAAACAGACAACAAAGCAAGTTAAAAACAGTGTAAAAACAAATAAAAAATTAAGAACAAAGTTTAGCCACAAAACAGGACGTTTATGTTTTCTATGGGAAACAAAAGCGATTAACATTGCTGTTATCTATTCCAATAAATTGTTTAGCCATCTATAACCAAAATTCCATACTATTATCACATGTTTTTTTGAAAATGCATTTGTTCCTCTCTTTGTTCTATATGTCTTTGTATTCCATAAGTTCAAATATTTCCTTTCCCGAATATTTTATTCATCATATTGACATTTTATTATGTGTATTTTTTATTTCAACATGTATCTGTTATACAACAATGTCCTTTCAATTTATTTGTAAACTATTTGTGT
The DNA here is from genome assembly GCF_047663935.1 of Musca autumnalis. Taxonomy (NCBI): domain Eukaryota; kingdom Metazoa; phylum Arthropoda; class Insecta; order Diptera; family Muscidae; genus Musca; species Musca autumnalis. The sequence continues at coordinate 14,523,664 of NW_027411977.1, read as the reverse complement.
TGTCAAATGCATTTTTCCAGTCTTTATATTTTTTACTTTGAATCAGTTGTCGCACAATTAACAATTATTTCGAAAATAATTGTAATCCAAAACTAAAAGCCTTTTTAGATTAGCACATTATATGATTTCGTTTTACGAAATCCTAGAAATAAATGTAGTTTATTTACATTTGCTTTTTGCGTCATTTGTTTGCACGCAAAAACACATACACACGCACACAATCACACAACACACAGACACGATAATTTTAATTAGAAAAAAAATTTCAAAGCACAAATGTTTATCAACTGATTTGACTTAATTCAAAAACAAAAAAAAAACACATTTTTTGCAAGTTATTTTAACAATTTATTTTCACTTTTCTTATTGTTTAAGTATTTTTGTTTTTCTCCATTATACAACAACAACATAAAACAGTTGCATTTTTCGGTAGTTTATGACGAAAAAGCAGGGTTGCGTATAATAGTCATTTATTTTTGTATGATAAAAGACGAAAAATGTTGCCTGTTTTAGCAAATAAATGACGTTACGGCCCTAAAACCTGATTTCTCTTCTAATCTAAAAAGCATATAACTCAAAAATCCTCCAAATGCCGAACGTTGTTTAGAATCATCGCAAAACGTTGGGGGAGAGATCAACATTTGTAAATTTCTGTCATGTTTTGTGCATGTCCACATCACACAGGAATTTCAGTGTAATCCAAAAATTAAAATTAAATACTTTTTTGGGTGGGAAAATACAGACAAACATACTCGTATTTATGACATTTTATTTCCATTGCGACGTATAAGCAATATAAGCAATGAGCACTACACTGTTCATTATACGCACCATGGCACTTAAATGGGTTTGATAATATGTAACAGTCTCCAGCAAAATGTCTCATGCTAAAATAGTAGTTGCACCAAGTTATTGCGGATTACATGATTTTACGCGAAAGAAATCAAATATTACAGGTTGATTCGTTCATCCAACCAGACCGACGGACGAATGTACTGAAGCAAACATCGACCGCTAGCGACCCAGAACTATTTTACAGTTGAAAAAGGTAATAATTGAAGAGGGTTCCAGAAATATGTTAATAACTTTGTTCTTAGACCGAATTTTTCTTCCGTTCTTTTTGGAAAATGGGCCTACTTATTTTCGTCTATGATCTTTATTTTTTAGTTTTGCATTTTAAATTATTATTTTGCGATTGTATAACCCACAAATTATCACAAAATTCTGCACACTCGTCTCTATTAATTGCACAGTAAACAAATCTCAACATTGACACCTTCTCGTCTAACAGTAAATGCAAATTTGTAATAAACAATCTTTGTTATTGATGTTTTGTAGTGTTTACTACCATATTGCGAAGAAAAAAACATAAAAGAAGAAAGTTAAAAATTGACTTTTGGCAAAGAATTCGTATTTGCGTTCAATGTGCGACGGTAAGCGTTCAACGTAAAACTCTCGGACACACACGCCCTGTGACACCGTACTCTTTACTTAGTAATGAGTAAAGTAATTAATTTTTTTTAGAAAGAATCCGTTATTTTTCAACTTACTGTAATTCAGATAGCTTGAAGCTTGTTTACATAACTTTTTAATGGTTTATTCGGCACATACATATGTCTCCCAAATTTGTTGCTGGGATGTTATCTATTGAAACATGTTGCGTGTCGATAATAGCAATCACCTCAATCAACCACTGGCTACAAAACAGCCACAAAGAGCATTATAGGTTTTGTTATTAACGGTGTTTCCTTTTGATCATTTCAGTTTTGAATTTCTGTTGCATAACAAACATAACAAAAACTTTACATTTGTACGTAACTTTCCATTTCCCACATAACAACAAATTCTGAGGGGTTTGCATCGTTTTTCCTATGAACCTAGTCTAGATGTTGCTGTTGAAACAGTATATGATATGACTTCCTCCTTAATAAGTCGTTGCTTCTGTCTCCAAGTCTAGGATTGTGGCTGCTTAGATGGGTTGTAACCACAAAACTACTGGAGTTAGTTTTGCAGGGTACTTGAAACAGTACGGCAGTGTGTTCTCATCCGTCCCAAACGTACTTGAGCAAAACTATTCTGGTTTGTCGTGGCAGATGGCGCACAGTGTCACGACCGTGGCCAAAAATGAAAAAAACAATTTACCTCGTAATACAAATTTATTGGTAGGAATTGATAGAAAACATATGATAGCTTTTTTCCATCATACTGTAGTATGTCTTTCACAACATTGCCTGTTAGGTGGCGATGACCCACGTTCGAATCCAAGCCGGGCTCAGCTGATTTTTTTATTTGTAAGTTTTGCCTTTTTAGGGCGAATGCCATGATTTGTGAGGATTTTAATTAATTTAATTAATCGAGCTATATGACCTAGGGAGATTACATTGAAAAATTGCATAGCTTTCTGAACCACAATCCACTTAAAAATCTTTCGATGTTAAAGACATAAAATGATGGCAAAAATCTATCAACTGTAATATGATTTAATATCGAAAAATTGATTTCTAGAATAGAAGGGGTACAAATAAGTCGTCTTTGGAAATAAAAAGCTTCAATTTGAAATTCGCAAATGCAAATTTGCAATCTTGGATGTATAAATATGAGCTCCAAATGGCGAAAATTGTCTAGCAACAACAACATGTAATATGCCTGAGGATGTTAACCTAACCAGTTAACGAAACGATCGTCGAATAGTGGTTGATGTGTGTAGGACTTCGCTAGATATCAATTTTTCAATGTAATCTCCCTAGGTCATATAGCTCGATTAATTAAATTAATTAAAAACCTCATTAGCATTATGCGCAAATATTTAAAAAATTAAAGTAATGGTCGCTACAGAAAAAATTTAAATAAATCAGTGACCAACACACCCAGGTGTTACCCCCGTTTTTAAAAAACCGCTTTGCGTTGTTGGCTATAGATCATATATTTTTCTGGGCTTATTAATAATCTTGCTTTTGAAAGAGAGACTTTGAAAAATATCGATATTAAAAAAGGGGAACAGCGAAAGCCAAAATTCAATTTTTTACTAAAAAAAATGAGCCGTAATCGGTCAAATCAAAAAATTAATTTAAAGGAAAATTCTTAAATTTAAAGACAAGAATTTGATGTATCACAAAAAAATATGAAGACTGAACTGAACAAATTTCAGTCATTTCGGGTGGATATTGAGGCCGCAACCTTCAAAATACCGAAAATGGGGAGGTACGGTTCTATGGGGGCTATATGAAGACAAGGACCCATACCGACAGATTTCAGGTGTAAAGTTATAACCCCCTACGAACACTAAATACCAATTTTAATCTATTTCGGTGTGATAAAGAGTCTAAAAGCTTCAAAATACCGAAAATCGGGAGGTACGGTTCTTTGGGAGCTATACCAAGACGTGGACCGACCATCCCAGATTTTTGTCCTGGAGATTGTATGTAAATAATAAATACGTGTACCAAATTGATACCTCCTATCGACTATTCGGTGATTAGGATGACATACACGGTAACACTCGAGCAAGGTCTGCAACCAGAGCATGTCATTGTGAGAGGAAGAATTGAGAATTGTCCCAGCATGCAGATTGTCCACGGATGACACAAGGAGACACCCTGTTGCAGGACGTTGCTCTTATGTTTGAGTACCACACTGATACCGCATAGCATGCCATAGACCGACTTGTCTTATATATCGATTCGTAAAGGGACTTGAGGACCTACATATAAGTTTGTCGCAGATATCTGTGGTATGCACGTAATATTTTGTCCAAACTTAGTTTAAGTTCGAAGATTGGATATATCGGTCCACTACTTCCGGTACCTTCCGCGCAAAAGTTCGAAAATGTTCGGAAAATTTGTGAGCACGATAACTCTGGAAGCGAGAAACCGATTAAGTCCATATTTTGAATATCGTGAAATTTCTATCAGACTTTGATGCGGTTCAAATATGGGCTCAATTAGTCTACCCATTCGGGTACATCCCACACAAAATTTCGGAAAAGTTCAGTTTAGGACCAGCTCTTAAATCGCTTTGATTTTTGTTGTAAGAACTTGTATTTACTGCCCTCCATATGACGGTACAAGTTTCATCAGGGACAAGTCAATATTTCCTGAGAAATTAGCCTGAAAGTGGCAAAAAACCCCTATGACACCGTGTGTTGTTGTTGGAGCACAAGATAACGCTCGAACGGATCTGCCGATTCGGTCCAAAATCTGAGCTACGTAATATTTTGTCCAAACTTAGTGTAAGTTCGAAGATAAGCCATAACGGTCCACTTCTTCAGGTACATCACTCACAAAAGTTCAAAAATGTTCGGAAACATTGTGTGCACGATAACTCTTAAATGGGTCACTCCCTTGGTCTATACTTTACACATCCTAATCACCGACGTAGTCAGAGGGCTCTTGCATTCGCTTCCTCCATTACGACGGTAAAAGGTTTTTTTTTTCAAACTTCTTGAGAAAACAGCCCCCAAAGGTATTAAAACTCCCTATGGCACCATATGTGGTGGCTGGATAGCACGATAACTCTCGAACTGATCAACCGATTTTGTTCAAAATTGGGCCTTCGTCATATTTTGTCCAAACTTAGTTTCAATTCGGAGATGGGAATACCGGTCCACAAATTCATGCACTTCCGCCTGATATTTAAAAAAAATGTCACTAAAATGGTATGCACGATATCTCTTGAACGGTGCAACCGTTTAACTTCTAAAATGTCGCATATCGGTCCTCTCCTCCCCCACAAAAGTTTAACATTTGTGTCTGAGTGCAGTTTAAGGTCTGTTCGAAGATCCTTTGGAAATGTATACCGATGCTGTTTGTTGTGGTCCTGTTTAAAGCGATATTACGATTTTCGTGGACAAGTCCATGCTTCCTGGCATACTGGTCCAAAAGTTATAGGACGACCCGCTGAAATGACTAGTGGGCGAAATATGTATCGAAAAGATATGACTCCCAAAATAAGATCCACTTCCGTAATAAACTATGTCGGTCCATTCCTTCAAGTATCTCTTCCGCAACACTTTTGAACTTTAAACCTAATTCACATTTTAGTAGGCAAGTTCAAATGTCCAAAAAGGGCCACAAAATTTTTAAAATACCTTAAATACATTCGATCTATCCGTATCCGAATCACATAGGCTGAGGGTATATCTCTGTCGGCAAAGCCGACTGATACTTTTTTACTTGTTTTGTATAGGTCTTGCATAACTTTAATCGCCTGCTTACAGCAATGCTTGCTTCAGGCAATGCTGATTTGAGACTTCAGCGCTAAACAATTCATTACTGAACCATTGAACCGATTTTCAGCAACCTTTCTCGAGTTTCAGGCATCAGAACGCTAACCTTTGCAGCAGTCGAACTACAACGCCTGTCATTTCGCCGGTTTTCACGTTTGTTGTATCGGCAACAATCGTCACAATTGAACCCCACTAATCGAACACATCTAACACATTCTGAAGTTCTCATGCGACTGATTGAGCTTTTCCATCTTTCATATCATAAATTTGTTAAATAAACCATAATTTCAAAGCTCTCAAAGTGTTTTTCGACAAAGTGCGTGCTCCAATTCTCCAGATAAAGCATGCTTAATAAGTACTTCTCGTCCGTGTAGCTTATTTGCAGAATTCCTAACTGACGTGGGGTTTGGATTTCCATGCCCTCAGCGGAAAGTTGGTGGCACACCGTTGCTGCTTTGTGGGACGACAGCTTTGATCTTATAACAAAGCGTCTTGCAATGCATGTTGGCTTATGCTTCCTCTTACTGCATTGTCATCTTTCCAAAGACTATGTGTAATCTTCTCAAAAAGGTAGTACTGCGTAAGCCAGTTTGGAGGCGAAGGAGTGAGAAACTAACTTCCAAATGCTTGAAGAGTGTTGATACTTTCCACTTCATGTGTCAACCGAACGAACCTGTTTTCACGTTCAATAAATGTTAAAACTGACTTGCATGTAAAGGTATGTATGTAGGCGAATGTACCATGTAGAAAAATGTCTCATTTCTCCGAATATTGAAGAACAGATGAACAACAGTATCAACAAATATTTTCCATGAAAACATTGATGGAAATGTTTGCTAAATTTCGTAGAAATTCATGCTAACGATGCATAAATGTGCATGCAATTTGAAGACACAAACACACAAATATTTGTACATGAAATTTGTTGGCTTTTCTAGTTTTGAAATATTTAACAAGAATCAATTCTAGCATCAGTCAATCTGTATAAATTTTTGTTAGTTGTGATTTTCTCTGTTTTCTTTTCTCTTTATTAGTTTTTAATATTTTTTCTACCTACCATGTTTTTGTTGGCTTATAAATTGTTAATTGATTTCGAGAACTAAGAATTGGTCACTTCAAGTCTCAGCTATTGTCTGCATACAACACTTGCTCTTAACAAGCGACAATTAAAGTCCAAAGGAATGTTCAATGAAGAATGAATACCCAGCAAAATAAATTGGAAGTAGTGCAATGTGGACTAGTTCTGTCACGGCATGTTTTGATGCAGTTCAACTGGAGTCGTGAAAAAGGCACTCCATTCCTCACATTTTAACCGCATTTGGATGCAATCCAAAGAATCACATCCACTTGTCACATTTTAACAACATCCGGATGCAGTTCAACGGAGTCGTGAAAAAGGCACTCCAATTCCTCACAATTTAACAGCATCCGGATGCAGTCCAAACGGAGTCGTGAAAAAGGCACTCCGTTCGCTACATTTTATTAGCAGTTGTTAGAGATCCCTATATGTACATAAATCAGATTGTACATCTCTACAGGCAGCGGCTTTCATTTTCCAAAAAGAGATAAGCGTGTTAACATGTCCAAACATTTGTTAATACAAACTAAATAATATTTAATATTTAAATAATATTTAATTTGTGAACATTTTTCCGGCAACTCACCAGAAGAAAATTTCCGAATGGAGTGCTGTTGGAGTGCGTGTCGAAATCTTAAATGGTGATGGGAAGACAACCCATTTAGCAAATGAAGCAAAAACAGTTCAGCTTGGAACAAATGCAAGCGGAGGAAACACACATGTTTGCGATTGAATTCAATGGAGAATTTTCATAATTTGTGTTAATGTAATAAAGTTCTTAATATTTTTGTTTTGCACAAATAATAAATGCATTTTATTTGTTCTGGCATATTTTGTAATGGCTTGCAAAATTTCCGCAGAATGCCTGTACCAAACACGTGCTTTGGACTGCCTCCTATTCTACCCCAAAGGGTTAGTTAAAATGCAATGCCAAAGGGTCAGTTAAAATGCAGTGCCAGAGGGTCAGTTAAAATGCAGTGCAAAAGGGTTAGTTAAAATGCAATGCCAAAGGGTCAGTTAAAATGCAGTGCCAGAGGGTCAGTTAAAATGCAGTGCAAAAGGGTTAGTTAAAATGCAATGCCAAAGGGTCAGTTAAAATGCAGTGCCAGAGGGTCAGTTAAAATGCAGTGCAAAAGGGTTAGTTAAAATGCAATGCCAAAGGGTCAGTTAAAATGCAGTGCCAGAGGGTCAGTTAAAATGCAGTGCAAAAGGGTTAGTTAAAATGCAATGCCAAAGGGTCAGTTAAAATGCAGTGCCAAAGGGTTAGTTAAAATGCAGTGCTTTGGAGTGCATCTTTCAGTAGTCACGCTCTTGTAAAAATCATCAGTGAAAATGCATAATTTGATGCACATCCAGATCACTTGTACATATCATTTAACTGCATCTTTGGAGGCAAACATTTTGCTGGGTAACTAATCTTCTTTGGAAATATCCAGTTTCAATGATGGACACAACACGATACACAGTGGAGCAAAGTTTAGCGTAAGATTTCACTATTCTTCTTCCATTAAAATTAAATCATAATCTATTCAAATTAAATTACATGTATTATGGTAAATATATGCGATTACCAACCAACCTTGCAAGGGGAAGGGTACTGCATTTTGGATTCTAGATTGAAAGAAACATTTTACTTTTTATACACTCAGCATTTATACTAACGAGGGTACATACACTTTCCAACGGACAAAATGTGCCTCATCAAAATAATGGTTTTAGACCCCAAGTATGTTTGGATGAAATGTGTTTCAGACAATTTGGAGTCGATCTAGCCATGCCAGGTGTCTATCTGGCTGGTTGGTGTGCACGGTAACTCTCGACTGGATGAACCGATTTGGTCCAAAATTTGACGTTAGTAATATTTTATCCAGTATAAGTTCGAAGATGAGCCATATCCGTCCACTCCTTCAGATATCTCCCCCACAAAAGTTCGAACATATTCGGAAAAATTGAAACTAGTAACCGAATTGGTCCATAATTTGCACATTGTGAAATTTCTACCAGACAAAGATGAGATTCCAATATGGACTCTATCTGCCCATTCCTTCGGGTACTTCCCACACAAAATTTCGGAAAAGTTCAGTTTAGGACCTGCTCTCGAATCGCTTGGATTGTTGTTGTAGCAACTTGTATTTGCTGCCTCCAATACGATGGTAAAAGTTTTATAAGGGTGAAGTCTACACTTCCTGAGAAAAAAGACCGAAAGGTTAGTTTTTTGCGTGTGCTATAAGATAAGATTAGATTTTTTAAATGTTACACTCTTTGAGCAAATTAACGAAATAGGGAAATTACACCCAGCAAAATATATGTTAGAAATATGTTTGGATCCAAACAAATATATGTTTGCAACATTTTGTAACATATCTCAATTTTATTTGTTTGGGTACCAACATATTTTTTATGTTAGAACTTTTTTATGGGTGAAGAGAGGATTTTTGTCAATGAGAGTAACAGCAGGGGTGTCGCTGCTGCGGAATGCTGTTTTATAATAAATGGTGGTGTGTATGCGGCCAAATACGTGTGTTTCGTGCGCTGTTGTTGTTAACCAACGTAGCGAGCGAAGGGGGAAAAAATGTCGTTATTTTCTTCAGTTTTCTAAATACAATCTTACTCAATGATTGTATTTAGAAAACTGAAGACGGTAAAGTAAGTGAATAAATCAGTGTCTTGCATTTTCTCTAAGAAATGGTGCTTTTCAGTAAATTAAATGCCCAATAAATTTTATAATTGAATCAAAAAGGTGAAATTGGACAAGGAAGAAATCGCATTTAATATTGGGTAATTACATCAATACATGTATAAATCCTTAAAGGGTGTATACACTTTGATACGGCCAAAAATGTAACTCATCGAAATAACGATATTAGAGCCCAAGTATGTTTCGACGAAATTCGTTTCAGACAATTTGGAGTCCGTACGTCTGTCTGTCTGGCTGGCTGGATGGTGCGCACGATAATTCTCAAACGGATCAACCGATTCGAACCAAATTTTGCGGATCGTAATATTTTGTCCAAACTTAGTTTATATTCGAAGATAGGCCTTATCGATCCATTCCTTCGGGTAACTTCCCCACAGAAGTTCAAAATTTATCTGTAAAATGGTGTGAACGATAACTCTCAAATGGAGCAATCGATTTGGTCCAAACTTTGCACATCGTATTATTTCTTCCAAATGTGTTTCAGTTAGCTGTCCATGCGGCTCCCTTTACGACTGTACAATTCCATACTTCCTTAGACGGCACCACCCAAAATGGCAAATCCGCAAGATATTTCTTGCAGGGAGTTTCTGATTGGTGCAGACTTTGCACATACTTTTATTTCATCCAGGCTTGTATCAGGTTGGAATATGGTCCACTCCTTCGGGTACGTCAACACAAAATTCGGAAAAAGGGAACTTTTAGATCTCCTCTCGTATCGTTTTGATTCTTTTTTCAGTTGGTTGTTCTAGCGGCCTCATTTAAAAGGGTTCAATTTTTTCCGGAGTATGTCAATACTTCCTGAGATAATGGACCAAAAGCGCCAAATCCCTGCCGGTACATACAAGATAACTCTAAATCTTTTTCAAAAATTTCTTCCAAACTTAGTTTAATTTAATATTTCGAGTCTTTATGAAGGAGTTTGGTTACTAAAAATGTTTGGTACATACAGATTTTATAACAAACTCGTGATACAAAATAAATATATTTTATATACGGCATAATTATTGTTTTTTTTTTTTTTTTGATGAGTGTTAAGGATTATTGATTTCTGTACTCATAAATTGTTTTAGGCTGTTATTAAATAACACCTAAGATCTGTTAGAGTTGATAGTAATCCATTATTTGCTCGTTTATTGGAGCAGAGGAGCTACAAAGGGTAATATTGCTTACAGGACCATTTTTATACCCTACACCACTATGTGGAAAGGGTATTATAAGTTTGTTTTGGTAAAAATTCATGTAACACCGCGAAATATTCGTCGTAGACCCCCAATGTGGCATACCAGTTTTCATATCTCGACGAGATAAAGCGATTTTGAGATGGGTGTCCGTCCGTCTGTCCATTATAAATTGTAATCAAACTCCAGGGGCTGGATTCTTGTTCTACGAAAATTTGAAATGAAAAATATTTCCTTTATAATTTTTTCATTTGACAGTTTTCTCCTTTATAAAAGTTTTCATTTCACATTTTCATAGAAACAGAATTGAGCCCCAGGCCGCAATTGTGGGCCTAGACCAGAATAGACACCTATTGTTATTGACGATGATCATGAATTATTTAGCGGGTGAAATGGACCAAAAACATAATTTTTATCCAATTTTGTAGCGGCTCTGTAAGGGTATATGTCGAAAAAGGAGCTTGCATTTTTTGATGATGATCAGATAATATTTAGAGGGTTAAATTGACAACACCTTTGGTGTGAAAATTATTAATATACAGCATATATCTTTATTCTTGGAAGATATATTCCGGGTAAGTAAGCTATACTTGGAAAATAAACTTTTGACCTTTCTATTGATGTCAATTGTTTTGGTGTACATGATAAGATAACAGAGTTATTGCTTTATATATCCAATTACTTGTTTGTAGTGTAATAATAAACACGCTAGAGTAGAGCTGGCAAACTATCGATATCCGCAACATTTGATAGTTTCGATATTTTCATTTCAACCTATCGATAGTATCGATACTATCGCCCTTTCGTTTCAACACACAGTGGAAAGAGGTGACAAAAATATTTGTAGATCTTAAATTTCCAGTATTGGTTCCTGGTGAAGAAAACCCGATAAAACCGCAAAAGTCAGCTTTGTAGGTCCGATTTTGGTTACAGTTCCCATATAATGGTTCCGCATGCTATATAGGGTATTTTGAGCAGTTTATACTTATTTGCACTTTCTAACAATATGTCTGTTTCAGAACTTCAAGAATCTATTAATTTTTACTATTTTTTCGAATTATAAAGAACAAACATTTTATCGTAGTAAAAATTACCCATTCTTCGTCAGCTCTACTATTTCGAAACAAAAAAAAAATCTGGATCTCTTGTACCGGGTTAACCTTCTTTACGAAAATTTGAAACCCAGTGGGTTTATTAAATCCGGTTATATGTAAACGTACTATTAGAAAACAATTGAATACTAAAGCTGGAAACACATACAACGTTTGAGTAAAGTTTTGTGCATGGTACAAATACACAGGTAGCCGCATCGGCAATTGTTGGTAACATAAGATGTCAAAATTTGACATCAATTCAATGCAATTGACACATTATGTTACCATCAGCTGGCTTGATAATGCTACCTGTATTATTGTACCATGGTTTTGTGTCGTTTTGGCCGTTTTTACACTGTTGGGCATGATGCCGAAAAATTCAAATTCATTTGAAATATATGCCAGCAAACACATCAACGCCGGACTTTGATGTCGGCGTCGCCCTGTTGTTGTTGTTTTTTTGCCAACGCCCAACGCAAAACTTTACTCAAACGTTGTATGTGCTTTCAGCTTAACATTTTGGTTTGGGAGTATCCATGAATTCTAAATAAATACCATGGCGGAATGATAAATACCCAAAAATACATTGGAAATTTAGCCAATTCAGTTTTGTCCGATAATATCGATTGAAAAAACTATCAATCGATAGTGACATTCAAAATAAAGTATCGATATTATCGATAGTTCCATCGATTGTTTGCCAGCTCTACGCTAGAGGTCGCAATTATAACTCATTAGTCACAAAATTTTGCACGAGGTAAGACTTTTGGTCGAAGAAGGTGCCTACAATTTTGGATGATGATCTGATATTATTTAGCGTGTAAAATGTACCATTACTTTTCTATGAAAAATATAAACATTTTATATTTGGTCCATATTTTAATTTCTGGAGGGCATATACCGCCAAAGTAGCCTACATATGAAAAGAGAACGACTGACCTTTTCACTGATACAAATTGTAATAATGAGTTTGGTAGATAACGAGGCTACTGCCTAATATAAAGTGGGTTTTCTGTAGAGAACCACATTTTCCTCCCATGCTATAATTGTCCCTATCATGACAGAGAAATTCCCAGTTTGTACATTATTGCGAATTGCGTGGAGCCCAGGCGTATTAATTGTCCAATTGGATTTTTTATACATATCGCACCTGTTCAACAGAAGGGTAGTTATTAAAAATTGTAACTTTTTATTAAGAAAATTAATTACCCTACCCACTGTAAAAATCTGTCATTTCTTTGTCTATTCTTTCGTCAAAAATATCGGTATTTCACTTTTCATACTACTACATATGTACCAACCGTTTTTGTCTCTACTGAAAAATAGAAAAGTTTGAGTCGCTTCGCCACGTTTTTTTCCGTGCCGCTACCGTTAAGGTTTTTTTGAAATATTAATTTTGGTGAAGGTGAAGCCACCCACTTACCTCCTCCTGGCTATAATTTTGGGATTAATACATACAACAAATTACCGCCAAGTCCGAACGGCGTGCCCTAAGACACCGCTTGTAGATAAGTTTTTCATTACAGAAATACTCAGGAAATGTCGTCAACATTACTAAGGGGTATTTCGCCACCATTGATCGATTCCTCGGCCAGGTAACTTCAAACGGTGGGAAAATACCCCTCAGTAATGTTGGCGACATTTTCTGAGTATTTCAGTCTTGTAAAACTTCTCTACAAGTGGTGGCTTAGGGCACGCCGTTCGGACTCGGCGATAAACTGTAGATCCCCATATCAGGAAATATGAATCGGGGTGTACTTATTGATATGAGAGAAGTCTCATTTGTCCCTTATGATGAGGTGGCAGAATCCACAAAGTTATTTCTTAAAATAAGGTTATTTGTTCAATAAATGAATTTTGATTTGCTGAAAGCTAATTTCCTGGGGTAGTGGTGTAGGGTATCACATGGTCGACTCCGTCCGACAATAGTCTTTGCTTACTTGTTTTGATCTAAAATCATAAAAATATTAACTTTTTTCGACGGGTTTTTGATGTTTTCTTATTTTGGGTAATAGTTTAGCACATTTTCTTCACAATCACAAATATTATTGATATTTGCAATATATTGGAGGTCATTATGGGGCATTATCTTTGATTATGGGTCCATATGGGTTTTCAGCCCTATTAACTCTAGAAGGGGAATTACAATTTTAATTTTTGGTGCAGGCTCATTCAGGAAAAATGTTAGGAAGGAAAACTATAGTTTTTCCTATGATTTTGACGGTCAAGTTTAAATTTCCTTAAGAAATTGTCTTATTTACTTAAAGTGGCTCTATTATTTCGCACAGCTCTTTACAGGCTCTGCCCTGCCTAATACAAGGTGAACCCCTAAATTGGAAAAATGTTGACTGAATTTTATTTATGGGATAATGTTCCACTATAAACATGCAATTTGCGCCATAAAACACTTTTCAGAAGTGGTTTAGAAACGTTTAATGCGTTGTAACTTCAGTGGCTCTATTATTTCGCACAGCAGTTGTATTTGTTTGCACCCAAACATATAATTTGTTTGCAGGACCCAAACATATATTTGTTTGCAGGACCCAAACATATGTTATGATTGCGACTGATTGCAAACAAATATATGTTTGCTGCAAAATATGTTTGGGACATATGTTAGAGAGGCCTTGCTTTCCTCCGTGTACTCAGGACAGTTTGACATACGACCATGTGTTGGGTTGTTTACATTAACTTGATTGTGACACCTCGAAAACATGGTTTTTGAACATTTTTGCAGCATCTTCTGGCGATTGCTGCTATTGTTCAGGTTCGTACGCATAATTCCCTGATTCGTCACCTGGATCCATCTTAAAAACGTTTTTCGAAGCACCGCGAACGTATTTATTTCATGCAATATCGAATATCTCACGGTATTTAACATAGCGATCTTAGTTTATCCGTTTACGCACGGCTTAATTTTTTTCTGGCGCAATGACCGTTTTTGGATGACCCTCACGACTTATGTTTTATTGTGAGTGTCCGCCACGATTGAATACTTTGAATAAGTTGTCCATAGTCCTACCCAGCAAAAAAAGTCCTCCCAAAATCATGGGTTTTGTAAGGGATTTTTGGCAGCCGTAACTACTCGCAAACCCTCTTTCTTCCCCATTATTTTTACAAGGGCATGTCGCACTCAGTTTGTAGTTATTTTATGACCACTAGAATAACCAGTTATTCTGTGGCCACTAGGAGTTGAACAGTAAGTTGAAAAAATTTATATTTTTAGAACAGTTGATTAGAGTTGGGCAATCTCGTTCCTTTTGCGGTTCGATCTTTTCCGTTCCGTTCCGCAAAAGGAACTAGGTCGTTCAGTTAGTTCCATAGTTCCTTTTAGTACCAACCTTTATATATATACCCACACTCATACTCGTTCACTCAGTTCGTGCTTCTTCTTCATCAAAACAAAAAAAAATACATATATTGTTTTCGGCTTTCTTCATGGTAGATAACAAATATTTAAAACAAATTTACAATCGTTTTTCTAATTAAAAATATTTCAATTGCTTTTTTTAATTCGGCAAAGATCAGTTTAGTAAGAGGTAGTTTACACTATCTATCAATGTCATATGACACGTAATAAAAACATTCCATATCTACCCACGCAGGCAATATGGAGACGTACTTTTATTACATTTTTACTGGTGTGGACGCACAAAGTAAATGGCGTAAGGAAAATCTCCAATATTCCACATATTAGTGAATATTTAACGATGGAAAATTTCATGTCATATGACATTTACATATAGTGTAAACTACCCCTAAGAAATGAAAAACGAAATGACACTATGAGATTTCTTATTCACTAATAAAAGAGAGGGAGAGCGAGACAACTGATGTTAAATGAACTGATGGAACTAACTGAAAAAGAAGAACAAAAAGAATGGGAGAAAAACGAACGAGGGAGCAAAAGGAACTAGCTGAACCGCAAAGTCGGACCTAGTACCGGTCGTTCCTTTTATGGAGTAGTTCCTTTGAACTAGTTCGTTCCGGAACGACACAACTCTACAGTTGATGTAGAGATTTTCTTTAATTTCAACACACTTCTTACTTTTATTTTACTTTATTTTATTTCGCTCGTTGTGCGAGTTGAACACACGAACCCTCTGATTTCTAGCCAAAGACACTACCCAGCAAACCAATCGTACCGACATCGTAACGAAATCGGAACAAAATTCGGACGATACGTCCGATATCTGATCCGAAATCGTAACGACATCTTAACGAAAGTTGTATGAAGTGGTTGACATAATTTCGGAACGAAATGTCGGATCGACATCGGATCGATTTCGGTCCGATTTCGTAACGAAATCTGAAGAAAATCCTTGGGAAATTCGGAAAGGAAATATGTTTCCGACAATCGTTCCGAAATCGGTAAAAAATCTGAACTATTTCCTCTCCGAAATTGTTCAGACGTGTCGGACATCAGACATCTGGTTTGCTGGGTACATACTATGCCACTCACACGAACATTAAGGGTTGCTTAAGAACTTAAATGTGCTGTCACATGTGTACCGCGAACTGTTATTTTTTAATTAAAAATGCTCGCGTGCCGACAGGGAGCGTTGAACACACAACCCTAGGATTTATAGTCGGACACACACTCACTGTACCACCGTCCTAATTACTTAGTGAGGAGCAAAGTAAGTAGGTTTGCCTTGTAATTTTTTTAAGAAGTATCCCATTACTTTTCAGATTACTTGTAATGGGAAAAGAAGCTTGTTTACATTACTTTGTAATGGGTTACGTAATGACTAATGGATCCGAATTTTTGCTGGGTATATATAGGTCCTTTGTCGACATACAAAGATTTAGTTTGATCGATGCACTCTTCCTGTGATTATCCATGTCGAAAGTTGTAAAAAATTATTGGACTAACATGTTCACAAGTAAATTTCATTTTTTTGCAAAGTGATTTTTTTTTCAAGTCACTGTAAACAACCTAACACATGATCATACGTTAAACTGACCTGAGAACGTTTAGGCTAATAACTGTCAAACTTTCCAAAAAATGTCAAATGGCGTCTGGCAACACTACGCGTTGCCTAGGCCAGAAGGTTTTCGAGTGACCCTCGTATTGAATATCTTCGAATAATGACTTCAAAAGTTCATTAAAAATCTCATACAGAAAAAATTCCAAATGACTTTGTGAGTGAGCTTTTTTTTATCGAAACACCATATAATTAAAATTTATCTAATCTCATTAAAAACTCATCAAAATATGATACATGGATACGATAAACCTAGAGGTTTATATTACCCTTAGAATCTTGAGGTAATCTACAGAGTGAAACAGAGGGGACAATGTTGTAACGATGTATGCAACGATCTTAAATCCGACTGGAGTGGGTGGAATGCAGGAAAGGTAGAGGTTAAATAGTTTCAGGGACATAATGCCACCGCTCTACAGTGCTTCGACTTCTTGTTCCTCAATTCCACGTACGACTGGCGTCCACACATATAATTTATTATTCGAATATAATTTATTATTCAACATTTCAAATATGGCTGGAAGATTGTCTGCTCGAAAAACTGTCTTAAAGCAAGGTTTGTACTGGATAAGTCATCAACTAATATATGTGTGCTGCTTACGAAGCCCATGTTGATGATCAACAACTGGATAGAAAGAGTCTTTGCTGCGGGCGAAAAAATCAAGATCGGTCTGTACGATTCACCTTTAATGGCATCCATGAATGGCTTCAGTTGTGGTCTAGCTACTGAAGCCATGCATGGATGCCATTAAAGGTGAATCATACAGACCGATCTCGATTTTGTCTTGACCTAAGGAGTTTTGTATTGAAAAAGTCAATTCTAGCGAAGTCACCACACTCAACCAAAATGCTACGATCGTTTGGCTGGTGGTTTAATTCAGCTTATCAACCTTTTACTTATCAAGTCAACCTAGAACCTTTCTCAATTCATACATATTTACAATCGAAGATGAGGTTTCTTCATGAATTGGAAGAGATTACAATTCATGAAGAAACCCCATCTTCGATTGTAAATGTGTATGTATTGAGAAAGGTTCTAGGTTGACCTGATAAGTAAACGGCTTCAAAAATACTTTATATCTGCAAATTTGTAATAATGGTTGTATGAATAGAAGTTATTAAAATCAGCCTTTGTCTTCTAGCCATTCACATCTAATATGCCTGATGAGCTGAATTATACCATCAACGAAACGATCGTAGCATATTGGTGTCTTCGCTAGAATTCACTTTTTCAATACAAAACTCCTTATGTCATGTTAGCTCGATTAAAAATTCAATTAATTAAACACTTGCATAAATAATAACCTTCGCCGTAATAAGACAACAATAAATAAAATTTTTCTGAGCCAGGACGATATTGAATATCTACCTCTACACTTTCCAGCAACAAGAAAATTCTATTTTTATGTTTGTTGTAAATTAATATAACGTCATATAAAATATAACATTGTTTAAAACATAACAATAGCACAGTTTATTAAAGTATTTCAACATACTCGTACATATGTTTGTACATTTGTTGTTGGCTTTGTTTATTTCCTAATAAAAATACACTGTGCAACATTTTTGAGCCAATCGCGTGCAAACAACTTCTGTCCAGAATTTTATGAAAGTAGAGGACCAATAGGCAAAAACCATATTTGGGTTTTGTTTTCTTAGATCGGATTCGGTTTTTATGGCCTCATCTCAACATGGTTAAAGATCGAATTTTTAAAACAAATCGGGGCTGTATCTCTGAAACCAATACGCATCTTGTTTTGACATCTGCAGCAAACTTGTAAATAAGAGCATGAAGAAACTATTTGGAGGAATAGTGAACTCAAAAAACTGGATTATTGCCTCAAATTTTATAATATATCTAAAAATTCTATAATTTGTGTATATTTTGCAGCGTATCTCCCAAAATGTTAAATTCTTCTTAATGTTACCTTTTGGGAAAATATTCTCTGGAATGTAATACACAACTCTTCAGAACATTATATTGTTGTAAAATGCCTCTATCGCCTTGTTTATAGCAAATTTTTCAACAACAATTTGGTAAATATTTCAATAATTCATTGAAATCCCCAACATGAGAATAAAATAGCCTGTGTGAACATTGTTTAACATAAGTTTTGTAAAAGGTATGTTATGAAATACCCCTTAAACAACGTGAAATAACCATTTTAGAGTTTCAGAATGTTCTGAAGAATTGATGGTCACATTATTTGGAACATTTTTAGAACGGTTACTTTTTCAACTCCCAACAGTTTTGTTGTTACTGACCAGAATTTCAGAAATTGTGTGAACTTTTCTATATTTTAACGAGTTTGATGCGCTAGATGCAGCTTTTCCCAGTTCATCCGTTTGACACATAAGTTGTACTACTTTAGGGCTACAATATTGCTCAAGACTGCAAAGCAAAATTCTTATTAGTTTCGGAGATAAAGGTCCGATCACTGGAAAAAAGGCTCATTTTAGGTCGGTTTAGATGAGGCCATAAAATCTAAACCCGATCTCAGAACACAAAACCCAATTAAGGTTTTTGTAGTCTCAATATGTACTTTCAGAAAATGCCCATTAGAAGTTGTTTGCATTTCCAGTGTTGCACAGTGATATATTGGAATACCAAAACACCTGTCAGTGATGTACATACATATGAACACACCTTCCACTGCTGCAATAAACATCATAATAATGATGTTATTTTTCTTATTAATAATAACAATAGCAATATTTGTTTACAAAGTAATAACATGCAGTGGCTCAAACAACATAAGATTTTATGTTTCTGTTACAGCCATAAGAACAAATTCTCTGGCAAGACGAACGAGCTTAAATTTTAGCTTCCTGTGCTATTCCAATTGGCACCAGCCAGATTTTCGTAATTAAAACATGTTTGTCTTGCTACAAACTAACTTAGCCGTCGTAAGCTTGGTAATTTGATACGTTTAACTATGCCATTATCAGATTATGACACAAGCAGCTCATTGTTCATATGACGCTCAGAGGGGTGAAATCTCGTAAAACGGGGATAATTAAAAAAATAAAATGAAATTAGTTTACAATAAAAGTCTAAAGGCGTTGCTGAAAGATCAAAACGCAACGAAAAAAATTACATTTTTGAATTCATAATGTTATTCCATAACAGTTTCCACTTCAATAGATAATGCTTTAGGGGTTAACATAACTAAACAATGTATATACCGAAACTATTCTAATGTGAATACAAAATCTATATATCAAAATATCGAAATAATATAAGAGAATTTTCAGGTTTTACATTAAGGTTAATTTGGGTAAATTGGCCCGTGGACCTTTCAACGAATTTTTCTTTCAAACTCACCAAGCTCTGCCTTATCTGTGCATGTACCCAGGCTTCGGAAGCAAAAAGGGTTAATATTGCTTGACGAGATGTCCACTCCTTCCGGTACCTCCCACACAAAATTTCGGAAAAGTTCAGTTTATGACCTACTCTGGAATCGCTTTGATTGCTGTAGTAGCAACTTGTATTTTCTGCCCCCATTACGATGGTAAAAGTTTTATGTGGGTGAATTCTATACTTCCTGAGAAAAAAGTCCGAGAGGTTAGCTTTTTGCGTGTGCTATAAGATGGAAAGTCACATTGCAATTTTTTTTTGAATGTTACACTCTTTGAGCAAATGAAAGAAATAGGGAAATTACATGCAGAAAAATATATGTTAGAAATATGTTTGGATCCAAACAAATATATGTTTTCAACATTTTGTAACATATCTCAATTTTATTTGTTTTGGTACCAACATATTTTTTATGTTAGAACATTTTTTTATGGGTGAAGAGAGGATTTTTCAAAGAGAGTAACAGCAGGGCTCTCGCGGCTGCGGAATGCTGTTTTATAATAAATGGTGGTGTGTATGCGGCCAAACACGGGTGTTTCGTGCGCTGTTGTTGTTAACCAACGTAGCGAGCGAAGGGGAAAAAATTGTTGTTATTTTCTTCAGTTTTCTAAATACAATCCTACTCAACGATTGTATTTAGAAAACTGAAGAATAAAGACGGTAAAGTGAGTGAATAAATCAGTGTTTTGCGTTTTCTTTAAGGAATGGTGCTTTTTAGTAAATTAAATGCCCAATACATTTTATAATTGGAAATTTTATAAATGTATCAAAAAGGTGAAATATTTTATTGGACAAGGAAGAAATTACATCAATACATGTTTATATCCTCAGCCTTTAGGCTAAAAGGATATATACACTTTGATACGGCCAAAAATGTGCCTCATCGAAATAACGGTTTTAGACCCCAAGTATGTTTGGACGAAATTCGTTTCAGACAATTTGGAGTCGATTTAGTCATGTCCGTCCGTCTGTCTGGCTGGTTGGTGCGCACGATAACTCTCAAACGAATCAACCGATTGGAACCAAATTTTGGGGATCGTAATCTTTTGTCCAAACTTAGTTTATGTTCGAAGATAGGCCTTATCGGTCCACTCCTTCGGGTAACTTACCCACAAAAGTTCGAAATTTATCTGTAAAATGGTGTGAAAGATAACTCTCGAATGGACCTTTCAAAGATTTTTTCTTTTAAACACACCAAGCGCTGCCTTATCTGTGCATGTACCTAGGCTTCGGAAGCAAAAAGGGTTAGTATTGCTTGACGAGATGTGGCTTTGTTTATATACTGCTTACTTAGTCCAAAGTAGCATTTAGCGCTTCGGAGTCGAGCTATTTTTCCTTCGACTCCGACTCCGGAGTCAACTCCGAGGGTAATTTCCTATACCACTGAAAATGAATAAAACATGCACCATTTGTAACTTTTTCCTATATTTGAACAATATATGCTTATATGTTGTTTTCCATAATGTGTTTTGTAATGTTCCATCCCAGCTAGCATTTGGAAGATTGTTTTTTCAAAAATCACTTTCAGCAGCCTTTTTAGTGTTCTTTTGGTGATCAAAAACTGATTAAGTCGCTTGTATGATCAGAAAGGGACTCGAAAGTGACTCCCTGTAATGATTTACAAGAGTTCAATTTAAAATACAACAACAAATGTGTAGCAATTACAAATAAATCATTGAGACGTTTAAAATGTGACCATTTTTTGTTATTTATTGTCACATTTTTATCATGGTGAAGATTGAAAAATGCTTAATCAAAAAAGGGTCATGCAGGTGTTTGAACAGCTAGATGATTAAACACTGATTGTTTTGTTTTTTTCCAAACATAACGGTTTGGTTGTATATAATTCTCATATACACTTTCTACAATACTTTGATATAAATATCACGTATAATATTATGAATATTTACAAAGACAACACATGTGCAGGTTTTGCCAAGTGAAATGAAGAAAGTGAATTAAGAAACAGTATACTAAAGAGATAATTTTGTTTTTTCAAAATATTCAGGCTTAATCCCATAGTCGTTGTTTTAGCATTTTATTAAAACAACTTTAATTTATTAGTGGGAAACAATTGGCGATGTTTACCAAGGGGTAAGGCAGGGAATACTATAGTTAGACCGGGCACCGTCAAAATGTTGTTTTTTGCTGTAGTATGCAATACCAACAAATTAGTTATGTGCTTTTTCGTCGAGAATCGACGAACGCATAGCAGTGGGAAAAAATTGGTTTTGTTTACAAGTGAAGTTGCTCGAGTTTAGGTAGTGCCAAAGAAATTCTCGATCAGAGTGTTTCTTTGCGCACGTATCTATTTGAGCTAGCAATTGACACTTGGGTATAAAAAGTTTCTTGTTGAAAAACAAGAAATAAGGGAACTGATGAAGATCTGTGGAGAGATCTGAAACTATAGTATTCCCTGCCTTACCCCTTGGTAAACATCGCCAATTTTTTCCCACTAATAAATTAAAGTTGTTTTAATAAAATATTAAAACAACGACTATGGGATTAAGCCTGAATATTTTGAAAAACAAAATAGAAGTCGTCATCCCAAACAAAAAAAAAAAAACGCCAACCCTCCTCAAGAGATAATTAAAAGTCATGACAAAGCAGAAAACAAAACAAAAGAAAGAAACAAAAAACAAAGAAGAATAAAAAATAAAAAATGCATGGTCCTCAAACGATTGCGGGGGTCGTACATTTTTGAGGAATTGGTTTTGTCATGTTTCTTGGCATCTTTCATTTAAGGAGTTTAAAAAAGTATCACAGAAGTATCCCATGGCCCCCCCGGTCGACTGTAGCATTTTTTTCTTACTTATTTTTGGATACATTATTGCCATTTTAATCTACTCAATAATTTTGAATGGGTATTATTGGTAAGTTATTGGTGATAATCTTAAGACATTTAGGGGGTGTAATAGACGAGCCTTTATTCATTCGTTTTTGTAACAGTTTATTACAAAACTCATTAAAAACCCTTTATTTTTTATATCCTACACAGCACTGTGGTAAGGGGTATTATGGCTTTGTGCATTTGTATGTAACATGCAAAAGGAAGCGAGATAGACCCATTGTTCATTTTAGACAAATACATGCACGCAGAAAAATTTATGTTAGAAATATGTTTGCATCCAAACAAATATATGTTTGGGACCGGTTGCAAACAAATATATGTTTGGCTCCAAACATAATATGTTTGGGTCCAAACAAATAAATGTTTGCAACATTTTGTAACATATCTCAAATTGATATGTTTGGGTAAAACATATTTTTTATGTTAGAACATTTTTTTCAAGGGTGGAGAGAGGATGTTTGTCAACGAGAGTAATAACAGTGCTCTCGCGGCTGTGGAAGCTGCTTTATAATAAAGAGTTGTGTGTATTGTATAATAGAAGACGTAGAAGCGAAGAAGGGGGCTTTGGTGGCATGTACGCGTCAAACTCGTGTGTTTCTTGTTTTGTTGTTGTTAACCAACGAAGAAGAAAAGAAGAAATGATATGAATTTTATTTTTTTCTTTCTTCAGTGTTTTAGTTGCCTTTGTAGAGTCAAGACGGTAAAGTGAGTGAATAAATCAGTGTTTTGTGTTTTCTCAAAGAAATTGTGTTTTAGTAAATTAAATGCCCAATACATTTTGTAATTGAATCGGAAAGTTGAATGGAATTATTTTATTGGACAAGGAAGAAATCGCATTTAATATTGGTAATTACATACATACTTATGTATATTTGAAATATGGCATATCCATATTTATTTATTACATTACATAATCATTTGATTCTAGATGCCGATTCCCCGCTGATGATTTCAACTAAGAGGACAATTTGTTTTATTTCACAACTAAGGAGAAGCGTTCAACTACGTTTCTATATATTTTTCCTTTTTAAAAGTGTGACTACAAATTATTTCAATCAGTTTTTCTTTCATTAAAGTGTGTTATGTATTTCTTTTGAATTTTGTATGTACCTATGTGTTTGTTGTTCTTTTGTCTTTTAATAAAAACCACAACATTTGTGTGTATACTATAGAGCAAATGTGTTCTTCTTTGACACAGCGGTGCCGAAGTTTTTCGGCAATTTACACACATACGACCCGAATGCATAGAAAGAGCGTACGAAAAAGAGATAATGTTTTGATTTGTTTTTGTTTTGTAGCGTGCGTGCATAAAAACACACTAACAGACAGTCATAAGTTGCCAATAGTTTGAATACATTCACATTTTGGGCTGTTTTCTTTTTGGTCACGTCTGCTATAGAGATAGCCAGTGAGCTCTTACTGAGAGCAAGTGAGCACACATTTTAAAGTGTTTTACATTGAATTTTACGCTCCCTTGCTCTCAGTAAGCGCCCACTGGTGCATGTGTTTGTTTTTTTTTTTTGTGCCTTTTGGGTTTGTATTTTTTTTGCACCCAAACATATAAAATGTTTGCACCCAAACATAAAATTGTTTCCACCCAAACATATCTTTGCTTGCACCCAAACATAAATATCTTTGCACCCAAACATATATATGTTTGCACCCAAACATATATTTGTTTCCACCCAAACATATATTTGTTTCCACCCAAACATATATATGTTTGCAGAACCAAACATACATATATTATGTTTGGGACTGTTGCAAACATATATATGTTTGCTGCAAAATATGTTTGGGACATATGTTAGAGAGGACGATTTTTTTTTGCGTGTGCAATTACTTTCTGAGTCGATTTATGCATGTCCGTCCGTTCGTCTGTCAATGTATTTTTGTACTCCATTTTGTACTCAAATAAAAATTGGGGAAGATAATTTGTTTGGCCAAAGGACAAACGCTATTTATTTTGAAAAAGATCGGTTCAGATTTGAATATAGCTCCCATATATATTTTCACCCGATTTGAGGTCTTTGGTTCACCAAACACGCAAATTATGACCGATTTCGATGAAATTTGAGAAGTGTTGCGGAATTTGGTCTAGAAATAAGTTTGCCAGGTAATATTGAAGTCGGTTGAGATTTGGATATAGCCCACGTATATAGTTTCGCCCGATTTGAGGTAATTGCTGCACCAGTCACGCTACGTATATCGGATTTTGATGCAATTGTTTGACAGACTTCCGTCTAGAAATAAATTTGCCAAATTATATTTAAATCGGTACAGATTTGGACACAGGTTCCATATACATTTTCTGTGCGATTTTGATGAAAATTTAAACATATGACGGAATTTGGTCGAGAAATAAGTCTGCCAAATTATATTGAAATCGGTTCTGCTTTGGATATAGATCTCATATATGTATATTTTCACCCGATTTAAGGTATTTGGGGCATCAAGCACGCGAATTCTGTCCGATTCTGATGAAATTTGAAACCGGTGAACGAATTTGGTCTTGAAATAAGTTTGCCAAGTTCTGATTTGGATATAGCTCTCATATATTTTCCCCGATTTAATATATTTGATGCACCGATTATGCATGTAGGTATATCCAATTTTGATTAAAAGTGGAATGTGTGACAGAACTGTGACTAAAGATAAGGTAACAAAATTTAATTTAAATCGCTTCGGAGTTAAATATAGCTCCAATATATATTTTATTATTAAATTCGGAGAGATAGCGAAAGGTCTATAGCAATACTGACTTATTAATTTTTTTAAGATATATATTAAGAAATAAATTATTAAAATATAAATCGGTCCGATTTTATGTGTATGTGTATCTTCTTTCACATTTAACTAGCTCATAAGCCGTTGTACATATGTACCGGAAACATGAAAGGTGTCCAAAAATCTATTGTTTTTCTCCTCCGAGTAATAAGCCATGACGTGAAGGTGTAGCTAAGTACTTTCATTACTGAAGAGATACTATGTAATTGTTCGATGTTGTATAAATATTCACTGTGGTGTTGGGTGTTATATAGTCGGCTCCGCCCGGCTTTGATTTTTCCTTACTGTTTTTATACCCTCCACCATAGGATGGGGGTATATTAAGTTTGTCACTACGTTTGTAACTACTCGAAATAATCATTGTAGACCCCACAAAGTATATATATTCTTGATCAGCGTGCAATTCTACATCGATATAGCCATGTCCGTCCGTCTGTCCGTCTGTCCGTCTGTGGAAATCACTCTAGCGTCCGAACGGATTGACGTACGTTGATGAAATTTTGGGAAAATATGTTATATTTACGTAGGACTTTTGGTATTGAAAGCGGGCTATGTAGGTCCACGCTTTCGTATAGCCCCCATACAAAATGACGCGTGACGCGTCGTCGTTTTAAGGAATTTTTAAGATATTTGGCCCATTTTACCACCAAATTGGTTGTAATTTGGTATTTTGTGTCTCCAGGGGCCACAAAATATTCCTACCAAAGTTGGGTTATATAGGTCCACGTTTTGGTATAGCCCCCATATAAGGCCCCATATAAAGTACGCGTCATTTTAATATATTTTGAATGTATTAGACCCATTTGACCACAGAATCGGTTGTAACTTTGTATTTTGTGTCTCCAGAGGCCACAAAATATTCCTACCAAAGTTGGGTTATATAGGTCCACGTTTTGGTATAGCCCCCATATAAGGCCCCATATAAAGTACGCGTCATTTTAATATATTTTGAATGTATTAGACCCATTTGACCAAAGAATCGGTTGTAACTTTGTATTTTGTGTTTCCAGAGGCTAAGAAACATTTCTACCATAAAATGTTTATATAGGTCCACGTGTTGATATAGCCCCCATAATACAATATATCCCGATTTTCGCTATTTTGAACGTTTTAGCCTCATTATCACACCGATATGGCTGAAATTTGGTATTTAGTCTTCTTTAGGCGTATAAAAATTTCCCCCAGAAATTTGTAGGTATAGGTCCACGCCATCATATAGCCCCCATGGAACGGTACCTTCCGAATTTCGGTATTTTGAAGGTTGTGGCCACATTAATCCACCAAAACGGCTGAAATTTGTGGTGGAGGGTATAAAAAGTTCGGCACGACCGAACTTAACGCTTTTCTTACTTGTTTTTTTTTAATTTTAACAAAAGTTATACTGATTACAAAGAAATGTTGTTCGCGGGAATGTCTATACTATAGCCGTCAACTGCTTTCGGTACCTACCCTACAAAAATTGTAAATTCGTGGAGAAGGCCAATAACTACACTTGTTGTTGTTGAAGCGAGTTCTACAAAATAGTTTGAACTTGTTCGTACTACCAATCTTAAGATATAAAAATGTATAAATCCTTTTCATCTGGCCACCCTCTATGCAAAAGATATCACTCAATGTAGTATAGAAGGTTACCAACTTAGATTACATTCCATTTCATTCCTATGTAAAATCAAATAGAAAAATGACTGCAAGCAACTGCAGCAAATATATTTCAAACTACTTGTACCAAGACGTCCAGCACAGCAAGAACAAAT